>NC_138082.1:6000000-7200000 GCF_964212035.1 Myotis nattereri
CGATAATATGTCTTTAACCAAACAAAGTTTATGCAAAATTTAAAGTAAATATTTATTTTTAAAAATTAGTCTTCTCTCTTTTAATTATGTAAAAGTCATGTTGACTTGATCCTCAGTGATGCTCACAATTTCTCATTCTAAATTGTGAGAGACAGAAAATGAGCAAGAGGGGGTGGGTCGGGGGAGAGGGAGAAGGAGAGGGAGAGGGAAAGGATGAACAGTGAACTCACAAGAAGGACGGGGAAATAAAATAGTATGAGATATGTTTGATATGTTTGTCTTTTATTCTTTGAGGTAAAGTACTCTAAAAAGATATCATCATTATAATTAATATTTTGAATATTATATATATATATATATATATATATATGCTTAAGTGATTGTCCAACCGTCTGATAGCTATGACACGCACTGACCACCAGGGGTCAGACACTCAACACAGGAGCAGAAACCATAGGTATGGAAACATGGATAAGGCTGATGAATCTCAGAGGGAAGCGGGTAGGTGGGAGGGTGGGAAGAGATTAACCAACGATCTTCTATGCATACCAGAGGCCCAGTGCATGGATTCATGCAGCAGTGGGGTCCCTCGGCCTGGCCTGCGGGGATTGGGCCAAATGCGCCCCTCTGACATCCCCCCAGGGGTCCAGATTGCGAGAGGGCTCAGGCTGCGGGACCCCAGAGTGCCTACAGTATGCTTTTGTTAATATATTTTGAATGTGGCTGAAAAGGAAAGATATATATTTTTTTGTTTTTGAATTATAACAATGCAACTTATAAATATAGTAATTTAATAAAAAATGAAAGAATTATTAATACCTGTTTTCTCAATAAAAGAGATTCAGATGAAATATGAAACATGTGATTGGCTTAACTTATCTTTAAAGAAATACAATTTTAAAAGGCATTTTTTATATTTTTCTAACAGTTTCTTTCAAATACGCATTTTTAAAAGCACACAAAAATTAATATTTTGAATATTATTGTCTATGTATATAAAAGCCTAAGCAACCATCCGACCATCTGGTAGTGATTTAATTATCACTTAAATGTGCAGTTCACTCCATGCAGGATTGAATGGACTCTTGTACAAGTAAATCCCCAAACAAAGTGCTGTTCTTAGAGCGCCACCTTCTGGAGAAGCACGCCTTCCTTTGTTGGAGGGGAAAAAGGCTGAATGGTTGCTAATAAATGTGAAAAAAAATCCCTTTCACAAATTCACAGTATTTGTCTTATTCTCAGCCAAAGAATGTATTGCAATGTTGCTATTTCGGACCTGAGATTTGAAAGCTAAAAGTCAGTTATTTAAAACGACAGTTCATATTTCTCCTTCTCGCTCCCACACTTACAAAAGAAATGCCTCTGGGGACACTTAGCTTGCAGGTGAGGTTTGCGGCTTGAATTCCTCAGGCGCAAGCTACTGAGCCAGATTAATTCAATGACTCTGAGCCAAACAGGCTAGCTCTAAGTGAACAGGGCAGTCACCTCTGCGCCTGGGCATCTGGACCCTAAACACCTCAAAGTCAGCACCCCGTGACTGGAAACGAAGCGACCTTCGCTCCCGTCCCGTGAGCAGGTAAGCAATAACACTGCAGCGGAGCAGGAAAGCACAGACCTGGCTCCCACCCCACACGCCTCCTTACAGCCTGAGCCCCCGGCGGCCTCTGCGTGTTTTCTCATCTTTAAAATGGGGATAAGAACTCCCGCTAAAAGCCGTCATGAGGACCAAGTTAGATGCAATGTTCGAAGCACCCGTTATGGTGCCTCAGATACACGCATACTTGAAACTACTCTGCTTATTTCCCTTCCATAACCGTGTCTTAAAGGGAAAGAGGGTGACGGACAGATACTCATCTGGGGGAGGGGGAGTGGGGGGGGGGGATGAGGCGCCTACATCCTTCAATCCGTTATCATAGAGTTAAAATAAACATTTATAATCTGCCGTCCTTCGGGTAAAATATTGGTCATAGTAAAAGAAAACTGCCTTCGAAGTCCCTTCGAGCATTGCCCTGACACCGGGCTGAGAGCCTGCGGGCGCTCAGTGGAGGAAGATGAGGTGGCCCCTGGAGACACAGAGGAACCTCAGAAACACCCCTCCCTCCACGTGGCACCAGCTGGTTTAAGGGCTGTGCTCTTGGGACAGAACCTTAAAATGCCACAGCAGGAAGCTACTAGAAGATTGAAACCACCCACGGCTCCTGACACTTCAATGACTTTCTGTCCCCTGGAGGGAAGGAAAGGAACTATTAACTGTCCTTGTTTGGGTTAAAGGGAAAATTATATAAATGCTGTGTCTTCTGTTCCTTCATAAGTTATCCCCACTCTTATCAGAGCCCATGGCAACCCATGGTTGGTTGGCATTTCTCATCAAATGCCTGCGGTCGGGGCCTGGAACTTTAATTAGGGTCAGGGAGAGAGCGTTCTGCTGTCTTCCGCAGCGGCTGCACCCGCCTGCATTCCCACCCGCAGTGCAGGAGGGCTCCTTTTCCTCCACATCCAGAAGTGTCCTTCTTGTCCTCTTCACTCCGAGTTCCTGGACCCAGGCAGCCTGCCTGTGGAAAAGGCCAAATGCTTGGATCTGGTTGGGAATATAGGCTGTGCATCCCCTAGAGCTGCACCCTGAACTCCCCCACTCCTGCTCCCGGGGGGACAGCGTGGAGTCCTCAGTATGTGACATTCACTTTTTATCAGGTCAGCGCTCCCATCAGGGCCTGGAAATCTCATGGGGGTCAGTTCACGGCCTCACTTCCCTGGTGATGGCGGTTCCTTCGCAGAAGCGATGTTGTGTGGAAGCTGTGACGGTGAGTCACTCGGTGAGTCAATGAATGACAGCGCTGGCAGGAGCCGTGGCTCAGGCAGGAAGAATCCATCTGGAGCAGAGGAGTCATGTCCCCCTCTACATCGGACGGATGGGGTCTGATGCATTTGGCTCCTCCCCCCTGGCTGCCTGGCCCTTCGGGTGTGGCGCTGCACCAGGAGCGTTGATGTTAGCTCTGCTGTTTTCAGTGTTACCGGTTTCTATGGAATTCCCTCCTTAACTTTCAGCGAAAGTTCTGCTGCATATGATCTGTGTTGACTAATTCACTGCATTTTGTCTGTATAGGTTGGGCTCTTTGGACTTGTTTATATTTGCAACTCTCCTTTTTTCATTTTAGGTCCTTACAGGGAGTCTGCTGGCTGAGGGGTTGGATGCTGAGATGTCCACCACAGCTCGCCAGTGGTGGGGTAGCCCACGACAGAGGAACAGGCTAGTCGGGGCGGCAGGCGCTGAGCACAAGGCCTTCCTAGCAGAGCACACGGTAAGAACCGCAACTAGACCCAAACGTCGTCACATAATGACAATTTCAACATGGAGCTCAAGAAGTCATCAGGACAAAATATGCATTTTGCTTTTGATATTTCTTGCTCCTCCAAGTCTAAAAGACAGCGGCTTATTTGGATTGCTTTAAAAACAAAACTCATGTCATTTCAACCAAATAATCACATTCTCAGAGATTTTTACCCACTTGCAGCATAGTTTTCATTATATCTCTCCACGTTTTATCCACAGTTGTGAACCGCCGGCCTTCCTCGGGCATCTGGGACATAATGTCAGGAGAGCTGAAGATGGGCTCCAGGTACAGCCACGTGGCTTGGACCTTGAGCCACTCGTCCAGAATCTCCTGCAGCAGCAGCAGCTTGCCTTCCCATTCTCTGAGGAGCAAAACACAGCGGCTCTGATCAATAGCGCACCGAGCAAGGCTGACGATGACTAATCAAAACCACGACTAGACTGTCAATCTTTATGCAAAGTTGTTACTGCAGTTTCCATGTGTTTGTCTCAAAGATAAATCACTAGATTTCTTCTACAAAGTCTGCTGTACAGTCATAGCATCAACTTCTATTTGTATGTAGATATGCATGTGAACCTATACCTATCTACAAATGGACTAGTTTCCGTATATGTTGTAACAATGAACCTCTCTGCACCCCAGTTCCATGGCGAGAGGGTGCACACGGAGGAATGGGGTTTGGCGACAGCACTGGTGTTCGTGAGGAAGGACATTTTGAACTTCTTAGGAAGGGTAGCTATAGCCAAGATTCGTTTCCTTTAACATTCTTCTTTAAAAAAAAATTGGGGCCCATCAAGGCTTTATTTTCAGAATAAAATATTTCAATTCATAAGATGTAATTGGCATTTTAAAAAATCTACATACATATACTAGTGTGGCAGTCATGAGAAGGATGCACTTCAGAACTCACATAGGTTATCAGTTCATTCCTAAATATGAGGAACAAAAATAACTTGATTTCTTCAAGAATCAATATTATAATTACACCATAATCTAATAATTTTACAAGCACAGTTCTAAGGTCTCAGTATGTCTTTGCTCTATCCTCACATCCTCACATACATGCCAATGAAGAGACTAAGTAACATCGAGGTAAGTGCCATGTTCAAGTTCACCCAAGTAATAAGCGATAGAGGCAGATTTGAACACGAACTGCTATAACCACTATGCATAAGAGCTAGACCCACTATTCTAAAAGAGCTAACAGAACCATAAAGAAGAATGATTAATTCACAGCAGCAGAACTTAGAGAGGGGATAGCTTTATGTGTACATTAACACATCAGTTAATGTGAAGGTCTGTCATTTTAGATTGTTAAAGCCAGGAAATATAAGACGCAGGGCAGGAGACAGAGATGAGCGGGAGCAGGCCCAAGTTTAGGGTAATATAACGCAGTTAGCTTTCCTTGTCAACCAAATTCATATTGAAGAAGGGAGATGGATATGGATTTACTCTCTTTTTAAGGTAAAATGTAAACTTTTAATACAAATTATAAAGATTGACAGACGGGATAAGAGTTAACTCAACGGGCTGTGTCAAATGTCTAAAATACCAGACTAAAAATCAGACTTTCATTCTTTTGCACTTTTCTAGCATTCCTTCGTGCTTAGGGGTGGAAATGACAATGGACTTTTAGGGATTATCCACACTAAACTATTTAGTATATTTAGAAAACGATATTACTTTCAGTTTTATAGTCTATGGTTTCTATAGACACAAAATTATTTTTGAGAGTCAAATATGTAAGATCAGATTGTAGGCAAGAAAAAGGAGTATGTAGAGGCTGATGGCCCACCACCTTTGTTGCGAACATAGAGGGCAGCAAAGAGACCAGTACTCGCCCCAAAGCGACGAACGGTATCGTTCCTTACAATGAACTCTTCAGAAGACTAAGTATGAGATGCAGAATCAATTTCAAAAAAGAACTCTACGTTACATACGAGTGATGATTTGGGTAACAAAACAAGTGTGGATTTTGGGCGACAGTATCAACATTGTCATATAAATGTCACTTACCTGATTTGTTTTTCATAGGGCTTGATGAAAGGAGACCCTCGCATTGTCTGTGTCTTAATGATGTGGTCATCCAACAACATCTGAATTTCGTCAACTGATGACAAAATGGATGTCCCAGATTCTCGATAAGAGAGAAGGACAAATTCCATTGAGTCCCACTCTTTAATCATCTTCTCCAAGGTCTTCTCGAGAGTATACTCCTTGCTGGCTGCTTCGCTGATGCCTTCAAATCTGTCTAAATACTGCTCCAGGTTCATGTCCAGGAAAGGGGAGACGGTGGACTCGTCGGCGGGCTGCAGGGGGAAACCCACAATGTTGGACATGGCCTCCCAGTGCCTGGGGCGCAGCCCAGGGTTGCAGATCACTTGAATGAGAGGGATGTGCTGCTTGAAATCTTCCACCTTGGCTTTGACTTTCTTCGTCATTGCCAGGGCATTGGGAGAGTCGTTGAAGGTCTTCTCCAGCTTATAGAGTCCTCGCCAGTAGTTGCCAACGTCGACTTCTACTTGGTCTGGATCCACCTTGTGATACGGCCCTTCTGTCCACGCTCTATATTTACTGCTAAATTCGACAGCGGTTTCATAGAGACGAAGGTAGGGGTTCAGACTGTCTTGGATTTTTTTGCGTTGAGGATACAGCGATGGTGGCCAACCAAAGGCCTCCTCTTCAGCATTAAACTGCTCGATCTGGAAGAATGGGCACTAAATGTATTATTCTGAAAGTGAATGATATTCAAAATTGAGTTTCAAAAAATATCAAGGTGATCCAAAAACCCCTCATTGAGCCCAAAGGTTACACTTACATTCGGTCTAATCTAGAAAAACTGTTCAATTGCTGTCTCCAGAGGGCAATGACTAGTTAGGTTCTTAATGCAGCAAAATAAATTTCATATATAAAGAAGCCTTTGCCCATCAGATATACTGAGGACATAGCTTCATTCTTTAATTAACAAGAATCTAAGTACTTTAACATATACAGCATTGTGTTGGGTATTGTGGAAAAATTTTAAGTATTATATTGCAAAGTTCCAACTCCAAGGAGTTAGTAATCCAGCTGAGGAGACAGGCCATCAGTATGCAAAAGTTAAATAGCAATTATTCCATAATAGTGTAAACACTAGAAGAGGTGTCTTAGATCTGTAGCTGTTTAACATAAAAGGAACAGTGTGTACAGAACAATGCTATCACTCAGAGACGAAAGAGCATGCTGGGATAGTTCCGTCATGATGCTGCCATAGAGAAGATACACCTGGAACTGGGTCTTAAAAATAAGAAGGATAAGAAGAGGCAAAAAAACCCAAAACAAAACAAAAAAACACAAACAAAAAAACAAAAAACAAAAAAACACTGATTTCTTCTTAGTGTAGTTGTGAAATATGTGAGTATTTGAGTGGTTGGAAGAGAAATCTATAGAATTAAAGCGTGAGCTCAATATATAAATTATGCAGGTTACTTAAAATTTCAGTGGCGTCAGTTATAAAAAATCTACAAAGCGTATTTCTCTTTTCTCAACATGTGTTTACATATTTGTGATGATTATACACTGATTACTTGATCTGATACGATACTGAAATCTTTCAATGTAAGAAAAATGGTAGAGCATCATAATATGGTCTGTTTTCATATTTCCCTATTTCATTTTTCATATATTTCATATTTAATAAAATATTTAAAAAACACAATTAACAATGTCAAACACCTTACATGGCAAAGAATCTAGCTTTTCCCCTCCCAGCTTCTCCTAATGAGAAAGCCACTTTCTGAAACGGCAACGCTGGGAGCCAAGTAGCCGGATGGGAAAATCACTAACTTAAAAACACAGTGAAGAGGAGAGAACTCAACAGCAAACAGGTGCCGTGACATGACGCACATGTTTAAATGGCACAAAATGGCAGTTGAGAAGCTGACGGAGATATAACACATTCTTTCAAACAAAAAATGGAGGCCATCGAAATGTCATCACGGCCCATCGAAAGCAGCAATGCCACGTCCTGAAGGCTTGTCGGTTACACCTGTTTGTGCCACTTATGTTCTTCTCTGGTTAAATGTAGTGAAACTTGTTCCATTTGAATCTACTCCTTAAAGGTGAACACACAATGCAAATCCAGTCCCCTTCCTCTGGAACTAATTCACCCTCCTAAGCACTGTCCACGGCACCTTGTCCGCTGCGAGGTCCAGCTTCCCGTTCAGTGTCTGGGCCTTTTTCAGGTACCGCTGCACGTCCTGCAGGTCGCCCAGGGAGTAAAACTCTTCCGACTGCTTCGCGTAGCTCTCCAGCTCCTCCACAAACCGCTGGCACCGCAGCTGGCAGGATGAAAACAGCATCGCGTGTTACCCTTCTAACGAGCCCCGAGGCCTCGAGAGAGACTTTACATGCTTGTAAGGCCTGCCAGAATTATTACCCATATATTTTGATATTGGCAAAATATAAAGAAAAGGACCATCTGGAAGATGCCTGGAATCTAAAATATACAGACGTTTTCAGAGTGGGATTTAAAAGGAACGATTAAGATTCCTGTGATTCACAAATTAGAGAAAGTTTACCCTCGTGCTATCCGTGTGAGACGTTCGAACAAAATGATTAAGAAAGTGTTAGATGATGGAATTCCTTAGTATGCTAAAGAATTTATGCTGGTAATGATTTATAAGCCTTTGAAAATCCCATAGAATCGTCAAGTATGGGACTCAAAGAAAACTCCAATATTTTAAAGGCTGTAAAGATACCTGAGGCCCTATTACAAACAACTGGAAGAACTATTTAATTGTGTTCTGACATTCAAATATCTTTTTAATTAGCAAAGCTAAAACAAAGGATTGTGGGGTTATTTTTCTTGTCCGAGGGCAGTGGTTCTCACCCTCGGCTGCACATTAGAATCACCTGGGAATCTTTTTAAAATCCTGATTTCTGGGCCTCATCCTCCGGAAATTCTGTGTCTTTGTTATGGGGTGGGGCCACAACATGAGTAACAAAGAAACAGAATTTCCGGAGGATGAGGCCCAGAAATCAGGATTTTAAAAAGATTCCCAGGTGATTCTCATGTGCAGCCAAGGGTGAGAACCCCTGGCCTGTAAGGTAAGTAAAAGCCCCACACGATCGCTCTCCAATACACAACAGGCGTGTGGTTCTTCAATGAGAAAGGCTTATTATAAAATTTTCATTGGTAAGGCACTAAATAAATCCCGAAAAATAGCCCTTAATGAAATATTTAAAAGTCGAATCTAGGTTATGCAAAAATAGGTTTTCTATTTTATACATTTCTAGGTTGATGTCTGTCCCCTTTCCTTCAGTTTCCTGGCAAAGGTATTGCTCTGGACCCGCGAGGGAGGAGCGGAGAGGCACAGTTCCACCCACACGGTGTAGAATAGAATCCTTTACAATACAGTCGAGATCATTTGGAGCCACTTGGCGTTTTCTAAGATTTGATTACATGGTAACTGAAGCATCTACTCCTTATTATCCGTGATGCCGTCTACCAGTTTTTAAAAATTCTGAAATGGCCTAAATGTAAACCAGAAATACAGACTGCAGTTCAAAATGAAGCGTTTTTTGTTTGTTTGTTTCACTCAATGAATTATTCTCCAAACCACATGTTCCCCAGTTAACTGCCCTGGAGGTGTGGTGGGAAGACCTGAGGCTTGCTGCCAGAGGACGCCCCTCCTGGATGCCTGTTAGGGTCACTCTGGGAACCTTCGCTTTCCATTTGTAAACACTAAGCCATTATTCAGACTGCCGCTTGGAGAGCTCCGGGCAGGCCCGCTGGCCAGTGGGAAACAACAGAGACAGTCACACCCCGCAGCCTGCCGCCGGGAGCTCATGGTCTAGTGGGGAGACAGTCCTGAGCATGACAACACAGAGACCAGGCGAGCAGGCCAGGGGAGAGGTGCTAGCAGAGGTGCGAGCCGTGCAGGGGAGCAGGGAGGCAGCACTGAGCTCTGACTCCCAGGGTGTCTCCGAAAGTCAGATGAGTGAGCTAGACAGACAGACAGACAGACAGACATGCAGTGTGCGGGCAGGAGGCGCTCCAGAGCGAGGGGGAGGGATGTGCAGGAGATGACAGACAGGCGTGGGAGAGCAGGGACCTAGGGTTGCTCAGCGTCACGGAAAAGTCAAGAACATGGAGTGGGAAGAGGTAGGAGATGAGGCTGGGCAGGTAGACAGGGACAATTCCAAGCATCTTGTATGTAGGGCAAAAACGGTTAGAGTAAGTAAATGTTAAGAGCGAGGATTCTAGCTGGGCCCGTGTGGCTCAGTGGTTGAGCATCGACCTATGAACCAGAAGATCACAGTTTGATTCCCGGTCAGGGCATTTGCCTGGGTTGTGAGCTCCATCACCGGTAGGGGGAGTGCAGGAGGCAGCCCATCAATGATTCTCTCTCATCATGTCTCTCTCTCTCTCTCTCTCTCTCTCTCTCTCTCTCTCTCTCTGAAAGCAATAAAAATATATATTGGGGGAAAAGTGATGATTTTAGGCTCAGTACTTAGGCAAGTTTGAGCAATTATCAGGCGTGCAGGCGCACTTCATCAGAGAGCTTTGACAATAAATGATAAAAATAAAAGAACTCAAAAGAGCATTCACTGTGGACTGTATGAGATAAATACTGTTTCTATGAAGGGTCATGGGTGGGCAATGTATTCGAATGTTTTCTCCCTTGAAAAAAATCAAGAAATGACACCCATCGCTCCAGTATGTGCGCTACCTTCGACTGCGATGTCGAGCCTGCGAGAGCCAAAATGGATGGCCCGTGGGATAGGGGAGGTACAAAGCTACCGAAGAAGTTAACACGTAAGCGTGACAAGACAACGGAAAACATTTAAAATCTCCGCGGTGCCAACCTTGAGGCCGTCTTGGTACTGTTCTGTTTTATCCGCGATGATCCTCCTGTGCTCGTCAAAGATCTCCTCCATCCGCCCGTACCACTGGAAGACGTTGTTGTTGAGCCTGATGTCTGCGGGAGAGAAGGTGGTGCACTCGATGAGGAAGGCGAGGCAGTTTTTAGAATCCACCAGTCTGCGCCCCAGTTCAATCATGTCGACTGTCTCCACTTTCTTAATATAAGCCTGCGGGAAACAAAGATTACAGACGCGTTTTCATGAGCAGCTCCTGTCAAAAACAGCCTGAAGGACACACGGTGCCAGGAGCCAGTCCATCCTTGCTGTTTCAAAGGACCTGGCATATATGGCATACTGTTCTTAATATGTTTGCTCACCTTCTTGGCACTATGTGTTTTAACCAAGGTCACCTCTCTGAGAAAGGTTGTTTCCCCAGGTAGGGATTTTCCCCTGAAGTTAGGGAGGGAATAAAACCCCTCAACTAAGTGCCAGGTGGGTAATTAATCACTTTAACTACGAACAATCATGCTTAAGCTACATAATCTTTACTCCCTGGAATGGAGATAAGAAACGCCCTAACCTTTGTAATAGAGATTGATAGGATTGAATCAACTGGTATAAATACAGATGTAACAAGACAGCAAGAGACAGAACTAGAGAGACAGAACCTAGGCACAGAACCTACACAGAACGTTCTCTAGAGACAGAAGAACTTCGCTGGAGAGAACATGGCAAAAGATCCTGGACAGAAACTGGCCTCAGAACCTAGAGACAGAACCTAGCGAGAGAACATGGCAAAAGATCCTGGACTGAACCTGACTACAGAATTTGGCAAGAGAACCTGACTATAACCTGGTGACTGAACCTGGCTGGAGAACCTGGACAGAACCTGGCTGAAGAACCTAGCGAGGGAACATGGCTACAGAACCTGGCTGGAGAACCTGGAGAACCTAGCAAGAGAACATGGACTCAGAACCTGGCTGGAGATCCGAACCAGAACTTCGCTGGAGATCCAGACCAGAACTTGGCTGGAGATCCTGGCTAGAGATCCTGGCTAGGCTGCTGATCAACTGAACGCTGTCTCCATGTCATTCCTTCTTTGTCAACTCCGTCCACACCTTTGGGGACCCCTGGACCTGCTGGGTTGGACCCCAGCAACACAGCATAAATATATATACGTGGGGCCTTGACTTACGAGTGTCCTGACTAACGAGTTTCTTGAGATACCAGCTGTCTCTCGGCAGATTTTTTGCATTGAGTTGACAGAGTAATTTGAGTTATCGAGCTCCTTAATGAGCTCGGTCTCAGAATGAATCAAGGCCCCACTGTACTATAGACTTGTTAAAAGGACTGTAGACCTGGCTCAAGACTGGGGGCCACAGCACAGGACCGCTGCTAAACAGCAGGGGGCGGTAAAAATACAAACACATGAAATATATTTCTCAGAAACCCATAGCATTCTTCTCTGGTTTTCCAAACACATAAGATGCAAACCATGGTGTCCTTCACAGCTAACAAAACATCTACCTGACGATAGAGTCCTTTTGTCATTGGGTTAATCAGCTTTCTGTAGTCAAAAAATGGGGTTTTTATTTCCCTTTCTTTTTTTTTAATACATTTTATTGATTTTTTACAGAGAGGAAGGGAGAGAGATAGAGAGTTAGAAACATCGATGAGAGAGAAACATCGATCAGCTGCCTCCTGCACATCTCCTACTGGGGATGTGCCCGCAACCCAGGTACATGCCCTTGACCGGAATCGAACCTGGGACCTTTCAGTCTGCAGGCCGACGCTCTATCCACTGAGCCAAACCGGTTTCGGCTTATTTCCCTTTCTGATAATAAATGACCAATTTCTATATTAAATAAACGGAGAAACTATTCTGCCTTTGCGGCAATAAACTTTTTTAAGGTACAGAAATCTTTCATATGCCAGTTGAGGAATCCCATTTGCTAATTCTGTAAAAGGTTGCTATGAACAATAGACATTCACACGAAATAGCACCAAATTCCTTAATATTCCCAGTCATGGTTAGGAGGGTAAATAAATGACGCTCTTCATAGTCAGCATTTATTTTTCCAAGGGAATTTACAGTTATGAAACTCTCCAGCTATATTTATAATCACCCATAACCCAAGTATCACTTGATGTCTTATAACAACTAATACAAAATATGCAAATATTCTAAAACGCATGTGTGCATATTTCACTCCTCCCCCCCACACATAAATTCACACCCTAAGAACTTTAGTCTAATATAAATACTTTCAAAAAATAGAACTTTTTAATATAGAGGCTAATATGTAAGAGTTGGTTGTAATGATTTTAAGAAACCTTTACATGAATAATTTAAAATCTTCATTGCCCTAGCTGGTTTGGCTCAGTGGATAGAATGTCAGCCTATGGACTGAAGGGTCCTGGGTTCGATTCCAGTCAAGGGCATATGCCCGGATTGCGGGCTCGATCCCCAGTAGGGGGCATGCAGGAGGCAGCTGATCAATGATTCTTTCTCATCATTGATGTTTCTATCTCTCTCTCCCTCTCCCTTCCACTCTGAAATCAATAAATATACATATATGTAAAATATAAAATAAAATGTGCATTATCATTTGAACTCATTTCGAAATTTCTTGTCTATACACAGAATTGAATGATTTTTATGCGTTTTGCTTAAATATTGTTAAATCTAAAAATTAAAGGGATCTATTTTGCATCTTGGGACTGCTTTAAAAGAAAAAAAAAAGATCCCATAAAAGCGTAATGTTGCAAGAATGAAAAAAGGAATAAAATGAAATGATGGTTAACTAGTTGTTCCAAATTATTTTATTCACCTTCAAGCATAGGAGTAACATTAAAAAAAAGGTAAAAGTGAGATAGCCACTATTTTCAGTACCATAAATCCTATGCTCAAAACATAATATATTTCAGCAAAGTATAACAGAACATTTTAAAGGATTAAACTTTCGTTGATAAAAAATTAAAGGTAATCACTTATCTCCGTTTGCCCAGACGGTCCTGGTTGATGCCTTTAGTTATGAACGGTGCTCTCAATAACATCCTGGGAGAGGATGCCTAAAAGCCTCACCACGCCCCCTCTCCCAGGACCTGCGCCCGCAGCATCCTCTCCCTCTGACTCTGGGCACTTGCTTTGGTCGATGGGCGGTTAGCTAATGTGACCCAAGGAGGAACTTGAGAAGGACTGGTGAAGCTGAGCTTGCTCTTGTGCCTCTGCCGGGTCATGAGCGCCCAGGCGAGCCT
The DNA here is from genome assembly GCF_964212035.1 of Myotis nattereri. Classification (NCBI taxonomy): domain Eukaryota; kingdom Metazoa; phylum Chordata; class Mammalia; order Chiroptera; family Vespertilionidae; genus Myotis; species Myotis nattereri. The sequence goes on from NC_138082.1 coordinate 6,013,437, forward strand.
GCTGGGGGCTGGAGCGAGGAGCAGGGTCCGCTGCTCAGCAAGTTCCCCGGGGGAACCAGCTGAGAACCCGCTGGCTCCGCTGTGGGAGCGGCCACCTGAGACCAGAACAGCCCAGCAGCGCTGGCCTGCATCGCCACACTGCAGACTCATCAAGCACGCTGCAGAATAGTTCAAGCCTCTGTTATAACTTCTGGAGGGGTCTGTTATTGTGTTATCATGTTAATAATTCTAAGAGCTGAGAAAAAAGAGAAAAACATTATTTGATACACATACAACTGTAAAGGCTTTGGAGGCGGTACCTTCATTTCCATCAGTTCCGCTGTGTTTGGAGGGGTGCTGAGAGCTTTTTCCGCGATCTTCTCAAATTCGTCACATAACCTGAGACAGCCGACGAAAGCCAGAATTACCTTCCTTCCTAAATACGTTATATATCCTACATAAATGCTCCATTGCATGAAAAATAAGATTATCCTATCTATATGGTATCTAATGAATTTAAAGCAAATTTGTGTTCACTTATTCGATACACATTTACTGTTCAACTATTATATTCCCGACGACAGCATAAGTGACACAGAAGTGAGTAAAAGGTAATAATGGCCCTCAGGAAGCTCACACTCCACCTGGGAGACAGAACCATAATCGATCCCTTCTGACCAAGCGTTTTCAAGGGCCTGGCGGAGGCCTGGCTGTGATGGCATGAGATAAAGTGGCACAAAGGAAGGGCGTGAGCAGCTTCACTGGGAGGGGGTGCTTACCTTGGGCCTGCGAGCCCAGAAACCTCTGGTGAGGTGCTAATATTCCCTATTGATGTGGGTTGTGGCCAATATAAATAATGAAGTTATCGTGAGGCTAAAAGCAAACAAACAAACAAAATGTGTGCTGGGCCCTAAGGAAGTCCAGATAAAATGGATAGAAATTTCTTCAAGAAGATTGGCCGTGAGGTGGAGGAGGGTAGAATAGCGTGGGGATGACGGTGAGTTGAAGTAGGGTTGGGACAGGGCTTTGAACTTGTCTGTAAATTTCAGGGGTGGAATCACAGTGAGAGAGAGAGAGGATTGGGGAGCCAGCCCCGGAGGGTGGAAACAATGGGTGGAGTCACAGGCAGAGAGACCTCTGGATGGTTAACAGACTCGCCCTCTGAGCTCGTGGGGAGACGGGTCTGAGCGGGTTCATGGAGAGGTGCGTGAGACACAGAGGGACAGAAGCGGAGGGCAGTCACAGCCAATGGTTCCCGTAATAGCCCCTCGTGTCCTCTGTACATCCGATGAGTCTGGTGAGAGGATCGTTAGGGGAAAAGGGGGGAAGTAGAAGGGGCTGGAGCTCAGAGGGCAGGTAAGAGGCAGGGAAAATAGCTGTAAAGTTAAAAGAAATATTTTGCTCAGCGTGAAAAGCCGCCCGTAAAAGGCATTTTCACTATCCTCCCGGCACTTTTAGAGGAAAGGTGCTTTGCTGAAGACATGATTCTGGTTCCTAGATAAGCTACCCAAAGCCAAGCCCTCTCCGGGCGCTCCCTCTTCAGTCCCACCCCTCACCCCTCCTCCCTCCCAGTGTCTGGCTTCACCATGCCATCTTCATGGCTCACTTCCTTCCACGGAGTCCTTTCTCTGCTCGGAATCCTCTCGCCCACACTGTTCACTGGCAGCCTCCTACTCCTTCAACACGAACCCACACGCCGTTTCCTCTGTGCAGCCTGCCCTGATCTGCCCCTCTCTCCATCCTCCAGCCGGAGGGAAAGTTGTTTCCTTCTCTGTTCTGCTTCTGTGGCTCAGGGCAGGGCTTACTGCGGACGACTGTCACGTATGGGTCCGTATGTCTTTGTCTGTCTGTTTCCCCCTCAACGCTGTGACTTCCCTCAGCACTTAGAGCTGTAGTCCCAGCGCCCAGTGTTTTACCCAACACGCGTGGGTAGATAGGGCTTCTGTCAGGCTCCCTTACAGCCTGGGAGAAATGTCCCTTTCAACGGTTTCTTTTCCTAATACCGTAACTGTAACAATTCCGATTATTTGTGCACCGCCCCCCCCCCCCCCCCGCCCCATAAAACTGATACCAGAAAAGAGCTGGCCAGAGCAACGCTAACACCAGTTGTTGGAAGACTAGTTATACGTTCTGTCTAAATCAGTGATGGCGAACCTTTTGGGCTCGGCGTGTCAGCATTTTGAAAAACCCTAACTTAACTCTGGTGCCGTGTCACATATAGAAATTTTTTGATATCTGCAACCATAGTAAAACAAAGATTTATATTTTTGATATTTATTTTATATATTTAAATGCCACTTAACAAAGAAAAATCAACCAAAAAAATGAGTTCGCGTGTCACCTCTGACACGCGTGTCATAGGTTCGCCATCGCTGGTAAATAAGCAGGCGTTCTGCTTTAGCGTTCTGTGAAGTCACTTAGCATAGGTCAAGTTTCCTAAAAATCTCTAGGTTCGTCAACCAATGAGTTTCTCGTTAAGACGAAAAGTTACCATGGACTTGAAGAGTAATAACAGCGCGATCAAGTTCCAGATGTGAGGGTCCCTAAGGACCCAGGACAACGACTGTTCGAGTCCACTTTGAAAACCCACTTTGTGTATTGATTACGCAACTTTAGAAGCATGAGCTCAGATAACGCCCACCTGGCTCATGCAAGTGAAATGCACAGCCTCTTCATGCCACTTTAATTTAAAAAATTGCGAAGGCGCTTGTGGTGAAAAAAATACTGCTAATCACCAAGTAACACAAAAAGCCGAATAGAAATAAGTTCGGCATTATCTTTTCTTTTGGGTCACTTATGACTCTATTCTAAGCCCTCTATATAGTTGAATGACAGTTGATTCTACTTCACATCATCATCCCCCCAAATAAGAATTTAATGTCACATAAATACCTTGTATTTACTTCTTGATGATCTCTGAACATTTTAGCTATAAGTTTTCCACAAATAACCTCTGCTCGCTTCACCAAAGCTCTAATTAAATCCTCACAGCGCATTTCAAACATTCCTAGGCGAACAGTCTACAATGTCAAGTATTAGAAGTTTAGTAAACATGATAAAAATAAAAGGTTCTTACAATTTTGCCTTTCTAAAAACATTAATTTTGTGTTAAACATTAATCTAATAACATTGAGGGTGGTTTTTTTCATGTCATGTAGGCGGGTTTTTGCATAGAAAATATCAAAAAAGAGAGGAAATTTTAATTTACCAGTCTCCTACTAAACAGAAGTAACCATATTTTGGTGAAATTACCATATTTTCCAAACGAGTTATAAACACTAAAGTAAAAAAATTAAGTTCTGCCCTAGCCAATTTGGCTCAGTGGATTGAGCATCGTCCTGCAGACCAAAGGGTCCCGGGTTCGATTCCGGTCAAGGGCACATGCCTCGGTTGCAGGCTCCTCCCCGTCCTGGGCTCTGGTTGGGGCTGGTGCAGAAGGCAAACAATCTATGTGTTTCCCTCACATTGATGTTTCTCTCTGTCTTTCCCTCTCTCTTCCACTCTCTCTAAAAATCAATGGAAAAATATCCTCGGGTGAGGATTAACCAAAAAAAAATAAAAATGTAAGTTCTTGGAATTGTTGAGGGGTCAAATGAAAGTGCTTAAAAAGTTAGAGCTGTAGTGGCCGTTCGACTCTAATAGCACAAGAGCCGTGTCTGTTTTGCCCGGCTCGGTGTGGCCTGGGTTCCCCACGATGCTTGCCACAGGGAAAGGCTCCATCGGTATTTTTCCTTTTGATAGTCATGGTCTAACCTTTCACGGTATGGCCTGAAAACACATTCTGGTAACCCTGGGAAAACCCCACCAGGTACAGAGAAGAGCTGTACAAAGTGGGTCGCCTACCTTTCTCGTTGTGTACTGTATGTCCTCTATAAGTTGTTGGTATTTGCGAATTTCTTGTATTATTTTCTCGTAATGATGGTTTTCTGCAAGGAACGCGTCCACATCTCTCTCGGCTTTCCTGGTGATCAAGAAGTCGTACTTGTCGTAGAGTTTGAGGTGCTCGATGGGGGCTGCGCTCTCTCTCATGATCACTTCCTTAACCTTTTCTTTGTGAGCTTCAATAATCTCATCCAGAATGACTGGTGCCAAGGTTGTTGGCTTAGAGTTACTGTCCTAAACAGAGCGGGGGGAACAATGGTAGTGATTTAAAATGCCTTATATAAAGGTAACTGTGTCATTTAGCTTTGTAAAAAGGCCAATCTTACCATATTGACATTACTTTTTATTTACAAGGTCTTTTTGATTTTCTATTCTCTATAGTAAGATATGCAATCTTTCTATTCTATTTTTTTTCTGTTTTTTGTATATTTTAAATATCTAGGTTTCATATAACTTTTTATTTTTTCGTAAGCCTACCTACCTAGTTTATGTTTTTGCTCTTCTCTGTGGATGAAAGAACAGTCACTTAAAAATATACACCAAGTAAGACAATATAAAAACAGCAAAATCCACATTTTATTTGTCCAATCATATATGCTGGTTTTACGAGGCAGGGTTTGCACTGTACACAATTTTAAAAAATAAGGCATTTTAATGTGACATCATCATCATGTTGTTGTTTTATCACAGTACGTTTTCACTTTGAGGAGTAATGTGTCTAGAGCAAGGAAAAACTGTTTACTCATTATTGACCTCTGATTAACAAACAGCAATAGAGCAGACGAAAATCCCTCGTTGCAAAATTTGTGTTCTGCCATCATCATTAGCATAATGGTGGGCAAGAAAGGATCAGACATGATTTCAAATAAGCAAACAAATCTCAACAGCGTTTCTCCTCTTTTTCAAACAAGAGGACAAGTAGCCCTAACTGGTTTGGCTCAATGGATAGAGCGTTGGCCTGTGGACTGAAGGTTCGATTCCGGTCAAGGGCATGTACCTTGGTTGCGGGCACATCCCCAGTAGGGGGTGTGCAAGAGGCAGCTGATCGATGTTTCTCTCTCATCGATGTTTCTAACTCTCTATCCCTCTCCCTTCCTCTCTGTAAAAATCAATAAAATGTATTTTTTTAAAAAAAGAGGACAAGTAAATGTGCCCACATGGTTCATCATCTTGAACCAAGTTAGTGGGTGCCCTGCAGCATTCTATTGGATAATATCTAAGGATTCTTTCAGAGAACTAATTTAGTCAGGTATCCAGGGTGCATTTGACCACTATGCCCCCTAGTGGGCATTTCAGGAAATTATTTTGCTTAGAACTACAGATGCTTCATGAGAACTTGAATGAATCCCACCACCACCACCATCTCACCCCTTGGCTCCGTGGATGAGGGTGTCATCTTTTCTCAGAAAGAACTTTAGACTAAAGCCATCTCGACTATGTACTGTATGCCATGTGAAATCATTGGCTCTAATGTGAAGCTTATTATGTTCATTACGGAATGTTTCTCAAATGTATAAACAGCCTGTGTAATTTTTAAAGGCTATAGATTTCTTTTTCTAAAGAGAACTGGAGACCAGTACTTGGGAACTATATTATAAAGTATTGTTTTCATGTGACTTCTAATCAGTTCCTATCAAGTGCGAAGGGAAATGATATATTAGATGAGACAGTTCAGTGTTCAAAAGCATCTCAAATCATATCAAGAGATGGTGATGTACGCGGACTCACAACACTTTAAGTTCCTTGTAGGTTTGCCTTCCATGGGGGAAAAGGTTTCATTTAAAATTTGTTAAATTTCCCCTTTAATTTCTATCAAAATTTGTGTAAGAAATATCTATCTGAATTCCACCTCTGCAGTTGCTGCCAAAGATCATTAAGAGCATGCTCATTGTCTTACTCCAAGGCCTCTCTAAAGCTGGTATTTAGGTGGTGTTCTAGTAAAGCCATCTCCAACAACGCAGACTTTGGTAAACCATCCTCCTCCACGCGTCCTTCTGTCCCCTTCTGAGGTGAGTAACTTGTAAGATCTCTGTTTCTCCCTGGGCATGAACCTGGAGCAGAGGGACGTTCCATTTCTCTTTCTGCTTTCTCTTTCCATTTCTGTCTGATCATCCCGGAAAGTGCGCTAGCCTAGGACTGTCCCTCTCTGACCAGCCGATCCCAGTGGAAGGCTGGACTGAGAAACTAGGTGTATTGTTAGGGAAGTTAATGGGAAAACAGTATCCTTTTGGAGCAAAACTTCCTCATAGGTCAATGTTACTAGGCTATTTAAATTCTCCAGAGCAGAAGATCCCTGTCTACCCCTTTTGAAGTGAATATCATGCCAATTCAAGCAATCGGAATATACTTGTCACTTACCCACTTGGAATACAATTTTGTCTCAACCCTCGGCACAAAACTGACAGCTTTAATCATGACATCATAAACATTTAAAAAGATGTCTATATAGTCTTCGAACTGAGGTTCAAACTTAATGGTGTCATTATCAAGAAGCAGCCTCATGATGAAACCTGGATGTTCAAAAGCTCTGACAGAATCCTGCAAAAAAGCATATATCCTTGGATTATTATTTATTAATTAGTGTATTACTTTCCAGATGAACGACTGTAAACCTGCTTCTGCCCCACCCTGCACAGATGAACTGCGCTAGACTGAGAAGTGTGCTGGCCCCGTTGGAATACGGGGAACCCACCATTCCTCTGACGCCCTGGACGGTTAAGCAGAAGAAGAGCTACTGAGAAGGGCAAGTGACTCCCAGCTGGACTTGCTGGTGTCTAGCAGCCATGGGGCCTACAGATTCTGGGAAAAGGAGGGTGTGCATGGAGAATCCTGCAAAAAAAAAGAGCCCAACAGGAGAACATTCAAATTCCCAGACAAAAGGAAAGTTCCAGGTCCGGCTCACACTGTACTAGAACCTCTTCCGGAAAGAAGAGAGTTTCTCGTGGAAACGTTCCCCGGCCATCGTGACCCAAATTTCCTAATTATGGGAATTTTCACTTATTTCCGCTAATCCTCACCAATGTGCTGATTGATACCCACATATCTTAAACATACAGGTTCACATGACTGGTAACTTTGTGTGTTTTTTTTAAACAGATAAGCATAATAGGTCAAAGGACATACAAGGTGAGGCAAAAGTAGGTTTATAGTTGTGAGCATGCGAAACACAGTTTATTCTTGCGCTATTATTTATTATTGTTTTATTTTCCGAAAGAACGGCTGTAAACCTCATTATGCCCCACCCTGTACTGGCTGCTGTCCCACTGGTAAAGGCATTTTAGCCTTTCTTCCCTGAAAAGGCTGAAAATGAGTAAGTTAGTAAATGAACGTTGGTGTAACCGAACCACACGTACTGGGGGCTGTGCGATTAAGTCTGTGAAGTCTTGCATGGAGGACAGCGTGAGGTCCTGCAGCTGCAGCGTCATCAGCGCCGCGGCGCAGTTGAAAAAGGACTCCAGCTTGGCGCTGCTCTCGCCAGTGGGCAGCTGCTTCTTTTTATTGCCTTGGTAATAAATGTTCTGCACTTCTGGAAACCACCTGGAAAGAACAACAGACCCTTAAAAGCTCATGCTCTTAGCGAATCAGCCCTTTCGCACTGAGCGTTAATGGTAACTCCTGGACAGCGGAAGGCCTGCGCAGAGAGGCACGGTGCTGAGTGACACTGCCCGCTCCCTGAGTGTAGGCGCCGGCCTATCTCACGTCTCCCAGGAACGGACAGTTTCACCACAGCCTTTAGGAAAATATGGCACCTAACGTTACTGACTGTTACAAGGTACTCCTGCTGTCCAGGCTCCCGAATGCTCTTCGGGGAACGGATTTGCTGAAAGCGAGCGTGTGAACAACTGATTGAGCCAAGGGAGGGTTTGCTGGGTTCAACCCAGTGGCATTTTATGCTGTTCTATCCATTTCACAATGACTTGAAAACAAGGTACAAATCAAGTATATTATATTTTTATTCCCTTGAATGTGAAATCCTGAAACAGTGACTGAGATTAAAATGTGTATGTATCCTTATGATAAAAGGAAAACAGTGAAACTCATATATAGATAGATCAGAATGATAATAGGTGAAGTTTTCAGATTACAAAACCACTGTGCAACACTACAAAATTCAGGAATGCTGGTACCTCTTTCACAAGATATAATGAATTTTTTAAAACAGGGAATTCATAATCTCAGGAGTTGCCTGAGTGCTTGAAGAGCAAGCTAAGCTTTAAATATATGCATCCATCCCATCTATAATAATAAAAGCATAATATGCTAATTAGACCAGATGTCCTTTCGGACGACCTTCCGGATGAAGCTGGGGCTGCGAGGGAAGCCCGGGTCCCGGGTGCCAGAGGGAAGCCAGTGTCGGCAGCCGAGGGAAGGAAGGCCTACTCTTGCACAAATTCCGTGCTTCGGGCCTCTAGTGAACAAATATGTGTTTAGTGTCTACTGTGTGCTGGGAACATGTCATGGGAGATATAAAACTTTATGACATCATCCCTTTTCTCACAATAATGAAGGCCATGTGTCATGGCAGCAAAACAGCTTTGAAGTCAAAGGATAGAGATGGAATTTCCCATTTATTAGTGAAGAAGGGTTTTATAGTGAAGACGGCAGTTTCACCAAAGAATAGACAGAAATGATGCCCCGCCGACTTATGAACCAGGAGGTCAGGATTTGATTCCTGGTCAGGGCACATGCCCGGGTTGTGGGCTCGAGCCCCAGTGTGAGGGAGGCAGGAGGCAGCCGATCAATGATTCTCTCTCACCATTGATGTTTCTCTCCCTCTCTCCCACTCCCTCCCTCTCTGAAATCAATAAAAAAATATATATTTTAAAAAGAATAGATAGACCCTGAGAAAAGGATCTGGAGTAGAATAGTAAGTAGAACAGATGGGTTTGGTGAAGATAATATATCTGATTGTGTCACTGCCTATAGTAGAGACGAGAGGCTAGAAAAAAGGAGGAAGTAAGTGGGGGAAATGCTGTGCGGGCTTTTGCAGAACTTGGGAGCTAAGTGTTCGAACTTGGGACAGCCTTACCCTTTTAGATGAAGCCCTGGTGCAATTATCATTTGGCAAATCGAACCTCCAATGAGATTGTAAACTTCTTTAAAGAATATATATATTTTCCCCATCATTCTTTAAACTCTTCTGCATCTCTCATCCAAAAGCACAATGAAAAAAGCATAGCTACTTGCATGTGTCAACAGTAGATGTCAAATAGATATCTGGCAAGTAACTAATTGATGGTCATTCCCCCATGGGACAATAAGGATGAATCTTGAGAGTATTATGTTAAGCGAAATAAATCAGAGCTGAGGTGGAAACCAGACATTAAGGAAAAAGTAACCGTCAATCATAATCATTTTGGTTTCTGTACAATCTGTGCTGCATAGAACATTTGGGTAGACATCACAGACCAAAGCAGTTAACCATATCATATTTAACTCTGAAGCAGAAATGATTACAAACTTGTTAAAATTGAATTTTCTAAAGGCAGTTAAAAATGCAGAACCCCACCAATCCCATCTTTAAGTTCATTATCCTCTGTCAAAACTTTACGTTTTAAGTAGAGCCTCTTTGGCAGTTTCCAGGTGTCTCATGATGATGGTCTGAAAATTTGACAGCTCTAACGCCTCCTGGCGATTGTGAAATTCTTCTGCATCAATTAAACGTAATTTCCTGTGAGATACAAATGAACAGTGATTTAAGTATGCGATGTTTTTGTAGGTAGTATTTTGCTATTTGATCCCTTCTAAAAAATATGATATTTCTAAGTTTTATCACTAAAATTTGTGTTTCATAAAATTAAAAATTCAAGTACATGAGACATTATGATTTTAAATATAATTAATATGCTTTTGCATGTGACTTTCTAACTTTCCCAGCACCATTTATTGAAGAGGCTTTTCCCCATCCGTTATATGTTTTTGGCTCCTTTATAAAAAATGTATTTGCCCATGTACATGTAGGTTTATTTCTGGACTCTCAATTCTGTTTCATTGGTCTGTGTGTCTGTTTTTCTACCAGTGCCATGCTGTTTTAATGACTGTCCCTTTGTAGTATAATCTGAAGTCAGGGAGTGTGACACCTCCAGCTTTGTCCTTTTTTCTCAGGATTGCTTTGGCTATCCGGGGTCTTTTGTGGTTCCATTGGTCCCCATACACAAAAACTAACTCAAAATGAATCAAAGACCTAAATATAAGACCCGAAACAACAAATTATGTAGAAGATAATGTAGGTAGTAAACTTATGGACTTAATATATGTGGTCTACTCATTGATTACCTATTGGTATAATTGTGTTACTACAATGTAACTCTAGATTTCTTCCCTATTTCCATGTGATTACGTGATTTCTATATTATCTGAAAGATAGTAACCACAATTAAAAACATCGCATTTAATTTTTACTTAAAGGTCAATATAAAATCCTGGCTAGTAAACAAAACACATTTCAAATCGGTTGATTGCTACTCCTTTCACAAGCTAAATTCACCTCCCAGGCCATAAAGCATCCGGTAGGGGCATGGCTGACCCGCGAGGCAGAGTGGGGGCCGCCGCTGGAGCCCCTTTGGAAGGTGGCGGGCTGGGCTGACCACGGGGCGGTGCAGAGGAATGGCTTAAACAGGTGCTTTGAAAACAGCCCAATGGCCCGTCTAACAGACAAAGCCTAGCCCTTTCTGGACAAGCTGAGCCCGGAGCCCACCCAGCCCGGTGTGTCCCGCAGCTCCCCCTGCAGGCGGCCGAGAGGAAGACACACGTGGGGGCGGGAGAAAAGGCGCGTAGACCCCACCCCCCCCATCTCCCACCTCCCCCGTCTCCCCCCAAATCCTCCTAGGCCAGGATGCCATCTCCGCTGCCATAAAGCAGGGCCCATCCATGTTTTGAGGGGGCTGTTGGGAGGCCTTCTTTAAGAAAAATAACACATATGCATTACTTTCGCATATTTACAAAGACATAACCCAGCGCCCACCAGAGCTCCTCCCGCTGGCCCGTCCCCGCCAGGACAGGGTCCGGGAGGTGATGCCTGGCCCGAGTCACCCAGGACCGGACCGTCACTCAGGCCGCGCGCATGGGCAATATTGCCCAGCCGGGGTGGCTCAGTGGTTGGGCATCGACCTATGAACCTGGAGGTCAGCGTTCAATTTCGTCAGGGCACATGCCCGGCTTTTGGGCTCAGTCCCCAATGTGGGGTGTGCAGGAGGCAGCTCATCAATGATTCTCTCTCATCACTGACGTTTTTATCTCCCTCTCCCTCTCCCTTCCTCTCGGAGATCAATAAAAATATATTTTAAAAAAACAGGGCATGATAAGTCAGCCCCTTCAGTGTAATTACCCCTTAAAGATTGTGTGAGAAGGGAAAGGGGGGAACAATGGGAGATATCTATAATACTATCAACAATAAAAAAAGATTGCGTGACATCAGGGTACGGGATGGGGAGGGGAGAACGGATTGGAGACAGAGGCAGTGTTTATTTGGTATTCTACACATCTCTATACTGCTCATTCAAAAGCGCGCTTAGCTACTTACATTGAATTGGTGATATTTTTAATATTTGCCGTTAAAGCAGAAAGGAAACAGTGAAGATGCAGTGCGATAATGTCCATCTCAAAAACCACACAGAACTCAGCCCGGCCAGACACTCACTTGAAGGCGCTGTGCCACAGGTCCAGCACCGCCAGCATCGTGGGGTTCATGGCGTTCAGGTGGTCCCTGATGTAGCTGCTCGCGGCCAGGAAAGACTTCCTCCAAGGTTTGGGGAGAACTTCCATTCTGAAAACAGAGAAAACTCTACGGAACCTTCTCGAAGATCGAGAGGCAGTGTTTTTATAGTTCATGTGCTATTGAGTAATAATGGCTTCATTTTAATTAAAACTATGATGCCTCCCTCCTGGTAATCACAGTACAAGCCATGCTCTTTATAATTTATTACAACCTCAGGACAATAATGCATATGAACTTGGATTTGAATTTTTATCACATAAGGTTTTTTTTTTTCCTCTAAACAGTTTATCCTATTGAGTCCAAAAATAAATTAGAATCATCAAACAGAAACATATTATATATATATATATATATATATATATATATATATATATATATATAAAGATTTTCTTAAACAAGACAGAAAACATTTAACTTTTCCTTTATTTTTAAAACATTGCAAGGATATAGTCCTTCCTACCTATGGGAATCCCCTTGAAACTCACCTCTGTTAACGTGTGAAGGGCATCTACAAAATCAAACACTAATATTCTCACTTACAGCCACTTGCTCTGTGAGTCCTATGACCTGAATAACCATCTTTTCCATACTGAAGATGTGCCACCTGCATCTTTCCGAGCATATTTAAACATTTACATTTTATGCTTATAATTTTTTACCCACATTGATTTTAAATACCCAGTCTTGTTTTGTTATGTAGTAAATTTAATCTAGGTTTTTAGCTGTGGCTATACCACCTTTACAAGGGTGATTTTTGTCTATCTCCAGGAAAAAAGCTGTTCTCCATGCAAGATACACTGGAAATGGCTGCAAGACTTTTTATTTTTGTCATCATAGGAAACAATTTGGGAAACTTTAAATCAGTATAAAAGAAAAAAAGTAAAACTGAATTGGTTACCTAATTATGTCAGCATTCTTCAAACTAAGAAATTTATTCCTAAATGGTAATTATTTTAGAGAAAATATATAACAAGCTAATTTTCCCATTATGTGTTCCATATTTTAATCCATGTAACAAAATAAAATATATTCTTTGTGTGCATATTTCCTGCCACCTTCCCAATGTGGTTTGGGGCATTCAAATTGCCATCAAACTTTTATATCCCTACTAGAGGCCCAGTGCATGAAATTCGTGCACTCGGGGGTAGGGGGTGTCCCTCAGCCCAGCCTGTGCCCTCTCCAAGTCCGGGAGCCCTTGGGAAGCTCCCACCACCGCCTGCTGCACTCACCAGCTGTGAGCCCAGCTTCTGGCTGAGTGGCACTCCCCCTATGGGAGCTCACTGACTACCACGCAGGGGGAAGTTCCTGTGTTGAGCTGCCCTGGTGGTCAGTGTGCATCGTAGAGACCGGTCATTCCGCCATCAGGCTGAAACCGGCTCTCCGACATCCCCCGAGGGGTTCCCGGATTGAGAGAGGGTGCAGGCCAGGCTGAGGGACCCCATCGGTGCACAATTGGGGCAGGGGAGGGATGCAGGAGGTTGGCCGGCCAGGGAGGGACCACAGGAGGACTCTAGGGCATGTCCAGACCATCTCACTCAGTCCCAATCAGCCATACCCCAGAAGCAAGCTAACCTACCGGTCAGAGCGTCTGCTCCCTGGTGGTCAGTACATGTCATAGCAAGTGGTTGAGCGACCTTAGCATATCATTAGCATATTACGCTTTTTTTAAAAAAATATATATTTTATTGATTTTTTACAGAGAGGAAGGGAGAGAGATAGAGAGTTAGAAACATCGATGGGAGAGAAACATCGATCAGCCGCCTCCTGCACATCTCCCACTGGGGATGTGCCCGCAACCCAGGTACATGCCCTTGATCGGAATCGAACCCGGGGCCCCTCAGTCCGCAGGCCGACACTATCCACTGAGCCAAACCGGTTTCGGCAGCATATTTCACTTTGATTGGTTGAACAGATGACCGGACAACCAGACACCATATTAGGCTTTTATTACATAGGACTAGAGGCCCGGTGCACAAAAATTTGTGCACTCGGGGGGAAGTAGGTCCCTCAGCCCGGCCTGTGCCCTCTCACAGTCTGGGACCCCTCGGGGGATGACCATCTGCTGGCTGAGGCCTGCTCCCCAGGGGATTGGGCCTAAGCTGGCAATCAGACATCCCTCTAGCAGCCCGGCAGCCATCAGGGGATGTCCACTTGCCAGCGGGGAGCAGACCTAAGCTGTAGTCAGACATCCTTAGCGCTGCTGAGGAGGCAGGAGAGGCTCTCAGCACCACCGCTGTACTGGCAGCCATCAGCCTGACCTGTGGCAGAGCAGAGCTCCTCTCTGTGGGAGCTCACTGACCACCAGAGGGCATCTCCTACATTGAGCATCTACCCTCTGGTGGTCAGTGTGTGTCATAGTGACCAGTCATTCCCAGTCTTTCTGCTGTTAGAGTCAGTTTGCATATTACCCTTTTACTATATAGGATAGAGGCCTGGTACACGGGTGGGGGCCGGCTGGTTTGCCCTGAATGGTGTCCCGGATCAGGGTGGGGGTCCCGCTTGGGTGCCTGGCCAGCCTGGATGAGGGGCTGAGGGCTGTTTTCAGGCTGCCCGCACCCCCTTCAGGGTGGGGGTCCCCACTGGGGTGCCTGGCCAGCCTGGATGAGGGGCTGAGGGCTGTTTTCAGGCAGGCCAAGCCTGCAACTGAAGCTCCCAGTCTCTCCTTTTTTTTTTTTTTTTTTTATTCTGGGATTTATTTACCTTCTGTAATTGAAACTTTGTTGCAGCTCCAGCTCAGAGGCCGGCTGGCTGAAAGCAGGTATCTGGGGTTTGTTTAGCTTCTATAATTGCAACATTGTTGCTTAGAGTGAAGCTCAGAGCCGGGCCGTGGCAGGAGGGGAACCTTGGCTTCCTCCATCACTGGAGCAACCAAGCCTCATGTTCGCTTCAGCTGCCTGGCTGCCGGCCGCCATCTTGGTTAGCAGTTAATTTGCATATCGCCCTGATTAGCCAATGGGAAGCGTAGCAGAGGTATGGTTAATTACCATGGCTGTCTATTATTAGATAGGATTATATCTGCAGTCTGTGCTGGGAGCTGTGTATGTATGAAGGTTTGATTCAAGTTCTTTCACCAGACACTCATGTTTTAACCACCCTAGTCATCCACCTGACCACATGTCTATTTGTCTAACCACCTATCCATCAATTTGTAAAGTAACATGTTAGAGCTTCAATACGTAAGTAAGCAAAAATAGTGGCCAGTTGTATATATGAAATGCATCAATTATAAACATATTTGTGAGAAAATAATAATACCGGTGTGTAAAGAGTTACACATACACATGAATGGTCACATAATCAATATCTGCAGATAAACCTGATTGCTTACTCAGCACGATGGGGTGGAAGTTCTTCTGCCTTCTTATCATCTTTCTCTCTGGGATCTTTTAAAACAAAATCAACTGGAAGAAAATAGAAAAGTTCTGATCAGTAACCTTATAATAATTACAGTATGTTTACAAGCAATTGCAAAATTAATTTAATTAAAACTGTTTAAATTATATTCAGTTTTTAAAAATAAGTGATTTGTGCATTTATAATGACAAGAAAATAAACATCATGAGAAAAATCTATGATGTCTTTGTCTTTGAGAGTGGTTCTTAACAATGTCCCTGTTCTTTCATTTGCAAATAATGACTTTTATATTACATTTTCCTTTATAGCTGTTCCACAAAAGGCAGTTCTTGTTGAATTGAAGGTCAACAACACAGAATAGTAGCAGTAGTTTCCCTTCACAGAAAAAAATACACGTATTGCCTGTTGTTCCCTTTTATTGCTTAAGAGCAGAGAACAATCTTGTTATAAATCAGTAAAGTGAGCTACTTCTGCTTCTGTCTTCTGTGGTCTTTAATGTTAACTCTAATGTTCCAGCTGGTGTTTCAGGATGCTCTTTCTAAAATGCAAGCATGTCATTACCCCTCTGCTGAAAACCCTTCAGTGACTCGCCTGTACCTCCCAGCGCTTTACAAAGGCACATAGAGCCCATCAGATTCTACCGCCTTCCCACAATGCCCCCTTGGCTTTGGCCACCAGGAATGCTCCCCAGCCAGGGAGAGCCTTTCCTAGGCCCAGCATGCTCCCTTGTGCCTCTTCCTCACTCTCCACGGCTCAATCCAGATGCCCCCAGAGTCCTTCCTAACAGGCAGGCACCGCCCCTTCTCCCTTCCAGCGCGTCCTCTGCTTCCCTCCTTATCACACTTACTACTCTGCTCTGTAATTTAGAGATTTGTGCATCTCCCTTATTACACTATGAACATTTGGGGGGCAAGAATTTGGCTCTTTATGTTTATGTCACCAGGACACCCAATAGAAGTCTTACAGGCAGTGAATGCCGCCCTCCCTGAAGGGTCCCCAGACCACTCCAAAGCATTACGCTTTCTCCAACTTTGAGCACAGCATCAGTTATACACAATTGTACCACAGTCAGCTGAGAGCCTTTTCAAAAAGTATAGGTTGGAAGGCCTAGTTTCCAGACATTGTAATTCAGATGGGTTCAATAGCCAGCACTTTTTAAATGATTCTGATGATTAGTCAGTCTTAGAATGTATTGGTTCGTACTGCAAGTCAACAAACTTTTTATGTGAAGGACCAGATTATAAGTATTTTCAACTTTGTGAGCCATAAGGTCTCTATCACAACAACTCAACTCTGTTCTTATAGGTCAAAAACAGTCATAGGAAATATGCAAATGATGGTATGCAGATGTGTTCCAATAAAACTTTATTTACAAAAACAGACAGTGGTCTAGACTGAGCCTGTGAGCTGCAGATTGCCAATCCTTAGTCCATAGCAACAATTTTGTAATTAATCACATTCTACTTTAAGATATCAGTAATATTCACGTTAATTAAATAATTATCATTTTATAATCTTCTTCGGTTCTGTTCTTTGTAGAGGGGATATATTCATACAGATAGAAAGATCATGTTTTTAAAAAATGTTTGCCTTACTTTGTTAATAAAACTTACCTATAACCTTAAGCAATGTAAGAAACAGCATACTAAATATAAGAAACAGTTACAAGTATAGGTATTAACTTTTAATTTAAAAAAATATCTTTACTGAGACATTCGAATTAGAAAGCAAAGGGGAACACTGGCTCACCTATGGACTTTTTTACACTAAGAAGATAATCTTCTCTCATTTCATCAGATAGCGTGAGTATGCTGTCGGTGAGGACTTTCAGATGTTGGGGGACCAGATTCAATACGTTCTCTAGCCAAGAATCTTCCATAGGGGCTATGTGGTCAGTATCGATCCCATGGTGAATATAATAGTAATATCTCTACATAAAGGAGCAGAAGAAATGGCGATGGATTTAGTGCTATAAAAAAAGAAGTGTGTTTTCAGACAAAACTACTGAGTAAAATTAAAGTTTGAGGAAAACAAACTATTTACAAGTAATAAAAAAGTATTTTGCACAACCCATGTAGGCATGACTTGAGATTACCTAAATTAAAAAAATATACATGATGTTGCATGAACTTTAAAGCTCTTATCTTAGTTCAGAATTCTACTATAAACCGTCAAGTGATATTACTAAATACATGACATACTGAACAGAGACCATGCAGAAGTCAAGTTCTGTGTTGTATAAATAGGTGAAAATTTGGTGTGTTTCATTCTTTTATTACCTATGATCAGAAGTAGATCTTAAAAGTTGCAAGTGGCATAGATATCCCTAAACATTCATCTCAGAAATGTAACACGACAGGGGTTAGGAAATTTCCAGCTGACCGATTAATGTTCCACACTATAATTTTACAGCTGCTATTAAATATGTGCATAAAATCTTCATTTTAAGACATGATAGTATTTCTCTAATCATGGACATTTAGCTTCAATATATTTTCATTAGCTTTTAAAGTATGTCACGAAAATATTTTCAAATTTGCAATGTTAAAGTCTTTGATATTTCTATCTTTTAAAATTCTGTATTTGACATACTCGAAGAGTTACCATTTCTAAAGTAAGTTCATAGTCTTTGTAAAATGTAAATTATGTAGTTAAGATAATTCCTCATGGAAGAATAAAGACATGCCAAGCTATACAAGACTGAGGCCAGCTTTCACCAAAGGGAGCAGGTAACTTGGGATTCTTTGATCGCTGTCTCAGGGGACCAGGGGCAGAATAATTTCCTCCGTGAACCCAATGGAGCAAGCATATGGAGCTCCCTAGTCACTCCTCCTCCCACCAGGCTTCCTAGGGAGGAGCACAGATCAATCTCAAAAATCTGGCCCTGGCCGGTGTGGCTCAGTGGATAGAGCATTGGCCTGCGGACTGAAAGGTCCCAGGGTCAATTCCGGTCAAGGGCATGTACATTGGTTGTGGGCACATCACCAGTAGGGAGTGTGCAGGAGGCAGCTGGTCGATGTTTCTCTCTCATCGATGTTTCTAACTCTCTATCCCTCTCCCTTCCTCTCTGTAAAAAATCAATAAAATATTAAAAAAAAAATCTGAACGCATCTGCAGGTGCTTCTGATACTTCTAGTCACACAGATGGAAGGAAGCCATTACCAAGATGTCTTTCTCTATGGCAGACGTGGTCATTTTGGGAAACGCACTTTCCTCAGGAGCAGGCACGTCTGAGAGGGCGTCCTGTTGCCTGAAACAAAGATAAACACACTCCTTACATGTCTGTCGAAAACAGTTATTTTATATCAATAGATAGAAAAAGATCGGGACTGTCCTCTGTTAAATTATAAGAAAAAACGAAATGTTTATGGCATTTTATAAATTGTGTACGTGTTTGTTTGGTGCCATATTCCTCCCAGGATACGGTCTCCTCATCCAGAGAGAGACAGTGATCCTGGACGTGACTTATAAGGCCCGATTCGGAGGCCAGATGCAGCTTTGTGGGCTTTCTCATTCTTCATCATTACTCAAAAGTCAAGCTCTCTCTTTTCTGAAATGTTGTAGGACTCTGCTTGCATGATTCCTGAATTATATGTGTTTCTTTATAACATTTGACCTTAAAAGGACAAGGATGGGAAAGACTTTCAATGCAGTTTTGTAGATGACACAGAGACCTTCTTCAAAAGCCCATTTCTGATTTCTGGAGACGTGCAAGTTAAAGTGCATGACCTAGAAGCTCACATGCTCTTTTGTATTTATTACTAAGTGTCCATATAATACAATGATGTTCTAGCCACAATTCAATCCAAAAATCTATACCAGACATGAGCCACATGTTGTGACTTCTCGGGGGCTCCACTGTGTGGAAAGGCATAGTTCACATCTTCGGGAAAATTCCGTTGCTCTGGGACAGCTTCAGCCTCTCCATCCCTGAATGCATCACGCTCAGGATCCCAGCTTCATCTGGGATGGTTACAGGTCAGTGATGCTGTGTAACAAAATATTCCTTCCCACTAACTGTCACGTGTACCTTCATAAAGTTGGGGGAAATAATACATGCCAAAAAATAATGGTTAATATTTCTCAATCCAATTTTCCCAGATGTTCAGGGGGGAAATTACTACTCTGTTTTAATTCTGTAGCCAGCTTAGTAATTAATTCAAGAGTAAGAGCAAAATAAAAACCTTTACAGAGATGAAAGGTTTGAGTTTACTCCCCACAGACTTCCATGGAAAGAACCACCAAGGCAGAAGAGGGTAAAGGGGGGCAGAAGGTGATGGAAGGACTTGACTTGGGCTGGTGAATACACTCCTCAATCTACAGATGATGTCTTATAGAATTGTGCACCTGAAACCTATATAATTTTATTAATCAAAGTCACCCCAATAAGTTCAATAAAAATGAAGAACTACTAAGGAAGAAGCTTCAGCAAAAAAAGGAACATGAACCCAGAAGTGAAGAATGCAATGCCTAGGCAATTTTCTAAGAAATCAGAAAACGTGTCAGTAAATCTAAGAAAGTGTGAACTTAAAATAAGTATGGAGAATTGGCAGAAATAAGCATTAATCACATGGAGAATGCAAAGGATGTTCAGCGGTAAGTTATAGCATTACAAGGTCTGTTTGCACTACACAGTGGAGTGGGGTGAGATAAAATGAATTCTAAACTTTAAAAAATTAATTACAATATGTGGTTTTAAATGTTAAGGTAACCACTTAAAGAACAAAAATATATTTGATAGCTTTTAAGTCAATAGGAATAAAGGGAGAAAATTCAATTCAATAGAATGCAGGAAAAAAAGAAAAAAGCAGCAGCAGTAACATATAGTGAATAAAAAATACAAAATACATTGGTAGAAGTTAAGCCCACATCTATAAGACATGCCAATAACTATACACTGTGAATGGCATTAAATGTACTATTGAGCCCTGACCAGTCTGGCTCAGTGGATAGAGCGTCGGCCTGCAGACTGAAGAGTTCCAGGTTCAATTCTGGTCAAGGGCATGTACCTTGGTTGTAGGCTCATCCCCAGTGGGGGGTGTGCAGGAGGCAGCTGATTGATGTTTCTCTCTCATCGATGTTTCTAACTCTCTATCCCTCTCCCTTCCTCTCTGTAAAAATTAATAAAAAATAAAATAAATGTACTATTGAGATACAGAAACTCTGAGATTAAATTTCAATAAGTCCATCCATGTCCTGTTTATAAAAGGCATAACTAAAAAATGACAGAAAGTGGTTAAGAGACTTCCATTTCTTACAACACAGTTGCACAGATAATCCAAAAAACCTCCAAGTACCATTCTCTAAATGTTGGATAATGTTCACAAGGCTCATTCGAATAGCAGCTGAGCTCACAAGAAAGAAAGGAAGTCCTCAGGAGGAGAAAGGATGGAATGGTAAAGCTAAGCAATCGGCAAACACCTGGGGGAGGGCTGCCCTTGTGGGTGGGTGGCCTTGGACTTGAAGGCCCAGGTGCATCAGGAGAGAACTGTGTGGGCCGGTGGGGAACGGGGAATTCCAGCCGAGGCCCCTGCATGAAGCTGGACCTCGGTGGGTTCCAGCCTCAGTCATCGTAGGACCTGAGAGGACCGGCACGGGCCAGGTGTCGAGAGAGATCACCCGTCTTGGCCGGGACACTGGGTAAGAAAACGCTGCTGCTGAGCTGTTCTAACCAGAGGCTGCCCCGGGTTCTGAGCGCTGACTTGGGTCTGAGAGGCCCCAGGGGGCTGCCCCCGGGATTCTGAGTGCTGACTTAGCACTGAGAGACCCCAGGGGGCTGCCCCGGGTTCTGAGTGCTGACTTAGCACTGAGAGACCCCAGGGGGCTGCCCCGGGTTCTGAGTGCTGACTTAGCACTGAGAGGCCCCAGGGGGCTGCCCCGGGTTCTGAGTGCTGACTTAGCACTGAGAGACCCCAGGGGGCTGCCCCGGGTTCTGAGTGCTGACTTAGCACTGAGAGGCCCCAGGGGGCTGCCCCGGGTTCTGAGTGCTGACTTAGCACTGAGAGACCCCAGGGGGCTGCCCCGGGTTCTGAGTGCTGACTTAGCACTGAGAGACCCCAGGGGGCTGCCCCGGGTTCTGAGTGCTGACTTAGCACTGAGAGGCCCCAGGGGGCTGCCCCGGGTTCTGAGTGCTGACTTGGGTCTGAGAGGCCCCAGGGGGCTGCATCAAGGAAAGTGCCCCGAGGGAGTCGAACTGCTAGTATCCGCGTGGCGCCTCCAGACGCAGACTCCAGGCCACTCTCCAGAGGCACATGCCACAGTCCTGCGCCACAGGATGCCACCGAGCCCCTCCTCTGGCAGCAAAAGGTGCCACCTGTCCTCCCTTCAGGAGGGGCATCCCGCCACCGAAGTGCCACGGGATCCGGGAAAGCCACTTACTGCCACGTGTCCGCACACTCGATGGTGTCACAAATGGCAGGGTGCACACCGCACACCGTGAGTCATGATGAAAGAAAGAAAGAGGGTGTGCGCGCCTAGGGCAGGGGTGGGCAAACCCTGGCATGCGTGCCAAACATGGCACGCCAGTAACTTTTGCTGGCACGCGAAACCCTCTCTTATAATCTTCCATTTACAATTTTTGTGAACATTTGAATGACTTAAATGTTAAATTACAAGGAACTGGCAAGACAATTGATGTTATGTTTGGTTACTTAAAGGCTTTTGAAAAGAAACTGGAAGTCTTTAAGAGGGATGTGGATGGTGAGAGATTTAGATATTTCCCAAACCTCAAGAGGCACATCAAAGACCTCCCAAAAGATGACAGAACAGACTGTCAAAGCCTTCAGAAGCTGTTTTTAAACATCATCGAGTCAACTATTGAGCAGTTCTTCTCAAGATTTTAAAAATTCAGAGAACTGGAAGAGACAGCAAAATTCATGAGGTTTCCAGACAGCATGAAACTGGAGGAACTGAACTTACAAATGTTTTCATGGATAAACATAGTTGACTTTGAAATGCAGTTGATTGAATTTCAGAGTAGCTCAATTTGGAAGCAGAAATTTATTGACCTTAGAGTTGACTTGGAAAACATTGAAAAAAAGCGATTAGAGGCAGGAGTACCAGAGAGAAGTGTCAAAAACGAACTATTGAGGACTTGGAATGCCATTCCAGAAATTTTTTCTGTTTAAAAAACTGCAACAGCGTTACTCTCCATGTTTTCATCCACATACGCTTGTGAATCTTTGTTCTCAGTGATAAATTTTCTTAAGTCTCGCAATAGGAGTAGCCTGACGGATGAAAGTAGTAGCTCGTGCTTATCTCTGAAGGTCAGGAAATATAAACCTGATGTAAAATCTCTGTCATCAGTGGTGCAGCAGCAAAAGTCCCACTGATAATATCAAACGGCGTCATAAAGTTTTCTGTCGGCCTATCAGTGTACATGTATACATTAAAAAATAAATGTATTTTTCATCATCATATACTGTGTTTTTGTCGCTCGAATGAATTTTATTATTTCTTCAAGGTTCTTCACATACGTACACCTTAAGAGATATCAAGTAGGTGTAACATGTTCTTAAAAAATTAGGGTTGGCACGCAGAAGAATTTTGAGTCAGAGATTTTGCTGGTTTTGGCACGCACTTACAAAAAGTTTGCCCACCCCTGGCCTAGAGGAAGCTGTGAGGAAACAGCCAAGAGGGGCTCCTGGCGCACACCTGCGCTGCTCTCCATGCACACATCTGAACCCAGGCAGCCACCACCCAGCCCTGCTCCTGCTGCTGCTCACGCCACCCACCTCCTTCCTTTCCACACAAGGAGACCCGCCACGCACAGGAGTCACCACACCACCTGAGCCAACGAGATGGGGAAAAAACCTCCCAAAGATGAGGGAGAATCATTGACCGGCTGCCTCCTGCACGCCCCACACTGGGGATCAAGCCCCTCAACCCAGGCAGGTGCCCTGACCGGGAGTCTAACCGTGACCTCCTGGTTCACCGGTGGATACTCAAGCACGGAGCCACGCCGGCTGGGTCTTGTATTTTTAGATTAAAAGTCTCCGGGGGCTCCACAGAGGATGACACAGAGGGGTTCGCGCACAGCCCTTACATGATGACGTTCACCAGCGTGCTGCGGAAGTTCTCTCGTTCCTTATGTGGGAATTTGCTCTTGGCTTTGGAAGTGGATGGGCCAGCGCGGCTGTCATCAATCTGGTCGAGCACAGTGCCCTTTCTTCCAAAGTGTTCCATGTATTCGGCTAAAGTTTTAAAAAGCATAAGTTAGTCATCGAAAAAGGAAGCTGAGACATTTCAGTGGTTAGGGTGAAAATGCTGAAGCACCTTTCAAGAAAAAAACTACATGCGGTAAGTTCTCACGTTACCGTAAGTAGAATGAATTTTCCTTTCACTACCAGGAAGTTAACTGCTCTTGTTTTATGTCACCGTAACAAAAGCCACTGACTATTTCAAGATTATTCAATGAATTTCTTTTATATTTTGAATAATATGCTAATAAACTCAAATTTTCAATTACATGTCCATTGGACCTTCTTAAAGGAAAAAAAAAATTAAAATGATGATAAAAAAAACAAACAGAATACAAAACTATTTCAGAAAACTTAAAGGTCCACGATGAAAAAATGTTAGTATTCAATGTAACCTGGCGAATCAAAACAAGAATACTAGAATGACTAATTTGGAAATAATGTTTACAACTTATTGAAACACACCCTCTTAGAAAAAAGGTCATAGTCTTTGATGCAGAGGCAAATTCTGACTACAATAAGTCAAAGCTTCATTATAAACACCTCCATTCCTAAAATATCAGTTTTTCTAACATTTACAACAGCCTACACTAGCTAACAACTGGGATCAATCATTCTCTGAAGGAAAACATTTGAGATCAATTTGGCTACTTGATTGAAAGGTCATTTCAATCCTGCAACCTCACTACTCAATTAGCTAAACGTCCTGTGCCTTTTTTCTCTAGAAATTTCCCTTCAACCTGAGTTCGACGATCGACGCCCTTACCGTACGACTGCTCATTCTTCACACTGAACGGCTCGGGCATTTCCTCCTCCTGCTTTAGGCTCAGATGGAAGGACGGGGCCGCCTCCTGCCACTGCGGCTTCGTGCTCACCTGCGAGGCGACAGGCAGACAGCAGCAGTGACACCAGAGGCGAAAGACACTCCTCCCGTGGAACGCACGCGTGTTTGTAAACACAGACGCTTTCTCCAAGGAGTCACACACACAGAGACCAAGGGGGGCGGTGGCTGCCAGCAGCTGGGGACGGAGAACGGGGAGGGGTTGTGTCCTGGGGGCGTCTCAGTGTGGGAAGACGGGAGAGTTCTAGGACTGGATGGTGGTGGGGGTTGCACAGCGATGTGAACTGCAGTTCAATGTGAAAGACGGTAAATTTCACGGGGTGCGCGTTGCATCACAGCTCTAGAGCCACAGTGTGTGCATCCAGCCTCCACGGAGGTTCTGCTTTCAGGAGGCACCAGAGCATAGCCCCATGGCCTCGAACTCAACATGGTCCCTCGATGGTAAAGCTCATTACGGTCAAGGCCATTTGCGGTGCTGTTTTCAGCATGATCGGCTGGACGTGTCTACAGCGGCCTCTTCCAACGGGGAGTGACAATGAAAGAAGGGAGGGGGGCCGAAACCGGTTTGGCTCAGTGGATAGAGCGTCGGCCTGCGGACTGAGGGGTCCCGGGTTCGATTCCGGACAAGGGCATGTACCTGGGTTGCGGGCACATCCCCAGTGGGAGATGTGCAGGAGGCAGCTGATCGATGTTTCTCTCTCATCGAAGTTTGTAACTCTCTATCTCTCTCCCTTCCTCTCTGTAAAAAATCAATAAAATATATTAAAAAAAAAAAAAGAAAGAAAGAAAGAAAGAAAGGAGGGGGGACCTGAGCACGCCTGGCTGGCACTGCCCGCGGAAGCCACATCTCAAGGCTCCTCACGTCACCCCTGCTCACACTCACTCACACTCACACTCACACTCAGCAGCTGAGGCTGGGGAGCCACGCACCCTCTCAGGTCACAGAGCCATGATGACCCAGGGGCACTGGGGGCCTCATTTCCTGACCCCCAACGCCGATGTCCTGTCTGCGTGTCCATCTTAGAAGTTCTCTCACCCAGGTCAGTGGTCAGCAAACTGCGGCTCGCGAGCCACATGCGGCTCTTTGGCCCCTTAGAGTGTGGCTCGCCCACAAAATACCGACTTCTGCGCGTGGGCCACGAAGTTTCCATCGCACTGTACGTGCGCGCCCGCACGTGGTATTTTGTGGACGAGCCACACTCGAGGGGCCAAAGAGCCGCATGTGGCTCGCGAGCCGCCGTTTGCCGACCACGGACCCAGGTCATTCAAATGCTCCGTGCAGAAGGAGGAAATCATTTTCTTATAGTTACTTCACTAAGGTGGTCGTTTTCCCTAATACGGGGACCTCGGAGCATCCCTCCACCAGAAAGTGATCAAATGGGGCACAGAATTCAAACCAGAAGCTTCGTTTCTTACGAGTTTGAGAACCAACAGGCGTTTCTGAAGGGCCCACATCCCAGGAGAGCGTGTGGGACGTACCGTGGCCAGCTGCGGCAGAACCCTTGCTGGGAGCTTGCCTTTGTCTTTCTCTTTCTCTTTGCCGGCTGATTTCTCCTGCGTGAGAAAGATGGTGGGGGAAACTTTACTCCGTGGATGCTAACACGCATTCACTCCACCAGCTTTTCGGCCCTCTACTATTAAGTAAAGCACATACTACCTAAAATAGTCCAAGACACACTTTCTCACTTTTTAAATTCTCACACTCTGCCTTGGAGCTGCTTTCTGTGCAGCAAGGAAAGGAGTAAAACCAGTGGGCCCCCGGCAACGCTAGCCCGGGCGCTTTAAAACACGCGCTGGGCCCTTCGTCCATCCCTTTACCTTCTGGGACTTTCTCTGAGCCCAGGCAGTGCCCAGGCTCCCTGGGCCCCACTCCCTGCTCCAGCACTGACACCACTCTTGTCCTGTTCGCACCCAGAACGCCCTCCTTCCTAAGCCGCCCGCCAGTCAGGGTAACACCCCCTTGGTCGCCCTAAGGAGCGCCTGCCCTTGGGGCCACAGGTTGCCCCCAGGTGGGAGGAAGCGTGCTGAGGACCATGCGTCGTGCTTTATGGCCTCTCAGCTGCGACTCGACCTCTCCTGCCCCCCTCTGTGATTCCTGAGTGGAACCCGCAACCTCTCTCCTGCAGCGTTCCAGCGGCCTGTCCTGGGGGGTGAGGGTTGGGGGTGCAGGGCTAGGGGACATGCGAGAGGAGGGGCCTTGGCCTCCTGGGTCCAGTGCCTCCTCTCGTGTCTCCCGGGAGGTGGCTGCGAGCAGGCAGCATCCCTGCCCGGTGCCTTCCCGGCCCTGGGTGTGGCTGGCCCAGCGGCACAGGATCCGCCCGATGAAAGGGCAGTGGCCTTCGCTGAAGCCGGCCCGGGAGAGGGCCACGGCGGCACCGGCCTGCGTCGCCATGAGGAATAGGAAGTGCAGAGGAAACTGCCATTGCTTATGTGACATATGTAACACCTTAATCAATACGGAAAAAATACTAGTAAAAAGAAAAGAAAATATGATTGCTTGTCAGCATTAAAAAAGATGTAGTATGACTTTCAAGCCGCCCTCTGGTGTTACTGAGGAGTGCGCTGTAGCCAGACGGCACTCTGGCCGAGTGTGGCTGCGCCTGGCTGGCCAGAGAGCCACGGTTTCTAAGCTGTTCTCCAGTGGCTGTGCCGCACCACAGTCCCGGGAGGGCAGTGAGGGTGCAGGGGCTGCTGCGGGGCTGGGGGAGACCCGGGTAGGCAGGGGCTGCTGCGGGGCTGGGGGGGACCCGGGAAGGCAGGGGCTGCTGCGGGGCTGGGGGAGACCCGGGTAGGCAGGGGCTGCTGCGGGGCTGGGGGGGACCCGGGAAGGCAGGGGTGCGGGGTGCAGGGGGCTGGGGGAGACCGAGGGAGGCAGGGGTGCGGGGTGCAGGGGGCTGAGGGAGACCGAGGGAGGCAGGGGTGCGGGGTGCAGGGGGCTGGGGGGGACCCGGGCAGGCAGGGGTGCGGGGTGCAGGGGGCTGGGGGAGACCGAGGGAGGCAGGGGTGCGGGGTGCAGGGGGCTGGGGGGGACCCGGGTAGGCAGGGGTGCGGGGTGCAGGGGGCTGGGGGGGACCCGGGCAGGCAGGGGTGCGGGGTGCCGGGGGCTGGGGGGGACCCGGGCAGGCAGGGGTGCGGGGTGCCGGGGGCTGGGGGGGACCCGGGTAGGCAGGGGTGCGGGGTGCCGGGGGCTGGGGGGGACCCGGGGAGGCAGGGGTGCGGGGTGCCGGGGGCTGGGGGGGAGCAAGGTGTCGTGTACCCTTGTGGCTCCCACACAAGAGGCCTCACCTGAGTCGCCTGTGTCCTGGGGGGGACTCCCAGGGCCTGGCCCCTCGGCGCCTGTAACCGCCGCTCTCAGGCCTCGGCTGGTCCCCGCTCCCCCCAAAGGGCAGCCCCCACCCCGAGCGCCCCTGGGGCACATTTCAGCTGAGCTCGGGGCGCCTGTGCCCGCCACACCCTCTGGCTCCCTGTCCTCCCCGCGTGGACAGCTCTCCTGCTCAGTCCCGGAGGGGCCACACCCCAATACCGGCTTCCCTTCTTCCTGGGTTCAGTCTCCCCCAGCCCAGGCCCCTGCTCCCGGCCACCCCCAAACAGGGAGCTCACAGCCCTCTCCAGGCCCCTCTCCCACTCGGAAACAAGCAGAGGCAACTTAAAACTCAGCAGCCTGCCCATGGTCTTCCCGCTCCCTCCTTCTCCAGGAAGGAGTCGGGTGGGGAGGGCCTGAGGAGGGTGCACAGGGGCTGCGAGGGGGCCACCGGCCCACAGCCAGCGGCAGGAGGCGTGAGCTGGCCGCCTTGGTCTCAAGGTCAGGGGTGACCTGCAGCAGCATGAGGTCTGCGATGAAGGTCACTCAGGCCTTAACCACTATGGGGAACTTTTACTCAAGTACAAACCTTCATATTCAAATGGAAAATTGTTATTCTCTAGGTTACTTTTTAATAATTTAAAAATATGATTTATCTTAAAAGACATAAAACCCAAAGGATATGGAAGGAAAATTGCTAGATACAGTTAAATATGAACACAGCATAAGGTTTAAATCAGCCGACAAAAACATTTTAGATAATTATATGCCTCATTGGCTAGAAAAGAGTATTCATCTCAGCCACTGAATATTTTACTCAGTAAATTTAAATTTAGATGACATTTCTACACCTATATCCTAGTAACATTAAAAAAAAGAAACTAAGAGTGACTTTTTTTCAGTTTTAAAATGTGTTAAGTTCTTAAAGAGAAAAAGTCTGTCCCGTTTCAGGTCTTTGCCTCTTTTAAAAAATTTTAAAAAATATATATATATATTATTATTATTTTTTTAATGACTTCAGAGAGGAAGGGAGAGGGAGAGGAAGACAGAACATCAATGATGAGAGAGAATCATTGATCGGCTATCAGGTCTTTGCAGAAATAACAAAAAGGATTACATCACTTTATTTTATAGAACAGGGTGCAATAATCTTGGCAGTAGCAATACAAACAGGTTCACAGTTAAAACACGTACTTTGATGTTGAGGGACATTCGCCTGAACATTTTTCAGCCAAGATTTTTTAAGCTGAAAGAATCTTACGTTTCAAATGATTAGAAATAGTTTCTGCAGGAAGCAAGGCAGATTCCACGTTATAGCTCATTCCGTGCTTTTAAAAGACGTCGCAAAGCAAATTGCACTGAACGTCCACTTAAGCTCAACTTCCAGGAACCACCAGCGTGTGGCTCAATGGCATTAAACTCAACATAATTGTTAAACAGTCATTTTTATTGCAGTAAAACCTTACTTTTCCAGCACTTTACCAACTGAAAGTGCTTAACGGTCGCTTCCAGGAGACAACAATAATTCAAAGTCAAAATAATGGAAAGGCTGCACCCCAGCATTTCAATGCTGGGAGAGACGTCTCAGAGATCACCAAATCCACACCTGTCCTTCTCAGACCAGACACGAGGGCTCAGAGAGCCCAGTGGCTCCCCAACAGTCCCAGAGCCATTCGTGACAAGACTGTACCCCAAGTCGTTTCCTGACTCCAACATTGCTCCCTCTTCAGAATTCGCTTATTCAGGATACTCCACTGTTCTGTACATCCTAAGACACCGTAGCTTATACTTCACTTATTAAGGTTATCATTTTTCCTAAGATATGTACTTCCTAGTTGCTCTCTACCAGAAAAATATTTGCAAGTTTGAAAACTGGTACACAACATGATTATAAAAGCAAGAAAGTGTGGTGATAATTGGTAAATTACCGTAGATGACTGTGGCAAAAGTCTTAGTGGTGTCTTGGATTTTTCTTTGCTGGGTGGTTTATCCTGCGTGAAAAACATAAAAAACAAAACTGTTCACTCTGTTAATGCTAAAATTGATGAACTCAACGAAATTCTACAGCATCTAATATGAAGTAAAAAACATACCATCGAAAATATTCTACAACATACCATATTTACAGATGGTATGATACTGTGTACAGAAGAGCAAAAGGAATCCACAGAAAATATTAGCGCTAATGAATGAGTTCAGCAAGGTTGCAGGATGTAAGATTGAGACACAAAAATTATTTGTAGTTCTATACACTAGCAATGAACAATACAACACTTGTGGGAAACAAATTCATTTATAACAGCATTGGAAAGGACAAAATACTTAGGAATACATTTAACAAAAGAAGTGCAAGACTTATACAATGACAGCTATAAGATATTACTGAGAGAAACTTAAAAAGGCCTTAATAAATGAAAAGCCATCCCTTGTTCATGGATTGGAAGACTAATATTAAGATGCAATAGTTCTCCCATAATCTACAGATTCAACACACTCCCTATCAAAATCCAAACGACTTTTTTTATTATTTTGGAAATTAACAGGTTGATCATAAAATTCACATGAAAATGAAAGAAACCCAGAACAGCCCAACAATCTTGGAAAAGGAGAACAAATTTGGCAGACTCACACTTTTACATTTCACAACTTAATACAAAGCTGTAGTAATAAACGTATTATGCACGACTCTTAGTGCATAAGAATAAACGTACAGATCAAAGGAATAGAATTGGGAGTTCAGAAACACATGCATTTATGGGCAATGGAGTTTTGACAAGGGTGCCAAGACGAGTCTGTAGGGAGTTGGTCATACATATCTCCTGAGAATTTATCTGAACCTGATTAGCATCCAGAGTGGACTCAGCCCCACAGCCCCTCTCCTTGGTAAAACGCCCCCCACAGCCCTCCACTTCCTAAGGTGACCATGCATTCACGTCAACGCACTCTCAGATTACTGTGACGTCTGTACTTTTAGAGTAAGTTTTAGAGAAGAGTGCCTTTCCCTTCTTTGCGGTAGAGATGCTGCTGCTCTGGTAGGAATCCCACCTCGGTAAGAAGCAGCCAGCCCTGTTGAGAACGGTGTTTCGACTTCTAAAGCAGATCATATGAATTGTGCTTTGGCCACTTGGCAGTTTCTTGCAGCTCATCATCAAATCTATGCCTTTGCCCTCCGTGGTGATCCTGGACAAGGACTCCATAAACATTCCTCCAGCCGGCACAATGTGTAGAGAGGGTTCAAAGAGAGACTGTGGGAGGAAGGGAATTTTCTTCCTGGGCACAATGCTTTCCTCCTGGCTTCCAGGGTGTGGCTGCCTTGCCCGTGGGCACCTTCCCATCCTGTGGCATGTGGCGGACCCAGTGGCAGGCCCCCTCCAGCAGGTGTCACTGTTACCCATCAGGACAGCTTTCCAGCAGGTCTCCCTGGCATCACGCAGGGAACCTCCTTTTAAATTTTTCTGCAGGCAAGCAGGTGGTTTTCTCCGCCCCCCCACATCAATTCTTTCCTCACTGGTTTTCATCACTGTAGAATATGCTCTATCTTAGAATATAATGCAATTTATCCACTCCATTCTCTTGTCAGGTTTCTCCATTACAAAAGATGGTTCCATACATGTCTTTTGGCATACCCACATAATTACTGGATCACACACACCCACACAGTGTGTGAAGGTATATGCAGATAATAAAAATGCATGCGTGCCTATCTGTTTTTGTGCTTTTATGTAATTCCATTGGCATCTTTGTCTATCTGTAAACAAACTGTATCATGTTGTCTAACTTACTATGATTTCACAATAACTCTTGAAATCTATAAGGCAACTCTCTCTCTTTGCTATTCTAAAAAAATTACGCATAATCTTGACCTTTAGTCTACCATGTGAATTTTATTGCATGAGAGTTTTTGGAATTTTAATAGAAACATATTGACTTTCTAGAAGAATTTGGAGAAAACTGACATTATAATAGTGTTGACTCTTATCCTTCATGAGTACATTTCTTTATTTATTCAGATCCTAAAGTATACCCTTCAAGAACATTTTATAATAGTCTTTATGAGTGCCTTATACCTCTTTGGTTACACTTATTCTAAGAAAGAATTTGGATGGAAAATGCATTATAGAATCCAAACAACTGACTTAAAAACTTTTAATCCCAATGGATTTTTTTGGGGTGCATTATGTATGTTATTTACTTTATTTAGTAAATTTATCTTTACTGTTGAAAGTATTACAGATATCCCCTTCTCTCCCCATTGACCACTTCCAGCCTGCACCTGCCCTTCCCCACCCCCCACTCCCCACCCCCCAGGCCTTCACCACACTATTGTGTCCATGGGTTAAGCATATACGCACATAAATTCTTTGGTTAATCTCTCCCCACCCACCCCGCCTTCCCTCTGAGATTCAGCGATCTGTCCCATGCATCTGTGTCTCTGGCTCTGTTTTGTTCGTCCGTTTGTTTTGTTCTTTAGATGTTTCAATGAGGAAATGTCTCTGAAGGCCGCATCTACTTGTAGTAACGTCCACGGTGTTTCTTATTTGCCGCAGTCACATCTGCACGTTTTTCTTCCTGCTCTGTGACTGGAAGGCACATGCTATGTTTGGGCATCAGATGGGTTCCAGCCCCCTGGCTTCTGGCAGGGACTAAGCAAGGAGAGGCACCAGGAGGAGGAGGCCAGAGAGCGAGAGTGAGAGAGCAGGAGGAGTAAGAGTCTAGGCTGCTTCTTTCCTAGTACTCCCGGTTCCCCATCTTCCTCACAGTGGCTGAATTCCTCCAGTGCTCAGCCCCCCGCCAGGGAGCCCCCATCCCAAGCCCCAGCCCTCATTCAGGAGAGCGGTGGCGTTCATTTTCTTTTTCCTGTGAGTCCTAGGCGTGGCAATGGCTTGCAATTGTTATGGATCCTTCACTGCCTCCTCATGCTTGCTGGTTCCTTCCTTGGCCTTGCCCACACCTCAGCAAATGGTCTCCTTGCAGGTCTTCTTCAGGTGAGTCCTTTTGAGTATGCATCGTTCCTGCTTGGATCCTCACTGGTGTGAGTTGACATTACCAACATCAAACTAGCTGAGGAATCCAGGTGTTCCTTAAGTAGTCTGGTTTTGCATTTATTTATTTATTTATTATTTATTTTTTGCTTATTTTGAACTACTTGCCTATAGGAAGGAACATTGCAAACCTCATATAACCCAGATTTGACCACTTTCATCAAATGATCAGAATCTGTCTTCAACTGAAACCCAAAATGCCTTATTTTATAACTAAGTTTAAAAATGAGACGAGTAGTTGTAAAAGACATATTTATTTTAAATTCCTAAGAACTCAGACTGTTATTTCTGAGAAACGCCTCATCACTCTCCACCTTCCACGCGTGAGATGAATATGCTCAGATCTCCCTCAGCAAATACGAATTAGCACCTGCGCACTTCTGCAAACTAAATGAACACGTAAGTAACCGTCACATAAAATGGCATTTCCAAAGTTTAATCCATTCCATTTGTTTTTAGGTTAAAATATAAAAACTTCCGTTCTTTCAAAAGGACAACTACGCTCAAAATTAGCATAAAGGAGAGCATCAAGAGTTTTAGAATTACAGATCAACCAAAGCAGTGAGAGGGGGCCCTCTGCTGTTTGAGACTAGTCTCCTGAAGACAGAGAAGATCCTCCATGGCTCAGGCCCGTTCTTTCAGGATCCCACCGCCTCTCAGAGAAATGCAGGTCCTTTGGGAGGAGGGGGAAGGGGTGATGGGTGTCATTTCTAAACATTACTTCTATTAAAATAAAGCAAAACTTAAAAATTAGCTGCCAACAGGCTTATAGTGGATTTTTTTTTCATTGTAAATGGGTCAGTTACGGGCTTTGTGAAATAATAGCTGTTCAGAAATACCATTGTGAATGTGGTAAACATGTGTTGTGAGTTTTAACAACGTAGAATATGATTCAAGATCAGGCCCAAGACTGAAATGGGCACCAAGCAAATAAGTTGCTGAGTGTGTATTGGTGGTGATGGTGGCAAATTCTCGAAGGGGCTTTAGCTGCAGTACCACATGGAAAAACTCAGCACAGTCTATTCCTCTAATTGCTAATTTCCAAATAACCTGTTTCTCAGGTTTTTTGCTTGTTCGTTTATTCTTTTACTAGTCATGGTAAATGGTAAGTGAGTCTGTTTCTTAGTTCTTGATGTATCACATGTTTCAATAAAATGAAAACAAATTTTCTTCATCAGTTAGGCATTAACTACTCATTTGATCAATTAATGACATTTCTGGTTAGTAATCTACAACCCAGTGGAGAGGGGAGTAAATCGCCTTTTAACACCATCTCCACAATAAACTCCAAGACAATAAAAAATGATGAGGCATTGAAAAGAATTATAGTTTGGTGTCAAAACCAAGAAGCTCAGCAAAAGCGGGAGGCTTTAAAGCAACTGTTTCCTATGCAGGGTGCTCAAGGGGCCTTTTCCATAGTCACCTTAGAGAGTTGGAGTTGTTTTTAGCCAGAGTAATGCCCAGGCTTAACGCCTTCCCATTCTGTTCTGGCATTAGAAAGGTGCTCATTATTGCTCGTTTCTTTTGTTTACTGTCACTCTTAAATTCAATAGAGTTCTGAAATGTACCCATTGCAACATGCATCTTTTATCACTCTGCCATGGGGATGTTTTCCTAAGAAAATAAATTTCCACTTACCACTTACCAAACCCTTGCACATGTGGTGTGGTATGGTATGTACAGTGGTTACCAACATGGGGCACATGCCCCACAGGGGGGCAATTTGATTTTTAAGGTGGGCAATTGAAGCATGAGATATTAACAGTGATTTTTTTGCATTTCTTACCGTTTTAGGAGCCTTATATACAGCATATAAATATATATTGTGGCATATTTATGCATTTCAGTTCTCTATTATATGTTTTGAAACTTTATTTGCTACTTTCATATCAATTTACATTATTATTATTTTTAACAATTCCTTAGTGATTTCTTCCTCAGTACTTCAACTGTCCTTTCGTTCTTTTATTTTTCCCTTTCATGGTGCCATGTTCTTTGGAAGCTTGTTTATCCAATTTAATGGCCTTTTAGGCTTCCTCCACATGAATAGGAGGAATAATACGAATTATATGTCACGGGGGGAAGGGGGATTTTAGGGATGCTTAAGTGGGGCATGGCCAAAAAAAGGGGGGGGACCACTGGTATAGCGTCTTATTTGAACTTCACAACAGCCTTAGAAAGGAGGAGATGTTACTCTGATTTTCCCCTCTGCAGAGGGGAAAGCGCCCTTTTAGAAAGGTGAAAGGATTTGCCCGAAGTTGCACAGCTAGGAAGGGGCTTGGATTCTAACCCACTCCAACTCCCCACTGAGTTTCCCGCGACCCAAACATACACCCCATTAGCACTGGGAACACTCCGGGCTATAGTTTAAACTGTCTGCTCATAGTTTGGTTGTGTTAGCATTAAGCACATTCAAACTTGTGACGAAGTTTTGTGAGTTTATTTGAGCCAAACTATGGACAAATGCCGGGAAGCAGAATCTCAGCGGATTGAGAGAGTGCTCCGGAGCATGTAATGTATACAACCAGGTGCAAACTGCCAGCCAAAGAGGAGGCGTAGGCGGGTGACATGAAGTCCACTGGCGGTGGATTAGGGAGGCGGGAGAGAGCAAAGGGAAGGCGAACCTCTGGACTGGATACAGAGTAAAATGATCGACACAGACTTCTTTAACTTAGGCGGGTGCAGGATAGTGACAGCCAACAATGAGCTCAATGACAAGGAGGGGATTTGTGGTCGCGCAGAGGGGGCCTGTGCTTTGAGGGGTCTGGAAAATGGAAAATTACTTTGACATTCTAACCTTATATTATCATAATGTAAAAAGACAATAGATGGGCTCAGCTATGGTAAAGAGTGAACTTTGACAGGGAAGATATCGGCCTACGACATGACTGCCCACCATAAACACATTTTAGTTAAAATAGTTGTGTGTGTGTGTGTGTGTGTGTGTGTTAGGTTTTTATTGATTTCAGAGAGGAAGGGAGGGGGGGAGAGAGAGAAAAACATCAACGATGAGAGAGAATCATTGATCAGCTGCCTCCTGCACGCCCTACACTGGGGATTGAGCCTGCAACCTGGGCATGTGCCCTGACCTGGAATTGAACCATCACCTCCTGGTTCATGGGCAGAGTCTCCACCACTGAGCCACTCCTCGGGGCAGTTACAATCGTTTTAACACCAGACCACCCTCTGTGGTTAAAGTCTCTGCGTTTGCAAGGCTGCCAGGCGGCCTTCCCTGAGCTTGTCAGGGAAGCGTGCGGCCCCTTTGCACCCACAGTTGTTACGACAACACCCAGGACCAACGGTTGATAAGGACACATAAGAGCGTTCAGGGAAGGCACTCAGCACCTACCACACGGCTGGGGTGAGGGAGGCTGCACCCCGCGGGGCACAACAGGGGAGTCTAAAGGACGCGGCTTTCATCACGTTTGAACGGCGAGGGGCCTGCTCACCTGCTCGCGGCTCATGGCTGCCGGACGCGTGTGGCACCAGGGGCACCAGGGGCTCCCCGATCGATTGGACGGCTGCCCGGGACCCTCAGACAAGAAAGGAAACCCTCCTGCAGGGGGCCTGCAGTCTCCGCTCTCAGCGCCCGGCTGCCTAGCGTCCCGGCAGCTTGGTTGCTAAGCAACAAGCCGGCTGGTTCCACTTCCGGTCCCCTGTGGCTGCCAGGAGAGCCCGGAAGCTGGCTGGGGACTCGCCTAGGAGGCTCATTAACATACAAATGACACTGAAATCCCCGAGCATCAGGAGACGCTCTGGGAGGGTGTGGAGCTAGAACAGAGGAAAGCCTGGTTTGAAAATAACCGCATTTAAGAGCTGGACACGAGGGGGGCCTGTGGAGAGAGCTGACAGGAGGTGGCCAGAGGTCGCTGGGACCTGAGCACAGCGAGTCCTTTCGCCCAGCGGGTAGGGGACTTGGAGACTGGAGCTTGACGCAAAGTGATGCACAATGAAATCGATGCTACCCGTGGCCAACTGACGTTCCTACAGCATCTTTCTGGTCACAAAACCACCACCAGACTCTTCTAAACTACAACCGGAACTCCTCCTGCTGTTAGGCATTGAAGTGAATGTGAGCTGTGCATACATGTGAGAAAGATTCGTGCAAACAAGTAAGATAATGACTTTCCAACCCACCTGTTCCAATTCCGAGTCTCAGGCGGCTGGAGCAGCTGGGGCGCTGGGGGACACGGGTCGGACAGCCTTCCGCTGCAGGGTGCACTCACACCCAAGTCACCGGTCCCCTGGGCGAGGGGTGGGATCACCCGGGCATTCACTTGTGTCCTCGTGTGATTTCATAGAGATGACACATGAACAGGCTTCTCAGGTGTGAACACATAACATTCTGTTGGGTAGTGGACAGGGGCCCCCTGGTGAGCTGGTAATAATGTCCGAGGCCATCTCGCTTGGAGGACAGCTTTGTCATCAGAGGTCATGTAGTGTTCAGCCAAGACGGGCTTTGCGGGCTCTCGTGTCAGGTTTGCTGGGTGCATTTAGTAGGGACTTCTGGGGGTGCTGCTATAACATCCTCCAGGCCCATGGAAGGGACAAGCAGGTGGGTAAATGACTGTACAGTGGAACACGGAACATGCCCACCTGGCCTTGAGGTGAGGACAGTTGGTAAGTTTTGTCACCGTGGGGAGGAGCCTCCCTCTGTCCAGGGAAAACCCAAGGTGCAGCAAACCAGCCACCTAGGTGGAAACCATGCCAAAGATCTATGCCACACAACCATAGGGTCCGTCTGGGGCAACAATAAATACCTGGGCAGTGCAACCCGTCAGTGCCAAACCAGTTGCTATTTTTTAATGTGACAGAATGACTATCCAGGTCTAGTAATATCAATCCCATGTTTCTAGTATAATTGGGTTGGTTTTGGGGGGGGAGTCAGGGGAATGATTTTTGTTTCTAGCTTTGCAAGACGGCACATGAAGGTCTTCAGTGATCCTGCTCTCTCACCTTGGCTGCCAGCCCCAAAGCTAGCAGAGTCGTAGACAACCAACCGCTCCTCTCTAACTTCAGCTCTTCTCCTAACTTTCTAACTCAAGAGTCAACCTCTCATTGGCCATCAGTGGCCAACTACTGAAGAGCCCACAGTAGGCCCCATGAATTTGGGTTTCTTTGTCTCAGGGTGCTCTGCACAGTTCCTCAAACTAAGCTCATCAGACCAGCTGGTGTTTTAGGGGAGTCCCCGTACTCACATGGTGGTCCACAAGCATCTAACAAACCCTCCCCACATGAAGACCAATGGACGACTCGGGATTTCTCCTGTGGATGCCTCTTTCCCAAGACCCATTTCCTTGGTCTCCTGACTGATGCCAATTGTTGGCTCGAAAACTGGTCCCTGGACACAGAAGACGGGGAGAGCAGAAGAAAGAGGCAGATCGCTCCGGATTGGGAAAGGGGCAGGTTTCATAAACAAGGGAACTTACACATGAGGCGTGTCTTGGGTGCGGAAAGATGAGATCTCTGCACCTGCCCGCCAGAGTCTTCAAACTTACACAGAGGCTCCAATGGGTTTTAGGCACATGTTCCATCCAGATGGTCTCAACAACACGCTGCTCTCTCAAGGTCACGTCCTTGAAAGTGGCTCCCGCTGTGGGAACAGTGGGCAGGCTGTACACTCTAAGCAGAGGGGGCGAGTGGTGAGCCTCCAATTGTCCGGGTCCAAGTGACAGGTCAACTGGTGGTCACATCCTCTCGATGACCTCCTTCAACAACAATGGAGCCAGGGGAGGGAGAATTTGTGAGAGTGAAGTTAAAATAAAGAATCTCACCCAGGCTGGTGTGGCTCAATGGTTGAGCATCAACCTATGAACCCGGTCACAGTTCCATTCCCGGTCAGGGCACATGCCCGGGTTGTGGGCTTGATTCCCAGTAGGGGGCGTGCTGGAGGCAGCTGATCTATGATTCTCTCATCATTGATGTTTCTCTCTCCGTTTCTCCCTCTGAAATCAATAAAAACATTTAAAAAAAGAAAAAGAATTTTAGGACATAACAGCAATAGAGAAGGAAAGACCTGTTAAATGGCGTGGGTGGGGATCTCAGTAAGAGTGACAGGTGTCACCACAGAGAGGAGAGGAGTGAGGGTCTTGACTCTGATTTCAGAAGGGACGCAATTCCAGGCATTCCTTGAGCTTCCAAGGAATTAATGACCAAGGCGATGGCTGCCCCATGGATGTGGAAGCAGGAGAGTGAAGAAAACTGTGAGCCAACAGAGACGAGGAGCGGAGATGCTGCAAGCTTAACACAGTAAGAATTTTGTTTTTTACTGGGAAACAGAGGATAAATGTTGCAGACCCGTCTCCAGAAGCTGGAAGAACTGACAGCCCCCCTCCCCGCCCCTCCCCGCCCCAAGAACCAGAGCCTTCAGGGAGAGACAACATTGAGTAAAAACCTGGAGGCAGGGGCCAAGTCAGGAGCCGAGGGGAAGACGCAGAATGCTCTCATGGGCACCTTGACAAGATCTGAGAGCCAGCAGAGGACTGGAAGGTGGAGTCAGCCAAGGAGCAGCAAACAGCCCTTAGGAAGAATGAAGGCAGAAAAATCCCCTCCAGGGCTCACACCACAGGCAGCGACCAAGAGATGGAGGTGTGGCTGGTTAAGTGACTGCCAGTGAGACCCCAGAGCGAGTCCCAGCAGTTCCCAGGTATTTAGGAGGAATTCTGGGTTCTTGGCAGGCACCCAGCGCCCTGTGGGTGGCTTCACCGAGGGCACTGTCCGTAGGAGCAGGCCCACCCGGGGTAGACTGATCTCAGCAACAGCTCCACAGACAGGAGCCTGAAAAGCCAGCGCGCACCTCCCACCCTCCCCACGGTCAGCCTCCCCTCCCTCGTCCTCTGTGGGGTCACCAACTGAGATAAACAAGGGTGGGGTAGTCCCACTTTCTCCGGTCTCTGCTAAGGCTCCCTGGCAAGCTCCCCTGGGCCCCGTCCTCATTCCCAGAACCCTGCCTCTAAGTGCGTCTGCTGCAGGGCCCCTGGCCAGACCTTGGGAATGTAAAACAATTCCATGAAAATTGGCGAAGACACTTCTTTTGTATTTGTCGGTTATTGTGGTCCCTGTGGGCAAGAGAGACGCCCCCCCACCCCCACCCCCGGGACTGAATCCCCATGGTGATTCTCACAGGGAGCCACAAGGTCTCCAGCCAACCCAGGCCGAGATGGAATTCCTGTCCTCGCCACTCCGGGTAAGGTCAGCTCAAAACCCCGACAAGAATCGATACACTTTTTTAAACAATAGAAATGAATTTTGGGTCCTCTGTGTTAGACCCCTGGGTCCCTCACATTAAAGAAAGGAAGGCACTGTGTCACCGCTGCTGCTTGTCTCCTTGAAAGGCTCCCTTATGCGCTGTGTCTCATTTGGGCTGAACCCCATCTGTGTGCTTTTGACTTGCAAATCTGCAAACGGGGAAGTCCGATCTGGGGGAAGGTGTTTGGGAACAGAAACTGGGTACCTCCGTGAACCGAGCACGAGAGACCGAATGGAGAACAGAAATTGACGGGCTGATATTTTGGTTCCCCGGGGGTCAGGTTCCATTGCATTTATGGTCGTGTGTTTTCTCTCGTGGTTTGGGTGTTTTTTGCTAAAATGATTTTATGAGACATGAACCAAATGCTTGCCTGAGCATTGGAGGCCCAAATTTGTGCTGATTCTTCGGGAAACTTTTATGAGAAGATATTTTATGTTCCTTTATAACGTGTAAGCTTGTGCAGCTGCTGAGCTCTGACTTACATAATTTGTTACTACTTAATTTTTACCTCCTGCTATTAAAAAAAAATATTTTTTATGGATTTCGGAGAGGAAGGGAGAGAGAGATAGAAACATCAATGATGAGACAGAATTATTGATTGGCTGCCTCCTGCATGTCCCTTACTGGGGATGGAGCCTGCAACCTGGGCATATTGCCCTTGACCGGAATCAAACCCAGGACCCTTCCGTCCGCAGGCCGATGCTCTATCCACTGAGCCAAACCGGCCAGGGCCTCCTGCTTTTGGAATGGGAGCATGTGTGGAAGGAAGAAGTGTGTGTGAGTTAAAGGTGCTCCTTTTCATTCTTGTGGGGTATGAGGCTGAGAAAATCAACCTACAGCAGGGTCCAGAACCTGGAATGTTTTCCTCTGCCCATGCCTTTCTCTCTTCGGGAAATAATACTCCAAAGATGAGGCAAACACTGGTCCTCATCTTCCTCATTTTGCTCAGCTGACAAATGTTTCTTGAGTACCTGCGATGGGCCAGGCGCCGTGCTCAGCGTGGGAGATACAGGGGAAGCCAAGATCCCTGCTCCAGGTCTGGCAAAGAGAAACACAATTAGCCAGAAAACAGTAAGGACACTCCTAAATTATTTATGTGTTATTATTTCAGGTGGTAAAAACGTAAGGAGAAAAGAAGACAGGTACTGGGAGAGATTGCAAGGGAATCACACGGGAGATCTCTTCAAAGAGGAGGCATATGAGCTGAGACTCGAATAACAACAAAGGAGCCGGCCCTTCAGAGATGCCAGGATGGGGTTCCCAGTAAGTGGGGGGGCTGGTGGGCAGCCTGGATATGGGCAGGAGCCTGATGCATTCAGGGCCTGAAGGAAGCCAGGAACACAGGGAGGAAGGATCTTACTGTAATACGGTGGAGCAACCATGACTTGGAAGGAGCAGGAGGGGCAGCAGGAAGGCCAACGAAGAGCCCATTGCTTACTGCTCAGTCATCTCCAGGGCCACCCATGCAGTCTCAAAAGGAAATATCCCCCCCTTTTTTTAAGAGTTGAGTACTATTCCACGGTGTAGATGTACCACAACTTTTTATCTTAAATATATTTTATTGGTTTTTTACAGAGAGAAAGGGAGAGGGATAGAGAGTTAGAAACATTGATGAGAGAGAAACATCAATTCAGCTGCCTCCTGCACTCCCCACCAAGGATGTGTCCGCAACCAAGGTATATGCCCTTGACTGGAATTGAACCTGGGACCCCTCAGTCCGCAGGCCGACGCTCTATCCACTGAGCCAAACCGGCTAGGGCTACCACAGCTTTTTAATCCACTCATCTACTAATGGGCACTCAGGCTGTTTCTAGATCTTGGCAAATCTAATGAACAAAATAAACTGATGAACAAAATAGAAACAGAGGCATGGGTACATGGAACAGACAGACAGCTGTCAACGGGATGGGGGTTTGAGGAACAGGATGAAAGATGGTGAAGGGAGTAAGCAAATAAAATCATATATATCTCCAACCAGACAACAGAGGGAAAGGAGAGTGGGGGGAGGGGGCGCACAAAGTCGGGGAGAATAGGGACAGAGACTTTGCTTGGGGTGATGGGTGCACAATGCAGTGTGTGGATGATGTATTATTGAGTTGTATACTTGAAACCTGTGTGATTTTGCGAACCAATGTCACCCCAATAAATCCGGTAAAAAACTAAAATAAGCCAAGCCAGTGTGGTTCAGTGGTTGAGCATCAATCTATGAACCAAGAGGTCATGGCTCTATCCCCAGGCAGCACACATGCCTGGGTTGCGGGCTTGATCTCCAGTAGGGGGCGTGCAGGAGGCAGCTGATCAATGATCCTATCTCATCATTGATGTTTCTATCTCCCTCTCCCACTCCCTTCCTCTCCCTGAAATCAATAAAAATATATTTAAAAATAAAATAAAATAAACTTCCTACTCATGCTTCAAAAAAAAAAAAAGAGCCTATAGCAGTAGGTCAGGGAAGTAACAGTGGGGCTTGAACTTGGGGGAAGTAATCGGTATGAAAAGAAGGGGACAAATCGGGGTGTATTTTGGAGGAAAACCTGATAGGACTTGCTGATGGACTAGAGCAGCAGGTCTCGACCTGTGGGTCGCAACCTCTCTGGCAGTTGAACGACCCTTTCACAGGGGTCACCTGAGACCATCCTGCATATCAGATATTTACATGACGATTCATCACAGTAGCAACATTACAGTTATGAAGTAGCAACGAAAATAATTTTATGGTTGGGTCACAACATGAGGAACTGTATTTAAAGGGCCAGAAGGTTGGGAACCACTGGACTAGAGGGAAGGAATGAGAATAAGGTGAAACGATTGTTAGGGTGTCTTGTCTGAGCTGCTTGGTAAATGCTAGAACTTTTAGGATGGGAAAAGCAGGGAGGGGTAGGAGGACACGTGCTGAAAGTGTGT
Source organism: Myotis nattereri (assembly GCF_964212035.1). Lineage (NCBI taxonomy): Eukaryota > Metazoa > Chordata > Mammalia > Chiroptera > Vespertilionidae > Myotis > Myotis nattereri. Next base: position 6,055,904 of record NC_138082.1, read on the forward strand.
TGTTGTTTTTTTAATTGATTTCCAGATTCCTAGTTTGAGATGCCTGTTCGACATACAAGTGGGATGTTGAGGAGGTAGGAAGCTCCACAGCTTGGGGGCAGCTCTGGTGAAGGTGTAGTTTTAGAAGTTTATCCGTAGGCAAAGGGTCATTGAAGCCGTGAGATTAGATGGTACACTCAAAGGATAGAAAGAGCAAAGAGAAGCAAACACAAAGGTGGTCTCAGGACCAAGCCTCAGGCTCTCGCTTTCTCTTCCTGGAAACTTAAAAGTTAAAAATTACATATTAAAAAAAAGACGTATTTTGTCAACCTTTTAACAAGGAGTTATGCAAGTACAAAGTTAGAGTTGCAACAGATACCTTAGACACAAAAGAACCTTACAAAACGCGGCTGACAGTTCATGCATGTGGTATTTGTTTGTGAAAATACTGAGCTATATATGGACCAAGTCCCATAAAAGCAAATAACAGCGCTGCTTTATTACCACACATTGACCTTTGACTAATCACAACCAGATCTGGAAAATCACAATGATTGCATTTGGTCGCTTTGAACACTAGAGGGAGATATATTCACCTGCAAATCAGAGAGAAAACTTCATTCTTTTCCCCCTATAGAACTGTTCTTTCACCAAAGAATATCTTAAATTTTGATATTTTTGCAACAAACGATAATTTATTCATGTATTAAAGCTTAAATAAATTACACATGCTTGGAAAGTAACCCAGTTTCTTTGTAAAACCCGGTTTTACTGAAAGGCTATTCTGTATGCCATATTTTCAGTTGGTAATTCGCCATTTTTTCTCTCGCACAAGGTAAAGCAATAACATAAAAATTGATTAATTTTTATTTGAAGAGATATCCCAATGACCCCAGGAATTCTGGGAGTGTGCTCATTGTAAGCCAAAGTCTCGAAAGCTCTCATTTTCGACCTTATGTTGAAGGACATTAGGAATGTTCTTCATCGCGTTCAGGTGGCTTAAAGGCCATTGGCACTGACTTCACTCTGGGCTTTTTATTTGCCCCATAAAATGCTCTTCAACTCTGCTAGGTAATCACATAGATATGTCGTGTTTTCATGATTGCCCGGAGCAGCTGAAAACTTTCTCTTTATTTACTTTGGTAATCTTTCCAAAGAACTGCTGTAAGGCCGCCCTCTCTCCTGATCAAAGGTTGAGCGTGCACTCTCTCCAGCAAGGCTTCGCCTACTAAATACTTTGTTTGACCTTGTAGCTAATGTAGTAAGTCCTCTTCTCCATAACTTCAATCCTGAGATGCTTCTGTAATTAAAAGGGGAACATGTGTTTTCTGTCTGTAGGGAAGAGGATAGTGTACGGGAGAGGCTATTTTCTGGAGTCAGAGCTGGTAGGAATCCTGGCTTTCGGTGGATGTTAACTAAATGTATTGTGATCATCATTTCACAATATAGACGTATACTAAGTCATTATGTTGTACTAGTAAAACAAATACGATGTTATATGTCAAAGATGTTGCAAAATAATAATAATAATAATAATAATAATAATAAAAATAAAATCCTGACTCTGACTCTGCTGGTTGGGGGAGGTAAACAGGTTCCTTTGCACCTCTGAACTACCATTTTCTTTTCTCCAAATTAGAATCACAACCTTTTAAAATTGCTGTGGGGACTGGCACAGACAATGTATACGAAGCATCCAGCTCAGCTCCTAGGAAAAAGCAGGCATTCCAAGTTCACTGGGCCTTCCTCTCTCCTTCCGCGTGATACAGTGACGCTGTGCATCACATGTTCATAGATTACGTGCTCTCAAGTATTTGTCCAGTGCCGGTGTTATGTACAGAAGGTGACCCGGACCATGTGGGACCTGGCGTACAGCGTGTGGTCAGAGCTGCATTGCCCTGTGCTCTGCACGACCAGGTGGGACAGAGGACCTCACAGGGACCAACCGCTCCCAGAGAGGGGCTTGGGAGCAGGGGCAGAAACGGGGGAAGCACTGAACAGGGTGACAACTATTATCCCTGAAAGGAATAACCCCCCTTTCTCTCCACAAATGAAAGTTCCACCTCCCCACCCCAATAAAGGTCCAGTTCAAATCCTCCTTTCTCCAGGACACCTTCCCAGCCTAAATAAACCCATCTCAACAAACACCTCTAACACTTATCCAGGTCAGTGCCCTGGCGATGCATGCCTGACATGGCTGCGTAAGCAAGTCCCTCATCCACATCTCCCCAACCAGGCTGGTTCTTAGGGTGAAGGCATGGTTGCTCCTGTGCCGTGTCTCTTGGGCTTTGCTTTAGCACACATCACCGGCACGATGTGAAGCAGACATCAGTGCCTGCGTGGGCGTGTTCCCATGTCAGCTTCCCTTCAGCTTCCTTTGCCGCATACACTTTGACAATAGATCTCATCGAGGGTAAGTGTGCAGGTAGGTTTAAATAATTCTGCCGACCGCCTCTGAGAAGTATCTCCTTTATTTAAACGGTAGCGTCTTAAAAAGAAAGAAGCGAAAAGTGTGCATATTATGCTCACATTTGTACTGGCACCATGATTTTCGCTGAGCATTCACTCTCGGTTGGAACGGAGTCATTACCGGGATGTAATGACTTACAGAGGCACGAGAGCAGAGAGGGTGTATGATCAACATTTCCAGCGCCAGCAAGCCACTGCTTTTTTTCTTTTCAAACCCCTTAGTCACCTCTTCTAATTGGTCACAACATGCATGCATGATCATTTGACACCTTTAAAATTCTCAGATGGCCAGACAGTAACCCCATTTTTACCTACATGGAACGGAAACGGGTAACGAAGTCTTATTATTTATATTGAAGCTGCAGAATAAAAGGGTGCTAGAGCTGGAACTAGAATGCTCATCAAGGTCATAAAGTGCAAAGACACTTGAAAAGGATCCCCACGTGTCAGCCCATCACACAGAAAAGTCAGGGTCCCAGGTGTGGACGGCCGCCCGCTCTGTGATGTGACTGAGCTGTAGGGCAGCCCCGCTTCCCTCAAGGAGCACCGAGGAGGCAAGGCCACCTGCTCCTCAGGAGGACAGCCCAGGATGCACTGCCAAACACTAATCATTCTAACTGAAGCAACGCTATTTTCAGGAGTTGCGTGGTAATGTGTTTGTAAATGAATATCGAAGTAATAGTGATCGTTTTTAAGAAGTCGACGTGAAAAAAATGGAAGAGGCCTCCTTTCCTTCTGTTTCTGATCATTTAAAAATCTCTTAGCTGCTAAATTACATGTTTAATTGGCACTTTCTTCTAAGGTTTATATCATTTCTCCTCCCTTTCATATCCCAAGCCCTCAAGTGGGTGATCTTTACCCATTTCACCCACTTTCCACTTCCTTGCCACGTGATCTCCTTGGAAATCCTCTCTTATCTGGCTCGACTGCCCCAGTCCATTGAAGGAGCCTTAATATCACGATGACCTTGGCCCACTTCTCATTTTTTTTCTATGCTCCATGATATGACGCTGTTGTTACTTCCTCCTTAGGGTTACATCCTTGCGTGACTGCTTCGCCTCATCGCTCTAGTTCTCTCACAATTTTCTGGCTCTTATTCCTTCCCTCTCCGTGTCTAGATGGCTCTGCTGGTGCCCGCTCCCCTCAGGTCTCATGCCACCGGCTTGTCTACTTTTAAAGCTTCATTAATCACCTGGATGCTTATGGCTCCTGAGTCTATGTTCCTTTCTATCTTTTGTCTCACTTGGATACCTACCTACCTCTTGTGCCCAATTATCTACATGATTTTTCCCTTTAATTGTCTTACTGTCCAAAACTGTGGATCCATGTTTATTATAGAAATTGTATAATGTCATGTAAAAAAGCACGAGGAAGAAAATTTAAAACATCTTTAAACCTACCACTCTAACACTGCCAATATTTTGGTATCCCTTCAGGCTATCTATTGTTCTATATCCACCTATCTATTGATTGATCAATCAATACATCTGTCATCATTGGGTGATAGTTTACCCATTAGTATTAAGTGACTAGTTTTTAAAACTGTTTAATCATATACCATAAGCATTTTCCCTGTCATTCAATATTCTCCTACAATAAAATATTTAATAACCATGTGTTATAAATCTCTTTATCGTGAAGCGAGTTTTCTAAGGTTTTCCTCAGCTTTAACTTCGCAGCCTCAGTAAACTCATATCCTTTACTACTTTCTAAATCGACATTATTGTTTTCTTCTCGGTAGTCATATCTGAGTTCTTGATATTTCTTTCTCAGGATGTTTTTAAGTGATTTATTTATGTTTTCCAATTTCTTATGTAATAGTCTCTTTACACAGAACCATCTATCCTTTTTCTTATGGTAACATTTCTAAATACATCAGATCATCAACACAGTGATGATTAATTAGAACATTGGAAAAGAAGGACTTCGCTACAATTGCAGCAAATATTAAAATACTAGAGGCCCAGTGCACGATGCGTGCACCAGTGGGGTCCCTCGGCCTGGCCTGTGAAATCGGGCCAAAACCGGCTCTCCGACATCTCCTGAGGGGTCCAGGATTGCGAGAGGGCACAGGCCTGGCCGAGGGACCCCATCAGTGCACGAGCGGGGCCAGAGAGGGATGCGGGAGGTTGGCCAGTGGGGAGGAACCGTGGGAGGGCTCCAGGCATGTCCACCTGTCTCACTCAGTCCCAGTCTGCCAGACCACAGCAGCAAGCTAACCTACCAGTTGGAGCATCTGCCCCCTGGTGGTCAGTGCATGTCATAGTGAGTAGTTGAGCAGCCTTAGCATATCATTAGCATATTACACTTTGATTGGTTGAATGGCCAACCGGAAGACTAGACACTTAGCATATAGGCTTTTATTATATAGGATAAGAAGAAAGCATTATGGATAGTTTGTTTGAAACTTAAATGATAGGGGCAAATTCCTAGAAAATCATAACTTACGAAAACAGACTCAAGAAGAAATAGAAAATCTGAATAATTGTGTAATCATTATTGTAATCAGTAATTAAAAGAGTTCTCAAAAGCTAAACACCAGCTCAGAAAGTTCCATATGTGAATTCAATGGAACATTCAAGGAACATATTCTAATCTTAAACTTTTCCTAAGACTGGAAAAAGAGGGTAATATCCCAACTAATTGAGTAAGTCCAACGGAACCTTGCTCATAGAATTAGGCAAAAGACAATATGAACAAAGAAAATTATAGGCCATTCTCACTATGGAAAAAGCCCAAAACAAAATATTAGTAGGCCAAACTGCATGCCACATACAAAATGCAAGAATTGTTTAACATTAGAAAAATCTATTAATATAATTCACCCCACTGTGGTACAATAACAATATATTTGGTCTTTGTCCCATGTTCTTGGCACAGAGCTCATAAAATCCTTGGAATTTCCTGAGGGATAGGAATGTCTTTCTTAGTCACAGTGAGCCCCTTCCTACTCTACCTTCAGGATGGGAGCTGGTCACCAGAAAGACCACATAGGAGTGTGCTTCAAACTCGCAGTCCCCCTGCCACACCTCTGAGCAGGGGCTGGATGGGGGAGGGAGGAGACTGGAGATGGTTCAATCACCAATGGTCAGTGAATGAATCAATCATGACCACGTAATAAAACCTTGACAAAACGTTCTTGAGCAGTGCGTTTCGGGAAGTTTCCAGTGGGTGAGCACATCAATGTGCTGGGAAGGCACTGGCACGCCTGGCGAGTGCATGGGAGCTCTGTGCTTGCACTCCTCCACCCCATCGCCTGGCCTTATGCCCTCTTCCATTCGGCTGTCCCTCAGTTGTGCCCTTTATAGTAAAACCGTGCTCTGTAGAGCTTGCCTGAGTTCCGTGTGCCATTCTATGGAATTATGGAACCTGTGGGCGGGGTGAATCAAAGAGAAGATGGCAGGAAGAGTGTTAGCAAGCCTATTTACTCATGCCCTCTTAATGTAGCTGTTTTCAGTGCTCAAGCTGATGTTTTTTATCCACTCCATTGGTCGGAGTGGTTCAGAACTTCAGTGGGAAAGAACCATTTTTTATTGACCTTTTAATACACAATGCATATGATTTCTAAAATGAGGAGCTCTTCTGAATCAAAATAAATAGATTAACCAAAATTGAAACCAGGCTCCCCAAATGACTTGCAAACTTTGCACCTACTGCAAAAGTTTTGGTAAAGGGCCCCTCTCCTGCTCTTATTCTCTCTGAATTGGCACGGAGAACCTCCTTGGAAACCCTTCATTGATTGACTCTACTCTAAGCCGGCCACGTGCCTTCCTGGATTCCTGCCCAATGAGGCACCGTGACCAGGGTCAGATGGGCCTGTTTTAGAGCAAAGCTTTCTGCACTTCCCTCTCTGCTTCCGCTTCCGTCTTGCCCTATCTGTGGGAATCTTCCTTCTGAAGGGACTTCAGTAACTGCCCCATGAAGTAAAGTCATGCTTGGTGAATTTCCAGTCTCACTTTTACTTCTATTTTTAAATTCTCCTTGGCCAAGAGCTCCTTCTAAAAATCAACACCTCGTGACTCTGATCTGGCACGTGTACCTTCCAGGTGACCCCATGTGGAACAAACTTTGAGAATTGCAGGCTCATGTCAGTAACGTGGCCCTGAGCAAGCTATTCTCTTTCTACCCCCCTTTGCAGGTGTTTCTTTAGTGGCCTGCCTCTGTCACGGGAATCTTCCATCTAAAGAAGAGAATTCCCACTGAAATTCTGCCAAGGCTCTGTCCCATCATGCTTTTCCACCCTGCAATCCTCTAGGGAACACATGCACACACAACCACACACACACACACACACACACTTTATACCACTACTAGCACCCACTGTCATCACCTCTTTTCACAGTCACAGATACAAGATGATTTTATGCCAAGAGATGGTTAACATTTTCTTTTGTCACAAAATCATTATCTCTATAGGCTGGCTCTTTAGTATGAGAGCCAGCTGGTGTTTAGGAATAACCTTACATCAGGCATTGTAGCCAAAGAGGCAGAAGGTTTGCTCAAAAACAATTCTTGTTGGGTCAGCCTTTACTCAATCCTCCCCTGGAGCTGATATTTTGGGAACAAAATATTACTGGTAAAGAGAAGCATGTGAAGTTCTTCCAAAAGCAAGAACGTGTGTCACCAGCGACAGGGTAAAGTTTCAAGGCCGTACAGTAAAGCAGCTGTTAAATGATTTACGGGAAAATTTCTCCAAAGCGTAACAGAGGCTTCTTACTACAAAGGAAATATTTCCCTTCCAGCCCGCGATACTAAAGTTCAGTGTGTTATGCACGCCACACACCTCTCTAGCAGAAGGCGGGTTTTCGCCCTCACCTCCACCCCGGGGTCTTGCATCTCGTCTCCGGTATGAGATCCATGATGTGTGCTCTCCACCCCAGGGGCCCATTCCGTGGGTACAGTTCCCAGTGTCAACGCCAGAGGCCGGGGCTCCGCTTCCCGGGCACACAAGTGACTCACGCTAACTGCGCGAATCAGATAAGCTCTCGCTTCCAATGAGAGAAATTATCTTAGAGCTGCCGGCAGGCACCGTGTGATTTACAAGGCGGCCAGGACAATCTCAAAGCCATGCTCTCAGCGGCAGGGTGGGGGCACATGTCAGCGAGGGAGAGAAATGGACAGTTTCCCATCTTGTCTACCTGGATGACCAGCACACACAGGCTTTCTCAGGGGTCCTGGCACCTGAGCCTTCCCGCCAAGTCCTGGGAAAGCGACCAGAGAGTGAAGGTGCCCCCGAGGTGGGCGGCACCGTGTCCTGCCACCGCTCCGCAGCCCAGAGCAGTGACCTGCGGGGCCACCCATGCAACCCAACGGGCCGAAGAGTTCTGAATACTTCTCCAAACAGCACGGCCCCATCCAACCTCACCCTGACTGCCGACCCACCAGGCCACTCAGTAGGCCGCGTCAGAAACATTCTGGACACTTTGTGGTGTTGTATCTACATGTAAAACGCCCTCTGGCTCCATCTACAAGGAGGCCTCGCCTGTGCAAAGGGCACCTTGGCCTTGCTGAGGGGCAGTGACTCCGGGACTGACTGATCCGCACGGGAAAGCGCGGGCGGCTGTGGAGAAGAGGCCCAGCCGAAGCCAAAGCAAGAAGGGACTGAGCAGAGAGAACAAAGACAGACTCATGGGCATGGACAACAGTATGGCGGTTGTCAGAAGGAAGGGGGGGCAGTAGAGGGAGGTAGATGAGGGCCAAGGGGGCATAAATGATGATGGAAGGGGACTTGGCTGGGGGTGGTGAGCACACAATACAATACACAGATGATGTATTGAGTGCACCTGAAACCTGTATAATGTTATGAACCAATGTCACCCCCATAAATTCAATAAAAAACAAAATAAAATAAAACCACAAGAGGTGTTCCCTGCACCTGCCTCCTGACTATTGTGAACATGCCCCTAACTCCCCACTGTCTGTCCCCCCTGCCAGCGGCGGGGCGGCCTCTGGAGAGGAGAGTCTCAGAGATGCTCTCCATCCGGGTCCTGATGGAAGGTCAGGACGCTGCTCTTAGCTTTGGGTGTTCAGGGAGGACACTGGCTCCAAGTTGCACATCTCTTCATGGAGCCTCCAGGCTGAACATCTGCTTTGCTGAGGAAGTGGACATGGGCCCGTGGCAATGAGAACAGTGATAATCAGGACATGCCAGTCACGTGTCCGCGTTTGACGGACAGGAGCGGGAGGACCGAGCCATCTGAGGGCGGGCTCGGGCTCTGGAGGCCACATAGCAGCGAAGGTTGGTGTCCCCATGTCGGTGACTCAGCCCTGCTCTGCTCAGGAAAGATAAGGGGTTCCACGTGCTTTGGGTGAAGTGGTTTATTTTGGAGAAAATGTAGAAAGTAATTTCCAAAAAACAAATTGCAGGGCCTATGACAGGCCCCTATCTGAGAAGGGGCCTGGTTGGCCCATGACGATGACTTCTCCCTTCTTTATGAAAAATATCACCTTCACGGTTGTCTAGAACTGTTTACCACATGGAGCCTCTGGGTGGCACTGATAAGGAGGGAGTCCCAAGCCACTTCCCAGGATGCTCTGCTCAGTCTCGGCGAAGTCCTCCCCACCTATGAGCTGCCACCCCATCCCAGCAGGAGCAGCTGCGCAGTCTGGCTCCAGCAATGGACATCCCAGGGCTGAGTGGCTCCATGTGCAGGAGGTGCCTTGGGGCCAGTCCCAGCTCCCCCTCCCCGCTCTGTGGGTGTGCGTGTCCCTGGGAGGGCAGCCCCCCGGGTTCCTGCTCTCTCCCTTTTGCACATGGACCCCTGGCCCGGTTCAGGGATCGGACAGCAATGTGCACAGAGCAGTGAGCTCAGGCCCCGGGATGAGTCATGGCTGGCCATTCCCCGAGGCCAGGGGTTGGTGTAGGGATCAACCCAGAAAAGAAACACTGTACAGGGGCTTTGGGAAACGGCTCTCCTCCCTAATTAAAGGCGCCTTGACATGACGGAGCAGCTGAACGAACCCACCCAGCAACCCTACTTCTGGACTTCCTGTTTGGGAGGATCCATTCCTATTGTTTAAACCCCACTCCGGTATGGTGGAAATGCAACTAAAAGCATCCCCATGGGTCCTCAGTGGTAAGAACCTGAATTTACTTTCAGTTTCTGAATGGGTGTCACAAGCCACAGGCTCTTAGCGCCTCTAGAAGCAGAGAAAATCAGCCCTCAGGGTAAGCTGTGTCCATTGAGGCGATTGCAGTTGAATTTGTGAAACGGGCAGAGCAGCAGTAACAGTTTCAGGGGTTTGTGATCACTAAGTGGTTAGTACAGATGAAGCTCAAAATAGCCCACAAAGGCTCCATGTCAGTGTCCAATGTAATTATGGAGATGAGGCAAGAAGCATTGATCACTCCGGGCACAGTCAGGGCTACCAGCTAGGAACCAAGAGACAGTCACTGGCAATGAGACGGGTAACAGGAAGGAGACAGAAACCGCAATTTAACATGTTCTTCAGCATCCTCGCTCCCTCCACGACTGCACGTGGGTGAGCTGCCTGGGACAGCAGCTCTCAGCCCTGTGGCTCAGTTCACCGGACACGGTGGGCGGAATAGCAGCCTCCACACACCAACGATGCCCATTGCTAAGCCCTGGCCCCTGGGACCACGTCACCTCAGGTGGTAAAAGGGGCTTTGCTGCCGAGACAGGAGCCTGGAGTGGGGGGTTATCCTGGGCCCTCCAGGGGGCCGCTGTCCTTCTAAGAGGACAGGAGGAGGCCTGCCGTCAGTGGTGGGAGACGCACAGACGAAGGTCAGAGGGGCCATAACCCAAGGAATGCAGGCGTCTGTAGAAGCTGAAAAAGGCGAGGACAGGAGTCTCTCATAACCTGCCCCGCCAACAGCTTGGATTTAGACTTCTGACCTCCAGAGCTGCAAGAGGATAAATGTGTGTTATTTCGAGCCAGGGTCTGTGGGAGTTGGTCACACCAGCAATGAGAAACTAGCACTTTTGGCAAATCAGGTCCCCAACCTCCGTGTGCTCTTTGGATGTTTCTGCCACAAGTAAGAAGCTTCGACTCCAACTGGCTTGAACGCGGAAGGGATCTATGGTCTCACATAGGAAAGACACAGTCAGAGTCAATGTGATGTGGGTTGGCTATTTCAGCAGCTCAGAGACATGCCCAGAAAGGCAGGCTTTCCCCCCAGACTCCTGCTCAGACATCCTCAGCGGGAAGGGTTCGTTCACTCATGTTCAGACGCGGTTGTTGTGGCTCTAATCGCGACATCTTTACACATTAATGTCCAAAGGTTGAGGACAAGCCCTCTTTCTTGTGTCACTTTTTAAGTCCCCGATAGATTTCCCCAGAAAGCCACAGCGGCTTTGGCCTGTGGTGGCATCAGCAAGAACTGGATGACTCCCTCTTTCTAAGCCAGTCTGAGAAGGGGAGTGGAGCCTTTATTCACCTCCTGGGACATGGAGGGCTGGCCCTGCGGAAGGACTGGCAGCCTGCTCGCCAGGCTGCATTAGTAGGAAGAAGAGGAGTGGTCGACAGTGTTTATGGCACACACACACTCCCTACACCCCCTCCTCCAGGGCCTTGAACAGACAGTGACATCAGGAGACCCTCCCACAGCTAAGGGGGTCTGCCTTCTGGTGATGTGGGTAAATGTCTGCACCCCACACTCTTTTTGCTCAAAATCTTCTGCCCTAGAAGTACAGTCATTCATTTAACATTGTCCTTTGCTTAGAATAACCCCTAAGTAAATACCAAATCAAGGGTCAGTAATTGTTATTTTGTGCCTCCAATGGTTTTATTTTTTTATTATTCAATTCTCAACAGCTGGGCAGATACTTAGAATCTATTGGAGATTTCATTAGAGTAGATTTTTACAGTATATTGAATAAAAATAAAAACACTAACTCTTCATAGCATTTTCTCTGGGCCTGCCATTGTACTGTGGGCCTTACATAACTCTTTTAACCTTAGCTATGTGAAGAGCCGCTGTTTTTAATGCCCATTTTATACATAAACCATTGCTAATCCATAAACTCCTCCTTGGAAAAGGTTATGCAAATGGCAAGGAGTGGCTCTCTGATGATATTTGAAAAGGAAGTAAAAGCAGTTTAGGAAAAATGGCCTAATACCTGATATAAACGATAGGAGAATTTTACACTATATTTCAAAGAAATTCTTTTTGATGTAAAATTAAACAGCCTAAGGAGCATTCTCACCTAAACCGAGGGCGGGATGCAAATGAAAAGTTTCTCTCGGTGTCTAAGGGAAAGGCACTAAGAGAAAAACAATAAACCTAAGTTGTGGTCCAACATTCATGACTGTAGAAAAGCCATCAGATCTCAAAGAGGTGATTTGGAATGAAGATCTACTCACTAGAGACCAATATTTTAATGGCTTCTATATGTCTGTAGAATTATTTTGACCTTTCTCTGAACTAGCATCTTCTTTTTAAAATGGGTATGGGGTATTGTGCTATAACCATTCCAGACCCCTTCCTACCCCCTCAAAAGAAGGTCTATATTATGTTTTAACTACTGGGCTTTCTAACCACTACTTATCTACCTTCTTGTTATTGGGTTTAGATATAATGGAACCAAATGATTTCATCAGCTCTTACACACAGATAGAGACAGTGATACACGGCATGGTAACTTCACTGTGATTCCCGCCAGGAGAGAGAATGATGCCTGTGAGTACTGCCATGGCGACGCTCATGCTGCTTGGCACTGCTGTGGAGATTGAGATGCTTTTTAAATAATCTACAGCAGGAATTTCTATACCCAGGGAACAAAAACTCCCTCATCGGAACCCTGTTCGATCTCACAAAGGTTTCAAAGAAGTTAGGTAGTTATTTCAAAATGGGACTGGAAGTGCATGTTCCCATTGCAAATGGCAATTTTCAAATTCTGGAAAATATACCAACTGCGCACAGGGGAGTAACAGCTGGCACTATCCTGGCCTTTCAGAAATAGGTTCTTTCTTTAAAAAAATATTCTTATTGATTTCAGAGAAGAAGGGAGAGGGGGAGAGAGAGAGAAACATCACTGATGAGAGAGAATCATGGATCGGCTGCCTCCTGCAAGCCCCCCACCGGGGATCGAGCCCACAACCTGGGCATGTGCCCTGACCGGGAATCCAACCGTAACCTCCTGGTTCATAGGTCAATGCTCAACCATTGAGCCACGCCAGTTTGGCCAGGTTCTTCCTTTTTGACATAAGACATCCGCACATTCCCACAGGGCTTTCTGCCTATTCTTGCCCCCATCTGAAATGTGCATTTTGCAAATGTGCAAAATGCATGAACCTTTAACTTCTCAGGACAGAACATTTGTATTTGATTCGCAGAGCTATTCTCGCTGTTTGTGTCCAATTATTAAGTTAGTTAGATAGAGAATGACGATATTTTTCCTCTTTCATGCTTATCACTTGACATTTTTTCCTTGACTTTTTTTTTTTACCGATAGAAACTTGGTTCACTAGCTGCAATCCTGTTTAATACTATCCAATATCAAAGGCAGGATTTGCAACACCAGTTTCCTTGGAGAAAGAGCGTGGGTCTCTAATTCAATTACATGTAGGACTGAACTGGATGGCCCCAGACCACTTGCCAATGATGCTTTTGTAGCCACAAATACCCTGGTGACTCAGCATTTTACTTTGGAGTCAGGTCAGAATAAGGTCTGCTTTGAGCCTGACTAGTCCTTTGTAGGTACGTTTCTGCAAATGGTCATTAGTGCTCACCATGTACACGTCCACTCAGAGCTGACCAATGCCAGGCCTAGCTGTCAAGCATGAGGGTGCCCTTCAACCCCCAAGTCCTATAGCTGAGGCATCTAAATAGAGGAGGACAACCCCAGAAAAAAATAATCTAAAGTTCCTTTTGTTGTTAATCTATTGTTAGGGTATTTGGTATTGCTGAGACGGAATCACTTCTTTTTTGAAATCTTGCTTCTCAAATGTAATAAAAGGAGAAATAAAAATGGCTGATGAACCGCGAAAAGATGCTTGGCCTCAAAGTGATAAGCGAAATAGAAAAGAAAACAAAATATTGTTTCTCTTCTATAAAATTGGGAACTAATTGAAAATTAATAATACCCAATGGCAGCCAGGGTGGAGTAGCAGGCACTCCCAGGAACTGTTAGGCCTTAAAATATTAGTACAATTTTTCCAGAAGGAAAAGAAATGAACTAATATTTTACACATTCTTTGACCTTGAAATTCTACTTTTAAGAAATTATCTTATGAACATAATTATGAATGAACATAAAGCTATGCCTTCAAAGATAATGGCTGCATTGTTTTCATAGGAAATAGTTTTTAAAAATTGAATGTTCAAAAATAGAGATTGGTTAAAAAAAAAACAACGCTATCCCCATACGATGATATCATATGTAATCATTAAACATTGTGCTATAGTATTTTGTGGCAAGAATGTATTTATGGTACATTAAGCAAGAGTCACTGCCGTGCTGGCAAGGTTATTCCTAAAAATAGGGGTCTAAGCTGATTTAATTTTTTGTTTCTTTGTACTTTTTATGGTGACTGCATGTACTACTTTAATAAAAATATATAAAATATAATGTAGCACTTCTTAAATTGTATAAACTTCTAAATGCTATTAAAGCAAACAGATATCGGCAATCACTGTATAATGCCTGTGATAGTAGCTTTATTAAAATTTATATTTTGCCAGTTTTTATCAATTGAAGTGCAAATAGTGCAGACTCTAGCATTTGTGGCGGAACTGTAACCACAGGAGGCGCTCCTGCCCCTGCTGGACACTTTGTGCAGTGCATGCGGTGGCTGTGCGTTTGCTCCCCTGGCGGAGGGGATCTGCACCCTCGCACTCCTACCCGTGGGAAGCGGGTGGAAATAACAGGAGACCTGACAGATGTGGGTCCCTCTGCAGTCGAATGCACACTCCCAGGGAGAGAGCCAGCACGCACTGGTACAGGGGCGGCCTGCGCTAGGTTCCTGCCTCCGCCCCTGTTGGCTGTGATGCCTTGGCCACCTCACTTAACACCATCAAAACCAGAATAATGTCATATCTGCCCCTTCCACTAGGGGCCGATATTAGAGGTGGGCGATAAAGGTAGAATTGCATTATCCGTGGTAAACAAGGACTCAGTAACTCTTGCTATAATGCATCACTCCCATCAGTGGCTTCATCCTGGGGTTGTTCCTCAGAAGTTCAGTTCTCTGTGGCCAAAGCTGAGGAGGGAGGTCAAAGACCAAGGTCAGCCCCTCACCCCCCACATTCCTCAATGTTCCCAAGGAGATGGGGAGTGCAACCCAAGGAGAGGACTTGAACTTGGAAATGTCCTTGCATCCCTTGTGCATGTGTGTGTGTGTCTGTGTGTCTGTGTGCATGTGTGTGTCTGTGTCTGTGTGCATGTGCCTGCATCTCTATGGGTGTGTGTGCGTGTGTGTGCGCGTGTGCACCTGTGTGTCTGTATGTGTGTCTCTCTGTGTGTGCATATGTGTGTCTCTGTGCATGTGTGTATGTGTGCGTGTCTGTGTGTATGCATGTGCATGTTTGTGTGTCTGTGTGCATGTGTGTGTTTGTGTGTGTCTGTGTTTATGTGCGTGTGTGTCTGTGTGCATGTGTTTGTGTGTGTCTGTGTTTATGTGCGTGTGTGTCTGTGTGTATGTGTATGTTTGTGTGTGTCTGTGTTTCTGTGCGTGTGTTTGTGTGTGTCTCTGTGTGCATGTGTGTGCATCTTTTTGTGTGTGCGTCTTTTTGTGTGTGTGTCTGTGTGCATGTGTGTGTTTGTGTGTGTATGTGTTTCTGTGCGCGTGTGTGTGTCTGTGTGTCTGTGTGTGTGTGTGTCTGTGTGTCTGTGTGTGTGTGTGTGTGTGTGTGTGTGTGTGTGTTGACCTTCATGGAACCCTTCTGTTGGGGGAGAAGGAAGGCAGAAGAGCACAGCTCCCCGGTTCCGACTGCCCGTCCGGGGGAGAGGCCCGTGCGGTGCCGGTGACCCAGAGGCCCGCAGCGGCTGCTCCGGGACCCGTGTGAACTGCGCGGCTCTTTCCCCTCCTTGCCGCTGTTCACACGCCGCCCGACTGCGCAGTCCCCGAGGGCCGTCGCGGACACTGCGCGGGGACCCTGAGCGCCGTGGGGGGGGTCACCCACCTGCCGAGACAAGGGTCCCGCGGGGAGCACGTGGGGACGCTCCTTCCCCGGAGCGGCGGGCGCGGGCCTGGGTGCGGAGCCAGCACCGAGCGCGGGCTTCCGGCCCGGCCAGGCCCGTCCTGAGCGGGGCGGGGGCCGCACCAGCCGCTCTTCTCTGACCCCAGAGGACATGTAATTAGGGCCGGGATGACCACCAGCCACACCCCCTGCGAGAACAGAGACCGAGGGCAAAGGTGTGGACTCCCCGGAAACCGGGGGACTGTGATCGCGGGGCGGCCGCGGGCAAGGAGAGGGCACCGCCAAGAAGAGACCACCCGCGCCTCCTCTCCACCCCTCTGCAAATGGCAGAGAGAGGCCCTATTTTTAGCAAAATTGCTATGACATTTGCCATCAGCTGCTCGGAGCATGTGTCCAGAGCCGGTGCCAGCATCGCCGCGCGGCTGTGGGTCGGAACCCCCCGGAACATGGTGTTTCCGGGCGGGCTGCCGGGCGCTCCCTGGGGAGCCGGCAGGGAGCACTGGGTGCTGGCAGGCGCAGGCCCCGGGCGAGAGGCATCTGTTGGCATCTCAGGAGCGTCCGGGGAGAAAAGCCCAGCTCAGCTCCCGGGGAGTTCCTCGGCAGTTCGTGGTTTGTCTGGAAATGACAGCCGTGGGGAGCCGTGGCCGGAGAGCCTGCCTCCTACCCCCGGGGACGCGGCCAGTGGGGCGGCCAGCGGGTGGCTCAGGCCGTGCTGGCCGGAGCTCCCTGGGCCTCGCCCTGGCCATCTACGGCGCAGACAGACAAACTCTAAGCCCAGAGACACGGGCCTGGATCGGGATGCTGTGGGTATTCCACAGCCGAGGGGCATGAGCACCGGGAAGGTTGTTGCAGAACAAGGACACAGGTTTCCGGGGCCACGCTGCCCCCCGAGACGTCCCCGAACCCCCTGGAGAAATAAATCGCAGCGAAGCGCCGTGGGGCTGCAGGAAGGTGCCTCTGGCTCCCGGTGCGACTCACAACGATCCGGGCAGGTTCCCTGAAAACCCTCACGCTTCCCCATGTCACAATCTCTTAGGAACAGGGTGCTATTTTCACTTTCCATTTTGGGGCCACTAGGTCTGCTTCGCCCCCCTCCTGTTAAACACTTGGTTATACAGAAAAGCGTGCTTATTGCACCAGCAGCTACCGGGGAGCATGGGGAGAGTGTCGCCTGTCATTCCCCTGCCGGGGCTGCGTGGTCGGCACACCAGCAGATTGCCCCTTGGCTTTTTCCTACGTTTTAAAGCCTCGTTGAGATTAGTGTGTATGTGTGTGTCTGTGTGTGTGTGTCTGTGAGTGTGTGTGTGAGAGTGTATGTGTGTGAGAGAGTGTGTGTGTGTCTGTGTGTGTATCTGTGTGTGTGTACGTGTGTCTGTGTGTGTGTGAGTGTGTGTGTAAGTGTATGTGTGTGTCTCTGTGTGTGTCTGTCTGTGTGTGTGTCTGTGTGTGTGAGTGTGTGTGTCTGTGAGTGTGTGTGTGAGAGTGTGTATGTATGTGTGTGTGTGTGAGAGTGTGTGTGTGTGTGTGTGTGTTTCCACTTAATGCATCATAGAAATTTTTCCAAGGTCACGGAGAACACGTCACAATTAGCACTCTGAGGGCAGCTCACTGGTTTATCACACCGGTAGACCATAATTTGCTTAATTGTTTCCTGCCGCACACTCCGCACGCTCTTTTGTACATTTGTACGTTCTTGGAGTGGGTTTTTCTATTGCAAGTAATTAGGACCTTTTCTTGCTGAAACAGGACAGAATTGAACCTATGTGTGTTGTAAGTATATGTGTGTCTCTCAAATCTGAGTGCTCACACCAGATATTTTGAATTGTCTAATATTTATTTTGTTTGATGCAATTCCTCAAACATTAAGCAGACTTGTATCTAGCCTATATAAAAACTCCTAAAAAATCAATAATAAAAGATAAGTAACCTGGTTTTAAAATGGGCAAAAGATTTGAATAGACATTTCTCCAAAGAGACACCAAAGGCCAGCAAGCACATGGCAAGATGCTCACATTGTTACTCATCAGGGAACACGCAACTCAAAACCACAAAGAGATCTCACTTCATACCCACTTGGCTGGCACTAACAAAAAAGGCCACAGCAAGTGCAGAGGGGGGGGATGTGGAGAAGTGGGAGCGCTGCTGGTGGGAACGTGAGACGGTGTAGCCACTGTGGGGAGCAGGGTGGTAGCTCCCCAAAGGTTAGGCATCAAGTTCTATGACTCAGCAAGGCCACTGGTAGGCACACAGGCTGTCCTCAAAAATGTGTGCACACTTTAACACTGACAGCTCAATTTTGAAAATGAAATATATTTGAATAAACATTGCCTCTAGAATGATTCAATGTGTGTGTATACATTTCGGGGGGACACCCTATATATCTATCCAAGAGAAATGAGAACATATGTCTAACACAAAAACTTGCCCATAGCAGCACTATTCTTAATGACCAAAGAGTACAAACAGCCCAAAGGTCCATCAGCTCATGAATGGATAAACAAATATGATCTATCCATACAATGGAATATCAGCAATGAAAAGGAATGCGGTTCCGATCGGTGTGTGCTACAACATGGATGAACCTTGAAAACATTATGCTAAGTGAGAGAAGCCAGTCACGAAATATTGTTTGTTTTATGATTCCATCTGTATGAAATGTACAGACTAGGCGAAGCCAGAGAGACGGAGAGTAGCTGAGTGGTTGCCTAGGGCTGAGAACGGTGTGTGAAAATAGGGTGTGACTGCTAACAGGTACAGGTTTCACTGTGGGGAGATGGGAATGTGCTGGAATTCATTCGTGGTGATGGTTGCACAATCATGTGAATATCCTAAAAACCATTGAATTGCACACTTTAAATGGGTGAATTGTATGGCGTGTAAGTGATAGTTCAATGAAAATGTTATTTAAAAAGAGGACTCTTAGTACATGATAGAACATGTCTAGACTGTGGCTCGTTGTTCACAGTCTAAAAGGTACCAATAACGAACCCACCATATTCTTGGGGGTCTGGGTTCCCTGGGGACTAAGCACACTTTGGTGTCAAATTGATTCCTGTGTGTTTACGATGACCTTGTAGCCACAAGAGAGAATCAAAGCTTCTGGGCAGGTTTCAGACAGTTGACTAATACATGCTTGCCTTTTTAAAGAATGGATTTTGGAGGAGGCTTCCTGAATAAACTACAGAATTATTTTTGAGAGAAATTAATCTAATACATAGGCTTTTACTCTAAGCTCAAGGCAAATGTAAGCTTTTCCCATCCAAGGGCTGGAATAAGATTTATTTACATTTGAAGCTCAGACATTTTGAAATGGTGACAAAAACTCTAGCTAGATCACAGTGAGGATGTTTCCATTTCTAACCTTCCCAAGAATAAATGTAGCCTGACCGGTTTGATTTAGTTGGCATTTGTTTGTTTGTTTAATTTTTCACAAGCCTTTTGAGAGTTTACAAATGATACCACACATGCAGTCACACAGACGGGGGTGGGGTAGGGGAGTCATAAGGTTGTGGAAGAACATGAGGGATTATAAATATTTCTGTGGTTGTTTTTCAGAAAATACAATCTGTCACTAAGGGTAACTTTTAAAGCTTACCTTAGTCATTTTCACTTTGTTGTTGTTAATCCTCACTCAAGGATATGTTTTCCATGGATTTTTTAGAGAGAGTGGAAGGGAGGAGAGAGAGAGAGAGAGAGAGAGAGAGAGAGAGAGAGAGAGAAAGAGAAAGAGAGAGGAGAAAGACACATTGATTGGTTGCCTCCAGCATGCCAGGCCAACCCAGGTACATGCCTTGACTGGGAATTGAACCCGAGACCCTTTGGTCCCCAGGCTGAGTCTCTACCCACTGAGCCCACTAGCGAGGCATTTTCACTTTTGCATGAATATATTTCAGACCCTTTCTGAGAAGAGATTCTCCTACGAGAATGAGAACCTGAGCACAAAGTTAAAGGAGTCGGGAAGGGGGCAGAGGGAAGAGAAGGAAATGGGGTGCTCACAGTGGAGATGGGTTTTCCTCCCACCCGGCCTGCAGTGCTACCCACGAACATGTAAGTGCCTCACCCCCCAACACCGTTTTAATTGTTCCTCTCTATTGATATGAGTAGTGGGTATTCTATTAAAAAACATTCTGAATTTCTTCCATTTTTCATCCAATCACTTCTCTCTTCCCTTCCTCTCCCAAAACATGGCTTCATGGCAAGTTAACGTGTTTCTAACATCGAAACCAAAACTGTGGAAGATCTAGTAATGCATGGTTCAATTTCACTGGCCTACTCCCAACTAGTCACCTCACTCAATCAGCTATGCAGTGACAACACCTCAATTAAAAAATGTTTTTATTGATTTCAGAGACAGGGAGAGGGAGAGAGGGAGAGAGAGGGAGAGAGAGAGAAACAGCAATGAGAGAATCATCCACCAGCTGCTTCCCGCATGCCTCACACTGAGGACTGAGCCTGCAACCTGGGCATGTTCCCTGATGGGAATCGAACCGGTGACCTTCCTGGTTCCTGGCCGACGCTCAACCCACTGAGACACACTGGCTGGGCAACAGCATCTCAGCTTATATGTCATGGCTGGCCACACCTTTGAGCTCCAAAGCCACATGATCAAAAGCCAGCACCACAGTCAACACAGCCAAGCGAAACGCACCTTCCCCGCAGAAGCACTTCTCCTCCGTGCTCCCCATGCTGCTAAGCAGACAGCCTTCTAACGGCGCCCAAAAGAGAGCTGCGGATCCTCCCCGCGCCCTCCAAGTTCCCACCCTCAGGCCCGCTTGCACCTGCCCACTTCCCTCAGCTTCCTCAGCCACCACTATCTCATGGCAGGACACCCAAAATAACCCTTCATGGTGTACCCCCTTTCGACGTGTCCTCCCCACTGTGTCCAATGACCTTTCTAAAACACAAAATAGGCTTCCATGGGCCTCTCCAGTGGTACCCCATGACCTGGAAGTAAAAACCAAGCTGGTTCGCATGGCCCCGGCCCACCTTTCCAGCCTCCGGGCTCAGCTCCCTCTGAGATCCTCCTCTTCTCTGAAGGAGCCAGGCACTTCCTGCCCCAGAGCGATTCTGCCGGGAGGAGGCCTTCCCGCGGAGGCCTGTTCTCAGACATGGGCGGTAAAGGACCATGGACGCCTCCTTCATACCAGCTTCTCCGTCACATGGAGCACGTTGGGCGTGAGTCCAGGTCTCTGTTCAATACCCACTTGCAGAGCACAAAGGGCCGAGTAGGAAACACCAGCGACCGTTCACCTTTCTCTTTCCTACTCAGCAAACTCTACACCCAAGATGCTGTGAACACTGTAAGTTCGATCATTCTATCCGCACCGTCGCTGACTTTACGATACGTTTAGTTTTTAATCCAACATTTATGTTACCATTTTATCCAAACATTTTTTTTAATGCTACCGCTTCCAATCACTCTCTTCTGGTTTTTAAATTAATCCTGGAAAATGTAATTCAAATCTGGTGGGAAGGGAAGGAGAGGGAAGGCGATTGAAGCCAGGTGGGCTGGTGCGCAGGGCCCGGCGTGAGGGAGCGCTGAAGAAGTCCCTCACCTCGAGGAGACATCATTTCCTCACCGACACAATGAAGCTCACCTTTGACTTGCAGGGTCCTTGTGAAGATTAGATGGAATCGCATGAATGAAAGAATCAAGTATAATTCCTAATCCATAACGGGCCTTTAGCAAACTTTATTCTTCCCCCTTTCATTTATATCTTCTATATCTCTGGATACAGACACACCCACAGGCAATATTTTTTATATCGACACACAAACACCCATTTTATAAACACAGACTGTCAAGACCTTCCCAAATGAAACTGAAACGTAGACACGATGTTGGGGGGACTGTTGAGCGTGTTGTTTGGGCCACTGGAGCAGAGCCAAGGTCATTAAATCTCTTACAAATGTAGTTACAGAAAAGACCCCAGCCATTGGCCACTGCAATCATTCTATTTCTGGGGGGAAAGGAGACAGGTTTATTTGCAGGATCCCAGGCTTAATCATTGGTATTAAATGAGTTAGGACCGGAACTAATCAAAGAAGCAAACAGCTGATTACCGCTGTTTTGTAAAAGAAAGAAGTAATTGATGTTCACACAGGTTAAAGCAGCCAAAAAGGCCTCTAACTAAAGGGCCCCACTCTTTTTCTCCCTTTTTAATTTGTTTTCAATGGTCTTCAGTCTGGGAGGGCTTACATATTCAGTTCCTTCAGAAGCCTTTTTGTGCGAGTCCCAATTAAAAAGCCAATCACGTTGTTAATAAATTGGGCTAACAGCTTCTTTCAGAGGAAGAAACAAATAAATCAGAGTGTCTCAGCCATAGAATTTGACTCTGTGTGAGTATATAGGCAGTTAATTCAATCATAACCTGGGAACGTCATGAAGCCACATGGATTTAGTCATGATGATGATTTACAGGAGAAGGAAGGGCTACGACATGCCTTATATAACATGGAGAAACGGTTGTTCTATTTGTTCAAATTTATAGCTTATAATTTTCTTCACATAACATTTTGTACTCATGCGCTCACTATTCAGTATGGCTAGAGTGACTGTGGACTTCAAGTTCTGCCTGTAATTGGTGACCTAGTTGCATTTTACCATCTGGTTAGAAATATTGGTATAATTAGCATATATCTTTCTTTTGGCCTTTCAAAGGGGTATTACAATCACTAAATTTAAATTCCAGTGGTGAACCACAGAGGGTGGAAATCCTTTTGACTAATTATAAAATAATCCTCTTTTTTTGTTTACTCTGAAAGTTGGATGACCACAGCATCAGGTTGGCATAAGACCCAAACGTGAGAGATTATTCATATGATTCTGAATAAGATCTTGTACCACCCTCCCCATTAGAGATTCTTGAACAGTTTTCTCAGTAATAATATATATTAAAGGAAAGTACTTAATTGATTTCTATAAGTTCAGAGATCGATATGTTTCCCATAAGTAAAACTTTTACTTTTCCATAAAGTAAGTAGAATCTCTCTCTCTCTCTCTTTCTCTCTTTTCCACTCTTCCCCAATCCCCTCTGCCCCCCCTTCTCTCTCTGTAGTGAGGAAACCATGTATATGGAAAATGTTGGAACTTTTCTATTCTTATGGAAAAATTTTGATAAGTAGGGAAGGTGTCAGAGGATATGGAAAGGGCTGTGGTGGTTAATACTTTGTGTGAACCTGACAGGGTTAAAAGATGCCCGATAGCTGCTGAAACAGTTCTAGGTGAGTCTGGAAGAGATTAGCGTTAGAGCTGGTAGACCAAATAAAGTAGATCAAGCTCACCAGCGCCGGTGGGCGCATCCAATTCGTTGAGGTCCACAGAACAAAAAGGCAGAAGAAGGGGAAATGTGCTCTCTTTGCTTGAGCTGGGACTTCTATCTTCTCCTGCCCTGAAGATGAGGATGTGGTGACAGTGCCGTCAGCTGGTTCTAGAGCCCAGCGCCTGGTCAGGCTCAGAGATCCCTGCAGAAAGCCACGCCAGTGATGTTTGATCAAGGAAACATCTTCAAGACAGTGATGGCCCATGAGCATCAGAGTGTGTTGTATCCGAATCGAATGGCGATTTCTAATAAAGGTATGAAGCTTACAGTGCTACAAAGAGGACTACTGATCCTTTATTTGGGGAGCCTGATCTCCCCAGTTCCTTCTCAGGTACAAGAGCTGGTTCTCACAGAATAACTCCACCTATATCCCTGGGGAAGAAGCTGAAAGCAGACAACTACAGTGCAAGTCTCTGAAAGTAAGCCTCCCATTGGTGGAGACACTGGAGGGTGGCCAACCCGCTAACGATAGCCAACCCCCTTCTCTGTGAGAACCAGGTCTATGAATTCCAGGGTTGTTTTTCTAGTGAGAACATTTCTGTTCATGAGGACGTTGTCCAAAGTAAAAAAAAAAAAAAAAAAAAAAGATCTAATAAGGCCCATATGAGTCTTCTCAGACTCAATGCTATTTCTCCCTCTGATGCCATGCTCCTTCCAGAGGCAAAGTTTGCCCCACATAACAATTTTGGCCCTACCTTAGTCCTAGAAGCCACATTCACGGCATTGCACCATTCTCTACAAGGTCCAGCAATTCTCCACATCTGTATACTGGGGAAGTGAGCAAAGTTCTTGTTGTTGTAGGACGTATAAGATCTCTTTCTCCTTGTTATTTTCTGAGACTTTTCCATTCTTTCTAAACTCTGTGTTTCTCAATAGATTTAAGTATTTGCAAATTAAGGCCCCAGTGGAATTTTTTAAAATTCTTTTGAGTGCTACTCTACTTCCGCTGATGCAAAGAAGCAGTCTCCTGCTCTAAAAGGGGAAAAAAAATACAGGCAGAGATTGTAAATTAGTACTACAAAAATTATTTGGCTGCACACTTTACAAAAGAGGCTCTTCAATCGCAAATGGAGATGTTTGGTAGTTAATATCTGTTTCGCCTGATAGATTGTCAGATAAGCTACACTTATTTGACCAACACTATTCAAGGACTCTTCTGTTCCTCACTTTTTGCCAGATTTTCACTCTTCAAGGCACACCCACCTCCACACCCATTACTCTCAGCAGACGACTACATGAAATCTTCTCGTCTGTCAGGAAAAAATGTTTTTACTTATTCTAATCAAGGTTGCCTCCTCCAATTGTGCTTGTGATCTCATCACTCTCTCTGGCATTTTTAGCCATTAGTCATTTAGCACGCTGTGCCTTTCAATTGCTGCTGCCATGTGGACTCCTCCTCTTTGCCCACTAAAACGTTTTCCAAAACACTCTACAAGCTATTGTTCTCCTCTCCCTTCCCCCGCTCCCCGTAAATTTCTTGGAAATATACCTGCGGCCTCTACTTTCTATTTTCTCAGCTACTTACAAACTCATGATGACAGAGAAATCGCTGTATCCAACAACCATCTCTCAGCCCTCTGCCTTTTGAAGGTCTGCTTGTTAGTCAGATGAGGCTCACTGCCCTGTCCCTTCCTGGCCTCTCCTCCCATCTCAGTCATGCTAGAACTAGGAGAACCAGTTAGAGTATCACCCTGATGATCTAGACCAGTCAGGAAACAAAAATGCAGCCCATTGTCTGTTTTTATAAAGTTTTATTGGCACACCCATTCATTTTTGCATATTGCCTATGGCTGTTTTCATGCTCCAGCAGCAGAATTGAGTAGTGATAAGATGCTTTCTGGCCTGCAAAGCCTAAAATATTTAACAATTGGCCCTTTATAGAAAAAATTTGCTGACCCCTCTCTACTAGTAGATGATCTAGACCGGCCATGGGCAAACTACAGCCCGCGGGCCGGATCCAGACCGTTTGAAATGAATAAAACTAAAAAAAAAAAAAAAGACCGTACCCTTTTATGTAATGATGTTTACTTTGAATTTATATTAGTTCACACAAACACTCCATCCATGCTTTTGTTCCGGCCCTCCAGTCCAGTTTAAGAGCCCATTGTGGCCCTCGAGTCAAAAAGTTTGCCCACCTCTGATCTAGACAATCTACCAAGTAAAAGAATGTGGACCCAACTGTATTTCCACAATATAAGAATCAAGAGGAAATGACTAAGATATTAGGAGCTATCACTGATGAAAATTAATGACTAACTGTAAGAGGTGCAGTAGGAAACACAATTTTTAGAATGACACCTCAATTCCAGTTGTGATGTGTTAACTAAGGGAGGGAACATGATGTGTTAACTAAGGACGTTTGGGTGAGGAGGTGATACAGAAAGGGAAAATATAATGATTTTAGCGCTATTTTACATTTGAGGGTACGCCGTTATTTCCCAAAAGAAGAGAATATGTAGCACTTCAGTGCCCAAGAGAAAAACTGGGGCTGAAGAGAAAACTTGGGAATGTGTATGTTCCAGAAGAAAAAAAGATATAGAACAGAAAATGTTCACAATTAGGAAGTTCCAAGGCATCAAATTCTCAATTGTGAAGCTCTGCACACCGTTTTTCTCATTCTACTTCATACTTCTTACATGATTTAGCATATACAATGACCCTCCTTATTCAGATTCCTTATTTGCAAACTCACCTGCTTGCTAAAATTTGTGTGTAACCCCAAAATCTACATGGCTGGTGCTTTTAGTCATTTGCTAACACGTTCACATGGTGAAAAAGTGGAGTTGCCCGATACACTTGTTCCCAGCTAAGGTTGAACAAGGTGACCCTGCCTTCTTAGTTCTCGTACTGGAAGACAAGTGTCCTCTTTGTGGTCTAACTCATGTCATGTTCTCTGCATTTTTGTTGGTGATTTTACTGTTTAAAACACTTCGTAGTTCAGAACTGTTATACATGTAGTGTTCCTATGCACAAGGGCTTATGGAAAAAAATACATGTATCAGATTAGCTTCATTCAGGCATGAGTTCTAGTGCTGTTAGCTATGGGTTCAATGTTAATGATCAACTATTAAATAAGGTCTCTGTAAACAGAAACACACATAAAACAAGGTTATATATTGCTCAGTGAACAAAAATGTTATGAAGAGCTTTCAGGAACCTAACCCTGTATTTCTCCTAGAAGCAGTGTTTCGGGATTCACTGTTTATGGGGAATTCATAGAATATAACTACCGTAAATAAAGGGAACTGACAACCAGGTTATAAACTTCTTGAAAATTCCTTTATTCATTAAAAAAATTTTAAACTGAGAAAATAAACAGTTCAACCATTTGTGGCGACTCAGAATTCCTTATTTGTCTTTATAGTAATGTAATACTCTGCCGTTCACTGACATTTCCTTCAAGTATCTATTATTACTAAAGAATAGACCTTGTTCACAAATATGTGTGACTTTTTCAAAAGACAAGATCTAATAAACACGTCTGCATTGGGAAAGAAGTTCAAAGATGATGTGGGTCAAAGGCTAGAGCCTCCAGGCAAGGTCTGCTTTTATGAATAATACATTTAGAAATACTTTAGAACAAAAGACAACCACAAATGTAAACAAAAGTGCCTTATAATTTTTAACCAAAAGGATCATTAAGCTGATGTAACAAGTTTTGTTACTGAAGGTTTCATAACAATGTCATTCAATATGCCTCAAGCAACATGAATATTTAATGAAAGCTAAGTTGGAGGGCAGTTGTAATTGGTGTGAAATTTACAATTAAAGTTTTTTAAACTTTCATAAAAGTATAAACTGGTAATTTCCCAAACTGGAAGCTGAATAACTTAATTTTAATACAATTTGAAATTAAATAATAATTGTTTACACAACATTGAATAAGGATGTGCCCAAGTCAGATATCAAACTGAAAATTCAAAACAGAGGAAATGTAAACAGTTATAAAATACCAACATTTATTACTGTTGCTTAGAGCAGGCTATTCAAAGTATGGCCCATGAACTATCTGCCACCAATCCAAAAAGACCGAGCTTGTGCTAGATGAAAACCAGCTCTAGCACTAACCAGCTGCTACAACGAGACCTCCTTGATGAAGGAAGCCAAGTGTTCATTTAGCCTCCGGCACAGGCACCTTCTCTCATCACAATCTACGGACAGGCCCTGCTGGGCTTCTTTAAAGGGCCATGACAACTTTCCGTCCGCAGAGTTAGGTTAACTTTGTGTGGGGAAAAAAGTTAAATGGCAATTATAACTGTCATCTATTCTACTACTTTTTAATCCCACCTCTCTAGGGATCTGATCCATGAGGAAAATTAAGTTCTATAAATTCATCACAGTTTCACACTACTCTTCAGATGTGTTTTCAGGCATCCGTTCACCTCACAGGGACTCTAGATTCCTGCTTCAGTCAGATACATCATCTGCTTTTCATATACTTTCAATCTTGGGAGAAGAAAAAATGAGAATTGAGTCATTTGTTAATAACTTCTCTCTAAAGATTGCTTTACTTTATTTTTACATTTCAATTAGTAAAAATATTTAAATTCACCCTTATGAAAAAAATTGAATACTGTTTATGTGCAACCACATTTTTTTTTTTTAATAATAGAAATTGTTAGGAAAAAAGGTCTGAAAATTTACAACTCTGTGTATTCTATTAACTAAGAGGAAGTATATAAAGTATTTTAATATTCCTAAGAGTTAAAGAAAGCTAGTATAAAATATATTTTAAGAACTAGCTTATAATTCAAAATTCTAACATTTCTAGATTTTTTTTTTTTAGTATGGCACAATTTCTCTAGAAATTAAATATATAATATGGTCTTTTGTAAAAGTAATCACTTTCTCTTTTTCCAATGGCTTACTAAGCTTTACCTGTATTACCTTAATACTGAAGGCAAATAAATGGACAATCAACAATTCAGAAAAAAACTCATCAGTTTTACATATACAAGAACCCAGTTTAGCTTCCACAATGACTAGTTTATTGACCCAACAAACTGCTCCTTAAAGAATTTATATGTATATTCATATGTCATAAGACAAGAGCTCCTTTGGCACCTGAGTTGAGCATATCAGAGTGAAGAATGCCTAGACAAAGTTGTCTAAAGACTATATTTCCTCTCTATATACATATATACATATACCTGTACATATATACACACACAAATAGAAACAACTTTCCTTCAGGAAATGCTGGGGATATAAAGATTACAATGACCTTAACGTGACAGTATAATAGACTTTTGACTAGTCACCAGGTGCAAAGTCATCGAAGGTCACCCAGGAGTGCACGTGCCCCGCTGGGACCGCACTTAGTCCCAGCCCTGAGCACAGGCCCTGCTGTCCCAGGGACTGGCTGGCACTGGTCCCACCAGAAGACCGCGCGGGCCCCTCTGCAGGGCCTTCCGGAGCCGCATCACCACGAGGAACTGACACGGGAACTTCAGGAGAGCCTAATGGCACGTGTTTTATGACCACATCTACCTTGTGACTCTGGCACTGTTCATAGTCCTACTGGTGCTGTGACTTTTTGAATGCTCACTTTTAGAACTCTGAATGCCTGGCTCGCATCTCAAGACTTAGAAGACATCTAGAATTCTCTGAGGCACCTAAGTCTGCCAGCATTTTCTCCTAGCTCAATTAATAAAGGTGTCTGGCCGACTAACATTAGAGCGCACTCAGTTTTCCCGAAGTATCTTCTACTCTAGAAATTCTGGAAGATGGAATCCTCTACCCTTGTAAACCGTATTTTCCATCTGTCAGATCCAATCACATCTGAAGAAGACGGAGAGTTAAAATGCCATGCTACCCTTTCCTCTGCTCTAACTTGTACATAACATCCCCGCTCTGGTGTGTAATCCCCCCTTGCTCTGGGTAAAGGACCCCTCTCATAGAGCACACTACATACAATGAGAAGCTTATGTAATTTCAAAATAGCCATCAAAACATCTTCAAATATAAAATATCTCTTCATTATTTTCAGTTTACATCAACCATAATATAACTCAAATCACTTTTTTCCCCTGATATATAAAACATTTTGATAAATCCATATGAACTTAAATTATTCCAATGCACACTTTTATTTTTGGTTATATATTTACGTCTTTTCTTCTCTGCATAGTGGTATCTCAGGATAGGAAATGAAATTATGCTAGTAACTAATGACATTTTAAACAATTTCCTAAATCCTCCTATGCAAAAGTGCATTTACAATATAAACAAGCCTATATAAAGCTACAGACCACAGTCACACACTGGAGTGGATTTCAAATGCCAAGTTCAGTCCACAGGAGTCAGAGAGAAGAATGCTAACAGAGCACATCTGAAACAAGTTCATGGGGGCTGGGCAATGAGTCATCAAAGCGGAATCTTTTGGAAACCACACTGCTATCCTCTGGGATGTTCTCTTTGTCTTCTCGATCCTCACAGGTGCCATTACAGGAGGATTTCAGAGTCTTGTCTTCAGAGGACCTTGTCATATAATCCTGACCTTGAGGGGGACTGGACATTTCTTCGGGGAGAAACAAGTTTCCAAAATCCCATTGCTGTAGCCAAGAATGAGTGAGGCAGATCTCTGCTGTTGGTCTTTTCCTTTGAGAGAAAACACAAAGGAAAAATTGAGAATTAAATAGCAGTTTGGAAATGTCTGCAGTTCAGTGTATCATCAAGTTACGTGTTATAAATATGAAAATAACACATACCCACAGCACAGAAGGGAGTAAGAATAGGAACCCCAGAGAACCTAGCAATCTCTTTCATTCTGACATGTGCCAAAAATTCAATTTATCATGGAGCTTAGAGATGAAACTAGTTAAAAAGCTTGAGAACGGATGTTATCCTCACAAATGAAAGTCAGTGATATTATAAAGTGTCTTGGGTTTACAGACCCTTTGAAGGAAAATATATGTAAGTGATTTATAATATCTAATATTATTTTATCATTAAAAGCAGTCACTGCTAAGTCTTAAAAACAAAAGCTACTCTTCAATGATGCTTACCTAGCATTTTGAGTTTTTAAACTTTGTTTTCTATTACAAAAGTAACGTAGTCAAATATCACAATATTTCAAAAGTAAGAAAAACACCCATCTAGCCCAGAGCTTCAACCTTCACACAACCGCATTACCCTTAAAACCCGTTTCCTTTCTTTGCCTTCATGTTCATTTTTTTCTAACTATAAAAAAATTAATGTGCTCATTATAGATATTTTAGAACCTAGGTAAAAGAATATTGAAGCAAATAAAAACTGCCTATAACCAGAAACAAATATAGTGGTACTATTTCAACTGTCACGTCCAAAATACAGCCAGTGAGAGCCTTTTGGGGCCAATAAAATAATTAACAAACCTACGAGGTTTTTTTCTTAAACAGATAGGAGACTGAGTCCTCCTGAGAGTAAATAATGATCAGAGATGAACGTCCTGACAAGTAATAACACCAGGGCACTAGGCCACGGCCTCTGCATTAAGGCCAGCCAGGCCCTTTCCACGTAAACACTGCTGACGCTGGCAGACAAAAGGGAGGTCGGCTTTTTCTTTTCCTGCCTTGAAGTTGCCAATGAGTGAGGTCAGAGTCCTAAGCCACAGTTTCAAGTCCCTTCTTTGGTAGGCGGTCAAAGGGCACCTGATGATCCTTAAAGATCTGACCATCTGGCATTTGCACTTGCTACATAACTGTGATCATTTAACTACAAATCAACCAGCTGTGTGTATTATAAACCTTCTATTTCTAATTATCTTAGGGAATTTCAGGAATTAATGGCAGGTTGAGAGAAAAAGAACACATATCTTCCCTTCACTCCAAAATTTCCTGTTCTGTATTTTATATTTTCCATGTTTGAAATTATGAATTTGTTATTTAACGATCTCTCATACCACCTCTTTCCCCATTTTACCCAAGAGCTTACTTTTAATAGTGTTATAGTTTTAGAATGTATGTTTCTTAATAAACACAAATTATTTATTTCATAATAGTAAACAGATTAATGTTCTTACTTACTCTGGATTTTTTACTAAAAGACTCTGGATAAAGTCTGTGGCCAGTTGTGAAACTGATGAGAAAGTTTCCTCTGAATAATCTACATTAACTTGAGATATATTGAGGTATGTTTCTTGATTATCTTCTCCCACAAATGGGGATGTATGAGTTACTAACATATAGGCTATGATACCAATATTCCTGAAAAACAAAAAAGGGAGAAGAGGAATTTTAAATGTGTTAATATTAAAACATTTATATAAAATAAAATTGATACTCAACATATATATTCCTGTTCTCAACTTTACATTTAAACTACAGACTTAAATTGTTTTCCTAAGTTCCTATATTATTAAAACTAAAATAATAATCTCAAAGTCTGCCTCACAGAAAAAGAATATGGGGGAAGTGCACGTGTTATATAGTTATAAATATATTAAATATATATCATTATACCTCCAGTCTGTCCTTCACACAAACACTTGTTACCAAGTACACAAAGCCATGCAAAGAGCAGCATTTTCCAAATGGTGTCCAATGACACAGTAATGATCTGTGAGACATAAACAGGGCTTTTGTGCAAATAGAGTCTGCAAGTTTGGCAAAGCATTAAGTTGGGCGGGTAGATTTTTTTTTACTACAAAACTTTTCAGAGCCTAAAATAAGTTAATGACAAGTCTTGTGCTCAGGAGTCAAAAAAAAGAGAATACTGACAGTATGTTTCACTCACTCATTCAGTCACAGGACCCTTTTTCCTCGGCAAACCCATTACAGCTCCGTGAACCCAAATCTTCCCTCAACTCTTCCACGTGGCCTGTAGTCAGAGCCAACAGTGGTCCCAACTACAGCCGCATAATCAACTCCAGGTCTGCTCCCCGGTCCTCTGGGCTAGCCACAGAGCTCGGTGCACCCTCGTTCAGGAGAGCATATCTTTTATGATATGCCCCCAGAACACTACCCTTCTGCATTGACCTGACCTCCCTCTTGTGCTCAGTTCTAGGCCTAGATCAGATGCCTGCTTGTCTGCTGCTGCCTCACGCTCAGTAAACAGCATTTCACCTTTATGACAGAGCATGGAGCATGTTCCTTTACTACATCTCGTCTTCCTCCTGTTTATTTCTGTACCTCTGGTTCAGAGCCGAAGTGCTACTTAAAAAGAACGGGTAAACATTTCCTGTGGCATAATAATGACACTTGAATCAAACCTTTTCAAAAAAGCCTTATTATTTACATTTAGAATCAAAGAACCCTAGAATAGACACTACCCAACTTTTAATAAAGGCATTTAGGTAACTAACAAAATCTCACCACATATCTGTAGCTGTGGTAATAGGATCATAATTCAGGATTTCTGGAGCTGAAAGGGAAAATATAATTCAAAATTCAATACTGACAAATTTAAAATCATGACAATTACTTTACATCAAGTTAAACTGGATTTAATTTTTAAGAACTACTAATATAAGATCAATCGAAATTTAACATCACATTAATTATCCTGTGACTGGACATTTAAACATATCTAATGTTAAGCAAATTAGGTAACCACATGATTCAAAAGCTCCAATAATATTCTTTGGTGTAACTGGTAGCTACATATATATTTTTTAGTCACTTAGATTAATCCCAGAAAAAATAATTACGAAGAAGAGTTAGAAGTTAGAATCTTCTTAAAATCTTATTTTACTACTCTTGGGAATTAGTTTGGGTTATTTCATTAGACTAATTTAAGTTTTCCTTTTCAGGGTAATAGCATCACATGCATCGTACAATGACACGAGGAGCAAATTGTGCTTCCTGGATGTGCTCTAGATTTACAAGTAGATTGCATATCCCTAATTTCCTGTGCAATTCATTTCCCACTGTCTCTTTCCCTGCCAAAGTGCTTTTTAAAATGTGAAATAAATTATCTATACTTTCTAAACATTACCATAAATTTCAAATTAGTAGAGTAAAAACTCAGATTTATGCTTGAATAATAACTGCTTGGTTTCACTGTATGATTTCCTAACTTCTCCAAGAAAAATTGTTTCTAAAGCCTAGCAGTGTTGGTAATGGAGCCTTTGAGACCTACATATTGTCATCTGTCACTGCAGCTCCTACAACCTCTTCATATACTTCTGGAGCTGTGTTATCTAGAATTACAATAACTCATTCTAGGGCACTATGGCCTCTACTAAGTTAGTCATGTGCTGCGTTTCTCACTTAGGGAACGTCAGCTGCCTGCTGTGAGCAGCACCTACTCTGCTTAGTTCAATGCCTGCATAGGGACAGCAATACACGGAGAAACGAAAGCGTATAGACAGATTACTACTATAAATTTAAAACTTCACATTTACATGCTGCCTCATATGCCTTAAAAACCTTCATAGTCTAATCAGTTGATCTAGTACAATGTTATTAGATTATCTAGTCATAAATTTTTTTGTCACACTTCTTTAAAATCCTTTTATAAACTGAGGCAAAATCTCACATTTTAAAGCAGCACCAACAAACAGCCAATTCCTGCGAACTGAAGATATCTGTATTGTCAACAGCATTAGAGCTGAGACAGGACAGAAGGAGAAGTGATGTCCACCCAACAGCCCGGCCTTAAGGGCAGGGATGGCCCACTTGATCTGTTTTCCTCTATTTCCTGCTCCCTAACTTTCTTTTCACCCACACATTAAACTTTTGAACTTATATGCCTAATATGCTGTGAATTGTTATGAATGTCTCAATAATCTTATATTCATTACAGTTCATTCAACTGTGTCATAACCAAAACACCTGAACCAAATATATCCTGAAATTAGATGCTCTAAAATATATAACGTAGAGGCGTCATTTAGTTAATAAATTTCAAAATGGTGTAGAAAATAAGAGAAAATTCTTACCTAAGTATTCAGGTGTCCCCATGATTTCCCGAAGTTCACATGCATTTCCTAGTTTTCGAGACATTCCAAAATCTACAATTTTTATGTCCCCAAGAGGGTATATGCTGCTCAATAATATATTCTGTGGCTAATAAAGCACAACAAAATATGATCAGTAATATACAGCAATAAAACACTACTAGTCTCTGATCAGAGGTAAATTACTTATATATTTCATATGAGTCATACATGAAACATTTGCTAAACTATTTAGAAGGAGCTATAGATTCAATGATAAATCAAGTAAAAAATTCACTCAGAGGATTCTTGGTTTGGGGAAAAAGATGGATACATAGATTGATTAACTGGTTATGAGCTAGAGAATATTCAGTAATAACGACTACTTAATTCTGCCCATAATAAAGCCCAAGAAGACTCTGCAGCAGATAAGATGCTTAAGCTGAATCCTAACGGACACACAGGACATGCCAGTTAGAGAGATGCCCTGGGGAATCACATGAGCGAAGGCTTGCGGGAATGAAGTACGTCCATTTCCAGAAACAGAAAACGGTTCAGTACAGTGTGACGGTCCTGGGTCTGACTGTAGGTTAGACAGTAAGCTGCATGGGAAAGTCCACGGAAGGGAAATTATACAGAAAGGGAAGCGTACAATATCAAAAAATAAGATGCAGATGGATTCCAATGTTAAGGTCCTTCAGTAGCTGGGGCGGAAGGATAAGGAGAAAGAATAGTACCATGAGAGGCTGAAGTGGTGACAGGGCTTGGGAAAGGGGCCTGGATGATCTGGGGGGAGAGGGGGCAGAGGAGCAAAGACTGAAAACCTCGAGAGAAAGATGAGCGTGCGGGAGCAGAGGAATGAGGACAGGAGGAAGTCACCTTCCGGGATGGGTCAGAGCTGAGTATTTTAGAGGGAGGCGGTTTATCAACAGAAGATCCAGGACGTAAGAGGAAGGTGGGCGGGGTGCTTTAAGGCTGAGAACATGGAGAACCGATGGTTTAAGAGCCAAGTGACTACTGTGAGCTGCTCACACATGCAGGCCTCTCCTCTGGGCCAACACAAGCTGAAGTCCGTGCGGCACAAGGGAAACAGAGAGCACACCAGTGCCGCCTGGACCGCCGGTCTGACTGCTGCTTCCTGCCGCTGTGCAAACCCAGAGCAAAGACGGAACGAGTGTAGCGGTGCTTACGACTGCATCTTACGTTACCTTTAAATCAAGGTGCACAATGTTATTCTGATGCAGATAATAAACTCCTTCAAGTATTTGTTTGATGAGTCTGATAATGTCACTTTCAGAGACCATTTCCGCCAGCTCAGGTAAACACAAGTTGAAAATTTCTCCACCTGCAGCACTGACATAAAATTCAGATAATAGAAACTTGAAAAATCATTGACCTAATATGACGCTTTTAAATACTGTATCCTTGTTAAGTAAAAGACACACAGCCATCTACATTTTAGTCTCCAAATACACATTTAGAGTAGAAGAAGGGCGTGGGAGGGATCTTTAAGGAATAAAGTAGATGACAAGAATATTTCAAATTATGGATGCTAATATTTGAATATTTAACAAATAAAATTAAATTGCATTATAATTCAATAATAACTGCCTTAACTGCAATAAAAAGAATAGCTGACACTAGCAGCTCAGTTCTGCTGCCCCTCCATTTTACTCATTTTTATTTAACTACAAATATCACCTATTTTGATCTTCATGACAACCTTGTGAGGTAGGTGGCTATTACTTTCATTTACAGATGAAGAACCAAGTTCAACGAGGGTAGAGCAACTTGTACATGGTCACATAGTAAATGGAGGAACCAGAATCTCAATCTGTATAAAATGGGTGAGAATCAATATTCTTCACCAACATCCTGTTTGGCAGCTTCACAAAGAATATTTGGGGCCAGAATCCAGGTCTTTTATTTATATATATGTATGTATTTATTTATTTATTTTTAAAGAATTGAACAGCCAAAGAATGTTGACAAAGGCATAGTGAAAAATCCCTACGTCTGGTATCCAACAATTAAAATCCTAAATCTGCTATTTAAAGCAATATAATTTAGGGCCAGTCACTTATTTGAGCTTCCCATCCGTAAAATAGAGCTATCACAACAAAACAGATTTTATTTTTTGAGGACTAACTCTAAATAATAAGATAAAAAGGTCTCAGTCAGAACATCATGCAAAAAAAATCTAGATGGTTAGTCATCAAATTTAAAAGGTATGTTTGGGAATATCTCAAGTAAAGCACATTCTATGTAATAAAACAGGAACTCACTCACTCTAGGAACCACTATTTTTATTTCTTTGGCTCACTGCTATATCCATAGCATTGAGAACAGTGTCTGACATGTAGAAGTGTTTTTGAATGAATGAATGCATGGATGGATGGATGGATGGATGGATGATGGAATAGGCAGTCATGCTTCAGAGCAGCTGAAACTGAAATTCAGAAATCTCAGTGACTGCCAAGAAGGAGAGCAAGTCGTAATGTATTAGGAGCCATAAGAAAAAAAATCAATGGTTGTCACAAATTTGAGTCTCACACTGAGTCAGGGGACTGACCCTTCACACTGCTGATGTAACTCACAGTCGAGCCGTCCACACCTAGTGTGCCAGCAACCAGGTGCCCGCGGGCAGAGGCCGCAGAGCCACGCTGCTTTGCATTTTGTTTGAGAGTCCAAAGAACCCCGTGGGGCAGCTGGTAGGGAGCACGTGTGAAGCTCTGATCACGTGTACCTCATACCTCAGCTCCCAACCCTCTGCATCTCTCAGCATATTGATGAAAAAGTAACTTTGATATCTGTCTTAACTTTATCATGGTAAAGACAATCTGAGTAGGAGACATTTAGTTTGCTTTAAAATGTCTAGCAGTGAACTCCACCCTGTGCACTCCTGTAAAGACACTGCACATAACTCGAATGTGATGGTAAGTGCATGCGCCTGTTTCTCCTACTGTAACATAATGCCACACACTGAAAAGCATCGCCCCGACTCCAGTGGGTTGCTGCATGAAGTTAGATAAGCCATGTAAAGTACCGAATACAACAGATGTTATAAGGATCAACACAGGTCATCAAAGTGTCTGACACATGATAAATACTAAATAAATATTCGCTATTATTATAATGAGCAACAAATACCAGTTCCACATCTAACCAACATCCAGCATTTCTGGATGTGGGGCTTCTTGATGATTATGAAGGCAATTTTCAAAAGTCTTCACTAAATTAAAATTCAGTTTTAGAAACACTGCATCATACATATAGAAGTATATGTAATATATTCTTAAGTGAACAAAAAGGTTACAATAGAGTATGCCCAATAGATCACAATTTGTTTCTAAAGGCAAATGTGCATAGACTGGAAAATAAGAATGATTTTTAAATATAGGAATATGCCATAAAAGTAAACATAGTTTACATATGATATCCATTTTCTATATCTTCTAAATTTAACACAATAGGCTATTACTTTTGTAACCACGGAAACTATCCTACCAGTTTTTTGTTTGCTTATTTCAGTAACAAGGTCAAACAAATACTGTGACTGTCAGACTATCAGATTGTCTCTTCCTTTCAGTTTGGCAAGCTGACCAATGTCTGTTGTAGGACTACCATTTTCCCCAAAAAAGAGATACACAGGTGGAGCTACAGAAATAGAAAGTGAGCCAGAGTTAAGAGGAAAGAAAAAAAACATAACTTAAGAAGCAGATTACAGAAGTTCGCAGAAACTGTATAAATACTTTGGCATGTAAAGGAAACTATCAAGACACCCACCAATTTTAAATGGTTCAGTTAAAATGGCAAGATGTCAACAATCGGTGAATCAAGCTGAAAAGTAGTGTTATTCTTTCAACTTCTTTGTAGATTTGAAGTTTAAGTCCTAATATGTCAAAACTTTTGAAGCATTTTATTGTTGCCATTTAGATCAGCGGTCACCAACTGGTGGTCCGTGAGGTCCGAAAGGTTGGCGACCACTGATTTAGATGATTGAAAAAAGAGGATTTTATGAAAGCTGACGATGCTCCTTTGTATATTCATCCTCCAAACCTAGAATTCCATCACTGTTTTGGAAAAATGTCAGCTACTTTTCACATAGTCAAACATGCAGATGCCATGTAAGTAGGTAACTCTTTAAAGGTCAGCTGAAGAATCCGACCCATGTAGTACTCACAAAAATGCATGAACAATGAAATCATATTGGTAGTATCCCAGGCTCTTCTGCTACTTAGTTTTAGCGTCTGCGGGGCTGTACTCTTGGCCTGGTCAAAGTAGATGGATATAGAGTACCTACGTTCCCGTCACATCTCATCCACAGGAATGCTCACAAGATCTTGTCATACCTTTATCATTCTTGACTTGACATTTCACGTCACCCTATCCCACCAATGAAGGAGGTACTATAAATTTACTAGAGTGTATACTTACTATTCCAATACCAAAATGATTTCACTTGTGTTTTCATAGACTTCATGGAGATTGATCACATGGGGACAGGACCTTGCCAACTCAAGCACGGCAATCTCGTGCAGGATCTCCGCGCGGCAATCCTGTCCTCTTCTGCGCTTTTTTAGGAATTTTGCGGCATATTCTTGGCCAGTTGATTTTGATATGCACTGTCTAACCACAGCAAATTTCCCCCTGGGAAGAAATGACAAGCAATTCTAACTTTTCCATAAAGAACAGTATTAGTACAACACAAATACTGCTATACCTCCAACTCAGAATCAACCTTTTCAAAAAATCATGCCATGAAATTTATCATTTTTCTCTTAAACTGCTGCATTTATAAAATGTACAGTATTACCACATAAAAACAAGAAGGGCAAATGTCGCAATAGGATGACGGAACTACATTCGTTCTTCCCTATTAATATATACATGATCATTGTACACCAACTCCATGTCATACTCTCCACATAAATTACTGTTTAGCCCTAGCCGGTTTGGTTCAGTGGATAGAGCGTCAGCCTGCGGACTGAAGGGTCCCAGGTTCAATTCCCGGTCAGGGGCACATGCCTGGGTTGTGGGCTCGATCCTCAGTAGGGGGTGTGCAGGAGGCAGCCAATCAATGATTCTCACTCATCATTAATGTTTCTATCTCTCTCTCCCTCTCCCATCCTCTCTGAAAGCAATAAAAATATATATTTTAAAAAATTACTGTTTAATATCACACAATCCTACAGTAAATGCTACTCTTGTTTTGCAGGCTCCAGAGAGGCTATGTATCTTGATCTATTTCCAAAGACCATGCCCTTAATAACTTTATCAAAAAGGCTTTCCTTCAAATACAAAAAATTAAGACGAACCCAAAAATTCGTACCTGACACTTAATTTTATTAGTGTAATCACTTTGCCTTTCAACAGCACTTTTAACAAGCTTTGAAGCTTCCTATCACAATTTGTCAGTTGTATTACCAGTAAATCTCTTAGTATTGCTCAGTAGTCTATGAAGCCTGTAACAGATGTCAAAGGTATGTACATATGTCCTTTGGAGAGAACTAAACACAGTTCACCTTCTACTAAGAAATTAATGGTTATCAACAGCTATGTACAAATACACCCATTACCATCATGTATGTCATTTTAGGAGTAAGTATGTGTTTAGCTGTCTCCAATAAATGCTCAGCATCTCAGCCAAAATTTAAAGACAGAGGCAAATTGTATATTCTCAGCCTATAGTTGCTCAAAATCTAGTTTCCCAAAGACCTGATGTTATTTTGAGTAATACTACTTGAGGAGACTAATAAAAGCTACAAACTGCCTATCCAGAAAAATGTACATGTGCCCTTAAGTAGTACGTTTTACATACAGTTTCAGAGAGGTTTCAGAGTTCCAAGCCCATTCATACAACTTCTAAGCCTGAGGACAACAAATCCAAAATTAAGGAACTCTATCCTAAGGTTCAAATTACTCTCTAGATACCAACAAATCAAGTATAAATAAAGGATCTGCAGAAAGCCACCTCTGTCCCACCACTCCTCTTGCCCCAATGTCCCTTCCATATACTTCTAACATGGCATACCAGGTGCTTCGCAAGGAAAGTTTTTTAATTCATTTGGTATTTGGGTTTGGGGTGGGGCCAAAATCTATTGTTTGATTCTATTTTACTTACTGTTCTCAAGGACCAGGATGACAAAGATTCCTATTCTTTATTTCCCAAATTCCCTCCAAATTGATGCCAATGAAATACACTGGAAATCACACTGAAAAACTATAGCTACTAATGCCAAAAAAGTAACCAAGCTATAATTTGCCTCCTCTACATTTATCAAGATATAAATCAACTCAATAAATCTGCATGGACAAACCTGATTCTTTGAAAGAACTTTTCATTTATTATTTGAGGATGCTTAATTTTAACTACAAGTATTTTCTTACTGTATGCAAAGAAATACAAATTGATGCATTTCAACGAACACACAAAAAAGTTAACATTTCTTTAGCTTTCTTTCAAACCACTGGTATTTTATACCAAATAAACTGAGTCGGACTAAGATTAAATGACTCATGAAAGGTCATATATGGGATTGGAGTGCCAAGAGTTACACTGTGGAATGTGAATCCCTGGCTTTCTGCTCTAACCACCACAAAACAATTCCTCCTTTTAAGACAGCTGTTTTTTAATAAGTGCAGCTCACGCACTTCTGCCAATTCTTTCTTAGATTTAGAAACAAAATTTATCTAAAACAGAAAGGAAATTTTAAGTTTTATGAAGAAATCCACTCTGTAAAACTTAGGAATCAGAAATAGTAGGCCAAGAAAATTGTCCACATATTTTATAGCACTAATTGTAACAATTCAGTTCAACTATAATTTTATGAATGTATCAATAAGCCAGGATTTTCTCAGAAACAAAGAGCAAAACTAAATACTTTTTATCGAATTGTTTCAGGTATTCTAAATATGCTTTCTTAAGCAAGTTTAGTTCTCATTAGTCTAGAAGCCGTGATCAGCAAACTGCGGCTCGCGAGCCACGTGCGGTTCTTTGGCCCCTTTAGTGTGACTCTTCCTAAGCCTTAGGAGTACCCTAATTAAGTTAATAACAATGTACTACCTATATAGTTTAAGTTTAAAAAATTTGGCTCTCAAAAGAAATTTCAATCGTTGTACTGTTGATATTTGGCTCTGTTGACTAATGAGTTTGCTGACCACTGGTCTAGAGCAAAGGTAACCAAATATTGATAATTATTTTTTTGCCAATGTTCACCACTAAGTAAAAGCCCAGTGAAGACAGAGACCCTATGTGTCCTAGTTACTATAGTAATTATAAAATCTCCATTAGCTAACTAACACATAACAGAAACTAAAATATCTGTTGAATAAAGCAAAAGTTAAGCCACTACTATAATACCATATATTGTGCTATTTTGAATCCTGTATTTAAAGCATTTATATTTTTAAAGCTTATCTGTGATTCCAATAAAATGTTACTTATATATTCACTACCTTATTTACATACCATTAAATAAGGTTAAGTATTTTTATCATAATTATCAAATGACTTAGGAAAAAAACAAGTATTTGATTTCTATTCTAAAATGCTAATTGTGGTTTAGAATTATCAAAATAAACTTCAATACATAATGTTCCTACATCAACTATAACAAAAACTAAGAAAATTTAAAACCCATACCAAGTATATATAATTAATTCATACCCTAAAAAGGCAAATCTGAAAAGATTTTCCAGCAGTGAAACGGTCTAGTAGTTGCCCTGTGCATTCTAGAATAGACAATAAAATGTGAGAGAAGGGGGAGGGCAACCACAAAGGAAGCTGACGTTTATTTCGGCATCAGCCTCACCCTCTGACCACAGAGGCCTATGAAACTTGCCTCAGTTGGGGGGAGGGTAGAAAAAAATTTAACCAACATGTTAAAAAACAGGAACAACACAAAGCTTTGAGAAGAGTCAAAATT
The DNA here is from genome assembly GCF_964212035.1 of Myotis nattereri. Taxonomy (NCBI): domain Eukaryota; kingdom Metazoa; phylum Chordata; class Mammalia; order Chiroptera; family Vespertilionidae; genus Myotis; species Myotis nattereri. The sequence goes on from NC_138082.1 coordinate 6,097,562, forward strand.
GAACTAATAACATTTGCATGTTATTTTAGTTTGTTGAAGAAAATAAATTCTAAAACACTAACATCTTAAGATTAATAAAAAGCAATTGATTTAGAAAGGTAACTTTGTAGTTCACTACATGCCAGAATTATGCATTTAGATATTTCAAAATGTACACGCCTCAGGATAAATAAGATTATAATGCTAATTTCTATTAATTAGGATTATATTCGTAATTAAAATTGGTAATGATTTTAAAAGAACTTAGTCCTGGCCTGTGTTTCTCAGTTGCTAGAGCATTGGCCTGCTCCCTGAAGGATCACGGTTCAATTTCCAGTCAAGGGCACATACCTAGGTTGCAGGTTCCACCCTCAGGCCTCGTAGAGGTACCTGAAGAAGGCAACCAATCTAGGTGTCTCTCTCACATTGATATATCTATCTATCTCTATCTCTCTCTCCACTTAGCCCCGCCCCCCTCCAGTCTTTTTAAAAAAATGTTCACAATCAATGGAAAAAATATCCTCGAGTGAGGATTAACAACAACAACAGAAGAATTAAGGCAAGTTCTTGGCAGAGGAAATGTGATTTCCAATTTATCAAGGTTTACTAGATATATCAATATTTACCATAACAATTTTAAAAAATGCTAGGTCTCTTTCATAAAGATATTAGAAATCTGAATGTGTTTCATCAGATTTTACCGAGAGTCTTTGCTCTGAAATGTTAGAGTGTATCTGATTCAATTTATGCTTTTTATGTTGGCATCTTATTTGTAAAACAATTGAGAAGTATTAATACCATTCTCTACAAAGTTTAACTTTTCCTCAAAGAAATTTTATAGATTTTCTAGCTCCCAAATGCCCTATTTTGCAAAGTTTATAAATGTTTGTACATTTACTCATTAAAATAGTGACTTAGAAAAGCAGAAAAGAATGCCCTTTATTGTATGTACTGTTCAAGGCATAGTCAGTTACCTGCTCAAAGCAGTTTCCAAACATTTTTGCAGCAGAAGGAAAATTGGAGACATCTAATCCACCCTCTCATCTTCAAGAAAAGGAAATCACACAACTAAATAGATCATACAACTTTAGGTTCAGAGTAAAAATAGGTCAACTGACTTCCAGTTTAATCTGTTTTTACAAAATACACAAACGGATGCCATAGGACACATATCTGACATGGCTGCCAAAAAAAAAAAAAGAAAGAAAACTCCCAATGGAATCTTAGGCCTCCTCAAATAAAGTTGTTTTCTACTGTAGATGGTAAGACACTGACAATCCTATCCATCCCAAGTCTCCTTATTCTCAGACTAACAATGAAAAAAACAAAGTGGTTCAGAAGAAGGCTACTGGAGATGAGGTCATAAGATGAGCGTTTAAGGAAACCGGCAATGCTTAGCCAGAGTCAAATCTCGGAAGGATTTTCACAGGGACATTATAAGCAGCTACAAAAGGAGAACCGTGCCTCCTGCAGATGCGAACAGAAAGAAAGCAGAACTTAGTGTGCCTAGGAAGTGCTCACAGAAAGGAACAGGCGTTCTCAGGCCGTGAGTTCCCCATCACTGAAGCAGTCAAATTGAGGCTGGGTAAACAGCTTGCCAAGAAAATCATAGAAAAGACTGCTGCACTGCATAAAAAATGTATTAGGAGATCACTGACCACCAAAGTCCTTCCCATGCCAAGGTTCCGTGACTACGCCATGTGAAATAAAAGTAACTAGAAGGAAACGTATGCTTTCCTGTGACAATGCAGAGAAATCATTAAAGATTTAGAGCAAAACGATTTTTTAAAACATTCTGAAAGGTTTTAAAAACTGTATCTTTTAATACACCACTAAAGTACTCATATGTTTTTAACACATAATAAATATGCCAGAAATGTGAAATAGGAAACATTTAGTTCTTAGTCTGGTGAGGCAGGTATCATCCTCATTTTGCAAAATAAAGACTGCATCTATCAAGATGTTGGGTGCAATGACTACATTCAGCTTAGCAACACAATTACTTTCCATGATTCGGTCCGTTTTTGTTTTCACATTGAAATTAAGGTACAAACCAATTATACTATTTTACTGTAAATTTATCAGTGCAAATACAGACTTAGGAAAGCATTTTAACAGAAGCCAAAACACTGCCTCCAGAACTAAAATCAAACTGAAGACAGAGACCGATCACCATTTTCTAAGCCTCTGATAACTGTCTTTAAAGCTCAACAGATGCTAAATATATAACTTAAACACCTTGGCTTATCTTTTATAACTTTGGTAAGTATTAAAATGATAGCACTAAATGGTCTTTTAATCTCAGGCCATTAAGGAATTTACACCTTGGTTAAGTCAAAACAGATTAGTATTAGTGTAAGTACAGGTTTTACTGACAGGACATACATTCCTTCTTTATACAGAATTCTAGTATCAAATATGAGTTAATTTTTTTGTTTAATTTAGGAAAGAAGGGGAGAATCTAAACATTATTTTTTTAAGCCCAAACACAATATCCAGGATTTTTTTATTTGACAAAAACTTATAAAGCACTCTACTAAGTGTTTTATAAATATTAACTAATGTAATCCTCACGACCACCATGTAAGATTTATACAATTATCTTCACCCCATTTCTCAGATGAAACTACATCTTCAAGAGGGACAGTCATTTACCTGAGGTCACTAGGCTAAGCTGCCTCTTCCCCGGTCCACCTCAGACAACCCGAAGTTAGGGGACAGAGCAGACATCCTAACAGCTCACCCTCTCGTCAGTTAAGACTGGGCCTGAATAGTAACAGACGATGACTTTTCTTTCTAATCACTGTTAAATAACGACTGAGTTTCATATAACTAAAGACACACAAATCCAAAATGTGAATTTAAACAGCACACAGATCATACAGTTTCCTTACCTTCCTAGCTCTTTAGATGTCAGTGTGTAAAAATTATTAAAGTTTTCCATTTTCATTGGAGTTTGGGGAGTTGTCGTTAGCAAGCCCGAAATGCTTCGGCAATCAAATCTTCTCCTCGACATGTTAGCTGGCGTCCAGATATGCTTTTCAGTCACCTCTTTTTACCTATTTTTTAAAAAAGAGAAGAGACAGGATATAACTTCAACGTAGCTCAGGAACAAAAAAAAGATATCTCAGACAGGATGTGCATTACATTATCAGTTCCAAATATAGCTATAAGACAACCAAAAAGAAGATTTAAAGAGCACATTCTCCCCACCAGGAAAAAGATTCACACACATAAACTGGTATGGTATTTGAACTATGTTACTGACTTCATTCAGAATAAAACTGCTGTTAAAAAAAAAAAACACAAACAAAAAAAAACCTGTAGCCCTAGCTCAGCCGTGGGCAAACTCCGGCCCGTTTGAAATGAATAAAACTAAAAAAAAAAAAAAAAAAAAAAAGACCGTACCCTTTTATGTAATGATATTTACTTTGAATTTATATTAGTTCACACAAACACTCCATCCATGCTTTTGTTCCGGCCCTCCGGTCCAGTTTAAGAACCCATTGTGGCCCTCGAGTCAAAAAGTTTGCCCACCCCTGCCCTAGCTGGTTTGGCTCAGTGGATAGAGTGTCGGCCTGCGGACTGAAGGGTCCTGGGTTTGATTCTGGTCAAGGGCACATGCCTGGGTTTTGGGCTCAATCCCCAGTAAGGGGGTGTGCAGGAGGCAGGTGATCAATGATTCTCTCTCATCACTGATGTTTCTGTCTCTCTCCCTCTCCCTCACCCTTCTTCTCTGAAATATATATATTAAGAAAAAACCTGTACAATTATTTTTAAAAAGTTATAATTTAATACAATCACTCAATTTCATTTTGAAACTAAAGTTCCATCTTCTAAAACAAGATAATTTATCATAGCAAAGTAAGGATTATTGTTTTTAAATATAATTTCACATGGCCAAACTAACTTTGTGGTGAATTCACCCTTTGTGAGTTACATTACTGACATCTGAATGACTACAAGAAGCAGAATTTGTTTCACAGACTCTACAATTCAATACTAAATTCAGAAACTTTCATAGGTCTTAAGAGTGTCTTTTTTTTTGGCAGCATCAAGCACAAAGCCTGCCATGGATGAAGAGCTCTATAATTTTGTTGGATGAGTGGCTGACCATACCAGAGTTCTCATCTACATCTGAAGCTCATATTTACCTCAAACTTTGTGATATTTACATGTATTCAGTTTTAACATCACAGCTACTATTTCCTAGTAATGGAGTTCATACGACAGCAGACTATATATTTTAAGCTACGTCTCACTTTCTGCTATGCCTATCTAATAAGAGACGCAGTATCATTCTCCGAACACCCTCTGTAATACCCCCCAGGCTTTTGTGGTTTCTCTGCCACAATTTCCCCTCCTTATTTCCTATTTGACACAAACTGTTTCTTTACCTTCCCCGATCCAAATGCCAGCTACATCAGCTTAGCAAATAAGCAGTGTGATTGAGGTCAGTATTTTCAGCTTCTGTCTTCTCGGTTTTATTTTTAAGTCAGACAATTTTTTCCTCTCACTCTCTGGGTCTTTGGGAAAACAAAGCCATAGCTAGTTTGGGGGTACACCTCTAGTAGTCTAAGGGCAGCAGCGTAGCATTCTGAAATAACATTTGGACTGAACCACATCTGAGTCTGAATCCCATTTATCCATCACACCAGCTATGAGCTCCTAACTAAATAATTTAACTTTGTTACTCTTATGGGCTGAATTATGCTCCCCTCAAAATTCAAATGTGGAGCTCCTAACCCCCAGTACCTCAGAAAGCGACTGCACTTGGAGACAGGGCCTTTAAAGAGGTGGCTAAGCTAAAACGAGATCATTCGAGTGGGCCCTCATCCAATAGGACTGGTGTCCCAATGAAAAGAGGAGATTAGGACACAGACACACAGATACACCGGGGGAAGACCCTGTGCAGACACAGGGAGACGCCATGGAAAACCTAACAGAAAGGCCTCAGCAGACAGGGACCCCGACATTGATCTCAAGCTGCTTCTCTCCAGAATTGTGAGACAATACAGTTATGTTGCTTAAATCGCTCAACCTGCAGACTTTATTATGGCAGCCTAGGAAACTATTTTAATACAGCTTCTTTTAAAAATAAGAAATGAATATTTCCAATAAATATCACAACACTTGCCTTTCAACATGACTATTTTGCCGTATTGTGTTTAAATTGATAAATGAGACATCATAGACCCAGTTGAAGCCCGTCTCTCTTCTTTGCATCCCTAGTTTACGTTCCCACTACCACTGGGTGGGAGGGCTTACCATTTCATTGCCAACATTTGCCCTATTTGGAGTTTTAATTTTGGCTATTCTAGTGTAATGAGGGTGAGATGGAACTTTGTAATTCGCTTTGGATTTCTGATTATTCGTGAGGAATGCTTCGGTCCTGCTGCTTCTGAAGTGTGGATGATAACAGAACCTCTCTTACAGAGCTCTAAAGATTAAACATTAAAATACGATGAACTCACGTAGAATGACACCAGTACAGTGTGGATGATAATAGGACCTATCTTACAGAGCTCTAAAGATTAAAAATTAAAATACGATGAACTCACGTAGAATGACACCGGTACAGTGCTAATCCTGAGACTGTATCATGACTGTCCAATACATATATATTGTTAATATTCTAGCCAAAGGGAGTCTCTATGCAGTCTCTGCCATTGCTGAGTACCGTTTCCATATACAAAACTCTCAACCCAAGTTAGTTTAAACCTGATTATTATAATTCTGTCTTTTTTATTCTGTTTTAATGACCTATTTGTGTATTTTTTTTTTAGCTCTGATGACACTGAGTTTCACAGGTACATATTCCTCTCTTAAAAAGTCAATAATTATCAATTCCTATGCTCAATCTATTTCTTTTAGATCTTCGTATTTTTACACAAAAATTTCTAAATTTGAAAGTCTATGTGGGCCCTAGCCAGTTTGGCTCAGTGGCTAGAGCGTCGGCCTGCAGACTGAAGGGTGCCAGGTTCAAGGGCACATGCCCGGGTTGCGTGCTTTGATCCCCAGCTGGGGACATGTAGGAGGCAGTCGATCAGGGATTCTCTCTCATCATTGATGTCTCTCTCTCTCCCTCTCTCTTCCTCTCTGAAATTAATAAAAATGTATTTTTTTTAAAAAAAGTCTATGTGAAATCTAAAGAACAAAAGAAATAAAACTAAGACAGACTCAAAGATATAGAGAACAGACTGATGATTGACAGAGAGGAAGGGGGTTGGGGAACTGGGTGAGAAAAGTGAAGAGATGAAAAAGTACTAATTGGTAGTTACAAAACAGTCATGAGGAAGTAAAGTACAGCATAGAGAATAACAGTCAATAATACTGTAATAACTATGTGTGGTACCAGGTGGGCACTGGAAATATTGGGGAAGTACTCTGTAAAGTATGATTGTCTAACCACTATGCTATACACCTGAAACTCATACAAAATAACATTGAATGTAAACTTTAGTTTAAAATTAAAAAATAATTTTAAAAAGTCTATGAATATGCATACTTAATGATCACATTTATGCCGTACACACACACACACACACACATATACACTGAGTGGCCAGATTATTATGACCACCCCATCAGTACTTCATTGACACTTCCAAAAATACTGAATATTGAAAACTTCCTAAGAAAATACTCTCAAGGTTTTATTATTATTTGCATAACTAATTCACTTCAGTGTACTGATATATCTATATATCTACATAGATATATAGATATACATGCACACACACAGAAAGAAAACATGTACCTGTATCATGGATACAAACTGGCTACATTCCCCACAATCAGGCCTTGGGAAACATGAGGACAAGAACATACCACATTCAACCATAGAGATAGAATACAGGAATGTGCACCTCATCTAAATTCTAGAATCTAAGATGTCTATTTCATGCTGTAATATATCAACTACAAAGTAATCTATTCATAAGAAATCTGGTTGAATTAAGATATATTGACAAATAAGTATTCTCTGCTCTCAAGTTTAAAAAATGTCAATATGGATCTTACAGGTAGTCAAAAATTTATGTTCGATGAAGCTTTATAATTGTGAAAAAAAAAGAAACTTGTGGAATGAATGAACCCCAAAGTCAAACAATAGGAAATGGTTAAATACACCTAAATAATAGGATATTATATACTCAAAAATTGTGCTTTTAAAGAATCTTTTAAACTCAAATTATAAAGTGAAAAAAGGAAGACATAAAACTTTATAAACAATATGATAATTTTGTGGGAAAATAAAAAAGCAAATAGCAGAAGACTGAGAACAATGCAAAATGTTAACAGTGGTTATCTTTGGGTGGTGGGATTATGGCAGTATTTATACTTTCTGGTGTTTAAGTTATCTATACTAAGCAGATTCTACTTTAACAATCAATAAAAATTTAATAAATACCTTTGGGTAAAAAAGATGGGTGTAAATAAATATATATGACCGGACTCTAAGTGCAGAAACACATTTGCAACAGCAAAACATAACTCTTTACACATTAAGGGTTTACTTGGCTAGAAGTTCAAGAGCCATTACCACTCAGGTTCTTTAAGGCCTCAGTGTTTTCTCTGCATTTCTCAAACCTATTTCCAAAATTTTTTTTTCATTATCGCCCATTATAGTAATTACAATACGCATTCAGATATGGATCAGTGAAGGAAGGAACAGAGGAAATGTTAGACTTGATCTGGCCTTCACTTGCTTTCAAGGGAGAAAGCAAATGTGATGTGATCAAAAGTAAGACAATTCCTAAATAGCTCTAATTTTTAAATATTCATCATAATATTCACTCCAAACTTATCAAGCAAAAATATTTCACAAAAATAGAATGTATCTACAATAAACGAAAACACCTAGAGAACTAAGGGGTCTGCTTTGATCTCTCCATTAGCTTCCTAGTACCTACGAGCTATTAAGTCCTGACACATGACACACACAGGCTGAGGCAGGTGCACCCCGGCTTTACTTCCTGCCACTCATGTCTCATATTTTGCCTCCACATCTCTGTTATACTTTCCTGCCTGAAACAGCCTTTTTACCTTTCCTTAAATGTCTAACGTTTCTGATGCATCCTTCACATCTCAACATAGAATGTGATCTCTCCCCCACCCCCCCCCCCGCCCCTACTCACGGAAGCTGACATTGTTAAAAACCAAAAAAGTTGGGTTAAGTGCCTCTCCTTTATGCTTCCAACAGGACCCTTGACATGTCTCTTTACCTCAATATCTAACATGTTAGATTTCAATTATGTTTAGTGTCTAAAGAGCAATAACCATTTACTTTTATGCTAAACCCCCAGCAAGGTGTCTGGCACCTGATAGGAATTTTCAAAATGTTTGATGAACTGCATTATAAGAATTATGAAATAAAGCAAGAAGCATTTTTAGGTACATCTCAAATCATCAAGGGTTGTGCAGAACTTGAGATCTATCTTGAAATTATAGTATTGGAGCTCTAAATGCAGCTAGTCTCTGCTTAATTTGGTATTTGGCTAAATAAAATATTTTCAACTGCTACTAGAGAATTTCAATTCTAAACAGGACGGCCACAAAATATGGAAATATGGATAAAATCATTTCATCAGATATTGTAATGTAACACCAACAGACCATTGATTTTGTATTTTCCTGCCTTTCCAGACTAGGTGGCCACCTGGTTTCATGTAAATACCTACTTCAGCTAAGATAACATTTTAAGAGCTGCCTCAATCAGGAAATTAATTCAGACACTGCCCTGTTAAGAACCGATCAATCTAGATTTTCCTGAAATAAATTTGAAAGGCAATGGAAAGCAAAGTGAGGCATAAGATTATAAGGAAACAATTCCTTTTTACATAGGCATTTACAGCTACAAAGTTTTCCCTAGGGATCAGAGAAACTGGAGATGTGTTTATCTAGCATCCATCAAAATAAATGAGGAACTTTCTGCTAGTGTAGCAGAGGGCTCCATTTATAATTAGTCATTGATTAGAAGTAAATGTAATGCAGTAGAAAGAAGAATAAGGATGATTTCCAATTTCAAGGAAGAGACTGTATCCCTTATGTGTTCTACTAGCATATTTTGTTTTGTTTAAGATTGAGTATACAGAATAATTCAAGAATTTAATCATTTGAGAGTCACAAGCAAGCCAGTTAGCTGACTCTAGTCCAAGCAGTCTAGTATATATACTACCCAAGGGCTGAAGTCCCCAGTAAGGTCCCCAGGCCGGATCCTATGCCAACACATAAGGCCTGGTGCCATCTCTTCAACTTTCAGAAAATCAAACCCTGTAACTGTGGAACAGTATAGGAAGATGTTGCAAAACGGAAATACAGTGGGCCAACACACACTGTGCTTGCCATTCATCAGATGAGAAATTAAGTTTCTGTTGTAAAATAAAGTACTGTTTACTTATAGCATTCCTGAAGTACTACTTATTCCATAACTATTCCAATGCAAGATGGAATATGATCATCTAAGGATTAAAGATGAAATTACCACCTCACTATGAATATAAATTTTTTTAAATGATTGAAGTATTACTGTGCCCTCATTTGGGGGAGAAGTTGCAAAAAGTCAGGGGTGCACCAAAATATGTTGTATATTAATATCAAAAGAAACTGACCAGTATAGATGTTAAAATTCAAGGATAAATGTATTTGGGAGAAAAAAAGAGTAAATAAATGAAAGAAATAAAAAAATTAACAAAATATATCTTGAAAATTGCATTTATCACAACATATTTAAATAAAAATGTGTTCGTAATTTAAATTTATAAGTAAATTTGTTAATTGAAATGTGCTTTGATTATAGTCTTCAATAGAATATATACCACTTAAAATTCCATCATTGAATTTTGTTATCCATACTGTGGAAAACTAAAACATTTAAAGTTTTCCCAAGTGGAAAGGAAGTACATAAATGACTGTTAATGTTTCTGACACAATCAATACCCTTAGGATACAAAATAATTCTTTAAAAAATTAAGAATCAATCAAAATCCTTTAAAAGCAGAAATCTAAAAGCACTATTGTTAGCTGCCCATTTTATACACAGGAAATATGCTCTACAATACAATATATGTGCAATTTCATGACAATTTTATGATTAAGTGAAAGTGTTAGCAATGGATTTCCTTGAGTCCTGGGTTTTAAATTGGGCTAAAGATTAAAACAGGAAAATTTTGATAAGGAAATGCTCTCATAATTATCAAACAGCTTTTAAAATACATTTACTTAGTGTTTTGTAAAACACTGTTAGTGCAAGCTTAAAATAAAATCGTTTGATTGGAAACAACCACAAATGCCTGTATCTTCCTCAGACTTGTTATTAGTGTGCTGACAGTGATCAATTAGCCAAGTCTCAACTTTCCTTCAAAACTGATTCTATCTTAACCAAATAATAACTCACTATTCAATGAGCCCAAGAGAAAGGGCAACCATTCTGCATGCACACAAAAAGGCCGTCAAGTTATGACACCAATTTTATGTTTAAAATTCAAATATACTGCCATGTAAGTGTATTTCACTTGAATCCATCGTTTAGAAAAAATTATCTAAAATGTATATATGCATCTCAAAAATAAAGCAGCTACTGGTAAGAACTCCGATTATAAAAATATTGAAAAAAAAAATTTGTAAATGTAACATCTGCTCAGAAGAGGGCGAAGGGGAAGAAGGGCGGGGGGGAGGGGGGGGTCTCACACTAGGGCGCTGTTCCCATGGACCTGCCTTTTCAAAAACACACAGGTCCGTGTGGTTCAATATTCACAAAACAATCATCTCAGAAGTTGATGAAAACTACTTCTGGGCAGTTAGCGATGAAGCTATGAAAGGCGGTGGCTATGGGAAAGTGGGTTCATCCTCAGTCTGTCCCGCCGGCTGTCAGCGTCCGGGCATCTGTCCGCCCGCCGTCTGGCGAGTTTAAAGGGGCCACACCAGGCAGGCCTCCCCGCGGGCTCAGCCGATCACCGGTGCCCAGATGTCAACATCTGCTCGGCCAAGCCGCCAGGAACGGGATACACAGGCCTCACACTGATATTTGACCACGCGGAGGAACTTTTAAAGCTCTTTTTTCCCTTCTTACTTTCAATATGCAACTCCAAGTCGGGATGCCTCTAATCCAGCGGTTCTCAACCTGTGGGTCGCGACCCCATTGGCGGTCAAACGACCCTTTCACAAGGGTCGCCTAAGACCATCCTGCATATCAGATATTTACATTACGATTCATCACAGTAGCAATATTACAGTTATGAAGTAGCAACGAAAATAACTTTATGGTTGGGTCACCACATGAGGAACTGTATTTAAAGGGCCAGAAAGTTGCGAACCACGGCATCGCATCACAACTCCACCCCCCACCCCACTCCCCGCCCCCCAGGAACTGCTATCAGCCGCCGTGCAGCCTCCTCCAGCTGGCCTCCACGCCACTCTCCGGGGGAACCCCAATGAAGGACTTCTCCCCGCGCTGAAGCCAGAAGGCGTCGCGCGGCCACCCACCCGGTTTGCGCCTGGGTCGCGGGCACCTCGGCGGTTCACGCGGCGCCGAAGGAAAACCAGACCCGGGAAATCGCCCGGGCCGGGCAATCGTCCCTTCCACCCGCGGGCTCGAGAAGTGGCCCACGCGCAGCGACCCCACACGCCCCCGGAGGCGCACGCACCTCCCCGGACGGGGGGCGGGTGCGCGCAGGGCGCGCCCACCAGCCCCGACGTGACCTTGCCCGAGCCCCCGGCAGCCGCGAGCTCGCGGGACGCCAAGGGCCACGTCGGCGCGACGGGGCCGGGACCAGCCGGGAGGAGGGCGGCCCCACGGGACGCGACCCGGGAGGGCCGGGCCGGCGCGCGCACAGGCACCGACACGCGCGCCCCAGCCCCCGGCCGAGTGGGTGCCGGGAGGACCCCTACCCCACGCAGGACACCGGGGGCCGGGGAAGCGGGACGCTCCCCGGACGTGGCGACCCGCCGGGCAGAGGAGCCCCCTGAGGAGCGGCTGCCTGGACCCCCCTCCGCCGGCCGGGGGTCGGGGGCTCCGGGTCCGCCCACCGGGCCGCCCACGCGCCGGGGCCCCTCCGGGAACTCCTCCCCCCTGGGGGTCTCGGCCCCGGAGGTAAAGGGGGGCTGACTCTGGGGAAGGGGTCGCCGCCCCCAGGAAACCCCCAACCCCAGCAGGACGCGGACGCGCGGGGCGGGGACACTGACCTCTCGGGCCGCGGGGGGTCCTCTCGGGGCGGCCCCTCCGAGGGTCTCCCGTCCGCCCCGCGCCGGCGGCCACGGCAGGACGGTCCTAGCTCCAGCCGGTGAGAGTCCGGCAGCCCCGCGCGCAGGACCCGCTGGTGTTCTCCGCACCACGGCGCCCAGCGGTGACCCGGTCCCTTGTGAGGTGGCTCCCGGCCCCTGCGAGGTGGCTCCGGGCGGCGGCGGCGGAGACGGCGACCCGAGCCTACAGTTGAGGTTTGAAAACTGCAGCCGCGTTGCGGGGCAGGGCTGTAGGCTAAGGCCCACCCCTCCGCCCGCAGAGCCAATCGGAGCGCGCAGGGAGGGCGGGGCTGTCACGTGACGGGGGGCGGAGCGCCAGCTGGCGGCGCGTGCTGAGGGGCGGGGCCAGCGCGCGAGAGGGCGTGGCCGGCGGCGGGCGAGCCGGAGGTGGGCGGGGCCGCGGGGCAGGTGGGGCGCTGAGGTCCGCGCTACCTGGGAGGGTTGATTGGGCGTTGCAGGCCCGCGGGCCGGGCCGTGGCTCTCCCTGGCGGCACCCCTCCCGCCTTCAGAGGGGGCGGCCCACGAGATGCGAGTGTCCGCAGTTTGAGACCGGGAAGAAGCCGCAGGAGCGTCACTGCTTCCCACTCATCCAACCTCGGTCCCTACCTGAGGACCGTGTTCGGGCCCTCGTGACCAGAAGCCGCGCGGAAGTGCGGAGCGCAGTTGCTGCGACGTGGCGAGCATCCCCGTGGCTCCAGCGCCCTCACCTCCCAGGCCTGGCTGCGGCGGGTGCGCCCAGTCCCGACCCGGTGAATTGCGGGTGTTGCGGACGGACGGGGCGCTGCCCGAAACGACGGCATCCCGCGCGCGGCGCAGGACCCGGGCTCTGCGCCCTCTTGCAGAGAATGCAGAGGTTGAAAGCTCTGCGCAAGACACAGTGCGCTTTTGTCTCGTTCCTTGTCATGTAGGATTGGTTGCAGATATTTACGATCATTGTAGAAGACTATTGGGAAAACATATTGGGGGGGAATCTATTGGCTCACTCTCCTAAAAGCCTTCCACACTCACCATGAAAGAGGGGGTTTCCGCTTTCCCTGCCAAGCGAACTCCCCGTATCCGTGCGCTCCTCCAGGCTGCGTTCTCCCCAAGACAAATGCATGAAAGGCCTCAGCGCCGCTCAGAGCGGGCCGCCTGTTTCCACTGAGCTGACTCGTTCCAGTTTAACGTGTCTAGTCCCTGACTAAGCCTCGTCACCTGGGAACATTGCTTCCGTCTATCCAGTTCATGGTTGCTAACTATTAGAGGGACAAGAGAAGCCTAAAGTTAGGATGGAAACAACAACAAAAAAGTCGCACGCTGACATGGACTTTTCAGGTACCGTTATCTTCAAGTCCCCAGACCAGTGGGACTGTTCCCATCTCTTTATGCAAACACGTGGGTGGCATCCCCGAGGTCTCAGCACCAGCGCCGGGAAGCGTAACCTCTGGGGATCACCTGGTAGCTACAGACACAGGTGTCTGGGCGCGATTTCTGTTCTGTGTGGTTTATCTATGGGCCTCCTCCATCCCCGCATCTGAGGGGTCGCCAGCTCCTAGTCTCCTCTCAGTAGGCCCAGGTCACTTCGCATCTTTCCATCCCCGAGGTGAACCAACCACCCCTCCCTGTGGCCACAAGCCCTCCCCTCCACCAGCCAGCCTCCTGGGGGCTTTTCGGATCTTGCATGTTCCCGCCTCTGCCTTGGCTCCAGCTTTTCATCATCCTCCCCATCAATTCCCAACTTTACAGAGGTTTTGCTCTCCAGAAATCAGAAATCTGCGCTGTTGTTCACTCCTCACTCCTAGCCCGGTCACCTCTTTGCCCTATGTCAGTGGTTCTCAACCTTCCTCATGCCGGGACCCTTTAATACAGTTCCTCATGTTGTGGTGACCCCCAACCATAAAGTTATTTTTGTTGCTACTTCATAACTGTAATTTTGCTACTGTTATGAATCGTCATGTAAATATCTGATATGCAGGATGTATTTTCATTGTTACAAATTGAACATAATTAAAGCATAGTGATTAATCACAAAAACAATATGTAATAATATATTCAATATGTGTTTTCCGATGGTCTTACGCGACCCCTGTGAAAAGGTCATTCAACCCCCAAAGGGGTCGCGACCCACAAGTTGAGAACCACTGTCCTATGTTCATAGGTGCAGGCCTTACCCTTAGGCCTTGCCCCTAAGTAGGTTGTTAACCCTTGTACCTGGTGTCAGATGTGCCCGCAAGGCTTCAGCACACTGTCCCAAGGACAGCTGCCTGCGCTGGCTTGGACTCAGGCACTGTGGTTAGTTAAGTACCAGGGAATCCCCTGTACCATCTGTGGCCTCGAGGAAGATTCAGGACTCAACATGTCCCTCCATCCTGCCTCACTTACCCAAAATGATTCCTAGCCGTGCCAAAGGCACATAACATAGTCACATTAAAAAAGCCAATGCAGAATGAATTAATTTTAATATATTTTATGTAAGCCAATGTATCCAAAATATTGTCATTTCAATGTGTAATCAATATGAAAGTTGTTAATAAGATATTTTCATCCTTGTTTAATACTGTCCTAAACATGGGGTACTTTACGTTTACAGCACATCCCAATTTAGATGCTAAGTTTTCATCGAAAACACGTGATCTGTATTTAGATTGCACAAAACTTACCATTGAAAAAAGATTCATATCCCTACATTGTTTCAAGCATAAACGTTTTCAGTAAATGAATACAGGACCCGTTTCTTAATTTAAGTTTAATTAAAATGAAATGAAGTTGTAATTCAGTCACGATAGCCACATTCCAAGTGCTCCATAGCCCCCGGTGGTTGGTAGCTACTGCATTGGGCAGCACAGATCCAAAGGTCTACAGATGTGCCTCTTAACTGCTTCTAAACCTCAAAATCGCTTGATGCAGAACTAGACACAGTGCAGGTTCTCAATAAACCATATCACCGGAGCCGTTTGGAACTTCAAAAGTCCTCAGGGGTCACTAACCCAACTCCCTTGTTTCAGAAAGGAGCAAATGTAGAATGGGAGAGGTTAAGGGACTTGCAAAAGATCACACCACTAAACCAGTGGATGCATATCCGAACAAGAATTCAGGTCTCGATTCTTAACCCTAAAGGACATTCCACCTCATTATGTCAGACATACTTCAGGGTGAGAAAAAAAAGATTTTTAATTTTTTTGAATAATCACTTGAATGATATGGGCAAAGAAATAGATTTTTATGTCCTAATTGCATTTGCATAACCTGATACAGATAGTGTGCCCTGGAATGCTTAAGGCCTGCTTCCACCATGGTTTGGGGTCTGGGTGATCTAATCTGTCAGTCACTGTTACCTTGGCCCATCACTGCTTCCTCTCCTTGGAGCCACCTCACTGCACACCCGTCCCAGCCACCCCCAGAGCATCCGGCCACATTTTTCTGTCGCAGCTGTCCTCGCCCCAGCTGTCTACAACAATTTGGTTAAGGTTGTACTTCAGAGAATTCTTTCTATTTGCAAATCAAAATATTCTGTACAAGCTACAGAACTGATATCTTCCATCCACAAACACACCAGCTCTGAGGTGAGATTTATGTGTGTGTGTGTGTGTATAAGAGAGAGGATGCATGTGTGGTTACATGTGTGGCATTCAGACCTGCATTCACGGCCCAGCTCTGCCCATTTGTAGTTGTATGGCTTTGGGCAATCCTCAGTTTCCTCATCTTCAAAAAAAGGAGAGTCATAGCAGCTACTTCTGTGAGACGAAACTGCGCTGGTACATACAGAGCACTGCGCCTGCCCCGCAAGAATACGCCCTCGGTCTGTCCAGCTGCTGTCCTTTCCCAGTGCCTGCAGGCTTCCTGGATAGGACTGCCTATCCCTGGCTCTCTCCTGCACCTTGTGACCAGCAAGATGCTTGTGATGGAGTAAGGTCCCGCGTGCATATTTTTCGAATGACTTTAGAAGATACTTACGATTCCCTCGGATCATATGATGGATGCTAGGAGAGGTGACTGGGGGGAAAAATAAAACTGACATGCTGGTCAGAAAAGGAGAGAAGAAGCAAGCTGCTTTCCCTTTCAGAATCCACCCAGTGAAGGCACCCGGGTTCACCAGGAAGCTGTAAGGTCAACAAATGCTGACGGCCAGGCCTGTGGTAGCTGAAGAAGTGAGACTCAGCCAGTGTTTAAAGGGAAGTAGATTATCGAGTGGAGCAAGGGCATAAATATAGGGTGTAAAACCATCATTTATTTTACTTCAGTAGATAAATGTCTATTAGTTCTCCCCAACAAATGCCCTCTCTTTTCACTTTCCTGAGGTACTTCCTCTGCCAAGAGCATATCCCAGGAATCATGACCTGGTGTCACATTCCCCAGAGCACACAGCAGGTAAGAAATAGTATGGCTTTCAGGAATCTCACCTGATGTGAGTCTTCTTGCATCAGGCAGCCATAGGCACAGATAAGGCAGGGCTGGCCTTTAACCCCTACCATTTCCTTGTTGGGAGTGCGCTTTGCCTCGACTGGCTTAAGGTGACAGCAGGAGCGTTGAGAAGGCCAGTCTTCCCTCCGTGAGCCCTTTCCTGGCATTAACGTGCTGATCATGTGGAAAAGGCTCCTATTAACGAGTAGCACAATATTCCTGACCTTGAGAACATTCCAAGTGTTTTCCAGGCTTCTTTTCAGTAGTTAGCCTTCCCTGTAGATTTATAGAGTAGCATTTCATAGCTTCATTTTTATAAAAATATTTAGAGCTGTTCAGAAACCTTTTAAAGGGCACAGATTATGAGATAGGGGGTCTGAAAATTACTAGCTGTGAGACCTTGAACAGATTATAATACTCCCCTGTCTGCTGTTTCATCTGTAAAACTGAAATAATAATAGCTTTATCCCTCAGGGAACAAAGTACCAACAGCTCAGAACAAATCCTGAGCCGGCACCCTCCTGTGAGTAAAGTGCTAGAGTTTCCTCCTTCAAAGATAAAAAATACTAAGGGACATGGACGTAATATACTTGCCCACAGAAACCGAAGTCACAGTGCAGCTATAACCAGTGAAGCCAAGAGGCAAACTAACTCTAATGCATGGCCTTTTCCGCTGGGCATGTAACAACTGTGGCCACTCACAGAGCACAGGTTCTTGGGTGTTCAATTCACCTTAGTCCCTGGTGCCCCTGCTCTTTTTATCCCTTTGTTTTCTCCCACACCTCCCATTCCAAAATGTCTTCATTGTTAAAGCAACTCTACAAATACATAACAAATGCAAGAGGAGGGGCCTAGAATGATCCATGTGGCCATGGATTAGAGTTAGAGACATTGGTGTGACCTAATGCTTAGCTTCATATAGATACGGATGTTTACATATAGAATTATTTATAGATAGATGTGTGTGCATGGGTAAATATTCACAAATATCTCCTTGCTCTGTCAGCAGAGAGCATGTAGAAGCAATGACACGCTAGGAGCAATAAGCACACCGACCACTCAGGTCTTCGTTTCTAAGACCATTCATTCTCCAATAAAAGGAACCAAAGTTCCTTGGAGAAATCAATGCTTCCAGAGCTGTGGCAGGAAACATACAGAAAGGCCTGGAACTTTGTGCAGTGCCAGAAAGAAGGAAGTTCAAACAAACAAGTCAGCCGAATCCCTACATAGTGATGGGAGTATGTCAAAGGGACCCAGGAGCCACTGAAAGAGCTCCCAATGACAAAGCTGGGACAATTTGAGCAGCTCAACACATAAACAAAATGCTATTGGATTATGACCCACAGTATAAGATAAATATGCATGAGTACATACTGATATAAGTAAATGATTGAATAAAGACAGGGGAAAGAATAGGCAACCTCCCGTGTAGAAGAATTATGAATAATTTATGTAGATTCTCTACCCTCAAGTTGGAGGAGCATAACTCCCTACTCCTTAAAGTGTGGGCTGGGCATAGTGACTTTTTTTCACTAATGGGCACAGTATGGGGAGAGAAAAAAGAGTAACTTTGCAGTGAAGTAATCTGACAAACTGTCCCTCAAGCCAGGTGGTCAAGGTTAATAGCAATACTCACAAGTCATTTTGACCATGCCCTTAATATGATGCAATGAGAATGGCACTTTGCCTCTGTGGTCTTCCTCCCCCAGACCCATAACCCCAGTTCAACCATTAGAAAAACATCAGAAAAATACCCATTGAAGGACATACTACAAAATACTTGACTTGACCTCAAAACTGGGAAGGTCATAAAACAAGGGGACTGTCACAGTCAAGTGGAGCCTAAGGCGATGGAATGACTAAATGCATGTTGGATCCTGGAACAGAGAAAAAAAAAAGACATTAAACAAGAACTAAGAAAATCTGAATAAAGTATAAACTTTAGTTAATGAGTTACTATCAGTTCATTAATTATAACAAATGTGCCCTACTAATGTAAGATACTAACAAGGAAACTGGTTGTGGGTACTTTATGTATTGTCTTTGCAATAATTCTATAAATCTAAAACTGTTCCAAAATAAAAGGTGGCTTAAAAAATGAATGAATCTGAATCTGTCATTGCTTTAAAAATTCAAATTCAGGGAACTCTAGGATTATAAATTAGAGCTGGAAATGATTTTTAAGATCAAAAGAAAGGATAGAATCCATAAAGTCACTGAAATACCGTCCAGCTTTTATTTTTGCAGTCTATTCAAAAAACCATTATATTAGTAATTTGATGCAGGCTCAGGCCTGTCAACCTCTGAGCAAAATGTCCACACCTTGGCTAAAAATAGATGTGACAGGAATGCAGAAAGTGATCCAAGGAATTGCGTGTGTCAATCTATCATTTAATTCCAATCACAAAGTAAACCTTTCACCTAGCAATTTCCCTGCTGTGTTAGGGAGACCCCAACACCTTTGTAGAGAGTCCCCAACGTCAAAATTTTTTTCATAAGAATTTTCATATTTACTCGTTTCTCTCTTAATCTCCCACAAGTGTATGATTCCGTTTTCCAGAGACTGCAGAATGTGTCATATTACAACAGATTAATGTAGAAGCAGCTATGACAATCCAAATGCTTCCTGTGAAGGCAGAAATCATAGAGATCACAATAATGTAAAACAATACCACCCTCATCATTATTTGTTTTGGACAATATAGGTATTTTTCATAAAATGCGTTATTGATGTTAACATGCAACTGTTAACATGTAGGTGTTATTTTAAATAAATTAATATTTTAAAGTTTTCTTCTTTTAAACTTGGTAGATATAACCTACATAAATAAACACCCTCTGAGGTTCTTACTGATTTTTAAGGGTAAAAATTGTGAGAGATTAAGAGCTATTTTTTCTAATCATCATGACCAGTTTACCCTTTTACTTTTGGGGACATTTGTCCCTTTATGACCACCTAGTACCTTAACCCCTACGGCGCTTAGAGAAGTGCTCACCTTTTGAGTCTATGGCAGTGAAATTGACAAATATTCACGTCCTCAGCCTCCTTTGCAGCTAGGGCAGAAGCGGTCACCTTAAGTTCTATCAGCCTTCATGGAATCTGGAACAAGTGGGCCTGGGGCCAGGAGCACTCAGCTCTCTGACAGCAGCCAGAGTGTCAGGGAGCTATGGCCCTGGGCGCGGTGGTTCCAGTGGCACCGCCTTTGTCCACTCTCACGCTGTCAGCAAGACTGATTGCACTTAGAGACTTGTATTCTGGCAACAGTGGCACCTTCACCGCAATAGTCATTGATGGGACTTTGGATCTCCTTCCTGGTTATCTTGTCCTGGTCCTGGCTCTCCAGCCCGGGTCTCTACTCTATGAGCTACTCAAACAATATCCTTTAAATACCTCCCTTTTAGCCGAAACCGGTTTGGCTCAGTGGATAGAGCGTCGGCCTGCGGACTGAAAGGTCCCAGGTTCGATTCCGGTCAAGGGCATGTACCTGGGTTGTGGGCACATCCCCAGTGGGAGATATGCAGGAGGCAGCTGGTCGATGTTTCTAACTCTCTATCTCTCTCCCTTCCTCTCTGTAAAAAATCAATAAAATATATTTTAAAAAAAAATAAAAAATAAATAAATAAATAAATACCTCCCTTTTGGGCTTCAGTCATCCAGAGATGCTTCATTGCTTACAACGTCATAACTCTCACCCTCCCCAGAATTGGTCTCTTCGTTCACTGCTGTAGTTATCTATCTTGCCTCTTTTAACATCAGCTTTCCTGAAATTCCACAAATAAACCGTGGCTAATGAAAGGAAAGAAAAGGCAAAAGTAAATTTACCCTTTCCTTTATCTGCTATATATATAAACAACTGCATCAATAAATTAAAGTGGTTAGCTTATTGAAAGAAGGAGAAAAATATGTTGGCCACCTCCTCTAGCTATCAACTTTCACCTACATTTTGAAATCGTGATCTAACTTCCACCCAGCAGAGTGTAAGGTTTTCATGTGTTACTTTCCGGTTATGCAATTTCCATAAAGCAGGCAAGAGGTTCTGAGGAGAATGACGGATGATGCCATGCCATATGCTTAGTTCATTATAAATCCGCTCAACTGACTGCAGCCCTCCCGCGCCAATCAAAACAGAACTGTTCTAACACATTGGAGAGTATCTTGTTTTATGGAGTGCTTACCGAAGGCACGAAAAGCACACTCGATTTCAAATGAACCACATTCTCCAGAAAGGGTTTTGGAACTGACTCGCAGTAGGTTACATTTTTGTTATTATTTAATGCGACCTATAACATAGAATGCTTTTCTCTTTGAGCTCATCGGGCCTGAAATGGCTCCGCCTTCTATAATTTCGCAAACATATCTTACAATATTTTTATTCTGGTCATTTTCTAGCTAGACTTCAAAGGGGAAAAATATGTGGGCTCGTTAGGCTCTTCAGATCTTCCCATTGCATGTTAACTCAGATTATTAGGGACCTAAATTAATTCTGACTAGATAAAGCATCTTCTGGGATTGAAATACTACCTCAGATTAAGGGTCCTTTGAAGCCGTGTCTTGAAATAATTTAAGGAAAAGATAAGAGGGAAGCGACCCATTGCTTTCTCCTCGCCTGCTCTTTGATGGTCCAGGTCTGAGTGCAGGGGCTCTTGGATCTGGATTCTGATATTCCCACAGTGAGCCTCTCAGAAGAAAGCTTTGCTTGTAGTTGAAGTCAACAGGGAAGCCTACATCAGCACACCCCACCTTGAGAACAAGTTGCAAAATCAAAAAACAGGTCCATTGAGTGAGCAAAGATAGCTTATTTCTCACAGGCCTAAACTGGGGTGCATCTTTTTAAATTTGAGGTTTTTGAACACTTTGCAGATGGCTATCTTGGTGACTTGAGAGAATCTGCATAAACAAATCACTTGTCTCTCTGTCTTCCTGTCTCTCACCCTGGGTGTTTGTCTTTCTCTCTACTTGCTGAGAACAGGAAGTGGCAGACCCAGGATCTGATCAGTTTCCATTGCTTCAGTGAGCCTTGCTCAGTTGAACACAGGCCAACAGCACATTTATATTTGCCTAAATATATTATGCAATTGATCAGAATAGGCTCCTTTTGTGCAGTTTTCAGTGATCTCTTAAGCGTCCAGGCCTTGAGCTCTTCTCGCTATTAAGCCTACCTCTGGGGATCTCGGGTTGTTCTTTCAAAGTAAAAATAGGCAATACCTTTGAGACACTTGTTACTCATTGACCTAAAAAATCCCCTTCTAATAGCTCAGTAATGAGCAGCTCTGAAACGCTGTAGGCCAGCCATGCATGCTGAATGTGGCCCAGGATGTCCCAGTATTAAGAGCCCCTGAAGTCTGCAAGGCCTTTGGAGCTGATGTAGTGAGTGCTTTCACAGGCGATATTTTATCTGAGCCTCAACAATCCAGAGGTTACTGTAAGCAAGGCTAGAACTACTTCAGTTTACAAACGAGAAAGAGGCTCTGAGAGAGACTGTCCAGACTGAGACCAGGGCTCCGTCTAGAACTGAAGATTGTAGACCCGCCTGGGTAACCTACGCTTGGGGGAGACGACTGTCCGGACTCTTCAGACCTGCTCTCTCCTCTCCCATCCCTACCCCTTTTTCTGAAAAAACTGCAGGAGACGCTATGATAGAGCAGCCCCGGACAACGGGGAGGAAAGGAGGAGGCCATTTTCCAGGAGGACCCCAAGGGCCGATGGCAGCCACACCGCGCCCCCTGGCTACCTTACCTGCAGCTCTAGGAGCCCCGACATCACCCCAAACCTCAGTGCTCACATCTCTCCAGCTGGCTGGGCTGTGCGCACTCCCTGCTGCTGCCCTGGGTTGGCTGAGGCAGTTTTGGGTGGGGAATTAGGAAAATCGATCACGATTTACCACCTAAGGTAATAAGATTTGGCACAGAACTAAGAATTCCCAACCAATAGCCAGGGTGACAGGAAGGCATTTCAGAAAAAGAAATATACCTATTTTTTAAAGTTGGAGATGCTGTGTATACATCGTTTCACTTAATTTTTGAAACGCCACCTTGAGGTAGTCATCTTTGTTCCTAGGGCTCAGATGAGGGAACTCAGGCTCAGAAAATCTGAGTGACCTACTTGAGGTCATACAAGCAAGAGGTGGAGGCAGAGTTTGAACTCAGACAACAAATCCCAGGTCCTTCTCAGGACTGCCCTACATCCTAAGGAATAGGTCACCTGTCCCCATCTCTTAAAATCCCCCTTGGTGGCCCACCTGCATAACTCATCGGGCAAACGAGCTTGTGTTGCGGTGGCGGGAAGCAGCCTGACTGGCCGTCTAAGGTCTAAGGAACAGGAAGTGTGCAGAAAACTCCGAAGAAGCTGAATAGGTGTCACAGCAAGTGCTCCTCTGTGAGAAGATTCTCTCTGGCGTGATTAAGTCTTTTGTGCTTGCTCTGTAATTATTTGGGATGTTATGAGACTTCAATGACAGGATGCAGCAGGGCCTTCCCTCTGATCTCCCAGGGGCTGGCTACTCTTCCGCCCTCAGTTCTCACCTTCAATGTTGCACCCTCTCTCTGAGGAGCTCCCCGTCGCTGCTCCCTGCTCTTCACGGCCCTTTTCATCACAGTTAATAATTAAGGATTTATTTGTTTACTGCCCGTCTTTCTCATGAGACTGTGAACTCCCCAAAGACAGCAGCCAGGCCTGCTTCCTTCCGCGTTTCCCTGGCATCTCCCATCGTATCTGGCACAAAGTAGCAACTCAGTACATGTTGATCGGATGGGTGGATGGATGGATGGATGGACAGACGGACCAGTGAATCGTTCCCAGAAGAGTTCCCAAAGGGGTCTGAGGAAATGACCTGATAATGTGATGTAGGGAGGGCTGTGTTACTTCTGGGCTGGGGAGGTCAGTCAGCTTTCCCCTAAAAACAGGCTTAGAGCTAGTGGCTTCCCAAAGGCGATGGTCAGGAACTGTGAGGCCAGTATGGCTGGACAGAGGGGGAAGGGGAGTGAGAATACTAAGCAGTTACCAAATGCAGGGCAACGGGCTAGATGTACCTGATCTCATTTCACAGCAAAAGCGCTGCTGTGCCTGAGAAAGGAATTACCCCTGTTAGATGCCTGCGTGTTAGAAGTTGATGTTTTTCTTTGGCCAGGGTTATAGGTTTCGGGAGGAAGACCACAGGGATGAAGTGCCTTTTTTTGTCGCATCATAGCAAGGGAACGTACTATCCACGTGACTTGTAACTGTTGGTATTGACCTTGATCACCTGGCAGATGTAGTGGTTGCCGGGATTCTTCCCTGTGAAGTTACTCTTTTCCATCCCCTCCCCCTACTCCATGCTGGGGTCTATGGAAGGAAGTCACTATGAGCATCTCGCATCTAAGCGTGGAGCATCTGCTTAGGTTACATGGAATTCCTCTGCACGAAAGATTTGTCTCTTTTTCATTTGTTAATTATTCAATAACTTATCATATGGACTTATGAATATTCATTGTACATTTCATCTTATAATCCAATACTACTTCCTTCATTTTCTTGCTCAAATTGTTCCAGCTTTGGCCATTGGAACTCTCTCACTTGGCTCCTTTGTCATATTTCCATTATTGGAGCTTTTTTTTTTTTTTTTTTTCAAGAAAGTAGTTTATTACTTTCTAGTACTACAAGGTGTTTCAGGCTCATCTTGCATATTTCCTGGAAGCAGTCATTTCTCCAAGGAGTAGGGCTAATTTTTGAAATATGATTTTATATCTTAACTAAGGGCCTTAGCTCAGGACAGGTAAAAGTCAGCTGGGAAACATTAATTTACTAGCATGTATGTGTGCAGTCACCACCACACCCAAACCGTGTGACCGGTTAGAAAAGCTCTGGCTGTGTACTCCAGCCACAGAGCTACTGGCACTCTTGCTTGGTTCCAAGATTCAGATAGCCTGTTATCTTCATTCCTCCCTAAACATTGTTATGAGTGTTATAACAGACAGGTTAATTACAGATGAGAGGAAACAAACCAAACATTTTCACTCCAAATTATCAGTAGTGTTGCAGGAAGAAGAGACACTGGTGTTAGACATTGCTTCTCAAACCAATGAGTGCATGCCCTGGGTACACAGCGTCTGGCCAAGGAACAGGCAAAAATCAAAGTGCTATCTTCCTGGATCAGCAACTTTCTTTGCTATTCGAGGAAGTGGGGAACCAGCCGTTATTAAAGCTAATAGGGAAAATCCTTATTTTCAAATGAAAACCAAGTTTGATGATATATGAGAGTTTTGCTTAAATTAAATGAAGCCTGTAAGTGATGTTGTATCAGTAGTGTGGCTTCCATCTGCACTTTCCTACTTGGTGGGGGCGTGCTCTGTCACTATGGGTGATTGAAGACAACTTTGAAGAAATGTTGACATGGTTTCCTAATTAAAAATGGAGTAATAGCAAATCATCGCTAATTAGTGAATGGTTCTTTAGCCAACAGTTGAAATGGTTTTTGTTGTTTTGTTCTGGGAAGTCAATCATTCAAGAATAGAATTGGCCTCCCCCGTCCCAGGGAAATGCACAGTTCCTGTCCCCTCTCCCGGCCTCCATTCCAAAAAAGAAATGCTGGTCTGGACTGATCTGTTCAGGAACACAGACTTGGATCTTGTCCTCTTTGGGGACTTTATCACTTGAGATTTCTCTTGCATTTCCAGGCCACAAGGCTGGAAGGTGAGGGGAGCTGCCCAACCTCAGTCAGGTCTGACCATGTAGATTCAGGGTTATCCCATGTCTCTGGCCCTGTGAGTAGTACTGTTTCCATTTAGGGACTCCTCTGCCCTGAGAAGTCATGGAGTAGGCAGGTTTATACATTATGTGTCCAGATTCATATATCAGCATATTCTCTTCTTTTTATTGATTGGTTTTCTCTTCTTGGAACTTGCCTTTCCCTCTAAGTAAGATGCAAGGAATCAAGCAAGCTGTGAGTGTGGGTTTACGGAGGATCAGAGGACCGGTATCAGTAGGAAGTCTCCTGACCTTGTCTGCTCTCTTTAGAACTGACTCTACTCACTACAAAGGATGTCCTTCATATGGTTTAATCTTATTCAAAGGAGATTGCCTGGGACATTGGGGCAAAAGCCGCATAGGAATAAAAGGCAGAACTTTACTTCACCTTGAGCTCAGGAATTTAATTTGGGGGTGGAGGCAGGGAGAGAGGTGTGTTGGCAATGTCATGACAAGAACTTGGATTTGGGGTCCATTTTCCAATGCCAATCGCATACCAACTAGACATGAAATACTACAGTACCCAAGAGTTGTGTATGTATAGCAAGGGGTAGTATTTCATAACATTATTATCAATTGTCAAAGAAATATATATTGTTCCAATGATTTATGCTTTGGAAAATTGCTTGCTTTTTCTTTATAAATAAACAATTAGTGGCTACATTTTTTTTTGCAAGTACTTGTAATATTGGGGCAAATAAAATGTGTGAAATTTATTTCTATCAATGTAAACATCAGTTCTTTACCAGGTCTTCTCATTTCAGTTCATTATGGTGATTCCAAACTTTACTTTGGTTGACAAATGGAATACTTGTCAACCCAGTATCTAGTTAGAAAGAAGTATCTATTTAGAAAGAAAAAAAGCCATTAGTAGGAAAACATTTTTGATAAAGGAAAAGGAGGAAGCATGAAGAAAACATATTTTCCATTACTTGATAAAAAGGTTAAAAGCTTTCAAGTTAAAAGATGAAATAAAAAACACCAAGAAAGACTCTCTGGGGCCTGGCCAGTGTGGCTCAGTGGTTGAGAGTCAACCTATGAACCAGGAGGTCACGGTTCGATTCCTGGAGAGGGCTTATACCCAGGTTGCGGGCTTGATCCCCAGTGTGGGTCACATGAGTTAACACTAGTTGGTTTTCAGAAAGATAATGGTTAGCACAGATCATTTTTCAAGTACATCCTTCACAATTGTCTACCCTCATCGTATATATTCGCCTTTCCCCATCTCTTCATATAAACTGCCATGTCTTAATCGTGTTTTATTGATTTGGTCAGTTATTCATACTACCAATCCAATATACAAGATAATGTATTGATTAACTCAAGGGTTCCAAACTGATGGACCCACAAGGGAAATTTAACCTACAGACATATTTGCTTTGATCCAACCAGTATTAAAAAGACCTAAAAGAAAAAATCATAAAATTTTAGATTTCTCGGTTTCTCTTTCCACACAGGACCTGCATCTCATGTGACTAGAATCTGCCTAAGCAGATTAGGATGCCCCCCTTAGGTGAACCTCACCCCTCTCTGTTGCTTACACTCAGCCGGTTTTACTCATTAAATACCTGCTTGGATCCCCTACGTGTGTGACATCTGCATTGGACTGGTGTTGGAGGTTGTGACGGTGTGCATATGAAATAAACATTCAACCAAGATGGCTTAACAAATAGTCTCAGTCCATGTGAGAAATGAGATTATATTTATGTCAACTCATTTCCTCAGCACTCATTGATAGCCTATAAAATAGCAAAATGTCACTTTAAGAATAAAAAATAGATTCCTAATTATAAATATCATGAAAAGAAAACATCCTGTATCCACAAAGCTGCACCCTAATCCCATGAGACCTTTATCCCTACTTTGTTTTTTCCAAATGTATCACAGAAAAGTCATAATCTATTTTTTAAAGAAGATTTATTTTGGATTAAGTGATTTCATGATGCAACATGGTTTTAAACAAAATAGAGATCAGTATGAAAATAAAATAAATTGTACACATTAAAATATCTTTCCTTCAAAGCATTTCAGAATCATAAAAAAATACAACACAAAAGCCAGGGGGTCAGATGAGGATAAGAACACAGACTTTGCAGAAAACAAACAAGGAGTCTACATGTCAGAGCTCCACTTAATACCACCCGCGAGTCACTTCTAGGATGTCAACAATCCACATTGTTTGCTTTGAAAAAAAATAAAAGATGAACTTTAAATATAAGGTGAAATGAGAGCTGTATAATCTTAATGCCAATAGCAAATGCCTCCTGTTATCATTCTCTATGAAAAGTCACATTGACTAGGAATGAATTCTAAATCAACTCAACGAAATAGAAACACAGCGATTACCTGTGATACATGGTGTGGTAGACACAGTAGGTGGAGGTGGTGAAAGGAAATGGCAAGGCTTTAAAAAAATACATCACCTGGGCTCTACTGAAATCTTAGAAATAAATATGTTTTTTTTTGCAGAGCCTTCATATTAAAAAGTAAGCATTATTATAAAATTCGATTAATACTTTCAGTAAGAGGCAAGAGAGATGCATGTATTTTCATTTACTTTGGAATGCCTGCATCCCTATTGTAAAAACATGTAATCTTATGTACGTTCCAAATATTAACAGCCTCAAATTTTACCTATGATAGCATGTAAAGAAACATAAATAGGTTGTAATAACATCTTTTAGAGCATTAAGGTCCTAAAAGAACATTTGGTTCTTAGTTAATCCTTCCAAGGAATTTCTTGAATGTTATTCACCACCCCCCTCCCCTTTTTTTTTTTTTGCAGAAGGTGATAGTAACCAGAAGTTTACTGATGATTCCTTTGGCATCAGCAACAGCCGATTCAGTTTGAATCACACAACATACAGATCAACATGCCTCAGGGTTGTAATATCTTCAAAGAAAAATCAGATAGAAAGATATCGCCTGCCCAAGGCGACCAGAAGTAAAAGCCACGCACATGAACGTAGTGTTCCTGTGTTCCCCGGGAAACGGGGGCCTGCCCATGCTGCTGACCTGCCCATCATGAAAGCCAGCTACTCCGCATCGTAAGTCTAAGCAAATGTCTTTTCAGTCTTGATTCACTTCCTGAAAAGCTGGAAACACTGACTAGGCCTCCCTTTGAAATTCAGGAACCCAGTTCTTAGGTTTTCGCCTTCCAGACTAACAGAGGGCCTTGAAGTCACCACTAGAAGCCATGAAAATGTCTCAAAAGCTCTTTGAACGCCAAAGAACGTCTACTGGAAAACACATTCCGTGGACTAAGCCAAGCAACACCCTTTCCTCTATTTCATGTATGAAGTTCAATAGTAGTAACAATGCTCCTGAAGTTTAAAAATATCCACAATGGGATTTAATACTAAATTACTGACTCCCCTGATGGAAGCTCTGGTTGACTCTAATAGTGGGGGCGACATTCTGTTTCGCAATCCCAAAATGTCATCGACCCGCCGAACTTAGAAAATGGGCTATTCCCAAGAGGGGGGGTAGCGAGCAGCGCCCTCATTAGGCACCATGGCACGCTTTTCCTCAAAGTCAGAAACCAGACTCACTGTTTGCTCCGACCCCACCAGCAAGCCCTACGGGATCCTCCCTCCCTTGTTTCAGCTTCCCCGTTACAGTCCTCCCTTAACAACTGCTAGTCCGCACGCTCCCGGATGCAGTGACCACCCCTGTCTGGGCCGTTGTCAGTAATTAGCACTGCGTTCCTGGCGGGCAGGGCACCTCTTTTGTGCTTTTTCGTTTTTTTATCACCCAGCGGGGAGCAGCTGGTTGGCTTTCAGCCACCATTTAGCAATGAGAAAGCTTTACTGTCTCCGGGACCCCTCTGCTTCCGTGTTAGACAAACACACCTACCTGGAAAGCACAATCGAACTGCCCAGTTAATGGATTTTGCAAAGATTGGAATTTAATTGGAAGTGACAGTCTCGATCTAAACTCCAATTCGATGGGAGGAAGGTGCCTGAGACCTAGCGTTCGCACTCATCATCTAAACCAGAAAGCAGGTCAGAGAGAACGAAGGGCCTGCCGCTCAGACTCGGTTTGGAGATGAGTCTTCACTTGCGTGCTCTGGCTGCGCAGACGGACACATATCTCTTAATGAGCACACAGCATCATTCTGCCTGCCTGGGGGGTTTCCGGAATGGGGTTTCAGCTGGAAAGACTTTCAGACTCTTCATTCAAAGATGTTTGTCTTAGAAGGGGTCACATTCTAAATACAGTTTGTGTAGAAAGAAAGAAAAACATGGATGAATGTGAGGACAGAGAGGAAAAAAACCCCAACCCTGCAGTAGTTTCTCCATCCACATCACTGCCACTCCGCTACCAGGGCTTTCTAGACCCATCCTTCCTAAAAGTGAAAAATTAAAATAAAAGAAGGCTTTTGATTCAAGTCCTTTTTCCCATGATGTTGCTTCCAAATAGTATTTGAGAAAACTAAACTGCTATACTACATAAATCCACCAAAAGCAATCACATTGGCATTCTGTTTTTCAAATAGTAAAATGCAACCGTTAAGCGTATGGGGAGTTTTTTTCCAGGAATGTACTGTACTCATTTCTTCATGGGCTTTTCTGAGGGCGTCACATTTTAGAGTGTTTGAAAAAGTGAGCCGTTGGTAGGTGAATCATCTTGCAAAATTCACTGAAAGCGAAACGTGCTGGTAGAAATATTAGCCCTCTCCATCTCTGGTGGCGAAACCTAGAATTGTAACTATAAAGCACTGAAACATCTCACCAGCCAGCCCCAAACACCAGCCTCAAACCACATGGGACGTGGTACCTTCGACCCCACGAAGTGTGTGAGGATGGAGAGATGATGCCCCGGAAGTCCTCTGACACTCTAATGTGCGACACAAACAGGTGCGACCATTGCCATTCATCATCTGAATGCCGTTTTACCATAAGGATGCTAGAAAATGATGACCACGCTTCTCTGACCAAGATCCATTCGTTTTTGCACAAGAAAAACGTTTCGACCCCAGAAGCGGGTTGGGCTCAGGACTGGTATTTCTCACAGTGAAAACGGAAGGTACACTGGAGTGCAGACCAGAGGAACCGGGAAAGGGCACATCTCACTGGGGCATTTCTTGGACAACTTGAAGACCCTCCAGTTGTTCCTTCAGGCTCAGCTCCCCACACGCACACTTCAGACCCTTGTGCATGAATGCACATGGGCTCCAGCACTTGACCAGTACCAACACGCTATGACATGCCTTTAGCCCCAACAGACAGGTGTTATGTGACTTTCCTCCCTTCCTTCCTCGGCTACAGTAGCTCCCATGTATGAAGCCTTCAGTGACTTCCCAGATGGAGCAAACCATTCTCTTTTCAGTCCTTGATGGTAGAACCAAACTCTATTGAAAAGACTTTTTTGAACCTTGGTGTCTGCTCCTCTAGACCATGAACTTCTCAAGGGCGGATTTTGAATTTGCAGCACCATGATCAGACACAGTGGCTGACACGGGGCGAATGCCGACACTGTGCCTCTCCTCTCATCCCAGAGATTCTCTGTGTACGTACATGATGCATCGTGACTGTCTTTTATCACTGTCTTTATCACTGAAGAGCTTCTTAAAGGAACAAGGCCATACAGCGAGTTACCCAGTTCACAGCCCAGAAGAAAAAAATACATGGATATTTCTAATTGTAGAGTATATTCAAGACTAAATTATTCTGTGGACATGATATTTAATATTCTAGAAAGTGATTACTGGAGTCTTTGTTTTACTAGTGGAGAAAAAAAAAGGTCAGTAACCATGGTGTTTTGATAGGCTAAGTACATCTTTGAGAATCCCCAATTCTGAGAACAGTAGCAGCTAGGTGCTTATACTGTTATACGAGAAGTTGGATGCCCTAACAAATAAATATATTTCTTAGAAATAATTAAAGAGATACACTTTACTTTAAATTTCTTTTACCTGATAATGTGGAGTATGGTAACCAGGTGTCAAAGACCAAAATGAAAGCTCACGTGGTCTAGGAATGTATTTTTGAAAGAAATGCCACCTTCGATTTCAGCTGTTTAGAGAATGCCGGCTCTGAAACATCACATTACCATAAAAAATGTCGTTTTTTAAATAAAGTATAGTATATGATTTCCCTTGTATCTAGTAAAAATAATTTGCAAAATTAAAAATACTTACATTCATGGTCAGTAATTTCACACTAATTGTTTCAGTTAAAAGTTTTTCTCTTCCCGTAGTTTCTGGTCCAATGACAGGACACAGGTACCCCTTCCCTCCCCACCTGCGGGCTTGGGGGTCTTTATTTCAGAACATTCCCCGCCCAGCAGCATCTGCCTCTAGTGCAGGAACGCAGCCTGAGTGGCTCTTCTCTCGAGACTCCAGCAGTAAATGCAGCTCACCCAACGGGGGGGGGGGGGGTGGCAATCTGCTCTTAAGACCAACCTACATAACCCACGCACGTGACCTTTACAAAGTGTAAGACCGCCAACATCCCCCAACGAGGATCCCACGGCTACTGAGAGCTCAGAGAAGTGGTCGGGCAATGCCTGTAAAACCATAGGCTGGCAAACCAAATGTTAATCCAACGCTTTTATTATTCACAATTTAACTTCGCTGCATCGATCCTCTGATGAGTTATGGCCATACGTCCAGAAATAAACAACGATGTGGAAAAACCCCGAAAGCAGTAGAAACGAAGGACACCCTCTGAGAAGACTAAGCAAGTGCAACATGAGCGGTGTCATGCAATGTCCGAGGTATCCTAGGAGACGTTTCCTTATGTTGATAAGGAATTTATGCATCGGTGAAAATGCAGGCTTGGCAATAGAGCACGGAGGGTTCCGTCTGTGACGTCTTCACTGACGAGGGAGATGGAATCCTCGTTACTAAAGAGAGCGGACCCCTTAGGTGTTGCTGATGGCTCCCTCAGTGAGCCTGGTGTTTCATGATGCTGTACAAATAAAAAGCGGGGGGTGGGGTGGGGTACGAAATATCTTTATTAAATGCCATCCTGTAAAGTATTTGATGGATGGAAGAGTCTAATGCATTTTAAATAAATGCATATCGTACTATCACATATCGTGAGTCTTAAAAAATTATTACTTAGATGCACAGTCCTGTAGTGGTAGACATGGCACTGTGGAGAAGTCTGAATTTCAAAGCTGTTTCCTGTTATACTCGCCCAGTGATGGAGTTGCTGTCAGTCATCTTGTAACGTCCCTTCAACTTTGGTACATTCAGTGCAAAATATGTCGGGGAATTTTTTTGTACCTTTAGAAAAATACAAGGCCCTTTGGTTCCCTGGACAGTGCTTAAGAGGATACCTACTGGCATGATGCCCAAGTAAGCATGGACATGGAAATGGGTCCGGCGACACGAACAGTAGGACAGGTGAGTTCCTATGTACACCTTACAGAACATAAATGTCATGAACCTATAAAAAAATGAACAGAACTCACCGTGGACTTTTTTCTGATATGCTGTGAGTTAATCGCTAGTTATTTAAAATTGTTTCCATGCATTAGAAAGCATACAATCTGTCGGTAGTAATTCACTGTGGAACAGTTTGTCTCCGGCCATGACACACAGACCACTTTGCATATCCATCGTCATAGACCACCTTATTGCAAATCTTTAAAGTTGCCTCATGTTGACTTGGTTTCATTTCCACTCGGGTCCCGTGGAAGCTGAAACCTGCGTGCAACACCATGCAGGCACACATAAGCAAGAAAAGGAATATTCTGTGATAACGTGGGGCTCACACAAAGGTACTTTTGGGAAATACACGTGTTTTTATTCCATTATTGAACTCGCACTAATTTGGAGATCGGGTCAAGGGCTGCGGTTTGGCTTGAATCACGTTCAAGGTTAAGTTTCAAGATTCTCCCAAGTCCCTGCACAGTGACCTTGAGCTGATCCGCACAGGTTCATCTTGGTCTTGGGACGCAACGAATGGGAAGAAGCGTGGGAGTCAGGACCTGCTGATTGAAAGACTGTTGGGTTGTCCCCTGGGCATCAAGCTCACCCCCATCCTTCAGAGAGGACTCCTCACCGCGATCCAGTCCCCACACGTGGCTTAGGCTTGTCAAGTGAAGGCGTTACTCAGACGGAAGCCCGCTCTGACCCTCCCGGGGGTGGGCCATCCTGGAGGGCAGCTTCCCCAGCCGCCTGTCCCCACGCAGCCGGGCACTGGGCTTCCGGTCACTCAAGTCCAAAGGTGCTGGTCTCCTCAACGGCCGTCAGGAGCTTCTCATACAGCATGGAGAAGGAGGGGTACGGGGGGAGGTCCAGGCGGTTGAAACATGTGTGAGCTCTGCGAACAGAAGAAGCACATGGAGCTTAGAATGCTTCGGGTAAAAGGAGATTGTCCTGTGCGTGTGCGTGTGAACACGTGTGCGCACACGTGCACAAGCAAGTTGGTTTCTTGTCTGTTTTCACTCTCCTTTTGGAGAAAACTTTGAAAATATTTTGACTTGAAATTCAGAATTGAAAACAAAAACTCAGAATTAAATTTCTCTTGGGGAAACGGATATTTAAAAAGTGTATTTTCTTTCTATTTTCACAACCACTTATCCATTTGCCACACATATTCCTACTTGTTTAGTTGTCTCAGAATTACAAAGACAAGTTTGGTTTTTTGTTTCTCTTCTGACATTACTTTTTTTTTTCTTTTAACAGACATGTATATAGACTCTTGCAAAGAAATTTATTTTCAGAATTGGCATTTGCGTGGATGTTTCAGAAAATCTATGGTTTCAAGGGTTTTCATTTTCTGGGGCAGGATGGGCACGGAGTGTCTCCGAAGACCTGGCCATGGTGTGGCTTCTCCGGAAATTCCCTGGCAGGGCTTTCCTGTCAGTCAGGACACCACTGCCGACGCCTTTGAATTTGGTGTATAATCTGTTTTCTCCTAAATCACAATGCAAAACAATGGCCATTTAAAACATTACATAAAGTATTCTTTTTTAGAAATACACCCCCTCTCTTGCCTAGATAGGGGAAAACTATGCTTTCCTGTTATTTGCACCTGAATCACAATAAAAAATTGATCGTCTTCAAATAATACATCTTATCAGGAAGCAAATCTACACTTTGATATGGAACAGAAGGCACTTTATTATGAATGTACAACAGCTTGTTTGTAGAGCTAAACTTTGGCTTAAATGCTCTTGCCTTGGCCCGGTAGCTCAGTTGATTAGAGTATCATTCTGTTGTAAAAGGTTTGTGGGTTCAATTCCTGGTCAGAGTGCATACACGAATCAACCAATGAAAGCATGAATAAGTGGAAGAACAAAGCAATGTCTCTCTCTCTCTCTCTCTCTCTCTCTCTCTCTCTCTCTCTCTCTCTCTTCTCTCTCTCTCTCTCTCTCCTTCCTCCCTCCCTCCCTCCCTCCCTCCCTCCATCTCTAAAAATAATGCTCCTGAATTAATATGTAATATCAAGAGCTATGTCTTAGTTAGAAGTGGTCAAGTTATAAATACAATTTGTGTAGAAAGAAAGAAAAAAAATTGGATGAGTGTGAGGACAGAGAGGAGAAAAACCAACCCTGCAGTTGTTTCTTTATCCACATCACTGCAAGTCCACTACCAGGGCTTTCTAGATCCATCTTACTAAAAATGAGCTCTTTTTACAAAGTCACATTTAAAATTTTGTTCTTATATATCACTTGTATACTTATGAGATAAATAAATTATGTCCCTGGACGCAGTGTAGTGTGGTGGTGGGACGACCAGAGGTTTGAGACCTAGCTCTACCAACCAGGATGTGGAGTGAGTGAGTTATTAAAACTCTCTGAAACTCAATTTTCTCCCCAATAAAAAGAGAGTCACATCATTTGTCTCAGGAGATGAGGATTAAATGAAATGACAGAAACATGCTTAATACAATGCGTGGCTCATCATGTTTGACCAATTAATAAGAGACGTATTGTTAACTACACTTCCTGATCATCAAAAAGAGTCACTCTAATTGCCTTCATTGAGTTGCCAAGACAGAATCATGACTCATGGAAATTGAGAGAGAACAAAAAAATAAGGCAGGTGTGTGCCCACATGGCCTATTAGAAGCCCTATAGGGGCTTGGTTATAAGAAGACCAATTTTAAGGCACAGCCACAGCACTAGCTCAGAGTTTACAGCTCTTGTTATTACAAACTCTAGGACATTTTGAGGGGAAATCATCTAATTAATATTTGCAGCCAAATACCTTTTTGTGATATAATAAACTATTTCAGGATTGCATTTAATATAATTCTTATACCTTCTTTACACTGGAACCTCAACTTGGGCCTCATGGAAAAAGGTTTTACTTTCAAAAAATGGAACTAGCATTCTAAAGGCAGTCCTGTCTACTTGTGTAAAACACTGGGATAAAAAGATTAAATGAAAACTTTATCTTTGTTTAGGGAGAAGGGGAAGAAGCAGCAGAGAAGTGAAATATGTTCTGACTATACTTATATTCCAGATTTTGTGTTAGACACATAACATTCATTATTCCATTAGACTAAAAGATGATACTTATTTTATTTTTGAATATATTTTTATTCTTATTGATTTCAGAGAGAAAGGGAGAAGGAGAGATGGATAGAAACATCAATGATGAGAATCATTGATCAGCTGCCGCATGCATGCCCGACATTAGGGATCAAGCCTGCAACCTGGGCATATGCCCTAACCAGGAACTGAACTGTGACCTCCTGGTTCATAGGTAGACGCTCAACCACTGAGTCATGCCAGCCGGGCAAGATGGTACTTCTTTTAAATAAAATTTTTAATTTTTTTCCTTTGGTTACCAACTAGGCTGCACATCTTTCCCCAGATCAGCCTGCTTGTAACATTTTCTGATTTGTGATCTACGTGTTCATTTTCTTTTAATTTTTTATTGTGATAAAATATACAGCACATTCTATGTGTCCTGTTGACCACTGTCAAGTGCACAGTTCTGTGGCATTAAGCATACTCACCTTGTTCTGCAACCATCACCACTACCATCTCCATCTTCCCGTCTTTCCAACTGGAATTTTGTGCCCATTGGTCACCAACTTCCACCCTCTCCTGTCCCTGCCACTACCATCCTACTTCCTGTCTTGGTGAATGTGACTATGCTAGGGACTTCACATAGAAGGAATCATACACTATTTGTCCTTTCCGACTGCCGTATTTCATGTAGCATATCCGTTTCCAGGTCCATGTTGTATCATGGGTCAGAATTTCCTTCCTTTTTAAGGTTGAAGAACAGTCCATTGTAGCCTTGGCCAGTTTGGCTCAGGGGATAGAGCATCAGCCTGTGGACTGAAGGGTCCCAGGTTCGATTCTGGTCAAGGGCACATGCCCGAGTTGTGGGCTCGGTCCCATGTGGGGGGGTGTGCGGGAGAAGCCGGTCAATGGTTCTCTCTCATCATTGATGTTTCTATTTCTCTCTCCCTCTCCCTTCCTCTCTGAAATCAATAAAAATATTTTAAAAAAGAACAGTCCATTGTATGTATATGCCAGTTTGTTATTCACATGTTGACAAACATCTGCTTGTTTCCATTTTTTGGCTACTGTACAAAATACTGTACAAAATGATTTCCGCCTCATGAGACACTGAGCAAAAGGCCCCAGCAAGCCACACCTGGACTTCTGAGCCACAGAAGCAGTGAGGTAATAGTTGTGTGCTGTTGTGAATTGTTGTGTGTGTGGTAATGTGTTCTACAGCAACAGAAAATGCCTACAGGTCTCAAGCTCCCAGTCCAAGGAGAGGTGGCAGGTGTCCTGACATTCAATAGAATCCCACCCGTCCAGGGCAGACAGGGGCAAGACCGGGGGTGAACAGCGGCCTTTCGCTCTCCAGGTTCCTGAGCACAGAAACAGGAATCCTGCCTGTGTCTGCCGTCCCTGCATCATCTTTGTAGACACTACTATGTTAGCCCACAAATCCATAAGCCTGCGTACTCTTTTCTCTGAGGTTTCCGATCTCAACACAAAGGGAGGGACTGGACAACTTTCTTGATCCTCTTCGGTCAGGACAATCTCGAAGTTACTGATCCGTGACCGGAGGCTATCCCTGCCTCCTGATGTACATCTGGTTGCAGAACATACGGTTACCGTAATGAAATGTCTCTTCTGAGTAAGCTGGTAAGCTGGCTGGCTCCTCTGACAAATATCTCATGAGGATGGAGAAAGTACATCTTGTGAAGGGGGAAACTGCAGAAAGATTAAATGGTTTCCCCAAGGTCAAAGTTGAGTCAGTGGCCAAATCAAGACCGGGACCTCAGCCTTGGGTTCCTAGGGGAAGTCCAGCATCAAACCCAAAGCAGGGGGACTCATGCTCATTGGTTCAGTTCTTTCATTCTCGGACGCCTGTTAATTTCACCCCATCCCTGACAGCGAACGCTAGTCCTTAAGCTCCTACCAGATTGCATATATTTTGAGGTCAGGGATTAGCCAAATAAGCTTCAAATGGCCTTTAAATGGATTGCTCAATGCCACTAGGCAGTAGCTCTGGGGAAAATGGTCCACACTGGGTCCATCCAAAAAACCCTGGGAGATACCAGGGGATTTTCAGGCGCTTAGCTCTACCTCGGGCTCCCCAGAAAACAGCTACTCTGAGTGATAAGAATCACCAGGAAGCTTGTTTACAATGGAGATTTGGGGCCGCACCCTACCCCCCCAGATGCTAATTCAGAAGGTTTGGGGTGGGCCTCGGGACCTGCCTGTGAACAATCACTCCAAGTGCGCCTGAGGCAGGTGGTCTCCCCTGCAGAGAGGCACCGAGTGGGCTGGAAATAAGATATCTGCGCCGGCTTGCCACACCGCATTCTGTGCACTTGCAAAGAATTTCAAAACTCCTCATAAACAAGACAGCGTTGCTAATGAGGAAATTGAGGAATCGTGCGGTCAAGCACATTGCCCAATGTTTACCATCGACTTGCTGTATGAGCCAAAAACAGGAAGGAAAAAAAACACAAAGCAAAACAAAACACAATCCTGGGAGGCTTTTCACACCCCTCCCCCGCTTCCATGTCCCAAGAAAACTCCAGCAGAAAAGAACAGGAGCCCCGGGACTATGTTGATATTGGCAGCAAACGCACACCCCGTTAGGCTCCACGAAAGGACAGTTTTCAAATCTCTCCCAGGCGGCCCCGCGCGGGCTCTAATGAGTTTACCTCATTTTGTCCTCCGCAGCCAGAGCCACTCGCGGAGGCCGGGCCTGAGCCCGTCTGTGGCTCCTGTGGCACCAACATAGAGAATGTGTAACCCCCTCCAGACAACAGGTCTGGCCTCACAGATCTCTTGGTGCTTTCTGGATTCTTCCAACGTTAACCAGGTCACTTCGGACCCTCTCTTCTTTCCTATCGACGGTCAAGTCTGTTACCCAAATCCAGCGGGCCTAGTATCACAAGGACAACCAGGGTTTCACAGATTGGTTCACTGTATTTCTCTCTCTCTCTCTCTCTTTCTCCCTGTACTTACTTATTCATTTAGTCCCCACTTTCTCAGAAGTAATTTTTGGTAGTTTCTAAGGACTCAAAATATAAGACACAAAAAAAACCATAATCAGGATTTTAAGTTGAGAGAGAGAAAAAAGGACAGTAAATGCTGTCCTAGAAATAAGATGTATTTGAATGCAATAAAGCCTTTCTATTTGCAATATAATTTAGAAAGTGTTTTGTCAAAGTTCTCTTTTTTTTTTCCAGTTGTCCCTGGTGCCTAATTCTTCAGAGTTTCAGTTTCCTTCCTCCTACTCCTGCCTCTGCATCAAATAATTAAAAGCATTCTGGAAAATTCCTAAGGGATCTTGGAACATACAGATTTGTCTAGAAATGTGAGGATTCCTGACCCCATTGACCAGTCAGGTCACAATTGTAAGTACCCATTTTACCCCCGGCTGTCCCCTGCGGTCATGGGTGCCTGCAGCTGTATGGCCAGGGCACTCCCAGGAAGGAGCCGAATGGGCCTGGAGGGGAGCAGGCAAAGGGGGCTCACCTTGGGCTCTCCAGAGCCTCCTAATATAGGCCCAGGGGTGCTCAGGCAGCACCCACACCCGGTCACCTGCAGAACCTCTTTTATTATTTCCCCTTTTGAAGATTCCATATTCTGAAAGCTTGTCGTTCCCATACAAAATGCCGTGATGAATAAAAAGTACTTTTCAATTTGCATTCCACTTCCTTCACTCCTCTGTTCATTGAACAATGCTTACTGAGCTCGCCCTGCATGCTGGGCACTGAGCTGCTGCCGGCAGGTGAGGATATCAGTCTGGTTTCTGCCTACGAGGAGTTTACACTCAGGCAGCAACTTGTACAGACAGCTGGGACCACCTCAATGTCATGCAGTCCGTGCTCTGTACTCGGGGACCTGGCCACTGAGATCAGGCGCTGAGATCCAGCCCCGCTTCGGCTCTGCTCACCAAACCGGGAGCCCTCCCTAGCCCAGGAGACCACAGATGCCCTGTCTAAGCGACCGCAGGGTTCACCTGGGCCTGCACACAATCCGTCACAATACGGCGGGTTTCAGGTCTGCTCTGCAGAGCCCACAGCGCCAAGCTGGGAAGCATCTGTAGGTGTGCAGGCTTTTCCTGGTGGAGGAGGAGCAGCATGTTTGCAGCACAGGGACCGGGGAAGTGTGAGGGAACGTTGCCTCATCGGGAAACCTGAGAGGTAGGAGAGCTTGAATGACAGGAGCCAAGGCTGGACCTGACGCCAGAGGAGGAGGCGGGGCCACAGCAGGAAGTGAGGGGTGTCCATGCAAAGGCCTTCCCACGCATCCCACGGAGGGGTGGGAGCTGGGGTCTGGGTGTGGACAGCGATATGGCGGAGGTGCCATTAACCAAGACAGGAAACGGGTAGGGGTGGATGATGGATTCAGAGCTTGTATTCAGCATGAGAAATCCAAAGTGGCCAGCTGCACGGTGATAACAGGCCATTCAGTAATCCGGTGATTGTTCTGCAGCCCAAGGAGATTCATGAACGCAAATAAAGGTATAGCCTCGGTTACGACTCTTTAAATACCCACAATTTCTCTCCCACCCCCCTTAATACTTTCTTCGACCACGAGACTTACAGCAGGAATTCCTGCTGAGACAGTGCACAGAGCTCTGTGTGACCCACGGTGGCCCAGCACAGCCCCAACCCTCGCCAGGTGTCCTCTGAATGTGAATCGATGGAAGGAATTCTACGGCAGTTACTACCCCACTAGTTTGTCATGTGCCATTTGGTGCCAAGGCTGTAGTTATCTGTTCATTTAAAGATCCATTACTTATCCCTCTGTGGTCCACATGGACAGAGACCAACGTGCATCTCCCACACGAGGATTCTGCACACAGTAAATGCACGACAAATACCTAAAGGCTTGTTAGCGCCCTTAATAGTTCCCATTAGAATTAATGTCTTACTTTAAGGCCTCATTAGGTCACCTTGGCTAAAAGGCACCGGGGCCTATAAATAAAGTGGAGGGTGTTCCCAGCATGGGAATTCCTGCATCCAGGGATAACTAGGAGAAGAAAGGCTTCAAGCTATCATATGTATGTGATAATATATATAATGCCAAGTGTCCCCTCGGGAGTTCGACCGACCAGGAGTTTGATCGCTCACTATGACATGCGCTGACCACTAGGGGGTGGCGCAGAATGAAGGCAGGCCCTGGCCAGCAGTCGGCAGCCGCTAGGGACCCTAGCTGTGCACAAATTTCATGCAATGGGCCTCTAATTTCTTATAAGCAGGTAGCTTCTTCACCTGTGGGTGGTCGTGGGAAAGATGAAGAGTACATACTTTTTAACGGTAAGAAATTAAAGCAATAGAAGCAGCCCCGGTAAGGAGCTGTTCCAGGCTGAGCACCCCTGGAAGTCCCAACGAAACAGAAACACCCCGGGGGCAGACAGCACGTTGCTTACACACCCAAAGGTTGTGGAATGCCACGCCAGCTCTGAAGGCTAGGGATTAGGAACGGTAACAATACGGGCTACGTTTATTGCATGATGCGTTAGGCATCATTTTACACACTTCGCATGTGTGATCTCATTTTATCTTTAAAATAATTTTTGTGATGTGACTAGTATCTCTCCCAATGGTTCAGATGAGGACAGAGAGACACAAAGCGACTGTGGCAGGTCTTGTCTGGAGTGGTCCAGAGTCACCGCCAGTTTAAACATTCAATCATTTAAGGAAAACAATATTCACAGAGTGCCAATTATTTGCTAGGACTATGCCCTGGGGGCAAAGCCACGTTCCATTCAGACAAGGCCCTTGATCTCATAGCGTTCTATCCTAGCGGGGGAATAGACCATCCACGATACACCAATCACTGAACACAATGACTGGATTGGGTAGGTCCTCTGAAGGCACGAGGTGTGGCAGAGCGACAGGTGCTCTTGGGACAGGAGCCTGAAGGACCTCTCTGAGCAGATCGTGTCCGAGCTGAGACCTTGGGGATGAGAAAGAGCTGCCAGTAAAGAACCGGCAGGAAGAGTTCATGCATCAAGTTCAAGTCTTGAGGAAGAATCGAGTTTGGCACATTCTGAAAGAGGCTGCTGGCTGTCGCGGGCGGAGGGAGAGCATATATATTGAGGCTGGAGTGTAGGCCAGACCAGGCCGCCTACCAGGTGGTAATCTTTAGCGAGGAGTCTGTTCAGTGTAAGCAGGGGAGAGAGTGACCTTGAGACTTCACATCACTCTGCTGAGCGCAGAAGGAACACAGGAGGCACGAACAGAAGCGACGTTTAGGCAGCAGGTGCTGCATGGTCCAGGTGAGAGGTGCTGAGGCATGGACAGAGGTGATAGGAAGAGATGAACCCAACCTAGATTTTGCCCTTGAGCCAAGGAAAGGGGGGTCACCACTCCTTAAGAGCTGTCCTGTCTGTCCCTCACAAATGTACACTTGAAAGGATGACTTGTGGGACAGCCCCCAAAGGCCACTCGTCCTCTTGACATGGATTGTCCTGCTCTCTGAGTCTCGCAGCAATTCAGATTTCTTTCATTCCGTTACATAACCACAAATTAGTTCCGCAGCCCTACTTTTTACATGAATGGCCGAAGAGTCCCTTTTCAGACACAGCATGTTTTTGTGACCATGTTACCCGCTTCCCAAAGTAAAGACCAGTCCAAAAGGTACAGGGCACCTGAGGATGGTTATTACGTACTATTACTAGACATCGCGGACACCTTTTTGCTAGCACACAGAATAAAGTAAAAACCTAAAATATTCTTGTCCGACAATAAGAACGGAATGAGAGGGACGAAGGGACAGGAGTCGAAGAGGACCTCACGTCAAAGATTGAACTTCGGAATTGACTATATCTGAGAATCTCCTGCCGATTTTCACTCAGACCACAAGGCACCTCAGCTGACCAGCAGGTGGTGAGGACTGGGGAGCCCCCGGGGAGGTACCTCAAGGCAAATACAGAAAAGACGGGGCACCAAGGGGTCCTTCCAGTGCCCACCTCTTGTTCTGAGGCACTTTTAACTGAAGAAAGTGGCGCCATATTACAGGCTCCTCAGTCAGTTTCCCATGTCCCAGCCGGCAGCTCACTTTGTCGGCAACCACGCTCTCTGCACTGAGGAGGAAAAACCTGAATTATTGATGATGCAGAGCAATAGTTAATGACATGGAAAGATGCTCATGATCAGTGATACCTGGTAAACAAGAAGTTACAAACAGTATATGCGTGTGACTGTATTTTTGGTTTTAACTGTGTGTGTATAGAAATGAGTGCAAACATACACTTCAAAATGTTTAGCAGTTCTCTCAGTCGTGGATTTTATACATATTTAACTTCTTGGCATGTTTTGGTGAACAGTTTCCTTTTCATAAGAACAAAAAGCAGAGCTTTAAAAATGAAAAAAAGTTGCCTTTTATCTTTCAAAGATAATTTGATCTTTTTAAGTTTCTATTCCACCAGAAAAGCCGCCTCCCTGAGTTACCCACTTCATAATGAACTGGAGCTTCTGATTTCTTCATCTGGGTCAGCAATTCATTCACATTAACCTCCAGACTCAGCCATTGAAAAATGCATGCTTCCCCCTCTGGTCAAACCCACGCGCACGCCGGTGAGGACAACATCAGGATGGAAGCTCTCGGATCGTCTGCCCTCCTCCTCGGCAAGGACCTCAGAGAGCAGCACAGCAGCTCCACACCAGGCTGCGGAGGGCTGGCCCCGCACTGTCCAGGCTGGCCTGCCAGCCGCCCGCTTCTCGGGGTGTTTAAGGGCAACTGCCCTGACGTGAATTTACTGCCCCCGAAGCCCATCAGAACCCCGGAGACAGGAACTCTACGGAAACGCAAAGCACAGAGAGAGCTGCCAACTGCAGGCCCAGGACGCGCAGTGTGTGTGGTAGGAGCCTCTGTGGAGACAGCCATTCATCATCGGGGCTCCAGGCCCTCT
Source organism: Myotis nattereri (assembly GCF_964212035.1). Taxonomy (NCBI): domain Eukaryota; kingdom Metazoa; phylum Chordata; class Mammalia; order Chiroptera; family Vespertilionidae; genus Myotis; species Myotis nattereri. The sequence continues at coordinate 6,141,202 of NC_138082.1, forward strand.
CCTCCCACAGAGAGAAAGGAGCATGGATGCCATGCCACTGGCTTCAGAGGCCACTGCGTGCACTTGGACGTTCCTCGGACCCCTGGGGAGCAGGGCTGTATTTACCACCACCGCAAAGCCAGGTGAGGAAGCCTGAGAGAAGAGGGGACTCATTTGTTCTAGAAACACTGAAGCCCTGCAGTTTGCCAGGGCTGCCCGCCCCCACCCCTGACAGCCCCGCCGGCTTTCCAGGGCACAGCCTCCCGTGCCCGACCCGAGATGATGCCAGGCCTCTCAGAGAATCGACTGTTTGAACAAGAAGGACATCCCCCCATCCTGTACCTTTTAAATAAACATCATCTCACTAACAAGTAAAAGAAATACCAAGTTGGGGTTGACCAGCATGAGACAAACCAGCTCTTCAATCTGCACCTGAAATCTATCGGGAAAATGCATGGGAAATGCTTGGGTGCCTCTGTTCTGGTCGTGGGAGAAATGGGCTCCCCATACAGGACGATCCCTTTAAACCAAGCTTACAGGCCCTTTCACACCGGCAACACCCCACATTGCATAAAGGCGATGACACTGTGATCGGTGAAGAAATCACTGCTGATAAAGAGGCTCTTCCTTTTATTTATTTTTTTCCAAATGTACTTTTCCTGTGGAGCACATTCTGAATCTTAGAGAAGATTCAGAATAAAAGGTGAGAAAGATCAAAGACGACCTACTATCCCTGAGGATGGGTATACACATGACCTCACTCGTCACAAGTACCCTGAGCAGAGCATTGCTGCTCCTACTCTTCACGGGGGGGCGGGGGGGGACCCCTAGACCCTTGCTCAGGATCACAGAGCCAGTGCATGGGCGGGCTTAGGTCAGCAGCCATGCCTGTGCGCTGGGTTAGGTACATAGACTAGTGTGCAGTACGATAGCCAGGCAGCTCTTTCCTCCTCGCAGACATGAAAAGTTGGAGCTTCTGGTAGACCAGTAGGAACCCAGACTGCCTTCCTGCTGTGCCTCAGATTGTCATTCTTTATGCGATTTTATAATCTGGGTGAAACTAAGAATCTAGAACCAGCCTCCGTTCATAACAAAGGAAGAAACACCGTCGATTGCCCAACCGTGTGTTGGCAACAGCACTGCCCATGAGTCAGCACAGACTTCCCGGAGCTCCGGGGGGAAGTGACAAGGCGACTCCAGCCCGACCTCCGAGAGTCTTCCACCGTCGGCTGGCGTTTCTTCTTGCTCAACCAAACCTCATATGCCACCTCCCCCTCCCCTCCCCCACCCCCGCCACCCCCTGGCCTTTTATAGGTGAGGAAACGGAGGTCCAGGGAGCAAGAGATCGTCTAGGCCCCAGAGTCAGGTGGTGGCAGAAGGGGGACTAGAACCAGGTCTTCTCACTCCCCAACCCCGGGCTTCTCCCAACCTCTCCTGCCTGATACACGTGACAGGTGATGGCACAGAAACCGTGATGGCAGCCGCCAGCCATTGACCGGATGCTCATCGGCGCCAGGGCCGGCAGCACATGCTTTAGAGAAGGATTTCATTCAATCCTCAGAATGACCAGCCTCCAGGGAAGATGAGGAAACAGGCTCAGGGGGATTGAGCAACTTCTCCAGGACGCCCTGGGGCATGGAGGCCCTGGGACAGAGCCCAGGCCCTGGAGCCACAGCTGCACGTCTGTCCCGGCTGCCTCTCCGCTCACCAGGTGTGGTGGAAGCTGCAGCGATTCAAGGCAAACAGCCATCCGTCTGCTTCCTGTAACAGGTTGTCCCACCTGCTTTCCAGAAGCAAATCTTCGCAGAAACAGACCTCGCGAGAAAGGGACACAATCGCCCCGCCCTTTCCTGCCTCCTTGGTGCCCAGGCCAGAGCTTCTCCACAGGGTGAAAGGCTGCATCCATCTATCTATCATCTATCTATCTATCTACCTACCTATCCATCATCTATCTATATCTATATCTATCTATCATCTACCTACCTATCTATCTATCTATCATCTATCTATCTATCTATCTATCTATCTATCTATCTACCTATCATCTATCTATCATCTACCTATCCATCCTCTATCTATCTATCTATCTATCTATCTATCTATCTATCTATCCATCCATCCATCCATCCTCTATCTATCTATCTTTCTATCTATCATCTATCTCTCTATCTATTGTGTGTGTATCTGCTTTTAGATACAAACATGAGTTTAAGGGGGAAAAGGACACAACTTAGGCACAAATAAAATAGAATAATCCTTTAAATGATGGAACTACAGGCTGCTGAGAGTGGAACGCCAGGTGTGCCAGGTGGTACTGGTATCCAGGTGTTTTGGGTACACCAGGTGGTACCTGGTTGTCTCAGTGCAGCACCTCTGCTCACAGGCTGAGGAGCACCAGGGTGGCGGAGGAGGCTAGGGCAGCCCTGGGCTCCCACAATGCATTGCTCTCTGCATCTGTGTCTTCAGCATCCGTTTCTCAGGTGTGATGCCTGGAGCATGATTCTCAAAAACCAGCGTTTTGAAGTTGCCAAGAAGAAAGTCTTGTGAACAGGTTTCTTAAAGTCGTTCGTGCTTAGAGGAAACTGAGGATGAACTCGTGGGAAGATCGCTCAGCCTCTCTAGAGTGCAGGTTTATTGGCAGTAAAATGAGAGGCAATCTGAGGTCCTTTTTACCTCAAAAATTCTACATTATCACCGCCGATCGGAGAAAGAAGGCCTAACACTGACTCCTCCATCCGCCCTTGTTCACTGGCTCCCTCCAGTTCTTCTGCTCCAGTTACCGCCATTCAACTCCAAACGCTTTCTGGTTCATAAACAGTGCTGTACCTTTACGGCGGTAAGGTAAGACCCTTACACATATTAGTAGCAACAGGGAAGCCCCTTTTTCCATGGGAAGGAAATGTCATCTTGTTATGAATGAGAGTGCAATGCAGAGAGCATTCCGGCGCAATTAAGGCATGGACGACGGAAGCTACCGAGCTATACAGCACAGTCACATGATTTAATATTCTGCAGAAACCACCACGGTGATTCTAAGTGAAGGGATTCTAACTAGTCATTAATATAAACTTCACACCAAGAGTTTCTGGAACCATATAAGTTAGAGCCCCAATCGTAATGATGACCAACGTGGCTTTGATAAAGCTAACAAATGCTTTGGTCTTGCTGCATTTTACATTTTGAGCTATATGTTTATGTATGTTAACTATGACCAGGAAGATCCCTCCCCCTCATTTAGAAAGATAAATCAGCAAATGAAATAAGCTTATTCTAAAAGCTTGTTCACTCTCTCAAACTTTTAACATAAAACAGTCACTAATATATATATGTACACACACACACACACACACACACACACACATATATGTACAGATACATAACTTCCTAGAGCAACGTGGGGACAGTAAAGAATTATTGTTGCCACTTTACCTGGGAAGCGCGGTGATTTTCCCCCACTTTTCCACACAGAACCTTCTGGGGCCATTGCTTCCTCGGAGAGAGGCGAAGCCTTCGTAGGGAATGCTGGACGTGCCCGTCACAAACTGCCGAAGAGAAAACAGGAGGAGGCGGTGAGGCCCAGCGGCCAGCGGCCCAGGAAGGCCGCATCACCCACAGGCACAGCTCCCGGAGGAGCAGCACACTGCCCGCCCCGCCGCGGGGAAGCTGGGGACAACGCGTATGCCGGGCACCGGCCATCCCCGAGCATCTGACACAGAACCGAGGAAGGACAGGGCCTTGTAAGGGGAAAGGTGTGGGGGCCTGAGAAGAGAAAGCCTCTGTACCGCTGACCAGCTCGGGAGCCTACACCAGGGGTGGTTCCCACTACACGTGAATAAAGCAGGTGCATCAATTAGCCTAAGTCTATTGAGCATCAGCCCCTCATCAGCTCATGGTGGATTTTTAAAAAATGATGATGAAAGAAAAAATACAGAATGTCTGGGCCTGCAAACGTGAGGGGCAGGTCCTTGATGCAGAGCAGCTAAGACCCGCCTACGGGTAAGGCTCTGTCTGAGCATCCAGAAGGCTTCCTCGTGTCTGATGTCCCTTTAGCTGCAACCCACCAGCAACTGCCGGGGTGACGATAAACACCACAAGAAAATGAGTTCGTTTTCCCAGCGTCCTTCAACTGCATTGTTCTCTCTAATTTGTTGAAAGGTAGAAGGAGGCAAAGAAAGGGCTCTTTATCAAGGAACTGGGTCACTTCTTAAGGGACCGAGCGGGGAGCACCCGTGGCTCAGGGTGCTGGGCTGCGGAGGGCCCGGGACTCTCTCTGAAAGGGCCACGCTGCCCTGAAGGCAGAGGCCGTCCTCGGGTCCCTGCACGGGAGGTGGTACTTCCTCGCCTCCCTCCTCAAAGGCTTGGACTTGCCTGGGGCCATGGTGCCCAGTGATGGAGCCAAAGGACTGTGCCATCCAAAGAGTCTGGAAACCATGCACCCCGCATTGGCACATAAACCCGGGATGGATTTATTGGGTGTCCTTAGCAAGTGTTAAAAACACGCAATTCCAACAATAATTCTACTAATGCGTTAAAAAGATGAACCAATGGCGTCTTACCTGTAACAACCGCAGTCGTTGTTCATTGTTGAATCTCTCCACCGCAGCCCAGAACCACCGAATTACAATGTGATTGTCGTGGTACCCTAGCAAACCAATCACAAAAGCCTGCGTTACTTTGGCTTTTCTATCGTAAGCCACCACGACACACTGACAAAGGACCTCCGGACACATGTCATCGTCTTGGACTCTTTAAAGGTCATTGATAATTTAAGACTAAGGAGAACACCGTAAACATGATTGTATGAGGGTCAAAAGCCCAGCAAACACAGCACTGAGTGACAGCAAGAGGCCGTGTTTCCTTATAGTGTCACCAAATACAGCGAGTAGAGAGAAGAATAAAAAGTGAGGGCTGTTAACCCTATCGCCTCTGAAGAACATAATCGCTGTGACTGGAAATGCTTAACTCTTTGGGCCATTCGTTTAAGAAATAATTTGTGAGGGTCACTATGCCAAATTCTGTATGAAGCTTGGGGGTACAGTGGCCAAGAAATCAGACCCTCACAGGGCTTCTGGGAAAGGAGAGACACATTAATTAAATAAATATACTGCCCGGCCAGTGTGGCTAAATGGTTGAGCATGGACCTATGCACCACGCAGTCACCGGTTCGATTCCTAGTCAGGGCACATGCCTGGCTTGCGGGTTCAATCCCTGGTGGGAGGTGCGGCCAGGGATCGCGCAGGAGGCAGCCGATCGATGTTCATGTTTCTCTCTCGTCAATGTTTCTCTCTCTCTCTTCCTTCCTCTCTCTCTTAAATCAATAAAAATTTATTTTAAAAAACAATTATACAAATTAGTACATAATGGCAAAATATTTTAAAACTACATATAACATTCATATTGTTTAATCAAATTACTTTTTAGTAATAGAAAAGGAAAAGGAATTGTACAACTTTAATTTCTTCAACGAATAAATCCCCAATAACCTTCAACCTAAATGTTAATTTTATTCCATCCTTAAGTAGAATTTAATAAAATGTTAAACGTGTCATCCCATGAGTAGATTAAGGAAGTGGTTATAGATGCCAGTCCTTTCAATAAAGAAAAATTACGCTCAGAGACACGGCTCAGAGATGAAGGTTCAGTTAGCGGTTCAAACCAGTTAACTAACACCGTCCATCAGTGTGCATCAAGCCATGGGAATTCTGGGTTGGAGGAAGTATGGTCCCCGTGTTGCAGTATCTGGGATCTGGGATCCTTCCTTCCTGCTTCCTCTTCAACCAGTAAGAGTAAGGGAGGATCCAAGTGAAGGGCCAATAAACCAGGCTGGGCGTGGGGACGCAGGGCCAGCTCTTTGGTGCTGAGCAAACAGCTTCTCCGTCTACAAAGCAGTGCGCTGGCTCTTGATTTACAGCCTTGACGTTCTCTGACCCCACGCACCGGCCCTTTGCTGCCTCTCCTTTGCTGTGTGTGCCAAGCCATGTGGAGGAGGAGGAGTGTCTCATCGTACCCCCATGAACAGCTGCCTCACGGACATGTGGCGAGGGGCGGGGAGCCCCTCTTCTCGCAGTGCCATGGAGCTGGGCTAGCAGGCATGGCAGCTGGGTGCCCCACCCCTCAGCACGCTCCTCCCCAGGCGTTCATCTGATAAGCTCTACAATAGTCATAGGAATAGGTACTCAATGAGTCATACACTGTGAATCAAAGTTTATTCTGTATAAATACAAGAGTGGCTGACGGGGTGAATGGCACTGCTAGCAGAATCGCCTGGGGTGGGGGAAATGAGCTGGTACTGTTTATGGTAACGTGCAAGTTATGCAGACGTTGGAGAAACTGTGTTCTAGTTAGTGAGTGTATTTGGTTAACCGAGTTAGAGTAACCAAGGCCGTCTATGGATTGTACTGTGGGCCGATGGACAAGACTCGCTACGGCAGCTGAACTGCAGAAAGAGCAGCAACGGAAACCGCAACTGAACGTGGCCTTGCAGAGAAAACGGGCCAGCAGACGGCCCCCGGCAACAGCACCAGCCGGAAGAGCCACGCACAGGCAGAAGCAAAAGCCAAAGCCCTTTAGCAAATGTCAAGTTAGGTTTTACTCCGAACTTTTAAAACTGTTCCTTGAATTTCTGTTTCAATGTACAGGTAGCGAGAGGACGGTTCGGGATGAATTCAGTGACTTCAAGTTTGTCGGTTTCACGCTCCAAGCTCAGAGCTAGTGCTCACCTCTCACATCTGATTTCTTCTGAGGGAAGCAACCAAAACCAAAACCTACACAAAAACAACTGCTACTTGTCACGACTCCCCAAGGGCTTTGCAATAATGCAATTTCAGGAACTGTACTCTTCCTTTGCTTAAACTCATTGGCGACAACTGTAGCTCTGGGCTACCATCCGGTCCTTTTAAAGGATATGGGCTCAGCATCCAACTTCAATGGCTGCGCTCCCAGTTACTGAGAATTTGCACTGCTCTATGCAAACGCCACCACTAGCGCTTCCCGTTTGGTGGCGGGTCCTGGAGTGCAGTGTTTAGCTACCCTTCCAGCAGTTTCCTTGTTAGTGGACATAAGGCCTGACTGGGGACGGGCCTGTTCAGTAAACCACTTGAACGTTGAGAAGCACGTCCTGTTCCATTCACGTGTTTCCACTGTGAGGTACAACTGCTGAGCCGATCAGTTAAATGTAGGAACACGGCGTTTGCTTACTAGGAAGTCCAGAGGGTGGGCCTCTGAGAGTTTTAGAGCGAAGGGAGACTACAGGTGGAGTCTGAGCCAGCTCCCTGCTGCTTCCCTACCAACACCATAAAGCAACTAATTAGTGCTCTGATGGGCACATTTCCTCACCCACAATGAGGCGTTATGACATCCTGCGATGGTGTGTAAGCAGGCCTTCCTCCCCTGGGCAGGTGCAGTAACCAGGGAGAGAAGGGAATGTCCCTAGCCCAAGGTCCCAAAGGAGAGGCGTCAGACCTATGATTAGGGTACAAGTGTCCTTGCTGCCCCGGATTCGGACCAGCAGCCGAGCCTTCTGCCTCCCTTGCTCTCCAGCTTAGAACCCAGCCACCCCCAAGCCCAGTGTCACCTCCTCTGTACTCGGTGTTGTTTCTCCAGTCACTCAGGTCTATTTCGGCGGTGCCCGCGATGACCAGCTCTAGTTCCCTCGCATCAAACACAGAGACCAGCCTGGCATCCACCACCTACGGGACAGCAAGAATACAGGGCACGGATTAGGCACCAGGAGGAAGCCCAGCGATCACTAAGCCTCGTCAGGAAAGGAGGGCACATGGAATCTGGGGAATATGATGGATACACCCTGTAGGCGCTTTAAAAACACGGCAAAGCTCTCGACACACATATAAGGTATTTTTAGTACAAGGTCGATGAGATGGCTCTCGGCAGAATTTCTGTTTTATGATTGAGCACTGATTAGTCTAGTTTGTTTTTCTTTTCTAAAAAAGATATAGTGCTGTCCACCCGTTGTGGCGCAGTGGTGGAGCGTCGACCTAAGAACCAGGAGGTCACAGTTCGATTCCCAGTCAGGCCACATGCCTGGGTTGTGGGCTCGATCCCCAGTGGGGGGTATCCATGAGTCCCTCACATCACTGATGTTTCCATCTCTCTTTCCCTCTCCCTTCCTCTCTGAAATCAATAAATATATATATATTTTTAAAATAAAAAGATCCAGTGCTCCTACGGAAGAAGTCGCACGGACACTGCATCCTTGTTAACGCCTGTGCAGACCCTCCGATTCAAGATTTCACATGTGGAGCATGAGATGTGACTGTCTGCATCCATCATGCGAGATGCATGACTTAAATGTTACCCGTGGTCTCTGAACTGTCAAACGCTGTTTGAATTCAGGTCGTTTTATGTCAATGCTCTCCTGTCACTGGCATGAAGCTTTCTGTGTGTGCTCTTGAAACACACAGGACAAAGCACTGGACATTTTACATGGAAAGAGCAGCCGTAAGCAGAGCACACGGGGAAGCACAGGGGACGGGCTGCGGCCCCGTGGACATGGGCCCGAGGACCACCGCCCCGCCCGCTGGCGCCGCACCTCGTAGAAGCCGCGCACCAAGCTCTCCGTCTGCTGCACCACGCCGCGCTCGATCCGCCACTTCACCATCCTCTCGATGTACTCCTTCTTGTTCTTCTCCGTGACCGGGATGTTGGCACCCCCGGGCTTCAGCTCGCGCTCCGTGATCTGGGGTCAGCACAAGAGGGCTGACAATGAAGCGAGCCCTCGAGGGGGTGAGAACGCTGTCCCGCAAGGAGGTGCGAGGGGCGCCCGGGGCCCACGCTCACGCCACGGCTCAGTGACACCGGGCATTGAGCGGGTGTCCCAGAGCCTCCGTGGCTAAAACACATGTATTGCCAGTGGCGAAGGTTAAGTTTTAAAAATCCTGACTAAACAGATAAGCCTTTTAAATGACCATAAACTGGGTCCAGATTCTGGGCCACTGCTAGTTGGATATTTGACAAAAACACATTTTCTCAAATTCCTTTAGGGTTCCGAATCAACCACACATAGAAAGCCCATATTTAAGTAAAGACTGACTTTAAGGAAACAGAATTACATTCAAGTGAACATTAAATGGAGAACTTCTTTTCCAAAACACGAAATCCAGAAAAGCAACCAAATATTAATGTCTAAATAAGATTATTACTTATGAACTACTATGTAATTTCTGAAAGAAATCTTTTAAGCAACCCTTCCATCGACTTTGTAAAAAAAAAAAAATCAACATTGGTTGATTGGTCAATATTTTCAAATCCTCACTAAAATATTGTTTACTTTCCCTCAGCTTTGAAATAACCAATTTCGGTTCTGAAATATGAATGAGAGTTAAATCCCAGTGCCAATTAAGTAATTTAACATTCAACTCTGGGGTAGCATGGACTTTTAAACATTGTGTTTAAGGCACATTTTAATATCTTACATGGATATTTTAGTTGGAAATAAAAAGAACGTTTACAACACACAAATAGCTGTCACACTCTGTACACTAGAACACCTTTATCTGCAGTTGGCATGAGAATCATCTTTGCCACCATGATGATTGTAACTGTACACAAACCGGGGTTTAAACCACCCAGCAAGCCACACGTAAATGCGCATCTGATCTTTGCCACTAAGTCATTCTTCACCGACCAGCCGCCTCCAGTCACCACACTGAGACACCAGCTGTGCACACCCACAGACCTGCCCGAAGACTTCTTCGTTCACAGTGAAGGTGAGGTCCAGGATGTCATGGATGTCGTTGTCCTTCATCCACTGCAGGCTCTGGTGGAACTCTTCATCCAGGTACTCGAGGTCACTCAGGTCACACAGACTAGGATGACACACAGATGCGAATAAACACGTGGGCACGGCCAACAGCAAAAACCCAGAGTCACGAGGAAAGAAATGAAGAATTAAAGACAAGAACAAGATCAACACAATAAGCACTGGTTTCTGAAATGTACTTATTAGTCAAAGGCAGTAACCAAATCCGTGAAATCAGTTAGAAATTTGGTATACAATTTTAACATCCTGGATGTTTATAACACATCTTAGGAATCACCCAGTCTGACCTGTCAGAGACAGAGAGAGTTGGAGGTGCAATGAGTGACGGCCTCAGCACAGTCACCCACAACTCGTGCCCCAGAAGAGACTGGAACTCAGGCTGACAACTTGGGTCCAGTGCCCTTTTGGCTATGTTACACTGTCGTATACAGTGTTGTCCTAATTAGAAATTCTTCATATGTTTCGGTAATGCACGTGAGCTTTTCCTCCCTAAAGACCAGATATGGTCCACGTTTACATACATCCCCTTTTTCTTCATGGTTCTCACTTTTTCCATGATTCTGAAAACAGCAAGCCCCAAAGTCTCTCTATAATTATAAGGGTTTTCTATAGCTCTCTCCTCTTTTTTCCTGCTGAGAGAGGATCTACAGGAGGTGGAGTAACTATTATGGAAATGGAAGGTGGTAACATTTGATTTGCTTCAGTTGTTTTGAAATTCCCTCCCGTCAGCCCAATTTCAAAGGTCAGGCTGTTTGGTTCAGTCTAAACATTTAGTAGGCCTCAGCTGTGTTCCAGATCTCTTAATAGCTACTTGTTAAACACTAATTGACCTCCAGGAGATAATGGTCTAGCTGGGGAGACAGGCACACAAATTGATGAGTTAATATAAGGTGATTAGTGATAGCCCAGGGTGGGTAACACTTATAATTTGTGCAATGGTGTATAGGTATGTTACACTCCCATTAGAAAAAAAAAGAAGGTAAGGTAGCTACAGAGAGCTCTCACAGCAAACATGAAGGTCATGTACTTCGACCTAGAGACTCAGGGAGAGCTTTCTGGTGTAGGTGATACCTGTGATACATTTCGCAGGATGTTTAAAAGCTAGAGAGGTGAAGGGGATGGGTGAAGAGGAGAATCGGGGGGGGGGGGGAGGAGAAGAGCAGAACAACAGGAACAAATCATAAAGGCAAGGAGTATGCAGAATACTCCAGCATCCTGGCAGGACCAGAGAATGACCCGCTCGATGGAATGTCCAGGGAATGAGCCTAGCAGCTGGGAGCGGGCCATTCTAAGGGACTTGGTGATTCAGAATGACTGAAAGGCTTTAGGGAGTACCATGGTCAGCTGTGTCATGTGAATTTCAATTGTTTTTCTGGAAATGACAGTCCGGAGGATTACTTAAAACAAGGGGAGGTGCGGTTGTTATAAAAGGGTGGGGATCAATTATACGTCACCATAGTCATCTGGGAAAAATAAGACAAGGGTTTTCATTAGGGCACAGTTATTGAGGATGGAAAAGAGAAGATGAATTTAAAAAGTATTTAGGAGACAAATGTGGAAATCAGTAAATAGGTTTGTTGGGGGGGGGGCGGCGGTGTATAAAGAATGATATCTAAAATAGGGATAGCAAATAAACTCATGTTGCAAGTCAACTCAAATTCGTCTTGAGGGCTACCAGTCAAAAAATCCCCGAAGCCACAACAAGTTCGCAGGAATAAGCAGCGTAAAGGACCTGTGGATGGGGCAGGAGGTGGGGAAGTTGGGCACCTCCTACTTCCTGATGGAGGGTGACTGCTGATTTCCAACCAGAGCCACTTGAGACTGTTGGGACCATGAATTGTAACTGGGCACATGGGAAAGGGTACACTTTCAGGTCAGGGAAAAGTGAGGGGTCTCGTTTCAGCCACGCTGATTTCGAGGTGCCCGCGAGACATGCGTGGGAGACATTCAGTGGCATGTTGACCACTTCAGCCTACAACTCAAGGGTGATCAAAACCAAGAGTGCTGACTTGAGCATCAGAAGGAGAGGAAACTGGTGAAGAGATTTCCCCATGAGAACACACACACAGAGAGAAGGCCAAGAATGGAAGCTTCTGGAACACTGAGGTATAAGGGAAAATCAGAGGAGAAGCCCACCAAGGAGACATAAAATCGAAGGAGGACAGGGCCATGGATGCCATGAGGTCAGACTCAAGACACATGGGTGGGGGTTGCGACGGTCAACAGTACCAAAAGCAGCTGATGGCCCATTAAGATAAGGTCGAAACAATATTCTTTAAAAGCTTCGCCAGGTTACTGGCGGAAAGAAGCCAGGCACTGTGGGTGGAGGGTGTGCCAACGGTTGGTATAGATTGCTCTCACCGAAAGCCCAAATGAGAAGATGAGAGATAAAGCCATAAAATGGGAAGATACAACAGGAGCTGGGGGACCACGGAAGAAGGTGCCCAGTGCCAGCTGCCCAGGGCTTCCTCTGCCCAGATACCCACAGGGAAGATGGCAAGCTTCTTCCTACTGACCCTCGTACGAGCCCCCTATGCACACCTTATTTTCATCTGCGGTCTAGGCTCCTGTTTACAGGGAATGAGCTACACAGAACCAACCATCTGTGCTGTCCTATTGCAGGTGTGAGCCACTACCCCACAGACAGGCGCCTGCTCCTGCTCAGCCTTGTCAGCTCCTACTGACTACAGGGCAGAAACTGTCTGGCTTGACATTTGGCAAAAACTGCAACCTTCCATTGTGACAACAATGAAGAAAAGTTCTGTGAATGCCAGTGTTTCCTCTGCCACCAGAAGGTCCCGTTTTGCATGCAGGGAGATCTCAGGAAAAATACAGGACTGCCCAGCCCTAACACACAAACAAAAATAGGACAAAAACGAAGCAAAGGAGAATGGAAATGTGGACTAAGAGCAAGCAGTTAAAAGTGTGCATAAAGCAAAATATAAAGTGCATCATGTAACAGATAGAGGACTGTGAGTCACCCAGGCTAACCCACAACTATTCTATTAATAATCAGCATTACCACCACAGGAATTCCAGTGCTGCAGTTGAAGTACGATTGTTTTTCAGAAACATGTGTTGCAACAAGTGAGGATCAATTCTTTGAAGGGCAGCAAAACGAAGACATTGGGGGCGAGACAGAAGGAAAGGATCCAAAGCAGGAAAAACGCAGTACTAGCTATATTCGTTTCAGAAACCTATCCCTCTTAAGTTTAGTAACAACAGACTTTGGAACCCTTTCCAGTAAGGGCAATCCCGCAGCCTTACACGCTAACGACACGAGCCATGAAAACACGCTTACATTCTGAGGAGAGCCTTGTAAAAGGGCCGCGTGAAGAAGGCATCCAGCAAGTACTGGTGTATCAGCGCCAGGCCCAGGATCCTGCCGCTGAACCGGAACCTGCGGAGGAGACACACGCACGCGGTCACTTACACCCCACGGACCAGGTTCTACATGGTTTCACTGGATTTGGACCATCTGTGTTTGTGCAAGAGCAACTGCCTCCCGGGCCACGGGCGCGTGTGTGCCCCTAGGCTGTCTTCCCGAGGCCAATAGTCACATCTACGAGTTGAAGGAAGGTGTCTCGCTCATATGTACAGACACGCTGCTCCCCCTTCCCCCGTGCCAACAGCGTCTGCCATCTGCACCCGCACGGCCACCGGGAGTCCCCTGTGCGCACTCAGCGGAATTCCCCCAGCCGCTTCCAAGGGACCGAGAGAATGAGGCCGGTGGTGGAGGAGGAAACGCTGTCTTCTCATCTGTTTGCATGAATACGAGCAGGATTTCTCTCATGCCAACCCAGCAGCAGCCCCCCCTGGAGAAAACCCCAGTCTCACAGTGACAGCGTGCCTCTCCCTGTGCTCTCCCAAGCCCCGCCCCGACCACTGTCACCGCCAAGAGCCATGCATGTGGGCATTTGCGGGAGTTTCCTCCTGGCACATTCTGTTCCCTAAAACTTCGAGGCTCACGTCCATTCTGAATCACTTTGGAAACTTGACTAAACATGTCTGTGATGACTGGGCTTGCTGACTTGAGATGGACCCTCGTTTTCTCTTTCAAAAGTACTCCGTTTCCAGCCCTTCGAAGGTCGGATGCCTTCCCAGAGCGTGCGTCCACCCGGCTCCCTCCTGCCCGTGGAACAGGAGGGTTCGCAGCCATCCGGGGACAGATGTCCGGCAGCTTTGTTTGTCCTTCTTTCCGCTGGTGTTAGCACAACTGCAACAGCTTTAGTTGGGAGGACTCCAAATTGGAGCCAAACGGAAGTTCATTTGAAACATAAGTCCTAAAAGTGATGCCCTCCACCCATCAAGACTAACCTCATGACTCAATTTTTTTCATGAGTCCTTGGGTTTTTTGTTGTGTGTGTGTGTGTGTTTTTGTCACTATCAGTGAAAATGAGCAGAAACAAGTAAACTGGGTTATAAAACTAAAGTCTGTACATGCAGGAATTTTTTAAAAACGTAAGGACGTTTAGTCAGAGCACAATCGGGGATTTTCAGAATAAATGATGCCCAGACGGGACTCCTGTGCCACTTGTTCTTGGTGACTGTGTGTGAGAAATTAGAAAAAGGGGCAAACCCAGGCCACAGACTTCAGGTGGCTAATCGGGTCCGAGCGGCCACTGCTGTGAGTCCACCGCCTGCCCTTCTGCCTTCAGTCGCTCCAGCCCCTCTCCCTCCCCGTGTTAGCCGCTGCCCAAGGGCAGCTCTAGAAGCCGCCTGACCTCGGGGCAGGACTTTGCCCTACTCACCCTCACCCCCCGGAGCTCAGGGAGCAGAGAGGGGCCTGGAGATCTCGCTGGGAACCTAACATCATCCATAACCTTCATCTAATGGGAGAAACCCTTTGGATTCTACCCAGCTCACTTAAAATTGGTCCAAAGGAACACAATCTATTCCTGCTTGAGACTGACAAGAAAAATCAGAGTCAAATGAGATGTTTAATTGAAAATATGGCCCTACCCGGTTCAGGTTTGATTCCAATTCCGGTCAAGGGCACAGACCTCGGTTACAGGCTCAATCCCTGGCCCTGGTCAGGGTGTGCGCGGGAGGCGACCAATCGATGTGTCTCTCTCACATCAACCTTTCTCTCTCTCTGCCTCTCCTCCTTCCTCCCCCTCTCTCTAAAAAAATCACACACACACAATGCATGAAATCTCCTCCAGTGAGGGTTAACAAAAAGTAAGTAAGAGCCACACCAGCCAGGGCAATAAGAAAACATGATTTTCTCTGAGGAAAAAGGTGTTAGAATCAAGGATTCCTACAAAAATGGGTATCACAGAAATCAGCAGAAGAAAGGTGTTGAGGAAACATTTACTTACCATTCATGGTGATTGTCCACAAAAGCGGACATGGGACTTATCTGCACTGTGTATGTGTCATTGGCCGAATATTCGAATAAGCCGTAATATGGGTTGAAGAGTTCTCTGGACACCAGGAAGAAGAACTCTCTGGAAGGTCCGCTGTAATCCAGCCTTTAAAGAAATCCACAAAAAGAACAACCAGTTGTATATTTTTTCCTACACATTAGACGCCTTTTCTACGGAGCTCAGCTTTCCACAGAACACGCATCGCAAGTCCAACCGCCTGCATTCCAGGACTGTCCAAAACCAACAGGACCATCCGAATTCCTGAGCGCATCCATGTCTTGGCCCAGGACAGCGAAATGCACATTTTATGGGGAGCACATCCAAGATGAAAGCCACACATCAGATAAGGGATGCAGCAGGCAGTACGTACTTTGATGGTGTAAACAGATATGAAGAGGTACATATTTCCAGTGATCGGGGCCAGGCTATAAGGAAAGGGAGAACAGTGGGAATGCTCTCTTGAAAGAGGGCAAAACCAGAGGCCTGAGCTGCCTACCTCCAGGGACATGGAGTCCTTCCTCCCTCGGGGACTTCTAAACACCTTTAAATGGGGGAGAAGGAGACTTGAGTGCCTTGGGTGAGAGGCTATTACAGATGAAAGACCCCCTAGGAAGACCAGAGGCAAAAGAAAATGGAATGATAGAGTTCCAGTGAAAACTTTACATTACAAAACACCAAGGAAGATTATAGACAAGAAAAATGAGAGTGTCAAAAGCTTCATCATGGAAGAATTTGGAGAAGAGGCTGAAACTCTAGTACCGACCTACCGTGTAAATCCCACCTCAGTCACAAGGACATTAAGGACAAAGAGAAGCAGGAAAAATGACTATGTTAGGTTTGAGGAATGACAAGTGGCCAGCAATGCTGAGAGCAAGACATGCTGTCCAGAGGCGTTTGCAACAAGCAACTGGATACGTTAAATTTAAAGCAAAAAGTATAAAGGACGCCCACCCCATGATAAATGCCTACGCCTGGGCTCAGGGACAGGAAGGGACGGGGAGGGGAATGGAAGCAGTGGGTATGTTGGGGTGGTGGGATTTTTATAAGACTTCATTGGCTCACTCTGCTTTTTGCCTCTTATGGAATTTCCTCCACGGGCCCTACTGCATTTTTTTTAAAGGAAGTCATCTGAGTCTTGTCCAGTGATGGAATTGGGTGATAGAGAAAAGAATCCTGGTATAGGTGGCAGATGGAGCTGGGAGACGAGTAAGAAACATAACATGACTTTTATTCAGAGTTGAGAGTTTCAGAGAATTTACTTGGAACAGACGTCAGCTAGTCACAAACTGCTTTCTCAATGTGTGCCCTATCTGAATACAGGCGTATGCTGTTTCCTTCATATTTCTCATGCAGTCAACTTTACAGCCACTGGCTTTTTCAGCGCAGCCTTGTCTTACACAATGTCTCTGAAATTATGATGTGCTAGCTTTATTTTTCCTGATACCCATCAAAAGAAATACGTAGACATTAAAATAAAAAATGCCAGTCTGTGTAACAGCGAAGGCCTTCTCAGACAGCCCCTGCGCACGCTGCACTGTGGGCGACAGAGTGTGGGCGGCCAGGAAGCCTGTGTGTGCAGGAAACGCAAGCCTAGCGGCCTCTCAGGCCTGAAGGTGACATACTGAAACCGCCTCGGGGGAGATCGAGTCCATATTCCTGCCTACTGGACCCCAGTGGATGCAATTGGAGGGGCCCCCAGTTCAGGGGGGCGGGGGGCTCTGCTCAGAGTGTAGGGGCCTCCCGGGTGCAGGGCACAGACTACATCTCCCGGGTGCTGAGCTGGGCAGCCCCGTGGCTTCCTCCTTCCATCCTAATTTGATCTCCGACGCCACCGCCACCAAGCAGAATGCTTCTTCCACTTGAGTGTTCTTCACATACTTAGAGGCTTTCTCCCGGCAAACATCTGAGAGCCTGTTATGCTCCGGGTGCTAATCTGGATGCTGACCATAGACACTTTTTTTGGAAAAGTCATTTTCTGTAAGAACTCTTATGTGCAGCAGTTTTCATATCCCTGGTCTCTCTCCCTCCCCACTCACCAACAGGCCTCTTCTCCCACCCCCTCAAGGAGGGGCTGGGAATTCCCTCTGCTGGGATCTGCTCCAGGCCCAAGTCTGACCTACAAGGCGGGGTCTAAGACTGGAGGTGCGGTCCTCTCCGCTGGGGCTCGGACAGGGCTTTGCTCTCCTTTCCTGCACACCTTTCCCCGTGAGTGCAGCTGAGAAGTGCCCGCCCGTGGGGCAGCCGCCTTGCTGACTCACAGTGAGCTGAGTCATCGGCTCATACCTTTCTCCTGGGCGGCTGCAGCCCCGGGCTCTCCCGTCCTGTCTGTATGTCACCGAATCTGTTCAGAACCCAAGTGCTGGACGCTATGCTTTTTCCTACTACATTTCACTTTCTGAGATGGAGTCCATGATTCCGGTCTACCCAGGTCCCGGTGGATGCAAACCTTCTCTCTAAATGTCCTACAGTGGTGAACTTCATCAGGTCCTGTGTCTTTCCAGAAACAGAAAATGCCAATGGTCCCCGGCAGCTTAGACGCCATTCTGTCCATCTCCTCGTTTACTGAGATGACTGGGACTGAAGGAAATCACTGATTGGCATCAAATGAAAGCGCGGTGGAGGGTCCGGGCCTTGACGCTGGCTTCCTGACCACACCCCGACCCCCACCCCCCACACCCCATCACCCATCACTCCTCACAGCCTACCCTCAGGACATTGTAAATGTCCAAGACTAACAAGAAAAAGTCACTTTTAGACCAGGGTTGGTCAACTATGGCCTGGGGGCCAAATCTGGCCCATTTCCCAGCTTTGTAAATAAAGTTTTATTGGCACACAGCCATGCCCATGTATGTGCTGTCTGTTTGTCTGTGGCTGCTTTTCTGCTAAGAAGGCAGAGTTGAGTGTGAGGGATGGAGAATCCAGGGCCCTGCAAAGACTAGAATATTTACTATCTAGCCCTTCTCAGTACAAGTTTGCCAACCCCTGTTACAGGAGAAAGTGGAAGGAACGTGCTAATTCATTAAAACAACTGGCTTACGATAGATCCCCTTCTTGAGTGAAGGTTCCTCCAAGGAAATGGGAAATGACTACCACATTCTAGGGCAGTGATGGCGAACCTTTTGAGCTCGGCGTGTCAGCATTTTGAAAAATACTAACTTAACTCTGGTGCCATGTCACATAGAGAATTTTTTTGATATTTGCAACCACAGTAAAACAAAGATTTATATTTTTGATATTTATTTTATATATTTAAATGCCATTTAACAAAGAAAAATCAACCAAAAAAATGAGTTCACGTGTCACCTCTGACACGCGTGTCATAGGTTCGCCATCACTGTTCTAGGGTGGATGCAACCTCAAGGCGTGGCCACAACTAAGCGTGAGGTTCCGAGTGAGTGGTCCGAGCTTCGCGGGGGCTCTCGGACACCATCCCGGCCCCGATCCTAAGGGTCACAGGCAGCTGAAACACAAGCCACATACTTTGAGTCACTGTTCGTACAAAGAGACAACTGGTCAAAGTAAAATGGCTTTTTAGCTGCTTAAAATTCAGCTGTGGCCTTCCGCTGGAAATAGCAGGTTTTTTGAGATTGGCCTCTCAGTGTCTAGTGCAGCCGTGGGCAAACTACGGCCCGCATTGAAAAAAAAGACCGTACCCTTTTATGTAATGATGTTTACTTTGAATTTATATTAGTTCACACAAACACTCCATCCATGCTTTTGTTCCGGCCCTCCGGTCCAGTTTAAGAACCCATTGTGGTCGAGTCAAAAAGTTTGCCCACCCCTTGTCTAGTGACACCACGCTCACGGTGGATTATAATGAGCAGCTTGTGCGTCTGCCTCCTCTGTGCACACGTCGACATTACTGAGGGCAGGGACTATGTCGTTCTCATTTTTGTATCCCGTAGGGGCTCCATATATGTTGTTGAACCAACGCATGGAGCTCTCTACAGAAATCAACCTCCTTTACCTGGTGAGTTGGCACCTGGCAGAGTGAGTAACTTGGCACAGGTTTGCCTTCAGTGGTATGTTGACTCAATGACATGAACAGGCTGTGCCCATCCCTAACTCCATTCACAAATACCGTCATAAATCACTCAAGGGAATGAGCCTTAGAGAGCTTGGCGTTGGTCTAGCCCTTTCCAGGTGTCATAGCATCTACTACGGTCCAGTTTGTCAGGACAACGAAGAGGGACCTCACTGAAGGGCTCCTTTCTGATGACAACAGCTGGATCTGGCTGACCATCACATAAAATATTTCCTGAAAAGTTAAGCCAAAAAATAAAAACATCTCCCCTCCCCGTCCCCCAAGAGAGAACACAGCTACCAGTTCTCCGGGAGGAAAATGTATCACCCTGAGCTGGTCAGGCTCTTCTCCACTGCTTTGAACTCCAGGAGCCCGGATGGAGTCCAACCAGGGCCAGCACAGCTTTTACAGTTTGAGTTGATTATAATCCCAAACTCCAGGACTGCACACCAGAGAGCCGGTTGTATCTACAAATGACAGGCCGACCTAATCCAACAGACGTGTCCCAGCAAGCACCTGTGCCTGTGCTTCCTGGCTTCTTAGCAACCTCCTCCATGTAAATAGTTCCTCTGACTCATGTCCCAGGGATCCTTTGCCACATTCCTGTTTTGCCAGTTCGGTTGGTTCTGCAGCGACAGGCTTGGCACGGAAATGCAGAAACTCCGACAGCGGGTGTGGGGCCACCAGCAGCTGCCTGCCAGGGCATTTCGGAATCAGCACAGATGTCTTCAGGGGGGCGGTGCGGTTTTGAGTCCCGAGAAGTGCTGATAAAGCATTTTTATTTATTTATTTATTTATTTATTTATTTATTTATTTATTTATGTTTTGATAAAGCATTTAAACACCATCACGCTGCCGGGCTGACATGGCCCAACTTGTTAGTGTCCTCCAATATCTGTTAAGAATAATTTATTTGCCCTAACTGGTTTGGCTCAGTGGATGGAACGTCGGCCTGCGGACTCAAGGGTCCCAGGTTCAATTCCAGTTATGGGCATGTGCCTTGGTTGTGGGGACATCCCCAGTGGGGGTGTGCAGGAGGCAGCTGATGGATGTTTCTCTCTCATCGATGTTTCTGACTCTCTATTCCTCTCCCTTCCTCTCTGTAAAAAATCAATAAAAATATTTTTTAAAAAAACAACAATTTATTTCATTCTCCTGTCCTTGACGTGCAACTAAACATCACTGAAAGCAAAGTATTCCAAGGGAAGTAGACTATACAATGAGAGAAGACGATGGAATGGGAAGTCCCATCACCGTGTCCCCCAGGTTTTCAGGAAGACAGAGAGCGTGGCTTTCTTACAGGCCGGGTCAGGCACACACGCCTGTGCACCTGCCCATCCGCCCCACCTCGTTAGAGCAGCAGCTACTCCCCGAGGCCTCATGGGTGAGGGAGGGATTTTGGGAGCAAGGAGGAAGACAAGCCGAGTTGCACCCGGTGACTCCAAGCCTCGGCCTACCTACAGCAGGGTCCTTCTCCAGTGGTTTCACCTGCTGTCTCAGGAGAAAGGCCACAGGAAGAGCTCCTCTGTCCTTGAACCCTGACGCTAACACGGTTTGCTCACATCCCCTCCCTGGTCTCAGTGTGGCTTTGCAAGACAGCTGGCTGACGTCATTGAGGTGGCTCCCTACATATAATGAACTCATTCTTTCTCAGAGAAAGGCGCCTTGCCCAGAGTTGGCCACGGAGGAAAAGAGGAGGTGGGGCCGTCACAGTGCAAACACCTCTCTTTACAAGGCCACCGCTGCCTTCCTGCTTTGCTGACTGCGAAGTTCGGGGCCCAGGATGCCTGGTCAGAACACCATAGCCTTCCTAGCTGGCTCCTGCCACCCCGTAGCTTCGGTTGCTAGGACTTTGAAGTCAGAAGACAATGACACGCTGGAGACCAGGTGGTGTCCCACTGAACCCCTCCCTAAAGAAGCAACTTCCAGGCAGACAGAAGCCCCCCGGAAGGAAGCAACCACGGCCTGCAGTCTCCCCCACATTCTCTCAAGATGACTCAGTTTCCAGCCCAGCCACCGCTGCTGGCACGCACGCCTCCCCACTGTGCCAGTGCAGATAACCAACTCAAGTGGGGCGGAAACTTCAATGACGAGAACAGACCTCCAGCTCTGACCAAAGTAAATCACAGTGATTTGCCTAGAAACCGCTGACTGTTGGAAAAAGCCAAGTAAAACGTGAAGCATTATTTTAGTGAGACACAGGAACAGGTTCTTGAATTATTTTTGTATTTTTAAATTGAATAGAGGCATCACCAATAGTCTCAGATTAATTCTACTTCACCCGGGATTTGTAGTTCACCTGTACATTTCTGACTATAAATGTCCCCATCATTTTTCTTGCCTCAGCTTTTCATTTCAATCTATAGATCATGTTTTGGGTCCGTGCAAAGAAACAGCTTACAGCAGTGGTTCACAGCATGGGGCACATGCCCCATAGGGGGACAATTTGATTTTTAAGGGGGGCAATTCAAAAATGAGTTAACAGTGAATTTTTTTCTTATGGTTCTAGGGGCCTCAGATACAGTATATAAATATATATTGTGCATTTCAGTTCACTATATGTTTTGAAACTTTATTTGCTATTTTTTCATATCACTTTATATTATTATTATTATTTTTTTTAAATATATTTTATTGATTTTTTACAGAGAGGAAGGGAGAGAGATAGAGAGTTAGAAACATCGATGAGAGAGAAACATCGATCAGCTGCCTCCTGCACATCTCCTACTGGGGATGTGCCCGCAACCCAGGTACATGCCCTTGACCGGAATCGAACCCGGGACCCCCCAGTCCGCAGGCCGACGCTCTATCCACTGAGCCAAACCGGTTTCGGCATATTATTTTTTTAACAATTTTTTAGTGATTTCTTCCTCAGTACTTCACCTGTCCTTTCATTCTTTTATTTTTCTCTTTCATGGATACCATGTTCTTTGGAACCTTGTCTAGACCCGTGGTCAGCAAACTGCAGCTCGCTAGCCACATGCGGCTCTTTGGCCCCTTGAGTGTGGCTCTTCCTAAGTCTTAGGATTACCCTACTTAAGTTAATAACAATATACCTACCTATATAGTTTAAGTTTAAAAAATTTGGCTCTCAAAAGAAATTTCAATTGTTGTACTGTTGATATTTGGCTCTGTTGACTAATGAGTTTGCCGCCCACTGGTCTAGACCAAGTTAATGGCCTTTTAGGCTTCCTCCACGTGAATAGGAGCTCACTTTTTGAGTAATATGAGTTATATGTCACGGGGGGGGGGGGGCTCATGGATTTTACATGCTTAAGTAGGGCATGGCCAAAGTAAGGTTGGGAACCACTGATTTAAAGCAAAGCGAAAGTCTCTGCAAATCTGCAAATTCACACCTTTTTGGAGTACAGGCAGATGCATTATTCTTTTTTGGTTAAAGTTTTTATTGAATTTATTGAGATCATATTGGTTAATAAAATTACATAGGTTTCAAGTGTACAGTTCTATAATACTATATATGGACAGGATGTCCCAAAAAAGGTAGACACACTTTAACAGTTGATAGCTTAATTTTGAAAATGAAATGTATTTTAATAAACACTGCCTTTATTATTATTCAAAGTGTGTGTACACATTTTGGGGGGACACCATATATATATAGTATTGTGTGTTCACCACCCAAAGTCTAGTCCCCTCTGGCACCGCTTACCCCCTCTATCTCCTCCCACCACCCTTTCCCTCTGGTGATCACCATTGTGTTGTCTGAGTCTGTGAGGTGCTATGTTGTGTGTCTGTTTGTTTTTTGCTTAATGCCTTTACCCTTTTCACTCAGCCCCTCAACCTCCCTCCCATCTGCCAGCTGCCAGTCTGTTCTCTGTATCTATGAGTCTGTTTCTATTCTGTTCATTAGTTTAATTTGTTCATTAGAGCCCACATATAAATGAAATCATACAGTATTTGTCTTTCTCTGAATGGCTTATTTCACTTAGCATAATACTCTACAGGTCCATTCATGTTGTTCCAAAAGGTAAGACTTTCTTCTTTTTTTACGGCGGAGCAGTATTCCAGGTGTAAACGTACCACAGCTTTTTTATCCACTCATCTGCTGATGGGCACTTGGGCTGCTTCCAGATCTTGGCTATTGTAAATAATGCTGCAATGACCATTGGGGTGCATATATTCTTTCAATTCAGTGTTTCAGGTTTCTTGAGATAATATTCCCTAAGTGGAATCACGGGATCATAAGGTAGTTCCACTTTTTATTTTTTGAGGATCCTCTACGTTGTCTTTCACAGTGGCTGCACCAGTCTGCATTCCCAGCAGCAGTGCACTAGGGCTCCCTTTTCTCCACATCCTTGCCAGCACTTGTTTGTTGATTTATTGATGACAGCCATCCTGACAGGTGTGAAGTGACATCTCATTGTGGTTTTAATTTGCATTTCTCTGATGATTAGTGATGTTGAGCATCTTTGTTGAGCATCTTTTGGTATGTCCTGTATGTCCTCTTTGGAGAAGTCTCTATTTAGATCATTTGCCCATTTTTTTAATAGGATTGCTTGTTTTTTGGGTCTTCAGTCATATAAGTTCTTTATAAATTTTGGATATTAACCCCTTGTCAGATGTATCATTGGCAAATGTGTTCTCTCATTCAGTAGGGTTGTCTTTTTATTTTGTTGATGGTTTCCTTCACTGTACAAAAGCTCTTTAGTGTGATGTAGTCACACTTGTTTATTTTTTCTTTTGTTTCTCTTGTTGCAGGAGATATATCAGAAAAAAATATTGCTAAGAAAAATGTCCAATGATCTTACTGCCTATGTGTTCCTCTATGGTTTTTATGGTTTCAAGTCTTACATTTAAGTCTTTAATCCATTTTTAGTTTATTCTTGTATATGGTGTAAGAAGATGGTCTAGTTTCATTGTTTTGCACGTATCTATCCAATTTTCCCAACACCATTTATTGAATAGACTATCTTTACCTCATTGTATGTTTTTGCCTCCTTTGTTAATAAATAATTGGCCATAAAGGCGTGGGTTTACTTCTGAGCTCTCTATTCTGTTCTATTGATCTATATGTCTATGTTTATGCCAGTACCAGGCTATTTTGATTACTATGGCCTTGTAGTAGAGTTTGATATCATAATATGATTTCCTCCAACTTTGTTCTTTCTGAAGATTGCTATGGCTATTCAGGTCTTTTGTGGCTCCATATTAATATTTGGAATATTTTAGGTCCGTGAAATATATACCATGGCATCTTCATAGGAATTGTGTTGAATCTATAGATTGCTTTGGGTAGTATGGACATTTTAATTATGTTAATTCTTCTTATCCATGAACATGGTATATGCTTCCACTTATTTGTATCTTCTTCAATTATCTTTCTTCAATGTCTTATGATTTTCTGATTATGGGTCTTTTGCATCTTTGGCCATTCAAATGGTATATTGTTGCCTCTTTGGAAGTCCCTACTTCCCATACTTCCACACTTCCTGTCCCCAAACAGGACAATGTCCTGTCATTCACTGTTGTTTGTGCCATTCTGGCAATCACAGAGTTAAGAGATTGTTTCTGATGACTGAAATTCACACCTCAATGTCTCCTCTTATTTTCCCTCTGGGGTTATAGGTGGAAGACAGGCGATAGAAGCAGGAAGCATTTGGACATTTGTGGCGATCAAATCCAGAGTTATCAGGCCCACTCAGCCTGGGCCTCCTCCCAGGAGCAGATGTCATCAGTCTGGATCCCAGGGAGGCTGCATGAGGATGACCAAACATCACAAGCACCTGTTCCGTTCACACTTAAGTCCCAGGGCTCCCCAAGCCTCTTCCCTGCATCTCTGAGATCTCAGCAATGAAGGAAGGCAGCTGGCGCTCTGGGGGAGGAGAAGTGTGCTCATTCAAACCAGGCTGACTCTGCCAGGAAATACTTGGCATCCCATGCATACCTGTGATGAGGCTAAAGACATTTGTCTGCATTTTCAACTGTGCACCTGCATCTCTAAGCCAACGAACAGACGCGAGAAATCCACTGGGGCACGTCAGGGATGAAGGGCTCAGGTCTCAGGCAGCTTCTGTGCAACTCGGTCACATTAAGCTCTTTCCCACGTAAGGTTTCCCTTTCACCGAGTCTCAGCAGGGAGACTATACAACAGTGCACATGAAGAGCGGACGTTAGCAGGCACTAGTTGAAATGATGGAAAGATCCATGGGTAGGAAAAACATGCAGACAAACCAGAGTGCAGGAGTTTTGCCTACATCCCAGTGTTGGGCCAAGAGGACTGAATGAAG
The DNA here is from genome assembly GCF_964212035.1 of Myotis nattereri. Lineage (NCBI taxonomy): Eukaryota > Metazoa > Chordata > Mammalia > Chiroptera > Vespertilionidae > Myotis > Myotis nattereri. Next base: position 6,166,600 of record NC_138082.1, read on the forward strand.
AACTAAGACCTGGTTGTGAATCTCAATTTTGCTATAATCTGGTTCCACTGGGACATGCAGTTATTTTATACATTGGAGCCTCCATTTCATGAATCATATACTGAATGGTTTAATTTGTTGGCTATTACTATTATGGTTCCATAATCTAACACAATTTATTCCTGGCCATTACTGAGAGGGAAATAATCCAAATCAATACAATCAAGGAGAAGACAACCAGAGTTCAGGCACCAGTGTGGGGTTTTGTTTACTTCACTGTAGCGATGGCTGGGCTACACTGGAGGTGCTGGAACTTGAAACCCTGCCCTGAAATGGGGAAAGAGGAAGGGGCCTGGGAGACAGGAGAGCTGTCATCTCTCATGTGCTATGTAACAGCTGCCACGTCTACCCGGATGCAATGAAGACGGTGCGAGTCTTCACTCCTCATTCCCTGACCCTTATCTACATGAGCACACTCAGGCAAGAGTCGTGGAAGGTTGGAGACCTTTGCTTCCGGCAGGCAGCCATCTCGGTAGGTGTGCTGCCCTCTCAAAGGAGAGAACAGTAAGAACCAAGACCCAACAGTTACTGCTGCGGAGGCTTCTGGGTAGAAGAGCGGAATTCCAATGCGCGATGCTGAACCGGAATTTATTTACCAGGCAGAGCAAGTTCTGCTGGGCACCCAGGGTAGGTAACAAGAGCACAGATGCTGAAAAGCAATTCCTTGGTGTTTACCCCCTCAAAGCCCACACTTCCCTTTAGGAGAGAAGTAGAGAAGAGACCAAACCAAACGCTGCTCTCAAAAATACTCAGGAGTTAGAAGTTTTTACCAGAGAATTTCTATACAAAATAATTTAAAAACCAGAGAAGGCCTTTAAAAAAAAAAAGCCACGAGATTTCAGTGTATGAGAGCAGCATTTCCTGCCAGAAGGGTTTCCTGTTTCAGGCGGCCGCAGCGAGGATGTGGTGAGACACCGCCCTGGAGCCCAGCCTGTGCTCCCCCCTCCCGCCCCCCCCCCCCCCCCGCCTGGCCACTTCTCTGTGCCACTCACCCTTCCTCCCCGACGAAGGTGACGTACAGCTTATTTCTCTGCAGGTCTTTCCGGGAGTAGCCCATGATCTGATTAAAAGCATCTTCGAGTAAGTGATCTCTTCTGATGATTAACCTGTCCATAAGGAGACAATTTGAAAAAAAATTAATTAAGGATTATTGCCTAATCCTTATCTTTCTAGGACTGGGCGCTTGCCATTTAATTTCCATTTACCATAACTAACGAGGCTAAAAGGAGTGACTTCATGCCATCGCTCTGTGCCAGCAACTGCTGCGTAAGAGGAGCGCGGATAGCGGAGGCACCCCACCTATGACCTGCGAACCCCGAGAGGCCCTCTGAGTGGTCGAGTCCCTCTATCCAAGGACAATGGGCAACATCACAGGCACAACCCTGCGCTGAGTTAAGGAAGAACAGCCCCAGGAGGTCATGGTTGGAGCCCGAGGGCCCCTAGACAAGGAATTGAGGTACTAAGAGCCTAGAGAGTTGACTGTGAGAACAAGAGGAAAAAAATTCTCTGGGTCCTCCCAAGCAGAGGAGTTTACCGCTGTGCTTGACTTAATTTTTAAATTAAGGGAATCTTGAGATTCCCTAAGTGACAGATACAAACGACTGATACCTGTGGCCCATGAATCCACTTGTCCTAATGACAGTTGAAGTCATCCCTGAGCACATACCAATTTGCCTGTAGTGACAATAGCCATGGAAAGGGAGGTAATGTGGAGGCCAAGGGGTGAAAGCTAGATCAAGAGCTTCGTAAGAGAAACATCAGGAGAGAAGGCTCTGAGAGGCATGGTGTTGGACGGGCTGGTGTTCTCTGAGGTGAGGGAAGTGGACCGGCTAACTTAACCAAGTGAGCCCTCCTGGGGGGGTGGCGAGCGTGGGCTGTGGGCTGCCCTCTGGACCCTTTCTCGGGCACCCGGAACGTGCTGGGACTGCAGTAGCAACGCTCCCTCCTGTATCCTCTCTCAGGGGGCACGTGACCTCGGTGAGGCCCTGGCGCAGGCTGGAGGGGGGATGAGGGCAGGAGGGCCACGTAGAGAATGAGCATCATTCTGCCCACACATCGTGAGGCCGCTTCCATTTCCCCATTTAAATGGAGGTGAAGGAAGACAGGCAGAAACAACGTTCATGAGGTGCGCTGTTGGGCAAGTGAAGTTTAGTCCACAGAGCGACATGCTGAGCATGGTGCCCACACTCGGGTCGGCTCAGGAGACAGTGCTGAGCGATGCAGGACATCGCGACGGCCTCAGAGCCAACGAGTCCACGCTAAGCCAACAGAGATCCTTTTCAGGAGAACAAGTAAATCAGCCTGTCATTTTTTAAAATTTTATTATTATTTTTTTTTAAGTACAGTTTTATTGATGTCAGAAGGGAAGTCAGAGAAAGAGAAACATCAATGATGAGAGACAGTCATGGATCGGCTGCCTCCAGCACGCCCCCTACTGGGGATGGAGCCTGCACCCTGGGCCTGTGCCCTGACCGGAAATCGAACCATGACCTCCTGGTTCACAGGTCGGTGCTCAACAGCTGGGCAGCCTGTACTTTTCCTTAACATTTTTTTACATGGAATGTGGTCGTTTCTTTACTGTTTGCTTTAAAACCTTAAGCTTAATTGTGCTCAATGCCAGAACCGTGTGATGTATGGTGCTGCCACGTACAGACACCAAAATAATTACACCGACTAAAACCAAGGTGGTCGTCCGCCGCAAACCACGCCCAGTTGCACCCCATCCTCTCCCCATCAGCAGACCCTGTGCTGGTTTCGCTCTGACTTACTTTAATTTCCCGGGGCCTTGTCCATATCCTTTAGTCTCCAACTTCCTGTAAAAGTTCCTCAGCTTGGCTTCAAAGTCTCGCTTGTAAGGGGCTGGTGCCCGGGCATTGGCACGCTGCGTACCTACGGCAAACCACAGAGAGAGGGATGGCCTTGCGCAACGTCCCGGTGTGCATCATGCCACCATGAACACAGATCATCAGAGCTGAGACCAGAGGGAACATGTGAAAGCGGGCCATCAATGCGCTCAGCTCCTGCAGCTCCCCACTGTCCAGGTTAACGGCTGCACAGAGCTTACGCAAACAACACTGCCGCTTGTTGCATTCTTTTTCTTTTGCAGAACCATGTGAATGTACTGACTTCTTCTGTTGTTGACACTGTTACAGATGTCCCCCTCCCCCCCCCCACCGTTGCCCACCTCCACACAGCCCCTGCGCTCCTTGGTGGCATGCTGGTCGAAAAGAGCGGAGCCGTTTGGGTAGTTAAGATGGTGCCATGTGTTGGTCAAACATGTTCCCCTTCAGCCCAAGCTGCTGCCAGCCAAGCTGGATCACTCATGCCCAGTGCTGGCTGGAGGGCGGAATGTCTCTGCTGGCTGCTGAGATGATATCATGGCAATTAGACAGGAAGTTATCATGTGAAAAGTATGCGGTGTCTACAGTAAGAGCAGTGAGTTCCCATCCTTTACTCCATGGAAAACCTACGAAATTTCTGTCGGGTATGCACCCTAACTAGGAATTGCTTCAGACGCATAATTGCACGCATTTGATGCCGCAGGGTAGAATAATCTGGATGTAAAAACAGAGTTCAGACATAACTGCTGAAGGCACGTCTCCTGGTTGCACAGAGTAAATAAGACTGCCGTTTGTTGCATTCTCTTTTTGCATAACAATGTGAACGTATTTATTGCTTTTATTGTTGACACTGTCACAGATGTCCCGTTTCCCCCCACCTTTGCCCACCTCCACACAGCCCCTGCTTCTCTTAATATGTGCCAAGTACTGTGATTATCTACAGATTACCTAAAGATTTTTTTAAAAAATATCTCATCATATGACAAGTATCACTAATAAAATGTAGAAGTAACAGTTCCTCTTTCCATAGAAAACTCTGGCTTTGGGTCTTAAGGTATCTAACCGACACGCCGGGGTACAGAATCGGTGATGAAAATGGGAGTCAGGGCCCTGACAAGGACACTGGAAATTTCCACCAGAGATTTCACAACCCAATGAGAGAAACCAGAAAACAGACATGCCGAAGTCCTGTGCCTTACGCACCAGAGTAAGCTCATTAAGTATTGCTTTGATGAATGAATCAGCTCAGTGGTGGTCATTCATTGCTAATACCATGCTAGATTCAGCAAGGGAAGCTCACAATGAGTCAGACAGGGTTCCCGAAGTGGGCACCGTGGCTGGGAAGTCAGCAATCAAACCTGTCCAACAATTGGCGAAGTCCTAACCTCGATGGCGTGCCAACCATAAAGCAGAGGACAGGACTATTGCCCTGGGCCTGGACCCAGACCTAGTGATCCATCTTGTTCGCATTAAAATCATTTTTAAAGATTTTAAATTAACTTTTCAGCATTTAAAAATGAGGAGATTTCAAGTAAAAAAAAAATACATATTTCCTCCAGACAATGTCGGGAGCTCCTGCAGCCGCTGGCGTGCACTCTCCTGGGGCTACGCGGGCCGCTGCTCCATCAGAGGAAGCGTGCGCTCCACGCGCTGGCACGGCTGCCTGGCCCCAGCATGCGCACTGACATCACGGTTATGGGGAAGGGACAGTGAATGAGGATGACAGGGAACAAAGGGGGAAGACGAGGGAGCCAGGCCTTTACCCCGTAGATCTGTCCTCTAGGGCGGCAGCGTGAGTCCAATAAGCCCTGTGAGTGTGGTCGGCAGACACGGGAGACCCGCTCACAGAGCAGAGGAAACACCGTGGCGGAGTGAGTGGGGAGGGAAAGCAGTGGAAGGTTGGAGCCAAACTATGAGAGGAATTGAAAACGCGGCTGAGGAGCCTGGGCCCGATGCAGTGAGCAGTGGGAGGCAGGGTGGCAAAGAGAGAAGATGGGGTGGAGGCCAGTTAGGAGCAGTTGCATGGAGGCCTGAGGCACGGTGAGCCTGGACTGCAGGGTGGGGACGCAGGGGACCATGTGCCATGTGAAATAAGAACGGGTACCAGTAGGGAAGGAGAGAAGCAGGAACTCTCGTGCTAATACAACGTTTTTAGGCCTGGCCTGCGTGGCTCAGGGGTTGAGCATTGACCTATATGAACCAGGAGGTCACAGTTGGATTATAGGTCAGGGCACATGCTCTGGTTGCAGGCTCGATCCCCAGTGGGGGGCATGCAGGAGGCAGCCAATTGATGATTCTCTCTCATCATTGATGTTTCTCTCTCTCTCTCTCTCCCTCTCCCTTCCTCTCTGAAAACAATAAAAGCACTTAAAAAATAAAGTTTTTAGAACAATACCACTGCCGTTCGCTGGTTAAGTGCCGGCTTTGGCTTAGGGACCAGGCGCTTTGCATAGAGAATCCTGGGGAGTCCTCCCAAGTCTAGGGAGCAGGCATTGTTACCCTTTCCACCATCACCACTGTAACTAAGGCAATGGAAGTCACATGCCAGTGAATGGTGGGTGTGGGGTCTGAGCCAGGTCTATCTGACACCCAAAGCAGCATGGGAAGGGAGGCTGGTGGGCGGGGTGTGGGAAGGGAGGCTGGTGGGCAGGGTGTGGGGAGGGAGGCTGGTAGGCGGGGTGTGGGGAGGGAGGCTGGTAGGCGGGGTGTGGGAAGGGAGGCTGGTAGGCGGGGTGTGGGGAGGGAGGCTGGTAGGCGGGGTGTGGGGAGGGAGGCTGGTAGGCGGGGTGTGGGAAGGGAGGCTGGTAGGCGGGGTGTGGGGAGGGAGGCTGGTAGGCGGGGTGTGGGAAGGGAGGCTGGTGGGCAGGGTGTGGGGAGGGAGGCTGGTGGGCGGGGTGTGGGGAGGGAGGCTGGTGGGCGGGGTGTGGGGAGGGAGGCTGGTAGGCGGGGTGTGGGGAGGGAGGTTGGTGGGCAGGGTATGGGGAGGGAGGCTGGTGGGCGGGGTGTGGGGAGGGAGGCTGGTGGGCGGGGTGTGGGGAGGGAGGCTGGTGCCTGCCACTGTCTGCATGGAGCTGGGCACCGAGGGCCCGGGGCCTGCGCTGGGGCTTAGGAACGGTCAGACACACTGCTATTGATCATCGATTTGCCCAGAGGTCTGTCTGCATAGCGATGACTCTTACCCACAGAGCTAAGCGCGGTGTCACAAAGAAAACCAATAACCTCGATCTAAGTGTCTGGGATGCAGAAGGGACTCCTTGGCAGTGGTCCCCACAGCTTGGCTGCACATTAGATCACCTGGGAAGCTTAAAAACCTCCCTGGCCAGGCCACACCCAAGACAGGACATCAGACTCCTGGGGGTGTGGCCTGGCTAAGTGTTTTATAGGGCTCTCCACCAACTCCAAGCATGAGAACCATTATCCGCCGCCCCCTCTCCGCCTGGGAGGGCAAAGGTACCCACAAAACACCTGGGCAGCATCTGCTCCAGCGACCGACACTCCTGGACACCCAGGGACAGGGCAGCACGTGCCAAGTCCCCTCAGGGGTGCAGCATGAGGCTGTCAGCGCTGCCGGCTGAGAAAAGGCGGCCAGTAAACCCAGGCAGCTCGGAGCAGACTCATGAATCCGTGTTCGAGAGCATGATCGTGGAAGAGGAAAGGAAAAACACAGCACCCCAATGAAAATCGTCCAGGCTCAAAAGAAACGTGATTCTTTAGGAGTTCATTCCTTAAACAGAAACACAACAGCCCATCTTATGCTGCTGGCGTGTAACCTGAGATGCTTAAGAGGATGTGGGGAGTCCCATAATGCATTCATCAGCACCAACACGGGCCTCAATAAAACAGCTCTGACTCCACTGATGCTCCCGCTGACGTGACTCCATTACGGAGACTCTGGGGACAGACGTCGTTAAAGGCAAGAAATGCTTCTGCTAATAGTTCTATCATGAAAAAACCATTTACCCATTACTTCACGGCTTAGAAATTACAGGGAATTAGGCCGCTGGCCCTTGTCAGACTCCGAATGCACGTCAGGTGCAACTGCCAAGACATTCCAGGGCAGGAGCGCCGGTACTTCCGCTGTGGAAATAAAACAGGATCTTTCTGGGAGCGGAGTGAGCAGCACTGCGGCCACAGCTCCCCGCGAGGCTCCGGATCCAAGACTCGGACCGAGCGCGACTTCACGGACTTGAACAGAGAAGTCAGACTCAGGACGCTGCTACATTCAGGAAGTGACCCAATGAAGGGTGACTTCATAGGGTAGTCAGCGCTACGCTAATTATTTGCAAGAAGAAATTTCAGTAACAGACATTAGGGTTCTTTTTCCTTTACCATTCCTAGGCAGACCTACAGTCCCTCCATCTAGTGCCGCCCTATTTCTACGTACTGTTACAAACCTGCATCATCACATAGCAACTCCAGAATTCTACCTGAAAAAATCCCTGGGGTGGTACTAGGAAAATCTCTGCATCAAACTTCTAAGACGCCTGGGTCCCTTCTGATTATCCGGAGGTGCCCCCAGGAGCCCCGACCGCCTTGAGGATTAGCGGCCCTGGATGGGGGGTGAGCTCAGCCTCGTCCCACATGGCCCCAGGCTGCTGTACGGGGATGGCTCAGAGCTCATTTCTACCCTGGTTCACTTTCTAAAAAGAAAACTCTCTATGACATTTTCAAAAAATTCTGTCAGTGAATGAGAACAGACTATCAAGCTGTGCAGTAATTTCTGGGCGACTCCATCTTCTGGAACATAGCTCCGCAGTGGAAATTAACAGGGAAAACCACACACACACACACACACACACACACACACACACACATTCACACACTCACACCTCCAGACTACCTGGCTAGAAGCACAGACACTGCAGTCTTCACATTTTTGCTTTATTCCCAAGAGGAACAGGCCTTCAGGTCATTGTTTTGAGCCGGCTCATGCTTTCATTTACATACTATTTGGTTTTGTTTTTTTTAAAAACCCTTGGATAGTCTGGCCTCTCAGACCAGGGTGGATTTTAAAAGGGGAGAGCAAAAGGGCATGCCAGTGACAGGCACCCCTGAGAGCACTGGGGTGGGGGACAGGGAGGCGAGCGACAACAACCACCACCTCTTAGCTGTGACCGACATACTCGGTCGGCTTCCCTTCCCCTTGTTTCTGGAACCACAGGTCCCCATCCCCCACAAGGGACACCTACAGTTACCATTCCTAGGCAGATCACCTTGGGGGGCAGAGTAAAGAGAAGGGGTGGAACCCCACTTCTAGAATAAGTGCAGAGCGACTCCAGGGAGAGTGGGGTGATGGGGGAAGGGAGCGGGAATTAGAGTGGAAAGGAGGGAGAGAGACAGGGAGGATGTTTGTGGGAAGAACAGGCGATGAGATGAGGAGCAGCTAAGATGCTAAGACTTCCGAAAGAGAGAGGAAGAGAGAATCTCCCGTGGGGTCCGAGAAATCATTCCCTCTCCCACCCCAGGCCCTCAAGACGAGCTCCAGGAAAGACCCACGTGGCTCCTCAGTGGGACCTGTGACCTGGGCTGCCTGGGACCTGGGCTGTTGTCGCCTCCAGATGGCCCAGGTCTGGCCAAGGACCGGGAGCGCCGTGCGATGGTCCCTTAAACCACCAAGTGCCTCGTACTCAGAGCTTAGGTGACGGAACGTTCACAGGCGTGAGCACACGTCCCACAGTATTCGTTAAATGGGGGATTTGCTGCATCTAAGTTCCTAGAAATGCCCAGCCTCCTACGGCCCCTAAGTCTCCTCCTGGGCCCGGATCGGACATCACAAACCATACGGTGCTTGGGGCGGAGGGCACGAAGGCCGGGACTGGCATCCAAGGTCCCAGGAAAGCCAAGCTTCCCGCTCCAACATGGGGACAGGTGTTCAGCGGCGCTCTCACAGCTAAAGAGCAGCGAGTCCCCGTTGGCGGAGCCCCTCCCCGCTGCCCTCGACTGTCCCGCACTCAGATAAGGAAACATGGACAGCTGACCTGGTCCTAGGGCTCTGAGAAGAAGATCGTTAAAATTCATGATCGTGGAGGTTTTTACATCATCCCCACACCCTCAGGGGGTGGCGTTCTAGTCACAAGGAGGACCAGACAACCTCTCAGAACCCCTCGGAAGTGTTTTCACGAAAACTTGGGAAACACCGGTAGGAGAGTCTCTTTCACCTGGAGAAAGAGGAGGAAGGCGGCCAGCGAGTCCCCCTGGGGGTCACGTGGCATCAGTTAGTGAGCCCACGGGCCAGGCAGTGCAGCCAACTGTAGAGACAAACCACACCCACTGGACCAGGGGGCCAGAGCATGGGGACGGTTCTCCCTGGGAGTCACAGCCGCCACTAGCACTACTGGCAAGGGGGGTCTGCCTGGGTTCTCCTTGTCTTTGGAATGTAATCCCACACCTGCTTCCAGGAGGCGGGCCATTCCCACCAGGGACTCCTCATGGCCATGGTGATGGGCGATGGAATGAAGTGATTGATAGAGGCATCACGTCGCATGTTCACATGAGCCTCAAGATGCTTGGCCAGTCTCCCGGCCCGCGCCTCCGGGGGAGGGGGGGTTCAGAGGGACACCCCGAGATCTACCTTTTCTGGGGAGGCTGCCTCAGCAAAGGCCTAGGAGGAGAACGTTGGCTGGAATCAGTGACAACCCGCACGGCTTCATTTCTTTACCCATGAAGCACCGGGAGAGGGACAACCCAACTGAACGCCACCCTGGGCCCCAGCTACAATAAAGACCCAACAGAATGAGTAACTATTTAGGCGGCCGGCCCTGCGCATCAGGAAGAAATGGGTTGACATGCTGCAGTTATTAATGGCTCAAATATTGACAAACGCTACTTTTCAGGATCCTATTTCCAGAAAGGAAAAAAAGAAGAAAAAAAAGGAGTAAACAAATATGTCCTGGATGCTTGGGATGGTGTTCTCCAGCGAGGTTTCCTCCACGTAACCAGGGGAGGCGACCACTATTATTCCCATTTTACCGGACAGGAATTCAAGGCCAGGGAGGAGTGGATCGCCCAACGTCACACACGGTTGACAAAGACGAAGGCCAGCTGTGAATGACAGCAATTTCTCCCCCGGACGCTGGCATCAAACGTCTATGTCACATTGAAACTTACCTGTCGCGTCATCTACTGCTGTCGTCCCAACCTGTATCGTCCAAGCTGGTGTCCCTGCTCTGTTCCTGTGTCCCAAGCTGACCGGTGCTTGGGCCCCCAGGGTCCTGCCTGCCCCCGGCCTGGGCTGTGCCGCCTGCTGCTCCGCCCCATTCAAGTGGCCACTCTCTTCCCACCCACATCGTTTGGCCTCTGTGGGCCTGACACAGAGACGCTCAGCTCCCCGCCCCCCGCCCCCCGCCCCCGCCCCCAAAACCCCCTCCTGAACGCCGCTTCTCCTTCCAGGTACTGTCCTATTTTCCTCTCCTTCCACACTTGGCGAAAACAATAGTCTACCCTCCTGGCTTCCTCCTGACGTCCTCTATCATTCTGTCACCGGTCACATTCCAGTCTGTGACCGATGGTTTCACGGAAACTGCCCTGGCAAAGGCCATACCCAATTTCATAAATTTCCAATTTAATGGCCTCTTCTCAGACTCATCCTTCATGACTCCTTTGAAGATGGGGCCCGGTTAACCGCTCCCTCCTCCTTGAAACCTGGCTTCTCTGAAAAGACTTTCCTAATTCTGTTCCAAAATCCACTGGCTCTCTCTCCGCCCATCACTGAAACACTGGGGTTTCTCATGTGACCATCCCCCTTTTCCCTGCTTTCCACAGACTTGTCTTCCCTCGTTCCTCTCCTCTCATTCTGGCCCCGCTGCCACCCGCACCCCTGTTCCCAGCAGCTGCTCCCGAGCTCCATGGCGGTCTTTTCCAGCTGTGCCTGGATATCTCCGAAGATTCCTCAGGAAACACATCCAAACCAAACTCATCCCCGCTCCCCTCCAGGCCAATCCTTTTCATTTCTGGGTAAATGGGGTAACCGCCTGCCTAGCAATCTGGGTGCTGGGACCTCAGAATCTTCCTTACCTGAACTCAAAGTCCTGGGCTCTCCCCCTCCTACGTGCCTTTCGAATTAATTCCCTTTTCTCTATCGTCACCAGTCCCGCTCTTTAGCATGTCACCTGGGTCAACACAACAGCCTTCTGAACAGTTTCTCTGATTCTAGTCTCTCATTTTCTAATCCATCCTCTGTATCGCCACCAAACTGGTCTTTGTAAAACAGGACGTTCCTCTGTTTATACATTTTTAGGGGCTGCACATGGACTACAAGGGACAGCGTCGATGACCCACAGGCCCTAGGCCAGTGATGGCGAACCTATGACATGCGTGTCAGAGGTGACACGCGAACTCATTTTTTTGGTTGATTTTTCTTTGTTAAATGGCATTTAAATACATAAAATAAATATCAAAAATATGTCTTCGTTTTACTATGGTTGCAAATATCAAAAAATTTCTATATGTGACACGGAACCAGAGTTAAGTTAGGGTTTTTCAAAATGCTGACACGCTGAGCTCAAAAGGTTCGCCATCACTGCCCTAGTCTATCTTCTAGTCTGAGCTCTGGGAACTTGCCTTCGCGTTGCCCTATCCATTTGCCCTAAACTGTTTTCATGCTTCGGTGCCATGAAAGCCCTTCTTCCTTTGGTCTCCCTGGTAAACTCCCATCATCGTTCTTCAGGGCCCCCCTTCATACCTGGGACCTTCATCTTTCCCTAAACACCCCACCCCTAGTCTTAAGGGAAGATGTGTTCCCACATCGGTGTTCCCACACATTCTTCAATACAGGACGGACCACAGAGCTTTACAGAGTCATTCGTTGACTCACTGGCCCACTATGAATCCTTCAAAGGCAGAGAGTGTGTTATTCATCGTTGTAGCACCAGTGCTTGGCTCATAGATGATGCTCAATAAATCTGTGGTAAATGAACCTTTTCCTGTTTGAGGAATTTGAGTCGGCTGTAGCTTCATTATCACAACAATATGTGAAAACACATGTTACATATCAACGAACACAGAACAGCTCTTCGTAATACATATGGAGTGTGGATTCCCAGTAACATAGTTTTAAATTCTGAAAGCTGTGAAAGTGTGAACAATGCATTGCCTATAATGAGGATAATGCAGCTGATTTACAACATCATGACTACCCTCCTTTAAAAAGCACTCATTTGCTAAGCTGCATTTTCTACCATTCATTCATTCATTCGTTTATCTATCCATTCACTCCTCCATTCAACCAGTCACTCCTTCATTCACAACATACCTCCTTCAAAAGGAATTTGAAGTTAAACATGTTCGTTTGTTTCATCGGTCACACGTTCTGTCTGCCCACGGGTCCTTCGCTGTCCCATGCAGTGCAGGCAGTGACGACTGCAGGGAAAACTCTCCAAGTCCCTGAAGCTGACCAGCTTCAATTCTCTATTATTTCTCGAAAGTAGAGATTTCTTTTTATTACTCCTTGAATCAGCCTCCTAACTAAAACCTTTTAAGTGCAAAAAGCTAACACAGTATTCTGTGCCCTAACGTTTTCCAAGGCATATTGGGCACCGCCGAGTGAAGAGTAAGTTCTGTCTCTGACTAGGCCGCCCGGCGAGCCTTTACCTTGCTATTCCGGAACGTCATTACCTTCCTGTCAGCATGAATTCCCGGGAAACACGCCAGTTCCAGAGGACAGAGCGTGTCCCATGGCATGCACCCGGGCTGGCCCTAAGATGCACCCGAATGTCCCTGCACCGGCCCTGACGCAGAACACAACTCTGACCTAGGGCTCGCTCCTCGGGGAACCCGGGAGCTGCAGGTGGACTCACCTGGCGAGTTCTGGGGAGAGGACACAGGGGAGCCGCGCGGGGACTGACAGTAGCTGGGGTGGAGTAAGGCATGTGGAGGCACATAAGACATTATCTCTTCTTCAAATAAACTGGGGAAAAACAAGAAACAAAATGCGCACTTTAGCCAACGAGGTGGGGAAAGGCCGTGTTTCCACGCCGAGACGGTCGCTCTCTCCTCCTGGCCCGCCCCACCCGAGGTCGCGTCCCCGTCCCACGTCCCACGGGGAGCGTTGTCCCTCTGCCGGCTGGCCAGTCCCCGCACAGGCTGGCTGCCGGGGCCGCTCCTGAGAAACCTGTGGCTGCTGTGTTTTCCTACCGACGTCGGACAGTGTCGTTTCTGTTTTGCCACTTTAATGTGTGAGTGTGAGTTCACATGTTCGTGTGCAAGAGAACCTGGGTGTTGTCATTTGGGAATAAGAGTCCAACACAACAGACATCTGTTGAGAGCCCCTCCTGGATACACGAAGCATGTTTCACAGCTTCATCTGAGAGACAGACAGCGGCTCTCAGCCTTCGGAGCTCAGGACTTAAAAGGAGCGTTCAAAGCAAAAGAAAACAAAATAGCTCCCAAATAATCAGCCCCCTAGCTTCATAATGGTTTTCAAATGGGGGGGGGGGGGTTTGATGTTAGATTACCCAACCCCGTATCTGCTGTTTCCACTAGTCTTCTAAAAGCCAGGCAGCAGATACCTGGTATCTTGGGATCCCATATCATACAGATGATGATAAGGAAAAGCAGTATTGATTGCACTAACTCAGTGGTCGGCAAACTGCGGCTCGCGAGCCACATGCGGCTCTTTGGCCCCTTGAGTGTGGCCACGAAGTTTCAATCGCACTGTACGTGTGCCCCCGCACGTGGTATTTTGTGGAAGAGCCACACTGAAGGGGCCGCAGTTTGCTGACCACTGCACTAACTCAAACAAACACTTAAAATAGAATGAAAACAACCATAAAGAGTTTTTTAATTAAGAGGTGGAAATAGGTTTCCTTTACACTTGGCCAAATCTAAAACCTGCTCCTTGTTTTCAGAAGATATTCAGAAAAAGAGGCAAGAGTTTAACCTTGTAGGGGTTTAAGGAAAGACCCCCCAGGCGCTGCTTCTGAGCCCGGCAAGGCTGCCCTTCGCCACACCATCCGAGGACTCTGAATGATGCTGGAGGCCGTTTTGGTTGCCGTAACTGGGAGAGGGGGTGCTTTTGGTATCTGGTGGGTAGAGGCTAGGCTGCCCATCAACATCTCACAACGCACAGACTAGCTCCCTGCCACAAAGGCATATCCAGCCCACAGCGGCTACACTTCCGAGGCTGGGAAACCCCGGGTGGTAGCAATGACAACTCCATAGCCTTTCTGTCCTTCTTCACCCACATGCACACATCTGTGGGACCAGCCACTGTAGCAAAGGCACTTTTAGACAAGATATTTTTAAAGCCATCTTTCCACTTTTAAACTATGGAAGTCAGAAGGTTTGGGAACAGAAGCGGTAAGTAATCATATGTTTAATGCCTAACTAAGCCGTGAAATGGCCATTTCTCTTTTTCAGTAAGTCAGTAGTCATTGAATGTGATTTTAAAGGGAATCGCTAGTGAGAAGTCCCATGTAACAGGTGCTACCACAAAGTCCTGGCTAACGTAATTGTAGAGGAGGGATTAGCACCCTCTCCTCAGACATCTACACCTGTGCTTTATTTTTACTTAAGACAAACATGCATGCATATGTGTACATCTGTGTATGTGTACATTTACGTACACACACACATATATATATGCATATATATGCATATGAGTGTGTGTGCATATATATATGCATGCAAGTGTGTATATTTTGTTCTCCTCTCTCACAACCTTAATAGGTATCCTTCCATAGTCTTATATTTAGCAACACATAGGCATAGATAAAAAATATATAGCTTTGCCTGATGCAACGCTGAAAATTACAATGGGTATGTGTACAGAGCATCCTTGGACATTTTGTTCAACAATATAATTCTGAGATTTGTCTGTGCATAAGGATGCAGTTTATTATTTTTACCTGCTAGGCAGCAGGTCATTCTATGAACCAAGTTTATTTATCCCTATCTCCTTTGCCAAATATTTACTTCTCCCCAACTTTGTGCTTTTATCAGTAATGGTGTAGTGAACACCTTGGGCAGACGTAAAAGAGTGTTTTAGCATAAACATGGTAACATAACTGAAATTAGAATTGCTCAGTCATAATGCAGATGCCTTTTCAACTATACTAATATATAACATTGCCAAACTGTATTCCGAAGAGGGTCTAGAAATGGCAATCCCACCATGTCCAGGCAAAAAAAAGAGGCCCAATTTCTCAATTGGAATTATCAGGCTTCTGATTTTTTTTTTTCAAATCGAACAGTGTGAACTAGTATCTTATTATTTGAAACTGCATTTTATGACTGCGAGCATCTCTCCATAAGTGTACTGGTTATTGCTGCTTCAATTTCTATGAAATGCCTTTTTCTAGCCTTCACCCATTTTTCTTTTAAATTGATTTAAAGGCATTCTTTATGTACTTATGATATCATTTTTATGCCTTATGAATATATTCTTCTAGTTTGTTACCTTTCTTTATGTCTTCATATATGGTGTCTTTCATTATGTAAATTTTAAAATTCAAATGTAGCCAAATTTATCTATCATTTCCTATATGAGCTCTAACAGAGAAATATTTTTTTTTACATGAGTTGAGTTAGTGAAAGGATATATGAACTAGAATTATCAATAACAGATGCAGCAAGGTCATTTAAGAACTCTCAGGTTTCATGATATCTATATTGGAAAATAGCCTGATACAGGTTTATTTTTGAATGGAATCATTTCCCAGAGCTGTGGCATCTATCTCTACACTGCAGGCTGCTGATAATCAAGTCCATTGGACCAGGAGTGATTTCTCTTTTTAAGAAATAGACAAAGTATAAAAACAGTCAGTCTTCCCCTATTAGCAACAAATCTGTTGCTTGAGTTCACAGTCACTCTTTCAAATTATTCTAACTCCAAAGTAAAATTAAAAGTAAAGAGCTAAGGATATCCCCAAAAGTTTCAGTAATCATTAAAGATCATTTACTAAGCAGCACAACTAATACACTGTGTCACTGTATTATTAAAATGATAAACACATTTGATCATCCAAATATTTCCAACCAAACTATGGAAGAAACACCATATTCCATATTAATTGACGAATCGTCTTCCTGACTGTCTGGCATAGCCTGTCCTATTTTCAGAACTAGCTCAATACACCATGGGCAAGGCTCACCCTCTTGCGGTCAAGGAACCCCTCTACCATAGGTCTTATTCAGAATCCAGTGAAATGAAATCTTTATGGAAAGTGAATATATCCCAATGAATTATGCTCCAAAAATCCAGTAAAAGAAACTAACGTTTTGGCTTTAGTTTTTAAAATATGGCAACTATCAAGTAGGCAGTTAGAAATGGCTCAGGCCAAGATCATTATGAATAACATGAATGAGATTGTTAGCACTCTGGGATAAATAAAATATTGACTGACATGGCTCAGCATGACTTGCCCTTTCATTCTATGGAGGTCACACTGGTGGGGTGTCCCAACCACTGGGGGGAGCAAGCATTGTTCTACTCTGGCCTCCTACATTTGAAGGGTAATATTGAAAATGAAAAGAGCTCTTGAAATCTGGCTATTTCCCCTCGAAACCACTCTAAAATTTAAGACCAAAGGTACTCTAACCAGCAGCAAAGAAAACACAATTGGTCGGTTTTATGAAGGGCTATCAAGTTGAAAGTGAGGACCAGAGACCAAATTTCAACTTGATCTGATTTCTCAGACCTAAACTCCCAAAACCATAGAGTAAATAAACAGTATTGAATCAGCAAAAGGGGACCGAGCACAAGTTACACACACACACAATCTGAAAGAAAATACAAACATGACCTCTTCTATGCTGAAGGGGTAAGCTGTATCTACCCTTCTGCTCCGTTCTGTGAATGGGACGTTCCATGCAGTGGCCTCTACAGACCCTCCCCTGCTCTAATGCCACCTCCTCGACCAGCAGGGCAAAAACAATCAGACATCCCCGTGATGGGAACGGCGATCCGAATGAAGGACCACTACACCAGCATCCACCTCGGGAAGTGAGCATCCCCCAAGAACTCAGGAATAAAGGCTACCAGTGCTGTCAAATTATTTTCTAAAATGCTCCTGACACCTGATAATAAGGCCCTTTCTAGCTCAAGAATGAGCGTCACCTACCTCAGCAACATCACAAGGTCCGCATCACTGGAAAGACGCACCAATCCGGGGGTCCCTTCCGTTCGAATAAATTGGATCTTCTCCCTGTTCGAGCGAAGAAGCGGTTCACGATTTATGTAGTCGATTTTTGAGACATAACTCAGTGCTTTAGGCACCAATTTTTTAAATGATGGTCACATGATTTTTGGGGTACCTGTTATGTGGCAGCTGCGGTGTGACACCCTAGGAACACACATCCAAGGCAGACATGGTCTTTGCCTTCAAGGACAACCTCACGGGGGTCAACATTAGCCAGTCCTAATGCTGGAAAAGAGTCTTTTATTGGCCCTAACCGGTTTGGCTCAGTGGATAGAGCGTCGGCCTGCGGAATGAAAGGTCCCAGGTTCGATTCTGGTCAAGGGCATGTACCTTGGTTGCGGGCACATCCCCAGTGGGAGGTGTACAGGAGGCAGCTGATCGATGTTTCTCTCTCATCGATGTTTCTAACTCTCTCTCATTCCCTCTCTGTAAAAATTCAATAAAATATATATATATATATATATATATATATATATATATATATACACACAAAGATTCTTTTATTGCCTGCTATTTTGCTGCCCAAGTCCTACTACAGGTCGTAGTGTCATCCAACCAAGAAAACACAGTCTTGGCTTTGAGTTAAAGCCTGTGGTGGGCTTGAATCTAATCAACGGTAGATCATTCAGGCTGATTCCCTGTTATTTCAAATAGTGAGTGTGTAGGGATAGTCATTTATATTCCTGAGAGAGAACCTTTAGATTATATGGGAGGAGCACATTCTTACTTGGAAGCAGGTAGCATCGATGCATTATATATTCAATACAAGAGCAGACGGTTCTTTCAAATAACTGAAAATGTGAGACACTTCCAGTTACTACAGTTGGAGAGAGAGATTCTGTGTCTACCTGTGTAAGGCACACACGCTTCTACAAACTCTTATCCAACACCACACTGTGCACTATTCTACCATCGTTCTATTACAGATACATGTGATAACATCAGGTGTTTTGTTTGTTTCATGAGTCATGTTACTGTTTACAATTCTTTATATTAATACAATTTTAATAAAATTTTTCCTAGTTGTATCCCCTGATTTACACCGGGCTATTTCAAAGCAAACCATATTATTTTTTATGAAATGAGAGGAAAAATAAGAATATAAATTATGTTGAAAGCATTGCATTTGATAGGAGCACTGGGGCCAACAGAAGCATGTCTTACACTAAGGACTAATGACAATGTACTCAGATTCCAGTATGCAATGAAACAGCAAGTATTTAAGCACTTACTTAGATGTAAGTATTTATTTAGATTTAGTTCTTATCTACAGAGCATTTTGTTTCCCTGTTTACTATTTTAGTAAAATTCCACTGCCATTTGCATTTCCAAATTCCATATTCTCTTCTGAGCTATGTAGAGGCCTGCAGGCAATGAGGTGGAAGGCGAGGTTTAATTGTTGAGACAAGAAAATTCCCTAATCACAGAAAGTCACTGGATTTTCTCTCAACAAACACAGCTCACTAGATAAACAGTTCAGTTCCCGGCTTCTTCTGGCTAGATCCATTTTACAGAACATGTTAGCATATGAAGCAGCTAACCTTTGGCATGGCCAGTTTTGTCTGTCCTTCACTACCAGTAGCCATATATATATATATACACACACAATGGCAGACTTGTGTGTAAGAAAGCCCAGCTCTCTGCTTAACGCTATTTCAGTTTGGAGGCTCCAACCAAGCAGAACATTTCCCCCAAGTGTTCCAATCCCATGTCTAAAGCACAGGATGGAAACCAAGGCCCATTATCTGGTGAATGATTTTTTTTTTTTTTGGGTAAGAAATATAAAAGTTGGTTTAAAAAAGCTAACAAGGAAAAGTTATCTTGGAGAAAAAATAAACAATAATTTAAACAAAGAAGTACTCTTTAAGGGCCAGTAACACTATACTTTGATCTTGAAGAATCAAAATCTATCTCCAACAAATACACAATTTATCTCCTAAGTCTATCATCACAGTGAACCAGGCAAACAGATCAAAATCAGAAAGCAAACAGGCTGAGCTCTCTCCCCCACTTCTCTGCCTGGAGGTACCCAGAGGGGGTGGGGCAATGACAAGGATCTCATGCTCTGGACTGTGGCTTGTGTGTTTCCCGTGAATAAGGAAAAGATCATGGTTCTGAATCACAAGGGTGACAGGCTGAGGAAAAGCCAAGACACCAAAGGAAACGTGCCAAGTGGGAAATTGTTCATCACTTTCCAGATATTAACTCCTAAGCAGTGAAGGTCACTCGCCTGATTCTTGAGGCAACGATCGAGCCGAGGCAGGCTGAGACTAGCTTCCTGAGGGACCAGCTAACTCATCACAGAGACAAGTTATCGGTCATATGCTTCCAGGAACAAGACACTGGAGCATGTCATCTGATGTACATCAGGCCACTAAGTACTTTCTTATACTAATATTCATGCATTCTCTCAGCATACATTTTCTGAGTGCCTCCTCTGTGCAAGGCGTGCTATCTATCACACACCAGGAATCCAATACATGGTAAGCCTACAGTCCCTTTCGCAAAGAGTTCACGGCACCGTGAAAGAGAGAAAGTCAGTGGGAAATCCTAGTATCACATGAAAACACTTAGTTACTTTCAGTTAGCTGAACTCTGTTTAGGCCTGATGCCCACCCCTAGCCTATAAACTCCTGTCTAAGGCCTTGTAGGGTAGAAACAAAGTAGGCACTGGGGAAGGGAACAGGTCAAGGCTGAGAACGAGACAGAAGTCAGCTGCTATACTCAGAAATGTCACCAATCTTTTCTGAGAAATGAAAAAAAAAAAATAAGGGAACTACTTCTTTGTCCTCGGGTATTTGACCAACATTCTATAGACCAGTATTTCTCAAACTGGTGTTCTTGTCTACCAGAAATCTACAGACAAAATCTTTGAGTTCTGGGACAATTAAAACATTTTGTTTTCACTTTGATAATCAAAACTGCCGATATTGAGGTACGCATATTTTAGATAATCTCATGGCATTTGTGACTGAACACTGCCATGTGACTCTGGCTCCCATGTTTGCATTTATAAGACAGCTGCTGCCAAGTGATCAGAGATTAACTTCAAAGCGTCAGGGCCAGGCCCTTCGGTCTGCAGCAAGGCCTTAATGGTAACTGTGATAACAACCACCCTTGCCTACTATTCATGCACAATTCTTTACCAACTGAAAACACAAAACTTTTCTTTTGTAGCATTAATTTGCATAATGACGATGCTGAAGTAAGGCTAAGTAATGTATCTCTAAGCTGCCATAGGCTAAAGAGAAAACAAAATAGATGGGTTTCAAAATAAATGAGGTATTTATACTAAATAAAGCATAAAAGATGTCGCAATTCATTCTAAGAACAAATGTTTTACGATAGTTTACAAATAGAAAAGTGGCAGTAAGACCATCACAGAGTACATTGAAGGACCTATGTTCTCTTCAGCATTGTATTTAGGGGCACACTATTGAATGAATTTGCTCATCAAAACAATGAATTGGCAGACAAAATTTATGCTATTTGTTAAGAAGGAAAAATGGTGACCACGATAATGCCACAGATGCCGGTGATGGGCCATTAGATGCAAAATCACAACAATCAAGTCAAACACAACTGAAACGAAAAGCCCAAATGTATCTGTCCCCTGACAATGGTCCCAACGTTGGTGATTCGGTCTCTGAGAAACCAAGTCTTCTCATTAGTTCAAGTGTGATTGATTTTTTAAGTTTTTACTTGATTTTTAAAGTTTTTACTTAATTTATACGTCTCTTGGTTTTATAGTTTATAAAAGTACAGAGATAAAAAGGTTATGCATATTTTATATTTGTACACATTTATGTTTCAATAAAATAAAAGTGGTTAAAGTCTACATTGTAGACCTGACATATTTCTTTTCCTCGTAGAGTGAGAAATAACAGATTTGGCTCCTAACAAATTTCCATGAGTTCACTCAGTGTCTGAAATAAACTAACAGGTTTGAGAAATATTGTTAAAGATACGATGACTCTTAGTAGGGGGACATTGGAAAGTTACATTAATATATTTATCCAGTTGGATCTTATATTGCATAGAGTTATGGGGACTCTGGCAGTCCTCCAATTTCTTCCTTTACTGCCTTCACCTTAAAGCCACTTCCTTGGCTTGTAATGAGGATTAAGGTTATATTCAAATAACAGCTTATCATGTGAACTACCCTGCATGGCTGCTGCTCCTCTCTGTGCACTCTGGGGTACATCCCAGCACTTCCTCCATCACTTTCCCACAGGGCCAGGAAGCTAGAGCTTAAGTTCCTTTTGAAACACGAGTTTCTTGAGGGCAAAGCCCTTCCTTCCTCCTCTGCTTTTGTGTTCCCCAAGTGCCTACCCCGGGGCTGTGCGCACAGCAGTGCTCGGTAAAATGCAAGCCAGGCACTGGATCAGTGAACCCCAAAAGGACAGACTTGGCTCCGAACAAATTTCTCTGAGTCCACTCAGAAGAAACTATCTTGCCATCATTTTGTTGTTGTTGTTGTGGCAGAGAAAAAGACAATCAGAAAGCAGACCTCGGATTATTAACTCAAACAGAACCCCCTGAGGGAAGTGCAAAGACAGGCAAAGGAGCAATCCCTTCTAAAGAAAGCTCACAACGGTGGTATGAGGCTCAACTGTCTAGTGAGAACCTCAGGAGAAAGTTGCTGGCTGCTGCTGCCTCCGATGCCCATAATAATTAGCCTTCTGCGACCACTTCCTCCAGCACAGAGAATCACCCCAGCGGAGGAACCCTAGCAGAAGATCATTTGAGGACAATCAACATAGTCTCAAGACCGGAATTCCCACAGAAAATACTCCCACCGGAACCAGCCAACATTTTGTTGAAGTTGAAGAAGGGCACATGATCAGAAACGACCAGAAGCAGCAACACTTCTAAACCACAGAGCCCTGGGTTGCAGACTCTGCAGCACACATGGTTCCTGCAGACCCAGCTCAGGAACACCTTCAAAAATACACGGGTTTTTAAAAACTCCCCGAGGGCAGTTTTAGAGAAATCCCCAGGACTTCTCTAGCGGGGGATGCCAAGGAAGGAAAATGAGCACCAATCATTAATCCACAGTCTTTGCTGCAGTCACAGGGTCCAGTCTGACTTGTATGGAGCCAAGCAGTGACAGGACCAGCTTTCCTTTCTCTGTCCTATTATAGAGGTTAGATTTGGAAATACTGGTCCATTACGGTCACAGTATACTTACAGACACACAGAAGTGACATTAACCAGCCATATGTTTGGGGGAAAATATTTGTTGTAAATGGATATGAATCAGCTCCTTGATAAGAATGTAAAGAGTTACTTAGAACTATTGGACAAGGAAACTAAGAAAACAATGAACTTACAATTGCATCAAAGAATACCTAGGAATGGCCCAGCTGGCGTGGATCAGTGGTTGAGCATTGACCTATGAACCAGGAGGTCATGGTTTGATTCCTGGTCAGGGCACATGCCCGGTTGCTAGCTCGATCCCCAGAGTGGGACATGCAGGAGGCAACAGATCAATGATTCTCTCTCATCATTGATGTTACTATCTCTCTGTCCCTCTCCCTTCCTCTCTGAAATCAATAAAAATATATATTTTAAAAATACCTAGGAATAAACTTAACCAAGGATGTAAAAGACCTGTACTTGAAAAATTAGAAGACTATAAAGAAAGAAATTGAAGATACAAATAAATGGAAGCAGACACTGTGCTCATAGATAGGAAGAATTAACATCATTAAAATGTCTATACTACCCAAAGCAATCTATAGATTGACTGCAATCCTTATCAAAATACCAATGGCATTTTTCACAGAACTAGACCAAATGATCCAAAACTTTATATGGAACCACAAAAGACCCCAAATAGCCATATCCATCTTGAGAAAGAAGAACAGAGTTGGAGGTATCACATTACCTGATATCAAACTATACCACAAGGCCATTGTAATCAAAACAGCACAGTACTGGCATAAAAACAGACATACTGATCAATGGAATAGAATAGAGAGTCCTGAAATAAACCCACACCTATATGGTCAATTAATATATGACAAAGGAGGCAAGAATATATAGTGGGGTAAAATAAATCTAGTCAATAAATGATGTTGGGAAAATTGGACAGATACATGCAAAAAAATGGAACTAGACTATCTTCATTTTTAAAAATATTGTTGAAAGTATTACATATATCCTCTTTGTTTCCCCATTGACCCCTTCTAGCCAGCCCCAGCTCCCTGCCCTAGGCTTTTACCATCCTATTGTCTGTGTCCATTGGTTATGTATATATGCATACAAATTCTTTGGCTGATCTCTTGCCACCCATCCACCCACCCACCCCTGCCTTCTCTCCTTCTTACACCATATACGATAAACTAACAATGCATTAAAGACTTGAATGCAAGACTCAAAACCATAAAACTCCTCTAAGGAAGCATAGGCCGTAAGATCTCAGACCTTTCTCATGCGATATTTTTCTGATACATCTCCTTGGGCCAGGGAAACAAAAGAAAAAATAAACAAATGGGACTACATCAAACTAAAAAGCTTTTGCACAGTGAAGGCAACCATCAACAAAACAAAAAGACAACCCACTGAATGGAAAAACATATTTGCCAATGATACATCCAAAAACGGGTTAATATCCAAAATTTATAAAGAACTCATACAACTGAACAATCAAAAACATAAACAATCCAATCAAAAAATAGACAAAGGAGCTGAATAGGCACTTCTCCAAAGAGGATATAATGATGGCCAACAGGCCTATGAAAAAATGCTCAATGTCACTAATCATCAGAGAAATTCAAATTTAAAACACAATGAGATATGACCTCACACCCATAAGAATGGCTATCATCAATAAATCCACAAACAACAAGTGTTGCTGAGGACATGGAGAAAAGGGGAACCTTGTGCGCTGCTGGGAACGCAGACTGGGGCGCCCCCTGTAGGAAACAGTACGGAGGGTCCTCAAACAATTAAAAATGGAACCGCCTCGTTACTCAATGATTCCACTTTTGGGTATATACAGGGTGTGGCAAAAGTAGGTTTACAGTTGTCCATATGGAAAATAATAAAATAATTAATAGATAATACAAGAATAAACTGCTTACTCACAACTGTAAACCTACTTTTGCCACATCTTGTATATCCAGAGAAACCCCAAACAGTCATTCGAATGATTATACTATGTGTTCACTGCAGCATTATTTACAATAGCCAAGCTATGAAAGCAATCCAGGTGCCCATCAACAGACACATGCATCAAGAAGAGGTGGTACGTACATATACACAATGGAATAGTATTCAGCCATGGAAAAGAATAAAATCTTCTCATTTGTGACAGCATGGATGGACCTATAGGGTATTATGCTAAGTGAAGTCAGTGAGTCAGAGGAAGACAAATACCATACAATTTCACATATACGTGGAATCTAAAGAACAAAATGAGCAAATAAGCAAAATAGAAAGGAACTCATAGACACAGAGAGCGGACTGATGGTTGCTGGAGGGGAGGGAGGTTGGGGGGGATGGGTGAAAAAGATGAAGGGATTAAGAAGTACAGATTGGTAGTTGCAAAATAGTCATGGGATGTAAAGCACAACATAAGGAATATAATCAATAAGATTGTAATAACTCTGGACCGTGCCAGGTGGGTACTGAAAATATTGGGGGGAACACTTTGTAAAGTAGGTGATTGTCGAACCACTAGGCTGTACACGAGAAGCACTGAATGTAAACAATAATTAAAAAATAAAATTGAAACATAGAGTTACTTAACTCTCTTTGCTGGCTTCCTCATTTTGAAATAAACATAATTATAGTGCATGCCTCAAAGGGTTGTTTGTGGGAAGGATTAAATGAATGAATGAAACTAAAATACTTATCATGGAACCTATTTCGTGATGGCACTGAATAATTCTTAGCTATGGTGTATATCATTAGGTAGGCCTCATAATTATTTATTCATTTTTCAAGAGCTGTAAGATTTATTGGAAACAGGACCAAATTAGAAGCCTTGGGCCAGACTCCTTTTCCTGTTTCTGCAGGTTGCTGTAACCACGCTGATTGTCTTGGTTCATTCCACAAACATTTGTTGAGTACTTTTATGATAAGCAGTCGACAAAATGATGGGCTCTCTATAAAACTGAAATAACTCTGTGAGTGCCGAAGAGTTAACAAATATGAAGGTTTTACATTTCTCATCATTCAATACCTAGTGGGGAACATTATCAATGAAGAAGAGCCCGTTTGAGCTCGAAAAGTGGAGGTTAGTTATTACACACGAGAATCTGGTTATAAGACCCCTTACCTAAGGCACTCCAAGAGCTTGGACCTAAGTCCATCGTGATTCTGAGGAATGAGCATCAAGGATATACTAGAACGTATAACTAGAGAATTTCATTTTCATATGAATTATACTATTTTATTATGTATTTGATAACAGGTGGTTTAATGAAAATATATTGAGGAATTGGAACTGTTACATCTCCTGTCATTTGATTTTAAAATAACTATATATATCAAAAAACAAACAAACAAACTAGTTAATATGAAGCAATTAGGAAGAGCAAGCCAGTAAAAAGCGTGTAAAGGGACAGATAAGGATATGGCAGTGCTTTCTAAACGGTAATGAAAAATGTCAAGGCAAGGACAAAAAACCTCGAAGTACCAATTTCCAGAAAAGAATACCATAAAAACTAGTGGTTTCCCACATTTTGGTAATCATTGTTTAGAAGACTTAAAAAAAAAAAAAATCCACCCACAACAGAAAGAAAAACATAAAATGCTTTGGAAAACCGAGACAAGAAATGCTGAGTTCTTAAATAAACAAGAAAATTTTATTGTAAGAAATGAAAGGGTTCAATACACGAAAAAATGTTATGGTTGTAAAAGAGAAAGTAGAAAAGTATATTTTAATTGTATCCAGAGTAAATATAAAAAACAAACCCTGTGAAAATCCCAATGTATTAGTTTAACTGTTTTCATTGCTTTTTAGAGAGAGAGGGAGGAGAGGGAGAGAAACATCGACTGGTTGCCTCTCGCATGCACCCCTACCAGGGATCAAGCCTGAAACCTGAGTATGTGCCCTGATGGGTAATCGAACCTACGACCTTTCGGTCCACAGGACAATGCTCAACCAACTGAGCCACACTGGCCAGGGCCAACTCTCTATGTATTTTAAAAGTTGAGAACATTATTCAAAAGTTCATCTCAATATGCAAAATAATGCTGCCCAGTCCAGATGGCCGCACAGGCAGGTGCATGCTCACATCCTCCTACCACCACCTCAAAGGTACAGCTAGACTACAGAACAACCATGCTTCAGAATCGCCTGAGGCCCAGCGAGCAGAAGTCCTATAGCTGAGGATGTGGATGGAGAGGCAGCCACTTCGAGGCTGACACCCACGTGTGGGGGATGAAAATAGAGAGGGATGTCTTGGCCGAGGAGGTCCCCCCTGGAGAGCAAAGGGCCCTGGCCCCACACCAGGCCCCCCAGCCCAGGGTTCAAGTGCTGGGAAGAGAAGGTCCTATAACTTCTGGCTGTGGAAATCGGCAGCGATTATGACTGAGTGAGATGCGGGGAGTCGGAGGGGGGGAGGTCTTCTGGAGTCTCAGGCAGTTCCTCTTAAAGGGCCTGCCCAGGGACTTACTCGGACCTGCTCCCTCTGAGTCCTATGAGGATTAAAAAGATGAGTAAGACGTTGACCTTGATTTCATGTAGCTTGCACTTGATTTGGAATGTAAATACATAAGAATCAATATGTTAGGGCCGTGGTCGGCAAACTTCGGCTCTTTGGCCCCTTGAGTGTGGCTCTTCCTAAGCCTTAGGAATACCCTAATTAAGTTAATAACAATGTACCTACCTATATAGTTTAAGTTTAAAAAATTTGGCTCTCAAAAGAAATTTCAATCATTGTACTGTTGATATTTGGCTCTGTTGACTAATGAGTTTGCCTACCACTGTGTTAGGGGAAAAAAACAAGATATTTTAAAATACTTTAAGCACAGATGGTATACTATTAAGCCATTTCTATGATAAATGATCAAAGTCAGACACATAAGGCACCTGATTTTTAATATAATGACATGCTTATGAGCCTGCGAGAATGTTTTCAGTAAAATGTGTCCCAAGGAACTGATAGTAATAACTAATTAACTAATTCAATGGGGTACATTCATAGTATCCATTTGTATGTGGGACGATGTGTATGAACAAGGAGGTTTTAATTTTAGGTTAATTTTGCTGTAGACAGTTTCCGTGACTATTTAAATCCACCGAGAGAGACAAAAAATACATTATTAACATAGACGGGATGCATACTTCGTTTGTAAGAAATGCCTCTGATTCACTAATAAGTTCTCACTTTACCTGAACATACATGTAAACAGCAGATTCCATTAGAAACTATTTTGTGCTAGCATAGTGACCGTGCATTCTGGGATGCCTTTTTACTCTTTCGCGTTTGGGGGGAAACATTGAGGCTCGACTCTACACTGATATTTTCCTTTGGCCCACACAGAGCTACTGAAGAAAGATGGCGTTTTGCAGAACTGTTTTCGTCCTAAGAGCAACAATACAGCAAAAATCAATAGTGGAACAGACATGCCCCAAACATGGCTGCTCTTCATGCTGGAAAATGGTGTGCAGATCCTGACTGAACTGTTAGCAAGAAATGACAAGGCTCTGTGGCCCACAATCCGCAATATCTCTCACGAGATGACCGGGAGCTCATTTCTCAGTCTTATTAACTAGGCCTTCTTACGCAAGACCCTCTGGTGCACCATGCATGACCGAGTGGGTGCCACAGTAAACAAATGTACAGGATGGTAACGTGCATGGTTTGGTGATTTTGGTGGGAGTTAGAGCAGCCTGCGTGCCCGGCTGGGGAAAGTACTCAGACTTGATTAGAGGTCAACTAATGGGAAACTGGGATTTCTGGGTAAGCAACCGCTGCCGTGTTAGACTTGACCTTTAGAAGGTGACGACGAGCTTAGAGACCTGACAGACTGGCGGGGTGGGTGGGGAGGGCGAAATGGGTGGCGTCTAAAGGTACAAACTCCGGTGGTAAAGGAAACAAGTGCTGGGACGTGACAGACAGCATGGTGACCTTCGTTCAGTGATCTTCAGCCTTTCCCAGCCAGCTCATGGCACATAAGCTTAGCACTGAAAGTCTGCGGCACACCAAGAAATCTATTTCTTGCTGATCTGACAAAATAAATCGGAATAATTGTAATGTATTCACAATGGACAGATATTGTTGTGCTGGCTGTTGTCACTTATTTTTTTAAAAAGAGAGATCCATTATCTATCTATCTATCTATCTATCTATCTATCTATCTATCTATCTATCTATCTTGGTTAATCCTCACCCGAGGATATTTTTCCATTGATTTTTAGAGAGAGTGGAAGGGAGAGGAAGAGACAGAAAGAAACATCGATGTGGGGGAGACACATCGATTGGCTGACTCCTGCACACACCCTGACCAGGGCCGGGGAACCTGCAACCGAGGTACATACCCTTGATCAGAATCGAACCCGGGACCCTTTAGCTCATGGGCCAATGCTCTATCCACTGAGCCAAACTGTCTGGGGCTGTTGTCATTTTTTATTTGGCAATCTAAGGAAAAAGAGGACAGTGCCCCTGGCTAAATAGTATTGCATGTTCTAAAAATTCTGTGGCACACCGTTTGAAAATCGCTACTGCAGTTAATAATACTGTGTTGCATATTTGAAAGTTGCTAAGAGAGATCTTAACACTCTCATTACAAGAAAAAATTTTATAACTATGTTTGGTGACAGATGTTAACTAGACTTATTGCGGTGATCATTTTACAGTACATGCAAATATCAAATCATTATGTTGGGCACCTGAAACTAATATAATGTTGCAGGTCAAAAATACCTCAGGAAAAAATAGAGACAGACTGAGAACATCATAAGAAGGATATTTGGTAATTTATTTTCAAATAAACAAATATATATATGTGTATACATATATACACATATATATATATTCACTATATGCAAAATGCTACTCTAGATATTTGAGCATAAAGAAGAGAAATAATGATTTGAATAACATCCCTATTTGTAAGGAGCTTAAAATGGAATTAAAAATAAAGCATAAAGGCTCAAAAGTCTAATTAAAGCACAAAAGTCACAGAACCAAAATAGTATGAAGGGTAAGTTGATATATTACATGATTAAGTAGGCAATTAAGTGTCTAGACCACAGCTTATTAAACCTGGCAGCGCCAATGAAATTATAGAGAGAGGTTTTAAAAAGTAAATGCTTGAGCTCTACCCCAGACCTCCTGAATGAAACTTCTGGGCAGGGTGTGGAAGACTAGGGGGTACAACTTCAGAGAAGGGAGGGGAGCTGGGGGCGATGAGACCTGGCACCTTGTACTTCATAAAGCTCCCAGATGATCCTGATGAACACAGGCTGGCACCCCAAGTAGAGAAGGACTTGAGGGCCCCTGCTGTGGGTCAGGATGGCACCCCAGGGCAGACCCATTTCTACCAGTGAATGTGGCGTGTAAACCCAAAGGGCTTGGAGTTCTGGCAGACTGTCCGCCTTAACTCCCACTTTTTCCATCTCGCCATGGACGCTGAGAAAATCTAGCCTCGTTCCTGAGAGGGAGCATACACAGGGAGGGTGCACCGCTCATGGAGGGGCGGATGGCATTGAGTTCCGAAGGCAAGGTCTTTCCTGCCCAACGCAGAAGAGGAGAAAAATCCTGCCAGGGAAAAGGAGCAGCATGTTTTCAGGAAAGTACAACCAGGCTTGAAGCCGGAGGCGTGGAAGGCCTGTTGAGAAGAAAGGGTTCGTGCAGGGGAATGCGGGACTGTAGACGGTATCGGGTTCCCTCCTCGGGTCCCCTCCTCGGTTCGGCTGTGTTTTTATTATGGAAAAATTCGAATACCAAGTCTAGGGTTTTATGAATCTCAATTCAACAAGCTCTATGTTGTTTTTGTTTTCTCAAGCTACTCAAAAAGGTTCGTGTCTTGTTATTTTCATTATAATCTGCACATCTAGGGGGCATTCTTGGCTGTGAATTTTGTGGGTGTTTTTTTTTTCATATTCTTTAAAGAAGGTTCTGGGTTCTTTAGTCAATTTTATTCCATCCTTGTACTTAACAGAGAAAACCCAGGACTACAGTGACCTGGCGTTGACGACATGAAGTGTTCGTGACCAGATGCCTCTGGACAGCAAGCCAGAGAGAAAGAGTAAATTTCCAAGACGATGACCATTGTTCCTGAAGATTTAAAGCTGGGGCGTACGCACTCTGCACCAAACGCCAATACTATGGTTACCTGAGTGAGTGGTTCCTGGTGAGATCAGGCTGACGTTCCTGCAGAATTTCAAAGATATTGGGTTGGCGCAGAAATGCAACGATCTTGTCATTATAAGCTGAAAATCAGAAAACAGGACAACATTTACAAACAACCTGCTATTCGTTTTGTGCATACGAATCCAAACTTTTTAAAAATCTGTTTTTGGGGTTAATACTCCTGGCACTCAAGCCACTACCAACACTTAAACTCCACGCTGTGTCTATGCTGTTATGAACATTGGACTTAGATCTATCCAGTGTGACTTTCTTTACCATTCATTACTCATTTGATGAGTCATATTTGTCATCAACTAGCAAGGTGAGATCACCAGGATTCTATCTATTAATCATTTCAAGCCACTGCTTATCAAAATCAACTTCATAAGTAACTTTTAGAAATAGATAACTATCTTCTGATTACATATCAGCCATGCAGGGAGGTGAAGAGGCAGAACAAGTCCCCAAAATGCAACAGTAGCCAGCAACCGCTACTACCAAAATGCAGAGAACAAGCCATTCCCGAATTCTATGTGGGAATAGGTGCCATCAGGCCACACACAGCGCTTTACCAAACCAACTATATCGACACCTACAACATAATCAGCAATATCAACTATCCGTTAAAAAAATTTTATCTTAGCCAAGGTTGCCTAATGCCCATAGAAATTTAAAAATAGTTACTTAAAATTTATTAAGGGCTTTTGTCATACCTCTTTTTATCAAGAAAACTAGTTTTTTTTTTACTTAAGATGATTCATCTTGATTACATTTATTTATAATCAGAAATATAGGTATATTTAAATCACATAACTGAGTGAATTCTCAAATATCAGAAACCCTTAACAACTTATTTTTCTTTAACTTCAACAATCTAATGCAACAGCTCTAGTCAGAAAAGGCAGAGCATGGCATTAAAAAATCTCCTCCTAGAGCCGTGGTCGGCAAACCGCGGCTCGAGAACCACATGCGGCTCTTTGGCCCCTTGAGTGGCGCGCACGTACAGTGTGATTGAAACTTCGTGGCCCATGCGCAGAAGTCGGTATTTTGTGGAAGAGCCACACTGAAGGGGCCAAAGAGCCGCATGTGGCTCGCGAGCCGCAGTTTGCCGACCACTGTCCTAGAGGATTGTACAAGACCTAAGTGCTTTGGGATTCGGATCAATTTCCTGGGGATGACGCAGAGTTTCTGAGTCCAGGGCAAGAGCAGCGGGCGGACAAGGGGGCAGTGCCAGCACAGCATGCACGGGACAGGCTGGCGCAAGAAGCAGGGTGGAGGTTTCTGGGAGGGGGTGCCATACCCACTGGAACCATGTCCTGGTACTGTGGCCTGCTGACGGTGTTGAACGTGCTGGACGGCCTGGGAAGGACGGGCGGCCCCGCGTGTCGCGAATCCTCTCCTACCTGCAGACACAAGCACCCCTTAGGCTCTGCACCCAGACCTCGCGTGCTTGCTATCAGCACCTGAGCCACGTCTTTCTTTTTGCTCTTTTTCTGGTTAACCCTCACCCGAGGATATTTTTCCATTATTTTTAGGGAGAGTAGAAGAGAGAGGGAAAGACAGAAAGAAATATTAATGTGAGAGAACATACTGATTGGTTGACTCCTGTACACGCCCCGACGAGGGCCCGGGCTAGGGGAGAAGCCTGCAACCAAGGTACGTGCCCTTGACCGGAACTGAACCCAGGACCCTTTGGTCCGCAGGCCAATGCTCTATCTACTGAGCCAAACCGGCTAGGGCAATGAGCATTGGTAGATACCAACCGATCAGTAAAGATGCCAGCGGGGGAGCTGGCTCGAGATTCCCAAAAGCTCTGCTTTAGTTGCTGAACTGAGTGGAGGGGCAGGACATCCGGGTCCATGAGAGGGGCAGGGGCACTGACTGCTCACTGTATGGCACAGGGGTAGCTCCACATGCTCACGATGATGGGGCTGCAGGAGCTAAACAGCACACCTGCTCAGCAGGGATGACTTCCGCCCGACAGAACCCAAACCTGCCACGGGACACGCGGACAAAGACCCGCGCGGGACAAACACATCGCATCTCGGCAGAGCCAGGGGGCACCTGCCTTCCCCGGTGGGTCAGGGGATCCTGCCTCCCAGAGGAGGGGCCTGGGGCAGATGTCTCCATGTGGGCTTCTGAGCCGGTGCATTATCTGCTCAGGAGCAATTCCGCTTGCCTATTAGAGCACCCGGCCCAGCAGCTCTTTCTGGTTTGAACCTCCCACCCAGGGAGCTAATCATAGCAGGTGTGGAGGAGCCAAATGGGGCTGCCCTGACCTGAATTAGTTATGGGGCCTATTATAGATTCACACACTCATTCATACCAGCAGACAAACAAAAAATATTCTGAAGAGGAAATGCCAATACTGCTTTCGCTCCGTGTTAGCGTCCCCCACCCTGATATCACACGAGCCTTTTAAGACAACAGTGGAACAGTAGCGTTAAGATAACGAAAGGCAAAATAACACACTGGATTTATACGTCGGCACCTTTCAAACAGAGCTTCTCCTCTCACCCATTCAAATCTGCACATCGGGCATCAGAGTGGGCTTTGGTGAGAGTTTTTCTCAAGGCCCTGAAACTGGCAATGTCTCCCCGCCCTGCACGGCTTGCTCATCCCTGGGGGATATTCCCACGGTCAGTGTCGAGCAGATGGCCCTCCTGAAAGCATTTATCACTCATGCTTGTTCATCTGTATTAGGCTTAGTTTCATCTGCTCTCTCC
Source organism: Myotis nattereri (assembly GCF_964212035.1). NCBI lineage: Eukaryota > Metazoa > Chordata > Mammalia > Chiroptera > Vespertilionidae > Myotis > Myotis nattereri. The sequence goes on from NC_138082.1 coordinate 6,199,653, forward strand.
TCGATGAGAACACAGGACGGGAACATATGTTATGGACGCGTATCACTGAAACAAGCACCATGCAGCCACTGCAGGTGTGGGTCAGTATCACCCGGTGGATGGAAGAGATGCCGCCATCCCCCCACCTGCGTGTTTGCAAACGGAGCAGAGGAGCGGGGCTGGGAAGCCCGTCTGTCCATGGGACTGAACGGTTCTCAGGCTGCCTCTCGGGAGCTGCTGGCCCACGCGCGGCATGAATCCCCGCGACTCCGTGGTCTGGGGGGATTCCAGGGTGAACTGCGTCTCGTGTGTCAGTCACAGAGTTAGTGCTGCCATCGCCCACAGGCACGTTCCCTCCTGTCCGGATGCTGCTGCTGCCACTTCCCAGGACAGCGGAGGTCCACTCCACACCCCACCCCTCCTTCCTGCCCGGTGGCCAGCCCGTGGGAGGCCCTGAGAGCTGAGCCTGTCGCTGCCTCAAGTGCACCTTCCATCGCGGTGCCAGGACACGTGTCCCCTCAAAAAGGCTGAACAAGGCGGGCCCCAACGCTCCGTCTTTATGGGGTACCTCTCCCCACGGCTCAGTGTCCATCAAGGCGAAGAGCAATGGTCACTCAAATGTTAACGTGCACCTTAGGGCCCCTCTCCCACAACGGGCTACTTCTAGATCATGGAACTAGTCTAGATCCATGGTCGGCAAACCGCGGCTCACGAGCCACATGCGGCTCTTTGGCCCTTTGAGTGTGGCCACGAAGTTTCAATCGCACTGTACCTGCGCGCCTGCACGTGGTATTTTGTGGAAGAGCCACACTCAAGGGCAGGGGTGGGCAAACTTTTTGACTCGAGGGCCACAATGGGTTCTTAAACTGGACCGGAGGGCCGGAACAAAAGCATGGATGGAGTGTTTGTGTGAACTAATATAAATTCAAAGTAGACACCATTACATAAAAGGGTATGGTCTTTTTTTTTTTTTTTTTTTAGTTTTATTCATTTCAAACGTGCTGGATCCGGCCCGCGGACCGTAGTTTGCCCACGGCTGCTCAAGGGGCAGCAGTTTGCCGACCACTGGTCTAGATCATGGAAAGAAAATGTGAGTCCAGCTATTCATCTCACGCGCACAGCCCTGAGCAGTGAGCAGTCAGCTCCATGCGGTAAAGTCGAGATAAGACAGTGGCTCGAGTGCACTGGCCACGGCAGCGAGGCAGGCAGCGCCCTAACTGCTCCGCGCCATGCACGGGTCCAAAGGTGAGTGTTCTGCCTGTCAGATGAATGCTGTGTGCATCGCCCACTGCACCACAGAGGCTTGCAGGAGAGCAAGGTAAAGATTTATTAGCTGCTCGTAAAGCATACATATTTCTGTGGCTGCCTCATCCTGCAGTAGACCATGTTTATATGAGCATCTCCTGTACACTCCTCTGTGTCTGCACTTACAACCAGCACACACGCCGGACGCATGAGAGCCAGTGTGGAGAGGATGAGGGGGAATTCCAGAGGGGAATTTTGATGTCTCAAGTCCAGTTACTCACAGCACTTATAATTGTTTCTTATAATAGAAGCTACAGAAGTATATGGCTCGCAATACAGTACTGAAAATAGGGTATGCACATCGGTGTGGAAGAGGCGTGCAGGAAAATAATCTGAATTAAATCTGTCAAAGGGAATTATTAGAAACAATGCATATGAAGTGAGGATATGTATCCAAAGCAGACGTCCATCCGTAGAAGGAGAAGAAATGTGACCTCCAGGATTCCTTTTCTTTATTTAAGCCTCTATAGAAAAGGAGAAGCAGGAAAGGGTGACTTCTGGTTTTGTTAGGCTATTCGAGAGCCCTCGTGTGGCTGCCATGGGTCCCTGCACACCAGCCAATAGAAATTTCAGGAATTCTTAATTCTACCCATTTTCTCTGGACGCTTCCAGTACATAAATCAACTCTCAGATACAACTCAATCTTAAAGAATATTACTGAGTGAGAATGCCACAATCCCCCCGCCTTGGCCAGAGATCTTTATGGAATCCACCAAGCCTCACTTCAGAAAATCCCTGACATTTCACCCAAACTTAGCCCACTACAAGTCACGTTCCTTCCTTCCTGTGAAGCTGCCCTTAGGTGGGCAAAAGGGCTCATCCCCACTTTTTAGTAAATTTATATTTTATTGATTTCAGAGAGGAAGGGAGAGGGAGAGAGAGATGGAAATATCCATGATGAGAGAGAATTATGGATTGGCTGCCTCCTACACACCCAACACTGGAGATTGAGCCTGCAACCAGGGCATGTGCCCTGACTGGGAATCAAACCGTGACCTCCTGATTCATAGGTCAATGTTCAACCACTGAGCCGCACCAGTCAGGCTCATCATCCCCTCTTACGTATTGCATCACATTATGAATTCTCTCTCACTAGCCTCTGAATGTAAGAAAACCTCTCGTTTCTTTCCTCTCCCCTCCGATAGGCTGCTTCTTCTATTGGGCACGTGGGCTCCATGCGTCTCCAAAGAAGCCCTGTCAACATCCCAGCCCTCCCCAGCCTCCACATGAGCATCTCTAAGTCAAACCAGGAAAGCGAGACAGGGCGGGGGAGCCACACATCACCCCCTGGAGCACCCAGCAGCCCCGGTCGGGGGTCCCGGGGTCAGCCGCCCCAGTCGGGGGTCCCGGGGTCAGCAGCCTGTCGGGGGTCCCAGGGTCAGTGGCCCCGGTCGGGGGTCCCGGGGTCAGCGGCCCCGGTCGGGGGTCCCGGGGTCAGCGGCCCCGGTCGGGGGTCCCGGGGTCAGCGGCCCCGGTCGGGGGTCCCGGGGTCAGCAGCCCGTCGGGGGTCCCGGGGTCAGCGGCCCCGGTCGGGGGTCCCGGGGTCAGCGGCCCCAGTCGGGGGTACCAGGGTCAGCAGCCCCGGTCGGTCGGGGTTCCCCGGGCTTGACTCACCTCGCCCGCGCTGTGGCTGCGCTGTCGGGTCAGGTGCTGCCGGTGCACCAGCGCGCTCGTGGGCCGGCTGCTCTGCAGGGGGAGCCGGGGGTCGATGAACGTGGTGGTCCGGGAGTTGTGGTCGACAAAGAACGCCTAGGAGACAAGCCATGCAGTGGTCAGTGCACGCCACACACTTCTCAGCTGAGCTGCCACTTCTCACTTGTGAGTAATGGTCTTAGCTCCATTTTCTCCTAATTTGGGGAGAATTTCTCCTTAAAGCCCCCACACCCCCTGAAAAGACAAAAACAGAGAAAGACATGTTTCCATTGGATCTGGAATGAGGAGAGCGGGAAGGCAATTTATTCCTGGTTTTAGGAAATAACTCCAAGCGATAGGCATCAAAGATAGGATCTGAGAAAGAAGTCACATGAGAGCACATTCGGGCTTCTCTTAACTGATGCTCTTTAAGCGCTTACTGCATCCAGAATTACTCCCAAAGTCTGCTCGCCTGAAACTCCCAACGCCATCGGCTGCCTCTCCTATGCAGTCAGCACCAGCCCCCATTTCCCATGGCAGTGTCTCCTCTCTGTCCCGGCCCAGCCTGGCCACAGCCCGTTACTTCAGGGCTTTCTCTTGGGCATGCAAACATCGCCAGCTCCTCAGGGGACCCCCATCGCTGCCCTTCCTCATGGGATGGCACCTAGGATCAGAATTATGCTTTCTGAGTGCCTAGATTACATCCCTGCTCCAATCCTGAGCCCCGCTGGCTACCCATTACCAATGGAGAAACATCCCACCCTCCGACCGGGTTTCCAAGACTTTAAAATCTTCCTCCTGGCCCTAACCGGTTTGGCTCAGTGGATAGAGCATTGGCCTGTGGACTGAAGGGCCCAGGTTTGATTCTGGTCAAGGGCATGTGCCTTGTTTGCGGGCATATCCCCAGTAAAGGGGGGGGGTGCAGGAGGCAGCTGATGGATGTTTCGCTCTCATCGATGTTTCCAACTCTCTATCCCTCTCCCTTCCTCTCTGTAAAAAATCAATAAAATATATTTTAAAAAATCTTCCTCCTTGCCTTCCGGTTTTGCCATCAATCCCGCATTCATACAAATGTTATCAGATACAGTGACTCTGGGCCAGCCCCTGAAGTTCTCTCTGTAGATTCCTTATGAAAACATGTCCCCTCTTTCATAATAAACATGTCTCCCATAATAAGTGGGAGGAAACCACGCCTGCTGTGTTCACGGCAGAATCCCTGGTGACATGACGTCATGAATGAGCACAAGCCACTTCCCTCAGTGCTGAGGGAAGGACTGCATACAGGGTAGGGAAGCCTTCTTTTTAACCTTTTTGTTTGTTTGTTTGTTTAATTCTACAGATCAACACCAAGTGCTACTTATCGTTGTCTTCAGGAGCCAAGTGGTGTAAGTTTGCCAAGTGAAATTCACTCCAGGGAATAACGAAGCCCATGATCTCGAGGACAATTAGGAAACATGTTTCCCACGATCAGATAAAGCTCATCAGGTCATCCAAGAGGAAAGGGACTGTGCGGAGAGCCCGGAGACTCTTCACTCGCTAACCAGGGTTCAGGGCACCTGAGACAGGCCAACAGCCTCAGCAGAAACCAACTTCTCGAACGGAGGGGGCTCGGTTACCGAAGCAGCTTACACACTCGGAATGAGAGGGCCCAGGCAGACCCTGGTGCCCACTGCGTTCATGCCTTTCCAGAAACAGTCCTTCCCACGATGGAGCACAGCGCTTCTGTACACACATGTGCTTCTGTACACACGTGACCAGGAACGGGGGGCAACCACAGGCAGGGAGCTCCCAGATAGGAAAAAAGGACTTCTTTGTAAAGAAATAACTCCAAGGAGTCGACGCACTAGAGAACAAAGCTGATAAATGGACAAGATGAGAATCCTTGCCCGTCCCTCCTCTCGATAGCCGATGTCCAGGTGGCAAAGACTGGAATAAAGGAGGAGACAGTGTCGCCAGCCTTGCAGCCCTGGGCAAAGCTCTCTTCCTCCTCACCTGTCAGGAGAATGTCTTTCTTCCCTGGTCCTTGTGGAAAACACACACAGAGGGTAACCCTTAAACAGGCTTGTATCAGCAGGCTCAGTCAAAGGTCACCACCGGCCCCATCTGACTCAGATTTCTAATACAATAGTCTATTATTTCTGCCACTATTCAAAATTTCATAAGATAGGAAATGAATTGTTTTTACAAGTGGACATTCAAAGTAATATATAATAATAAAATCATAATATGCTAATTAGACCAGACGTCCTTCCAGACGACCTTCTGGACGAAGCTGGGGCTGCGAGGGAAGCCCGGGTCCCAGGTGCCAGAGGGAAGCCGGTGCCGGCAGCCGGGGGAAGGAAGGCCTACTCTTGCACGAATTTCGTGCATCGGGCCTCTAGTCGGTATTATAATTAACCCCATACCTGCTTTATGTGAATTAAGATTCAGCTTCCATTACCAAAATCATTATATAAGCAGTGTTGCTTAAGGGGAAACTATAAGGAGTACTAAAATAGAATTGCCTGTTTACTCTGCCTAATTTCTTGGGAATGTTTTGAAGGGGTGGGTGGCCATTTGGAGGTAACCACGATACACCTGTAATTACCGGGACACCTGGGTGTGCACACCCAGGGCAGCTCTGATTCACATGCAGAGTCACAGTATAATTGGATGTTCCGAGGCTCGTCTAAAACCCATCCTCTACAGAATCGCGCTGTCAATGCCTGGGGGGGAGGGCTCTTCCGTACTCACTCTGTGATCACCACTAGCTCCCAGGGTTCCGCTAAACCGCCCAAAACGCTAGCATGCAGGCTCCTGACCCAAATACAGAAAGACAACTTACAGTGACCTAACCAAGTATAGAAAGTCACGTTCTTTTACAGAAGCATAGACATACTTAAGGATTTGGAAAAATAAATGTGTGTGTGTGTGTGTGTGTTGGGTGGAAAGGGTAAAGAGCTAAAGACTATAAAACCACAAATAGGATAGCAGGTTCTACACCATCCCAGGGCCGACATGAATGAATGACCAAGCTAACTAACACTTGAGAGGCAGAAGGCAGCGCAGTGATTGGATGCCTGGGATCTGGAAAAAGGCAAATCTGGCTCTGAGCCCCGGCTCACCCCTTACTAGAGACAGAACCTTGGGCAAAACGTAACTTTTTTTAAACCACCATTTCTTTTCTGTGAAATGGGGATAATACCACCCACATCTAGGGAAGGTGAAGTCAGATGGTTCATATAAATTGCGGAAGACAGCGCCTGTGATCCCTTACATATGAGTTACTGTTATCATGACTAACAGTAACAGTTTTCGCTTCTGAGACATTTTTCCGAGGGTGGCAATGTTTCTGGCTATCGTCCACAGAAAAGGCTCGAAAGGATGGAGAAGCCACGAAGCTCCCCGTCCTGGGCTCCCTGTAGGCATGTGTGGCCCACACTAAGTTTGGGCGATGAGATACAAAGAGAGCGTCACATGGTTATTCTGGGAACCCCCGCCCCTTATTCAGGCGATTTTACAAGGTCAGGCCCTGCTTCTGCCCTTCATCCATCTGCTCCCCAAAACAAGGGTGTTGTTGCCAGAGCCCCAGCAGCCGTGTGGAGCCATGAAGATGAAGAATGGCTCTCACAACTCAAGGAACCACCTTGAAAGCCCTTGACTTCCTCTCTCTGAACTTCTTTATGTGAGAGAATGAAATCTTGTGCATTAAACCTTGTATGGGTCTCGGCTACAAACTAAATCCTCTCTGTCCACGGAGGTCTCGGCGTTTCGGAGGACACATGATCTTCCTAAAACTGGAAGCACAGCCCGGCCGGCGTGGCTCCGTGGCTGAGTGTCAACCTGTGAACCAGGAGGTCACGGTTCCATCACATGTCCAGGTTGGGCTCAATCTCCAGTGGGAGGCGTGTAAGAGGCAGCTGATCCGTGATTCTCTCTCATCATTGATGTTTCTATCTCTCCCTCCCTCTCCCTCCCTCTGAAATCAATTAAAAAAATACTTTTTTTTTTTTTTTTTTTAGAAAAGAAGCGATTCCTGGGCAAGCATTCCGGCTTTGCTCCACCCGCCATGCGGCCTTCGACAGGTGTCCGTGGTCTCTGCTTTATCCACGTAAGGGGACCACACAGGTCACAGGGGGGCTGGGGACACGCATTCCACTTCACAGCCGAGAGGAAAGCGTAGAGAAATCACTGCCACGTGCAGGCTTGCCGTTTCTATTTCTGACACACAATTATGCCAGGAAAGTGGGTCCCTTCCCCACTGGATACCTGAACTGGTTCAAGCCAGTCATGACACTGACCTCGTCCTTTTTACAAATAAAACTGGGGCGACACTTGATGACACCATTCTGGAGTAGCCTGACTGTGTTTATGAAAGTATCTAACATGTCCCGACAAGTTCTGTCCTGGTGAGCCGCATGTTGAGAATGCAGACTCCAGGGAAAAAAAGCAACGGTCTCGGAAAAAATGCATCTTTTTCAGATTAGCCACGAGCAAAGCAAATTTGAAGGACACAGACCTCCTACTGCTGAGTTTCATTAAGGAAATTCCCTCAAGCCGCCCGGTGCTGGGCCAACTACGACCCACAACACAGTCAGTCACAAGGAAAGGAATGCACGGACCCCAACCGAAATCTCACTTTGCAACCCTCTCCCCTCTGCCCGCTCCGGGCCTGGTCTCAGGCAGGAGCGCTGGGCTGCCCGGAGCTGAGGGGCATTTTGGTGGAGCCAAACAAAATATGCTTCTCTCTTTACACAATTCTTTTTTTAAAAGCTTCTATTATTTTAAGAAAAGAAAAGGCCATCCGTATCACAACAAATCTTACTGACAGAAGTTTGAAATGGTTTCCAGTTAACAAACATTCTGCCAAACCAGAAATCCATATTAAAAGACTGTGTCAACAAACAGAAAAGAAAAACAAACAAAACCAAAAAGCAGCCCAAAGCACTTGTAACTACGCCACAGAAAGGGCAGCAGCCCTTCTATCCTCCTTTCTCACAAGAGCCATGGAAACAATGAGAGAACAACAACTTACAAGCCAGAAGTCCTGCGAAATGAGTCTGTCCTAACTTCTGGCTTCTCAACTCTATAAAGTCTTAGAAACGTTAAAAAAAATCAACTTTAATTTTTATAAAGATCATATGTATGCACACATCCTCTCCTCCCTTCCAAAATATAAATTCCTTCTCAGCTCCTGGGTCCCCTGGTATCTCCCTAAGTATAAGGAATTACGTGATTCTTTTCTCCGTATTATATCCCATTACCCACAGTAGAGATGAAAAAGGCTTAAAGATACAGTTGACTATAAGTAAAAAATAGTCATGCTAATGTTTTCAACCACTTGGTTCACGTGAAGGAGGGAGTGGTCCCAAACATTTCCCGATACGTGTATCAGTCACAAGAAAAGTTAAAGAAGAAGGTTGAACTGCGGTGATCAGAGATCTAAAGTTGCTAGGAGGTGGCTGGTGTGGCTCAGTTGGCTAGGCACTCACTGCCCCATGCACCAAAGGCTGCTGGTCTGATTCCCAATCAGGGCACATGCCTGGGTTTTGGGCTTGATCCCCGGGGGCGGGGGGGGCGCATGCAGGAGGCAGCCAATTGATGTTTCACTCTCCTATCAATGTTTCTCTCTTTCTCTCCTTCTCTCTTCCTCTCACTCTACAAATCAACATAAATATTTTAAAAGTAAATAAATAAAGTTGTTAAGAGAGAAAACAGAAATCATGGTGCTTAAGTTCCAGAAACAGCTGGTTGGTTAGTAGGTGTGGGTAAGTTCACTGTCCCCCAACACTTTAGATGTGAAATGTTAGCTAAAGGAGAGATAGTTTACTGGTGTATGCTGGGATGGGAGGTGTTTGGGTGTTGGAAATAGTATAGGAGAGCTAGAATATTCTAGGGAGGGCTTGTCTGGCTCATAAGAGCTGACGAGAAGTTGTAAGGTATCCTGTGGGCTGGCTGACAACGCTGCTGGCAGTGTGAAACTGGCTGTGACAGGAGAATTTACACCAGGGGCAAGGGCAAGTGCCAGACGCCAGCCCTCCCACCCCCACCCGGGAGAGCTGGCTGTTAGCTACCAGCACATTCCTATGGAAGCTGAGAATGGAGTCCTCCAAATCCGCCCATTTTAGGTAGCGCAGAGGTCATTGCCATGAAATTTTAAAATAGCAAATTACTTTTTTTTTCAAAAAAGAAAAAGACCCACTGCAGGTCATGAAGATAACTGTTTAAAAATAAAGGCAAAGGCCATCTCCATATTTGGGCAATTCCTTCAAGATTCCATGAGTCTAGCATTTTACTCAGAAGTAAATTCACAAAAGCAATCTCTGCTCTATTCTCTCATTCGAAAGGCACCCTCCCCCAGGAAGATTCTTTACCGTCGCCCCCTACGTGTATTTATTGGGGTTGTTTTTTGTTTTTGACCTAACATCTTTTTACGCCTTTAAAATTAGCAAGAGATTGTCTAAAAACCATGTGTTATATAGACATTTAGAGTTTAATTCCATCTCCACGTGATTACTGTGTAACTTGAGGTGACTGAGCCAGGTAACCACCACAAAGAGATATTAGTGGTTTCAAAGCATTTGAAGAATGTGCCACAAAAATAACAAATGCAGCCCTAGCCGGTTTGGCTCAGTGTCGGCCTTCGGTCCAAAGGGTCCCGAGTTCGATTCCGGTCAAGGGTACGTACCTTGGTTGTAGGCTTCTCCTTGGGGGGCGAGCAGGAGGCAACCAATCAATGTGTTCTCTCACATCTGTCTTCCCCTCTCTCTTCCACTCTCTCTAAAAATCAGTGGGAAAATATCCTCAGGTGAGGATTTAAAAAATAGTAATAATAACAAAGGTAGTGATGGAGTTGACCAAAAAATCCCCCAAAACCTATTTTTCAAGGTACAGAACTTATCCTGCTAAGAGGCTTTGGTACTCACTGGAGACCTCACCATATTAAGTTGCATTTTATTCACTGAGCTGAACCTGACCCAATACATTGTGGCCATTCGCTTCATGGGGGATGGGAACAGAGTCTGTGTCGCCACAGGGGCCACTAGGGTCAGGGGAAATGAGAGCCCTCACGTAGGCTCAGACTGTGGCCCCTCTCACTGTTCAAATATTTGTTCTCTTCCAAAAACATCTACCCTCATAACCATAACTGCCGTGCGTCATGTTTATCAAAGTTGGGTATTTGGACCATTCTGATACTCAAAACCCCAATCTGACATCCAAACTCACAAGCCCCTAGAGTTACAAAGCTTGGACATAGAAATAGATGTCAATGTAGCTGGAAGATATGATAGCACGTGTTTTTGTTTGTTTTGTAGGAAAAAAACAAACGATTGGAAAGGATATTTCATTTTAAAATAAAATGGTTGCCGTTTTACATTTTTATTTAAAAAAGGAAACATGGAAGTGTGTGATATATTTTTTTTAAACCTCACTGTTTCTTAGTATTTCAATTTAGGCACAAGTAGAATGATTTGGGGGGGAAAACCCTCCATTAATACTGTTTGAGAGTACAAAACAAAGAGGCAAGGAGAGAAATAGGGATTCCGTATTTAACACCTGACAGGGAAATCCAATATAACACTTTTTCTAAAAAAATTAAACCCAGTGATAAACCCATTCTGTGACTATCAGGAACAAACATCATAGCGCTCTCTAGTGATCCGTGCCGTGGTACCTCGTTCTCCCCGTCACGCTTAGCTCTCTGCCACGGAGCTGCCACTGCGCTTATTTCACTGCTGTGGGTCGGTGACGGCTCATTTTATGTGTCCACGTGACTGGGCCACGGGTGCCCAGACACTTGGCCAAACATTATTCTGGGTGTGCCTGCCATGTGTGGGTGAGATTAACATCTGAATCAGGAGACTGGTTCCGCAGACTGCCCTCCCGAACGTGGGTGGCCTCATCACTCGACTGAAGACCTGGATAAAACAGAAAGGCTGAGAAGAGGGAGCCCTCCCGCCCAGCTATTGGAATTGGGACACTGGTGTTTGCTTACCTAACATCGTCTCTCCTTGGGTCTGGTGCCTGGGATGGAAACATATCATCAGCTGCCGTGTGTGTGTGTGTGTACGTGTGTGTGCGTGTGCATGTGCGTGTGTGCGCGCATGTGCGTGTGCATGTGCGTGTGTGTGTGTTGCTGATACAGAGTCGCTTGAAACGTGCTCATACTTCTTCAGACGAACCAAACATACCCACCTGATGTGTTCCTGCCTCTACAACATGAATCTGGGTGTTCTTTCATAATCTCTTGTTCTCAACATCCCACTCATCATTCAAAGTGCAGTTCGAATCCTACCTTTGCTATGACAGCTCGCCAGGCATCCCATGCCAGAACCTAGCCAGTGGGCCCCGGACCCTGCAGGCCCTGGGCCAGCGCTTGGAGCACACTGTCCACAGTCCGGGTGAGAGGCACTCAGGGCGGAGCAGTCTGGGGAGGAGTGCGTAGTGGCTTTCTACAGGAAGTGCATGATTCTGTGCAAATGTGCGCATTTGATGTCAGATCCAGTTCCCAGGAGAACGCTACTTATCTTGCTAAGGATGTTTTTAAAAACCCTACTTTTTGCCCCAGCAAATTTGGCTCAGTGGGTAGAGCATCGGCCTGCGGACTGAAGGGTCCCGGGTTCCATTCCAGTCAAGGGCATATGCCCGGGTTGGGGACTCCATCCCCAGGGCAGGGTATGCAGGAAGCAGCCGATCAATGATTCTCTCTCATCAGTTTCTATCTCTCTCCCTTCCTCTCTGAAATCAATAAAAATATACATACATATTTTTTTTAAATCCCACTTTCATGACCGTGGCTGGTGGAGATGGCAGCCACCAGAGCAGAGGGCAGAAGAGCAAATACACGGAATGAGCACAGGAACAGAGCACTCGTGCAGAAAAGCAGGAGCCAGTCCGGGAGGAGCAGCATCCGAGGGCAGACTGTCCTGGTCATGAACAGTATGGACAACGAAGACCAAGAGCGACAAAAGGGGCCCCCGGTGCAGAAAGCCATGCTGTGGGAGCACCACGGTCAGGGCGGCCGCAGGTCACTGAGAGACAGACGGGGACCCTGTCAGTCACAGCCTCTGTCAGGCCAGTGCGCTTCCCATCAGAGTGCGGGTTCAGCCATTAACATCAAATCTTCATCATTTCCGGACAATTCTAAACTGATGAAAGTCTCCAGCTATCATTCTCTATAAATGCTTACTTCTACCCAACTATTCAAATCAAGATTTTGGGGAGCTGGGTAACCAGGTTAGCAGCACTCCTGGCTACAAATAAATACAATAATAAAATCCAACAGTCCCTTTTATTTTGGAGGTAGTTTGTTTATTCTATAACCTTGCTTTCCCCAAATTAAGTCATAAACGGGGAGAAGTTTTGATTGTACAGTTTTTATCTTTGGCACCGTACTGTCAAGTAATGTTATGTAAATGACTGAACCCATTGTGATCATTATAATCATCATTGTTTTTTCTTCCATTTGTAATCCCTCTATTACCTGAGCTGATGCTCACCACAGCCCCAGGGGCTGGACAGAAGGCTACTCAGCCTCCCTTTAGGCCAGTGGTTCTCAACCTCCCTGATGCCGCGACCCTTTAATACAGTTCCTCATGTTGTGGTGACCCCAACCATAAAATTATTTTCATTGCTACTTCATAACTGTAATTTTGCTACTGTTATGAATCGTCATGTAAATATCTGATCTGCAGGATGTATTTTCATTGTTACAAATTGAACATAATGAAAGCATAGTGATTAATCACAAAAACAATATGTAATTATATATGTGTTTTCCGATGGTCTTAGGCGACCCCTGTGAAAGGGTCGTTCGACCCCCAAAGGGGTCGCGACCCACAGGTTGGCGACCCACAGGTTGAAAACCGCTGCTTTAGAGAAATCTGGGTTCAGGGAGGTCAGGTGAGATAGCGATGGAGCTAGAAATCCTGCCCCCACTGTGGCATCATTTTCTCAGATTTAATTTCATCAGGTCAACAAGAGGAAGGACGGAGGAAAGAGCACTCCTAAGTTAAATAGCACCTGGTTGTCCTTATTAAAGCCCACGTTTGTCTGCGAGGCATGTGCTCCCCATGGGCATCTACCTACCAGTGATCAAACCCAGCCAAGGACCAGAAACGTGTGAAACGAGTCACTTTTAACGCCGCTGTCACATCGTTCTTGCAAAAACATAACTGTCGCCCAGATCCCAAACTGCCCCTGATTTCCACACGCCTGAGGGTGTGCCAAAACTTAAGAACTCTGACCAGAGGCAGCAAGCAGAGACATGGTTTTGTACGGGGCAACTTTCTTTGCTTCTATGTTTTGTTTCAGAATGAGGACATGTTTCACCCTAGAACTCCCCCAAGGAGTCTGCCCAAATCCTGTGGACTCTCACCCAATTTAAACCCTTGGCCTTAAGCAATTAAAGAGTCTCTTCAAAATTGAAGACAACTAAAGTGCAGTACAAGCATAATTACTACCTTGTTCAAACATGTAATGCGAAAAATCCAGGACAACATATGCATGAAGAGAGGTCAAATGGGGGTCAATCAGCGGGTCATGGAGAGTTGGAATGGGACCCTGTCAGGGACTTCTGGTGAGCGCAAGGGGCGGGGGATGGGGGGTGGGGGGAGGGCGTGGTGGTGAGTAGGGAGGGAGCTTGGCGTTCGTCCTGTGCAGAGATGCCTGACTTTCATTCATTCATCAAACTTGTTTTGAGAACCTTCTATGTGACAGGCACTGGGGTAGGAAAGGAGGTAATTAGAAAAAAAACCCACCACCAACAAAAAATAAAAATAATAACAGAATTCTTAACATATTGCGGACAGATCACAAGAATTCTCGTGTTTTCTGTTCTAAAGCTTGTGGCCAATCACGAGAATTCTTTAAAAAGATATTAGCTTGTAAGAACATGTAATAAATAACTTCAAAATGCAAAGGGTATTTAATTTTAAAGCGTGCCTTTACCATTTACATAAAACGCTTTTTGTACTCCTTCAATAGAAACTTATCTGGCCGCTGGGTAAAGCTAGCAATGAAACAACTGGTCCGCAATGTGTTAGGAAGGGGACATCTGTCTGGGAAGACAGAACACACTAACGAGTATACCATGACGTGATGGAGACAGACGACATGAAACAATAACGATGGGGGATGCAGGAAAGGGCTGGCCACTCACACCTGGAGAGCGGAGAGCAGCTCACCCCTGGGTGCCTTCCGCCATGTGTCCGAGAGCCCACCCCCCACAGCGCCTCTTCCTCCCTGCACTGGAACTGACCCCACTCACTGGCGAGAGGCAGGGTCCAAGCACCGGCTCCGGAGCTGGGCTGCCTGGGTTCAGATTCCATTCCATCTGGTACTCTTTGTGGGGCCTGGGTCAATCCCTTCCACCATGCTGCGCCTCCTCTATAAACGTTTCCTCGTCTATGACATGGGGATAGAGCTTGGCCAGAGTGGCTCAGTCGGTTGAGCACTGTCCCATGCACCACAAGGTTGCTGGTTGGCTACCTGGTCAGGGCACATGCCCAGATTCTGGGTTTGATTCCCAGTAGGGGGCGTACAGGAGGCAGCTGATGGATGTTTCTCATCCATGTTTCTATCTCTCCCTCTCCCTTCCTCTCTCTCTAAAATTAATTAAAAAAAAATAAAACAAGCATTTAAAATGTGGGTAAACAGAGCAGCGATCTACAAGACTGCTGTGAGCATGAAAGGATCGAATCTCAGTGCTCACAACATCACGGGTTCAGCACTGCCTCTCACAGAACGCACATCACAGTGGCGGGCACACAGTAGGCATTCAGAACGACTACATGAAAACGTGAAAGGAAAATGCTGCACTTGGGAAGAGAAGAGGGAGCCAGATTTCAGCAGCCCCACGAGCTGGGGGCGAGAGTTCCTCTCAAGAATCCTTTCATGTAGCTGAGGATGTGGACACCCTATTCCATGTGAAGTCCAGAAGCCACTCAGCATGGTAGGAAAGTAACTGTAATTGGATAGCTTTTGACATTACAGTAAATGGAAAGAAGTTCACTCCCTTTCAATGTTCTGGAAGCAAAGCAATTCCTTAATAAAAGGGGGGCTAGCATTTCAGGGCTGGGAGCAAACCCACTCACTGCCTGGGGGTGGGAGCTGTGACCTGGCAGCACAGCTGGGCACTGACATTGCACGAGCCTCCCCCAAGGGTCCCTTTAAGTCCCTTTAACTGGAAGTTAGTCACCTGTACAAGAAGGGGGGGAGGGGGGTGGAGTGACAGGAAGGCACACCTGCTCTAGCGAAGGCGTCCAGCTTAGGCCAAATCCTGTTCCAGTCCTAACGCAGGAAGCGGAGAGATGAGGCTGAAGTAACAGGCGTTCGGGCCTGGCTGATAATCTGTTTTGCCCACAGGGCAGGGGTCCTGGTCTGTCTGCCATGCCAAAGGGCAGCCAATGGCCAATCCACCAGTGGACTGTGCGGTCAGCTGTCTACCAGCCCCAGCCCACATTCAGGGCTCGTTGCAATGCCTACGACTTTCGGTTGAACCTGCCTCCACACCCCCTCACCCCCACCCCCCACCTTGAGTCCACAGCCCTCAGGGAACAGGATGAATCGTGGTTTCTCACATGCCGAGATCACATTTACTGCTGTCTAACCATCGAAACTTTTATAAAAGCTATGAGACAGAACTTGTCCTTAACCCTCAATCGTAATTCATCGGCAACAGCACCCTAAATGCAACTGAAACCGTCCTCGAGGTCCAGGGGCTGTGACTATGGCGCTGTCCCCTGAGGGCATCAGGCAGGCTAGGACGGGCAGAAGGGCCCTCCTCCCCCATGTGCAAAGCTCCCGCGCCCCTTCATTGAGGGTGCAACTGACTGAGCAAGTTAAGTCTCTACACAGAGCCAGCTGTGGGCAGCATTATCGCCCCTGGGGGGTCCCGGGCCAGTGGTTCTCTGACGCCAGGCAAACGTCCTGGCCGAGATGAGAAGAGAAATGAATGCTGGTTGCCGGGGCTCTTGTACACCAGGCACAACACCATCAGTGCTTTTCTGAGTCCTCACTGGGACCAGCTAGGCCAGGGGTGGGGAACCTTTCTCTGCCGAGAGCATTTGGATATTTATAGCATCACTCAAGGGCCAGGCAAAATTATCAACTTCAAAATTAGCCTGTTCTCTGTGGTCAAACGTTTCATTAATGCACCCCTAATGCCTTGGCAGGGCCAGGCCAAATGATTTCGCAGGCCTTATGCGGCCCATAGGATGGACGGTCCCCATCCCTGTTTTAAATCATAGCATGACTAGGCGCCTGGCATGCTATTTCCTTATTATTTGTTTATTTCCCGCCTCTTCCCAGGAGCACGCAGTTGTAGGAAGCAGCTGGCTTGTCTGCCTTGCTTAGGGGCTCGATAAATGTTTACTGAATGAATGAGCCAAGCACAGTTACTTCAGATACCAGGTCACTTTAATCCTCCGCACCCACAAGTGAGATAAAGTCCTTCTACAGACAAGGATGCTAAAGGCGGTTACTGCATGGAGAACATGGTGCCTCCGACCAGCAGCCCGGGTGAGGGCACCGCTCAACCCTGCCCATCCCTGTGACACTGGGCAGGTCACCAACCAATCGCTGAGGCTCCATACCTGGACCTGGCAGTAATGATAGCAGTACTGTCTATGGAGTTGCTGACAGAAGCTCAAACATATAAAAAGCTTAGAATGGCCCTAACCGTTTTTGGCTCAGTGGATAGAGCGTTGGCTTGCGGACTCAAGGGTCCCAGGTTCGATTCCGGTCAAGGGCATGTACCTTGGTTGCGGGCACATCCCCAGTGGGGAGTGTGCAGGAGGCAGCTGATCAATGTTTCTCTCTCATCGATGTTTCTAACTCTCTATCCCTCTCCCTTCCTCTCTGTAAAAAAAAAATCAATTAAAAAAAATATATATAAAAAAGCTTAGAATGTTTATGGCTTGCAGCGGCGCTAAACAAGAATCAGATAAATAGCATCTCAGCTGAGGAACCCCTTACAAAAATGACAAAGTTCCTCATTCCGATTTCGTGCTCATGTGACGAGCTCCTGGTTACAACCTGGCTTCCCGGTTCACCGTCTACAAAGGAAGTAACCACACAGGTAGCTCCCCCCGGCCTGTGTGACCAGCTACACGAATCCACCTGTGTTCCTGTTTGATGTGCTAACAAAATCCGGGATCTAGGCCCAAACCCGGACAGCGTCACAAAGGCACACCTTGTGTGGTTGCTCAGCAACCTCCTAGCCACCGTCTCCAAGCACTACCACTGTTATCCAACTCTCCATCACACGAGCTATTTATCTGGGAGAAGGAAGTGTCATCACCGAAGACACCTCTTCTCTGATCAGCAGAAGATGGTGAGAGGTTACAGGGGGAAGCGTATCCAGGCAAACACGACTGTCTCACCAGCAAAAGCCCCTACGCCGTCCTCCGCACACACTGCTTCCGAGGTGTGTGGTGACCGTTTTAGAGACAGCCTGCTGGTCCAGGTTTCGCTCGAACCCAGGAGATGGCCTGTGTCACCTCACAAAGGGCCCCCCGCCGACGCGAAGGGCAGGGCCGTGTGCCCGGGTTGCTTGCATGTTACCTTGCCCTGATGGTCGTGTTTCATTTCCCAGCCCCTGGGCAGCTCCAGCTGTTTGTTGGCGAACATGTTGAGAAATCCCACAAGGTCCCGGTTGTGCTGGTAGCGTTCAAAGTGGTGGGTGTCCCGCCGGACTTTGGTGATCATGTGCTTCAAACACGTGTTGTTTGTAAACATGCGGTAGGCACTCTGGAGAAAGGATGGAGAACCAAGGTTAACCCCTGGGGCAGGCAGGAGCCACATACACACATGGGTGTGTCTACTCCTCTGGTGGGCAGACAGGCTCCCACCGAGCTCTAGACCCGCACACACAGAACAACATGTTTTGATCAAAATCATACAGAAAGGCCGTCTTTCCCGATGAGGTCTAGGTGTCTAGTGAGTACGAAGGCCATGGAGTCTCATTCTGTACGGACTGTCAGGTCCAATGTTTTTACCTAACGTCGGTTTTAGGCATAAAAAACAATAGTCAAAATCACACCAGGCTGAAGACAAATATACCACCTTCCAGTGAGCCCCTGAAGAGCCAGCTTTCCTCCAGCATCGGGACAGATCACTCGCGTGAGTGCCCACGAAGCAGCTGGCACACACTTAGAAGTCAGGTGGGGAAAGTGCTCAGCCATGTGCTTGAGTATGAGAAGCACATGCAGTGGGGCTGAGCTGCTCTCACAGTTGAGCTGTGTCCATCTGAGACCACAGGGGAGTGAGGCATAAGCTCAGGGAATGGAATGGAAGACGGCACTATCTGGACTTTATACCTCTTACATATATATATTCTTTCCATTTTTCCTGTATATGTGTATACACACACACACACACACACACACACACACACACGGCCCAATTTATATTATTGAAAATGCACATGTAATAAAATTCGACTACACCACCACACAAAAAAGTGTTTTGTCAAAAACGCCACAGTCTTCATCTCTATGCTACCTAAGGAATATCCTGAAAATGGACCCTAAGCCATGGGTGGTCCACATAGAAGTCAGCCAACAAACATTCACGGCACAATACCATGTGCCAAGGAGTGAACAGGAATAACTTGAAACTGACCTGGCCAGGAATGCTCTGTCCTGGAATTAAACTCTATTCTCAGGTCTGTTCAAAGGGCTTTCAATCCCTCTTCCCTGGATCTGGAGACCTACAGGTTTTACTTTCTGGGTTATGTTAATTTCCATGCAAGACAGACTAAGGCAAACCCCACAGAAACCAGAATCCCTAGACATCATTTCATTCTGCCGCTGCCATGCCCAGTACTGTGGTAGTGACTGAGGATAAAAATAAGTGAGTATGAGGACCGTCCACATTGCTCCTAAGTGTCCAGGGTCCCTTGAGACATGGCATGTCCAGGTTAACACATTCATTGCCAATCTTGAGTCCCTCTTGAGCTTTCTTTCCTTTGGCACAGTGACTGACAATGTTTGTAAAGGGACCCAGCCTGGGCCCCTGGGGTCTCTGCTCTGAGTGGCTACAGAGATCATAGAACCCTGACAATCCAATTTGCAATGTGAAACACAGCTTTGTTAGTTTGTCAATGAGATGTGCTATTGCCATTACTGACATGTAACCGACACTATCCTATATAATAAAAGCCTAATATGCAAATCGACCGAATGGCAGAACGACCGGTTGCTATGATGTGCACTGACCACCAGGGGGCAGATGCTCAATGCAGGAACTGCCCCCAGCCCACAGGTCCCAGGCCAGCCAAGGTGGGTACCAGTGGAGGCCCCCCGATTGCTCTGCCAGTCACTCCACAGATCGGCCCTCATCGCCGGCCAGGCCTAGGGACCCTACCCATGCACAAATTTTGTGCACCAGCTTCTAGTATAAAACTATTATGTGGTTATTCTGATTGATTCACTCACTATATACTTTTTATTTTGCATTAAAATATTTTCTCCCTTTCAAGAGGAAAGGAAGGAAAGAGGGAAGGAAGGAAGAACACATTGAACCATTCTCAAATACTAGCGTAGTCTAGTTCCCTAATACGCCTGAGTATACAGTATTTTGAGGTCACATTTCAACTTGCCTAACCGAAAGCAGGCTCTGACAGCTGTGAGAAACTGAGGTGCCCAGCACAGAGTCTGCCAAGCTGGCATGCCTGCACAGGGCTGTGGGCAATTAGAGGGCATGAGAGAAAAGAAGGCGATAGCATGAAAGCAGAGACGGAGGCTAATAAAAGCAGTCGAAGGCTGTGAGAGGCGAACGTTAGCTAATTAATAGCTTAGCCCATGGCTGACCCTGCTTTGGCGCTGAACGAACACTCGGCAAGGCATCTGTTTGCTGCACTTGGCTCTGAGCGGCGTTCTATTTCCACAGAAGCCCCTGCAAGCTCAGAGGCCCGAGACCACACCGGCCTGTCTGGTGGCAACAGCAATGAGCTCCCAGGTCACAGTCCCCAGTACGTCTCTTCGGGGACAAATGATGGTGGGATAACTCCATCCAATAAATCGTTACATTAGCCATTGTTATAAATCGGCACATCCCTTGATCCCCTCATTTCTCTCTCTCCACATTAAAGCAACTCAATAGGCCACATCCTGACCTTTATCTGGAGCATCAGGACTGCTCCTCACTCGCTACAGGGGAGAAGCAGAACTTCATTAGGACAAGCAGTGGCCGTAATGAGGTGAGGAGCCCACCCCAGCCTCCGGCTGGAAGCGAGTCCCTGGGGTTGGACAGCTCTCCGCACCTGAGTCTCAGGCTGCTCTTCTAATTAATTACGGCCTTTCATCTTCCTCCTCTCCACTCAATGAGACATGTAATAGAGTGCCAAGCTCAACTGATCTTTGCAAAAAGCATCGACCAAAGCAAATTAAGTGTAAGGAAGATTTCTCTCTTTAGGAACTGGCAAGCAACCTCGAGCACCAGTGGTTTTCCCAGGCTGTGCAACATGCAGTGACTATTAGGGCCCATGCAGAACACTTGGCCAAACAGAAACACCCCTCCAGACGCTACCCTTTGATGAAGAAACTACAGATAGGTTTATTCATATACTAGAGGCCCAGTGCACAAAATCCGTGCACAGTGGGGCAGGGAGGGGGTCCCTCAGCCCAACCGGCACCCTCTCCAATCCGGGAGCCCTCAGGGAATGTCCTACTGACGGCTTAGGCCCGCTCCCCATGGTTCTCTGCTGTCTAGGGGGTCCGCTTGGCTGCTCCCAGGTTGCCACAGCGACAGCCAAGCAGGCCCTGCTCTTGCAACCACCCCCCGGGACTGGAGGACTCCAGTGGACTGGGCACTGCCATATTTATGTTGGAGTGACAGTTAATTGGCATACTGCTCTTTTATTAGATAGGATAAGTCTATTCTATTTTTTAATATCTTTTACATGTTATTCAATATATATACTATTTGTGTATATGTGCATATATTTATGTACATATGTGTGTATATATATATATATATATGAATCAAAAACATATTAATGCACTCAGTTAATATTGTCCTATAGTGAAGATTCTAGTCACAGTCCTGTCACTCATGACAGAGACAAAGGAAGTCATTTAATCTCTGCCTCAATTGGCCCAGCTGTAGGATGAGATGATAACTGTCCTGCTCTCTTCATAAGTCTGTAGGATTCAAATCCAGTGGGACAAGGATCTAAAAGATCTATAAAGAGGTAAAAATAACTCTAAAAATACAAAGCATACGTAAGTAAATGAATATGTGTGAGACTATACCTACCATATCTGTAACAGATGAATGATAGTAGTGAAGTTGTTTTCTACTCAGAGAACTTGGATGATCTTGATCTTCCTATGAACTGAAGAAGGGTCTCATCCCTTTTCATGAATTATGTGCTAAGCCCTGACCTAAAGACCTCGAGGACACAGAGATGAGCACGGCCTGATGACTCAAAAGGATGGAGAAGGAGAACCGCAGGGGCAGGAGGGAGGAAGGGGCTCGCCGAGGCAGAAAGCAGAGTTTGGGAAACAGAGGCCACAGGGGGTGAAGGCACTGAACCCCACCGACAGGATGGGCAGAACTAAGGACAGGGGTCCGGAGAGCCAGGAACACGGAGCGGGGGGACCGGGGCGACAGCGCGACAGCGACAAGGAAAAGAGACCTCTGTCCTCTCTCGTCTCGTGGTCCTCACTGGTGAGGCCCCCTCTCTGTGCGGGGGTGGTTCTCTGCTGTGCTGTGTCCGGGTCTCACGGAAAAAGGTGCTTCACTGTGAAGGGATGTGATTTCCCACCTGAAACGCAGGAGGTTAGGGTAGGGCAACGGGCCCTGCTTCACAGCACAGTCTCGGGGCAACGCCCAGGCTGAGCTCCCTGGAAGCTGCTGGATGTAAGGCGAGTCGGCAGTCGGTTGTTAATAGCAGGCAGAGCCCCTCTGAATCTCTAAATGGCACAGGTTTTGCTTTCCTTTGATGTGATTTAAAACATACTTTTTGGTTAGTCCTTCTCTGTCCCAAAACGCCCTTTCCCAGCCTCCTGACTGGTGATGTCTTCCCGGCAAGAAAGGAACGCCCGATGGCTGAGTGACCGGTCAGTCAGCTCAGTGGTCACCTGGATGTCTCAGTGCAGCTGTGTTAGAGTCACACTCCTTAGAGCGGAATGCGTGTCGTCTGCTTCAGTATCTGAGGTGTTAGAAGTGAAAGATACTGAGAGAAACGGAGGGGAGTGCTACTGCCATTGGGCAGCGGAAAAAGACACGGACATGTAAACATCCAGTTTGTGTCAATCAACTGATTCCTTTTGTGGCAGGTTTTGCTGTTGCTGTTTTACGGTGACTGTATGTCCTGTATCACCTGGCCCGGTCTGTGCTGTTTAATAACACAGGTAAGCACGTTACTGCTAAACAAAATCTATCTTTCATATTTCAAAAGTCCTTCATCGGGAATAGTTTTTCCAAATTCACACTTGAAAAATATCATCATTGCATCTATAGCAAATACCTCTCACCTGTGGGAGCAGATGTGAGCATCCGTACACCTTAAAGAAGTTCATTATAAACAAAATCAAGTAACATTGCTAGGATATGGAAACAGCCCTGCCTTACAGTCTGTCTTTATTTCTATCTTACACGTTTTGTCTATATTTTTAATAAAAGGGATTTTACATTGTTCTCATCCAGCTAAGGAGTAAAATGGAGGGAAATTTTAACTTCTTGACCAAAGTTATTAACTTATCTCAATTCATCTATTTTGCAATAGTAGCAATACCTGACTTGCAAAAATATATTTATATATTTTAGAACAATGTTTTTCTTCATTAACTCTTTGAGTGCCAACCAATATCCTAAGAAATATGCTAAAATTGCCAAGGCATTTTTGCTGATTTTACAGCAGTTTAGGAAAAAAATTATGAATCGCAAGTAAATGAAGTTACGTATCCAAAAACTTAAGGAAACCTTTACTACACTGACATATTTAGCAATATCATCATCACTAACAAAAGCAGACTTAGAACTGGACGCCATTTCAAAGCTTTGATAGCGCTCCCGGCACTTTTGGCAAAAGACAGGAGGAGCACAATTGCACTCCCTGGCACTCTAGGGGTTAAGCACTAAAAAGTTTATGCGGTGGAATTAATGTATTTCTAGAGCTTATTAAAAGCCAGAGTAATAATTATTTGGCATGTATGTTGGCAACATTATTCAGTTGCATATAATTGATATATTTATGTGTGAGAATTATTAGACACACACAGGCATAAAAGACATGACACTAATAATTAAATCTTGAGTTATTAGGAGAAATGGTTTATTGGGACAATTTGGAAGAAATCTGATCACAACCAACAGAGGGCAGTAGAATATGTCTTAAAGCAACCATAATGCAAAACAGAAAAAAACACACCAATATTTTGTTTTCCAGTTTTTCTTTTAGAGTTATAACAACCATATATCTACTTAATTATGTTCTTCTCAATAAAGATGATTAAGTAAAATACTGCTATATGAAATCTATGTTTTTATGACTAGCTTAACACATAAACTGATAACTTCAAATCATAAAAAAGAGAACTAGGAAAGCTTTTAAATTAATACACTCCTTTAGTATGCTGAACATTTTCAATAATATAAACAGGAAATTTATTGGAGCAATTGTAGATCATAAACAACTCAGGCAAAAAAAAAAGGCTAGATAATAAATCTTAAAATAAGGAAACCAAATAAAAGTTTGTTTTGTAACATTTTCCATTAACCTAAGAAAAAAAAAGAATTGCCAGCAAGTAATGCCTTTTACCAAAAATTGGCTGACTTATCCCCATAAATTCATATCTTGAGACCATGAGCAAGAAACATCCAGCTACTATAATTCCTACGATGCATAAATCAGGGAAATACCCAGCAGGGTTTCAATCTGGCAGATGTGCTGAGATGCACAACATCGATCATTTTACAGCCAGGAACGAATGCAGTTCAGGCAGGAAAAGCAAACACAATTCAAATGCTTTAGGAAGAATTGTTTAAAATCAAGATGGGCTTCCCAGCAAAAGAAGTTTTAAAACCATGCCCACAAAAAGAGTACGGAAAACCAAAGCTAACATGCAAGCCAAATAAACAAGAAACCTGTAGCCTGCTGCGACTGCTCACCCGTTAAAGTAAGTTAGTTGTCAGCAGTCCTGTGAATTATGGTGTGCCGAAGGCAGTGACGCCGTTAAATGCAACATCTCTTTATACGTGGAAATCCCAAATTATGGGTCAGAGGCCAGTTACATCAGCATCACTGAAGGGGTCTTAAAAAAAGGGGGCTCTTGGGACTTACACTACACCTATTAAACCAGAATCTCTAGCGTCTGGAGACCAAGAATATGCATGTATTTATAAAAGTCCACTGAGTTTAAAAACTGCAGCCTGATGGTCCTCAATAGCATAAACCCTGGAGTCACTATCTCTGAAACGTCACCCTCCACGACACCACTGAGCGGCGGTAGGACCTCGGGGATAGTATTCAGCCTCTCTGTGCCTCGGTTTCCTCATCTGGAAACAAGGACTTTTCATCTAACTCAAAACTTGGGAGGAATGGGTCAAATCATACAGAGTGCTTAGCATGGTGCTTGGAACACACCTGGTGCTCGGCAAACATTGGCTATCGTCATTCCTACTTTGCCACACACACACACACATATACACATGTACACACACAGACACACACACACACACACACACACACACACACGGGGAAGATGTCCTACGGCCCGCTTTTTCCAGCACATCCTTCCCGATGCGGTACTCACGGGGTTCGAGTGTAGCACGGTGAAGAACTCGGGGCTGATGAGGAACTTCACGGGGGGAGACTGTAACAGCAACGTGAGCCTGGATCTGGAGGTAGAGTGCGGCAGGACGTTCTCCCGGCGGAAGTCTACGAGAGGCAGACCAGACGGGCGTTCAGGGAGAGCGGTCCACGCAGCAGAAACATACCCACGCGCGTCCACCTGGGGACGCCTTCATCACTCACATCACTGCTCTATTGCTTTATCGCCCAACACTTCCATCTCTGATGTACATTCACACAGAAAACCTGATGGCTCGTGATCAGACTAAAGTGAAAGTGAGGGCATTTCTGACCAGCTCACACCGGAATGCGTCCGATGGTGTTTTAAGTGACCAGGCTCGATCTTTGCCCACCAGCCCACAGATCCAGAGATTAAAGTAATTTATTTCCTATGTGGGTTTGTGATTCTTTTCTCAGTACTGACACAAAGTCCAGGATTAAGGAGGAAGAGGTCCCTGGCGAATTCTGCTTTTGGACCTGGATTACCAGATCGTATCGAAGATCCAAAGTTCTCTACGAGAAAAGCCTCACTTTTTGGCAATCCTTCCTTCATCTGTGTTCTGCTTCTGTGCTATGCCAGCACCCCCCCACACTCCCCGCTCGTACCTGCGCTGGCTTGGTGGAAGTCGGCCTCCTCCCCGGCCCCATCGATGGCGGTGGTGTTTTCCTCGGGCCTCTCGTTCGTCATGGTTCTGCGGATGCTCTGATACCTAAAAGCAGGAGCTTTGTCATATCACAGCAGCCCTGAGATCTGGGGCTCAACCCCTTCCCCGAGCCCCAAGTTTCCGCTGTCATCCCTGCCTCAGCCCCTTCCTCCCAAACCTCCATTCCCTGACAGGCTAGGCCATCTCTCACTTAAATAAATCACGTCGCATTGGATGTCTTCTGTCCATTGCTTGTGGACATTTTCCTAACAAATTTTTTAAAAATTGTGGCCATCACAGCCATCTTTCCACTTCGAATTCCTCCTGAGGTCCCTCAATAAAGAACATAGGTGAGCCCTGATGTAGCTCCGTAGGTGAGCAGTGACCTATGAACCAGGAGGTCACGGTTTGATTCAGGACAGGCACATGTCTGGGTAGCGGGCTCAGTCCCCAGTGTGGGGTGTTCAGGAGGCAGCCATGAAGGATTCTCTCTCAACAGTGATGTTTCTCTCTCTCTCTCCCTCTCTAAAATCAATAAGAGTAGTTTTTAATAAAGAACACAGGTGCACACTGATATAAGTGGTTACTGGATTTTATCCAAAGAACTTTTAGCCCAGAAATTGATCTATGATGGGAATTATCTCTCTCATTATGCAATTTTCTACAGTATGTAACATTATGGTATGAAAGTGTGTACATCAAATACAAAATGCTGTATATACTTAATTTCAATTATTGATATGTAGTTAAATCACTTAAAAGACATCAGTAAAGTGTCCTAGAAGAGAAAAAACAATTGTGGTCCTTAACCAAAGAAAACTAAATCCCTCTATTGTTCAAGAAGAAACAACTTTTTGCTCTGTAGCAATCAGTACCTGAAAAGGGACAGATTAAAAAGCTCCCACTGATAATAAGGATGTATCACGCATGAGTGGGGGTTCTAGATATTTAAAAGCGTATTTGGCTTACTAAAAAGCAATGCCTTGGGCTGACGAACAGGGTCAGCATCATACATTTCCTTTCCAGTTTCCAAACCAGCCGTGTGTACGTGTGTGTGCGCATGCATGTGTGTGTGTGTGTGCATGTGGTGTAGGTGGTGGTGGTGTGTGGGGGGGGTATTATTATTTTTTTAACCAAGAGACATTCAATGAAACCTATGAATCAAAAGACGTAGCACCTACACCTTAATGACAGGACACGCGGAGATGACAGCGAGACACCCGCGTTTCCTACCTCGCACCAGGTAACCATGAGCCCAACCCCAGCACAGACCCGGGGCAGCGCGTGCTGCCCTCACCTGCGGTTCAGCTGCTCCATCTGCTGGATGGAGTTGGACCTCTGCAGCACCTGCGGGGCCGGGGGCGCCGTGGGCCGCTGCCACGTCGTGGTCCTGTTCACGTGGTCCACGTAGAAGATCCTGCCGTGGCTGTCGATGCGCGCCTCCCAGTCTAGACAGCAGCAACGCACCCAGAGGGGTTAGGAGGAGCCTAGCTGCCCACGTGGTCCATTCACTCAGCACCCGCTTCGTGACCTCCCCGCATAATCTGCCACCTCCCCTCCGTCCGCACCTGAATCTATTGTGCCCAGTTAGTGACCAGATCCTCTGTGCACAATGTCAGCCCTTTAAAGACTCTCTGAATGTACAGATCTGCCCACGACACTCATCCTTCAGAGATGAGCACCAGTATTTTAAAAATACAAGCCATTGGTATCCTAATGCTTGAGATATTTCCATCAAAATTGGTATTGCTGTTTGCTTTCCCCAAAGCAAGATTTTTTTTCCTGTTTTTCCCCCAACTTACATAAAAATCTCATAGCTGGCCCTAGCCGGTTTGGCTCAGTGGATAGAACGTCGGCCTGTGCTCTGAAGGGTACCAGGTTTGATTCCAGTCAAGGGCACGTGCCCAGCTTGCAGGCTCCATCCCCAGTAGGGGGCGGGCAGGAGGCAGACCATCAGTGATTCTCCCTCATCATTGATGTTTCTATCTCTCTCTCCCTCTCCCTTCCTCTATGAAATCAATTTTTAAAAAATTTAAAAAAAATCTCACCGCTGGAAACTTCCATGCGCATATTTACGTTCAATTTTAGTAAATAGTCTTCAGAAGGAAAGAATGCAACCCAGTCAGCACACAGCATCGCTGGCTCCGCCCTTCCATCCGCACGTTTCCAAAGATGAACACATGGTCAGAGCGAGGGTAACTACCTGCCTCCCACCCCCAATCAGCGCGATGTTTTAAAAGACTGTTTAACCGTGTGCGTAAGCGGTCTCACTGATTTAGTGTGTGCGTCTTTGTAAACAAACATATAAGTGCATGTTCCGTGCACACAGCTGGCAGACAGGTCCTCGGAGCCACACGCCCCGGCTCCATGACCCTGTCCAAGGCTCTTCCCCCAGTAAAATACCCAGAGCATGAGCTCATGTCTTCAAAAGGCAAAACTTTAGAATCGGTGGCAGTCGGGAAGAGTAATTTTCAGGGGAAAACAGCCGAGGTCTGCTCCTTAACCAGGCAAGTCCTCGCACATTTCTACTTCTATCCTCATGATATTTCCGCATTAATAAGCCCCTTTCTCCTAAGCAGCTTGATTATTTCAAAACACTCCTGTGATTGTGTAGCTTATCCACAGACACCACAGGCCTCGCCCTGGGGACCGGGCAGAAGCACGTCTGCCCCGACCACCATGGCAGTGCTCTGGAGGCGAACAGGCACGTATTCCCCCAGTCTGAGGGCTGGCAAGGCTGCATGCGCCACCCCAGCCGGCACCAGACAATCAGGGAGGGCTGCCTGGGGGGGGGGGGGGGAGTGGGAGAGGGGGATATGAGGGGGGGAGGAGCAAAAGGTCTTTTTTTCATTGATCTCAACACATTAGGATGTCTGACATGTGGCAAAGGAAGGGAAAACTGGGCTGAGGAAAAGCACCACACAGACAACACAAACCCCTCGGAGCCACGCAGCCCCCAGGTAACAGACGCACAAGGAGCCAGCCCGCAGGGTCTGAGTTCTTCGGGCCCAGCCGCACCCCTTCAACAGGACACTTCCAACCTGCCGCCCGCTGACAAGGAGCAACCACAGGATCGCGCTTCCAGGGCCCACTCTCCAAACCCTCAGGGCCACTCCGTGGTTTTGCTCTGCTCCTTGCATACGTTCCCATCCCAATGTTTCTGAGAACCGAGTATTCCCATCTCGGCCCTCTCTCCGTGGAGCTGCCCTACCCCAGGCATCTGCTCTACGGTATCAAACCCAACCGACCGTCCACGGACACAAACGGCCGCCCCTCCCCGGGAACGTGTGCGGCTTCCAGTGAAAAACAAACAGGATAGGTCACCTGGGGATGACAACAGAGCGAAAGCAACGAGC
Organism: Myotis nattereri; assembly: GCF_964212035.1. Classification (NCBI taxonomy): domain Eukaryota; kingdom Metazoa; phylum Chordata; class Mammalia; order Chiroptera; family Vespertilionidae; genus Myotis; species Myotis nattereri. Next base: position 6,228,350 of record NC_138082.1, read on the forward strand.
AGGAAGCAGAAGAGAGACGCCGCCAGGCTCCCCAGATAAGGTGATGACTACAATTTGCCTAAATTTTCTGGCAGCTAAAGCCGAAAAGAAAGCACATTGCCATTTTCTGACCCCCCCGCAAAAAAAAAGCAAAAAAACTTGTCTTCAAAGATGGAACTTTTTCCTTGAACAAACTAAATAAGAATTTTCCCCAAGAAATATTGGTCTGAAGTACAAAAGTCAGTGGATCAGATCTATGGTTCTGGCGCCTAGAGAGCAGGTCCCTGCCCTTTCGGTGGGTGACAGGAAGGGGGGAAAAGGCCTGGGAGGTGCCAGTGGTGGGGGCTGGTGGCGCAGGTGCACTCGGTTTGGGGGTGCAGCAGGCTGAGGTCCTCTCTGCCTCATGTGTTTGAATAAAAAGTTGTAAAGGATCTCAAATAGCTGTATATTTTGTGCCTTGATCTTTAATTTTGACAAAAGTCGCTTTTTAGATGAAAAGTATCCATTCTTTCCTCAAAACTCACTTTTAAACCCTAGAAAACAAGAGTTTCCTTAGCCTTAAACGTAGTAGAAACTGTAAGATTAAACAGAAGATCTGAAGGATGAGACAAAGCGGTGTGGGGACAGAGGTGAGCAGGGATCAGGTACGCTCAGGCCTCAATCTATTAACTTATCCAGTATCACATCACCACCCCCCTCCATTTTTGCAAGTTGAACTCAAGGAAACAACTCTTACGACTTTTCCTCCCAATTCATCGGTCACTCATTAAATCGGATACACTACTGCACTGCCTTTTTACTTCTGAATAGATCCACTTATTCAAATGAACTACCAATGGCTCCTATTTTTAAAATCCTGAAATGTATTTAGGAAATGAAAAGAGCAGCGTGTGCACAAATGCACTGACAGATCACAAAGAGCGGTCGTCATTTCAGCAGGAAAGCACCTGTCTTTATAAAATACAATCGAGAGGCCGAAATCATGGTCCAGCAAAAATCACAGCAACTGGATGCGGCCGGGGGCCCGCCCTCTATCCACGCAGGGGTGCGGTGCGAGGCGGTGCCCCCTCCAGGCCCCATGACTCTGTTTACCTGCTACGCACACACACACGCATCTACACGAAGCTCCTCGGAATTCGCCCCTGATGTTCCCAATTCACTCTCCTCCCATGAGATCTAAGTATCTCCCGGGAATACTTTTCTTTCCTGCCTCTGAGCTTTTCTCCAAGAGTTGACAATAAGGGAGTTCTTTCTCCCCCTTCCCCCCCCCCCCTTGCTTATGATGACACAAGGATTAATCTCTTGGTTGATTTTTAAAAACTGCTTAAAATACATGTTTCCTGGGAGTAGCCGCCCTCAGCTATCCAGGTGTATGCACAAGGGATGTGCACAGCAAAATTTCAAATGGTCGGGCCAGTATTTGGACAAACTGGACATAGCCCCACCCTGCTTTTCTGCCGGCGCTCCCCGAACCTCACCACTCACATGCTGGCCTTTAAGGCATACTCCCCTGACCGCCCCCCCAGGTCCCATCACTTTTAAAGTTCAGAAGGCCAAAGGCGTCCGCCTCTTGCCAGGATCACATATAAGATGGGTGAGACGGGGGGACTAAGAAGGGAAAGCAATACGGTAGAAAAATGTCTTTTCCAACAATATGATCCCAAAAGCAGTGGCTCCTGAGTGTCACTTTTGTTCATCAGAACGCTTGGCTCTCGCGGGGAAATACTGCTTTCAGGAACCCCAGGGGCGTGCAGTGTTCAGATCATGCCCGGGGACGCCTGGCCGTGGGCATCGCTGGACCTGTGGCTGCAGGTGCAGAGCTAGCTCCCAGCACCCCAGCCCTCAGCCTTCCCGGGATACGCGCTTCCTGAACATGGAAGAAGCGAAATATCTTTCATGTCGCCAGACAACGGTCATGCTCCAAATAAATGGTTAATGTCTGAAATGACGAACACCTCTCTGTATAAGAAAACCCAGGCGCCTGGACTTAGTGATTTAAAACGCTGCCCGTGGATAAACAGCCGTCTACCACACAGACGCTTTTCCTAAGAGACTGAACCTAAGAGAGGCTGCTCTCTCCATAGGCCTGGGCACCCATCTTTCAGGTCCCCAGGGTCCTGTCACCCCTGCCCCCCTTGGTCAGGGGGAGCCCTTTAGCCAACAGTCCTCACTTGGTGGGAGAGCCTCGTCCACCCGCTGGTACCGGCTGACATCCTGGCGCACGGAAGGCAGTGAGCGCAGTGGCTGGTGGTCGTTGGCCTGAGAACCTAGGGTTAAAGGTACAAGTTATCCAGGTACTGCTCCATCTCAGTGCCAACAACCTTAAACAACAAAACAAAACTAGCACACAGACTAGAAACACAGTAGTATGATATTGTAGTAAAAACCTAACATCCATCGTGGGGCTGGTCTCCTTTATCTCTCCAGTCTCATTGCCCATAGGAAGACCCAGAAGTAAAACAGGAGGTGAATGCTGAGTCAGAAAGGGTTCCTGAGAGATGCCCATCTGTACCCGTCCCTCCCCTCCCCTCCCCAGCCCCTCCCCACCCCACCCTTATCCTGGTCATGCACTAATGCTTTAGGGTCACCAGGGTCACCTTCCACACATATGGCCACAAGGTAATGAAGGAAACAAAACAACAGAAGGAGGAGGAAGAAAAGGAAGGCACACTTTAACTGGGAAAATAAATTACAGCCCGGACGGTGTGGCTCCGTGGCTGAGTGTCGGCCCATGAACCAAGAGGTCACAGTTTGATTCCCTGTCAGGGCACATGCCCAGGTTGTGGGCTTGATCCCCGGTAGGGGGCGTGCAGGAGGCAGCCCATGGATGATTGTTTCTCTTCCTTCTTTCTCCTTCTCCCTTCCTCTCTCTCTCTCTCAAATCAACAAAAATATATTTAAAAAAATGAATTTCAGAATAAGAAAACCCTTCCCAGTTCTGAGTCTGTGCTATGTAGGTCAATGAAATTATCCTTTGATTTGTTGGTGCATCTATAATGGAACATTTTTTAAGGAATCATCCTATTGAGCCACATTCGTTGACACACAATACAATTTTTATGTGTGCATTTGCACCCCCAAGACACTCAGAGACACGGCAAAAACATTACACCTGATGCCAAGCCCACACTCCTTTCTCCTTTGAAAGTCTCACGCGAGCAGGTGAACCTTCAGGTCCCTGAAAACCCCTGCGGTCACACTGACCTCGAAGCTGCCGGCCTGCGTGGTTTTGTATCTACAAACTCCGGTCCTACCAGAAATGCATTAGGACGCTTGGTTTTGCTCTTATGCTGCCCAGACAAGGGCCTCGTTGCTGAGCATGTGTGTGCCCGTGCAGTTCACACCTACGCACCTGCCCTCGGGCATCTAGGCCCTCCAGGCCTGTCCTGTGTGGACGGGGCGCCCCAGCACCCCCCCCCATGGGCCATCCTCCTGGGGAGAGCAGGTCCCCATAACGTATTCCTGATGTGGAGCCTCAAGATCCATCATCGAAGTCTCAAGACTTCTTTGGCAGGCCTCTTATCTCAGCATAAAAGGTCCATTGAAAAATAACAACGCTAACCACTGAGCCCCGGGGTGAAGCATTCAGGCCACAGTCAGCCTGCAGCATAACTTGCATTCAGGGACAAAACCATCAGACGCCTCTTTGGGCAGGCTGCTTGAGCCAAGCGCCACGCTGTCCCCCACCTCCTACCTCCAGTGGCGCCCTCCTCCTGGGCAGCGGCCCCTTCACCAGCTGCCTGGGCATCGCTGCCGGCATCGCCCTCTTCCTGGGGCTGGCTCTCCACAGTGGCCGCCGCTCTCTCGAGGCTGCCCCTCCGCTGCCAGACCTCCCCGCCCTCGTCCTGGTCGGGGAAGGTGGCCGCCTCTGCCCCGGGCCCCTCCTCCTCGGCGCTGGGCATGTGCACCGCGGGCAGGGACCCAGGGGCGCACGTGGCCTCCTGCGCCCCCCGGGCGGGGCCGCCGCTGGGGGGCTCCCCCGCACAGGCCCTGTCCTCCTCCTCCTCCTGGGAAGAGAAGGCCGGGGTCTCCGGGAACCGGGCACTCTCGAGAGAGGAGCACCGCGTCTCCACCGAGGACAGCTGCGTGGTGACGCTCTCGTTGCAGGAGCTGTCCGCGCCGTCCAGGTCGCTCTCGCCCTCGGGCCTGGTGCTGGCCTCGCTCACGCTCTCGGTCCGGGCGGGGTCGCTGGGTTCCGTCTCGGAGGACACCTGGGAGGGCTCCGAGCCCTGGTCAAGGGACTCGGTCTCACTGGTGGCCCTCCGGCTCCCTCCCGACGTGTCCGGGGTGCCCGTGTCTGCCCCACTCGTGGGCGGGTCCACCTCTTGGGAGCCACAGGGCTCAGTGCCATCCTGGTCCTGGTCCTGGTCCTGGTCCTGGTCCTGGTCCTGGTCGGCGCCGGCCGGAGACTCTGGACACTCTTTGCTGTCCCCTGGGGCGGGGCCTGCTGGGGAGGAGCCCTCGGCCAGCTCCTCGGGGAGACCCTCCGGCTTCCCCTCCAAGGAAGCGGCATCGTGCGTGGGGGCCTCCTCGGTCTCCAGCGGGGCGTCCTCCTGCTTCGTCTGAGAGGACAGGCTCCCGTCGTCAGTCCTCGCTGGCCCGCCGAACATGATCAGGCCCCCCTCCTCCTCCAGGGACGACGGGGAGCCCAGGCCGGGCTGCAGCTCGTGGTCCTCCTCGTCGGAGTCGATGTGGAGCATGGCGCTGAGCCTTGTGTCGGTGGGGAAGCTGCTCCTCAGCTTCGGAGAGGCCCCCCTGGGCCGCTCGGCGCAGGGCGCGGGGCCCGGCCTGGCGGGGCCGTGGTGTTCCACGGCATCCAGGTAATCGTTGAGTGAGTCCTGGCGACCGCGAGGCGGCGAGTTCCTTGAGGAGATGGAGGTCAGATCCTCCCCGTCCATGTCCAGGGTGGAGCTAGTCCTGCAGGAGTGCTTGGGAGTCCCCTCGGCGCTCTCCTCGGACACGGGCCCGTTGGAGCAGGCCGGGCCGTCGGGGTGGGCCCCGGCCATCTCCTCCTCGTCCGAAGGGCTGCCCAGGTCTCCGTTCACAGAGCTGACCCCGAGCATCGTGCCCACGGCTTCCGGGGAGGCATCTGAAAGAGAAAGCAGCGTTCATCAAAACCAAGCCCTCTCGCAAATTAACTTTTCATGTCCTATCCCTTCGTCAACCATCAGTTCATGGATGCAGTCCTCCCCCTGAGCCCTCTTCCCAGCATCGCCGACTCGCTAAGACTCACGCCTCACCGGGAACGGCCTGTTGCCGGTCACTCTGACGTATGAGTGCACACGTTCACCACTGCGCACAGGTGACCGCCTGGCGCCCACATGCGGGCGTACGCACCTGAGATACGTTTCTGACAAGCAGGCTCTTCGGCGCTGCGTGACCTTCCCCAGGTCATCACTGGGCTGCTGTTTTTGTTTTCAGAACAGGGCACCCATTGGATCCTATGCACATGCAAACTGACCACGAAGACGCAACGCGTTTTCCCACAGGGACGGACTTATCCCGGCATCTCACCTTCATGCAGGGAGGACGTCACCTCCACTTTAAACTGGAGGTACCCGCTCACGTGGTCGGCGGGCAGCCTTCTGCCGAGGTTGTAGCTCAGCATCTGGTCGCTGCAGAGGAGAAAGGGTTTTCGTCCTTCTACACTGGTGCCAGCCTTCGTCTTCTTCCCACAACCCCCCACCCCGCCCCGAATCCCATATACTTGACACTTACAGACTCATCCTATATAATAAAGAGCTAATATGCTAATTAGACCAAACAGCAGAACGACCGTCCAGACGACCTTCTAGACAAGGCAGCCCAGGCTGCGAGGGACGAGCCCATTGCACAAATTTCGTGCATCAGGCCTAGCAAGAAAATAAAAGTCTCAAAGGCACGTTTGAGTCCAGTGTAATACTATTCACTCGAACAAGGGAATACTTAGATAAAAAGAAACCTGGTCAGCCCAACTGGCGTGGCCCAGTGGTTGAGCACTGACCTATGAACCAGGCGGTCACGGTTGATTCCCGGTCAGGGCGCATGCCCGGGTTGTGGGCTCAATCCCCTCTGTGGGGCGTGCAGGAGGCAGCCGATCAAAGATTCTCTCTCATCACTGATGTTTCTATCTCTCTCTCCCTGTCCCTTCCTCTCTGAAATCAATAAAAATACATTAAAAAAAAAAGGAAATCTTGTTAGAAGGAAAGTTCTGAGTAAAAGCAGAAAATGCAATACAGCGTGTGTGTGTGTGTGTGTGTGTGTGTGTGTGTGTGTGTGTGTTTAAGTCCACTGATTCGCGCTCTCACTGTGAAGGGTTCCCAGGGAGAGGACACTTTGAGAATCACGGAGGAGCTGTGAAAGGCCTAGGTGCAGGCACAGTGGGCCTGGCTCCTTGGCACTGAGCACGTCAGGAAGCTGGTTCTGGAAGGACCCGCAGGCCAGGGCTCTCGCACGCACGCGGTCCTGGGGGGCACCGTGTTCTGAAGAATGGGAGCCGGGGGACAGGAGGTGGCAGCCACGCCCTGACAGCTGCTCCCGCTGAGTGAGGGCCGGGCGCTGACCCTCCCCGTCCACCTGCACAGTAAGGGGAGTTGGCCCTCGCCGACGGGGATGGGCAGCTGGAGAAGCTGGATGTGTCCCTGGGGTGCGTCTCGCTGCTGCCCTGGCAGGCGTGCCGAGGGGACCGCATGTGGGCAGGCCCAGGTTCTGCCCCACCTCGGCTCCTGGCTCGGGCTCCCAGCCTCCTCTGGGATGGAACTGTCTGCCTTTTCAATTCCGTGTCTATTTATCAACGTCAACTGCAATTACATCATTTCTTGGTATGCAAGCCACTTTCATTCTGCGTCTGACCTACATTTAATAAGGAAAGTAACCATGGCCTGGCCCCCAATCACTCCATTTCCGCTCTCACACTGCCCTCTGCTGGCAGCTGCAGGAGGACACACCGTGCCTCTCCCCGCTGGCAGCGCAGCGCCCCGCAGGGCCCCAGCAGGCGGTTTGGGGTTAATCTGCATCACTGTTGGTGCTTCTCCGCCTCCTCAGCACAGGGCTCAGGAGCTGCTGTCTGTGTAAGGGAGCACCTGCTAATTAACGTGCAATCCCAGTCCAGCTCCCGTGAAGTTCTCTGGCTCCATAGCAAGAATCTCATAAAACAATACTATACCCTTCACCTTTCTCTTTTTCTTCCCTAGAAACGGGGCGAGGATTTCTCTTGTCTTGACTGGTGCTTCTAAACGGCTTTGTTTCCCCAAACTGAGTCTCCCTGTGTGTCACTCACACTCCGCTGGGGCTCTGCCTGCTTCTGCTCTTTACCCCTCCCAGCATGCTCTGGGGTAGGCCCTGTTGGCTAGAGGCGACGGCACAGGGAGGAGAAGCAGCCTGCCCCCGGCCAGACACGAGGGAGGAACAGAGCCAGGGTCAGAACAGGGATTCACCTAACACGGAAGCCCGTCCCTGCTCTCACCACGTCCCATCTGACTCATCCTGCCTCTGGCGGGACACATCACCGTGAACGGTGTATGATACACTAGCATGCGCTGTAATGATAGGGAGTGAGTGCCCAGGAGCTCTCACTACCTGCCCGGAGCGTTCCTCACCGATGGCATCGCAGCAATGACGCGGCCTGGACGTGACGCGCCCGGACAGAGGCAGGGCCGCCCTCCCTGAAAACGGCCGGCTTCACGCAAAGGCACCCAAAGCAGGTGAATCTCGAGGAGCCCCAGCTCACCCTGCACCGCCCCCGGGAGCCCCCACTGTGTCCGACCGTCTCGGCCTCCCACACAGGGTAATGGAGACCCGGGATTTTTCAACAAGTAGCAGATGGGAAGCAATAATCTGATCGGAAACATGTATTTCGAAGCGAACATCTGGCCTACCAATCTGTAGTCCATGTCATTCTTACTTAATGAAGCCAGTCCCTGGACCTCCGTATCAGGCAATGCTCTCACTGTTCGTGTACAGAAATATTTCGTAATTCTGCTCTGCTGTCCATTCATGCTGGACCTCCTTCCGGCACACGTGGACTCCACGATCTTCCAAAGACTGCATGAGCCCAGCTGTGTGGCTCAGGGACTGAGCGCCGACCTGTGAACCAGGAGGTCATGGTTCCTTTCCCGGTCAGAGCGCATGCTTGGGTTGCGGGCTCAGTCCCCAGGAGGGGGCGTGCAGGAGGCAGCCAATCAATGATTCTCAGCATGGATCTCTCTCTCTCCCGCCCTCTCTGAAATCAATAAAAAAAAAAAAAGAAGAAGAAGACCACTAAATGAAAAGCCGGCAAGTCAACAGGTTTCACACACTGACAAGGTTTTATCTTTCCTTGATCATTCTGACTGACATATGTCAACGAACACTTCTGCCATAAGTAGAGTCTCATTTGTTAATTACACCTTCTATTATGTAAATTATATAATTATATAAATTAAATGGTAGCTACATTTCCCATAGTTATTCTCACGCTTTATAATCACTCACTTTCTATAAACCCTAAAAATAATTTTAAAAACTTACCAAAGTACATTATCTCCACTTGCAGCAATCAATGTTATCCTTAAAAATAACACATTAAAAAAAAATAGCGCATCTCCCAGCTTGTATCTGATAAACTAGCTGCTAGAATTTCAGTGTGATTTATACTTCCTGTGGGCTGGCTCACCCCCAAACTCCATCACCTCTGAGGGCCAGAGAACTAGAATCCATTGCAATCTCTTAGTTTCTGATTTCTACGGCATCTTAGAGATGACCTGGCCTAAACGCCTTATTCGTCAGGAGAGAAAGACAACGCCCACGGAAGCGCTGGTGCCAGCCCCGTGAGTCAGCTGCAGGGGGACACGGTGCCCGCCTCCCTCAGGCTGTTGGACCAGAGGATGCTCCGGCCGGTCCTCACGGGGCTGTAGACTGACCCGCACTCAGCTCCCAGCTCCGCCACCTGCTGGCAAGCCTCTCCTTCCTCATCTCTGAAATGGGTGTGATCACATCCCTCACCTCCCAGAGCTGCTGAGCGGATGCCATGAGCGAATGCGTGTCACGTGCTCAACTCCTGCCACAGAGCGGGTCTCGGCATCTCTTTTGTTCACTAGTTCTGCTGGGACGAGTTCTTCTGGGACAGCACAACCACTAATGCTGCCAACACTGACATGGCCGCTGTCCCTACTCTTTCTACTCTTACTCCTCTTACTACTCTCACTACTATTACTATTCTTACTGCTATTACTCCTCTTACTACTATTACTCCTCTTACTACTGCTACGACTACTGCAACCGCCACATGTTCAGCACGTTCTCTTACAATGACCAGGGTCCGAGTGCTGCCTCAGGCGCCAGTGTCACTGCGCTTGCTGGCCTCGCCGCGTACACATCGACAGGCCATTTGTAACAAGGGGTGGAGGCGTGTTATGATTTCTTACCTACGTTATTCACATTTACGGAAGGCTCACAGACAGCACACGTAAATGACAGCTGCCTGGGTGAAGGTATATGTCTAGGAGTCCCACCGTCAACCAGTTCCCCAGATGGGATCACCCCGGACAGGGAGGTGTCCACTCGACACCAGGATCCTGACTTGGGGAGAGGCCTTTATAGCGAGATTCCAAAAGACTCCACCCAGCTGAGCACTGATGGAGTGCAGAAATGCCCGCGGCAGGCCACCTTGGAAAAGACAGACACCCCCAAATGGTGCATCACTAAATCAAAGTGCTTCGCCCTGCACGTTTTCACGTAGGAGCATTTCCACTTTTAAAAGAGATGTGTTATCACTTCTTATCAGTGAGCAAAGGCCTAGGGCTAGAAAGGAAAGCATCATTTCAGCTGCTTCTGTGCAAACCCCTCCCCCCAAAAAAGGCCCACCAGGAGGTGTTGGGGAGTTGGGGCGGGGGGGGGAGCTGGTTACCCGATGGCCTGGCGCTCCAGCAGCCGCTGCACGGGGATGGTCAGCTTCCCCAGGAAACGCTTGATGATAGGACGGCTCTTGGCAAATTTGTCTTTAATTTCAATTTCTAAGACATCGGTAAGAAGTGCAAAAAAGGAGTATTTCTGAAAATAAAAACAGATAACAGGCCGATTCAGAAAAAAATACAAACAGGAAATTACATCATTTATTATGATAGAAAATGTCATCGCTTTTAAATCTTAATGACGTACAGAGTCCACATTGCTAGAAAGAGCTACAGCTGTTGTCAATCTTTTATTCACTCAGACTCATTAACATGCACAATGATTCAAAACCAACAGCTGGCCAGCTGGAGTGGCTCAGTGGTTGAGCGTCAACCTATGAACCGGGAGGTCACAGTTCGATTCCAGGTCAGGGCACATGTCTGGGTTGCAGGCTTGGTCCCCAGTGGGGGGCGTGCAGGAGGCAGCCGATCGATGATTCTCTCTCATCATTGATGTTTCTGTCTCTCTATCCCTTTCCCTTACTCTCTGAAATCAATAAAAATATATTTTAAAAAAAACAAACCCAACAACCTAGGGATCTGTATGACAAAGGGAGCCCCTTCCCTTACTACATCCTTTCCTGCTTCAACAGTTTTAGGAGATGTTACCAAATATTAAATTGTACACAATACAATTTTAGTATTCATATATTTATTGTATCTTAATTCTTTGAAATTTAACATGCTGGTATAGGATGGTTTAGAACAGTGATGGCGAACCTTTTGAGCTCGGCGTGTCAGCATTTTGAAAAACCCTAACTTAACTCTGGTGCCATATCACATATAGAAATTTTTTACTATTTGCAACCATAGTAAAACAAAGACTTACATTTTTGATATTTATTTTATATATTTAAATGCCATTTAACAAAGAAAAATCAACCAAAAAAATGAGTTCGCGTGTCACCTCTGACACGCGTGTCATAGGTTCGCCATCACTGGTTTAGAATGAACCGAAATATTTGGTTAACAGCAATTTTCATTCCTGATCCCATGTTATGTAGAAGTTGCCCAACATGGGTTCAAATACCCCTACTAAAGTAGAAACATCTACAGAATACCCTGGTTTCCTCGGTAAATATTCAAGTAAATATTTACACCCCCCCCCCCCCCTCAGGCTTGCACTGGCCACGTCGGTAAGAACTTTGTCAATATCAAATGTGAGGAAAATAAAGTGATTGCTAATTATTGCACTCTGTGCCTGCTAGCGCTCGTGTTGAGATAAATTTTATGTTTTCTAGGCTTCGAACGTGTTGAAATTCGGTGGTCCGCCTTTACAAGTTACTTACTATTTTGGAGATAGTTAAGTACTTGTTTTTAAAACCAGGAATAAGAAAACATGCTTTTTTCGCCGAAACCGGTTTGGCTCAGTGGATAGAGCGTCAGCCTGCGGACTGAAAGGTCCCAGGTTCGATTCCGGTCAAGGGCATGTACCAGGGTTGCGGGCACATCCCCAGTAGGAGATGTGCAGGAGGCAGCTGATCGATGTTTCTCTCTCATCGATGTTTCTAACTCTCTATCTCTCTCCCTTCCTCTCTGTAAAAAATAAATAAATAAATAAATAAATAAATAAATAAATAAATAAAAACATGCTTTTATCTGTTTAAATAACCTAAGACCTCCTAAGAGCCATATCTTTTCTCCACTTGGTTATAGGTCCCCTGAGTTATCTCCCTCTCCAATGAAATACTTCCACAACATTGTCAGAACATGGTTGTCCATAAACAGTTAGGGAATGTTTTAATTATCGGTGTGATTCCTATGCCAACAAAGGTTTACCCAGAAACACTATCTAGTACTGGAAATGTCTTGATCCCAAAGAAACGGCTGTCCTCACTCGAGGAGAAACGGGGTCTCTGTTCGTTCTCGGGGTTTTCTGTAGTTCTAAGGAGAGCCCCTCGCCAGGCCTCCCTGACACGCGGCACCGAGCCGACTGGAAGCATAAGGGAGCCGGGAGGGAGCCTAAGGACCACCAACACAATCTGGCTTCACTCTCTGCGTAGCGCATTGAATTTCCCGAGATCAAGAAATCCCAGACACAGGCGCCAAGGCCTGCAGGCGGGGAAACTCCTTTAATTTGCATGAATATATGCCAGAACAAAACACCAACGTTTTAAATAAAAACCATCAATCTCCCTGACTTCTCCTTCTGCCTCAAGGTCCAACATGACTGCTAGACAGTGCTGCTGGGCCTTTCCTGTCTCCACAGGTTGACACTTTGTGCTCATCATTTGTTTGCATTGATTTTGACTTTTTAAAAAATATATTGCAGCCCAGCTGGCGTGACATTGAGCGTCGACCCATGAACCAGGAAGTCGCGGTTTGATTCCCAGTCAGGGCACGTGTCCGAGCTGTGGGCTTGATCCCCAATGTGGGGCATGCAGGAGGCAGCTGATCAAAGATTCTCTCTCATCACTGAGGTTTCTATTTCTCTCTCCCTTGTCCCTTCCTCTCTGAAATCAATAAGAATAAATTTTCAAAAGCTACACACACACACACACACACACACACACACACACATTGCATTAAAGTATTTCTTTTGATTTTTGAGTCTTTTGGCATCCTTTACCATAAACTGTGCACCAGAGGTGCTTCCCTTGCCTTATCCTAGACCAGCCCCGACTAGAGGGAATATCTCATTCTCACTGGGCCCTCTTTCCAACAGGCCCCCTAGACACCTCCTGCTCACACCGTACACAGCTCAATGCTGCACAGAGTCCGGAGGAAAGGGCTGGAGTTGGCCACCTCCTCCTCGGTCACGTCTCGGACCCTGGGGACCACCTCACCTCTCGGTGCCAAATGGGGTTGGTGGTGTTACTGATGATGGTGGACCTCCGCTCCTGCCCGTGGTGGGCACAGGTGGGGAAGCTGCTCTTCTTCCCCGGCCGGATGGACATCTTCAGGTAAGGGTCCGGGTTGAAGAACATCCCTTTCTTTAGCCCGACAGCTCTGAGATCTTTAAAGAAAGAGGAGAGGAGGGAGGAAGGGAAGAGAAGGGCAGAGGAAAAGAGACAGAAGGACAAGCAGCTCAATGACAATTGTTCTTAAATAATCAGGCAGGCAGCGCTAAACAGAAATGATCTGGTGACACGACAGCACCGTTATTCATACTGCGACCGCGTAGGTGAGTGAGTTCAGGCAGGTCGTGACTCACCCCAGCAGAGAGGCCTCCTAGCAGGCTGCAAAAGTGAGACCAAACTTTACCCCCACCTCACACACCTAGATTCTAACGTGTATGTGGGTTGGCAACCAGCATTACAATGTCTTGAGAGAAATCCTCAGTAAACTGTTGATTTAAAAAAAACGAAACACCAATTGGTCCCTTCATGAGAGAAACATGAATCTTCGACATACATACAGGAAACGCACTGACCGATGTTTAACTGGGGCGGACACTGCAGAGCACACACGCAGTTGCACACATTCACCATGTCGCATATCTTCCACAAATGCCATGCATGATAGGGAAGCGGGGAGACCAGAAATATTTCTGAAAGTTGAATGCTACCGACTGGATTAAATAACTGTGAGGTTACTCCCTCAATAGCCTAAAGTCACTTAAATATTGAACGAATGTTCCATGTCTCATCTTCGGCAGCAGCTGTGATTTCACTATGCGAGCTGCTAAAAGTTCTGGCTAAAGTCTGGTTTGTGAAGAGAATGACACTTTTTTTTTTAAAAGGCCAGGCTTAGGGATACACACACGTCAGGAAACGAAGCTGCTTCCCTGGGCCCCCTGCACCTTTCTGAGAGCATCTGTGTGACTAGGGTCGGCCTGAGAACCGAGGGACCTTGAAGTGTCTGGAAGAACGGACTGTTTCCAGGTCGCCTCAGGCGGTGATGCTTAGGCTAGGAGGCCCCGCCCTATGGTGCAGACAGAAACCTGCAGGTGGCCCATGAACCTCCAAAGGCCTCCGGGTTACCCAGACCAGCTGGGGAAGAGACCCTGTCATGTGACCCTAAATTGTCTCCAAAGTCTTCCTACTCAATCCCATTTCTGAAACACAAAGTCTTTCTTCGAAGGACAGAACTGGCCGGGGGCTGCCCAGAGAACCCTGCTCTCTACAGGAAGCTCATGCCCTCATCTACCAGCAGGAACTTGGGGTCTAGACGTCTGTGCCATGAAAACAGACCGGGAGAGTCTGATGACACACAACTGGCAGTAGAGGGAGGCAGTTTAATATGTTGGCAAAGCCCTCGCCGGTTTGGCCTAGTGGCTAGAGCATCAGCCTGTGGACCGAAGGGTCCTAGGTTTGATTCCTGGTCAAGGGCACGTACCTGGGTTTCAGGCTCAATCCCCAGGGTGGGGCGTGCAAGAGGCAGCCAATGAATGATTCTCTCTCATCACTGATGTTTCTAGCTCTCTCTCCCTCTCCCTTCCTCTCCAAAAAATAATTTAAAAAATATACACACACACAAAAGAAAAACTTATTTTAATATGTTGGCAAAGATTGAAACATTCAACCAACAGGACCTGATGTTAAGAGCGTGCAGGAAACAGAGTGAGATCACTGACCTGAGAACCGGCGGGAGCGACGCTGCTGTCCCCTCGGGAGCCTGACCGCTCCCATCCCTGGCCCTCCCCAGTGTGCCTGCACTTCATTACCCGTTTAATAACGCTGCGTGTCTTTACTGGGCTTACTTTGGCATAAAATAGCCAGCCTTGAGAGAGAAAATGCAATTTACAGACTTATTTTCTTACCTTTCTTGTTTATGCTCGCCTCGGACTCAAAGACAGAAAAATAACATTCTTTAGATAGTAAATCGACTTCTTTGCAATAAGTGAGGAATAACATGTACAGAAATGGCTGCCACACCGTCTGACAGAGCTAATAAATCTTTTATGCAAAACATTCCTTTGAACACAAAGAATTTCCCCAGAAGATGAAGCCATTGTGATGAAAGAAGTCACTGTTAACCCTCATACCAGTTTTCCACCAGGGACATTGTACAGATAAACCTTCATTAAGAAATACAACCAACTACCAGTTATGTGTGGTCTGATTACCCAGTTTCCTTCACCCGTCACATCTCTGCTCTTTTTTCTCCCTTTTGCCTTTTATATCCCTTATTGCTCATAAATATCTGCATCACCTAATAGACCAATGAAGGACTCAAAGTCACAAAGGTATGACATGGTAGATATCCTGGTTTACAGCTTTATTTGGAGACGAGGTTTAAGATATTAATCAAAACACAGTTGTTTTGTTTTTGGCACATTGGTGTTTCTTTTTTGTTTTGTTGTGTGTTTTTTTAAGAGAGAAGGGGGGAGAGAGAGAGAGAGAGAGAGAGAGAGAGAGAGAGAGAGAGAGAGAGAGGAAGAGAAACATCAATTGGTTGTCTCCCACACATGCACTGTCCCGGGATCAAACCCGCAACCTGGGTATATGCCTTGACTGGGAATCAAACCCATGACCTTTTGGTGTATGCGATGATGCCCCAACCAACTCAGCCAGGGAAAACACAGTTTTTGTTTTTTGCTGTGGAGTTCAATTATTTGTATCCCTACTTATCCATAGATAATCAAGAGTAGAGCGTTTGCAGGCAGCCACTCCACAGGGCTCAAATGCTCTTGGATAAATGTCGTCACTCACTGTCAATATGCCACAACCAGATTAATTTGTTCAGAATTAGAGACTTGTTTTCATGTTCTGTCGTTTTAGCCACTTCTGTCTACCACCTGCACATATCTGACCACATGGTAGGAAACAGGACATAATGTTAGCCAGCCGCCACGTGTACTGAGGTGGGACATTAGAAGAAGTTGTGTTTAAAGAAGAAACATCTGGCTATGCCCCTACTTTTTAGGAAAATGTCCTGGGATTTTCATGTTCTAGATCAGTGGTCCTCAACCTTCTGGCCCTTTAAATACAGTTCCTCATGTTGTGACCCCCAACCATAAAATTATTTTCGTTGCTACTTCATAACTGTAATGTTGCTACTGTTATGAATCATAATGTAAGTATATGATATGCAGGATGGTCTTAGGCGACTCCTGTGAAAGGGCCGTTCGACCGTCAAAGGGGTCGCGACCCACAGGTTGAGAACTGCTGTTCTAGATGCTCATTCTCCCGTAGTGAGTTAATTAGCACCCCTCTGCAGTCAAAATCAATATGTGTGTATCATTTTTAAAATATTTTTATTGATTTCAGAAAGGAAGGGAGAAGGAGAGAGAGATAGAAACATCAATGATTAGAGAATCATTGATCAGCTGCCTTCTGCACGCCCCCTACTGGAGATCGAGCCTGAAACCCGGGCATGTGTCCTTGACCGGGAATCGAACTGTGACCTCCTGATTCATAGGTCGACGCTCAACCACTGAGCCACGCCACCTGGGCTGTGCGTATCCTATTCAGAATGATATTGATCACTTGGAAGCACAGGGCGATGCTTCTACACTAAGAAACCATGGTGTGGTCAACCTAAATGTCCTGAGCCACGCAGGCTGGCTCGTGCTCCCCACCGATAACGAAAGGACTTGTGCACCTGCAGCCCCTCAGGACTGTGAGGTCTCAGGTACAGTCGCCACCTGCCATGTTCTCAAGAGACAGACAGATGAAGGGACAGGGGAGTGTCACAGGCAGTGGTGCGCCTACGTGCCCTGCTGAAAACCTAGACATGTGTCAACGCTGAGGGTTCCAACCAAAACATATGCACTAGCCACGTCTGAGCCATCAGTCATCAGTTCACCACTGCCGAGACCCGCCAGGAAACAAAACCAAGCAAGCTTTCCCAGGAAGTGCCTCCTCTGCTAGGACGGACATGGTCCCCGCAGGCCATGGCAGCCATCAGCGACTTCCGTGCGCCCTTCAGTCAGATGCGACGAGGGTGCGCCACTGCCACGTCTGTTTTCAAGATCGGCCTGCTGACTCTCACTTGTGAGAACATATATTTTCATGCAAATTTTTTTTGCAGCTAAGAAAGTAAACTGAAGTTAAATTTGAGAAGCACAACACAGATGGAAAATGAAAGCAAAGCATCTGAAGTGATAGACGTCTGTCAGGCTTTATTTTGGATGTATTGTAGCACAGTCGTCGACTTTGAAAGTCCATTTCAAATACTGACTGTCTTGGTAAATTCTTGACTTTATGACTGCCCATTAACTTTTTAAAAATCAAAGGCTTTCAAACTTTTTGAGTCCCCTACATATGAAGTAACATGTGACCATGAAACCCACATACACATACAGAGGTGTTTTTATTTTCTTGTGTGAATGTTTTTCAGTTTGTATAAACTGATGTTCTATGAAAAAAATATTTCCCTTTGGTGGTAAACTGATTTTTTTCTATGCTTTTTTAAATTGCTAGTTTCAATGACATAAACCTTGTAAACCACAAATGAGTTCCCACTCACAACCAGGTCTTTCGTTTTATGATACACAAACAAGCAATTAAAATATTGCAGCAACCAGAAAACAACAAAACCAATTGTTATGCCCACTTTCTATTTTTATGTGAATTCCTCCACAGACACTGGGGTTCCCCCAGCTTCCCTCCCCCCTCGTTTCCACATTTCCCTTTCTCTAGATGAGGTAAGCACAAATCATCTTCAATAACCAACGTCCTCATGTGTGGTTAACACATGACATTACAGATTTTTTTTTTAAAGTAACTATACACAGTTACAGCCTTTTTCCCACCAGAAAACTCATTAGAAGAAATAACTTCTGAGTTTATATCAATGATCTATTTTTATCCTGGTAAAAGATATACTTGAATTTCAGAAGTATGACCCCCCCCCCCCCCCCCCCGATCAATAACTAACTAGTCCACCTATAACATATGAGAATCTGTGAAAGAAAGGACTATTGATGCCCTTAAAATCGCAGACTTTCAAGCTGGACACCGCGCCAATGAAAGGCAGCCTTACCGGACAGCGTGAAGCTGACGAGCTTCCGGGAATGCGGGCTTCCAGAAGCACCTCCTTCTGCCCCCATCTGCAGACAAAAAACACGCGTGTGAAGCTTCACAGGGTCTGAGGCTGCTCAGCCGTCCTGGGGAATCACGTATGTTTGCCAATGTGATGATGTTCGTACCAAACATGCATGTAGTATATGCCTTCTCATAAGCTACAAGGCTTGGAATTGAGACACAATGCAGATTCTCAGAGATGAGAGAAAGATCACACCTAACTTCATCTTTAACCGAAATGAGACTGGTAGCAGCTTCTAAATTCGCTGGGATATGAGTCAACTTACTTTATGTCCTTTTAGTTCTTTGCTAAGATAGTTGATAGATAGTAAATGTACTTATATTGCTATTACTATATGAAAACATTCCTTAAGTTAAAAAAATAATCAAACATCAAATTCCTTCAGACGTTTTAGAAAACCCTAGAATAAACTAAACACGTGATTTATACCAGACTCATCCATACATATGTAGAATGATGCTCTCTCGCCAAACATTTGTGAGTGGCCACGTGGATGTCCCATCCCTTTGGAGGCTCCTATAATACTGAGCTACAGGTAGATGGCACATGCTGTTATGATTAGTGGTAATAGGCATTCTCAATGCTGCTGTACTAATCACTGTGCTATAAAGCTTTTCCTAAAAGCTTTCGAGTAAATTATCTCATTGAAACCAATCATTTATAGACCACATAGCAGATTTAGCCTTTCCCTCAATTTATGTACAATTAGTGCTCAAGTTATGGCATACTAGGAAACAAAATTTCATAGTTTTCTAAAAAAAGCAAGAAAAAAAAAAGCTGCAATACTGTAAAAGACAGGCTGAAGGCAGAATATATGTTGAATGGTTGGAAAAGTGAAACCACATTAGTTTATATTGCACCCTTCCATCTTTTATCTTTGGAACACTCCCCACACTCCTTTAAAAATCTTATGCCATCAACAAATAAAACTTTCACTAATCCAAGAAAAGCCGGAAAACGTCTAAAATTTGCCCTTAGATTCTCAACCTGTTGGTCGCAAACAATGAAAATACATCCTGCATATCAGATATTTACCTTACGATTCATAACAGTAGCAAAATTACAGTTATCAAGTAGCAATGAAAATAATTTTATGGTTGGGGGTCACCACAACATGAGGAACTGTATTAAAGGGTCGTGGCATTGGGAAGGTTGAGAACCACTGGAAATGAATTCCATGCCAATTCTGAAGTATCAATTTCTACTTCCTTCTCCACCTCCTGTAACCTAGTCAAAACTATTTTGTGTGGCACTTAGCTGCTTCCTGATCATGTCATTTGCAGTATCCTTGGGTCCCATCCAGGTATCTTTTTACATTCTGCCCATCAAACCAACTCCTTGATGACCCTGGGCTGGCTCTCGGTGAGTACGTATGCTTTATTACACTGTGTGCCACCTCTCCGACTCATCACCCCCAGGTTGACCAGCGGGGCAACAGCAAACCAGCCAAGCTACTGACGGCTGGTCACTACCGCGTCCTGCTTTCACCACGCACAACCCTGGACTGTGGAGTGTTGAGCAGCAAGGGAGTACAGTCTGCAGCTGAGACAGCCAGACCCCATAGGTCATGGCCTCCCCTCAAATGGACCCCATGGCCCTGTGTGCTGTACCGCCCCCAAAGACACGATGACCCTTCCTGCTAAGGGAGACTCACCCAAAGTGAGTTAAAGAAGGCTGAAAAGGTTCATATTCTTTTAAAAATAAACTTTAAATGGGTTTTCTGAAAACCTACTTAAAATATTATAAGACATTACAGAAACGAAAAATTTGCCCTTAGATTCTCATTTTTAAAATGTGATTCACTGTCCGGCAAAAGGTTAATGTGAAACAATGTTCACAGAATTCACAGATAAACACTGTCCTTTCCTACCATGGTGGCAAAATGCTCATCTGAAAGAATACCCAGAGCATTCGATGTCACCACCGATGACCACATCCTTCTAGCTACGGGGGCACCGGCGATAATAGGATAATAAACACGTCTGCCCTGGCTGTTTGCAGAAAGGTTTTTAAATAAACTCACTCCCCAGATTCATTCCAGGAAAAGCCAGAAGCAGCACTGTCAGCCCAGTGCAGAAACAATGCATGACCGTGAGTGACGGTGGCCTTTGCCTGTCCCTGAGGCCAAAGGATTTCCTGTTCCAAGCGTCTGATACACATCGCTGTGTACTCTGATGAATGACAGTGACGTCAAAGCCCCAGCGGCAGGGAGGGCACAACGGTTTGTATCCTGGACTCATCGCAGAAGGATGTGTGAGAAAGGAGCAGATTAGGGTGGCAGCTCATTTCCTTCCCTAGGGAGTCTCCCAGCGACTTCTTCCGGGACTGTTCGAAGTGGGACTTGTGACTGTCGATGCAGCTTATCCGTCTCAATAACTAAACACAGGCCACACGCCGTGCCCCGGGCGGCCGTCACGCTGTGACACAAACACAGCGCTCACCCCCACGGGAGGCGCCCGCGTGGCACAGCCTGTCATTCTGGCTACAGACCCGGCCGTCTCAAGCCTGGTCGGGAAACGATTGGCCGCCAATCCTGTGAGTCACCCTCGGAACCACAGTATTCTATTCTGATCGCAAGCGCTGTATCGACGAAGCCTTTAAGGTGCTCTACACACTGTCTGAAGCAAATTAATTATCCCCAAACGAGCCACAGGATTGACAGAATAATCTCAATGCAAAGATCAATGGAATGAGATCAATGTTCACCCGGTGGTGAACTCCCGCTGCCTTCAATGATAGCTGATTGTTGAAACTGCTCAAGTCTAAAAAAAATAAATAAAAACTCTGAGTTCAGAAAAATCGTGTTTGGAAGTGATTGCCTAATTTCACACACAGTTAATTTTTCAAAGGGTTTTATTACAAACGGCGCCACCCTTCTGGCTTTGCAATTTTTCTCTTTAGAATATTAATTAAAGCGTGTGCCGGTGCTGACTATGTGACACGGCAGATGCTGTAGTCAACAACTGTTATTCTCCTGTGGGCTTCCAAGCCTTATATAGTACATGTGGGTTGTTCTTTCCTATTCCGTACCACGTGTCCTACGATGGGCACTCAAGTATAATTCACATGTGAGCTCAGTCCTTAATATTGCGGATTTTGCACATACTGTTCCCTCGGCCTAAAATGCTCTTCCCTACCTCTCTCCACCTATGTGATTCCTACTCATCCTTCAGACTGTCCTGCAAACACATCTCCCTCAGGAAGCCCTCCAACACCTTCCTGATCAGGATAAATCCTACAGTACGTGCTCTCATAGCCCCGTCTTACTCCCGCTCATTGTCTTTAGACTCAAATAACTATAATGTAACTTAATTGATGTCTCTCCTCCCCCACGAGACCGGTGAAAACAAACACTGTGTTTTGCTGATCATTTCATCCTGGTGGTGAGTGCGATGCCTGGCATTAGCTGGCACCCAGTGAGTATTTGCTCGCATGAGTGGAAAAAGGGAAGGACGGGCTGATAGGGCGTTGGTGGGCCTGCACAAGTGCAAATTGCCATCGGCAGAGATTACTTTCTGAACCTCAAGGAGTCAACCTGGCCACATGCCTATTTCCAAAAGTGCGTGCATCTATACATTTACACACACACACACACACACACACACGTCATGAAGATTCGATATTATGGGAGTCAGTATTTTTCCTCTATACTTCCATGACCTGAATGTTACGAACGAGGGATATAAGTGTAATGATTTACATCTCTTACACTCTCGGAATTCCCCTAAACCCGTGGTCGGCAAACTGTGGCTCGCGAGCCACATGCGGCTCTTTGGCCCCTTGAATGTGGTTCTTCCACAAAATACCACGTGCAGGAGCACGTACAGTGCGATTGAAACTTCATGGCCCATGCACAGAAGTCGGTTTTCGGCCTGGGAGAGTCTATTTTGAAGAAGTACTGTTGGTATTTGGCTCTGTTGACTAATGAGTTTGCCGACCACTGCCCTACACTATCTAAGTCCAATCGCCCGTGAGCAATGGAGTGCACCTTGTGAGGCGGTGAGACCCTAAGGTCAGTGGATGGAGTGAAAAATCACGACATTGAGAAAAGGAATCCCCCGGGAAGTACCAGGTTAGAAATGGACACACTTTCCCTTCAAGGGTCCACAAAACCAACGATGTCCTCCAAATCTAAGTTAAATATCTCTTTCTTCCACCGAGGGCCTGGGGAAGCGGCTGGCCTCACTCTGTGTGGTCTCTGGAGGCGCCGGACCCCAGCTCTGCCGGAGAGGGACTCGGCACTGAGGCCTCCTGGGAAGAGCACATGCCTGATCCCCACCGCACACTCCCTTTGGGGTGAAAGCTCACTGAGCAGCAGGCAGAAGCACACACGCTAAGTCACGACTGTTCTCCCTTCTGCGCACTGAGCTCCTTAAATCAAATGCACGTGAAGATGCAATGTTACCATCTCCTACCGACCCCAGTGGAGTCTGAAACCCCTCCCACAGTGGAGCACTCACGAATTTGCTTCATGGAGAGCTGACCACACAGAGCTGATATAAATCCAATCCTGTTTTCCCACTGGTTAGAATGATGGATGCAGGTAAGCCAGCGTGCACGTGATTCCCTTTAATAAAGCGGAGCCCCCCCACGCCCCCGCATGCCCTGTGTTTCCTTCTCAATGTTCCCCATCATCTGCCAGAGCTGCAGGTGCAGAAACAGAAAGCAAGGCCCCAGGGACCGCCCACCCCAGGAAGCAGCAAGCAGGACTCACCATCACAGCGGGGTTCCTCACGGTGATGCAGGGGGTGGTGGCGCGCAGGGCTCCGCTGATGCCGTGGTAGTACTTAAAGCAGATCTTTATCTCCGCTGCAGATGGATTGGAGAAACACAGTCATTCAAACACGGAACAACCAGCGGAGGCCATTCCCACACCGCCTCTCAGAAAGCCCTACTCTGAGTCGTTGAATGGTCCCTCCTTTTCCAAGCGGAGGCAATGGGCTGGTTATGCCACTTCGTACTTGGCCTCAGACGCTCCTCCGGGATTTTGTAAGGACACCCTCGAACGTATTAGAAGATAATGCGCCAACGTGCCACAAAGTAAACCGCGTGGAGATGAGGCTAGGGCAGCTGCCCTGCGTGGAGGTGTATCTCTGGTCTCAGGGCCCCTTCACCTCACACCCACTTTGGGAGGCAGAAAGGCCTGTCCCCAGGCTGCAGATGGAGTGTGATGTGCTGAAGGTCAAGCAGGAAATGACAGAGTCAGGACTCAAACCGACCTTAGGTATCAAAGCCTTCATCCTGAACCTCTACAATACAGACAGGCTGCAGCTGTCCACGGACACAGAAAGCAGGTTAACACGTATGAGAAAATGCTGTCTTAGACTATGCGGTGTTAGGGCCTGGGAACATGCATTATTTTAAATTTCCAAGTGATCTAAATGCAGCTACCAGACAGGGATCAAATTTAGTAACCACTGGTACAGACACTACTGGCACGTGAAAAGACAGATGCAGATGCAGATGTATGTGGAGATCTATATCCACAGGTTATGTGTGTGTTCATATCTATTACACATGTATGTAGCATATATGTATTTCATATGTGTAAAATCTGAACTCGATAAAGAGCAATACAAACGTCATTTACTGATTTTGGAAAGTAACAGTTTCAAAGATCGTGAAGTCAGAACGCAGCACAGGTAGATGGCACAGGCACTGGGCTGTTTCCGTGCACAGCGCGCCTGAGTCACGGAAGTGTCACCGCAAGATGCCTCGCTCCCCAGGTGTCATCCGATACAGGCAGGGATGCTGATGGGCAGCCCCAGGGCCAGGCCCGCCGACAGGAGCGGCCTCCTCCACTGAGTCCCCTGGACCACTAAAGGGGGAGCCACTGGACGTATTTCCCAAGGAAGTCCACCTCCCACGGACCCTCCCGGCTGCCCCCGATGACCTCCACGGAGTATCTGGTTCACTTGTTTTAAGAGAAAAAATACATCAATTAAAGAAAAATCCTCTTTTAGGAATTTATATTATTGCACGTTTCCTATCCATGATGAAATGAAAAAAGAACAGTCTTGTCATGAGGTAAAATACTGAGTCTTTCCATCACGAAAGTGAGTCACTGTGGTGATTCGAAATGTAGCGAGCGCTGCCGAGCAGAGGATTGTTACCCCGCACCCATCACAAACAAGCCCGCCCCAGGCCGGGCAGGGTGAGAGAATCCGGGGAAGGCATCTGGTCTGGCGGGTGGTGGAGTGTGGAGGTGGAGCCACAGGCCTGACGAAGCGCAGGAGACAGACACTGGCAGAGAGGATGGCGGGAGAAGGCGGGAGGCAGAGACCAGTGAGGACACGCGGGATCGGGAAGGCTCACAGAACACCCTGGTTGGGACGGAAACCTGCGGATGGGAAACCTAACAGACGAGCAGGCTGGGAGCGAGGAGTGGCCGAGGCAGGAACGATGAGCTGCGGGCTTTGAGGAGCCACCGGCGTGGGCATCCCAGCTTCACTGGCACCGCCCCTTGCGGGACACACCCGGCGTGAACACCCACGCGGGGCTCTGAGTGTGACGGCATTGTGACAGCTGCACAGACCTGAGCAAACTTCCTCCCGGCTGCTTTCTCCCAAGACCAACAGCACGTATTCGTCAAGAACACGGCTCAGCACAACGCACAGGCCGTCAAAGCCGGGCAAGCCGGGTGGCGGGCGTGAGCCTTGGGTTCTGCGGGCAGGAGCGCATCAGCGTCCCCCCCTAACGCTGGAGACCAGGACTCCGAATCCGCCTGCAGCAGGGCCTCCATGGCCAAGTCAACGGGAGGGAGCGAGCCGCTCGCTTCCCAACACACAGACGTGCATTTGTGTAAGACCTTCCCCGAACTCTCCAGTTAGGGTGCCATCTCCTCTACACAGTCAGCGAGGGAACACACTCCAAGACAAAACAAGTGACTGCTCATTTTTTAAAAATATTTTTTTATTGACTTCAGAGAGGAAGGGAGAGGGAGAGAGACATAGAAACATCAATGATGAGAGAGAATCACGGACTGGCTGCCTTCTGCATGCCCTCCACTGGGGATCAAGCCTGCAACCTGGGCCTGTGCCCTGACCCGGAATCAAACCGTGACCTCCTGGTTCATAGGTCAACGCTCAACCACTGAGCCATGCCGGCTGGGCTGCTCATTTTTATCTGTAGGATAGTGGTAGCCAGGCCAACTTCACCAGCTGGCCCATTTTAGGTGCTATTTTATTCCTTGCTATAACCCAAATCTCTAACCCCAGTGATACACTAGAGCAGTGATGGAGAACCTTTTGAGCTTGGCATGTCAGCATTTTGAAAAACCCTAACTTAACTCTGGTGCCGTGTCACATAGAGAAATTTTTTTGATATTTGCAACCATAGTAAAACAAAGACGTATATTTTTGATATTTATTTTATATATTTAAATGCCATTTAACAAAGAAAAATCAACCAAAAAAATGAGTTCGCGTGTCACCTCTGACACATGTGTCATAGGTTCGCCATCACTGCACTAGAGTCTCAGTGACCTCTAAGATGAATTTACTCTGAATTGAACAAAACAGATTCTGTGGATGGGCATGATCACCCCAAATAGGGCAGAGCCAACAGCTTCCCACGGCTTCCTGGGTGGGGCCAAGCACAGGGATTGACGCAGATCACCCGTCACAAAAGCAAACACACAGCAGGTCCCCAGAGAGAAAAACACAGAACAGCTGTTGGCACCTGGACTCAAACCAGCCAGGTCCCGGAGCAGGACACCAGGAAAGATGCCTGTCCCGAAAATACGGGAATGTTCCATGTGGGTGGGAGCTGTCATGTCCAAATATTATTTAGTGCTTTAGGTCACTCAAGATTAAAATACAGCCCCTCTGAGTAAGAGAGAAACTAGCATGTTGACCAATGTCCTTGAACATTTGTTATGAGAAGAGTAACTGGAAAGAAAACTCAAAAGGGTGGAAAGGGCTGTTGAGGCCCAGCCTTCTGTTTGAGCTACATTTTTAACCTCTCACTGCAAGAGGAAAACAAAAAGCTATTTCTGCGAGAAACAGATGTAAGGACGGGGAAAGCCAATGCAGGTGCGATGACCGAGCATCAGAACAGGGAGAAGCCCACTGCTCACAGGCAGGGGAGACAGAGGATCTGGACTAGGGAACAAGGAATGATCCATCTACCCAAGAATGGCTTCTGCACATATAGGTGGACAAACAGACAGGAGGAAGGCAGGAGAGAAAGCAGGTCTGAATGAATGAATGAATGAATGATCATCCTATATAATAAAAGACTAATATGCAAATTGTCCCCTCGACCAAGAGTTCAACGGGGAGTTTGACCAGGGGGCGGGGCCAACCAGCCAACGGCCCGCAGCCCTTCCCCTGGCCGGCCCTGCCTTATCGGCCCAATCAGGTCAGGCTGGCCGGACCCCACCTGTGCACGAATTCATGCACTGGGCCTCTAGTAGTCTATAAAAGACTACAGGAACAGACATTCTGGCATGTCTCACCCAAGACAAGTTTTGAAACCTCTTACATTTCAAAACTCAAGAATGCACACCGCCGAGATGAGCAACCCAGTTTCTGCGAGCATCAGCTCATTTGAGGAATATTTGACAGTCCGATGACAAGTGCAGAGGGAAGCAGTCCTCCTCTCCAATGCCTAGCAACGTCGTCTACCCCACATTAAACCAGTCTTTGTCCTTCAAGTTCATTCAGGCAGGTCCCGTAATAATATGCCCGGCCTCCTGCCTCCTGCCTCCTGCCTCCTGCAGGGGTTTATCAAGACAAACGGAAGCCATCTTTATATTCAGAAATAGCTCCGTGCTCAAATCTAGGTTTTTTCCATGAATTTAGGTCAATTTTTGGGGAATTTTACTTTGACTGGACTTCTGATGAGCTAAAGATAAAAATTTTCTGTCTGAAGATGAAAGCAAATGTTTTTTGGTGTCGTTAAGTTTTCAAGACCAAAGATTAAAAATATAAAAACTGTCTAACATACTCAGCCACCCCCTGATTTAAAAAAAAAAAATGTTTCATAATCTCACCAGAGGATATGTTTTTCTTGATTTTTTAGAGAGAGGAAAGGGGGGAGGGGAAGAGAGAGAGAGAGGGAGAGATATTAAGTACTAGCAGGAGGAGTAAAGAAAAACCTTCTCAGAGAAAGAGAGGTTTACTAGCCCCTCATCAACCAGGACATCCCGAACCTCTACCACTTTCGAAGGCAGAAAGAAAGTCAGTCACAAACACTGAGACCGTCTGTCCATGGGTGGTGGTTGTTCACACATACTGTTCCAAGTGGCAGCAGCACGTGGTACTGACTTCTTCCCGGGGTTCCGAGTTACTCATCTCGGAACACCCCACAGTATGAATCTGCACGCGCCACCCGGGGTGATCACTGCCGCAGCCTTCTGCACTTGGGAGCCAACACGAAGGTTGCCTCACCTTTTCCCCTGACGTTCAGTTGGTGATATTTCTCAGCCAGGTCAGCCTCTCAAACCCTGGGACCCTCTCAAAGGAGGAATCACCCTGAGAGGAAGCTTGGCGTGTTCCCATTCCCTTTTCCCCCATAGCCTTTTATCATTTATTTTTCCGATGGCTTAGGTAGTAATGCCAGCTGGGCCACGGTTGGAAAGTAAAGTAGAAAAAGGCAGGAAAAAGCACCCATAGCCTCACCCCCCAGAAACAGCCTCTCACATTTTGGCAAACATATCCTGAGGGGCTTTCCCCATCCGCCATGACTTCAGCTGGGGCTGTGCTGTATGTATCTGCCTTTTCCCTCTCACCATTTTCCCTGAAAATTATATCCCACTTGAGATTTAACGAGAGAATCTAGCCAGAAATTGAACTGAAAAGAAGGCATTGCTTAAGGGTCAGAAACAGGATTAGAGGAAGCTCTAGAATGCTGACCCCCCAGTGAAAATGTGGAAGAAATAATCTGATGGCAATTCAAATAATGGCTGCTAATCTTCCAGAACAACTTGTTATACTGCAGAAGTTTCATGTGCATTAATAATGTGCCTACATCAAGTTGCTACTCAGTCAAACCTTACTTTATATTTTAAGGTGTAGTAAGTACACTCCCTGTATAGCAACCCCACACTCTCCTGGATTAAACACTCTGCGTATGGATAATTGTTATACAGAGATAAATAACTGGGAAAGTGTTTAGAGCCAATTTTGTCTACAGTAAGGAAAAATTCTGTATGTGTAGACATTAACCTAGACCAACCAGTAAATTATTTGCTTACAGTAGTATCTAGCTACTCCACAAAAATGTACTTACTATGTTTTCAATAATATTAGTGGGAAGTATAGATACTCCGCTTCATCCAAAATAAAAAGGAATGACATATTTCTGTGAATCATGTGTGCTATGTAAAAGCATCTGCATGTACAAATGAATATAACATCAGATAACTGGGGCATGGTTGAATTATCGGTAGGCAATTTTCGATTCCTAGTAAAGAGACCTCTATAGCAGTAAATAGACCTCTCTAGCAGTCCCAGACTATCTTACCCACACTTGTAAAAACCAGGACCCAAATGCAAAAGTTATTCTGCCGCTGGGAAAAATAATAGCAGAGTTAGCAAATAAAAATTTTAAATTAAGTTAAATGCTTAAATTTAAATCTTGAATTGTTTTTCCTGCTCTCTAAAATTAGTAATAATTAAATATGAATTACAAATGTAGTTGCAAGGTATATAAAAATGTGTGAAGTATTAAAATAGCCACATGTAATTTATAAATCATACGTTCATACAATACACACACACTTTTCAAAATATGTGAACATTCTCTAATGAGCTTTTTCTAAAATAATACATTTTCCAGTTTGGAGTTCTATGGTATAAGTGTATGTAAATCAGAGCAAAAAAACATTTTAAATAGCACTCAGAAAAGACCCCATAGATTCCTGCATATGTAGACAATGTCGCATCACCAACATCTATTTCACACTTGGTTACTTACGTTCCATGAAATAGGGCCCGGGCTCAATCCTCCACACAATCTGCCCTTTCTGTGTCCCCGTCACACCCCTGTTTTTAGAATCCCAGAAGTTGGCTGGAGAATTCTCATCTGAAAAAAAACAAAGAAACACTTTTCAGCTTCATCACAACCTCTTTGTCCTTCCTCAGCTCAAAGACCAATACAAGTTCTAAGATAAAGATGAACGGGAAATATCAATGAACACTACCATGAATGACGACTCCCAGCAGATTATTACACTGAGTTTCTACACTTGCATCTTACGGGGGACTTGGGGAGGGTGCAGGTGGAAAGACGGTGGCATCTCTGGGTTTGGCCAGGTCGGTCAGTGTGGCCAACAACAAGACTACAGAGAGCGAAGGGCACAGCAGAGCCTGGGGGCCGAGCTGATGTGTAGGAAAGGGGCTGAGCCCCATCGATTGAATCTTTATGGAAGGAGGGAAGAGCAGAGCGGGGAGAATATAACAAGACTCCACGTGGGGGACAAAAAGGGACGTTAAGCTATAAAACGGAGTCAGACACACTCCAGGTTTGCCACAGACAGCGTCCCGGCACCAGGTCTGCTAGGAACACCTTTCACAAACCGCCAAAGGCAGGAGACCTCGAGCCGATGGAAGAAGAGGAAAGAGGCAGCATCTGGACCTCCAAAGGGAAGAGGATAGAAAGAAAGAGCCAGGGAACAGGCCTGAACGTGGCATTTTCCAAGCTGTCTGACCTCATGACACAGAGAACGGTCATATTTGTAGGCACACTGGGGTCGATGGAAGAGGCACTCACAACTTCAGATGGCGGGCGGGGACACTCTGGTGGCCCAGGCTCCGCCCCTACCCTGAGCGCTGAGGAATGCATATCCTACATAATAAAGAGCTAATATGCTATTAGAGCGAACAACAGAACAACCGTCCAGGATACCTTCCAGACGACCATCCAGATGACCTTATGGACGAAGCCAGGGCTCTGAGGGTCGGCCAGGGCTGCCAGTGGCTGCGAGAGAGGGCTGAGAGCCAGGGCTGCGAGGGCCGAGCCCCTTGCACGAATTCTGTGCATCGGGCCTCCAGTTCTATATAACTTGCTTACATCCCACTAGTTTGAAGCTCTGTCCTAGAGCCTACAAGAGGAAATGAACTGAAAACGCGAAAGGAGGCCCTTCAGAGGTTTACAGGTGCACAAAAATGTGTACAGTAACACTGGCTCTTACCGTCCAATGTACCTCATTTGTTTTGGGGGTTTTTATAAATATATTTTTATTGATTTCAGAGAGAAAGGAAGGGGAAGAGACACAGAAACATCAATGATGAGAGACAATCATTGATCAGCTGCCTCCTGTACCCCCCACTACTGGGGATCAAGCCTGCAACCCAGGAATCGAACCATGAATCGAACCATGACCTGACCAGGAATCGAATCATGACCTCCTGGTTCACATGTTAATGCTCAGCCACTGAGCCACACCGGCTAGGCCTAATGCACCTCATTTGTTTCCCCAAATCCCTTTTCCAGGAGGAAAGATTACTGGTGCACTGTAACCAAGAGCAGGGGTCAACCAGACAGGGTGAAGCAAGAGCGCCACTGAAAAATGGAGAGAAAGAGGAAAGATCCCAAGCCCAAGGGAATACCCCAGAGGAGAACCCTCTCTTCTTATCTTTAATCCTCACCTGAGGAGATGTTTTTATTAATTTTTAGGGAGAGAGACACACACAGACACAGATAGATGCGAGAGAGAAACATCGACTGGTTGCCTCTCGTACACGCCCCAACTGGGGATCAAACCCACAACCTTTTGGTGCACGAGACGACGCTCCAACTGACTGGGCCACCCGGCCAGGGCCAAACCTCTCTTCTTTGGAGCGCAAAAGAAACAAAAAGCGAGGCTGGGATCACCCAGCTTTGAGAGACTTCCGCCTGCCGTTGTCCTGGGAGCCCAGCGGCTTCATCACATTGACAAGCCAGGGAACTCGGGGAGGGTGGTCCTTTCATGGGATTGGCATTCAGCACATTAGAAGTTAAAGACTCTTTCCATGAAAGTCCAAGGAGCAGCCATGGTCCTTCACAGGAATGGAAAGCATAACCCATTCAGGGCATCACCTCCACACGCCAACAAACACAAGGACCCGACTCCGTCCATCACGGGAATGCAACCACAGCCTTGATCTTTCTAAGGCACGCAGGCAGCCGCCTAAAACTGGCCGTGAGGAATGTCCTGGGGCTCCTCAGGGCAGGTGCTGCTCCCTGCCCATCCGCTGAGCTGCTTCCATGCCCACGGAGCCCCACCTTTGTCCAAGGCAACAACGAGCCCAGTTACCCCTGCTTCTCTCTCCAAATCCCTCACAGCTGAGGGTGGCATGCGGTCTCGTTCCAGCCGGTGCGATGTGCGTGGAAG
The DNA here is from genome assembly GCF_964212035.1 of Myotis nattereri. Taxonomy (NCBI): domain Eukaryota; kingdom Metazoa; phylum Chordata; class Mammalia; order Chiroptera; family Vespertilionidae; genus Myotis; species Myotis nattereri. The sequence continues at coordinate 6,259,487 of NC_138082.1, forward strand.
CCTCCTGGGTGGGACTCCTGTGAAAGCTATTATTGTTGTAATGAATAAAAAGACAGGAATCTGAATGTTAGCAAGCACCCCAACCAGGTGGTTCCGACCCAGGTACGACGCACACCGCACCTGGGAACATTCTGCTCCTGGAGATTTCCAGGGAAATTGGGCAATTACAGCAAAGCTCTGGACAGTGGACATCTCTTTGGCAATTGTCCCTTTCATCCGTTAGCTTATTCCTTCCTTCCTTCCCTCAGTGCAAAGGCATTTGCCGCGTGCCTATACCAGTGGTTCTCAACCTTCTGGCCCTTTAAATACAGTTCCTCACCATAAAATTATTTTCGTTGCTACTTCATAACTGTAATGTTGCTACTGTTATGAACCATGATGTAAATATCTAATATGCAGGATGGTCTTAGGCAACCCCTGTGAAAGGGTCATGCAACCCCCAAAGGAGTCGCGACCCACAGGTTGAGAACCGCTGGCCTAGACGGAGGTCACGAACACCCATTTCCTGCCATAAGGAGGTGGCAGTGCAGGAGAAGATTGGCACAGGAGGTACCGGCCACGTGAAGAGCAGCAGGGTAGAGGCGTGCCTACTTCAGGACGCGCTAAAGGGGACGGAGGAGGAATGGCCAGTGCTCCCGGGGACCATGCACAGTTCACACAGCTCTGGGTCCATCAAATGGGAAGAGTCTTTGGGAGAGGCATATGGAGCTATCCTCTGGGAGAGCCACACACGTAAGCCAGTCATTAAGTTGTCCTCCATTCCTTGGCTTCTCTGTTCCCTGACATACTGTTTTACCTCACAGAGTTCTTTCTGGGGGAGTAAGAGGGGGTACATGGATGGTCATCGGAAGCAGCAAGCAAGTGGCCATACTTAGAGCTGAACTCAGCAGTGACAGTTCCCCAGAACATAACACCCTGCAGCCTGGAGAAGTAGGGTTCGTTCTATTATCCTATAATGGGATTGTAAACAGTTATTATTTTTAAAAGCTAACTGAATTCTTTTTTTAAGTGCCACAAAAGCTAACATAATGTAAGCATAAAGTCTTTTTATGTTTTTTTTCAAACTCTTCCTTCCCCATAATATTTGATACACAAAAGTCAGTGTGAAAATTTTCTTTAAAAAAAATCATCTTCTCCTGTATGTGGTTTTTTGATTCACGAAAATGTTCAGGAATCGGCTTTTAAGATAATAAAATGATATACAGGAGACATGACCAGACATGTCAAAGATATCCAAACATAATTTGGATTTGGAAATGATTCAGTGTCTATCTTAATATTTCCAAAACCTCCATACAATACTGGAGATAAAAATAGGATGAAAATAACGTTTTCAAAGCCCTCACTCCTCTATCAACCAGCCCAGGGGAGTTGAGAAAAGGTAAGGACTTTTAGGAGAAAGATGCCATGAGATTGACTGTGTCGGAGAATAAAAAAAAATAATGCTTACAACTTTTGCTTTAAAATAATCCCTCCCTACATTTTCTCCCCCAAAAATGGCATAAATATCTAAATTGGTTTTAAATTACCTTTCGAATACATGTTGAGTATAACTATGTCCTGAGATTGGATCGTGAAGGGGCCTGGCTTTACTCCGGCTACAGGCAGACATCAGGTGCCTTGTCAAGGATTTGGGATTGGGAGACTGACACTGAGCAACAATTTGAATCTAAATGATCACTCCAGACGCGGGCCAAGTACACACCCTCAGAGAGACCACGTGACTCGTAGAACTTCGCAAATTTACCAGCATGTACTAGGCAGGTTGTGGAATCCACTGCAGTGTGAGAAGAAAACTCTGATAATGACTTTGAGATGCGGACGACGTTGTGGGGAGGGGTGAGTCTTTACCAGTGAAGGTACCAAAGAGAGCACCAGCCTTACTCCGTGCTAGGAGAATCATAAGCGAACTTCCAGATGAAGGTGAAAATGTGGCATTCGTGTTTAACCCAACCTCCCTAGATGGACAATTCCACCCACCGAAGCCCCCACTAGATGGAAGAAAGAGTGTGCGTGACAGGCGTGCTTGGAGATTACAATGCTGACACCAGGCACCCGCTGGGAGGGCACCCACGGGTGACGAGGGCTTTGGAGCCACTTGCATGGAAAGTTCCCTATCGACACCAGAAGAGTTGGATGGTTATAATGTGCCAGGGACGGGACAAAAAGACACCAGCACATTACAGGACAGGTCTGCAAGTCTGGCCTTGGGGACAGTTGGACCTTCCCACAATTTACCTCCCGTAGAAGCCAAAACCTCCCATTCTTTAGCTAATTACTTCTCCACAACTTACTGCCCTTTGTTCAGATGGTATATGAGCTCCTGAGACTAACCACATCTCTGACCCTTCATTTTCATGAGGGTCTCCATGCACACAGAAATAGAAAATGTGCAGCTAATGAGATGTATATGCCTCTCCTCCTGTTGATCTGTCTCTGGTCAGTCTGATTTGCAGGCCCAGTCCCTGAACCTAGGAGGATAGAGGAAAGGTCTTTTGTCTTCCTCTACATAGTCCTCAAAGGTGTAGTCAAGGATGGCCAGTATTTGGTAGCTTGGTAAACACCTTAGCACAAGATCCAATATTAGGCCCATCAATAATCTATAATAATAAGAACATTATATGTTAATTAGACTGGACAGCCGAAAGATCTTCCGGACGTCTTTCCGGATGACCTTCAGGACAAAGCCGGGGCTGTGAGGGCCAAGGTAAGCCGCCATGGTTGGGAGGGCTGAGCCCCTTGCACGAATTTCATGCGTCGGGCCTCTAGTATTCTGTAACAATGACACTACAATGCTTCGATCCTACTTCGTGCCCCAAGGTTAGAACAAGTTTTCCTGTTGCTACAGAAGGTTCACGAAAAAGAACAGAGTAAATGACCTTTTTCTAAAGGCCCATAATTTGGGGCAAGATGAAGTCAGAGATGAGGGGGCCACCTTGAGGACCTCAATAAGAATGTTGAACACTGCAGAGCTTACTATGTGCCTGGCACTGTTCCACTGTTTTGCCTTTATTAATTCAAATAGGCAAGTAAAGTATTCAAAGCCCTCACTTTTCTATCAGCGAACCCAGGGGAGTTGAGAAAAGATGAGAACTTTTAGGAGAAAGGTGCCATGAGACAGATTGTGTCAGAGAATAAAGAAAAATAATGCTTACAACTTTTATTTTGCTTTAAAATAATCCCTCCTTACATTTTCTCAAAACCCTCTGCTAACAATCCTGTAAGACACTATTATCATATTTTTAAGGATGGGGAAACTAAGGCACAGAGAAGTGAAGGAATTTGCCCAGGATCCTGAATCTACGCGCAGAGTGAACACAGGCTGCTTTCTCAGAGGCCACGCTCCGCGACACAACAGCACGCTGTCCACCTGGGCCAGGCGAAGAGCCTGGACTGCATACTGCCGACCGTGGAAAGTCACTGAAGAACCGAAAGCAGGGAGGGACATGACCTGCACTTTTACAAAAAATCCTTCTGGCTGCTGCCTGCAGAGTGCACGGCACAAGGATAAGCGAGGACGGCCCCAGTGCTTTATGCCCAGGCAAAGCACCCAGTGTGGGAGCATCACCTAAACATGACCCTCCCCCGGACCCATCCTTCCTGTGCAGACAGAGCTGGGCAGCTATAAATAGCCACTCCTGGTGCACAAGGCTGCACACCAGGTCCAGACGCTGCAGCCCCGTGACCCCGGGAGGTGACTCATCCCCGCTGCGCTCCCTCCAATCAAACCTCCATCCTGCAATTTCACTCAAAGTCCACCAGGCTCTTCTCCTCCCTCCCTTTACTCAAACAGCTCCTGCAAGTCCAACCTTCCCACACTCGGCCTTGACCGGTCACTTATAACTCCGTGAAACACTTCATGGCACATACGTAACACGAGGGGCCTGGTGCACAGATTTGTGCACATTGAGAGGGAAAGAGTTAGAAGGAATATTTTAATATTGCTATCTGCCCTTTCTCCCTCAGTGCCTGGGAGTCGGGCGGCACTGGTCACTGTCTACGGGGCGATCGGGCCCCCACTCGCACCCACCTTGGCCTGGTGCCACCTGCTCACCTGCTCCACCATCCTGCATGGTCCCACTCTCATCAGGGCCCATCAGGGCAGGCAGCGCCTCCACTGTCGCCCACTGCCAGTGCCGTATCATCGATGCCCGCCATGTTCCATGCCACCCCCTGGTGGTCAGCATATGTCATAGCGAGTGTCTGAACTCCCAGTGGAACCACTGCCCAAGGGGACAATTTGCATATTAGGCTTTTATTCTATAGGCTAGCACTGGCCCTCAGTCCACACACACCCTCTCTGCATTGCATCGAGAGCAGGAGCTTCTGGTCTTGAGGGACGTATCATTTATTCCAGGTGCCATGCAGGAAGGACGCCTCTTGGTAATGGCATTGCCAGGCTGTCTGCAGGGGACTGGAGGATCCCAGAACTTCAAGACACAGAAGACCTGAGTTTAGACTTTACTTCTCCCATTTACTGGGTTTGTGACCTGGGACGAGTCCTTACCCTGCACAGACTCCATCTCTTCCTTCTGGGAAATGACGCCAGCTCCCAGCTCAGAAGGCTGAGGAGTCCGCGGCACAGCATGGAACCGGGCGCGTATCAGGAGCTCAGCAGGTGGGCTTTTTAAACTTTTCCATTCGTTTCATCCTTCTTTCAAAGTAAACATCCCACCTGTTTACTTCTCGTCTATGTTTATTTTTAATACTCGAAAGCACCGTTCCTCCGCTTCACTTGGTTCATTTTTACATTTTAAGTGTATTTGTTTTAAGTAAATGTATTTCATTCTAATTGCTCATCAATATACATAAATCAAAACAGAAGCATGCTTATCCGTGTGGTTTTGGAGACTGCTTTCTTAAGCAAAGGACGTCCAATGGCTTTCAATGCGCCTGCAGGCGTTCGCACAGGGACAGTCGCTACGCCCTGACACAGGCACGGTCTCCTAGCGTCTCAACACACCCAGGTCTCGGATGGGACGGTGCTCGCAGCTTAAAGTCCTGCTGGTGACGCCTTCAGCCTGGCTCCCTCAAGCCTCAGGCAGAGGCGCCCTCCCTCCCACCACGCAGAAACTGGGACTTGGAACAGTGTGTCTAACTGGGGACACTGTCTCAGCGCCGTGTGTGTGTGTGTGTGTGTGTGTGTGTGTGTGTGTGTGTGTGTGTGTGTGAAAGCTGCCAGGAATGACGAAGCTCTGATTACATAGCTTCTTTCCTCTCATTATTTTTTTTAAATTCCATGCATACACTAAGCTCTGACCCAAAGATAATCCCTTTTAATACCAGGGGGAGTTTAAAAGCAACCTCTGCACCCTACAGGATGTGACTGGTGCATGACACACGGCAGCGGAGGATTCCGAGAAATGCAGGGCCATCCTGGAATCTCATGTTCAGCACAAAAACGTCTTCCGGTTAGGGGTGAATGACGGCCTTGATCTTCATGAGCTCATACTATAAAGACAGGGCACTGCAATCGCTAATGTGGGGGCTAATCCACTAGGCCTGACAATATTAACGAGGAGCTTGGGGGAGCACGCTTTCTGGAACGTGCGTTGCTCCTGACCCTAAAGAATCATTCTGCCGACGTGGCTGCTCCCTCCCCAAAATGACTTAATCAGAAGATGAATGACCTTCTCGGAGGTCAGACGGCTCGCCCGAATCTTTACTAAATCATCAACGTGTTTTTCATTAAACTGAGCATGAGCCAATGTTGCCCCCTGCGGTGCCATTGACATTCCAGCAGGTAATTCTCCGTGAGGGTCTGTCCAGTGCGTGATAGGAGCTGTGGCATCCCTGGCTCTCAGGTACTACATGCCAGTTGCATCCTATTGGACAATAAAGCAAATAACACTCCCACCCCCTTGAGAACCATTGGTGGGCATTTTCCAGCCAAGAAATAAAAATTTTCATTTGAAACACTAGCTAGTAAAGGATCAAAGTAGAACTGAAACGTTGCCCTGCAATCGTTGCAGTGTTTAAACAATTCATTAAACCGGGTCTAGCCGGCCTAGGAAAACTGGCCAGTCTGCCACAGTGCCACAAGAAAATCTTCTCTAAAAGACACAGTTTTATCCTCCAGTTCAAGTTTTATTGTAAGATCATTACTAAATCAGTCAGCCTCCAGAATGTGGCTCTCCATGAATACTTGTCCATATAAATATTACATCACAAATAAATTTCTTCAAACATCTCATTCCCTGATAAAAGAGTTTTAAAATCCATACAAAATATTATTCTGGTGGCAGATAACCCATCATGAAATCTATTTAGACTCAATCAAGTGCCGTTTCAGAAGCATTCTTGTAAAACCTGTGCTTAGCATCCCAGCGAAGTGATTCATCGAGAACCAGCGGGACTCCAGGAACACACAGTGAGGGGACTGCGTCTTTATTTGCACAAGTTTTAGTAGCTGAGCCCCAGCACCGATCTGCTGTGAGAACTGTGCAGTGACTGAATGTGGTGAACGCCCCGCATAGCAAGTGAAGAACAGTCCCAATGCCCGCTGGGGGGGACCACATCTAAGAACCTTTCAAAGAGGAAGGCGGAGAGAACGTGGAAATCGGGGGACAGTGCGGTTCACCCCCCAGAGCTTTCTGATCCCTTACCTCACCCAATCCCACGGCGTCCCTCTCCGCCTTTGCCAGGGTGGACGCCATCCTCTCAGACCCGACTCAGGAAGCAGCGGGAAGAAACAGGTTTCGTTCTCCTTAAAACCGTACACCTGGCCTACCCCCGGGCAACGTCGGTCACAGGAGGGGCGCGGACGGACGTGCGGGGGGGTCGTGAGTCCTGATGTGGCCCTGAGAGCTCAGCGGGCCCACCTCACTGCTGCTCCTGCTTGTCTTCCTCTTCCCCCCAAGCTCGAGAAAGAAGAGGCTACGCAGACCTCTGCCAGGAGCCTCCGGTCCCACCCGGAGCCACACTGAGGGCCGCGGCCGCCTCTCCTCGGGGCTTATCATCGCTCAGGCATCCTAAGTGAAAAAACATAACGGACCAGCCGGCCGCGGTGGCCACACCCCTGCAAAGGGTACAGGATGCAATCGCCCCATCCTCCCCTCAGCTTCCTTCCTGTGCTTTCCATGGGAGAATTCCAGAGAATGAGTTATGTGTCCACACACACACACACACACACACACACACACACTCTCAGAGTGGGCTGATGTCAACAAGCTGACTGCTATCGTGAAGAGGAGAACTCTGGGTGTGATTTACTCAGAACAGAGTGGCCACCATCTGGGAACTCCAGTTTACTGGTTCCATGATCAGATATCACTTTCAGTCAGGTTGCTAACACAGGCTCCCAGCACCCTCACCAATCCAGAATGGGGTTGGTGGACTTGTGATTTCAAACCATAAAAATGGAATACAACTTTTTCAAACACCGCAGAACTCCCGTGAAAAGCCAACACCGTGCTTATCAGCCAGAAGTCGCTCCCAGAGCTCACTCTCAATGCAAAACCACACGCGACCATCGCTCTAGCTGGGGCTCTTGGCCTGGGCTGGGGAGAGGCTGGCGGTCCCTGGTACGATGCACCTGCTTTCATGGAGAAAGAGGCCGGAAGGGCAGTCATTGCAATTCCAAGTGCCGGCTGATGGGTGAATGCGATCAAAGGCTGCAAGACCCTATCTTCCCAGCGAACTTTCCAGGAAAGCAAGATGAAATATCGAGTGTCACGTGCTTTTGCTGTGTAGAGAGGCAGACTGGATTTCAGCTCCATTCTACATTTGGTGGCTGCAATTTCTTCTCTACCGTTCCCTTGACCCAGATATACTTTGCCATGAAGCTTCCAGGGACCAAAGAGCTTTGGGCTGGCTCTGGAATAGACTGAGGGGACACAGGAAGCCTGGAACTCCAGAATCAGCAACCCCTGATCAGAACATGCAAACCCAACTGAGTCTCAGGACAAAACACTGCAGGTGTGACGGTGCGTCCTAGCAAATAACAGTAACAGCAAGCACTTACAACATGCCAGCCATGTACCAGGGACACGTGGTAGATACTTCCATCTCTAACGGGTGTCTCTGTGCTCCGGGGCTGAGCGGTGGTGTTACTAGGCCCACATGATTGGGGAAACAGAGAGAAAGTGACAATAGCCGGGATTTAATGTTAGATCTGAATGACACTCAGTCCCATGCTCATCCTATATCAGGGGTGGGCAAACTTTTTGACTCGAGGGCCACAATGGGTTCTTAAACTGGACCGGAGGGCCGGAACAAAAGCATGGATGGAGTGTTTGTGTGAACTAATATAAATTCAAAGTAAACATCATTACATAAAAGGGTATGGTTTTTTTTTTTTTTAGTTTTATTCATTTCAAACGGGCCAGATCCAGCCCGCGGGCCGTAGTTTGCCAACTGCTGTCCTATATAATAAAAGGCTAATATGCAAATGGTCCTGACGCCCTCACGCCGTAACGACCAATCAGCAGGAGGCTGCATGTGTGGCAGGTGAAGGTGGGTGGGGCTGCGTGTGTGGCGAGGCTGGGGGATGTGAGGCTGTGTCCCCCACCCAGCACTGGCTGGGGACGTGACGCTGTTATTGTTTATTTATTAATTTTATATATTATTTTCATATACATTTTACTAATTTTCTTTCATCTCTGACACTTCTATTATAGAGAAAGGGCAAATAGCAATATTAAAATATTTCCTCTAATTAATTCCCTTTAAATGTGCACAAATTTCGTGCACCGGGCCACTAGTTTACAATAAGTTGCCTCCTTCAAAAGACACCAGCGACCTCACTAGCTCACAGTGGCCAATGGGCCCACAGTGGCCTCAGGCGTCAGTAGGAGATTAGAGAAAATAAATCTAGAAAGGACCATTTGCTGGCTTCAAAGACGACCACAGCCTTTGAACAATGGACTTCTCAACACCAGCCTCTCTGCTTCCATCCTCAGAGAAAGTGTGCAGCCCTGAGCTCTTGCCTGCTTCCCAGCTGTGGGCCATCAGCCTCTCCCCTGGGCCGAGGAGCAGCTCACCCACATGGGCAGGTGCAGCTGCTGCCCCACTCACGCCCAGGTCTCCGGACACCCCCTGATGCTTCCCCCACTCTGGCCCTCCATGCCTTTGCTGTAACATTCTCCAGATGTGCCACTTTAGCTGAACGCTAGATTCTGGTCCACCCACACGTCACTGATGTCTATGTACAACAAACAGGCTATTTTCCTGTGTAAAGGAAACCTACTTCCCCACAGCACAAGCCATGGTCACAATGAAAGGAGATGTCCAGGCTGAAAGAAATTTACAGAAGCAAGGGAGGTTAGATGAACGTTGGTGTTTACACCTAAGGCCATCGTACTCACATTCCCCTTCACGGGGGTGGTATTTCCTAAACACAGGCCATTCCGCCAGCACCCTCTCAATCGCAGTCAATGGTAGGCTTGAGAAGGTACAGCCAGGGAAGTGAGTATTAAACCCTCAAATTTACATATGCTATTGTTCCTTTCCCCCAAACCAAAACACTCTGAGAAGAAAGGCCAAAAAAAAAAAAATCAACAACAACAAACAAAACGGGGAAGCCCATTAATACTAATATTGCATTCATCACCTCAGCATTTTCATGTACTTGGGGATACTTGTGAATAAGACAAGTGTAGAAAGAGAAAGAGAGAGAGAAACACTAAATAACAGATAGAAAATGAATTCTTTACCCTGGCCAGTGTGCTCAGTGGTCGAGTGTCGACCTATGAACCAGGAGGTCACGGTTTGATTCCCAGTCAGGGCACATGCCTGGGTTGCTGGCTTGATTCCCAATGTGGGGCGTGCAGGAGGCAGCCGATCCATAATTCTCTCTCATCATGGATGTTTCTCTCTCTCTCTCTCCCTCTCCCTTCCTCTCTGAAATCAATAAAAAAAATTTTTAATCAGGGAATGGACACTGTCCCTTTGCCCCATCTCCATAAGGTCTCCTTCCGAAAACCCCACTGATCATCACAGCTCTCAGCGTTCTGAGCTATCGATCCAGGAGGCTACTCGGGAGTGCTGAAAGGATTAATCATCGGAAATGAAAGACATCATTTAACTCAAGTAGCCTATTCCCAAAGCTCACAGGACATGCATTAAGAGGAAAAGGCGAAAGATTTATGCATTCTGAAGAGACATACATACAGAGAGGAGCAAAGACAAGATTCTTAGATTGCAATACGAATGGACAATGGAAAAAGTCAACAGTTTATGCTGGTTCCAAACACACAAAACAGAACCGAGGTTAGCACATCAGGAAGGAACCGCCCTTGTCCTGGAAAGCGCGTTATGAATTTCCCTTGTGTTTATGCGTTTTGCAAGCCTCTGAGTCTGACATCACGCACGGGCATGACTTGTGTTTTGCAGCAAGTGTCTGCTTATCTGCCCCCATTTTTATTGGCGGCTCTTCCCTCTGACAGCACGTTCGCTAAAAAGCCAGATGAATGCTCGTGGCACCTCCACTGTGTTTTCAGATTCCCCAAGTCTCCCAGTGGGAATACACATCCTTTCGTGTGTCCATCAGAAAGCAGTTTTGAAAACATATGAAAGATGAGACAGCTGCTAACAGAGCAAGGGACAGAGTAAAAACAGACACATATCCATGAACTGCGTGGGTTGTGTTTTTTATTTTCATTTGACTTAGGATGTGGTAGGCGATCCAACTGAATAAAAATAAGAAACGCTACATTCCAGGCCCTGGGAGTGTGTCCTCACGTTCCCGCATGTAATCCTCAGAGTAACCTCTGGCACAGTTATTCCGACACCCCACACACACACACACACAGATTAAGAAAGCCGGAGGACAGAAAGACTGAGTAACTTGCCCGCGCAACATAGCACGGCAAGAAAGAGCTCAATTTCAGATCTGGAGTCCGGCAAAGCTTACCTACACACTTCCCACGGGCACAATCTTCCCACTGACAGCTAACTACCGCCCACCAGGGGTCATGAACTGTGCTCAGTGTTTCAGGATCATTCACTGACAGAATCCCCTCAGCAATTTACGAAAATATATTTTTATTGATATCAGAGAGGAAGGGAGAAGGAGAGAGTGGTAGAAACATCGATGATGAGAATCACTGACCAACTGCCTCCTGCACGCCCCACAATGGGGATTGAGTCCACAACCCGGGCCTGTGCCCTGTCCGGGAATCGAACCGTGACCTCCTGGTGCATAGGTCCGTGCTCAACCACTGAGCCACGCCGGCCAGGCTCCTCTCAGCAATTCTGAGAGGCAGCACTAGCCCCAGGGCGGGGAAAGGGCTCCGCGAGGTCTAGTCACTTCACAAGGGCGCCCAGAGGTGAGGCTGGAACATGCAGAGACGGTCAGGAGCCGCCGCAATTTCCCAGCTGCATTTCTCTCCTCCTCTGAGTTCCGTGAGGGGAGATGTGGGCCTGTGACTTCCTTAGGGTTTTGCAGTTTTGCCTGGGAAATTTTCATTATGCTTTGGAAGAGAGTCAAGTCCCCAAAGAACTGACTTTCTCACCATCCGTGGCTGCGGAAATCCCTTGGTCAATGTCCATCGGAGACAAAATATCGGGATTCTGACCCGATGCTTTCATACATGAGAACAAAGGACCCTCGCTTTTCCATTTCTAAGGGACCAATACACACAAGCAGATGTGAGGTGTCGGAACTCTGCCAGGCACCCACCAGTAAGAGTGATGTGGGTCTCTCCCTTTCCACGATCCCACTACAGAATAGGAAAGTTCAGGGATGAACTTGACCACAAGAGGGTACGCAGAGGGTATCTACCCCTTACCGGTGAATCTTTGCTGACATGAAACTATCGTTTCAGGCTGTTCTCAAAAAGCAGGTCTTACCAGTCATCTTACCACGGAGCCCCTAGCAGCCACCTAATGACGTTCATGAGATCCGGCAATGACAACAGTCACAAGAAGCACGCGTGTCAATAAATCCTCCCATCCTAAGTCCCTGGGGCCCGGATCTCATTGTGCGGTCCTCCTGCCTCCTCCTGAACTGTCTCCCTCACGGGAGCCCCGCCTGCAGACAGCAGGAATGTTAACTTCCAGACACAGTCTCACAGCCCCTGCGTCAGCAACGGGTCCCTCGGCCGGGCTGGCGGCGGCTACTCTGGCTCTGAGTGTCGCCAAGAATCACCTTCCCCTTGTGACCGAAACACGAGTTTTTAAAGGGTGCGCGACGGAGAAGCTGGGGTGCGCATCTGTGTGCACAACAGACGCAGGCTCAGCAGCAGCAGATGCACGCTGCTTGCCACGATCGCTAGCCAGGATGAATGAAAAATGAGTATCCCTCCCCCCATGTTACTGTGTCCCCTTTTTAAATGAGAAAAAAAGTCACATTTTAAATGCCCAGCTTCATTCTGTAAGGCTTAGAAGTTGTGAATGGTCATATACTACATTTGTTCATTGTTTTCTTAACATTTTTAAATCCAATAGGAGACATTTTCTCATTTAGCCAGTTAATTAGATGACTGAGAAATCGATGACCTGTAGGCAATACAGAACAGCCCGGGTTCGCAGCTAACATGGACATCTAGGAGCTCTGTGACCTTGATTAGTCTTAAACTTTAGCTCCCTCGGCTACAGAACGGGGTCACACCACACAGCAGCACACGTCTGAGGGGACTGCAGAGCACGGCGTATAGAATCACTCCGTCAACGCTCGGTCTGCGTGTTACTGATCTCCACAGGGGAGACTCCGCGTCCCTGAAATATCGTGAGACGTTTTTAGAATTTATTTCTGTGGCAAGTGACAGTCCACCAGGAAGGCGGCTGCTAGATGGCCTGACCTCTGGGGTCACCGGATCTAGGTTATCCGACGCGAACAGTTAGTAACAGTCAAGTAATATCTTTGGAGAAAAAGAATGGTCTTTCTTCAACCGGCTTAAGGAAGTACAGCCATGCTCGTCCCCCTTCCTGTGCTGCCTGCATGTGTTTCAGCAATCACTCTGGGCAAGGTGAAGTGGAGCAGATAAAACCCAAATCACAAGACACCTCGGGAAAAGATGATGGCGCTCGTCCAAACGGCCTTTCCTGGAACACGCTGTACCAACGCCCCCGCGTCCCCTCCACTCGGCCCTCCCCCCGCCCCAGCTCCAGCTCTATTTAAGGGCCTGTGAGCATTTCCATTATAAACTGGGATCATCAGGATTTGCAATGTTACCTTCCAGTCTGTGTTTATGTATAAACAACTCATTAAGTTGCTTTTTTAAAAAGCTATTGTTTTTTAAATTTAATAACATCCTTCAGTAAAAGATAATAGTACAAGGGGGGGGGGCAGAAACACCAGGAAAGTCAGGATTGTTTTATACATGAGAAAAAAAACCTGCCATGGCATTAATAAACTAAATAACATGCGTGTTCAAGAAACACGTGCCACTCAAGATTATATAAATTCAGTGGCCACTGTGTCACAGTCTGTAATAATTATAAACTATATATACAAGCATCGAAAAATTAATGAGTAGATAAATCACGTCACAGCCATATTATAGGATATTAGGTAAGCCATCACACAATGTCCCCAAATTATTAATTTTCTTTCCAAATAGCGTTTAATGGCACGTAAAATGCTCATGAGATAGTAAGGATAGTAAAAATGCACTGCAGAGCTATAAGCACAGTAACTTAATTGGGCTTAAATATATATGCATCTAATATTTATTGGAATAAAGTTGAAAAAGGACTATGCCAAAATGTTCATAGTGAGTATTGCTTGGCTGGAAGGCCTAAGCGTTCCTCACATTCTTCCTTAATTTCCAACTTGTCTATAATGAACTCGCATTACCTTAATCATCAGAAATGAGACTTCGATCTGGCCCAGGGTGACAGAGAAATACAAAAGCAGTGAGAGAGAAAAATGACTCACTTCTCTGTCTTTCTATACCCTCTGCGTTTCCATGCAAATCTGTCTTTAATCATCAACTATGCTGACATTTTAAAATATGACTTATGTTGTGAATTTATGAAGCACTCAAATCAAAAAGTTTTTATCAAGAGTTGCCCCGAAAAGTAACCTTGTAGGTAATGACATACTGTCTCAAGATACTAAAAACCACAAATAGCATCCATCATAAGCCACCCCTAGAGGACAAAACAGATGCAGGATCTACCTGGGAAGGGGACAGTAAAAATAATCTGAAGCAAAAGAAAACTCATTTGAATCTGAGTACGTTTAAAATTCTATTCAAAACTTGAAGGACTGGAGTCACCAACCCAAAGACACCTGCTCCCAATGGAATTATGATGTTGAGTAATTTTTTTTATTTTTTAAGTCTTCACCTGAGGATATGTTTTTATTTATCTTAGAGAAAGGAGGGAGAGAGAGAGAAAAAAACATCGATTGGTTGCCTCTCATACATGCCCTGAGCAGGGAATCAAATCCACAACCAAGGTATGTGCCCTGATGGGGATTCGAACCTGCAACCCTTTGGTGTAGGAACATCTCTCCAACCCACAGAGCCCCCGGCCAGGGCCACACAGCTGCTTTCTGAAGGTGGCATCGGCTAGCTTTTGCTGGCGGGGAGGACTAGCACTGGGCGTGGCTGCTGTCGCCAGGAGGAGCACCCTGAGAAACTGAACGGGAGCACAGCCCCCTCCACAGGACGGCCTGGCGGCCGGCAGGAAAGCACTGCTTCCCGGACTGCGGAGCGCGGACGGGGACATCAGAAACCGTGACGCAGTGCGATCTGGGCGGCGCGTCACTTCCCGGGCCAGGGGGCCGTGCGGGACACGTTCCTCACACCCGTCGGATTTCTCTCTCCATGTGGCACAGCGGCCTCACGCCATTAACTGGAGAATGTTCCACGGATGAAGTTAACTGTCCGGTTGCGGAACCGTCTGTGGCAGGCAAATGGATGTGCCACCAGCGATTCTTACAGAGATATTTCCCTAGGAGCGCAGCGTTTTCTAAGACGCATCTGGGGCAGCCCAAGTGAAGTCACCAGGAAAGGGGGCTCCCTGTCACATCAGAGTGGGATGTGGTGGACACGGCACCACACTCCTTAGCGCCCACACACTCATCAGCAAATATAAAGCTCCCAGAGGCCTTCAGACTTCCACGGTGTCCTAAACGAATGTGACCAGAGACCTCGATCACATGACACCTACACACAGCCGGGAGGAAGCACTTGGAGAGACTGTGCCGTGGTGACACCCCACCCACCTTCCAAACCTTCTCCCCCACCCCCACCCCACCCCACCCCACCGAGATCAGCAGGAGCTTTGAATTCCTCAGGCCCTGGACTCGGTCAGAATCAGAAAGTCAGACGACGCTGAACAGGACCTGTAGCCTCGTGCCCTGCTGGTGGGAATGCAGACTGGCACAGCCACCGTGGAAAACAGTACGGAGTTACTGTAAAAACATTAAAAAATGGAACTGCCTAGGACTCAGAGATTCCATTTGTGGGAACATTATCTGAAGAACCCGACACATTCATTCGGAAGAACATATGCACCCCGTGTTCACAGCAGCGTTATTTACAATCGCCACGATTTGGGAACAGCCCAACTGTCCGTCAGCAGGTGAGTGGATAAAAAGCTGTGGGACATGTATATAAGGCAGCGGTTCGCAACCTGTGGGTCGCGACCCCTTTGGGAGTTGAACATCCCTTTCACAGGCGTCGCCTAAAACCATCGGAAAACACATATATAATTACATATTGTTTTTGTGATTAATCACTATGCTTTCATTATGTTCAATATGTAACAATGAAATTGGGGGTCACCGTAACATGAGGAACTGTATTAAAGGGTCGCGGCATTAGAAAGGTTGAGAACCACTGATATAATGGAACGCCACTTAACTGTAAAAAAAAAAAAAAAGGAAATCTTACCCATTTGCAACAGCATGGAGGGACCTGGAGAGTATTACGCTAAGTGAAATAAGCCAGTCGGAGAAAGACAAGTACCGCATGATCTCACTCATGTGGGATCTAAAGAACAAAATAAACTAACAAACAAAATGGGGGGAAAAGGAGAAATGTCACTCTGAAGGAGGCCTCGTTCTTGCATCTTTTAGCCTTCTAGGAAAACTGCACAGGAAGCCAAGTCATCATGGTAAGTTTGCTTGGTAGCAAGAGTTCCAAAGTAGGGGGCGCGACCTGGGATATTTAAAGGTCTCTAGCAAATAGCATCTCCCACATGCAGGTCTGGCCCCTGGGACCACACGGGCCTCATCCTCAGGCCAGAGATTAGAAGGACACTGCCCGGGACCACACTGTTTACTCCAAGCTTCCACAGCTCTCCAAAACCCCTTCTGACTGATTTCCATAATATTTCAAAACACTGGGTCTGCTACAGCCTGGGCTTGGAATAATAATAGCTATTGATTCAGTGCTTCCTTGATGTTAGGCATTGCATGAAGTACTTTTAATTCATCGGCTCTGACCATTTTTCCTACAACCCCATGAGGTAGACCCTATTACAAAACCCATTTTATTCACGGGGGACCTGAGGCTCAAGGAAATTAAGTGGTTGCCCAACATCACAGAGAACAAATGGCCACGTCAGAACTTAAACCCGGGCCCCCAGATTTTGGAACCCCCGCTCTTCACAGGCTGCTGTCGTGATTCAGAAACACAAGAGCCTTGCAAGTTCTTTCAGGCCACTCGGCACGGTCAATATGTCAACGTTAGAATTTAGCTCTCAGAGGGAATTATGTTTACATTGTGCGAGCGCTCCTGGTACTCCCCAACACTATCACGTATTCTGACTTCACAGCAGCTGCTGATCACTCCTCCCACGGAGGGGCAGGCGTCAATGCATGAAATGCTAACCACGCCAGAAGGGACCCTGGGAGGCCACCCTGGGAGGGGTCCTACTCTTGCCTGTGCCTTGATTTTCCCATCTGTGAAACAGGAATCACACTTCCGTTAATTCCTAACGTGGCAGGGAAGTCCTGAGAGTGCGCTGTCAGCCTCCTTGGGGAACCAGTGCCACCTACAACCTTGATCTGATTGATACAACAGCTTCATACTCAATGCCTGTTGGGGCCAATGCATTCACCGGGTGGGAAACAAACCCAGGTTCCTACGAAGCCTGTCACCATAGCCAACCAGACACTTGGAGAAGAGTAGATTAAAAACTTCACACCAGGCCAACACATTGCTCTTATTTATGTGATGGATGGGCTAAGTATTTAGACAAGAGGATTTTCTGATTTGAACTTTGCAAATTATTTTCCCTTTTGGATTTTTTTTTCAACCCTCACCCAAGGGTATGCTTTTTACTGATTTTAGAGAGAGGAAGGGGGAGGAGAGAGAGAGAGAGAGACATCAATGTGAGAGATAAACATTGACCAGCTGCCTCCCGCAGGCACCCCAACAGGGGATCGAACCTGCAACCAAGGAAGTGCCCTGACCGGGAACTGAACCCGCCACCTTTCAATTACAGGATGATACTCCAACCAACTGAGCCACACCAGCCAGGGTTGGACTCAGTTTTTTAAACCTGTAAAATAGATTATATTAAGATGGTAATAGAATAGAATTGAATTGAATAGTGTTCTTCACCCCTTACCCATGTTAAACATCCCTAGTGGATCATATAACTCTTGCCAGAATAAAACCTCAATCTCACTAAAGATACCACTCTATTCAGCGTCCGCATTCAGCTCAGGCAGGTAAGCTGACACCTGCTTCCTGTGTCAGGGCTCTGCGGTCTCTAAGGACCTTTCTAGTTCTTCAACTTTAAGTTTTATACTTACTAAGGGAAGTACTAGGTACAGAAGCCTGGAGAAATGTGATGTATAAGAGAGAAAAATTAATAGTAAGTGTTCAAGTCAAGGACTTAGGAGAGACTTGTTTGTTAGTGTTTTCTCAGCAATGTAACACAACATAGTCCATCTTCTAAAACGTCAAAATAATAGCTTATAAATCTCAGAAGTAGACGAGGTAATGGAAAAGTACGAATCATTCCCCTTAAAATATAAAATACAAAAATGTCAAATGTCACCGCTATGATTCACAAATATTGCTGGAAAATGTTACAGAAACACAAAAGCTGTACAAACCCACACCAAAACAACAGCAAATAAAGAGCGAAAAATGAAGGCATGAAAACATCACTCCTTGCACACAAAACTTTTACCTAGCTAGAAAATTACCCCAGGAAAACATTACAGATAATAACAGTGAAAACAGAGCAGATGCCGGTTTCTATTTCTCTCATTACATGGCAAAAGATAAATCAGGTAGATAGAGGGAAATGAAATTCTACTGTATCTGTTCTTTAAGAAAAATACATTTCCTCCATCTCTTTGCCTGAATTTGGGGTTGGGGATGTAATTTTAGCAAGTCAATAAACAACACCCCTCCCCATCATCACAGAGTTCAGACCATCTGGAAGGAGAGGCACGAGCCAGACAGGTGGAGGATCCATCGAAGGTCCTGGCGCAGACAGTCAAGTGACTTACCCAGATCAGATACTTAGCAGGGGGGCTAGACATAAACTTGGGTCTTTTGATTCTAAAGCCCAGGAGACTACACAATGCCGGTCTGAAAGAAAGAAGAATTCATTTGCAAATATTATTTTTTTAAAATGTTTGCCATTCAGGCTGCCTTCAACAAATCAACAGATGACCAGCGTTGGCGAGGACGTGGAGTGAAGGGAACCCTAGTACACTGCTGGTGGGAATGCAGACTGGCGCAGCCACTATGGAGAACAGTATGGAGTTTCCTCACAAAATTAAATATGGAACTGCCATTTGACCCAGCAATTCCACTTCTAGGAATATACCCCAAAAAACCCAAAACACCAATCAGAAAGAAGGTACGCACCCCTATGTTCATAGCAGCACAATTTACAATAGCTAAGATCTGGAAACAGCCCAAGTGCCCATCAGTACTAGTAGATGAGGGGATAAAAAAGCTGTGGTACATTTGTACCATGGAGTACTATGCAGCAGTTAAAAAGGAGGGTCTCTTACCCTTTGAGACAGCATAGAGCAGTGGTTCTCAACATTCCTAATGCCTCAACCCTTTAATACAGTTCCTCATGTTGTGGTGACCCCCAACCATAAAATTATTTTCGTTGCTACTTCATAACTGTAATTTTGCTACTGTTATGAATCGTCATGAAAATATCTGATATGCAGGATATATTTTCATTGTTACAAACTGAACATAATTAAAGCATAGTGATTAATCACAAAAACAATATGTAATTATATATGTGTTTTCCGATGGTCTTAGGCGACCCCTGAGAAAGGGTGGTTCAACCCCCAAAGGGGTCGCGACCCACAGGTTGAGAACCGCTGGCCTAGAGGGACCTGGAGAGTATCATGCTAAGTGAAATAAGTCAGTCAGAGAAAGACACGTATCAGATGATCTCACTCATATGTGGAATCTAAGTAACAAAATAAACTGATGAACGGAATGGATCCAGAGACATGGAAGCATGGAACACAGTACGGAATCTCAGAGGGAAGTAGGGGTGGGGGTGGAATGGATGGGAGGTGATCAACCAAAGACCTTGTATGCATACTTGCATAACCCATGGACACAGACAATAGGGTGGCGAAGGCCTGGGGCAGGGAGGGCAGGGGCAGACTGGAGGGGTTCAATGGGGGGGGGGACATATGTAATTCTTTCAACAATAAAGAATTATTTAAAAGAAATAAATAAAATAAAATGTTTGCCATTCAGTAGGGGCAGGCCAGACCCCACCGTTCACGAATCTGTGCACCGGGCCTCTAGTTGGATTATAAGAGTAACTAATAACCGGAACCCCTGGAATAATAACGTAGGCTAGAATCCAGAAGCACTGCAATTTGTCTTATAAGAAATTAGCTGGCTCCTCCCTCGGGAAGTTTAAAGGAGTATTTTTCATAAATATAAGAACTAAATTTTAAATTTTAAACAATTTTTCTTTTTTTAATATATTTTTTAATTGATTTCAGAGAGGAAGGAAGAGGGAGTGAGAGAGATAGAAGCATCAATGATGAGAGAATCATCGATCTGCTGGCTCCTGCACGCCCCACACTGGGGGTGGAGTCTGCAACCCTGGCATGTGCCCTGACCAGGAATCCAACTGTGACCTGGTTCATAGGTTGACGCTCAACCACTGAGCCACACCAGCCGGGCTCAACAATTTGTCTAATCACAGTAAATAGTGTTTGCTGCCTCACTACAGATTCTTGAGGCCTTTGCAGAAGGGATGGCCTAACCATAACTGCCCACATTGCAGAGAAACTGTATCCCTCCTGCTCCATATACATCAGCAAGGAAATGGGACAGACAGAGGAAGGGCCCAGAGAGGGGTGGGTGACTAATGCCTGCATTCCTCTGGAAAAGACAGAGCATTCCTGCTCGCGAGCGCAAAGATAAGCGTGGGCATTGTATTAAAATCAAGTCCTCTGGCTGGAACAGGATAGCCCAGAAATAGCTCTGAGCACGGATACTTGCGACTTGAATGTGTACTTTCAAAGAGGTTATTTTTATAAACCAAATATGCACAGGAAACCTTGTTATTCTACTTCTACTCCTCAGCCTACAGATCTGTATTGTCCCAGCACAAAGTCCTCTCCTTGGACTGAATCCCAGTTTCAGCTACTTGACTTAAAAATCATGAAAACCTGACTAAATGCCATCTTGTTCCTATAAAGATGCCCTTAATGCACCTAGGTTTTCGGACCCAATGGTGACCCTTTTGCCCTCTCTCTGGGCCACTAACCGCATTCTCAGAAAACGCAAAACACGAATTTAAAACAAATTCCTATTTTATCATTAACCGGTATCTACCTAAAACACAAAGTTTAAATTTCCATGCAACCTGGAAAGGTATACAACTTCATCTGTGATGTACGCCCTCACCATTCAGCAGACTTATAACCCCTATCATTTGAGCAACTTCTGACTTAATTTCATGCTGAATAATAGGCTTTGTTAAATGGATGCAGTGGCTCTGGAGGGATATGTAGCAGTACCCCTCCGATTAAATGTGCACATTCTCTGCCTGAGCAGTTCCATGCCTAGAAATTGTTTCTTGAGAAATACCGATACAAACACTCAAAAAATGTAAGTGTGGAAATGCTCACTGCCGCATCATTTGTTATATCAAATGTTGGCACCAATCCAAATGACCGTCCATAGGGCAATAGCTAAATAAATTATGGTACAAGCATAGAAGGGAGTATTATGGCAAAGTCTGAAAGTATTATTAAAAGGTATCATGAATATTGAGATGGATGGAAATTCAAGACACGCTGCAAAGTGAAAACAAAAGAAAATTAACAGGAGAATAGCATGATACCTTTTTGTTTCAATGTTTATTTCTACATGCATGTGTGTTCATGTGTGTGCGTTATTATGCATATGACCCCCTCATTAATAAGCTTTCTCTTCGGTGGAGAAAGAGAAACAATCTGCATTGCTCATCTTACAAAAAAATATAATACTCTTGTAAGAACTTTTAAATAAAAAATTTTTTTTAAAACTCTACATCTAAAAAGATGGATCTCTCCCTCCCCTTACCAAACGCTCCAACAAATCATGTCGGTAACAACATACCCGTCTCAGATGTTTTATACACAGAGATGCAAATGTACATTCACAGAGGTGTTCA
Organism: Myotis nattereri; assembly: GCF_964212035.1. Classification (NCBI taxonomy): domain Eukaryota; kingdom Metazoa; phylum Chordata; class Mammalia; order Chiroptera; family Vespertilionidae; genus Myotis; species Myotis nattereri. Next base: position 6,281,000 of record NC_138082.1, read on the forward strand.
CATGAACCATGAACATTTAAAGGCCATCCATTTGTAATTTTAGAAAAAGAGTTTTATTAATTGCTATACTTTGCTCACCAATATGATTTCCAATGGAAAACAAAATGCCCCACCTAAGTTAAAACACTGACTCAAAATAAATAAGTAAATAAATAAATAAATAAATTTAAAAATTAGGACACTGACTCAAGGGATGGTGCCCTCTTATAGGATCATCAAACGGAGAGAATACCAGCAATAACGAGGCTTCCTGAGGAAAAACACCTGCCATAATAACCCCAAGTTTCTAAAGGAAAAAGAAATGGCAAGCTGCAGGCAGAAAGTCAGCAACCAAGCAGCTGCATGGTACCTGCCCTCTAAGAGACCTTGGACTTGCGCTGGGGCCGGGCGTCCTGAGCAGGAGGAAACTCTGGGCCTGGTGTCCAACAGGAAAAGCTGGGAGAGACTTCCAAGGTAAATGCTGTCCACGGTACACCTCCACACAGGTGCTGACCTCAGCTCTTTTTTTTATTTTAAAGAATTCCCTTTTTTAAATTTTTTATTGATTTCAGAGAGGAAGGGAGAGGGAAAGAGACAAAGAAACATCAATGATGAGAGAGAATCATTGACGGGCTGCCTCCAGCACATCCCCTATTGGGGATGGAGCCTGCAGCCCAGGCTTGTGCCCTTGACTGGAATCGAACCCGGGACCCTTCAGTCCACAGGCCAATGCTCTATCCACTGAGCCAAATCAGCCAGGGCACCTCAACTCTTTGCTTTGACTGTTCAGTACCCTGAGAAATATCATGTTCCATAATGTTTCTCAGTCATTCATTTAACACAGCGGTTCTCAACCTGTGGGTCGCGACCCCTTCAGCGGTCGAACGACCCTTTCACAGGGGTCGCCTAAGACCATCCTGCATATCAGATATTTACATTACGATTCATCACAGTAGCAAAATTACAGTTATGAAGTAGCAACGAAAATAATTTTATGATTGGGTCACAACATGAAGAACTGTATTTAAAGGGCCAGAAAGTTGAGAACCACTGATTTAACAGCTTTTTTCCCAGAGTGAATAAAGGCCCATGTGGAATGACATGTTTTTTATGTTACCTAACACAAATGACTTCAGTGTACTTTTAACAATGACACAGAACCAAACCCCTTCCCCCCGCAAAAGACAAAACAAAACAAAACACATTGTAACAGAGCAAACAAAATTTCTATGGCCAACAATTTAATTTGGAAGGCCAAATATGTACTCATGAAGGAAATGTAAATATCTGTAAACCAGATAAAGAATTAACTGACAGATTTCTTTGTCTTGGGGGGCGGGGGGTGGGGGGTGAGGATGGTATTCTTCTGTGGCTCCCAGCTAATGGCCACCTTACCTGTGCTGGGTAGGGCAGGACATGGGCAAAGAGAGAGCTAGCAAGTACCAAGTAGCCACAGACCAAAATGACACCCCAATCTACGTTTTGATTCTTTGACAATTGATGTGACGTGCAAGAAAGTGTTCAATAAATACATTTTAAGGAACATGATTAAACAAATAAAGCAACCGACCACTAACTGTTTTTGCTTTTCACATGCACTTGGGTAGACACGCGGACTCTGAAGGAAGACTTCCAGGGAGAGCCAGACTCCGCCATTAAAAATTCATCTCATCCCATGAAAGATTCAGTGCGTGCGGACCTGCAGATCTTCAAGATGCCACCATTTCCAAAACGTCCTTTCAAAGAGACGTTTATACGACGCAGCTCGCTCCTGCACAATGTGGCTTGGTTGCTAAGTCCTCGGCGACTTCCATAGTATGTGTGAGGGGACTGCGTCACTTCCCTCAAGTTGTACAGCTATCTTTTATCAGAGAGAAAAATTCCGACGCTTAAAAGCTCTCAAGGAAATGGACCAAAACATTCTGGAAAAGTCATTCCCTGCAGGGAAGATAAGATAACCAAGGCTATAACAGGGTGGGCGTAAGGAAATCCACAGGAAAGAAGAATAACAAAATGCAGGAGGGCCTCAGCCCTTTGGGAGAGAACTTAAACACACACACACAGGAGCAGGGCTGTCTCCTGGCTGCATACAGGAGCCCGACTGTAAGGCAGACTTTTATTTTGCGGGCTTTCACTCGGGTTGTGTATCAAGCATGCCTCCTCCTTCAGCACCACACTGTCAACACCTTCTACGGACTCCAGACTTCATTTTACAAAGATGCTCCACAGAAGTGATTTAGACTCACAGTCGCCCAAGATCAGTGCTTCCGGTGGCATCCCACCCCGCCCCCATCTTCTGGTAGAAGAAAACGAGGCTCACATTTCCCGACACCCATAAACCTGTCCGACTACAGAAAGGTCCAGACTTCGAATGCCTCTCCGGGCCAACGTTTATCACTCGATAACGGAATGACCCTGTTTCCCTGCGGAGAAACCCTCAGAGCACTCGCATTACTTTCCAAAGGGCTTTCCATTCCTGAGCTGTTCGTGTTTCCTGTCTTGGCGCACAGGAAGGGCCCCTTCCACAGGGCATACACGCCAAAGCCCCCGTGGATGCTACTGCGGTACCTTGTTTTTCCTATACATACATGTATACAGAGCTACCATAAAGTTCACCTTATAAATTAGGCACCGTGGCGGATTAACAACAGTAACTGATCAAACAGAACAATTTAACGATAGACGGAAATGAAATGTCTGTGACTGTGGCGCTGGTAAGTACACGGGGCGACCTGAACTCAAGCACTGCGGTATCAGCGGTGGGTCTGACCACCCAGACGGCTGCTGAGTGACTAACAGGTGGGGAGCGTCTACAGCGTGAGCACGCAGCACAAGCGGCAGACAAAGCAGGACGTCAGGAGGTGTCGCCACCTTCCTCAGAATGGTTTTGGTACAATAATAAAGGGTGAATATGGGTAGATGATGGATGGATGGATAGATAGATCGATCAATAGATAGGAAATGTTCGATAGATAGATAGATAGATAGATAGATAGATAGATAGATAGATAGAAAATGTTCAATAGATAGACAGACAGATAGATAAATTATAGACAGATAGGAAATGTTCTGTACCCTTCCCTCCACTGGACTTTGTCTCAAGATGCAAAATCTTTATAAACAGCAAATTCCAAGTCCCACAACTTGACTGTTTCAAGATGCTTTAGCACCAAAATAAACATGACCCCTCAGCATGCTGTATTTATGATCAGTTAATTCAAGAAGACTACGGAGTCTTATAGAGAAAACAGAATCCAAGGAATAGAGGACTTGTTTTCACTGAGCTGATCAATGAAAAAGGTGCTCCTGTTCATCACCCTGTTTTCTCTCCTGTCACCACAAGGGCTACCGATGTCACACGGCACTGGTACAGATCCTGCCACCAACAGCCTCGAAAAGAACAGGCGGGAGAATACAGCCGGCGGTGTGCTGGAGCCAGCTGTGAGCTTCGGGAACTGTGAACGCTGGCTGCCAGGCTGCCGGGAGCCTGCGATCGGCTATGGGGGAGTCTTTGTGCACGGAGATCTGTAACACTACAGAGCTGAGAGCGTTTTCAAAAGAGAGAGCCAGTTTCCCCACACACCACTGAAAGCAGTGCTTGGCCGCAGAGGTTCCTGGCACAACACACAATGCAAGGGTCGCAGGACAGAGACGAGGCCTGCTTCCAGCCCGGACCCCGACGTCGCACTCACTGACCATGGGAGATGGAGCGAGTCCAGGGACCTCGGCTTTGTGGACTAAAATGTAAGAGACATCACACACATCGCTTCCCGATCCTCTCTGACCTCCCCATCAGAACTGCACGGCTCTGGGTTTGGGTCATACCCACCCTGACACCTGCACCCTCTTACAGGAAGTGCCCAAGAAGCCAGCGCTGGGCAGCTCCGAGGCAGACCCATCCCCCTGCATTCATGAGAGCACTTCCGTCTCATGCCCTTGGCCAAGCAAGCGGCCCACACATGACCATGGTCCTAAAATTCCCAGGACCCCTTAACTCCTGAGTTACATTTTTCTTTTTCAAGTTCAGTTTGGCCTGGCCGACGTGGCTCAGTGGCTGAGCGTCGACCTATGAACCAGGAGGTCACAGTTCAATTCCCGGTCAGGGCACATGCCTGGGCTGTGGGCTCCATCCCCAGTGTGGGCACGCAGGGGGCAGCCAATCAGTGATTCTCTCTCATCATGGATGCTTCTATCTCTCTCTCCCTCTTTCTTCCTTTCTCTGAAACATTTTTTTAATTCCCAGGAAACCTCCAGCTGATCCAGGAGGGTCCTGTAGACTTAGGCTAAAGGGCCACAGGGCATCCCTGGCCACACCTGTCAAGCAGGTGCTACTTCTATACCTGGTTCAGCGTACGGCTCATCAGGAGTCCTGTGGGCACGGGCAGACGTGAGCAGCCCAGGCTGCGAATAAGATGTAGAAGAAGCGATGCACCAATACCGGGTTCCTGCCTTGAACCCAGGCCGGCATGCCGAGCCCATTGCACAGTGAGCCCCTTAATCGTAGAAACTGTATCACCCACAAAACCTGGCACAAGAAGCACAGAGGATCCGCTAAAGTAAATTCCCGGGTTTGGTAGAGTCAGGGGTTCATCAACCTGGGGCTGGCCTATGGGCAACCAATGACAGGTCAGTGTTTCTCCCCGAGAAGCAAAGGGCCCCTCTGAACGGCTCTGTGATGGGAGGCGGCAGTGTGGCGGGCACAGCCAGGTCATGAAACGATGCAGATGCCTCGCTGCTCTGCCGAGGGCTCTCGCTCCCGGAGGCGAGGCTCCGTAAGCGTCTCCCCATCCGCCCGTCCCGCTCTTCAAGATAAAGATGCATCGGGCCGAAACCGGTTTGGCTCAGTGGATAGAGCGTCGGCCTGCGGACTGAAAGGTCCCAGGTTCGATTCCGGTCAAGGGCATGTACCTGGGTTGCGGGCACATCCCCGGTGGGGGATGTGCAGGAGGCGGCTGGTCGATGTTTCTCTCTCATCGATGTTTCTGACTCTCTATCTCTCTCCCTTCCTCTCTGTAAAAAATCAATAAAATATATTTTAAAAAAAAAAAAAAGATGCATCGGACACGTTTAGAGGAAGTATTTAATTGGCAAATGGCAACCGTCCATTTGGACATAACCCGAACAGTGGTGAGGAGAACATCATCCAATTTGTCAGTGAGCTGACAGCCAGATTTTTAAAAATTCAGGCAGAGGGAGTAGAATTTAAAAATAGAGCTTAAACTTCAAATGGATTCTAGAAAATGATCGTGCATGTCCAATCGAACTCACCGAAACAGAGCTTTTACTGACCGTGGGGGAAGCGGAGGGGTTATCTGGATCCCTCTCCCCGTCAAACCAGAGGTGCCCAAACCCTGAAAACAACTCCTAAAGCTCCGAGGAATAGAGGACCCACAAAACCTCGGAACCCAGGCGAGGACTAAAGCCTTCTCCAAACCAGCAACACTCCGAGGCTAAAGACCAGAGGACGCTTCAGGTGCACCATGCCCCAGCATTCAACTGCATGTCCGATCCACGTGCACCGTTCAGGGCACGGAGTCCCCCTTTTCCTTTTAAATGCTCGCTGATCCAACAAACGTGCATTGCACTGGAATTGCGTACTAGGCACTGGGAACCCAAACACGGTTAAGACGTGGCCAGTCTGTAAACTTGCATGTACAGCGCAAGGAGAGAGTGTGCTGAGAGCTGTGACCACAGCAGCCCGTCCTAAACACGGACTCTGAGCCCCAAACGCCCATAATGCAACAGCTCAGCGGGAGGTAGCAGCATCTTTTATCTAAGGGCCAGGCTCTGTGGTCAATTCAACCCGCGTGCTTTTTTTCTCGTGGGTGCAACCACTTCTAAAGATAACAATGTGTTGTTTTGGTCAGAAGAAGTGAAGAAACCACAAAGCAAGAGGAGCTTAAGAAAGCAACCCAGGTCCCACTCGGAGGCCCTGTAGAAGCGCGGATAGCCCTGGACATGAGTCAGGGCGGCAAAGCCCAGACCTCAGGGCACTGTTCATAAAAGGAGACTCGCCAGAGGGTGCCCAGCTCAGAAGACGGGTGCTGGGGGGGCGGGGCGTTACTGAGGCAGGAGAGGGGGCAGCCTTGGAAGACCTTAAAGCTCCCGAGGAGGCGTTTTAAACTTGAAACGCTTTATAGATTTGATCAAATTACACTGAGAGACAATCATGTGACTCAGCTTAAGAATTCTTATTTAGCCAACGGGGGGATGGGAGCATGAGTTTGTGTGTGGGGGGGAGGTTGGGGGTTAAAGGGGGGGATGAGGACACATTTGTAATACCTTAACTAATAGTAAAAAAAAAAAAAAAGAATTCTTATTTAGCCCAGCCGGTGTGGCTCAGTGGTTGAGCTATGAACCAGGAGATCAGGGTTCGATTCCTGGTTCCCGGTCAGGGCACATGCCTGGGTTGTGGGCTCGACCCCCAGTGTGGGGTGTTCAGGAGGCAGCCAGTCAATGATTCTCTCTCATCATTGATGTTTCTATCTTTCTCTCCCTCTCCCTTCCCCTCTGAAATCATTAAAAATATATTTTTTTAAAAAAAGAATTGTTTAGTTACATTGCTAGTAAGGAAACGTCTGTTTTTTCATTTCCCAGGGCTGCTGGAACACAGCACACAGACTGGGGGGTTCCAGGGCAGACATGCACTGTCTCCCAGCTCCGGGGCCGGAAATGTGAAACCAGGCGCCCACAGACCCCTCCTCTGAGGACTGTGATGGGTGGGGTCGTCCGGCTACAGGTGGCTGCTTTCATGTTCGGATGGCGTCCTATCCGTATTTCACGTCTTCACCCCAATTCCCCCTTTTCATAAGAGTAACAGTCATATGGATTAAGGTGCCTCCCAATGACCTCGTTCTAACTTGATCACCTCTGCAAAGTGAGGTCACCTTGTGAAGTACTAGGGTTAGGACACCAACATATGAACTTGGCGGGGGAGACATGATTCAACACCACCAACAACAGCTCTATTATAGAGGACACAGTCCCAGTCCCCTAAGAATTGCTATTCTAATTGTGAGGTTGGGACCGAGCCACATGAGACCATTCAAGACTAACACCAGAGGGTGTCACGGATTAGAAGCTCCATGTTTTAGGGACAAGTCTTCAGTGGCTCCTGAACATCACAGGTGCACTGAGTTAGGAAATCCTAAGGCAACTCTGATCAAATGCTGTGACCGTCTGTCCATCTTGGGTTAAGTAACGTATGAACCTGTTTAGCTTCCTCATCCACGTTCCACCATCCGGGGAGGGGGCATGATGAGTCAGCTGCTGCAATCGGTGCTCTAAGCACTACACGGACTGTTCCTGGAAAACTCTCTAAATATGAACACACGATCATGAAAACGTGGGAGGGAAGTCCCCAATCGGAAAACCTCGCTCCTGCCTTCTCTCCCACTGTCGTTTGGAGCGCTCCTTGATTCTACAAGGTGCCCCGCAGCCACACACACCACCCGCTCCATCCCTCACCTCCCTTAGCCCGCTGGTTCCCGCTGGTCCCTACAGAAACCCGAGGCCTTTCTCAGGGACAGGTGGCCTCACTTCCGCCACCATGCACAGCACGCCTCCAGGGCCGAGGCGGGCCCGGCCTGCTGTTAGTTGTCCTTGGTGATGATCACTCCTCTGCAGTCTCCTCCGCACCCAGCGCAGCCACCAATGTTGCCCAAAAGCATGAGGACACGGCCTCCTGGCTCTCTCCTTGGCTGCTTTTGAGTGACATGTTTTGCTTTCCCACAAATAGCCCAGAGCCTGCTGCCACATACATATTCTTCACAAGCGGTTCTCTCCAGGGACTTGAACACAGCTGTCCGTCGGCTAGACGTAGAGGAAGACACCGAGAAAGGCAGCTTTCCCCGCCGTGGGTACCATTCTCCATCTGCTCTGCCCAGGCACAGGCAGTCACTCCCTCCTCTGCGTCGGAGATACAGCCCTGCCGGTCCCCCATCCCTGCAACACCTCCATCCGCAACTTGGAAAAGCAAGCCCAGCTAATCCCAACATGCCTTCTCCACTCCGAACTCCAAAGACAAGGGTTAGCCCCATGTTCTCCCATATGCATTTTATAATCGGGCGTTTAGTGAACTGTTCCACTGAGCAAGCGGCACTCACAGGGTACAACTGAAAGCAACATTATTCTTTTTTTAAATATATATTTATTGATTTCAGAGAGGAAGAGAGAGAGACAGAAACATCGACGTTGAGAGAGAACCACTGATGGGCTGACTCCTGCACACCCCCGCTGGGGATCGAGCCCACAACCGGGAATTGAACTGTGACCTCCTGGTTCCTAGGTGGACACTCAACCACAGAGCCATGCCGGCCAGGCAAAGCAAGGTTATTCTGTACCCGCTGCCTGCTCTCCTCTGCCGGGCAGGACCAGTTCTTCGCTCGGCACTGCGTAAAATGAGAGCAAGCGCCTAGGTTGTTCTGGTCACTCTGAGATGATGGAAAGTCCTCTGGTCACATCAAGTCACAAAAATGTTCGCTCCTGTGCAGAAACGGTGCAGCCCTGCGCCACGGTCCAGCTCCAAACGTCAGCTAAGAGGAACGCTCTGCCTTGGCTCAGGCTGCGTTCACCAGCTCCTTTCCCCACCGTTCGTGTTGGCGTCCTTTTTCCTTAACTCAACACATACTTTCTCTAAAAGCATGGGCTATCCTTGCCAGGGAAGCAGACAGAAATAGAAGAATGGGCTCTTTGCCTGCTAAAACATAACTTCCTCATCATCGTCATCGTCAACATCTCTTATACTTTGATCAGACAGTCCCGGGCCACGCACCTCATATGCAGCAGAGAGGCCCACAGACGGGCGCGCACTGGGAAGGGAACAAGGGAATGTGAGAAACAGCAGAACTGAGAGCATTTCTGTGTGTCTGGGAAGAGAAGTCCCTGAACAACAGCGACAGCTTTGCAATAAAAACATTGTGACGGCTTTGCAATAAAAAGCTTGCACTGAGGTACTGCCCGGGCAAAGGGACAGTGTGTACTGCAGGGTTGTTTTACGGTCGACAGTGCCGAAGACGATTGATACAATAAATCCCTATGAGCTTCCATTACAGGAACTGAGTCACCATCTACTAATCTTCGCCGACGAGATGATGCTCAGAGGGCGCAGCAGATGCCGGGGACCCGTCCTGGTGTACCCGCAGGAGCCCTCTCGGTCCGAGAGGAGAGACAGAAAGGGCGCCAGCGGAACAGCACGGGGACCGTTCAGACCCGGAGTGTCCGCCCCAGAGGGACCGTGAAACAGGCAGCCTCCAGGAATCCCCGGGGCCGAGCAGAGTTTCAGTTTTAAATGAGAGGGGACCTGTATAGAAGCAGCCCCTAAACCCGCCATCAGGCGAAGATGGGAGTCCGTTCCAACACTGAAGAAAATCCGACTCAGTGGGACTCAAGTCATATTCCGACAGGTTTTCAAAGGCAACCTGACACTCAGAATCCCGGCAGGAACTAACCCAGCACCGGACCCCGCTGCAGAGGAAAGTCCTATTAGACCAGTGATGGCGAACCTATGACACGCGTGTCAGAGGTGACACGCGAACTCATTTTTTTGGTTGATTTTTCTTTGTTAAATGGCATTTAAATATATAAAATAAATATCAAAAATGTAAGTCTTTGTTTTACTATGGTTGCAAAGATCAAAAAATTTCTATATGTGACACGGCACCAGAGTTAAGTTAGGGTTTTTCAAAATGCTGACACGCCAAGCTCAAAAGGTTCGCCATCACTGTATTAGATGCTTTGTTTTTTTCTGTCTATTTTACTGACAACCATGGGCATAATTCCTTAATCCACCTGCACCCTCGGTTTCTCATGTAGCACGAGGCCAGTGGGGTGAATGAGCAGTAATTTCCTTCCAAAACCTAAAACCTCTGTGACCTAAGGTTACAATAAATGTCAGCCGACGAATCATATATTTTAACTGGAGGCCCAGTGCATGGAATTCATGCACAGGTAGGGTCCCTAGGCCTGGCCGGCAATCAGGACCAATTCTGACCTTCCAGCTGCCAGCCGGGGCCTTCGTTCTGCACCAACCCTGGTGGTCAGTGCACGTCATAGTGAGCGATAGAACTCCCGGTCTTCCAGTTGAACTCTTGCAGGGACACTTTGCATATTAGCCTTTTATATATATAGATGATTCCAAATGATAAAAATACAGTACCTCCCTACCAACATTCACGCTCCTTCAATAAGTAATATAGTTTCCTCACCCTTGGGTGAGACTCATGAGCAATGAGGTCCCTCCCATGCACAGCGTCACACAATGCAGAGGTGATATTGTTGCTGCTTGTCTGAGCAGTACTGCTGTACTTAGAAAGACATCTTTAGAGGCAATAAGAACGATTGTTTAAAGGAAATTTCATTAGTTTCATGGCACTCTATTCAGGCAAATGAATCACATGATGGACCGGAAAACTGAAAGTCACATCACATGTGCTGACCTGCGAACTTGCTCAGGTCAGCAGCCCCCATGGGCCACGTGCAGGCACGGATCACCTTGTTTACCTCCTGGAAATGGCCCAGGAATGACAGGTTTGGGCAGTTATAGCAAACAGAAACAACGGCTGTCAAGTGGCCCAACACTAAAAATTTAACCTCTTCCAAATGTTCATTGAATTCTTAAGGCTTTTCTTTCAACATGGAATGTTCTAGCATATTAAAAACATGCCACAGACATACACTTAAAGAAAAAAATCTATTTGGATGCTGTAAGAAGATAGAGAATAAATACTTAGAATCCTGTTAGTTAACTTAATGTAAATTCTCACTTGGAATTTTCAAGGTTGTTTCTTTTAGGATAGTCTTTCAGTAACATGTTGGCTTCTAATTGTACGTAGCTTAGTGCTATAACTATAGTACCATCAAAAGTAGAACTTATTCCTTAGAGTAAAAGGTTAATTCCTTGACTCATCAATAATTTAATAACAGTTATATTATGAATATGTAAGAACATTTTTCAGAATTTCAAAAACACTGTGTATACTCTTCATGCTAAACTACATGCAACTTCCAGAAAAAAACATCTATGACAGCATGAGCAGCAGACACATGATTTTGGAAACGAAAGAACAGGAAAAGACACACACAAAAATGAGAGTATAAAATAGTCAGCATGCTAAATTCAGAAAATTAATTTACATCTATATGAAAATACAGCAATTTCCATACTGAAGATGGAAACCATGGGTAGGCAAACAGGAAGCAAATGGTCAACATATTGTATAATAATTTTGGGGGAAAATACCTAGAATGACAGCCCTTTAATTATAATCTTAAACACAGTTAAACATAGATAGTTCTTTAAAAATTATTTCAGAGAGATTAACTGGGGAATTTATATGCATAACTTGATAGAAAATAAAAATCATCTCAATATTTGGACAGAAGAATGCCTAATTCAAATATTACTTGCCACCAGTATGTTAGGAAATAATATATACTAAAGTTTCTTTGGATACACTGAGCTATACAATTTTTTTTTTTAGCATTAACTGTCCAGGAAAGTCTTCCATAACTATTTTGAACACATGGACTTCTGTGTGAATGAAATTTCCAATGTGTGTACTAAAAGACAGGTCTGCCATGGTCTGTGGCTCCAATGCAATGCCGCGAATTCCAGCTCTACTCACTGCTGCTGTGAGTCCACAATGTCAGACACTGTCCGTGGTCCTACCTGGGCGTGGCCGCTCGTTCAATCTCCTGATCGCCTTGCAAAGTGTATCCCAAAGTATGACACCGCCTAACCCCAGCATGTATTCCTTTTTTATCTTTATTGTTGAAAGTATTACATAGATCCTCCTTTTCCCCCCATTAACCTCTTCCAGCCTGCTTCTGTCCCCCACCCCAGGCCCTCATCACCCCATTGTCTGTTCCCATGGATTATGCATATATGCATACAAGTTCATTGGTTGATCTCTTCCCACCCCATCCTCCTCCTTACCTCTGAGGTTCCACAGTCTGCTCATGCTTCCATATCTCTTGCAGTGACCATGCAAGGATGCCTTAGGCTTTAGAACAGACCAGTGGAGCAGTCACATTGCTAGCAAGACGTCACAGACCTCTACTATGGCAGAGACACTGACTGCTCGCTCAATGGCTAAGAGCGTCTCCCGTTTCCCAGGCCCCTGGCAGTTGGGCAGATCCTGAAGCTCATGCCGAACGACGGCCCTGAGCAGGAGTGAAAATGTCACCGCGAGGCCATAGCATTGGGGAGCTGGTGTAAGAGTCCCCAGCGCTCTCTCCCCTTGACACCTGCCTCAGGAGGTTTTGTGTTCCAGACGGTGTAATGACAAGCTGGCCGAGCCTCCCATCACCCAATTTGGCAAAAATCAAGAGGGTGGTGGCCCTGCATCACTACATGACAGGACAAAGCAAGACCCTGCCGACCCATGCTGGCCACCAGCATCAGCAATGAATCATCTTTTGTTCCCTAAGCCACTGAGGCTTCGGGATTAGCTCATTTCTACAGCACAGGCCGACCTATTCTGACTAATACCGGGTTGGGCAAACATTCTAGTGGGTTTACATTGTGAGTATGGGAAACAGTTTCATCTTGCATTATCACTTATTATTGTATGACTTTCCGTAAGAACAACTGTAAACCTACTTTTGCCCCACCCTGTATAACTAGGTAACAGAAAGTACTTCGGAGTGAGGTTGTGCCAAAACCATTCCATGCGCAAAGCTCTTCTTTTCTAAAAATATTCTTAAACAGCAAAGGCGTGACCCAAAGCAACTTTTCCTTGGCAGTAATCGTGTAAAATGCCTCATGAGCTCCAGAACGGACACACTCTTCGCTGCTTTTGACAGCTATTCTGAAAACCACATGCCCAGCACATGAATTCTTTGTTCCCTTTGATTGACTTTCGGATGAAACTACAGTTTTCCCATTACCTTGAAAATCCTGTTGGTTTAGAACCTACAGAACACTCAAGTTTACGCACTGCATTGTTGAGCATTCATCCTTTAAGAGTTATGTGATTCCGCGTGCTTTGTGTCATAGGAATGGATTTTGCTTTCTGTTACCAGAAGGGGACACCTTAATGTGGAAGTCTCTTCTTGTGTTTCATTCTGTGGGTGAGCTTATACTTCAGCTTAAGACTCCCAGGAAATGACTTTATGATTGTTACTAATGGCCAAAATAATGACGAGAGTTTCCAATCAGCAGTACCTGACCCTGAGCCCCACAGCTTTAGCACATTATCTTACTTAATTCTCATGATACTGGTACTTTTTTAAATAATATATTTTTAAAATATATTTTATTGATTTTTTACAGAGAGGAAGGAAGAGGGATAGAGAGTTAGAAACATCGATGAGAGAGACACATCCATCAGCTGCCTCCTGCACACCCCCTACTGGGAATGTACCTGCAACCAAGGTACATGCCCTTGACCAGAATCGAACCTGGGACCCTTCAGTCCGCAGGCTGACGCTCTACCACTGAGCCAAACTGGTTAGGGCTAAAAAATATATTTTTATTGATTTTTTTTTTTTAGAGAGAGAGAGGAAGGGAGAGGGAGAGAAACATTGATGTGAGAGTGAAACATCAATCAGCTGCCTTCTGCACACCCCCTCCTGGGGACTGAACCTGCCACCCTGGCATGTGCACAACATTTTGGTGCATGGGACGATGCCCAACCGACTGAGCCACACCAGCCAGGGCCTATTGGTACTTATCTTAGTTTTTTTTTCTTATAGGTTAAGACACTGGGTTTTAAAGATTACATAATTCACTCAGCTAGTAAGCAGTTTGGATTTACTAGTCTGTCTGGCTATAGAGCCTGCGCTCTTAACAGCTGGTAACAGAATTTCTCCAAGTGTGCTGCATGCAAGAGAGGACTGTCCCTCACACAGACGACTTTTCCTGAGCCTTACTGCTCAGGACAACATCAGGGCAGATAATCACTCGTTTTGTTTTCATCAGGTGGTTTAAAAAAACAGTAACAGTCCTGGTGATAATCCAGTATTGCAACAATCATGAAGGTGTTGAGCAGATAACTACAGGATAGAAAACAATGGACTACGTGTTTCACCACAGAGAGGAAGCAGTGAAGACTGGGACACCAAATACAAGTCCCAGCCTCGAATGCCTCCAACTAGCTGTATGGCATCACCCTTCCGGATCTTAGCTTTTTAAGGTTTTTGTTGTTGTTGTTGTTAATCTTACCAGAGGATATTTTTCCATTGATTTTTTTTTTTTAAGAGAGAGTGGGAGAGGGGGAGAGGGAGGGAGAGGGGGAGGATGAGGGAGAGGGGGAGGGGGAGGGAGGGGGAAGGGGGAGGGAGGGGGAAGGGGGAGGAAGAGGGGGGAGGGGGAGGGGGAGGGGAGAGGGAGAGAGAAACATTGATATGAGAGAGAACAGGGCCAGGGATTGAGCCTACAATGAGGTACATGCCCTTGACTGGAATCAAACCTGGACCCTCCAGTCCACAGGCTAACACTCTATACACTAAGCCAGGGGTAGGCAAACTTTTTGACTCGAGGGCCACAATGGGTTCTTAAACTGGACCAGAGGGCCGGAACAAAAGCATGGATGGAGTGTTTGTGTGAACTAATATAAATTCAAAGTAAACATCATTACATAAAAGGGCACGGTCTTTTTTTTTTTTTTTTTTAGTTTTATTCATTTCAAACGGGCTGGATCCGGCCCGCGGGCCGTAGTTTGCCCACGGCTGCACTAAGCCAACCCGGCTGAGGCCTGGATCTTAGTGTTTATCCATAAAATATCAGCTAACACGCTGGAATTTTAGATCTATAAAATATATGATCTTAGAATATGCCTTTGAAATAAGAGGCACCTCTATTTTTTTATATCCTTTATGTACTCATGCTCACCTCCACTTATCTATTAAACTTGTACCTGTGCGCAATAGAAATAAAAAAGTAAATAAATGAAATATAGGATCTTAATGCCTTAGCTAACGATTGTGACCTTACCTTATTTTACTAACCAAATGCAAAGATATATGAAAGATGTCATAGGCTATTACCAGCCATGCTATTTTTTTAAGGCAGAGTCAAAATACAATTGTTTTGCCACTCATCTTTGAAGATACCATGGACACGTGGGCACTGAGATGTGCACTCCAAGTGTGGTCCAGGCAAATGCTGGTCAACTGCACGTGACGGGGCCCCTGACAAGATAAGAAGCTGCGCCAGAATATCAAATACCCACATCAAGCCCATTATTTAGTGTAGACCATTTTTAATGGCAAGGTTTTCTAACGAAGTGAAGCAGTTACACCGACCCACATTCTGGAGAAAGCTTCTTATCTAGTGACAAACTGATGGTAGACCAGCACTCTGAGCCGCGCAGGTGCACAGCTATACTTCTCATTGTCACAGTGTGCGTCCTCCTCGCGCTGTTCACGTGCCCGAAGTCGCCTGCAGATGAGAAATGGCAACTGAAGCCTTTAGAAGTGTCTTCCTTCTGAGTGGTCAGAAAACCAGCCCACGACCCAGCATTCGGAGGGATCAGGGTGCGAGCCCCAATCGCTGTCATATGCTCCGCCTCCTGCTTGAAGGGTGTCTGTCTGACTTTCAGGGAAAGCGACTGAGCTGGGCACCTTAGCCAACGGTTTGGCTCTTGTTACTTAGCGAGCTGAGGAGGCGGCGATGAGTGGCACTGTCAAATGCGAGGGGGCAAGTCTCATGTGCAAGACCAACGATAAACCATAACGCTGGTGATTTCCAACAACCACACCCGGGGCACGAACTGCTGCAGTGTGGAGCTCCAGGGCTATCATATGGCTACACTGCAAGTCTCGGGGTCTCTGTGAGAAACGGTAATGAGCATTCGCTTCCAGAGCCATGTTTACACCCAAAGTTTCCCCAGATGGTGTCTTGATACTTTCAACTGCTTTTCTTTGTATTCCCAGCAGGACCTATGTGCTGCCTGAAACGGCTAGAGGAAGATGGATGTGTCTGATCCAGGAGGATCTATTTTTCCCTCCAGATTCGTAGTGCTGAAAGTCAGCTGGAGTGAGTTATATAGTGTAGACTATAACAATTCGCCAAACAAAACTCAGAGGGAGGAGGGTGGGGGACATCTGTAATAGCATCAACAATAAAAAATAAATAAAAAAACTCAGACTGTAGAGGCAGAAACACTAAGCCAAGAGAAACACAATCAAAATGCAGAGCGTGCCAATAAGAGACACCTCGCCAGCGCGATGCTCGACCCAGCCCTTCCCCTTGGGAACTGCTTTCTATAGAGACCACTCTCTGTTCCACAAATAAAGCTAAGCGTTGCTAGGAGACAGCCCAGATTCTCAGGACACAACCTAAGGGGAGCGGCTGCTTCCCACCACGAGGTATAGAAATCTGAAGCTATTCCTGACGTCCGTGCTGCTGTTATGAAACCCGCACTCAGCACATCTATTTCACGGAGCGCTCAAGAGCTGTTCTGCCCTGACACCCTTAAATCTGACATAACCGGGACCCCAAAACTCTTTTCCGCCTCCCGGCCTTGCGTTTTTCCCTTTTCTTTCAGGTCTTCTCCAAATGTAGCAGCACCTCACCTGTCTTCATTTCATAACGCCCAAGAAAACGTGCATGTTTTTATGACTCCTTTGAAAGATCCTTCCGATTACTAGTAGTCCTGTTCAGTTTTTCAAAGTTTCCCCACGACTTGGAGTTACCGTTTGCAAAGCAGTTTTTGCTTTGCCTTTTTCAAAACATCTGAGCGGTTTTCACCTCTATCCAAGCTTCCCCACGCGCTCTCCCTGAAGCAGTAACTACCACGGTAGCCCGCTCACCCCTCGCCCTGCCTTTAAAGCAACTGGCACATCTCCTTTGCCTTTCTCGTCTTTCTGTACAGCCACCGCAGCAGCTCAGGTAGGAATAACTGCTGGGATGAGAGAGCCTCATGAATTAGCACTTAAACAAAGAGGGGAAGCCTTTCTCGCATATAGCAAGAACTTTGGAGCACCAGCCCAAGCTCTTTCTAATGTTCTGTTATGCATCCTTAGCTTGTATGCCTCTTGATTGATGCCTTATGGTTGCCACATGGATACAACTTAAGATATTACATCCTGCCCCAGCTGGCGTAGCTCAGTTTGTTGGGCATCGTCCTGTGCACCAAAAGGTTGCTGGTTTGATTCCCGGTCAGGACACATGCCTGGGTTTCGGGCTCGATCCCCAATTGGGGGCATGCAGGAGGCAGCAGATAGATGATTCTCTCTCATCAATGTTTCTATCTCTCTGTCCCTCTCCCTTCCTCTCTCTCTAAAATCAATAAAAGCATATTTTTTTAAAAAAAAGGGATTTCTGTCCCAATTCTACTTTCTGAGCTCAATCCTTAGATTAATTCCAGATTTAAAACTCTGACTCTATTTCTGCCTCCAGAAAACTATACATAAGAACACAAATACTTTGTGGCTTTGGTCACCCAGAGATAAAATGAATTCTTTATTTCCTTCTGGAATTAGTGTAGATAGAGAAATATAACAAGTGGAGTGGGGAAACAAAAAGGAAGGCAGGGCAGAAAGTCTGGAGTAACAGGAGTCAATGTCTTAAGTGATTCTAGCATCTCACAGATTAAATCATTCACACCCACGAAAAATCATATAAAGAAATAAAACTGATTATGTCCCAAAGAAATCTATAATAATAAAAGCGTAATATGCAAATCAACTGAACAGCAGAACGACCATCTGGATCACCTTTCAGAAGACCACGCTATGACACCCGCTGGCACCAGGCCAGCCAAGGCGGGTGCAATGCGATTGGTTGGGGGCCCAACCATTGCCCCATGATTGCCCTGCAGAGGGAGGCCCAAGCCTCCAACCAGTGAGGTGCGGTGGGTGGGCAGGGCCTCCCTCTGCAGGGGCAATCCATCGTGGGGCTCCCAGACTGTGAGAGGGCATAGGCTGGGCTGAGGGAACTCCCCATCCCAATGCATGAATTTCATGCACCAGGCCTCTAGTATCACATAAAAAAGCATTTAAGAAAACACAGTATGCTATTTGTAGTCTCATACTAAGCATTGCGAAATCTAAAATAAGAGGGAAGGAAAAAGCATTATGAGAAAAGTAAAAAAAAAAAAAGTTTATAAAATCCAAAAGGGTGGAATTACATAAAAACCAAAAGAGTTACTGCCAAAAAAGTAAAATATTTTGTGAACCTAACAGGTACCATCAATGAAAATATCATGTTTACGTCATGGACCTGCCTCTCACTTTGAAAGTGTATTTAAACGCACTTGGGGGAAATGCTGATCGCTGAAGACTTTCCCCCTGTTGTCATGAGAGAGAGAAAAAAAAGAAAAAGTCATTGATGTTTTTTGTTGTCTTAGATTTCCTGCTATCCAGCATGATTATACATTTAGAGATACAACAGTAAATACAAACTAATTAATTTAAAACTCCTGGTCCCAGAGAAAGACAAAGCGAGTGGGTTTAACATGAATATGATTTCAACAAGGATGTCTGTCACTTTGCCTCAAACGGGGTTTCCCAACAGTGGCACTGGGGACAGTTGGGGGCAGGTAAGCCTTGGTTGTGAGGGGCTGTCCTCCGCGCCTCAGTAGATTTAGCAGCATCCCTGGTCTCCCATTTCCCCCGCCAGCTGTACCAACCAGAAACGTATCCAGACATCGCCAAATGTCCTCTGGGAGCAGAATCGCCCCTGGTTGAGAAGCACTGCCATAAACCAATCTTTTCCCCCTAATTTATTTATTACAAAAGCCCCCAAAAATGCTGTTTATAATCTACATGGAAAGCAATGAAGTCTTTCTAATAAAATAACGAATGTTAATTTTTTTTAATTCCCTTCATTCAGTGAACAAGTCCTCCAATGCTGGGGAATGTTAGATTTCACTGTCAATTTGATTTAGCTTTCCTACTGGCTGGTGAGAAAGTTTTGACCTTTGCTTTCCAATAAGCAGACTTCATACTTTCTCGGACACATTATTCATCACTCACCTACCTATGAATACAAATTACCTGAAGAGAGCTGGGACTCGTTTATAAAAACACAGAGCAACCTATTTCTAACTCATATGTTAGAAGAATATGACACTTTCTTCACCTAATGGACCGGGGACACATGAAAGAATTCTGAACTCATACTTTAGACTGCACGTTGTTCTTAACGAAATTCAACCTCAGAAAACACAGAGCAGTTTCTCAGATCAGTTACCTAACTCTAGATTGTCTTTTCCATCCATTTAAAAATACCCATAAATGCCAACGGCCCCCTCTTTCCAAAATGGAACTATTCCTCAAGGGTAATAGGAAGTTTAAAAAAAGAAAAAAAACTGTAAAACCTGCAGATTTGGGAATTTAATTAGGAGAGAGAGGTGACCACAGACTTCCTATCAGCAAAGGTACCTACACTGTTGTCTCTCCTCCTCCGGCCAGGAAGAAAGGACTCCCGGCCCCGCTGCCTTCATTGACCCGTGTGAGCGTGTCTACAGGAGAAAACACAGAAAAGCACAATGTCGCAGAGACACGCGAGGCCCGGGCGCAGCCGGCCCGCTGAGTGACTCACCAATGTGATACAGTCCGATCCAGTCGCTGGGGTCCACCTCCTCCTTGATGTCCCAGAAGATGATGAGGTTCTGGGCGCGGCCCAGCGTGTACTCGTACATGCTGGCCGTCAGGCTGGAGCGGCTCTCGGAGGTCACCAGGTCCGTGTCGCTGTTGGCCCGCTGCAGGGCCATGTTCTCGGGCCGGGAGCCCTGGGCGAGGCTCTGCAGGTTCTCGGGGCTCAGCGTGTAGCGCATCTGGGGGTTCCGCCGCCGCACGAAGAGCAGGTGCTCCCGGGCCGAGCCGGCCATCCCGGCCGCCTCTCCGAGGGTGGCTTCCTACACAGCTGGGGACAGGCAAGCACAGCGTTAGGACCGCAGCACAGGACTTAGGGCTAAGCTCCCCGACACAAAGCCTTGGGTGAGCGCCGGGCTCGACTCCACCGTCAGCTGATGGCGTCAGAGGCCGCTGAGGTCAGAGGATGGCAAGGCCCTCGACCTCCCTCCACCCAGCTCCTCCCAGCCAGTCAGGAAGCAGGGGTTTCTCCACCATCCCTGTAGGTGTGTCCTCTCTCCTGCAGAACGGCATCCTCTCCACCACCACCCACCCCGCCACACCCCCCATCACATAAGTATTTGCTGCTGCTATTACATTTCAAAATAGCAGGACACAAAAACCTGGCACATGCAAACAGCTGAAATAGGCCACTGAGGACAAGTTCATTTGCTCGGTTTCCTTCGCATGGGAACGTAACTCACTCACGTCTCTTTCAGGAGCCCCTCCCGTAACCACAGAGGCCGTCATAGTTAAAACTACAGCACCCGGCACACACGGCACTTACTCTTTCTAAGACATTCACAAATATATACAAGTTATTTATTTCTTTATTTAATTTATCTTTACAGCTGAACGTTTTACAGATATTCCCCTTTTTCCCCACAAAGACCCCCACCACCCCATACCCGCCATTCCCCCTCCCCAGGCCTTCACTGCACTATTGCCCGTGTCCAGGGTTATGCATAGATGCATATAAGTTCTTTGGTTAATGTCTTCCCACCCATCCCTGCCCCCCTTCCCTCTGAGATTCGTCAGTCTGTTCCAGGCTTCCATGTCTCTGGATCTATTTAATCTCACTTATATGTGGAACCTAATGAACAAAATAAACCGACGAATGAAATAGATACCTACACAAGTTATTTGCAAGTCTTTTTTAAAAATATATTGCTTTATTGATTTCAGAGAGGAAGAGGAAGAGAGAGAGAGAAACATCAATGATCAGAGAGAATCATTGCTTGGCTGCCTCCTGCATGCCCCCTATGGGGATTGAGCCGCAACCCGGGGATGTGCCCTTGGCCGGAATCAAACCTGAGACCCTTCAGTCCACAGGCCGACGCTCTATCCACTGAACCAAACCGGGGCTAGGGCATAAGTCTTGAGTTTGTAAGTCAATCGCTTCATATATTTACATTTCACCCAGCCTGGACAGATTCACCTACTAAATGGAGGTCACGTTCATGTGCCATGCAAGACCATGGTGACGAGAGTCAGTATCATCGTCATAATTACGTATGACATGGTTACTGGGCTTCTTGTGATCTCTCTGCGAGGTATATAAATGCTGATCACTATGTTATGCACCTGAAACTAATACTGTATGTCTATTATAATCCCCTAAACATTGTTTAAAAGCAACTACTGTTATTTTAATAGGAAGATATTCTAATCACTGAATTAATGCCTTATTCAGTTTGGAGTAGCTCTCTCTGGCTTAGAGTCTGGGAAGAGTAACACTAGGACTTGAAAAACAGAGAACAGACGTTAAACGCTAAAGACGCCCCAATAAGTTTAATTTTTTAAAAAGGAAACAATAGAAAGAAGACCCTTTGCACACGAAGCACACTATCAGCTTTCCCTAGTGCTGGCTGACCCAGTGCTCAGTACAAAGGAGAAAAGCAGCCGGTCCTTGCCGCGCCCCCCTCGTCAACGTGGCTTCCAGCTCCCAGAGCTCAGACATCGGCTGCCCCAGGATCCACGGGCCTTTGAGTAACACAGCTCTGGCTCAGCCACCGCGGTTAAGGAACTGTTTCTGCATAAAAATGCAATTCCAACTTCCTAACAACCCACTCGTCAAAGGACTTTTGGAGCCCACCTCTCCCGAACTGGTGACTACACGCGGTGAGGTGCGAGGTGAGAGAGAGATGGGAGGAGGAGGAGGAGGAGGAGGAGGAGGAGGAGGAGGAGGAGGAGGGTCTACGGCACGGAACGGGGAGTCAGTCAGTGGGAACCTCACCAAGAGTAACGGGCAGAGACCACCCCAGGGTCTTGAGCCGAGGAGTCCGCTATGAAGCTTACGCCTGGGAAACCTGATCTGAGCGTGTAGTGGGGGTGATGGTCGGAGGAGGAAAGCAGAGGTGGGGAGCCAATTAGCAGCCACCTGGTTCAAGGCATCTGGCACTGAATGCTGAAGAATGGACTTCAGTTACACAAAAAACGGAATAGCAATCAGGAATATTTAAAAAAAAAAAAAAAAGAGCCCAAAGACTTGGCAACAGATTGAATACAGGGGGTAAAAGTGAAAAAGAAATTAGGACTAAATTCTGGATTTTGCATCTAAGGGACAACAGAATCCCAGAAACGTTGGGAAGGCTGGGAAGACTCAATCCCGTGTTGGGTGAGTTTGCAGTCACTGCACTGTATCTCAGTAACTATGTCCCAGAGACTCCCGTGAGGGTGGGCGCGAGTTCCTGGTTAGCAGGAGGCCAGGGATAAAACCAATATTCAAATGTAAGTTTCTGCTTCATAACGGCCTCAGTATTTACTAATTAAAACTGACCCTGCCAATGAATCTCTAAAAGGCTTATTAGGTCAGTGTTTAAAAACCTCATTCGGATATTTCACTTTACACAGACAGCTTAGATCAACAGAAAATAAATAAAGTCAGAATGCTTAGATGACAGTGAGCGGCTATTACCAAACCTGCTTTGGAAAATTTCATTTTTCTCTTATAGGAAAGGTAATGTCCAACACCATGCAAAAATGAATTTGCAAAGTCTCATAAAAATGAAAAAAAAATCAAACCACTTTAAATTTTATAGTTCAAAATTGTAGTCTAGAACTACCTTAATCAATGCAATGTTCGCATATGAAAAAATTAGTGCTACTCAACCAACCAGAATGGCTGCTTTTTTTCATTTTTTCCTACTGGAATCTAAAAATTCCGGATTGGCTTCTTGGCTTCATACCTACGCCTTCTGCAATGGGAAAGGCAAATTTTCTTCAGCATATTATCCACGCTCTTCTGAAAAGCTCAGAAGATAAACCATGTAGTAAAGAAAATTGAGTCGTCCCCACCGTATCTGTTAAACAGAAAGCAGTTCTTCAGAGTTCTTAGATAACCCTCCGGTGGCACCCTCTGTGCTCCGTCCCTCCCAAAGGACACCATTTCCCAGGAGGCAGCTCTCCCAAAAGCCCTCCCTCTCCTACCTGTGATGAGGGCTGCACTGCGCTGCCCCTCCCAGCACAGACACCGGCCTCCGCAACACGGAGCACGCAACCCCTTGACTTCCAGAGGTCAAGGGAGATGCAATTACCAAGCAAACTGCAAAACACCTGAGTAAACAACTTCGTGCCCAAAGCAGCAGCTTTTGTTTAGAAGACACAGGCGGCAGCAGATGACAAAGACATGGAGCAAGGGTTTTTACTTAAAATACTTTCGATAAAGCGTTTGGAGGTCAATGTCAATTCACTAAACCTCACCTGAAGGGAACACGTTCAAGATCAAGTGATTTTTATAGACTGGAAATGCAGCCCAGATCTTAACCTACGCTGGACATTGATAAATAAAACCAATAATAATAATTAGCATCCTGTTTCACCATTCAAATTCCAAAAACACCGCACACGCGCGCGCACACACACACACACACACACACACACACGGGCCACGTGCGCGCGCACGCACACACACACACACACACACGCGCGCGCGCGCGCACGCACACACACACGCGCGCGCGCGCGCGCACGCACACACACACACACACACACACACACACACACACGGGCCACGTGCGCGCGCACGCACACACACAAGCGCGCACAACCTTGTTCAACTACACTATGCTTCAAACTCCATGTGCGTTTTACTACATAAATGAGAGAAAAAAGGGGGAACAACTATTTTGATGTCAAAAGACACTAAAGACCGTTCGCCTGCAGAAAGGAGGGTGTGAGAGACCTAGGAAAGCAGAGACCCATCATGCCAGCTGGCATCTGAGACTAAGAAATCCATTCCCAAACTGCCCGGTGGGTGCACTGTGCCCACTGCTCAGAGAAAGCACAGTGACTCCTCGGTGTGTGTCACACATAATCGCAACCAGTGCTTAGCTTGCCCGGCAGGAGGTGCTGGTAAAACCCTTAAGGCCAGAAGCATCTCTCCTGGACAGCCTGCCAGTCCACGCCCATGACTTCAGGGCACTGGACAGGGAGCCTGGGCTGACGGAGGCCGCCCTCACGTCTCCCTCGAGGTGGGACATGTCAGAAAGCGCAATTTCCCCTCCAGGCCGCTGCCCTTTGAGAAAAGGCTCTTCTCCCGGCAATTTTTTCAGATGACACCTGATGAGCCGAAGGCGGTGGGAGAGAAGCGGAGCCTCAAAAAGAAGTGAGCTGTTCCTAGAAGAGGAAATGAACGCTGGGCAAAAATAAAGGAAAATGAAAAAAAAACACTAACAGAATGTCAGCACCCAAAGGACAGGTCCTTAAATAAGAACAGAGGATAACGAGGAGGGTGGGCAGGGCCTGGGGGGGGGAGGGGGGGATGGGAGATATCAGTAATACTATCAACAATAAAAAATATATTTAAAAAACTTTTAAAAAGAATATAGGATAGCGAGTGTGGGGAGAACAAAGGCAGCAAACTACTCATTTATCTCAATAGTGGAGGGCAGACTGTCGGGAGTCCCTTCATGGAATGATAGTCACTGGCACAGACACCAATTTTTTTTAAACATCGATCTATACTTCTTAAATGCTATTAAAACAAGAAGAGCAAAACTTCATCTCAAGAATCATTTGTAAACATCATGTCACATTAGGAAAGTGGAAACCAAAACTTCATATATTTTCAAGACCTTTTTAAAATCCCACCTATTTTTCAGGAAGTACAGAGGAAGTGGCATGGTCTATGCCGGTATGAATTAAAAAAAGAAAGGTTCTTTGTTTTCATAACCAGTCCTGTGGGTGGTTTGCTTGTCTAGTCGCAAATATTGACGAGTTATGTGAGGGAAATGGAATCAATTCATTTTAGAGTCATCTCTTCTGAAAGACATTAAAGTTGTACTCCCTCTATATCCTTAGGGGGAACAATGCCTTTTTTCTTTTGCATGAACACATCCCAAAGCATAATCTTCAGCTAAAACTGCAGATAATTACCAATAGTTGGTCAAAGGAATTCAGCTATTTCAGAATTCTGCATTATTTTGTGTGGGTGGAAGCACATGTGCGTGGGAAAGTTTTCCTTGCAAAGAGAAAACACAAAACATAAGCTTCTAGTTACTGAGTGTCGAAAGCTGCTAGAAAAGATAACCAACCGCGTTTAAATACGATTGTATATTCCAGGAAACACCAGAGGTCACACCTATATAAACACTAGTGATGGTAGCCTGTCTGCTATACTCACAAAAGACATCGTTAATCCTTCATGCTCCTCCCTTTCCATCCCCATTGCCACAGCAGCACCAAGCCAAGTTCACGTCCTACATCTAGACCAGTGGTCGGCAAACTCATTAGTCAACAGAACCAAATATCAACAGTACTTCTTCAAAATAGACTTGCCCAGGCCGAAAACCAACTTCTGTGCACGGGCCACGAAGTTTCCATCACACTGTACGCGCGCCCACACATGGTATTTTGTGGAAGAGCCACATTCAAGGAGCCAAAGAGCCGCTTGTGGCTCGCGAGCCACAGTTTGCCGACCACAGATGTAGACCATCACTTCCCAGCAGGCCTCTCTGACCTCTTATTTTCCCCTGGACAATCCATGTACTCTCTCCCAGGAGCATTTTATGACAACACTCCCAATAAGCTAAACAGGATCATTAAAGGACCATGATGGAGATGAACTAAGGGGCAGGGGTGGAACCGAATGTCAGTAGGGTGAGCAGGGCAGGCCTCTCACAGGCAGTGACATTCAGGCTGATGGAGCTGAGGCCTGGAGTCAGCAGGCCCTGCAGAGCCCAATGAGGTGAGGGTGGCATGGGTCTGAAGGGCGGCTCCAGGGGTCAGGGTGGAGAGGAGAGGGTGGATGTTGGAGTGGGTTTCTTTATGCTTCCTTAAGAAAACATGCAGTTTCCATACACACTTTCCGCACACGCTTATCTACTCTGCTACCCGTGAAAATGCTTAGCACACCCAGCACCGCCCACACCATTCTCTCCACCTTCTGCATCTGCTCCACCTTCAAGGTGTGAGGGCCACTCTCCTCTTGGAGAGCACCCGGCCGGAGGCACCTTTCCATGGCTGAGTCCCAGTGGCCTGGTTCACGTGGCTCATCGCCTCTGGACATCACGATGCCTCATTGTCTAGTTAGGAAGATGCATGTCTTCTCTTGGCAACGACAAACTCTTTGAGGACAATTACTATTTCTCTTACATGGCATCTCCTCCACAAAATAGTAAGTGATTAGTAAATGTTTTTCAAATCTATGAATAGATGAAGTTAACAGCTACTAACGAGAAAAGAAGGATATAAAAAGTCGAATCAACAGTATGAATACACGTTGACTTTTGTAGACTTAGCTGGCCATCTAAACAGGATCTATTGAATCAAGTGTCTCCTTTGTGATGAAAAGTGTAAGATAAATACCACATGATCTCACTTATTTGTGGGATCTAATGAACAAACCGAATTGACCAACAAGGTAAGACCCAAAGCACGGAGGCATGGAACAGATTGACATACCTCCATGTAGGGCTGGGGGCCGAGGGGAGACACCTCAAAGAACTTATCTACTTATATGCAGAGCCCATGGACACGGGCAATAGGGAAGTGAAGACCTTGGGGGGGGGGCCTGGGTGGAGGAGGGGAAAGCGGGGGGATAGGAGACATCCGTAAATCTGTCAACAATAAGATAAAGTAAAATAAAATGGCCCTTGCTACAGTATAAAAAGAAATAAAAATCAGCGTACAGGAAAGACACTGAGAACAAGCAATTGCCTTAGATACTAAGGTGTAGGTGCACACGTCAGTAAGCGCTCACAACAGGAAGTGATCAGCAGGGGCTGCAGAGTTTAGATAGAGCAGGCCTAGTGAGGAAAATGGAGCTGGGCCTTGGAAAATACGAAAAGGCCCTGGAAACATGGCCTGAACGCTAGGCCAAAGAAAGAATCCAATGACAAAGTAAAGGAAGATAGGAATTAGCTTTCACTGACCTCACTGCGGTCCGAACCATTATCATCTGTCCTCTGAATAGATAATGGCCTCCTTCCCACTTCCATCCTTGATTTCTTGCTGTCTATTCTCAACACAGCAACCAGAGTGATTCTTTTCCCATGCCAGTCAGATCATCTACTCTCTACCCAACTCCCTCCAGTAGCCACCACTGCTCCCAGAGTAAAAGCCAAAACCCTCACAACGGTCCACAACGCCCACATGATCTGGCCCCTGGTCCTCTCTGGCCTCATCTACCACTACGGCCGCCCATGCTCATGCTCCCCTGGCCCCACTGCTGCTCCCAGAAGGCACCAGCCACACCAACCACAGGGCCTTTGCATCTGCGAGTCCCTCTGCCACAGAAGAGCTTCTCTTCAACGTCCACATGGCTCACTTTGTGACACCTTCACATTTTTACCAAATGCCACCCTCTAAGCAGGACCTTCCCCGGCCATCCCATGCAAAATTCCAACGGCCCCAACACTACCTACCCCTTCCCCCGCTTTAGTTCTCCTCCACGGGACTTTTCACGCTCTAACACCCAGTGTCTCTCTAGCGTTGAGTGTCTCTCGCCAACTGAGTGTACGCTTCACGGAGAGTTGGAAATGACGGGCAGATGTTCGCTCTAGTTGGCAACTCTATTGAGATGATTTTCTTGGCAGAGCACCTAGAACAGCGGTTCTCAACCTGTGGGTCGCAACGCCATTGGCGGTCGAATGACCCTTTCACAGGGATCGTCTAAGACCATCCTGCATATCAGATATTTACATGATGATTCATAACAGTAGCAAAATTACAGTTATGAAGTAGCAACGAAAATAACTTTATGGTTGGGTCACCACAACATGGGGAACTGTAGTAAAGGGTCGCGGCATCAGGAAGGTTGAGAACCACTGACCTAGAACAATGTCCATTCAATTAAGTGACTTATTGTTTTTAACATCACAAGTGATTTGCCACCACAGTAAGATTTCTACCTGAAGTCCTTTCACTGGTACAAGGCAATGGTTGTGGGCAGAAGCTGCAAACACACCGGTTAAATTTCAGAGTCGGAGATTACCAACTGATGCTCGCCATGGTTACAGAGGTCAGCAGAAGTCACAGGAGAACAGGAAAAGGGATAAGGGATGACATCAAACAATAAGAAATAAGCATGCTAGAGAGTCCCATGTAAGTCATAAACATACCTGAGGCTCATACAAACAGTTCTCGACGCCTACTATGTGCCAGGCACTGCTCCACCTCCAGGCTGCGACAGAAAAGACTCCATTCTCAAGGAACTGACAGTCTTCAGGCTTAAAAAATGAAATTTTAAATACTAATGAAAAAGCCACACAATTTCAGAGATTCCCAGTGGCATAGAGAATCATCCAGAAGAACCAAAAAAATTAACTGAACATCAACATGCAAAATACGAGTAAAGGAAAGATGAAATCATCTCTCTTCAGCGTTTAAAGTCAATGTCGTAAATGCAGGTGCTGAGCAACCTCCTGCCCCCACAGCAGAGGCCCAGTCCTTTCCGTAGCTTGATCCCCCTTATCCATGATACCGAGTTTAATCTCGATACAAGCATTAGGATAAACAGGTCTGAAAGCTTTCCCCAGAGGACTACTTGCCTTTTCATAGCACTAGTTTCCAAACATTTTTGACCAAGAAGAGGCCCTTTTTAGCTACAGAGTCATTATCCACCTCCACTCAATTAAGGAGCGGAAGAAGAAAGGAAAAAGAAAAAAGACAAACACAAAACAGTGAGCTGGAGACTTTTTAAATTGGTCCCCATTCCACCATTTCTCCCACGCAATGACAGCTGACGCCTGCCAGTCACAGCCCAGCGTCAGTCAGTCACTCGCGGAATCCCGACAGTCCAACAATAAACGGATGGCAAAGAGGAGCTGCATGAACTGACAGAAGATTCAGGAATTCAGAAAAGTCAATGAAAGGGATTGTGAAAAACGACTTGAATCGCATTGCAGCAAAGCCACGGATTAACAAGGGTCTGGCAAGGTTAGAAGAGTTGACACCTGAAGGACAAGAAAGTGAAGAGCAGTTTGAATGTTACAGGATTAGAGAGGCCGTAGGAAGGGACAGACAGATAGACAGACACACACACACCCGTGTAGTGTTTGTAATGTGACTCGCATGATTGTGGTGAGAACGACAAATATCAGTATGTGTTCTCATACCATTGTCTTGAAAAAGTTAACAACCCCCCCAACCCTCTAAAAATTTCAACACGTCACTTGTTCTGTTTCCTTCTAATAAATAAGCCATATTTGTGATTATCCTCTACATTTTATTGTGAGATAAACTGATTCCCATAATTCGAACTTTTGTCAAAAATCCAACGCTTTTCACCCTATTTTCTATGAAATGCGATTGACTTTAATGGGCCTGCTTTTCTGGCCCCTCCTGCCCCACCCTCACCCCACGTTACCTCTACAGCTACCCTGGGATGGAAATGCTCATTCCAGATCTTACTTCCAGACAAAGGCACCGAGCTGATGGGCGGCACAGCTCAGCCCACACTGGCGCCTTTCCGGCCTGCTGCCCTCCCGGATGCCATAGCTTCTCGTGGCTTCCATAACAAGGCCCTGTCGTGCGGCTCCCAGGGTTACCCACACAACTGGGGGAAAGAGGACATCATCTCTCTACAGGGTTTAAAGCCAGTGCCTTCAATGCAGGTGCCAAGCGCAGCCCGCCCCACAGCCGAGTCCCGGGTCACCTGACTCGCCTTCTTCCTCCCGCCTTCCCCTTCTCTTCCTGGCCCACCTCCTGGAGCTTCGCAGACCTAGGAAGTCACCACTTACTGATTTGTTATGAGCCACAGGTTTGCTATTATCGGTCGACTTTAGGAGCCCATCGTGTTGCTGAGACGCCGCGACTTCCCTCTTTCGGGACAGGCTCCACGGGCTCCGCCGGGGACAGAGCAGGCAGCGCAGAGGCCGAAAGCGTGGCTTCCCGCTGGGAGCCCTTCCAGAGTGAGACCCGGCCGACATCGGCTCCTGTGCCGGTCTCTTCGCACCCACCCATCCTTACAGGATACTGACTACATACATATTTAAAAGATCCCCGAGCAAGCACTTGTGCCTAGAAGCCCTGCGGGGCCCGGCCGGCGTGGCTCAGCGGCTGAGCATCAACCTGTGAACCAGGAGGTCACCGTCCGGTTCCCAGTCAGGGCACAGGCCCCGGTTGCGGGCTCCATCCCCAGGTGATGTTTCTCTCTCATCCATGTCTCTCTCTCTCTCATCCTCTCCCTTCCTCTCTGAAATCAATAAAAACATCTTTAAAAAAAGAAAGAAGAGAAACCCTGCAGTCAGCTAAGACGAGCAGTTCTCCTGTGTCAGTGCCGAGTCACATTCCATGGCTTTGAGTTTGTGTAAAGGAAGATGGTGACTGCCCTGGCCGGTGTGGCTCAGTGGATAGAGCATCGGCCTATGGACTGAAGGGGTCCGGGGTTAGATTCCCGTCAAGGGCACATGCCCGGGTTGAGGGCTCAGTCCCCAGTAGGGGGCGTGCAGGAGGCAGCCAATCAATGATTCCCTCTCGTCATTCATGTTTCTTTGTCTCTCTTCCTCTCCCTTCCTCTCTGAAATCAATAAAAATATTTTTTTTTAAAAAAAGGGAGATGGTGATGGCTTATCCTAGAAACGGGGAAGGAAGAGACTGGTGATGCACATCTGGGAACCTGCCTGCAGCACCAGCTCCCTCCACCCCAAGGCACAGACGCACACACACTGGCTCTCAGGGCCCGATGCTCCCACTCCAGGACCCTAAGTCAGTGATGGCGAACCTATGACACGCGTGTCAGAGGTGACACGCGAACTCATTTTTTTGGTTGATTTTTCTTTGTTAAATGGCATTTAAATATATAAAATAAATATCAAAAATAGAAGTCTTTGTTTTATTATGGTTGCAAATATCAAAACATTTCTCTATGTGACACGGCACCAGAGTTAAGTTAGGGCTTTTCAAAATGCTGACACGCCGAGCTCAGAAGGTTCGCCATCGCTGCTAAGTCCTCACA
This sequence comes from Myotis nattereri, assembly GCF_964212035.1. NCBI lineage: Eukaryota > Metazoa > Chordata > Mammalia > Chiroptera > Vespertilionidae > Myotis > Myotis nattereri. The sequence goes on from NC_138082.1 coordinate 6,311,898, forward strand.
CAGAGCAGGTTAGTGTCTCCTCCTCTCCATCCCCCAGAACAAACGAGAACATACGAATGGAGTACGGTTTGAAGCCTGGTGGAATGACTGCTAGAGAATAGATCATTCTTACAAAATAGGGACAGACCTATTTTAATTAGGTCATATATCAATTAAAGTTATATGACTGCAAGTAAAATGGCCAATCTCTTTCTAAAGACGCTCAGAAATTTCATTTGCTTCCATGAGTCAAGTTATATTCTCACTTATCAAATTTATAGAAATTGGATTCCTGCTCCCAAATTCAATATACTATAAGAAAAGGCATTTTGATCCATAGATTAAAATCTATTCAAATAAATAAATCCATAAATTTTTTTATAAATAAAATTAAATATCTATTTTTTTTCTTAGACTGCTACATTATTCAATTTAAAAAGATTCCATGGCTTTACATAATAGTTTCAAACACATTAAATCAATAAAACTGGTTGTGATTGGGGGGGGGGGTCTCAAAACACTATGCACTTATCCGTTACCCTGTTAATCTAATTATTTTAATATGTTTTTACTGATTTCAGAGAAAGGAAGGGAGGGGGAGAGAGAGAGAGAAATATCGATGAGAGAGAAACACTGATGGGGTGCTTCCTGTACTCCCCCGACTGGGGATCAAGCCCACACCCAGGCATGTGCCCCAACTGGGAATCAAAGGAAATCCTAACAGGCACCCTGGTGCATGGGACGGTGCTCAACCAACTGAGCCACACAGGCGGGGCCGTCTCTGGCTGAGTTGATGCTGAGGCCTGTCAGACAATGAATTACTCCTAGAGAAGACCCTGAAAGAACGCAGCCCACTAAATTAGTAGTTTTAAGCGCATGTGCTCAACGGCTAAGTAAAAAATAAACACTCCCAACAGGCCTCAATACCAGCCCAGTCTAAACCCAGGGCGGGTGTGCCATGGAGCACAGCTTAGCGAGGGTTTCCATCAAAGATTTACGAAGGAAAGGACTCACTGATTCGGACCTGCATGTATGATCACGGAAGAAATATTTTGACTGTTTGCCAAAGATTCCTGATGATTAATGAATGGCACTTGTTGATGTGAAAGGCAGCTGGAAAGTATCCCCTGCTTTCATTTTCATTGGCAGTTTCTATTTAGCTACACAAACAGAGTTCTCTCTTTCTATAAAGCAGGTTATGGACAACGTCACGTGTAAACCAGGGAGCTCGAGCCAGCGAGGGTGGGCGCTGCCTGTCAGGGCACAGCCAAAGCCCATGAGCGCCCCCTAACGACGGCACACCTCGTCTCTGGGCAGCTCGGTGCAGGGAATCCGTCACTGGGGAGCTTCCGGAAGGGCTCCCTGCAAAAGACGGCCTTGCACTCAGGAAGCGTGAACCCCAGGTAACCCTTGCCAACCGAATTTCACAGAAACTGAAGAGCTCAGAAAATAAGGGAAAAAAATACTTTTAGAGCTTTGTTCCAATTATAAAAATAACACATGCCTACTATAAAATTTCAAAAGAGATGAGGAAAGATAACGAAGATCGCCATCAGCCATAATGCCACCTCCCAGAGATGCCAGCCCACGGCACTGTGGCCTATAGACACACGCACAGCGAGTCAGACGTACAGATAAGATGAGGCCGTGCCACAGTACAGACTGCTTTGTCACCTGCTCTTTTCCACGCAGAACATCATGCAGGTATTCGTATTCGTACACACAGCACCGTACCATCCTTCTAAACCAGGGGTGGGCAAACTTTTTGACTCGAGGGCCACAGTGGGTTCTTAAACTGGACCGGAGGGCCGGAACAAAAGCATGGATGGAGTGTTTGTGTGAACAAATATAAATTCAAAGTAAACATCATTACATAAAAGGGTACGGTCTTTTTGTTTTTAGTTTTATTCATTTCAAACGGGCCGGATCCGGCCCGCAGGCCGTAGTTTGCCCACGGCTGTTCTAAACGGTCGTAAGACTTTCCATTGATGATGTGCCATAATGTAGCTCAACATCTCCCTCGACATGGCCATTCAGATGTTTGCTATAAACCATACCGTACACACATCTCACACATTCATTATTACCCTTGCCTGGCTACTTCCTTAGAAGTGGAATTGCTGGATCATAAGGTGTTGAAGAGCGTTCCCACAAAAGCTTCAGAAAGGAGGTGCAAGAAACACCCCACACACCTTCAGTGCAGGGGGGCTGTCTCCTCCCAGACACCTTCCCTGACACGGAACACTTTCCATCCTGGAGGCAGCTCAGTGGGTAAGAGGACGGGTCCTAGAAGTAGCATCTAAGCTGGACGCAGCTCCCAGCTCAGTCCTGGACTCGCTCCATGGCCAGGAGAAGTTACTCAACATTTCTGCAGGTTTTTATAAAGCAGGGGCTACATCTTTATACCTACCTCAGAGGGTGATTGATTGATTGATTGATTGATGTCAGAGAGAGGAAAGGAAAGATAAACGCGTCAATGATGAGAGAGAATCATTGAAAAGCTGTCTCCTGCATGCCCCCTACTGGGGATGGAGCCCATAACCCGGCCCCGACCCAGAATCAAATGGTGACCTCCTGGTTCATGGGTTGATGCTCAACCACTGAGCAACACTGGCTGGGCAAGGGTTATTTTTAATGAGTAAGTGAGTTACTAGCATACCTAATACACAATAAGTATTCAATAAATATTTGCTCATATTATATTAGATAGTGTCCATCTGAAAGGTAAAAACAAATATCATTTTTGTTTAAGTTGCATCTTTGATTCTTACTGGGATTAAACATAGACCCTTTCATTTAATTTCATTTCCTTGGCCTATTTTTTTAAGTAGTCAACCATATCATTTACTAATGGTGATTTCTCTAACTTCCTGATTTATTTTGGGAGGATACCTGTACTGGTTAGAATTTCTAAAACAAAGCTGAATAATATTAAAGGTCATAAATACCCTTATCTCATTCATAACTCTACAGTAATAAAAACATTTTTAAAGTATTTGAAAATTCAAAATTATAAAATGTGTAGACAATTTTTTCTAGACATTTTTCTTACCAAGTATTCTGGAATACAAGTTCTGTGTTGTTTCTAAATTTTGGCATTCTTTGGGAGGAAAAGTCTTCTTCGATATTTTAAGTTAAAATAAATTTTACCAACTAATCTTGCATACACCACAAAACCATAGTAATATTTAACACTGGAAATATAAAGTATAGAATAAAAATTATTATATTACTCTAATTTGTGAATTAGCAAAAGAAATTCAAAAGGCAATAATGCCATTTCTCCACATCCCACAATCCCACATTCTGAAAAGGAGCCTGAATTGTTTCTAAATATAAAATCCTCCACATACAAATTAAGATGCTACTTGCTAAGCCACAAAACGAGAGGATACTCTGATCACAGAGCAAGTTAGCTTCTTTTCCCCACATTAAACAACAGAGAGGACACTGTGCTAAAACTCTAAACTAAATCACATATTCTGGAGGACCTCGCCAAGTCTTAACAACATACATACGTCTGTTTGCTGCTTGCCTAAGGTCTATAAACCTAGAGGCAAAGTTATAAAGCAGAATAATAACATATTTACTGAGGACTGAAAATGTGCCAGATCTCATGCTATGAGCTGGTACCATACACATCATCTTCCATCACCAAACATTGCCCCCCACTGGCTGCACGGTGCCTTTGCCCCCCGTCTTCCAAGAGCACTCTATAAACGGACTGCAGAGGGTCCTTTGGGAGTCATGGCTGACCAACCGTCCCCTGAGGAAAGACAGGGAAATGTCAGGGCCCCAGCGCTGCTGACACTGTTGGAGCTTTGACTGGTGAGAGGTGGATTCCTGGAAATCACCACAATCAGCAAATAAGAGCCATCCTATCCCAGAGCGCAGGCCAAGGTAGAATGACACTGAAGCATGCCCAGACGGCCTTCCTACTCACCCTCCTGGGACACTTCCCCTGAGCAGCAGTGAGCATGGCTAAGAAACTCGGGATTTACTTCTCGAAGGAATGGAATGTAAAGTGAGGCAACATACACCAATTTAACAAAACTACCCAGTAAAGCAGTTATAGCACTTTCCACAAAACATGCTTCAAATGTAAACAACCTAGTTTTCTTTATTCTTTTTTCAAAAATATTTTTTTATTTATTTCAGAGAGGAAGAGAGAGGGAGAGAGAGAAACATCAATGATGAGAGAGAGTCATTGATCGGCTGCCTCCTACACACCCCCCATTGGGGATCGAGCCCACAACCTGGGCATGTGCCCTTGACCAGGAATCAAACCACGACCTCCTAGTTCATAGGTCGATGCTCAACCACTGAGCCACACCGTCCAGGCTGTTCTTTGATAACACCTGTGCATGGGCTGTTCATTTGGATGGACCCAAAGATTCCTAAATAGTAGGTCTACTGGTTCATATGCATCTATTCCTGGTATTCCTATGCCTTGAACGAGCTCCAAGCGGAGAAGAGAGATATCCAAATTAAGCCTGAGAAGTAGAAATCATCTGGAGAAGCATCAACAGAGCCTAATGAACAGATACGGTACGGAGTCGAGACATTACGTTCTGAGTGTTGAGCTGCAAACACGTTTGATAAGACACTAGACATCCGTCTCTACTCTGATCCCGTAAAGCTTTGATTGTGTCAAGTGCCACATGTTGACCACTGCTTCATTTCAACACCAGACTTAGAACTGAAAGAACTCTCAGAGAGAATCTGCTCTAATCCTTTCCTTTTTGAATAGCACCGCGGAGTCTCTGAGTGCCATATGATTTCTGTTCCTACAGTTCAAATTGGTAGACCTGGAATTATGAGCCGCATTTCTCATCCACATGGAATGGCACCTGTCATCTTAGCTCCATGTAATGTCATCTTGCAGAGTGGTTCAATATATCAGCATATGAAAGATCTTTTGAAAGACTTTCCCTTTTTTTAATGTTTTCACTGGTTTCAGAGAGGAAGGAAGAGATAGAAACATCAATGATGAGAGAGAATCATTGAAAGGCTGCCTCCTGCATGCCCCCTCCTGAGGATCGAGCCCGCAACCCGGGCATGTGCCCTGACTGGTAATCCAACTGTGACCTCCTGGTTCATGGGTTGACCCTCAACAGCTGAGCCACGCCGGCCGGGCAAAAGACTTTCTTTTTTAAATATCACACTGGTAAAGAATGTGTGCGTTTCTCAGATATCTAGCCACACAATAATACATTCCACAATAATACGTTCTGGGTCAGGGAATCCAGAAATAATATAAATCGATTGTCCTATCCTACTCACACTATTGTCCAATTCCAGACTTCTATAAACTATGACCTCACCTAAGTCATTAAATCACACGGGTCCTGGATTTTCTCATCTATAAAAATGAAAGAGTAGGACCATCTAACTTCCCAAAGCATCTCCCAGCTCTACAAACATATAAGGCTGTGATTCGCTTACATCAGAACAATCATGTTCCCTACTTCTGTTTTCCTTTTCTACACAACGAACTTTCAAAAACGCACTATAGCCCAGCTGGTGTGGGTCAGTTGGATGAGTGTGGTCCCATGCACCAAGAGGTCTTAGTTCGATTCCCAGTCAGGGCCTGCAACCCAGGCATGACACCCCAATAGGGGGTGTGCAGGAGTCAACCAATCAATGATTCTCTCTCATCAATGCTTCTAGCACTCTCTCCCTCTCACTTCCTCTCTCTCTAAAAATCAATAAAAACATGTCTTAAATAAATAAATAAAAACCCCCTATAACCACAAAACTGTTACACCCCACCACCACCCTCACCCCCTTGGATGAAAATCTGTGACTTGGCACTGCTAGGTACTGACTGAAGAAAACAATACAAGTCTCTGAAAAGCGCCAGAGCGAAAACTATGAAATCAGCTGATGAAGATAACGAGAATATAACACACTGACCTAATGTGTGTCCAGATGACTAAGTACTAGGTGTCCGTTACACGTTTATTTTATGTCCGGGACCATGTCCGGCACTGAGGAACATATGGAAAAAGGAAAAAGACTCCATTCATGTTCTTTAGAAACTTACAGTCCAGTGGGAAGACATTAAAAACACACCAGCACAGGACTACAAAAGTCAAATGTTAAATTCTGCACATAAGTAATAGAGGAATTACTGTTAATGAGCAAAGACAGGCAAAATAAATTAGCTCCCCAAAATGAATAGAAGTAGGAAGACCAGACTTTTTTGCAGACTTTGGATTCTACTCAACCCACTGTATTTTTTTTCAGTGCAAATTCTATTAGATGATTCAAGATGACAATGACATTTCTGGCTCCATTAATAGTGCTTTCCAGATGGCCAATTCCTGGTTATGCTTTAATCAGGTCTCAGCCAAACAGAATCTTAAAACAATATAATCACTACTTCCCAGAAATGTAACCAGAACAGGTTTCCTTTTCATTAATAGGTCTTCTTTAAGGCCATTTATTTATAAAGCAGTTTGGAATTTTTAGTAAATGAGAAACTTTTAACTTGAAGAAATCCCTAACCACCACCACCACCACTACCAAAAAAAAAGACACTGGAAAAAATAAAATGATCTTTCATTCTTAGCAGTATGAGTATTACTGGCCACAAATCAGGTCAAAACAGCCGTGCTCTATCATCTCAACTACATTAGAAATGTATAAGCTAAGAAGACCCAGTGGTGAGCAAATGGCAAGACCAGGAAATAAAAGGAAAAGCCTGCAGGGTGTGGCCTACACAGATGAAACAGATGGCGAAGGGCGCCCGGAGGACGCAGCTCTCACCTGCTCATTGTCCCCTGCTCCAGGGGGACTTTCAATCGAGAGAGAGAGAGAGAGAGAGAGAGAGAGAGAGAGAGAGAGAGAGACCTCCTGACTCCCACCAGCAGGGAAAGCAATGGCCGATTCTCCAGTTCCCCAGGCACTCACGCCTGAGCTTCTGAGCCCTGGCAGAAGTTCTGTAGTCGCTACTGGCAATCAGGCACGGGTGTATGCAGTCATCCACGTCTGCCTCCCAAGTGATCACATCACCAGGGGCCACAGCAGCCCTGTGGGCATAGAAAGGACGCCTCACCTCCTCCGTGAGATTGGAACAAACGCAAGGCTGCCGTGATTATTATAACAGGCACTGGTTCTAGCAAGTGTAATTGTTAGCATGGCTCACTGAGCCTGAGATGAGCTCTCCTAAAAGAGAGAGAGAGAGAGGAAGAGAGAGAAATGCCCTAGTGTCTGGAATGTTTGGGAATAAATAGAAACAGATCCAAAGTAGCATCGTCAGGCAACCCTGCACAAAATATATATTTTTTAAATTTCAATTGTAACAGCAAAGTGGGAATTTTAATAGAAATGAAAATTAAGAACTATGGAGCTGGGCTTCCTCCGATACTAACATAGACTGGCATCGCTGTCATTATGACTGTTAACAGTAGTAACTGCAGAGCGACAGCTGGCATCATTGCTTAGAACTTGCTCATATAAGCCCCGCTGGTGTGGCTCAGGGGTTGAGCATCGAACTATGAACCAGGAGGTCACGGTTCGACTCCCAGTCAGGGCACATGCCCAGGTTGCGGGCTAGATCTCCAGTAGGAGGTGTGAGGGAGGCAGCTGATTAATGATTCTCTCCCATCATTGATGTTTCTCTCTCTCTCCCTCTCCCTTCCTCTCTGAAATCAATAAAAACATATATATTTTTAAACTTGGTTATGCACTATCCTATTTTACATTATAAAGTGAGACCCTTTCCAAAGTGGTTTAACTGGACTACCTGTTCTCTTTGTTCTTGGAATTCTATCAGGTCCTCCTCCCCCTGAGACTCCCCACATTTTACACGGCAGCCGCCCGGCAACAGCACCTGTCCAGGGACTCTCTTTCCTTAAAATCCACAGTGGCCACTGAACCAATCAGCAGCATTCATTATCTGAGCTTCATTTGGACCCAAGAAATAAAATCAAATGGTGCCGGCAGCTTCACAGGAAGAACTGAGGGTAAGTACTATTTTAAGCTCCCACACCAGCCTCCCTCCTCCGCCTCTGAGGAGTTAAGTCTTTTTATTTCACTTTTAAAGCCATCTCTATGCTTCTTAAAATATTTCTGAAAGCTCCTTTACCAATACTTCTGAAGAGGAATACAGTAAAACTGCCACCCACTTGGGGGTCCTTATTTCATTTTGGATCTTTCAACAGTTCCATTAAGAAAATGGCACCTAAAAAAAGCAAGTGATTCCACATTATCACCAGCTGTTATTGCCTTCTCTTAACTCTCATTTTAGGGCCTTTGAATATACCCCAGAATTCCCACCTAAAAAACTGGATATGTTGTATAGGAGGGGAAAAATGCAGTGTGGATCCAGGGCCAAATGGTCTTGCCAGGAATTAGAATCCCAAGTATCATCGGTGTTTGTGTTGTGTTGTGTTGTGTTGTGTTGTGTTGTGTTGTGTAGTGTTTACCAACCATGAAGGCTCCACCCAAACTAAAGCAGACTCCTATTTCCTTTCTTGATATCAAATGACAGGTTTTTGACGACTAAACTCAGATATTCAGTCCTCTATCCATTACAAAACTATCAAGAAGAGGAAAACGTCAAAGGAAAACTTGAGGCAAAGGCTCAGCCTGTAATGACCTCAATGGCTATGCTCAAACCTATAAGAATTCAGGGATGGCAAATGGGTTAGTGCTTTGACAATTTTTTTTTAATTTATCTCTATTGTTGAAAGTATTACAGATGTCCCCTTTTCCCCCCCAAATGATCCCTTACACCCTGCACCTGCCCCCTCCCCCTCCAAGGCCTTCATCACATTATTGTCTGTGTCCATAAGTTATGTGCACATGCTAGGGAACAGGATGATAAACCTGCAAATAGGATAAGATTACTTGTCTATAAAACAACTGCTCTAAGAAGGGGGTGGGATTTGCCTGTCCTGCTAACTCCCTCCTGGAGAGGCAATTCTGTATACACCTCAGTGGAGGATGAAGGGCCAATCCCAAAGCACAGCTCTAAGAGAATGCATTTTGTTTCTTACTAACAAATTAAAGTATTTGGCAGTAATTTTTTAAGCATATGGGTTGAAATATTTTGGGAAATGCTATGAAGTTGGTTTTCTATTGCTTTTTGGAACTTCAAGTTATAAAATAAGATTTTGGCAAAGCTAGCCTTCTTCCTAATTCAGCTGTGTTTATTCAAGGCAACAGGCTTCAACTTTCTTAGCTGGATTATCTATGAAGCAGTAGTTAGCTTTAATTAGGGATTCAAATTCAAAATCATAAATATCATAAATTTTTTTAAAAAAACAACTAGATTCAGTGACTTTAGCCTTCCAAAATAAGAACAGATTACAAAAATAACCATGTGCCCAGGATAATATGGGCCCAAACTGTACAGTGATTTTTAGGATGCTCTTATATTCACCATCTCTTCTACTGCTTTTCTACCTAATTTTGCTTAAGGGAACCTGCTTATCTTTTACTTTGTCCAAAAAAAAGATTAGTCCACTTTCTCAAATACCTAGATTTATATTAAGTTCAAATGAACTCATGTTTCATAATGGTGCCAGGCAAATCCTTGGCCATCTGGTTGACCCTAGAGCCAAGAGGACATCAAATAAGGATGAAGCTTTCCAGTTCCTTGTTTGACATTCCTCTATCCTTGTGCAATTCCAAAGTGCACGAAGGAATTATTCCTCTCTCTTTGGCTCTTTCCTTAGATCAATCATCTGGTAAATATTTATTAAATATCTGCTATGCATATATTCTTTCAAAGAACTGCTTTCACGGGCTGTCCAAATAGGCAGTTATTAATCTTTACTCATAACCTCTAATCCCATCACCTCTTAATCCCTCTATAACAGAGATGCTTAAAAAGAATACTTTTTAGAAACTAGAAAATTAGTCTAAATTCTAAGAATTCTTTTCATCACACCCACATACTAGAAAAATCCAATGATTGAGGACCAATGAATGACCCCCCACAGCTCCACCACACCCATGAGTTCCATACTGAGGGAAATCACGTTATTCAAACCTATTACTTGTTGCTGAGACTTGGATATTGAGTTAGGAAGTGGGGGTCCCTTTAAGTGGTGTGCTGGAGCTGGCTCCCACTGGCCCAGAAGCCACTGTGTACATCTCTTTCCAAGCTTCAGGGACCTCAAATCAGCAGCTTCAGGTAAGGCATGAGGAAAGTACGTACACCTCTTTGACTGCCCTCCAAATTTCTCCTCTCCAAAAAGTTATCCAAATCTATTCTGTCCTGGGTTCAGATGGTATGAGTTTAGCTAGTAAGATGAGCTTTTACTTTAAGTAAGCAGAACTTGGGGAGCAGGGGCAGGCTGGGAGAGGACAATGGGGGGAAAAGGCGACATATGTAATACTTTCAACAATAAAGAATTTTTTTAAAAAAAGACAAGAACAGAACTTGTAAGAACCAACAATTCTAAGATCCCGCCACCTCTGGGAACTTCCAAAGCATTCACAGGGACAAGATGGAGACAGTGCCGTGAGGGGCAGGAGCACGAAATACTCCTGAGGCTGCAGGAGGGAGGGACTGCAGGTGCCCAAACCATTTGAAACTATCGGGAGGAGCTCAGAGTGGTAGACAAATACATACCATATATATATATATATATATATATATATATATGTATGCAAGTTTTTCATAAAATTTTAAAAATGCAAAACAGCACATTGTTTGAGAGCCAAACCTAGGTCTATGAGTGCATGGAAACAGCCAATCAGGAGGCAGGATCCCTCTGCAGGAGGAAGGTGATGTTTTATTTTTAAGGTGGTAGACACGTCTTGTATGTCTTAAATATTTCATAATAAAAGTGAAGACTTTATCTGGGTGAACTGGTAACCACACTCCCTGAATAGATAACTCAGAACAATGAATTCTGACCAGAGGCTGTACTCGTTATATTCATTTGGAAGTTTACTAAAAACTTCACCCTTCAGAAACATCCAACTGGGATGAGTGGTGTAGCTCAAAAAGAATTGGGGTGCACTGAATCATCCTTTGCTTTCTAAATCAGTGCTCTCTAAAGTGAGGGGCATTGGGCTCAAGAAGAAAATATGAGTATTTTTTTTTTCATCAAATCCTTTTGATTCCTAGATTTTGTCTGCCGTACACATAATAGACACAAGTATGAATTACTTATATTAATTTATATAACAATTTATAATATGCTCTTTAATAGTGGCAAGTGTACCTCATGTGTAAATAAGTATTTACTGACAGGGCACAAAATCCAAAAACCGCTGTTCAAGATGACCATCAACCGATTTTAGCCACCACCCGTCCAAGCCACTTATACCCAAACCCTGGAGGGAAAAAACAGAAATTGTAGAGGACGGCTGGGTTTTGAAGAGAGAATTTCTACGTGAAAAATATCTTGAACCACAGGATGAAAAGCTGCCGCCTGAGAACAGGCTGTCTGCCAACTTTCTACCGATGAAACTTTCTGTCAGCCTTCAAGATAAAGGGTGACAGGCATGCCAACCAGGGTAGCACCGAGCCTGGATTTATTAGTGCTGGGTGTTTGTTTTTAAAAGAAGGGAAAAGAAAAAGAGAGAGAATAAATTCCTTAGAAATCCAGGGTGGGATCAGGGCCCAGCCTGGGACGCTGAGAGCGCGCTGTGACCGGAGCGGAGTCAGCGCTGGGTACTCGCCCAGGAGCAGGCCGGGCACGTGTAGAAAATGGCCCAGCACCAAGCCTGGGCGAGGGGGTGGGGCTCTGCCTATCACAGCACAGCCAGAATCTCTCCAGAACCAACTGCAGGAGCCAACAAAGAAAATCTGTGGCAAAGGCCCTTTAGAAGAGAAAGACTCTATGTAAAACCCAGGAGTATCATCTTATTATATAAATATCTGTTCAAAGAGGCTGCATTTCAAAGTAAACTCCTTGGCGTTTAAGCCAACTGCCGGCTGAATTCATAACAGAAAGGATATGGTTTTAGGAAATGCATAATAAAAATTAAATTTACCTTTCAGTGGAAATGAGATGACTAGTCCCATGGATCATGGATCAGCTCAGCAGTGAGCAGGCAGGGTAAGAAAGCACAGCAGCCGGCTACTACAAGGCTTGCATTTTGGCAGAAGCAGAATTAGCGGTGGGTGGATTCTACAAATATCATGAAGCCATAAATTAGGGAAATGGATATATTTCTAAGAGAGTGGGCATTGCTATCCTAAGATGGCAACGTTCTCATACTGGACCACAGAAGGCCTTCTCCAAGAATCCTTCACAAACACTCAGCTGGATACCAGCTCAGAAACCTCAGGAAAGGTCATGGGCCTTGGGCAGTGCCCACTGATGCCGACATTTATTTTGTGACTTGTGGTGAGGGAGCTACTCATCTCTACAAAAGGTGCAAAGCTTCGGTAGAGGGCTATCTGCCGCTTCCTATCAGATAATGGAAAGATTTATCGAACAATTTGCACTGTGTCTCCATTACTGACTACTTGTTTAGGGTTAATTCCTACCAGGTACATTATGGATGGAACAGGTCATCCCAGGATAGATAAATTTTTGATGAAAGCATTACTAAAGTTCCTAATTTCTTCTCTCAAGTGCATGAGACTGAGTAAATGAACCTAACAGCCGGAGTCTCAAAGCAGAGGACCATTTATTAGGACATGTTCAATACAGAAAACATGGTATGCTTCAGCTGTGTCCTGCTCCCACCCCCTAGACTCACCAAACCAACAAGCAGAAACAAAAGAGGAAGCTAGAACATGGCATGTCCGGGAACTGCAGTTCACCTGAAAGGGAAGGGAACAGTGAGAGTGCGTGTGTGCATCGGCGAGCGGGTTTTCAGGATGGGGGAGGTGTGCGGCAAACAGCAACCAGAAGGCTAATGAGACCTGAAGAAGCAAATCATAGAGGCCTTCGAATGTGCCCTCAAAAGTTTCAACTTCATCTTGAAAACCATGGAAGTGATGGGGAGGTGATCAAGCACAAAGGTTACATATTCACTGTGGCAGACTGTCCTCTGGGTGGGTGGCAAGCTGGGAGCCACTGCAGGCTCTACCGCAGGATTCTAGGTCACGGGCGGTGAGGCGGGGGATTGGGGGGGGGGGGGGGGGCGGAGACAGCTACCAGTTATTAAGGAGGAAAAGCCATCGGGCTTGGGAGTGACTGACTGGGGAATCAATGACTGAAAGGAGGAAGAGTCCAGACAACCTCCCCCACCTTTCCCCCTCCCCCCCCATCCTCACCCCCGTTTTCCGAAGAGCAGGATCCCAAGAGAAAGAGCAGCTGGAAAAGAGAAGCTGTAAGAAAATGATGAGTTCCATCCCGGGCATGTTGCGGGTGAGTTATCTGTGAAGCATCGCAGTCGAGATCTCCAGCAGGTGCCGCTGAGAGGCACTGAGTCCGGGGCAGAGCACGGAGTTGAAATGGGAAGAGAAAAAGGTCAGGTCAAGGACAGACAGGTCAAGGTCAGGTCAAGGACAGACAGGGAGGGCATCAGTAGAGCAAGGAGCCTGAGGAAGAGGTGTCCGGGAAAGAGACTGGGAAGAGAAGTGGCCAAGGAGATGATAAGGAAAATAAGGGCTTGAAAACTAATTCATTAGAAAATAAAAAATGAGTTTTAAGACGAACCATATGACCAAAAGTGTGGGGCAGGAAGATACTTAGAAAAATGAAGGAGAAAGAGAAAGAAGTAAAATAAGTAAGAAGTTGGAATTCTCAAAAACACAGAAAGCAAAGTCCTAAATCACTTCAGAACTGGCTTCTTTCATCACAACGCACTGCACCTACCTCTCAGCAATACCAAATATAGCATCCATCCCTCCCACCTGCACCGCACAGCAAGGGTGCGGGAACACGGGGATTCCTGGGAATTCTGTAAGGAGTGTGGTGGCATTCTAGGTCTGATTCTGACTCCAGAGTTCCTGTGAGGGCTGACTGCCCTGATAGAGGGGAGGGGGGAGGGAGGAGGGAGGGAGGAAGAGGGGAGAGAGGGAGGGAGGAAGGACTTAACAGAAGAGCCAAGAGCAGTTCAGAGAGGAAGGAAATGCATACACTCGAAGCCACGCCACGAGGCCTCACCGGGGGCACACATCTCTGGGTGCATGTCCCTAGCTCCCCGGAGCCCCCCCACTGAGCTGCCTGCCTGCTCCCCACATCCATGCTGAGTGTGGGCTGCGCAGTTAGACAGCTCGCCGTGGGCGTGCAGGGTGGAGGCCAAGCCCATGGCACAGGCCACAGGAGGCAGAGGCAGTGCCCTGGGCGCAGAGGAAAGTGTGGTTCCGGGAAACCCTCAGGCCCCCGCCTCTGCCAGCCTGACACACGCACGTGTCCCAACAGCAAAAACAAAACCTGCGGCCACACCAAGCCCGGGAAGGGACAGAAGTGGGGAGAAGACACGGGATGAAGCAGCCTTCATTACTGCCGCGTCCTCGCCCTGTGTGCAGAGCCAGATGAAGGGGATGGTATTTGCACGCAGTGACGAAGCTGCGGCTGTGACACAGGAACGGAAACGCTCAGTGCCCCCTTCCCCACGTGACCCCAAAGGCAAGTGCAGAGCAACGGACGCAGCTTCACCTCTGCTCGTCTCCTCCTTAGGCAAGTAGGGCCAAGGCCAAATCCTCAAACAGAGGGTTTTAAAAACTGCTCTTCTTGTCCAAGCGGCACCATGACAGATGGGTAAGCGTCCCTATACCCCGTCCCTGGGCGATGATGCGCAGGGCAGCTCCTAAGGAAAGGCCCCTGCACCCCTGGGAAAGGTGACCCTGTGCAGACCTTGCTTCCTAGTTTCCCACATGCTGATGTCAGCCCCCAGCTCTCCGTGCAGCCACACGCCACTCTCTCTCTCCAGGAAAACACGCTGGTCTATTGGGTCACAGCCCTGCAGGAGAGGGTCTACAGATAACTGCCTTCAGTCAGATGCCACACCCAGCCCGGCCGGTGTGGCTCAGTGATTGAGCATTGACCTATGAACCAGGAGGTCATGATTCGATTCCTGGCCAGGGCACGTGCCGGGGTTGTGGGCTCGATCCCCAGGAGGGGGTGTGCAGGAGGCAGCCGATCCATGATTCTCTCTCATCGTTGATGCTTTTTTCTCTCTCTGCCTCTCCCTTCCTCTCTGAAATCAGTAAAAATACATTTTTTTAATTACATGCCACACTGGGCCAGGCAACGCCCTGTCAGGCCACTCGACTGTGACCTGGTTGTCTTCTAATACAGGAGCCACATATCGAATGAACTGAATCATCTCAAAACTGTAGTGCTGACCATCGGCGCGTGGCTCAAGATTTTGATATTGTTACAGGATAAAAGTTCCACATAAAGACAGCAATTCCACTAGAGCCGTGGTCGGCAAACTGCGGCTCTTTGGCCCCTTGAGTGTGGCTCTTCCTAAGCCTTAGGAGGACCCTAATTAAGTTAATAACAATGTACCTACCTATATAGTTTAAGTTTAAAAAACTTGGCTCTCAAAAGAAGTGTCGATCGCTGTACTGTTGGTATTTGGCTCTGCTGACTAATGAGTTTGCGGACCACTGCCCTAGATCAACGCATGACGAGGCAGTGCGCCCAGGAGTACAGCCCCAATGACAATGGTGGCAAAGGCCCCAGCGTTCCCGGGAACCCTGGAATCTCTCAGGACAATCGCATTTGGATCTCTCGGGATGCCTGTACTAGGTATTCTCCAATTAGCTGGCCAGGGAACGGAACAAGCCTGAGTTCTCAAAAGCGGGCAGGGGTGCAGTCCTAGAACTCGCAAGTAACACATAGGATAGCTTCAAAGACCGCGATGTTTTTGAAACCCCATTTGCTATATTTCATCTTTAAAGTGGGAAACGGCATGTGCACATTCTGAGAGCAGAGAGGATTCGGTGAGACGGGCACAGGCCCACTGAGCAGCACACCGACACGCCTCTAAGCCAGCTTGCTCATGTTCCCCACGGGGTCTCCCCCAGGCCTCCCTCTCCAAGGCGTCTAATAAGGAGCAGAAATGAATCCCTTCTTACAGTCAACACCAGTAAGGTCACAGCACTGACAAGTATGCCCACCCACATGGAAACAGCTTTTAAAGGAGACCAAGCATAGGGGGGAAGGCTCACAGCACTGACACAGCACCGTGGCTCCGTGACTTCTTTACATTTCCGAGCTGACCGAGTGACGGGCAGCGAGCCTTACTGCACTTGCCACAAGCAGGGGAGGTCGTTATTGAAATGATGTTACAAAGGCGTATCTAACGGCACTGGGAAATGTTCATTCCACGATACATTTTTACATAATAAGAAAGCACATTTCAAAAGAACATACACATTAAACTCTTAAGCTTATCACAAAGACTCTACATTCACACACATACATGCACATGCCACACAAATACACCTGCATCCGTATAAAACTAGGGGGAAAGGTATGAATGTCATGTATGTAAGATGTTCTCCACGTGGCTAGATCTCTAATTTTTTTTTATTTTTGCCTTCCAGGATTTTCCTATTTTTCTACTATCATCATGACTTTTCAAGTCAAAATAGCACCAAACCTCATGTTCCCGGCCTGCGGAATGGGCAGGATTCAGACCAGCAGAGAGAGACGGGGCCGTCGGGGCAGTGGGGAAGGCAGGCCAGCAGGGGCCCAGGCTTATGGTCACAGAACCTGGTGGATCGTAAACTTTGACAACAACTAGCTGTGTGACTTTGGACACAACCATGAACCCACAAGAGATTGACAGCAACTATCTTAGTCACCACTAGGATTTTCTGAGATAAGAGACAGAAGGCTCTCAGCACAGGGCACAGGGCAGCTAGCATCATACTCAGCAGGGAAGAAGAGGCAGGAAATTGAGAGAAAACTTGGCTACCACGGACCGTTCATGATGTGGCACCGTGGGCATAACCAGACTGGAGAGGTTAAAAAGGCAGCGAGGATTTGGGACTTTGTGCGATAGGCAAGAAATGCCACTGATGCCTATCATTTACCTTTCCAAATATCCGTCTTTCATTGACCTAGATGGGCTTTAATTCTAAAATGAAATGCTTTCCATCCCAGGCCTGACTGCACACGGCTTGTCAGTGACAACAGAGAGAGGCTGAAAATTCTAGACCTGCTCCAAAATAACAATAAAAACTGGCTGAAATTCCTAGAGTACACGCTTGCACATATTAGTTTCAAGTTTAAGTGTGTGGGTGTGCGTGTGTGTGTCTGTGCCCTGTAACACTAAGAAAATATAAAACCCTGGGATCATGGTAGCCTCAGAAACTAGTACAGTATTTGAAACATCAGACTCAAGAAAACCTATATTGATTGTTTCCTTATTTTTCATCTTCATTAACCCCAAATGCAATATACTTGTGCTGATAGGAGAAAACTGATTAATTTTTTTCTTATATACGCGCATAATACACATACTTATACATGTACCTGTCCATTAATTCTCATGTGTTTATATTCTACCAATCTGACTAATCTCAAGTATGTTTTGTAACCATCACACTCATATTCTCCTTACATGTCGTCTCCTCTGAACCCTAAGCCCTTTTTCATTCTTCACTTGCCAACGAACTCCCACTGGAGTTAAAAGCGGCAAACTCCCCGTGTAGAATTGCATAGAACTTCTCTTCCGAGGAGCCAAGGTTTCTGTCTGTCTCGCACCTGTTAGGTCCCTGTGAGGCAGCAGATATAAAACACTGTATCCCTGCACTGGCCTATACAACAGACCAACATTCCTCCTGTGAGTTCACCCCTGAGCATGACGGCACTGAGGGGCGTATATGTGTACAGAACTCAAATGTCAGCCTGGTTTTTCTCCATCCATCCATCTAGTCCATGTGACAGCAATTGTTAACTGAGACTCTATCACTAATGCGTTGTTTCCAAGCATGTATTGTGTGCCTACCCTTTGCCACACACTACCAAACGCCAGGGGACGTGAACCTAAAGTTGACCAAGTCTTGGTGCTAGTCCCTGCCTTTTAGGAATTCTCAGGTAAGTCGGGAAGATGGGCCCTCTCCCAACGGATAGCCTAGATCAGCGGTTCTCAAGTGCTTTGGGGGTCAAATGACCCTTTCACAGGGGTTGCCTAAGACCATCGGAAAACACATATAATTATAATTACATATTGTTTTGTGATTAATCACTATGCTTTAATTATGTTCAATTTGTGACAATGAAAATACATCCTGCATATCAGATATTTACATGACGATTCAGAACAGTAGCAAAATTACAGTTATGAAGTAGCAACAAAAATAATTTTATGGTTGGGGGTCACCACAACATGAGGAACTGTATCAAAGGGTTGCGGCATTAGGAAGGTTGAGAACCAATGGCCTAGACCCATGGTCGGCAAACCACGGTTCGCGAGCCACATGCGGCTCTTTGGCCCCTTGAGTGTGGCTCTTCCACAAAATACCACGTGGGGGAATGCACGTACAGTGCGATTGAAACTTCGTGGCCCATGCGCAGAAGTCGGTATTTTGTGGAAGAGCCACACTGAAGGGGCCAAAGAGCCACATGTGGCTCACGAGCCACGGTTTGCCGACCACAGGCCTAGATGAATACAAACCAACACGCTCAGAGCCCCCAGGAGGGAGATGGTGGAGGCAACATTAAAAGGTGTATCAATGTGACTCCCAATTCTACAGTCTATAGATTCCCCCAACATACACACACTGAAACTGCTCAGACGAACCTGTCCAGTTAGAATTCCCTAAAGAAAACTGCATTTCCCGGCTTCCTGCCTATGCCCGGTTTGTCCCACCTTGATTCCTAAAGCAAACAAGGCCGTCCGCCCAGGAAAGAAACCCAGGCCGTGACCTTTACCTAGAACTCCGCCGCTCGCCACTGAACACGCAGGAGCAAATACCAAGTTTGCATGCAGATACTGGAGGTTTTTTTAAAAATATCTTTTTATTGATTTCAGAGAGAGGAAGGGAGAGGGAAAGAGGGGTAGAAACATCAATGATAAGAGAGAATCATTGATCGACTGCCTCCCACACTCCCCTCCTGGGGAATCGAGCCTGCAACCCAGGCATGTGCCCTGACCAGGAATTGAACCGTGACCTCCTGGTACATAGATCGACACTCAACCGCTGAGCCACACCAGCCGGGCCAGACACTGGAGATGTTAGGCTCTCCATCTTTGTGTCTCGGGCCCGGCTTAGTACCTGGCCCAGGAAAGGGGAAATGAACGGCCACAGACTTGAATGAATCACACAGCCGCTCTTCTGCCATGAAAATGCACCAGCTCATCAGAGAGCTGAAGGCATCTTGGAGTTTCAAGCTGCTGTCACTCCCGATTATCGGGATTTGTCTACATCTTACAACCTGTTTTGTTTTGTCACTCAACATCCTAGCAAACGTGTTTTCTTTTCTCACTGAATTAACAATTCTCAGCATGTGTCATTTTGGAAGCTATGTAAATATAATATTACATAGTTTTCTAACCACTCCCACTGATTGGCACTAGCCCAAAGGTCATTTTTTATGAACAAGATTATGGTGAACATCTTTGTGCATAAAGGGTTGCATGCACTTCTGATTATTTCTTAGAAGAAGGATGCAGAGTAGGATTTTGAAAGGTCACCTATTTAAAGTTCACAGGATGTACTGAAAAACTGCTTCCCCAAAAGGCGTAAATTCATTCCAACTGCAGGAGATGAAAGCACTCCTTTCATTGGCCCACTGCCAGCCTTAAGAACTCTTAATTTTCTTAAATCAAGTTAGTTAGTTGGCTAACTTTAACACATTGGACAAGCAAATGGAAATAATGCTCTTTGCATTTAACAGTTTCAAAGTAAGGGAACCCTCAAAAGACTTGAGAAGGTATAAGAAAAGCTATTTAGATAGGGGCCTAACTTAGAAAATGATGCTGGGTTTAATCTTAGAATCCACAGTTTCCCACATCTTTGATCTTCACTGGTAACCTTCTCAAAGGCAGATTTAAAGTCCTTAACTTGGGAAAGGTTCCAATTACATTGAATTCTGGGGTTTGCTTGGACTCAAAAACATATTAAAATGCATGCTTGCCGGCCAGTGTTGCTCAGTGGTTGAGCGTCAGCCTGTGAACCAGGAGGTCAGGGTTTGATTCCTTGTCAGGGCACATGCCTGGGTATCAGGCTCAATCCCCCGGGAGGGGAGGAGGGAGGGGTGTGCAAGAGGTAGCTGATCAATGATCTTCCCTCATCAATGATGTTTCTATCTCCCTGTCCCTTCCTCTCTGAAATCAATAAAAACATGCAGGCAGGAAGGAAGGAAGGAAGGAAGGAAGGAAGGAAGAAAGGAAGGAAGGAAGGGCCTCCTCAAAACAAAACAGAAAGACACAGTAAGCTCCTTGCTCATCACTGAAATTCTCAGTGAATGGTGCTACCTCTACAGCTCCAAGTTGTGAGAATTAAATGACATAATACATGTGAAAACACAATGAACTACAGAACTTGCTGCCTTTGTTGCCTTCAAGTTTTTTGACAAAGATCCAGCATTTTGAATTTCAAGTTTTAGTTAGAAGACCATCATATGATTTGATACAACTCAAGACTGAGGGAACTTAAAGCATAGTTCCCCATCTCACGACCGAAAGAAAACACAGGCATTCGCAGTGGGCTGATCTCCGTAACACATAAACACATAAAATACATGTGTACTTACACACATGAAATCTTCCACCAGTAAAAGATGTGAGCATTTCACCGAATTTTCCTAGAAACAACTCCCACTGCTGGAAAAAAAGACCAAACACTAATGCCATCAAAAGAGTGAACGGCAGGCCTTGGAGCTTCACAGAGTAGTAAAATTCCAAAAACATTACCGGGACTAACACAGAGTAAATGACTTTTTATTCTGTCAAACAAAGCTATCTAAGAGAAAGAAAAACTAGCACCATGAACATCACTTTACCACTTTACCACTGAATTCCTGAAGTTGAATAACCTCAGCTTTCATGACAATTCAGCACACTGTGTTTTTCAAAACCCACCAAACGCTGTCTCAGAACAGCACTGGAAATGAGTTACCTAGACATCCTGGGGGTCAGGGAGCCCACTGTCCCCTCTGCATTGCCATTTCTCGTCCACATTTCCCCCACGGCTACTTCTCTTTGTCCTCTGCCCTCTCTCTGCCAACAAGGTAGTCACCTACCCAAAACTCAACACTTCAGAAATCAAGATGAAGGTAGGCGTGGCCTGAGGAACATGGCACCCACAGATGGAGGGCAAGTATCCAGCAGTGAGGACATCCTCCTTTTCCCTCCCCTCATCGGCGGGCTAAAATCACTTCCAAAAATAAAGCCTTTACTCTTTGGAATGTATTGGCAGAGAAAGATACGGAGGAAAGATCAATGAGTGCAAATAATGACATAGTAAAACCGCCTCTTAATTTAATCCTTGTTCAGAGGGTGTCTCTTTTCAGAAGTTTAAGTAGTAAATAATACACAGAAGTTTCATGTAATAAAAATAATCTGTTAGTAGAGGCAGAAACACATTTTCTTTATCTGTCTCTTAAGAAAACTGTAAAATGAGAATTGTTTAAAATTATAAGTTAAAAGGTGACTCACTTTTGAAATGTTTTCTTTGAAACTCGAATTTTGCATGGTATTAAACAGACAGAAGAGATGCCACAATTCCAGAAACTGACAGAAAAGAGATTTTTTTTTTTTTTAGGAACAAACTACCAGTTCTCAAATTAGCACCAACAGGCTAAGTCCTCCAACTGTTTTACAGTTATATTCCCGAGAGCACAGAGATTCCCCTGTGTTCAACTTTTCAAATACTCCTTCAACATGTAAAAGACTCAGTGTCCAAGCCAACAAGTCCTATTGTAAATGAAAACATTAAGTGACTTAGGCTTACTTCTAACCTATATATATAAAAGCCTAATATGCAAAGGGTCCCCTCGAGAGTTCAACCGACCGGGAGTTCGATCACTCGCTATGATGTGTACTGACCACCAGGGGGCAGCGCAGAACCAAGGAGGGCCCCGGCCAATAGCCGGCAGCCGCTAAGGACCCTACCGGTGCACGAATTTCATGCACTGGGCCTCTAGTTAAATATAGGAGAGAAAAACTACCTTCTGGTTTGGAGATATGAGTACTTAGACTTCTCTCGAACATCAGGTAAAAAGGTTGCTGCATGATTTTCCAAAGCCAGAAACGAGATCAGCATAAAACATTTTACTAAGCTTCAACTATGGGATGCTCTCCTGAAAAAAGACCAGGACACAGGACAAATCCCACTTCACATTCTCTCCCAGCAATCCAAATGATTTCCATGACAAGCCAACGAGTCACTTAGGTCACACTGAGTTTAGCATTCTTCGTTACGAATGCCCTTGCCTTTCCCTGAATCTAATTCCCATAGGCGGTGTTATTTATTTTAGGAAATGCTTTTAAAACCATGCAAGCACATACATGAAAAAAGAGTCAGAAAACCTAATGTTTCCATTGTGCTAAAAAAATTTCGTCTCAATGATCAATCACCGTGGTTTTTATACTGATTTCCTGCTTCTATGTCATCATTTAACCAACTCTGGTAGTCTAGGGTTTTATTTATATGTTTGTTTTGCTTTTTTCTTTTCTTTTTTTTCTTTCTTTCTTCCAAAGTAATCAAATTACATGCCACCCTATAATGGATATTTGTGGTGAAAATGTGAATCAAGACATTATCATGGAGTTCCCTTCCCTCAGAGAGAGAATATGCTACCAAGTCAAATAAGAACATCTTGTCAAAGTCACACATTTGAGGGTCCCTAAATGACACAAAAATTTTCAGAGTTCATAAGATCCAAAGGGAATGGATATGGGAGCATATCCTGACACAGGTGAACTATGACACATAATTGCACCCCAGTGGAGCTGCTAAGGGTCCATACCTGCTCTTCCCCGCTACTGCTCAATCACTCCCTCCCTCCCACAGTGCTCAGATCCTATGACTCCTCCTTTCGTTCAGTAAGTATGCAACAGGCATTGTTGTAAGAAACAATAGTGAGCAGAAGCCATGAGGGTCCCTGCCCGGTGCAGCTTACGTTGGGGGGAGAGGCCTGCTCTGACCCAGCCCTGATCCCTCCAACACCAGCAGGCGGTGAAGGGTGAGGGCGGGGCACCTCTTATGCAGGTCCACTCCTAATATCTGCAAGGTTCAGGCAGGAGTACACATGGAGGCTCCCCTCCGTATGTCTCAATATGTAAAGGCTATAAATTAAGCTAACAAATAGGCTTTATCCTCCGGCCTTGACCCTCACAATAGTCTGTCCCACTACTTTTCTCCTATGACGCCAACATTCCTCTGTGACTCCCATGGGCCCTGGGAACCTGGGCTCATTGCTGTAAACTGTTGCGGGAAATTCTGTAACAGGCGAGTGTACTTTAAGGACTGTTTGCTTACACCAGTTGGACAATTTATGTTGGGGGTCGGGGGGACATGAACCACTTTAGGCAAGCAGATATTTTTAGCCTGCAACTGTCTCTAGCAGAGTCTGAAAAAAATGGACGGAGACATAAATACATTATCTTGCTTTTCTTCTGTTAAGTCTTGTGGCCTACTTTCTCTAAGCCGTTTTCTACTCCTTTGCTACCCCTGCGGAGGGGAGGAAAAGAGCAGTTAGTAAGTCACCCGGTGTCAAATATAGAAGCTCGTGTCTGTCAAGTCTCCGGGTACCTTCAAGACAAAAGAGCTAAATATTTCCACCCGTCCCTGCGATGCAGCTAAAATATAAAACTAAACCACTAGACGTTTCCTTCAAGATCCCAACTGAAGGGCCCATGAAAGAAAACCACCGGATTCTCACGACAGCTCATGCCCATGAAGTGTCTGACTTTCAAAATCCATGGATTATGAAGGCACCCGTGTGGGGGGAGGGCTGTGTGGAGGATGCGTAGGTGGGGGTATAATTAGAGAAAACAGTGTTTTGGTTCCTTAGAAGATTTAACTCCTTCATCCCGGCCTCCCACTAACATTTCTGAGGATATGCAAATCACCCCGGAATGCCTCTCTCCAGCCTTCTGCTTCTTTGCCCTGCACCCCCATGTCCCCCAAAGTTATCTTAGTGGGGGATGAGCACGCATTATATTCATTCCCCCTCCATATTTTGCCCATCTCTGGAGAGAACGCCATTAACTACTTCCTACAGGGTTTCTTTTTATAAATATTTTCATCTTGAGCTTTCAAATAACCACCATTATTATTCTGTAAGAAACCGTTCTACCAAAGTCAGGGCAAAAATACACTGAAAAATGTTTACATAAGCTTCTAGCTCAAATGTAGAAAAATAAAAATGGTTCATAAGGTTGTAAGATTTTCTTTCAATATATTTCCTTCATTGTTATACTTCATAAAGAGACTGGCTTTTTTTTTAAAGTAGGATTTTAGTAGTTATTTTCTACAAATATGGGGATTATAGTATTTTTTCCTTTTATTTAGCCATCTATTTTTTAATGGTAGGCTCAAAAGCCCAAAAGAGCTATGGACAAGCAGTTCTAATTATGGTAGAGCTCTGTAGTTTTAATTAGTAGAAACTAAGTTAATGGTGACTTACTTTCCACCTCCGAATTATAACAGCAAGCAATTAGTAAGAACTTCTCCCATACCCTCTTGAAAATCTCCAGAAATTGGACTTTGTAATCTGAGTGATGATAACATAGGTATGATAACATATGACATTCCTAAATATGTGAAAAACACAAGCACCAAAAATGTAATTGATCAATTTACCAAAACATCAATCAATATGTCCATTCATTTTCCGGAGTAATCCCAGTAGAAATTCAGTCACCGTGACTGCTGCACTGCACACTGCACAAACGCAAACCCATCCCACACCCCCGCCAGCCCGCGGCACCAACTCCTTCACTTCCCTTCCCCAGCAAACGCGCACGGGCCTCACTCAGCTGGGGGTGAACATTCGGCGGCGCGCAAAACAGAGAAGGCCCAGCAGACATCCATGTGGTAGTAAATCAGTGAGCACACACACAAGTACACGATTACAGATTAGGATAGGTGAGACTGAAGAAACAGTGAGAGAACATTCCAGAACAGGGGAGCTATGCAAAGGCAAAGCCACAGGTATCGTAAGGCTAGCATCGCCTGGGAAAACCGGGTCATCGGAAGGGACAGGTCATTTCTCTGTTCTCAGCAGCATGTCCAGAGCTGAGCACCAAGAGGGAGCCAACAGGGGGCCGCCTCGGGACAAGAACTGACTCCATTGATAACCATGCTTTATGCATCTAATATGAATAACAGCTAGCGTGTATTCAGGTGCTTTGTATACACCATCTCAGTTAATGCAACCTTCAGCCATCGGAGGGATCGGACTCTCCCTGGGCCACAGTGAGGGCCAAGGCGGGGAGGGGTTAAGAGCAGGTGCGTTTCCAGCCTGACACCGTAGAGGGGGTGGGGGCGGGACTGGAACTCCCGCCTCCTGGGAAAGAGCTGTTCCTCTGCCACCCAGTTCCCAGGCTCCCAGCACAGCAGGATGCAAAGCCTCCGTCAGCAGCGTCCCCACAATGACGCAGCGGTGACTCCGCTGGCCAAAAAAATCCAAATAAACACGAATACACGGAAGAGCGTGAGGCAGCCAGCTGCGGCCGGCCATCAGCATGTCGGCCTACGATCTGTGTGCACGCGCTCTTCTTTCTTGAAAACACAGAAGCGTGACATTCCATCACACGCTCCGCTGAAACGGAAGTCACTGCTTACACTCGGAGGCACGTCTCCTCGCCACTCCACTCTTGATGGCAAAAAGTCCCCTGATGGCAAAAAGGCAAACGCTCCCCGAAGCACTCAGAGGAAGAGGTGTGCAGGTTCACAGACTACCCGTGATTCTGACCTTCTTCTTGCTTCCAGGGGACACTGGGGTAATGAGGTTTAATCCTGCCAGACCTGAGGCCCTGAACCTAACTGTCCCCTATCCCTGGGCTCCTGAGCATTAAAGAGAAAAAACCAACATGATATAGAAAAATGTTAGTTACATGCAAACAAGTGGTTAGAATAAGGTGGAACTTGGAGACATTGTAGAAAATAGGTCTACCTTTCATCTAGCGCCAATATTCCACCTTTGTGTGGAAATTACCGAAAAATCGGTACAGCGGTCTAGTGGCGGGGGAAGAACAATTAAGCCAAGAAAACCAGTGTGATGGGAATCGGGCACATTTATGTTTTTCTATATTTTCATGTGTCTTACAAGTGAACGGAAGTACAACTTGTTGTAATTAGGGTGGAAACGGTTATACTTTTTTTTTAAAAGATCTGAGGACTTCTTTCATCAACTATCTATAGCACATACTTAATTTACAGTGAACTTGAACATAACCCAAGGGTTGCATTGCGTCACATGCCCCTAGGGGACACCAAGGTGACGGATGGCTGGGAATCCGGCGCTGACAGAGCAGATTACATGAGGGCTTTGAACCTACTTGCTAATACACGTCTTTATGTGCCATGGAATGAAGCCTGAAACTTCCACTGTAGCCCAGTAAGAAAGTCACTCCTAATGATTGGAAGTTACAGGTGTCTATCAAAGCCAATGTGCCCAATAGTGCTGCACACCCAGAACTGCTTAGGTCAGTTTGGAACCCAATACTCAGAGCGGATTTCCAACGGCAGTGTTTAATGAACGTGCATGGATGCCCCAGGGTTACGCAGAACAGGTCACATGGAGGCACGCAGGTCTCCGGAAATGCCATCTAGTTCCGACCCATGTGCTGCTCCCACAGAAGGAAATGCGTGAGTAATAGCTCACCAAACGTAAGACAAAATTATTTACGAGGTCAGAAAAACGCACGGTGAGCAGGAGAGCGCTAGCTAAGACGTGAAACAGCACAGTGAGGATACACAGGAGAAAGTACGTACGCAATGCTAAAGCCATGCGTCCCCTCCCTTGGCATTGCTCGTACCCCTGCCAAACCCAATGGCTGTGAACACATCGGGCAGGGGCCAGACAAGCAGAAAGGCATCATTTCCTTTCATCTTCACAACCATCTACTGCAGCAGACGCTCCATTTCACACATGAAGAATCACGGTTCTCTTGTAGGTCCAGTGCTGGGAAGTGGAGGGACCAGAAAGAGGCCCACGGTGGTCACTTCACAGCATTTTCCTGGCCCTGGCCCGGGGCTCAGTTTATGGGAGCGTCGTCCTGTGCACCAAAAGGTTGGGGGTTTGACCCCTGCTGATCGATATTTCTCTCTCCCTCCCTCGCTCCCTCCCTTCCTCTCGCTCTCAAATCAATAAAAACATACCCTCAGGTGAAGGTGTTTTAAAAAGCACTTTCTGCTATCTCGCACCACCTCTCTTAAATTTTGTCACTTATTATGAAGTGAAGCCAAAACAAAAAAAACACCTTTCATTAGTTATTAAGTCATAACTGACTTTATGGGTGACACATTTTAATCCCTTCATGCTAACCCAGCACTGTAAGCGACCTAAGAGTGTACTTGCCAAACTTGGGAGCCGCACTCAGGGCGGGAGGCAATGCTGAAAGCACTGCAAAGGGGAACTTTGTTGAAATGTCAAATGTTAACCAGTGTTGAATGACTTAAATCAGAGTTTTTAAGTATGTGTGCGTGTGTGTGTGTGTGTGTGTGTGTGTGTGTATATATACAAGATAGAATGCTACAGCTGCATAAATATTAAAAATAATGCCTTTTGACTCAATGATCCCACTTCTGGGAATATATCCTACGGATGCCGAAATAGCAATCAGAAAGAATGCATGCACCCCTATGTTCTTAGCAGCACAATTTACAATAAATAGCCAAGATCTGGAAACAGCCCAAGTGCCCATCAGGAGATGAGTGGATAAAAAGGCTGTGGTACATTTACACCACGGAACACTCTGCAGCTGTGAAAAGAGAAGGAAATCTTATCCTTTACAGCAGCATGGAGGGGCCTGGAGAGTACTATGCTAAGCGAAATAAGCCAGCCAGAGAAAGACAAGTAGCATATGATCTCACTTACACGTGGGATCTAATGAACAAAATAAACTGACGAACAAAATAGGACCAGAGGTATGGAAACATGGAACAGGCTGACAGGTTTCAGAGGGGAGGCAGGGGGGAGGGGAGAGAACTGGAAGACATTAGCCAAAAAACGTATATGCAAATATGTCTAACCCGTGGACATGGACAACAATGTGGTGAAGGCGGGCAGTGGGGAGGGAGGCTGGACGCAGGTGGGCAAACGGGGGAGGGCATGGGGGACATCTGGAATAGCATGGCCAATAATAGAATGAATGAATGAATGAATGAATGAATAATGCATTTCAGAGAAACTTGAGTTACAGTCCTCTCCAAGGATTATTCCAGTGAAAAATTTAAAGAAACATTAAGTGCTTTTTATGTCCTGGTTAAAATTTTATAAGCAGTTATGTAAATTACTGCTTAAAGAAAGCTCCCAGACATGAAGACTCTCAGGCTTCCAAATTTTAGTATTTCAACATTTAAAAAGTATAATGATAACGATTTCTTCCTTTTTTTGTTTGTTTACAGAGACTGTAAAAGATTGAGCTGCTGTCCTTTCAAAGCTTCATTTTCCTCTTCTAGAAAATGAGTCCCATCACAAGGGCTCAACCGATGCTGATGATGGAGGCGAGGGCGACTGGATGGTGGTGGCGTCTCTGATTAATGTTCGCCTATATTTCCAGGAGATCATTTGGGCCATTACTTAACACGCCAAATTCTTCCCTCAATAAAAATGATACAGACGTTTAAATATATCTCTTCAAATGATGTCACTGCACAAGTGTGTGATGAATTTTCCAAGCAATTAATTAAATATTACGTTAACACTGGTCCCTACACTATGGGAAATGGACTAATTAATGGAAAACCAAGTCAAATATATCATTTTTAAATTACATAACTTAAATTACTACCATCCTGTTCGCTACATGGAAGACAGAACACACTCAGCCTCCCCCACTTTAAAAAATAATTCACTGCCTGAAACAACCAAAAGTTAATAGATTTTCAAGGTCCACGCTGGGAGTCCATGACAGAAGCCCCAAGACTAGAACCCTGGTAACCTGGCATTTCATCCCCGGCTCCACCGACCAGAACATGACGCTCCTTCCAAAAGCAAAACAAAACGAAGGAGAAAAGAAGGCTCTTGTATTGTGCACATCCCAGGCATTGTCAGCCCATCACTGCTTCATTGTTCGCCCACTCTTCATCCGAGTTATGTGGTCCTGCCTGGTTCTTCTCATTCCGACACCAGCCAGAGGACAGAGCATTCTACATCCTTACAACTTCGCATTCTGCAGAACTCCCAATTCACAACTTAAATCTCCCATGCAAAGACTTGAGTGAAAGCAGATGGGTTTTCTCTGATCTGCCTTAGCGAAATGCCCCCAAGACTGTCAAGTAGGGTTTTACTGATCTGTGCAGGGAGCTGTGGTTACGGAGAGCTGAAAGAGTGATTTGACTAATGAGAGCCATTCTGGCCAAGACGCTCTCTAATAGTTTTCTCAGAAACAGCAATGGAATGAGGCCGAGGGTTACAACCACACACTATAAACCACACCATAAGGAATCGATGTTCCTGCACATAATTAAGCTAACAGTTAGGACAGAAAGGATGTGCTAGTACTGAGAGGGCAAAACCGTCCTACTTGAGTAATACACCCTAGGACTCAAAGAGCTGTTGGCTTCTGTGCATTCCCCCGCGATGCCTGGAGTGACCGAGAATGGTACACTGGAGGGGGATAGGAATACCCAGCAAGTACACGGGAAAATACAGGTAAATACTAATAGTTGTTATGAATACATGCTCAGGGCCTTGAGACAGTGGGCATGCCTCATCCATGCTCTCTTTCCCTCTCCATGAAGACTGATCTATTGATAAACAAGTAAATTATAATGTTGTGAAAATGTTCAAACCCAAGTTACCTTCTCCCCTATAAAGAAACTGTAAGAGAGATCCCTATGTTGGCTGGAAATCAGCAACCAATGACCCCTCTCTACTCCCAGTGCTGTGTCTCTCGCACACTGATGTCTATCGCTGATGTCGGACATGTCAGAGCCACTTCCATGATATGAAGCAGCCTCAGCCACCACAGAGAGCTCTCCCCCTTGACGTTACTTTGAATCACAGCAGCCAAGGGACAGCTCACATTCTGTTTTCCTTACCTGTATCTCACTTCCCTTTCTCCCCTTTCCCGCCTGCGCCCCCCCCCACCCCCCACCCCCCGCCCTTCAATCTGCAGGCTGTCGAATGGAAAGGCTCCTATTCCTTAAACATACGTACCCTTGTCCATGGCACCAGAAGATAAATATGTAGGTGTCATTTCATTCTTTGTTTTCCACTGGCCATGTGTTTAAATAGGCAAGGAGCGCTGTTACCGTCACCTTAAACCGGGCTGACTTCTTGGCTCTGCTTACCTCACTGTAAAACAGGATGAGGTCAACAGCAGAGTCCGAATTTAATGAACTGCCTGAGATGAAAGCTTTACAATCTTCCACTCTTGCTTTGCATCCAGAACAAGAAACCAGACTTTGCTCGGGCCTAAAATAATAATACTAGCCTTGTGAAACACGGTCACGGCAGATCGTGTATAGCCTCACTGCCATGAGCCGGCCAACCCAGTGCATCTGCTGTTTGGATACTGATCGTGAGCTATCGGCTGGGCTGGGCTGTGATTCGGCTTTTTCATTCCCGCTCCCTGGTTTACTGTCACGCACTACTCCCAGAACTCTGCTTTCAGTTGCTTATACTGATCAGATGTGTCCACTAACACGTTCCTGCTATGTGTCCTAAACTGAGTGAGAGCAGACAACTGGAAAGTAATACGTATAAATTACAACATCCAGGTGTTTCTTAAATGTCTCAATTACAGTTGACATACATTATTAGTTTCAGGTATAGAGGACAGCGGTTAGACATTCATGTATCTTACGAAGCACTCACCCCAGTAAGTCTAGTACCCACCTGATACCACACACAGTTATTACAATATCACGGACTATACTTCACATCCCTGTGACTGTTTCTGTAACTGGCTATTTGTATCTCTTAACCTCTTACCCTTTTTTCACCAATCACCCCAACACGCCTCCTTTCTGGCAACTATCAAAATGTCCTCTTATCTATGAGTTTGTTTCTGTCTTGTTTGTTCACTTATTTTGTTTTTGGAAATTTACATATAAGTGAAATCATATTGTGTCCGTCTTCCTCTGTCTGACTTATTTCACTTAGCATAATACCCTCTAGTTCCACCCATGGTGTTGCGAATGGCAAGAGTTCATTCTTTTATATGGCTGCGTAAGATTCCACTGAATGTATGTGCCACCTTCCCTTTACCCATTCATCTAGCGATGCACACTTAGGCTGCGATGAACAGAGAGATGCATGTGTCTTTTAGAATTAGGGTTTAGATTTCTTCAGGTAAATGCCCAAATGTGGGGTTGATAGGTCATATGGCAGTTCTATTTTTAGTTTTACAGTCCTATTTCCTGAACACAGGGAGGGTCAGTCCGGCTGTAAAGGAGTCTCTATTTGTGTCAGGGTCTCCTGTCCTTGTGCAGCAAAAATCTTTACTCCGAGTTGTCCTTAAATGGTGCAGCTCTCCCTGCCACGCACACTGAGCTGCTTATACGTCAGCATTAGTGAGGGGTAAATTACGAGCAACATGCCCTGTGGTCTCAATATGGTGAGTGCGAAACATTGGAGGGGGGGTGTTACTTTTCTCCTCTTTTTTTATAGTTTTATTGATTTCAGAGAGGAAGGGAGAGAGAAAGAGAGAGAGACACATCAATGATGAGAGAGAATCATTGATTGGCTGCCTTGAGCACCCCCTGCTGGGGATTAAGTCTGCAACCTGGGCATGTGCCCTGACAGGGAATCAAACCTTGACCTCCTACTTCATAGGTTGACACTCAACCACTGAGTCACACTGGCTGAGTGGCATTTTTTGTTTGTTTATTTGTTTTTGTTTTATATTTTTATTGATTTCAGAGAGGAAGGGAGAGGGAGAGAGAAACATCAATGATGAGAGAGAATCATTGATTGGCTGCCTCCTGCATGCCCCCTACTGGGGATCGCGCCTGTAACTGAGCATGTGCCCTGACCGGGAATCGAACCAGGACCTCCTTGTTCATAGGTCGACCTCAACCACTGAGCCACGCTGGCTGGGCCTTTTCTCCTCTTTCAATAATACCTACCTACAGACCATGAAAGAATGCGTTCAGCCTGAGAAATGAGAAGGAGGGGGCTGAGGTAGCTAAATCCCTTCTATTCCCTTGGGCCTCCCTCCATCTCCCATAAATATCAGACGGGAGACTACATATTCTGGCGAATGTAGGCCAGCTGCGGTGACGCAGGAGGGAGATGTGGGGCTTGGAAATAGAAATGTTTCAAAGAGCTAAAAGTAGCTCCCAGGAACCTGTGCAACCGACCGCCAGTCCCAGCCTGGGACAGCACTTCCCCTGCCAGTCTCTGCGGTGAGGCAAGATGGCACTCACTCGCCTGCTCAGTGGGCCCCCTGGCTCACAGGGTGACCCGGGACACATGGGGCACTTTTTGTGCTTTTCTTGCCCCAGATTGTATCAGAGGCAAACCATCCTCCCACAGGCCTGGGACAGCAAAGTCAATTCCTGTTTCAGCTGCCACACGGCCCCCGAATCTAAATGGGGGAGTTTTTGAAATGGCAAACACTAAAGCAGCAAAGCCGGTAACTCCTCAACGAATGTGGTCTCCTTCAGTCTCTACCCATCCGCACAAGCAGCTAAGGAAGCAAGCCGTCAGACATCCCTGAAAGCACTCCCCGTCATCGACAGCTAAGAGAGCCGGCCCCCAAAAGGCCGTGTTTGAAGCCCATTTCTCACCACACTGCCTAAGAGAAGAGCTGTCATGCTCCACCCCACAAAACCCCTGCTTCCTGTAGAGCTATGCCCCCATCAACTTCTAGAATTCTTCTCTTGATAAGGAGCAAGATGAGCAATAAAAAAAATAGCAATTTTTCTTTTTTTTTCCGGCTGCCCCCTGCACGCCCCACACTGAGGATCAAGCCCACAACCGGAGCAGAAGCCCTGACCGGGAATCAAACCATGACCTCCTGGTTCATAGGTCAACACTCAGCCACAGAGCCACGCCGGCCGGGCAATAACAATGTCTCGCTAACCACCTGAGTCTACCATTCGAGGCCTAGACGCTCCCATCCAGGACTCACCGCCAGCGTGAAGGAGAAAAGGAGATTAAACATCTTGAAAAGTTCAGTGGCAAGTGGTCTTCAGGAGGCACATAATCCAACTTTCCTCCTGGACGAGGAACTGAGAGCTGCGGGCCAGTTACCCCCACCATTAATCCGCCAAATGGCCAGGGTGCTGCCTGAGTAAACTGAGCAGCAATCCGCGGCGTTGGGGGGCCGCTGCAATTCATCGGGCCTTTGCTGGCTGCCTCGGCGGGGGTGCTGGGTGCAAAGCGGCCGCTGCTGTAACGGAACGAGCCCAGAGCTCCCCACACATGACCCATCTCATAGCCTGATGACCTAACATCAAATGCCGAGGCCAAAACAGGGGAAACTAGTGAAAGGGAAGGAGAGGGCAAAAACCAATTCCTTTCGGTTTAATTTTGCCTCGAGTCATAACCATCCTAGGAAGAAGGACGAAAACGATTCTTCTTCCCCCTTCATCCAAATCAGGGCCCCCTGCTCCTAGGAAACAACTCAGTTCCCACAGAACCCAAATCAGCCTCGAAATGTGCCCCTCGGAAACTGTGCTCCTAGACATAAGCAAAAACAGGACCAAAGGGGAGGGGGACCTGCTTGGAAGGAGGGCTATGCTGTGTAGACGATGGGACAGGCTGGAGAGTGGGCAACAGATCCCAGAGGGTTTCAAACATCCATCCCGGGGACGGTCCGCTGGATCCAAAGGTTTGTCATTCAATTGGAACAGGATTGGGAGACCGCAGAGTTCTGCCAAGCAGACCAGACAAAGCCCAGATGATTCTCATTATTAAAAGATTTCTCATAAAAGCAGGGACAGCATGAGCCGGGCGGAGAGCAGGCCGGGCTGAGGTGTGGCTGACCAGTGCTCAGGAGACACACAGAGACTAGTGGAGACAGCCAAGAACTTCCGCTCTTTCTCTACCTTATAGGATCTTTCCCCGCATCCTCCCACCCCCTTCCACAAAGCGATTTGGCCCCACAAAGCAGTGTATCTCAGCAGCTTGCGATAAAGGCAAACAAGAAGATGGGGAAGGAGAAAGTGGTTCTCAAATTGAAAAGCATCTGTGAATGCTTGGGGAGCTCATTTAAAATTAAGAATCCTAGCCCCCAATCCAAGAGGTTTTTTTAAAATATATTTTTATTGATTTCAGAAAAGGAGAGGGAGAGAGAGATAGAAATATCAATGATGACAGAGAACCATTGATAGGCTGCCTCCTGCATCCCCCACCCTCCCTACTGGGGATTGAGCCTTGCAACCCAGGCATGTGCCCTTGACTGGAATCAAACCCGGGACCCTTCAGTCTGCAGACGGATGCTCTATCCACTGAGCCAAACCGGCTAAGGCCCGACCCAAGAGATTTTAACACAGTAGTTCTGGACCACACTTCCCAAACGCTGAATGGCGGTGGGGGAAATACGAAGGATAATTCGCTAGTCATCGCAGCGGCCTCGGATTCGCCCTGGCAACATGAAAGGTACCCACACACTCAGTGAGCCTCGGAGAGGGCACTGCCAAGGAGTTCTGCGGAACTGCCCACTTTACAGTTAGGAGAGAGTGTGGCTCCAACGTGGATTATCTTATCTTCTACCCGGGCAGCCACCTGGGAGCTCAGGTAATCACAGACTTAGCCAAGCGCCCCCTCCACGCCCAACCTTGAGCATTTTTTTTTTAATTACATCTTGCTGAAAACTTTACAACTACGCAAATGTACCCTGAGCCACCAGATTCTGACACTTCCATTTTTGCTCGTCTGTTTCCCTCCCAGGTACCCTTGCTTTTATTTGAAGGACAACCCTGTGATATGAGCCAGAACAGGGGCCAGCCTGCAGGCTGCTCATCCAAACTTGGCAGAAACGAAAGCCGGGAACCTGCCTGGGAAGCAGCTGCCGCCTCCGGACAGACCAGCCCACTGCCAGGCAGCTTCCTGGGCGCGTCAGACATACTCTTCGGAGATGAGGAAAAAAGTCTCTGAACAACAACACGGAGTCCTTCCAACGGTGAGAAGTGGTCATCTGAAAAGGAAGCGTCTATTCCTTTTTTTTTTTTTTTTGTCCTAAAAGCAAGGAAGGAATTATTGCCCAAATAGCATAGTGGCAGAAGCCCAGAAGTACCCTAGGGTCTTAAATCGGGGCTACAGATGTGTAGGCAGAGAAACTGTGAACACGCCTAACGTCCCGTGGAAGGAGCTCACCCCCTGCGGGGCCCCTGAGGCTCATGTCACAAATGTGTACAATGGGAATATTCCCCCCACCCCTCCTCGCGGGAGTGGGAGGCTTGGATGGCAGAAACATCTGTAAAATGTTAGGCAGTCAGGTCCAGAGGTAGGGTGCATGGAACACAATAGTAACAGACCTCGGTAGGGGGCAGGGGGAGAGGGGGAACGGAAATGTCCAGATATGCATAACCATGGCCACAGACAAAAGTGTGGGGAAGGCCTGGGGTGGGGTGGGGTGGGGCTTGGGTGGAGGGGAGCAAAAAGGGGGCGGACATCTGTA
Source organism: Myotis nattereri (assembly GCF_964212035.1). Lineage (NCBI taxonomy): Eukaryota > Metazoa > Chordata > Mammalia > Chiroptera > Vespertilionidae > Myotis > Myotis nattereri. The sequence continues at coordinate 6,347,454 of NC_138082.1, forward strand.
ATACTGTCAACAATAAAAAAATGGTTCCGAATGTTAGGCAATAGACACATATTTTTATCACTGATTATTATTCCTGTAAGCTTTTAAAAATTGAAAGAGCAAGTAGTTGCTCTACCCATTGACCTACCCATTGCTCTTTACGTTCCTAAGCTAAAGACATCTATTAAGTCGATGAAATTCATCAGTACTTAGTAACCAAGTATAGAAGGAATATTAGTGCCTAAGGAATCTAAATGTAAAATACCATCGTCTTTTATCATACATTATTATGAAACAAAACAAAAAAATAGAGGTCACTATCAGAAAATACAGTGTTTTTAATCCCCACACAGAAAGATTACACAAGGAATGGCTGGTTATCCTATTTACATGACGGAGAATGTATCAGGAACTGAAAATAAGGAACACTTGGGAAGTTAGCATTGTGGCAAGAGACTGTCGATAAAACCCTCCTCAGCTCGTGTGTGCCCTTCCGCCACTCCGTATCTTTATAGTAAACACTCTCTGGCTTCCAGTCAAGATGGCAAAGTAGGTAAACACTGTATTCCCATCCTCCCAAAACTACATCAGAATGAAAACTAAACTACAGAACAACTACTCAGAACTTCCCACAGTCTAGTTGAACGGAAATCCATAACTGAGAATGTCAGAAGAAGCCACTGAGACTAGTATGAGGAATGGAGATGCGGAAGGGGCTGGGCCACAGAACCTGGGACAGTTAAATATTGGGAGGGAGCCCAGCCAGTGTGGCTCAGTGGTTGAGCGTTGACCTATGAACCAGGAGGTCACGGTTCATTCTCAGTCAAGGTATATGCCCAGGTTGAGGGCTGCATTCCAACTAGGGGGCACGCAGAATGCAGCCAATCAATGCTTCTCTCTCATCATTGATGTTTCCCTCTCTCTCTCCCTCTCCCTTCCACTCTGAAATCAATAAAAAATATTTTTTTTTAATTGGAAGGGATATCTCAGCTATGGAGGTCCCCCCTGAGAGAACCAGGTGTCCCAGTCCCACATCAGGGTCCCCAGCCCAGGGTTCCAGTGCTGGGAAGAGAAGTCCCCATAACTTCTGGCTGTGAAAACCAGCAGATATTGTGGCTGGGTGAGGTCCACAGGCAGTTTCTCTTAAAGGGCCCACATACCAACTTAGACTCACTCACTCTGAGCTCGAAAGGTGCCAAGGACATATGGGAAGGAACTGAACTGTCTGGCATCAGGAGGGGCAGCTTTCTCCCAGACAGAAGTGCTGGCAGAGGCCACTGTTCCTTTTCTGGGCCCTCCCCTCACTGATCCAGCAGGCAGGTGCCATATCTGAGTCTCCATCAACCTGGCTAACACTGTTCATGCCACCCTAATACCCAGCCCTGCCCAAATGCTGGCCCATCCAAGCTGTTCCCAGTGGCTTTTCCATACATACAAACAGCCTGCCGAGGCTCATGCTGCAGACTTAGCAAAAATCTCTCAAAGGCTCACAAACCCCAAGCAAGCAGCATCTGGCCTTGGTGTACCGGTACCTCCGGCTAAGTGACCCCAGGCCCGACGCTGCAGCAGCCAGCCTGGTGCACAGCTGGGCCTCCCCTGGGCACCTCCAAGCCCAGCACAAGGAGCAGCCATCTGCAGATCAGCCTATGCCCGTGGCCCTGGGCAGGACAAAGGGAGCCGCTGATCTTGGCCTGCAACTCTGGGTGGGAGGCAGGGAGAGCAGAGCCAGGGAACCCAGTGGACAGCTTCCAACCACAGCGAAGCGCCACCCGACCTCTCCACACGTGGCACTCCACACGTGGCACTCCACACGTGGCACACTCAAGGGGCAGGCTCAGAGGGCATCAGAGCCCTGCTGGAGCAAATCCAGCTCTGTGGGGTCAGCCCCTGCATAGCAGACCGGTTGCTTTCTGTAGGTGCCCCGACGAGGGATCCAACCCACAACCCAGGTAGGCATGCGCCCTGACCGTGAAGGGAACCGGCAACGTTTTGATGCACAGGATGCTGCTTAACTGACTGAGCCACTCCCGCCGGGCTATCAGCAATTACTTTCACTACAAATGCATTAAATGCTCCCATCTAAAGACGTACAGCGGCTGAGTGAATAGGAAACCAAAACCCTTACACATGCTGTCTACAAGACTCACCTCAGATCAGAAGACACGGTACAAGTCCACAGGTTCCATTTGTGGGAAATGAATTCCGCCCAAGTCCTATTTGCACAGCAGGAAGTAGGATGGGAAGAGAAACAGGGCTGCTTCTCGGACAGCGAGTCAAATCGAGGTCTCTAGCGAGTATTTGTAGTAAACAGAAAGCTGGCTAGATGACAGCCAGCTCTGTGGTGGGAACGCGCATCTTCCTGTGGCCACGCGCTTTTTAGAAACTGACACGCCACACACACCGTGGTCATCTTGGTGGGAATTCAAAGGAACAAGCCAGGGGAACAGCAAGGAAAAGTCACCTCCACAGGGTCTCACACCTCAGACTGTCTGCCCAGGGCAGGCTCTGCCCCTCACTCCGGAAGGCTTTGCAGCCCAATCAGTTACCATAGTCAAAGTAGACACATCTCTCAGGGTAAATTCACCCAATCATAACTCATCAGACCTACCTATGAGTGTGGGTGCACACCACACACACCACACACACACACGCCACACACACACCACACACACGCACACACACCACACACACACACACACACGCGCGCACACACCACACACACACCACAAATGCATGCACACACCACACACACCACAAATGCATGCACACACCACACACACACATGCACGCATGCACACACACCACACACACACACCACAAATGCATGCACACACACCACACACACACACCACACACACACACCACAAATGCATGCACACACACCACACACACACACCACACACATACCACACACACACACTACACACGCACACACGCATGGACACACACCGCGCGCGCGCACGGACACACACCACACACACGCACATGCATGTGCACATACCACACATGTATGCATGCACACGCCACACACATGCCACACACATGTATGCACACATCACATACACACACACACACACACACACACACTGCTAATGTCTTAATTCACAGGGAAGGCTCTGTCCAGGAGCATGGAAGCACTTAACACGGAGACAAGTGCATTTTCTTCCTGTGGGCACATTACATGCAAACCAAAGCACAGAACGAGAGAGGAAAGCGGCCATTTCTGCCTATCCCTTTATTCTGGTTACAAAACTTTGCTTTTGAGAACTACTCGCTCCCCATTGAGAGAACCTATGGTTTGGACCAGGGATCCTCAAACTACAGCCCGCGGGCCGCCGCTGTGTGCATAGGAATTTGTTCATAGTTTTTTTTAAAAACTATAGTCCGGCCCTCCAACGGTCTGAGGGACAGTGAACTGGCCCCGTTTAAAAAGTTTGAGGACCCCTGGTTTGGACGGTTAGATGGCCACTTGTCCCAGGACTGGCCAGTCAGGGAGTGAAACTGCCCGGTGATGGGTGGGATGACTAACCGATGAGGATATGAGCAGGGAGATGCCGAGAGTCACGGCAAGAAGAGAGCAATGACTGAACATGAAGCCGAACAGGCGAGCAGGACGAAGAGGCAGAGAGAGCCACTGCCTGGCATTATCATTTCACCTCGGCGCCAAGCCACGCCTGAGACCGGATTCCCCCTGAACTTGGCATCAGTGAGAGAATGGGTCCCCTTCCTTGCTTACGCCACTTGGAGGTAGAATTCCCTCTTGCAAACAAAAGGAAGTCTTGTTTCACACATAAGAGTTTTGTCAGAGAAAATGGAATGGAAGTAAGGAGAGTTCATAATATGATTTGAATGTTTAATCAGCATTAGTTTAGCAGGGGTGGGGAACCTTTTTTCATTTGAGGGCCATACAAAATTATTAACTTATGTGGGAAGAGATCAACCGAAGAACTTGTTTTCTGCATACAGTGGGGCCTTGGCTTACGAGTTTAATTCGTTCCTAGACCGAATTCGTTAAGGAGCTCATTAACTCAAATTACTCTATCAACTCAATGCAAAAAATCGGTGGAGAGACAGCTGGTATCTCAAAAAACTCATTAGTCGGGACACTCGTAAGTCAAGGCCCCACTGTATATGCATAACCCATGGACACAGACCATAGGGTGGTGAAGGCCTAGGGCGGGGGTGGTAGGGGGGTGAGCTAGAGGGAGTCAATGGGAGGAAAAAGGGAACATATGTAATACTTTCAACAATGAAGGGTTTTTTTTAGTGCACTTGCTGAGCACAGTGGCAGAGAACCTCTCCCAGGGACCCCAGCAATTCTAGAATCCCATGATCCTTTGCTTTCTATTTCAACTTAACTGTGGATATTTATCACTGATCCTCCTGGGTATGAAACTAGGACTGGGAGTTCTTTCAACAGCATGTGCTGAACGTGCGAGTGTGTCTTCCCCCCAGAAAAAGACCAATTTTAAACCCAAATCCCTAGTACATATAATGAGCTAAAGTAAAAACGAGCAACATCCCTTTCTAATGAAAGTCTTGATTGTTAAAAGCAATATACACATATAAGACAAGCTCAAAGGAAACTTAATTCAGTCATTTCTCTTGACTTTATGCTGTTTAGTCATTTCTCTTGACTTGATGGTGTTTGCAATTATATGCGGGGCTCTACATTGACATTTATGGTTCTAAAGTGGAAAAAACAGCAAAGTATGCACATAAGTCACAGAGGTCCCAAAGCTCAGGCTGTTTATATGTAAATCTGGAAATACAGAATAAAACCACTACAAACTGACAAAAGTGGGGGCAGGGAAGGGGGTTAACAATGACCATGATTGATTTTTTCTTATGAGCGGCTTCACCCCTAATGCCTTGGCAGGGCCAGACCAAACGATTTCCCCGCGGGCTGGATATTCCCCACCCCCGGTTTAAAGTAACTCAGAGCATCATATCTACCCCCGGGCAGGCCAGCGTTCATCCCCGGACATCTTTCTGCGACTCCTGATCAATCCCACTTGCACTGACACATTCAATTCACCCTGCAAGCCATCAGCCATTCAGGCTCCGCTCCATTTAACTTCAGAGGGCAATCATATACCCATCCCTTGGTCTCAAGTTCTTAAGGAGATGCATGTTTGGATCCCAAGTACTGAGAGAAATCGAAAGCCACTACATAGATTATTAAATTCTAAGACACCCAAGAGAACTCTTAATTCCTCTAAATTAAATGCTATGAATTCCTTCCAGTGAATTCCAACAGCAAAAAAAATCACTTACTGTAGCAAAACTCAACAGTTTCCAACTGTCAGAATATGTTAATATTTTCAATTAAGGTGAGCATATAGCTCTTATACTTTAAGGTGGATTCTTTAAACCCACATCATTTTGAGGATGAGGAGGTGTTTATGCTCACTGCTGTAAGAAATTCACAGGACAAGAAAAGTGTGAATCTTTGTGAGTGTATGTCCTACTGTAGCTACCTTTTATGCAAATAAAGGCTCAGTGTGTCTCTCTTCTCCATCCTTTCGGGCACAAATCCCGTGTGCACTGGATTCTCCGAGGACCGCCCCCAGCCCCTGTCCTAATTAACCAGGCCAGGGAGAGAGTGAACAAATGGCTGTCTCCCCCACTAGCTGTCGTCACCATTTGTTTACTAAGGATGACAGTTTGGATGACTTGATGACGGGTCTCGCACAGTGTCTGGAAGACACTCCGTAAATATAGTTTGTGGATTTACTTCACTCCACTTGTCCGAATGTTGCCAGGATACCTGGTTTGTGACCTTTATGTCGCTGTTTGGTTTCCAGCGTCAAGGAAAGTTCTGGAGAGGACTCCTAGAAACTTGGTGTCTGCCCCACTTCAAGAACAAGGGTCCGGAAACAGTTCCTTGTGCATCAGTTTTTCAACCTTTGTAAAATCTACCCTGCAACCCTGACTACAACTATCTGGCCCAGGGGTTGGTGTTTGACCTAAAGGTGTCAGCTCTAGGCCGGACATGAGATAGACCATTGGCCTTCAAGCTGGCCAGGCAGGAGACCGTGGGATGGATAAAGTGTACTGAACGGTGGTGAAGCCACTCCATCAGATCCTTTCTCGGGGTATTTTAATGCAGCTTGTATACGGAGCCATCATATAGTGGAAGAACAGAAACAAATTTAAGGGAAAGTAAAAACAGGAACTTTAAAGCCACAAATAACAAAAGGCTATGAGGGCTCTAGGGGAAAGGCAGTCCATAAGAGAAAGACAGTAGAAGACTCAGCAAGAAGCTAAGCTATCAGGAAAGTACTACAGCTCCTGTGTGGTCTGAAATTCCCTTTACAACTCGTTATGAAGAGTGAATTCATCGAAAGGCCACGTTGAGAGACAGCCACTGTAAGTTTTTCAGCTATCTTTACCTCTCATAGAAAACTATGGTTGTCAGTTACCAAAATGGACTTTAGAAATGGGCTCGTATTGTTGAAATCTGAGATGTCCACGACTTGTGAATTGGCTAGAAATACTCCAGGGGCACCCCACCAGTCCACGGAGGGGCAGAACTAGCACGTTCACGAGGCTGAACCCGGGAGCAGGGCCTCGGCTGGGTCCACACTCGCGCAGTTTATCTGGACTGTGTTGGTGGTCCGACGCCAGCTCTGTGCTGAACTGAATCCTTCCCCTACAACTCACCATGTTTGCCTCAGGTGAACATCTTAAGCAAATAAAAGCCCGAAGGGGCAGACACACACATTTCATTAAACTCCCAAAATGGGTTGCAGGTGTATTTTTATGCCCTCTTATAAACAAACATGCATTTTCCTAATGCATGGAGGCAACGGAGGGAATTGATGGGAAACCTATAGCCCTCACCTTCCTCGAACCACTGGGTGCGTTATCTGGGGTTGGAGATGCAGGCGCTGTTGCACAGGCACTGGAAAGTACAGTGGCCTGAACAAGGGGCATGTTTGTGTCTTAACATTTCATAGTCCGGAGGCAAGCAGCCCAGGTAGGAAGAGCTCACATTCCTCGTCGCATGACTGCTTCAAGTCTCACCATGTCCCTGGCAGCAGGAAGGAGGGAAAAGAAATGGCAGCCCACCCTTCCCCTGTTGGCTAAACTGTTTCAGATGACCATGCCCAGCTTCAAGGGCAGCAAGGAAACAAAATTCCACACCAGCCACGGGGGGCAACTGAGTGGAATTGTGCTGTCCAACATCGTTTGGGGGACTCCTTCCCTGAGCAGCTCCCATCATCTGAGAACACTTGCGTGAGGTCTGGTCCACATGGATGAGGTTACTAAGCTAATGCAACTCACTGCTTAAGGAGCACTAATAAGAAATCCACCGTGACGTCGCTACATGAAACGCACAGGTGTTTACAAAAAGAGAAAGGCCAAAACAAAACCAAAAACAGGGCTCTGAAAAAATAATTAGGTAACCATCGTATTAAACAAAAGCTCGATGACCTGAGAATAAGCCACATCCTGGTTTCTAGCCTTCTTCGGTCGCCTTAATTAGAGACTCCTAAGTCCCATGGGGAAGAGTAGCTGTCCCTGCTCTACTTTGAAAAACCCCCAAACAGGTCACAGTAATGAGTAAAGTCACTGAGTGAAAGATAAAGTAAATCCTTACTACTCTGCCAGGGCTCCCGTAACCAGCACCGCAAACTGGCTGGCTTTCCACGGAGCCTGTCTCGGTGCTGGAGGCGAGAAGTCCACAGTCATGGCGTGCAGGGCTGGTCCCTCCGGAGGGCTGCGAGGGAAGGGTCTGCCCCAAGCCCTCTCCTTGGCTGGTTAGGTGGCCATCTTCCCCTGTCTTCGCTTGGTGTTGACATTTCCCCTTTTTATAAGGATCCCAGTTATATTGGGTTGAGGTCCACCTTCGGTCACATCACTGTAACTTGATCACCTCAGTGAAGTCCCTATCTCCAAATCAGCCCTCATTCTGAGGTGCTGGGGGTTAGGACTTCAACTTAGGAATGTTGGGGGTGGGCACCATTCAACCCCTAACACACACTTAGGAGCCCTTTAAATCTGAGGCCAAAGACTGCATACTCACTACGGCCATTACCTCTTTCTAAAGCCTTTTTATTGGAAAACGTAATAGGTACAGAAAATGCAGAAGACATAAGGGCACAATGTAACAAGCAACTGTAAGGTGGACACCTGTGGGACTGCAATGTGGGTGAAAATACAAAGCACTGCCTGTAATCAGGAGTCCTGGTGTGCCCCGCCCCTTCCCCATCACACACCCCTCCCTCCTCCAGGAGGGTTACGGTCATTCTTTTAGGAAAGGGACCTCCTCCCTTTCCTTCGGAGTTTTACCACAGCTGAATACATCCCAAAACAATACAGTTGGGTTTTACTTATTTTTGAACCCTATGGGTGTAGAACTATATTGTCATGTTATTTGGGGTCTTCTATCCTCAACATGTTTGTAAGATTTATCCATATATTTACATTTTTTTTAATGGTTGCAAAAATATTTCATTAACCTCCACCCAATTTTGCTGGTAAAAACCATAGTTTCTCTGACAGGTACCATTCTTATTCTTTTTAAACATTCCCACATCCTTCAATGTCTACATCAACGCCATACCGCACATAAAACTACTCTGACTAAAACTTACTTTTATAGTGTTTTTTTCCTGACCAAAAAAAGGCACTTTTTGGCTGAAGTTTCTATCTACGTAGACAGATTCTAATAAAAGCAACTTGCTCCAGCGTTGCCTCCACAGACATTTCCCCAGAAGAACTGAACAAGAAATGATTCTCCCAGCAAAGCATATTTACCAACGGACCGGGTATGTTTCGGGCCACGCTATAGGATTCTAGGTTGAACTGGACCCCGGGCCATTTCTCACAAGGTGTGTGAACCACCAGGTAGAGGCCAGGGAAGGCATGAGTCAGAGGTTGAGGGGATCGTCGTTTGTCAACGTCTAAGGTGCCAGTCCTCACGGATGAACACGGGACCTTAAAGCAAAGAGCACAAAGTAACATCCTGGGCTGTGCTGATCTCGGAGGCCTGCCCAATTTTTGTTGGGTTTTCAAAGGTTAGAGATTTGCTCCTTCGCCAAGTGTATTGGAGATCTGCTCCTCTGTCAGTTGTACTGGAGATCTGCTCCTCTGTCAGTTGTACTGGAGATCTGCTCCTCTGTCAGTTGTACTGGAGATCTGCTCCTCTGTCAGTTGTACTGGAGATCTGCTCCTCTGTCAGTTGTACTGGAGATCTGCTCCTTTGTCAGTTGTACTGGAGATCTGCTCCTTTGTCAGTTGTACTGGAGATCTGCTCCTCTGTCAGTTGTACTGGAGATCTGCTCCTCTGTCAGTTGTACTGGAGATCTGCTCCTCTGTCAGTTGTACTGGAGATCTGCTCCTCTGTCAGTTGTACTGGAGATCTGCTCCTCTGTCAGTTGTACTGGAGATCTGCTCCTCTGTCAGTTGTACTGGAGATCTGCTCCTCTGTCAGTTGTACTGGAGATCTGCTCCTCTGTCAGTTGTACTGGAGATCTGCTCCTTTGACAGTTGTACTGGAGATCTGCTTACCTGGACAGTCTGGGTATGCTGACCCTGTCTGCCTGCTTACGGCTCGGAACTGTGCTCAGGTGGCACCTGACACTAGTTTGATGAACTCACCCACTGGTTAACGCGCTGGCCATGCAGATGTAGACTGACCTTATAGTCTTCCGAGGACATTACCAACTTAGGTCCTCCCAAGCTTCATTTCCTGGTCTCGATAACCAGTTTTATGTTCCAATCCCAACTTAAATTCAAGTCCTACCAGTGATGTGATTCCCCTACAAAACGAATCACAATTAGGAAGGTGTTTTCTCTATTGCTCTAGACGTCTCTCTATGGAGTAGAAATGAACTAAATAAAAAGGGAAACTAAGACATTACTTCGGCCACGGCATTTTCGCTGGAAGTTCTTTCAATGATAAAACAGCTTCTCCTATATTAAAGGGGTTCAGAGCAGGCCTCCCCAAGATGTGCCGCTTTGGCCTGTGAATTATTTTGAGCTGACGGCGATCGGCACCCTGCAGTACTATTCAGTGTCAAGTCATCTAAATGTAGTCTCCGGTGCCTTTCTTTAAACCGGAAACATGACTATACATTTCCTTTAAACTTAGATGTACAATAATTGCTCCCTCGTTTGGAAGAGAATGTGAACTGAAAGTCACATTACGCTTTGAGGAAATATCATGTTATTTAGTCGTGCATTCTTTTCATCAGCCCCTGCGATCTGACTTCTGGGTGCGGATTCTGCCTGAAACTCTGCTCCCCGCGGTCATCACCGACTTCCTTCACAGACGCACTACTTCTCATTCTTCCCTGATTTCCTTTTCCCAGCGTTTCTTGCTGTTGATGATCACTCTTTCTGAACATTCGCTACTCTACAGCGTTCATGACAATAACCATCCTGAATCGCCTCTCCCCTTTTCTTCCCTTGTTTTGGTTAATTCACATGAAACCCGGAGCCTAATATGAGATGAGCACAGCACTAGGTCCTACAGAGAAAGAAGGCTTGCCCTGTCCTTGAGGGAAAAGATGCAGGGAGGCTAACGTTCCTGCCCAGGCTGACAGAGGAGTAGCAGGGCGAGAGAGGTAGGTGCGAAATCAGAATTGAGTGTTTAGGGTCGAAGAAGGCTCCTTGAAGGATGTGATGCAGCACCGCCAGGCTCGGGCCAGACACACTTCATTCCCAGAAGGAGCCCTCAGGCCCTCAGTGGCCCGGAAACCCTTCTAGCCTGTCCCAAGGCGGCTCTCTGGTCCAACCTCACGGCAACTGCTTCCTACTTTCTCCACTCTCCCCAGAACTTCCAGACGGCCTCCATCCGTCTCACCCACAGACCATGAGCTGACCTTCAGCTTCAGAGAAACAAAGGTAGTCCATTAGCAGAGAAGTCCTGCTACTGAAAGAGGAAACACAAAGCACGGAGGACGGCACAAAGGAGTCGTTCTGTTCCCCAACTCACCTTCTCCCAACACGATCGCTCTGAGAGGCACAGGGGAGCCCTGCTCCCTTCTGCTCCCCGGGGTCCACCAGTGACCTGACTCCTTGGCGGGAGCCCCCCTCCCCACCCGCCCTCTCCTCTTCCTCTGCCGCTGGCCAGGATCGCCGCCGCGTGGTTCCACTGCCCTTCCCTTCGGTGGGACAGGGTGGAGGCCCGCAGGCAGTGAGGGGGAAGCCGCCTCCTCCTCAGAGAATCAGGAGGAAGGCATCCCAGATCCAGCCTGAGACCGCAGCGCCGCGGCACAAGCCTGGGACCCAGAAACCTCTCCAAACCTCCACCCCACCTGACCCAAACGGTTTCCTTGAGCCCGGCCTGGCTCCAAGCCCCGGGAGAGTTGGCTGTGGTGGGGGGAAAGGGCAACACGACCCCCTTCCTTCCCAGGGGCTGTTACGTTTCACCACAACTGCCTTCTGGGAACCCAATGGAGATAGGCTGGAAGCTACCAACTGTTCCTGCAAGTCATGAGAACATACATTTCACATGCAAACCCAGGTTCTTCTCCGGAAACACAATTTGGTTCAAAGTCTACTCATCTCTAGAACTGTGCGGATCACATGCAATGCTTCTACAACACCTGGAAGAGGTTTTGGAATCAAGTTCGTCAAAGTTGTGGCTGAGCAAACAAAAGTCAAAAACGTGAGTCTATAAATACAAGCCCCCTATAGCCTGAGAAGGTACCGTGGCTTGCAAGTTCATTCATTCACTCGGCCAATATGTATGAAGCATCTATCATATGCCAGAAAACACAGGAGGCTCTGGGTGCAGAATAAAACAGATATGTCCACCGCTTAGACTTCTGAGGAGACAGCGAATAAACAAGTAAATCGAGCATTACAAATGGTAACATGGTAATAGATGCTTGCCTTACACCCTGCAATTGGACTACCCAATTGCCATCCTACTTATTAGCAGATGAAGCAGTTACTAAGAAAACATGGTAGAAAATTGCAACAAATTGTTGGTCTAGGAGACATCTGCATTGAAACTCTGATTTGCAAAGTAACACTCTGAGAAGTCTTCAGGCTGATAACTCACTAGACCAGTGAGGGCGAACCTTCTGAGCTCGGCGTGTCAGCATTTTGAAAAACCCTAACTTAACTCTGGTGCTGTGTCACATATAGAAATTTTTTGATCTTTGCAACCATAGTAAAACAAAGATTTATATTTTTGATACTTATTTTATATATTGAAATGCCATTTAACAAAGAAAAATCAACCAAAAAAATGAGTTCGCGTGTCACCTCTGATACGCGTGTCATAGGTTCGCCATCACTGCACTAGACCAAAGGGGATTCTGATAGAGCCTTATAGACAATCAAATTGACACCCCATATAGTACATGGGTTTTCAGCCAGACACCATCCATGTGAGCCATCAACTATATCCAACCCACGCAACCCTCAGAGTGTCACTTCCACGTAACCAATAGGCCTCCTCGGTCAGCAACCTGGACATCTCACGCGAATGACTCCGCCCCAAGCAACAGAGAGGCCAGGAGGCTGCTCATCAGGAAGGCACCGCCCAGACACCGCAGACAAGGGTGAGGGACTTTTTAACAGGATTTCTGAAAAACATGGCAGAAAGCAAGCTACCCCTGACTTCCCCTCGGCGCACTGTCTTCTCGGTGACATTTCCACAGCACGGAAACTCAACAAATGGCTCCACGACTATCAAAACACTGGAGAGACATCTCTCACCTGAAGCCCTGAGACCTAAGTGAATGAGTGGGTAGTAAGACAGGAGCATTGCACCCACGCACCCCAAAAACATGCATCCCCCACACCAGAATCCAGGCTTTGCACACCAAGAGAAGCAAACTGCTCCCTCATACTGCTTCGTAAGGCAGCGGGGAGCCCCCTTATGCCAACACTTCCTGTCTGCGACCAAGTCCACTTGAATTCCCACCAACTACACTTCCCAGCATGCAGTGTGGCTTTGGGGCACTTCGGTCCACGAATACGAAGTCAGTGGTTGGAGAAGGTAAGCCTAGAAGAACAATAAGCAGTAGACTCAGTGATGTGCAAAACTGCTGTGTTGGAAAGTTACTACTGGTACTGCAGCAATTTTAGATCACCCAGAAATAAATTCTCAACCTTATAAAATGAACACAAGGACAAGCGATCAGAAAAAAAAAAATCCCTGCTTTGGACAACAGACCCACAAACAATAAAGACCACAGTACAAGGCATAGCACTCACCCCTCCCGTTTAAAAGATAAATAAATAAATAAACCTGTACAGTAAACCCAGAATAAAGACACCAAGCATAAACAGCTTACATCAGGAATGCACAGACTGCCCCTCATGTAAAACTAAGAAGGAAAAACAAGCATAGGCCCTATCAAAACATTTACTGCATAAATGGCATGAGTTCTATAGAAAATTTTATTAGATAAGAGTACACTTCAGGTCAATGGTAAAAGGAAGGGCTGGACAATAAAATAAAAAGGAGGAGGAAGAGAAGAAAAAGCAGCTGAAACGCAGACACTGATTAAACACTTGGAAAGAAAATTCCAAACAATAACCACTTAAGTTTAAAACAATCAAGGCATTCCAGGTTTGTCTACAATCAGAGACCCGGGGCTCAGAAGTGGCTCCGGGCTCCAAGAGAGAAGAGAGAAGGGGAAAGGTTCTAATCAAACATTTGCAGCAACAACGCTGATAAATTAGGGATTTTGTGCCGTACCTTCTAGCTTCCCACTGCAAGCTGAATTTGGCCATAGAGCCTTACATTGAATTCTGAATCCTTTCTAAACTGAAAAGGAAAATTTCCTTTCTGGGGGATTACATGAGCAAGTCCTGCATGTCATCGCCTCCCTCAGGGAAAAGGATTCCACATACTGCAACCACCCAGACATGTTTAACTCACCAAAGCCCTTTCACCACGAGTTAATGTCATTGCTTCACACATCGCCGCTCTTTCTCCGGACTCTGACTACATGTGGGCATATCCTCTGCGTAAATTGGAATATTCTAAACTTTCCGGACACGTGATCCCTGCTGGCTGTGATCCAGGGATGAACCCACCCGGTGGAAAGCCCCGCGCCTTGAAGGCCCATGTCTGCCATTGGTGGCAATGACAGATGCTGACCTGGCAAAGAATCACTTGGAAATATATCTGATGGCAAGTCAGAAGCTACTTAAATCCCTACTCCATTTGGCTGGGGCAGGAATGAAAAAACAACAACTGGTAAGAAGTTATTTAACATACTTAATATTATACTTAATTAGTATACAGTGGTGTGTACCAATTATTCATTGGACACCTATGCCTGCCACAGTAGTAGACATTTAATGTTTTATCTCATCAGAATCTCACAACCACCCTGGGAGTTATCAGTTAACCCCACTTTTATTAGCTCAGTGGTTGAGCATCAACCTATGAACCAGGAGGCCATGGTTCGATTCCCGGTCAGGGCGCAGGCCCAGGTTGCAGTCTCGATCCCCAGTGTGGGGCGTGCAGGAGGCAGCCGATCCATGATTCTCTCTCACCGCTAATGCTCTCTCTCTCCTTTCCTCTCTGAAGTCAATAAAAATATATTTAAAAATAGTACTCTTGGTATTTGGAAAGCATCTCTTTAAAGCTTCTTAGGAGCAGAGAGGGAAGGTCAGTATCTGACAACCATACTGAATCAAGAGTTTACAATCAATGCCTGCAACGCGTTCACTCTGGACTGCCGTAAGCATGCCCGTTAGTATCCAGGGCACTTCACGCGATGAGCCTTGTCGCCAGCCCCGCCTGCGAATGCGCCCCGGGGGAAGCTGACGGGGCAGGGCCGATGGCGCTAAGGTCCTGCGTGCCTGGCGAACGCCCACGCGCTGCCACCCCGAGACCAGCCACCAGAAGCAAAGGTGTCCGACCCGTGTCCTCACCGAGGCCCTCACGCCGGCGCTCCCCGCTTCTCTCCCGGGAACTGAGCATTACAGAAACTCCTTATTGTGTGTTCATTTTTTTGATAACCTACAAATAAATTTTTTTTCTAGTTCAATGACAAGACCTCTCTTTTGCAATAATAATTGACAAGCACCTCCAGAACATTCCTTTAAGTCAGCTTTTCTCCAAAGGAAGTCTGCAAACATCTTCTCGACGGGTCCTCAAAAATAATTTTTCATAAAAGAGGCCCATACTGTGACGTCTTGGTCAGAGTTTTTCCTGATTAGCTCACAGCCAACATCCAGCTGCAAAAAAAAGAAAGAAAGAAAGAAAGAAAAGAAAAGGCCCAGACAGGGCCAGGGGCCAGGGGAAAGGGTAGATTCTGGAAATCACAGAGCTTCCTTCCCGCCTGCAAACCTCTGAAACGGGCAAGTAGTTTGTGAGAACTTCGGGGGCAATGAGGAGGCCTTCCCGAGGACACAACAGGGTTTCGCCAGGAATAAGTCATGCCAAACACCATTCCCTTTATGACGGGCTTGCCGCCGTGGTGGGTTACGACAATGCTGTAGACAGCGTGTCCAGGTTTCAGCGAGGTGTTGGGTGGAGTCTCCTAAAAGCACCCTGTGGCCAAGAAGGGAGAAGTGCAGCCTGAATAACGCTGCACAGCTAGAGTCACAGGTGTTACACTGAATATAGGGAAACACGGATGGATGGAACAGTGTCCACCGGAATGAGGTTCTTCCCAGCTCCTTCCCTCCCCCACTCCGATCTCTCCCCAACTAGAAACACCACCATTTTCAAAGGCAATTCAGTGGTTCATGAACGCTTAAGGCAGGGGTCCTCAAACTACGGCCCGCGGGCCACATGCAAATACAAATATTGTATTTGTTCCCGTTTTGTTTTTTTTACTTCAAAATAAGATATGTGCAGTGTGCATAGGGATTTGTTCATAGTTTTTTTTATATACTATAGTCCAGCCCTCCAACGGTCTGAGGGACAGTGAACTGGCCCCCTGTTTCAAAAGTTTGAGGACCCCTGACTTGAAGAGAGGTGGGAGCAGGAAAAGGAGGTAACGTGGGCAGCAGAGAAGTAGTGGCGGTTTTCCCATTTAAAATTTGTGAAAGACAATGGCCGGTGAGCACCAGTGAACACAGTATTGCCAACGTGTGTGGGCGGAGGGAGAGGCAGTGAAGGTGCATGTGGGGAGGGCGGTTCCAAAGCTTTTTTCCATCGTCAGCATCACGCTGTTCCACTTCTCCGGGACCACACACGGTCCCAGGAGGCATCGCTCTGAGGTTTTAATCCTGAATCGGAAATCAGAAAAGGACAGCTTTGGGAAAGACACCAAACACTGGCCTCCGGATATGCTCGTAACACTCAGCAAATCGAGTGATGCACACACCCTGACCGACAGGGAAGCAGCCTCTCCCATCCAACAGTTGCTAATAGGAGGAAATTTAATTGTGTAAAGAGTCCAGGATGCTTTGATTTACTTTGTTAGAAAATAAATACACCTCTATTTCATTCCCGAAAGCGGGAAAGCGCTCAAAGGCTCCAGGAGTCGTGTGTAAAGAACATGAGAGGCGCCAGATTTAGGATAACCGGCCCATCCAGCGGGATGATATTGGCAATCGATGATGACAGATTTCATTTTAAAAATCCATGAATCCATGAGTCCATGCTAGTAGGGGGAGGACGGGGGAGAGAAGTTCTTGCAGAATGCCAACTATCAGATGCAACAGGAATGACACAATCAGAAAATAACCCCTTTGCAACCTCAGTGTAACTGATCAGGTAAGAGTCACATCTGACAGCTAGAAGTACTTGGGGAAATATTTTTAATATATATTTTATTGATTTCAGAGAAAAGGGGAGGGGGGCAGAGAGATAGAAACATCAATGATGAGAGAGAATCACTGATCAGCTGCCTCTTGCACACCTCCTACTGGGGATCGAGCCCGCAACCCGGGATGTGCCCTGACCGGGAATTGAACCATGACCTTCTGGTTCATAGGTCGACGCTCAACCACTGAGCCACCGTGGAAGACACAGGGAAAGATTACTAAGGAACAGGATGCGTAGGTGATCTTGAGCATTATCCCACCGATTGCCTACTAGTCATAAAAGGACAAGTGCGCTGGTACATGGGGAGGCTACGGTGGCCACCACTAACCAGGAGACCCCACTCCATGATCACCGACAGCAAGAGACTCAGCTCCCGTGTGCCTCCTGGTGTGGTGCAGTGGGTGATATCACCTCAGTTGTCTCTTTGCCAAAAATGCTTGACCTGAACCTAAAAAGTGGGGAACAGGTAGACAAATCCAACATGTGGAACAACTGGTCGAAACTCTTCAAAGCAATTAATGTCACAAAACAAAACAGAAGGAAGACAAAGGAAAATCAAGCACAATGCATGACATTTTATTGCATCCTGGGTTTTTTTTAAAAGTGGTGGGATAATTTCAATATGAAACATACATGACAATGGTATCACTGAATTATGGTTCATTTTCTTAGGTTCAACAATGATAATAGCAATAATAATAATTTGGGGTATGATAGAAAAATGTCTTCATTCTTAGGAAACATAAAAGTATGTAGAAGTGATGTGCAATGGTGTCTGCAAACCACTTTTTTAAGCTCAGAAAAAAATATATAGATATGTAGAGAGGACAGGATGTTAACAGCTGATAGGTAAGTAACAGTTGATCGGTACAAATGAGAAGTGTATGAGTGCTTTTTCTTCTTTTGTCCGCTTTTTTGCAGATAAGTTTTCAATATTAATGATCAAAAATGAAGGAAAAATGTTTTTAACATTCATTAAATTTTTATTCCCACTAAGGAGAAAATAAACAAATGGGACTATATCAAAATAAAAAGCTTCTGCACAGCAAAAGAAACCATCAACAAAACAAGAAAGCCCACTGCATGGGAGAACATATTTGCCAATGTGATAAGGGTTTAATCTCCAAAATTTACAAGGAACTCATACAACTTAACAAAAGGAAGATAAACAATCCAATCAAAAAAATGGGCGAAGGACCTAAATAGACACTTTTCGAAAGAGGACATACGGAAGGCCAAGAGACATATGAAAACATGCTCAAAATCACTAGTCATCTGAGAGATGCAAGTCAAAACGACCATGAGGTACCATCTCACACCTGTCAGAATGGCTATCATCAACAAATCAACAAACAAGTGCTGGAGAGGATGTGGAGAAAAAGGAACCCTCGTGCACTACTGGTGGGAATGCAGACCGGTGCAGCCACTGTGGAGAACAGTATGGAGTTTCCTCAAAAAATTAAAAATGGAACTGCCATTTGACCCAGTGATACCACTTCTAGGAATATATCCCAAGAAATCAGAAACACCAATCAGAAAGGATATATGCACCCCCTATGTTCATGGCAGCACAATTCACCATAGCTAAGATCTGTAAACAGCCCAAGTGCCCATCAGCAGATGAATGGATTAGAAAACTTTGGCACATCTACACAATGGAATACTATGCTGCTGTAAAAAAGAAGGAACTCCTACCATTCACAACAGCATGGATGAACCTGGAGAGCATTATGCTAAGTGAAATAAGCCAGTCGGAGAAAGATAAATATCACATGATCTCACTCATTTGTGAAATATAATGAACAACATAAACCGATGAAAAAAAAATAGATCCAGAGTCATAGAAGCATCGAACAGACCGTCCAACCTATGAGGGAAGGCGGGAGGTGAGGGGGTAAGAGATCAACCAAAGGACTTGTATTCATGCATACAAGCATAACCAATGGACACAGACGCTACGGGGGTGAGGGCATGGACTGGGAGGGGGGCATACGGGGAGAAGAAGACATATGTAATACCTTAATCAATAAAGAAAAAAATGTATTCCCCCTCAGCCTTATTTTTCCCATAAAAGCTCCACAACTTCATGCCTCCTACTGCAGAAGTTTGTCCTTGGAATTAGGTAACAATTACAGTTATCTCTGCACTATGCGTTCAGTATTACAAATCCATATAGATTGTGATTTAAAAAGTATTTGAAAGTATAATAGAGCATCAAAAGTGTAATGAGCAGGGTAGTCTAGTAGGCAATACATTAAAGCTAGTGCTAATTTTTGTTTCTGGGCTTTCGATTTTTTCCAACGCAATCTCTTTCTTCAGAGACAGTTAGAGGAGCCCTTTGGTAAAAGTCAAGGCTGTCTTAGCCCAGGGCTCCCCTCAAGTTAACAACGAAGTCCAGCCAGGGTGACTACAAGGCTGGTGGGTGCATAGACTCCATCCCTGTCTTACCACATGTAACGATCATCGTGAGCTCACCACAAAATAAGCCAGCCGTGATTCTATATACCGATAAAAAAAATATATTAAAAGCTGCGGATTAAATATCAGCCTGAATTGGGGAAATTTACTCTAAAATTGATGGTGACAAAACAGATGGCATGCATATCTCTTTTGGCATTTGGCCCCAGACATAGAAAACCAAGGAAGCATTCTTACGCAGCAAATGAACACATTTTAGAGATGCTAAATTTAACTAACAAAGCCAAAACGTAACATATTCTTCACTTGTTTGTTTCTTATGTTCCTATCATAAAACAAAGTAAGGTATTAATACACAAATAGACTTAAAGGTCAGTTTTCTCATATTTAAAATGCATTTCCAATGGAAACAGACTCTGACTTAACCAAATTAACGTACAACCTTACATCACTAATGACAGCCCCCATATAACTGCCTGGTGGCTTTTCACCTTTATTCTTTGGACCAAAAAATGGCTTCTGCTTGGACTCGTTTTAAAATATATTAATAAATGATCCTTAACAATTGACAAGATAAAATGAATATGGAAACTAAAACCCAAAATAAACATATCTTTCTTTGTTCAAAATAATAACTGGTTATGAAAGATTAAAGACAATAATTTGTTATAGATTTAAATGATTCTTTCTAACCGCCACTGGCAAATAATATGCAAAACATACTTTAAAAATCAGGCAGTTTATAATACTAGTAAGTTTCCTCTCCTTTTGTATATCTTTAAAACTACCGATAATAAAAAATTTGGGAGTTCCTTTAAGTTAGTAAGAGGTTTCATAGTTTATTTCCCCAGGCGACAATAAGAAAAACGTTTAAAATGAGAGGCATTTTAGAATTCTCACTTCTGCAGCAAACCTATATGCTAAAAATATCTTGCCAAATAAATGAACTGCTTCTAGCGATGACCCATTTTAAAAGGAAAATCTAACTAAAATTTCACAAGTGAAATTAAATTGCTCTAATGGACTACTTACCTCAAAACCTATTTATGCGTTATCTACATTAAAACCATTCTAAGAAATAGTGTGAAACATTTCATTAATAATACTTTTAAAAAAATAAGCTGAACAAAAAGCCTAGGCAATACGCTTCTCTATCTGTGATCTCCATGTATTCAGTTCAGTGCCTTTCACTGCTTTCCATTTTCCAAAAGTAAATAAGTACAATTTTCCTGAAGTAAAGTCAGCATTGCTTGAGCTCTCTCAGCATTAAAAACAAAAACAGCAATAGTTGCTCTTGTCATTAGAAAAATATCTTCAGAGTTAAAAGCTTATCTTTATTAAGCATATTTTATATGCCAGAAACTGAATACATAACATATGTATTGCCTTAGCGAACCCTCCAGACAACCGTCTGAAGGAGAGACTATTATTACCACCATTTTAGAGAGGAGGAAATGAAGATTCAGATAAGTTAAGTATCAGATAGATGGCCAGGCATTGCCCAAAATCTGTTCTCTGCTTCTTTCCTAGGAACATGGCTTTAGCTGGGCGTATGACCATCCAGCCAGAGGGTACATCTGCCAGCCCATGCAGTTGAGGTGTGGTCATGGACCAAGTGCTCGCCAAGCTGCTCACTGGTGAACCAAGTTATCACCTGAGTGGAAGTGGTCCATGCACCTTCCAATCCACATGCTTCCCTCTCTTCTCATGGCTGGAACCCACATGTGGGGCTGAGGCAGCTTCAACCCCACAGACGATGACAGCACCCTAAGGAATGGCAGAGCCACAAAACAAAACAAAAGTGCTCAGTGAGCCTAGCCATCCTGGACCTCATGTCTAGCTGCTGCCTGGCCGGTGTGGCTCAGTGGTTGAATGTCGACCTAAGAACCAGGAGGTCACGGTTCGATTCCCGGGTTGTGGGCTCCATCCCCACTGTGGGGCATACAGGAGGCAGCCAGTCAATGATTCTCTCTCATCACTGATGTTTCTGTCTCTCCCTTCCTCTCCCTTCCTCTCTGAAATCAATAAAAACATTTTTAAAAAAATAGAGCTCCTGAAACCCTTGTCATTTCCAGGTGATGAGAATGTCTTTTGTTCCAATGAGGCAACTCTGCATGAGCTCCTGGATGGCTCCTCTCCCCCCGGCCCCCATTCTCCTGAAAAAGACAAGGGCTGAAATGGAGTTCATGCTCCATCACACCTACCTGATAAAGCCTTCTGAAAAATCCTCGTGCATGGGGCTTGGAGAGCTTCCAGGGGGATGAACGCGTCCACACTGGGAGGGTGACTCACCCCATCTCCTCGGGGCAGGAGCTCCCATACTCAGCATCCTCCCAGGCCTCGCCCTATGTACCTCTTCTTCTGGCTGCTCACCTATGTCCTTTCCCACATCCTCTGATACCCTGGTCAACGTGCATACATATTTGCCTGAGTTCTGTGGGCGGCTCTAGCAAAGCAAAATAACCCAAAGGGGAGGAGGTCATGGGAACCTCAGGTGTGTGGCCACGTCGTACAGAAGTTGTGGGCAACCTGGGCATCGAAGATGGGAAGCGGTCAAGAGACTGAGCCCTTCACTGTGGGGCCTGGTGCGACTCCGGGTAGATGGTGTCAGAACTGAGTGAAACTGTAGGGCACCCATCTGGCGTCAGAGAACTGCTTGGTGGGGGGAACGTCCAACATTTGGTGACTGGAAGTGTCGGAAGTATTCTGTGCGAGAGTAACGAAACAAAGAACACACCAAACCCTGGGGAGGGAGGAAAATCTGACATAGAGTTCCCATGTTATGTTATTTGAAATGTCCATTTCCCAATAAAAACTTACAACACACACATAAACAAGGAAATACAGCCCATCCACAGAAAATAAAGTAGTAAATCAAAAAGTGTCTCGGCAAAAGAGGCCATACAGACGGCCAAGAGACATGAAGAAAAGGGGCTCAACGTCACTACTCATCAGAGAATTGCAAGTTAAAACCACAAGGAGATGTCACCTCGCCCCTGTCAGCAGGCGGCAAGTGTTGGCAAGAGTCTGGATCAAAGGGAACCCTCGTGTGCTGTTGGGTGAGATTGCAGACTGGTGCAGCCACTGTGGAGAAGAGGAGGAGTTTCCTCAAAAAATGGAACTGCCTTATGATCCAGCAATTCCACTTCCAGGAATATGTCCACAGAAACCCGAAACACTCATTTGAAAGAATATATGCACCCCTATGTTCACTGAAGCATTATTTGATTTAAAAGACAACTGAATAAGGTAATAATTATAAAAGTGGACTGATGACTTTATGATGCATAAAACAAGGAATGGGGCTATAATAAAGTTTTTGTATGCTTTTGAAATTAAGTTGAAATTCATCTGAACTAGTTTGTTTTATGTTAAGAAGTTCATTGTAACCCCCAGGGCAACCACTAAGAAAATAACTCCCCAAAAAATCATAATAGCCTCAGGAATGATGAAGTAAAGGTCTATGAAAATTCTCCAGAAAAGCAACCACAGACTTTAAATGACACACTAGAAAATATATATTTAACACAAGACAGCACAGTCATGGAGGAATCTGGAAATTAAAAAAAAAAAAAATAGAAGACCTCACAGATCACCAATAGCAAGAAGGCAAACATATGCTACGTGATTATCAGTAATTAAATTACATATAAATAAGCCCTCCGTAAAAAGGCAGAGATGGTCAGAATACATATTTTAAATGATACAACTATATGCTGCATCAAAGAGACACTTTAGATTCCGAGACATAAGTAGGATGAAAGTAAAAGTTTATCAAGATATACCACGCAAACAGTAACCAAAAAAGAACTGCAGTGGGAATACTAATATGAAACAAAATAGACAGTAAGACAAAAATTGTTAATAGAGAGAAAGAAGGATATTTTATAGCAAAAGAGTGGGTAAATTCAAAAAACATACATAATGATTAGCATAAACATACCTGTACCTCACAAAAAGGCTACAGAATACAAAAGTAAAAACGACCAGAGCTGGAGGGAGAAGTCGCCGATTTAACAACAGTTGGAGGGGCCATTATTCCACTTTCCACAATGGATAGAACAATCAGAAGATCAACAAGGATAGGTACGACACGGAACACACAAGTGACACCGGCAAGAAGGTGAAAAGACAGTCCACAGAACAGGAAAAACTGTTCAAGTCATATGTCTCGCAAGGGTCTGTACAATCCTATGTAATAAAAGGTGAACGACCCAAACTGACCCTAAAGGCGGAACGACCGGGAATGACCGGTCGCTATGATGCGCACTGACCACCAGGAGGCAGGCGCTCAATGCAGGAGCTGCTCCCTGGTGGTCAGTGCGCTCCCACCAGGGGAGCTCCACTCAGCCACAAGCCCGGCTGATGGCTGCGAGCGCAGCAGCAGTGGCGGGAGCCTCTCCTGCCTCCACAGCAGCACTAAGGATGTCCAACTGCAGCTTAGGCCCGCAGTCGGACATCCCTCAAGGACTCCTGACTGCCAGCTGAGACCCGGTCCCCTGGGGAGTGGGCCTAAGCCAGCAGGTGGACATCCCCCGAGGGGTCCCAGACTGCGAGAGGGTGCAGGCCAGGCTGAGGGACACTGCCCCCCCCCCCCCGCCCCGAGTGCAGGAATTTTGGTGCACTGGGCCTCTAGTATAAAAGTAATTAGATAAATAACTATTTTTAAATCAGCAGAGGATTTGAACAGACATTCCTTCAAAGAATATATACAAATGCCAATAAGCACACAAAAAGATGCTCAACATAATTAGCCATTAGGGAAAAGCAAATCAAAACCACAATGAAATCCCACTTCGCATCCACTGGGGTGGCTAAAATCAAAAAGGGAAACCAACAACAAGTGCTGGCAAGGATATAAAGAAATTGGAACCTGTAAACATAGCTGGTTGGACTGTAAAAATGGGTGCACTCACTTTGCAAAACTGTTTGGCAAAACTCCAAAATGATGAAAGTAGAGTTACCATACAACCCAGCAACTCTACTCCAAGGTGTATACCCAGGAGAAATTAAAACACATAGACACACAAAAACGTTTACACAAACACTCACAGCAGAATTATTCCTAATAGCCAGAAAGTGAACACATCTCGACTGTTCATCAACTGATGAACAGATATGGTATACCCATACAACGCAATTTTATTTGGCTAGAAAAGAGTGAAGTACTGCTACAACAGGTGTCAACCTTGAAAGCATTATGGCAAGTGAAAGACGCTAGCCACAAAAGACTCCACAGTATATAAATCTAATATGAAATGTCTAGAACCGGCAAATATATAGAGACAGAAAGCAGAGTAGTGGTTGCCCTGGCCTGGGGAGTGGCTGCTAATGGGCACTGAGCTTCTCTGGGGGTGATGAAAAAAGGTTCTGGAATTACACAGTGGTGATAGTTGCACAGCTTTGTAAATATATTAAAACCACCTGAATGATATACCTTAAAATGGTGAATTTCATGGTATGGAATATCTCAATAAAGCTGTTATTTTTTTTAATCCGTTAAGGAAAATGAATACCTACAGAATGACTTAGCAAAAGAGAAAATAAATTATATTTTGTCTTAAATCACTCAGGGCAACAAACATTCACTGACCCATATCGTGCTAGGTCCAGACCCACAGGAAATTTTGTTGTTAACAAGAAAAAAAAATCAGTAATAAGTCTTTGGAAAGAATTTTGATTCCTTCCCCTAGTTTTCACTCTCAAAATATACAAAATGCTAATTTTAACATAGCAAACTATAATTAAAAACCCAATTCCAACAAACATCAAATATTAGCAGCTGCCCAAATCAACAACTAGATGCCAAAGATAAATTAACTCAAATTCTCTCTCCAGTCACACCCCTCTCCCAGCACAAGAAGGTCCAGGTAGGGTCTAGCCCCCCGGCCTTGACTGCCCTCTGCAGTGTGTGTTCCTAGCCTGAGGGTGCAGAGAAACATCCATTTCTCCATTCCTACCAGCATCCCAACCCAGGCTTCCTTCCATTTCAGATTTTCAGGGCCTACGTTTTATTCCTTTAGACATCTACCTCTTTCCTTCAAACACGATTAGTTACTGAGGTTCTTCAGGTATCTATATATACAAAAGCCTAAGCGATCATTACTACTGGATGACCGGCCGGTAGCTATGATGCACCCTGACAATCAGGGGGCAGATGCTCAACACAGGAGCTGCCCCTGGTGGTCAGTGAGCTCCCACAGCCAACCTCCTGTGGTCCCTCCTCCCAGACGTCCACCCCCTATCAGGACTGGGCAAGATGGCCCCAATTGGCCCCGATCACCAGCCAGGCTGAGGAACCCCACCCATACACAAATTGGTGCACCAGGCCTCTAGTATATTATATTTTAAGTCAGGTCATCAAAGCAAACACAGTTCCCTTCTTTTATATCTTTATTTCTTTTTTATTTAAATATATCTCTATTTATTTCAGAGAGGAAGGGAGAGGGAGAAAGAGATAGCAACATCAATGATGAGAGAGAATCATTGATGGGCTGCCTCCTGCACGCCCCACACTGGGGATCGAGCCCACAACCTAGGCATGTGCCCTGATTGGGAATCAAACCATGATCTCCTAGTTCATAGGTGGACACTCAACCACTGAGCCAGGCCGGCCAACATTTTTTCTTTTATTTAGTAAAAATCCCAAAGGGTCCCTCCAGGACGGTAACGCTTCTACCTGTGCTTGGTGCCCTGCCCTAAGAAAGCCAGGAATCGTGCCACCTCATATGCTTTGTTGCTCCAGAACGGGGTTGTAAAACAGATGCAGGAAACATGTGGATTTTGTGTGGCCTGAGCTGTTCTACAAACATTTTAATAACCAACATATTACAGTCAAGAGATGCTTTACATACAAATGGACATCTTCAGCTTCATTTAAAAACTCTGAAAATACTAAATTCCCATGTGGCAACAGTTGGGTGAGCTGAGTGGTGACACTTCTTTGTCCTCGGATAAAGAATGTCTCTTCTCTGCCCTAACTAACCGGTTTGGCTCAGTGGATAGAGCATCAGCCTGGGGACTGAAAGGTCCCAGGTTCGATTCCGGTCAAGGGCATGTACCTTGGTTGTAGGCACATCCCCAGTAGGAGGTGTGCAGGAGGCAGCTGATCAATGTTTCTCTCTCATCGATGTTTCTAACTCTCTATCCCTCTCCCTTCCTCTCTGTAAAAAATCAATAAAATATATTTTTTTTTAAAAAAGAATGTCTCCTCTCTGTGATCCTCACCACTTCACAGGCTTTCCACGCACAACGCATCCAGGTGGTTTCATCTGTGACCGGCTGCCTCTGAAGGGGTTGAGTCCAAATCCCGAAAGTCAAGGTTTTTTCTAATCATAAAGGGATGCCCTCCTCCCTTCTCTCTGGTTGTAGCCTGGGTGGGCACGTCCTCTACCTTTGCCAAGGTCTCCTGGTGTCTCGCTCCAACAGCTGCTTCACCTCCTCGGAATCACCGTCATGTCTATCATCTGGGCATCACCCAGTTACTGAATTCCTCCAGGGCGCGCCTGCAGGGGCATCTGCTGGCCTGGCAACCTGCTCCAAGAAGTCTAAGTCCAGGCCACATGGCAGACAGCATTGAAGACCTCACCCACAGACCAAAAGACCTTCATTTCCAGATGACTTCTCCTTGCAGGTCAATGTTCCTGCTCACTTCCTGAGTTCTGAGTTACAACAGTGTTTCTCCAACTCACCGTGCACACAACACGTTTGGGGGTCTTGTTAAAACGCAGACTCTGATTTCTTATTCAGTGGGTCTGGCACGGGGTCTGAACGTCTGCGTGTCTAACAGGTGACCAGATGCTGCTGGTGTGTGAACTGCACTTAGAAGAGCAACAAGTCAGCAAACTTACAAAAGGAGAAGGCGGTTCCTGCGATGAGAATTTTCTGAATGAATGAGACCTCCAAGACTTGACTTCCTGCCATTTTAAAACGACAAAAATGTTCATCTTTCAGCATCTGTGCCAACTTAATATCGGACTCACATAAATAACAGCCTTTCATAATGGTCTGTGAGAAGAAAAAGCAGATGGTTCCTTCAGCCATCAGGCATTGATTATTGCACATTCATTCTGTGATCAATACTTGGCATTATACAGAGGGGTCGGCCAACGTGCCATATATTCAGAGTGCTTGAAGTCTAGTTGGCAAAAAGACTACCAGGAACAAGCAGGGCACCCCCTAAAGCACCACCGAATCGCTCCACACTGGTGATTCCCAGGCAGGGTGCCATATCTGCATCAGGGGTGTGGGGGGAGGGGGGAGATGTCAAATCAAACACACTTCCCATTAAAGTCCCTTCCCTCCCCTCCCCAATTATGATGCTCACTCTACCCCCACCATTACGGTCAAGCACTGGTAAAGGAAGCCGCATTGACTTTTAGGAATGCCTTCTTCTTCAGAAGGGTAAGGTGGGGAGAAGAAGATGAAAACACTGTTTTTACTTGCTTACAGGAAGACAATGGAGATGTGGAGCCTGGAGAAGTAAGTAGAATTGGTGGGCATTCCAGGTGGGAGGCCTGTGCAAAGAGAACCCAAGAAAACTAGAGACCCTTCATGCTTTCTAGCTGAGGTCAGGGGCAATACACATCATGTCCTGAAGACCTCTGAGTATCAAGTCCATTTGTCTGAAATGAGGCCAAGCCTAAGGCAAAAGTGTACGAAAGGTCATGTCCAATTGCGACGTGACCTCTTCGTACCTGTACCCCACGTCACCCAGTATCTTAAAGCACAATCCCAAAGCCCAGGTTCCTCCCACCATGGGTCTCTATAGGCTCCCAAATACCCAGTGGAATTCCTGGGCCTAAGTTCCATTTCTTTGTGCTTTCATTCTTCCAACGGGTCACTGACAAGGAGTATGCTTAGTATTGAAAGGATTGTCTATTACTGAAAAAATTACCGCCTTAACCCATTACGGTCAGTGTAGACCTCCTACTTTTTTTTAAATATATTTTATTGATTTTTTTACAGAGAGGAAGGGGGAGGGATAGAAAGCTAGAAATATCAATCAGCGGCCTCCTGCACACCCCCCACTGGGGATGTGCCCACAACCAAGGCACATGCCCTTGACTGGAATCGAACCCGGGACCCTTCGGTCCATAGGCCAACGCTCCATCCACTGAGCCAAACCAGTCGGGGCGAGACCTCCTACTCTTTTAACAAAAAAAAGTTCCTAGTGCTAAGATTGTAGCAGAACTTTTGTTTGTTTGAGATATATATATATATATATATATATATATATATACATATACATATATATATAATTAAAAATATATATATATATAATTTCAGAGAGGAAGGGAGAGGGAGAGAGTGTGCTAAGATTGTAGCAGAACTTTTGTTTGTTTGAGATATATATATATATACATATACATATATATATATAATTAAAAATATATATATATATATATATATAATTTCAGAGAGGAAGGGAGAGGGAGAGAGTGATAGAAATATCAATGATGAGAGAGAATCACTGATTCATTGATTAAGCCCACAACCCAGGCATGCGCCCTTGACTAGAATCGAACCCAGGACCCTTCAGTCCACAGGCTGACATTCTATCCACTGAGCCAAACCAGCTAGGGCTGTGGCACAATGTTTTGTTAACAAGTCTTCCTTCCCTGCCCGTCCTTGGCATGGCTCACTGTGGTATGCCACTTGATGTGAGAGAACTCGTTTCTAATCACTGTCGTGAAGAAATAAATGTACTTCCTACTCCACTGGCAAAATATGACATGAGCGCGACTCCCTAAACAGCCAGCATCCACCTGCGTGGAGAAGTGTTAGACTCCCTGCCCATCACTGCACGCACCTACACAGGGATCCCAATGTCACTGCATCCAGTTTCCCCTCTTCCTGTTAGTATTTCCTCAAGTTCAGAGGCCCTTTACCTTCTCTGTGAATGGAGCAGCCTGCAGATGGGCTTCTAGGTGCAACTTCCTTTCTTCACAAAGCCACCACCTTCTTATCTGAACATAAAACCAGTGCATTGTCGTCCTGCCCCCTGACTAACCCTTCCAGGTTCATGCATAATGGCTCACGAAAAGAAAGACCTCTTCGCCTCATCGCTCGGGTTTTCGGGGATAAACAAAGCCTCGCGCCAAGCACTCCTCCCTGAACAGATGCCAAGAGCTGATTCATCCTCTGCATGACACCGGTGGTTTCATCCAGCCAGAAAGCGAAATACCCACTGGCGTGTACTTGATAGGAATCGCTCTCTCACTCTTACTCCACTGATGTGATGCAACAGCCAACCGTGTCATTTGACAAAGGAATTCTGTCGATAACTTCTGGTTTCTCTCTAAGGATAATGTGTGTCTCTCACCTCCCCGCTGACTTTCCAAGTGTCTTTTCAATAATATGGCTCACTTTTGCGCCAAGGATCCCCGAACGATGCTACCAGAGTTCCAGTCTCTTCCCTACATGCAGCAATGGCATCCATTAATTTTGTCATGGAAAGCTTTATTGTGGGCGTGTCCTGGAAAACTTCAATCGCGTAACAGAGAAGCCACTGTGCTTTGTTTGAAAATGACACCAAAACACCCATGGCTTCGTGCCACGGTTAGACAACGTTTCATAACAGGCGATGACGGGGGAGTAGGAGCAAAGGGATGGTAAACCCTACGATAAACAGTTCTGAGACCATTGTCACACTTCCATCGGCACTTGTCAATTTCAGGTACTGTTTTGAAATTGTTGCTCCCACAGATTCCCTTGTTTTTAGACACAGAGATTCGCATTTTATCTTTGCAGTGAGATTCGGGTCTCTAAGTATGTTTATGATGCACTGAACTGTGGCATTAGCATGACTATCTTCATCACTACTGTCACTCTTCCATGAACCACTTTTGAGCCGCTGATGTATTTTTGTGAAATGGGGAGCCCGCTTAAGACCAGCGACAACCAAAATGGTATTTTAACAAATGAACAAGCAAGTGATATAAGAAGTATACTAACCAAGACAAAGGGCACCCTGGGTAAGGTGAGCTAGGTTAACCAGTGCAGTGTTTATAGCACAGACACCATGTTTAATATTGTGAGTTTTAAGGACATGAGGGGCTTTCTGCTACAATCACAAACACTCTCATACATGCTCTGTCACTCCTACACCCCCTTTCTGATCTCATTTCCAACCACCCCCCTGGCCACCCCACCCCATCTTGCTAACCTCTGAACATTCTCACCTTTGGGCCTTCACAATGGCTGTTCCCTCTGCCTGGAACACCCACCCTCAGGTATCTACATGAATAACGCCTCTCGCCTCCTTTTAAGGCAGTGGTTCTCAACCTTCTGGCCCTTTAAATACAGTTCCTCATGTTGTGACCCACCCATAAAATTATTTTCGTTGCTACTTCCTAACTGTAACGTTCCTACTGTTATGAATCGTCATGTAAATATCTGATATGCAGGATGGTCTTAGGCGACCCCTGTGAAAGGGTCACCACCAAAGGGGTCGGGACCCACAGGTTGAGAACCGCTGTTTTAAGTCTTTGTTAAGGTCTCTTTCACCATGAAGCCTGCTCAACAATATTTACCTTGCTCTACTTTCTCTTTTTCCCAAAGCACTTGCCTCCTTACCTGGCATGCCATGTAATTTACTTATTTATTTGGTTTATTATCTGTCTCCCACTCCCACCCCTCCATTTCCAATACAAAGAAAACTTCACAAGGGCAGGGATCTTTGTTTTACTCATTGGTAGTTCCCGGCAACTAGATCAGAGACTGAATCACAGGAGGGCTCAATAAATAGTAGTGGAATGAATGAATGGAACTTTTCATTGCTTTTTCTTTCTGACCACCAAACTGTCTGGGACCTCACCTTGAGACTTAAACAGAAAATGGAGAGCTGGCGAAGATTTTCAAGCAAGAAAATTATACCAACAGGATGGGTATTACAATTACCCAGGTGAGGAGATGAACTCAAGTTTGGAAAGGCTGGTTGCTGAGAGTTTAGCTGAGAAGTCAATCCTTGAAAGAGATGATGAAGGCCAGTTTTCCAAATGACTACCAGTGGTTCTCAACCTTCCTGATGCCGCGACCCTTTCATACAGTTCCTCATGCTGTGGTGACCCCCAACCATAAAATTATTTTCGTTGCTACTTCATAACTGTAATTTTGCTACTGTTATGAATCGTCATGTAAATATCTAATATGCAGGATGTATTTTCATTGTTTGCGACCCACAGGTTGAGAAGCGCTGGACTAGGCCTTCTTAACTGGTTCATCTCAACCCCATAATGTACATATCTACAGATATATGATCAATATTTGTATAAACATATACATATAAGTATATATGCACGCACACACACACATATATATGTATATGTGATGAACTAATCTAGAAGCTAAGGACATTTTTCTATCCTATGGGTATTCTTTGTATAAAAGCTAATGACACCCTGGCCAGTGTGGCTCAGTTGGTTGAGCACCATCCGTGCCCAGAAAGGTTGCTGGTTCGATTCCTGGTCAGAGCACATGCCTGGGTTGCAGGCTAAATCCCTGGTAGGGGGTGTGCAGCAGGCAGCTGATTTCTCTCTCACATCAATGCTTCTCTCTCTCTCCATCTCCCTTATTCTCTCTCTCTCTAAATTAAATAAAAATATTTTTTTAAAAAAAAACTAATGACTTGGGTCATAGTTAAGACAACCATATTTCACAGTTTTCCTGGGAGAGCCCTGGGTTATATAGTTCTTGATCTGGTGCTCCCTTTTTACTCTCAGAAATGTCCTTGTCTGGACCAAAAAAAATTTACATAGTCATCCTACTTATAAAAGAAATACATACATTTCTTCTTATTCAGACATGCTGACCAAGCTTCTGAGGATTGTAAGGGAGTATGGAAAAGGTGACAGCCATAATTACTTGGAACACCTACTGGCCACCACTGCCATTGAACTATGAAAGACAGGCGATTCTTACGCAAAGGAGCACAGTTGTTGCAGAAATCGGTGCCGCCAACCATAGACCCAGCCCTGGAACCCAAACCCCTGCCAGGTCACCTGCACAACCTCACACCCTGGGAAAACGTTCCCACGGGGACAGACTCTGCAGCTCTCCTCTGCAAGCCCTCTGCACCCAGAGCTGGGACCCAAGCCTAAGGCTGGGGCCAGCAGAGAGGACAGAACACAAGGGCTCCTCCATCAGCCGTGTGGCCCAGAGAGCTTGGAAACTCGGAGAATGTGGAGTCGAGTCCTCACAACACCTGTGCTCTGAACTCTCAGCAAATCTCCAGAACCTGGACCAGACCCTCGGTCCCGAAACGTTTACTCCTATCTGCCGGAGCCACGCGCCCAGCAGGCCTACAAACAGGCTTTGCTGAGCTGCTCTCCCGAGTCACAAGAGTTGTCCCAATTCGTGTCGGCCCTGGGTAAACGGGGAAGTGTTCATTCTCATCGTTCTTGAAGACAATGATAGCATAGGCTTAGAGCCACTCTAGACACTTAACAACTTATGGATGCAACTACTTTATTTCCTATATATGTAAATAGATGGCAAGCGATCCATTTACCTTCTTTTTCTATCTTTCTTGCTATTTTTTTGATATGCATATATTATTTGTTTTATTTGATATGCATATATTATTTGTTTTACTTTTGTTATCTTTGCATTGAACAATAAGAGATTGAAATAAAGCAAAACTCAAAATGCGAGGTCAAGAAAGAGTGGTAAAGTAAACAGTTAAGATTCCTTAACATGTAGGATGATCATATAACTTATCATCCAAACCAGGACGCTTGTCTGTATGAAAGGGATGCATTTGAAAGTTTGGTAAGAGAGGTCAACAGGAATTAACTGGGGCTGTTGCAGGCAAAGCAGGAGGTCCGGTCAGCCTTCTGATCCCTCACTGACACCCTCATTCCAGAGACAGTCTACGCGCCAAGAAGCCACCCCTGCCTCCGTCAGGTCAACCAAAATGCAAACGCAGTCCTCTCTCCTGCAGGCCAGGTCTGTTTCTCCACAAGGAAGCTGGCAATTCCCTACCCAACACACCATGCAAAACTGGTCCGTTTTTCCCCCGCGGAAGCAGGCAGCAGCACGCTGGAGCGTGGCCCAAGCCAGGGCCACAGCAAGCCCAGGTCTGGAGCCTCAGGTGCCTCTTAAAGGAACACTTCACAGGAGGCAGCATCCTGGTAAGACGGTACCCAGGTACCAGGCACAGACTTAACAAGTGTTTGAACGACGGATCCTTTCCCTGATGCCAGAGCATGCTGGGCAG
The DNA here is from genome assembly GCF_964212035.1 of Myotis nattereri. NCBI lineage: Eukaryota > Metazoa > Chordata > Mammalia > Chiroptera > Vespertilionidae > Myotis > Myotis nattereri. The sequence continues at coordinate 6,380,774 of NC_138082.1, forward strand.
AGCCCAAAAGCCACTCTCCTGCAAGACACATTCATCCAGAAGAAAGGCCGTAGCATCTGTCCTCAGTCCCAGGTAACAACCTTCCTTGCTTTGCCTTTTGCTGAGACAGTGACGGACAAGGCTTTCACAGAGTAAGAAAACGTGCGCATGGCCCATGGGAAACAGAGCCAATGCTCCCTTTCATCCCGCACTTCCTGCTCAGAGGGGGTCCGCGCTGCTCATGCTCTTCGTTAAACTGCGTCCTGTGGCTGGTGAGTATTCCTTTGCTGGAACCTCCTCCCTCACGTGCACGGAGGGAAGACCATTTCCGTCATCGCGTGGCGATGTGCAGCACATAAACCATCGACCATGGTGGCAGGAGCAGGAAAGACTCATGGCCCCAGGCTGCTCAATGTTGTGATGGAGGGCACGGTAAAGCGACCCATAGCTGGGGGGCTGGGCTGGGAGCAAATCCTGAGAGTTGGGAACCACCTGTCCTGGTGATGGTGGAAGAAACTCCTTTAGAGCGAATGAGATTAATGCAGCCGCACTGGAGCCCTTTCAGCTGGCTGACACTACTGTCCCAGGAGCCATTTGCGACATGAACAAGAGCTCGGGAACCTATGACGGTTTCCCCCCATAAGTGGTACCATCGTATTAAATGCAAAGACACTTTTCATTAATACAACTGTTTAAACTGCTCCACATAACCACAAGTGAGGCCAAAGTGCGCCAAAGAAATAATCAAAACAAACAGCTTAAGTATGACTTTTTAAACGTACAGAGAAAGGAGAACTGAGCTGGTTAGGCTGCTGGTCTCCCCTGAAAGATCAAGATGATGTTTTCCCCGCCCTCTCCCCTACCCCACCCCATCTCCCAACAGTGAGGTGGCTAATTTCCCAGGAACACAATGACCCTTTATGCGAAGCTCCCCTTGCGAGGGAGGCCATCTGCCTCCCACACTATATAAACAATCCCTGCAGGAATCTGCTGATGACCAAACAGATCAGCAGCCTCCGGACTGTCACACCATGAATGACATCCTCATCCCAACTAGGCCTCTTGCTGCAGTAAGGACAAAGGCGATCCTAGTAATCGGTCCTTCTTTGTCTGTAGGTAACTCCAGGTGTCCGTTTAATCTCTCAGGACACACAGCCATCTGTGAGGGGCAGGGTAGCTCTCTCTAGGCAATGAAGAAATGAGCCCTTAAGGGAAAAGGCGAAAGAGTAAAAAGAAAATCATACTTGCCTGGCCAGGGTGGCTCAGTGGTTGCGCCTTGACCTATGAACCAGGAGGTCACGGTTGGATTCCCTGCCCAGGTTGTGGGCTTGATCCCCAGCGTGGGGCCTGCAGGAGGCAGCCCATCAATGATTCTCTCTCATCACTGATGTTTCTATCTCTCTCTCCCTCTCCCTTCCTCTCTGAAATAATAAAAACATATTTTTAAAAAAAAAGAAAATCATACTTGTCAGACAAACGAGTGAGCATATGAAATTTCACCAGGTCTAATAGAGGACTCTACTAATTAAGTTACAATCTTTTTTCTAAATGACCAAGCACAGAAAACTACTCAAGAAGTGACAAGCGCCACACTTGGACAAAGGCACAGGTACAGTACGCATTCAGAGTTTGCTGGACTCGGGGACGGTGAACACAGAAACACCCCAAGAGGCGAAAGCCTCGGGCAAGTTTGCCGCTGCCCACCTGTGTCTAGGTCTCTAGGACGATGCTCGCAGACGCGCGCCTCCTCGGAGCTCAAGATCCCTGGGTCCCTGGAGCTCTGTGAGCCCCTGCGGCGTCTCCACAGCCGTCCCACTCCGAAGGCAATCAACGTGCCCGTAAAGACGCTCCTAAAACTCAGAGTCACCGCCGCGGGAAACGCTGGGGCGCCGCCAGCAGAGACACGGGGCGCGGGGAGCCCGCCTCTGCAGCCGCACGGCCTCGCGGGCGCCGACGTCCTCACCCGCAGCCCGGTGCCTCCAGGCCCGAGCCAGCCCGGCGGCTCCCACTCGCTCCGCCCGCGAGGAACCGCAGCCTCCGCGCCCCGGGGAGGCTCCGAGCCCCGAGGTGCGCGCCCGGGGTCACCCACCCGCACGCGCGTCCGGACTCCCCCCGCGCTCCGGGCCGCGGGAGGCAAAATGTCAAATGAATGGCCGCGCTGGGGCGCCCGGAGGAAAACAAAGCCGCCCCCGCGGGCCGGTGCCGGCGGCGGAGGGCCGGCGCGGGCGCGCACTCACCGGGCTCTGCGGACGCGGACGGGGACGGGGACGGGGACGGGCGCGGGGCGCGGGGCGCGGGCGGGAGGCCCCGCAGTCGTCGGTGTCGGGACCCGCGCCCGGGTGCTCTCCGCCGGGCCGCGCGCCGCTGCGCGTCGCCTGCAGCTCCCGCTGCCACGGGGCCGGGGACCGTGCGCCGCCGTCTCCGCCCCGGGACCCACGGCAGCGGCCGGAGAGACGCGGCGGGAGCGGGGCGCGCCCTCAGCGGCCGTCCCCGCCGCCCCCCGCCGCGGGCCGGGGCTGCGCCCGCCTTTGTGCTGGCATCGTCCTCGGCTCCCACGGACCCGGCGCGCCTCCGGCAGCTCCACGGGCCGCTCCGCGCCGCCGCCCACCCGCTACGCCGCGCCCCCCGCGCGCCCCGCGGATTGTGCCGAGTCAGCAGCAGCGGCGGCGGCGGGGACGCGCGGAGCCATGGCTCCCGCCCGTGCTCCGAGACGCCGGGTTCGGGCGCCGCGAGGTCCGGGCGCAGCTCGGCGGCCCGGCCCGGCGCGGCGCGTCCCCGATCGGCCCGCAGCGCCCGGCTCGCCGCGCTCGCTCTCCGTGCGCGGGCCCGGCCGGCCCCTCTCGCGGCTCCCCCGGCCGCCCGGCCTCCCTCCCGCCACCACCTTCCTCCGGCCCGCGGGCCCGACGCCCGCCTCCACCCGCTGCTCCCCGGCCCTGGGGGCGAAGGGCCCGGCAGCTCACCTCCGGCAGCGCCGGCGCCCCTCCCGCCGGACGCCAGGGCAGCATCTGCCCGCACCTCCCGGCGGGGCGCGCGGCCGGGGGCCCTCGGCACGTCGGGGACCCGGGGAGGAGACGGGGAGAGGACGGGAGGGACGGGCAGACCTTGGCCAGCGGGACCTTCCCGGGAAGGTGAGCGGGCGGGTGCGGCGGGGCGCAGACGAATCCGAGGCTGCGGAGGAGCCGGCTGCTCTCCTGCGGCGCGAAGGGCAGGACCGTCACCGGCGCCGCGGAGGAGGGGGGGCGCCCTCCGAGGTCGTGCACCCAGACTCTTCCTAAATCCCACGGGAAAGCTGAATGGAGGGGTGTCATGCCTCGATTTCCCCACCTGCAAGGGCCAGACCGTAATACCCCGTCACCTACACCGGGTGTGGTCACGATTAAAAATGGATTATTGAAAGCGCTCTGAGCTACTTTACCTACAGAGGGCACTAAAATGTAAAAATGCGCTATGTTGATATTCCCGGCTTTCTCTTTGCCTCTTCTGTAGCATCTACACTGACTCAGTACCACTGGGGGGAAGAGTAAAAACGCTGAAATGTAGGGACATTGCCCCTGGGCGTGGTATCTATCCAGGGATGGGAAAGATTTGCTGGATTTAAAGTTCAACAACTGTACCTACATGGAGGAGGTCCCAAAACATTCCCCCCCCCCAAAAAAAATAGTGGATATCCGTAATTTGGCTTTTTTTTTTTTAATGTGTGCTCTCGGTATTCATCTCTCCCCCTTCTCCGGTAACTAGCGGGGGGGGGGGGGAATAGGTAGGAAGTGGGGGGCTGCCCTTCCCCCTGGCGCAGGAATGATACCAGGATACTAACACCTGCCACCTCCCACCTCCGACCCAGCTGGTCATCCTGTTACAGACCAAGCACAGTGACTGCTTCCCGGATGGGAACATTGGTCCAGCAACTCAGTCTGGGGCTTTGCGGAATCCGTTCAGAAAAAGAAGCCCTTTAAACTAGGATGACTCATTTCGAAGGATGCAAACCAGTGATAACAACTACCACCAATGCCTGTGAATGCCGCCAACTTCAAAGGAAGGGGAGCTGAGGGAGAGAAGAAGGTGTCTTTTAAACCTTGGAAGGCAAATGTGACTGAGTGAACTCTACCCCTGAAGCCAATTAATCTCCGCTCCTGATCAATGCCCCTCCTGGATTTCCTCCCCTCAGTTCAGCTGTGTCCTGTCACATGTAACAAAAAGCCCTGACTCGTTTATTCCCCTGCCTCTGTCCATCCCAGGCAGTGGTTCTCAACCTTGGCTGCACATTAGAATCACCTGGGAATCTTTTTAAAATCCTGATTTCTGCTGTGGAGAACAGTAAATGTTATATCTTTTACCACAATCAAAATAAATACGTAAAATAAGTTAAAGCAAGAAACCCTGCCCTAACATACCCCCTCCCCCCTTGGGACCAAAGCCTGGAGAGGACATTAATTTTGAGGCTCACATCTGTCACCCTGTGGGCCTCTCCTATCTCTGCCTTCTCCCATGACCCGCCGAAACTGGAACAGATGTCTTGCTTTTACTTCCCCTTCCTGTCTCCCCAGGACTTCCTTTGGCTGGAAGCAAAGCCTTTATAACATGTGCTCCTTCCCAAACCTAGCCTCATCACTAAGCCAGGATGGGAGGTTGGGGGAAGGGCGGGGGGGGGGGGGGAGGATGTTAGCCTACTAAAGAGAGAAACTAAGTCGGAAGGCAACTTTAAAATATTGCTATTGTATTATTAGCAAAGGATAGTTAACTTCTAAAATACCTTCAACATATACTATCTCATTTGAAAAATTAATTCCATTATTATCCCAACTTAATGGGTAAGAAAAGAAATCACAGGAAGACCAAGTCATTTGCCAGGACTAGCACCAGGCCTCTGACTCCTCACTTAGTATTTTTCTTACTGTGGTGTATTGTCTCTTTGGTTGAAATAGCTTTTAAGTTATTTTTTAAAGTTTTCCTTCAGATACCTAAAGTTAATCTCCCACTCAAATCATTCACTAGCTTAGATCGCTTTTGTATTTGTTTCAATAGTTGCCTTGTCAGTTTATTGTTTTCTTATTGTTTTCATCTCTTCAGCATCTTTCATAATACTCCTTATAACATTTTCAATTATATTCATATGGGAAGAGCCCCAAATTGCTTGTTGAATGAGTATATATCTTCACACTCTCTTGAGAGGAGAAGCCAAAATAAACTTAAAGATATGAAAAAAGATCCCGCAAGAGAATGATATTTTGGTTATATAATGAAGAAACACAATGAGTGTCTTAAAAATCCTAACTATCGGGCCTCTAGTATTCTATACTTGGCATATTTTTCTTGTTGATGAACAACTAGTCAGATAAACCCAGCATTTTTGCTTGGCTCAAAATTCCAACCAAAACAGGATTCTGTTTGGGGAGAAGACTGTGGGTGATGCCATTGCTTTTGGCCAAAGAAAAGACATCTTTCCCAGAAGCTGTATCCTTATTGCAACCTGTGCCAAGGAGTCTAGGTTGTGTCTTAATTCACAGGCACACAGAGGTGACAGGTGATTCAGCATTAACCCAAGACGACTTACAAAGAAACAGAAGGATAGAAATACATTGTGAAATTAAAAGCAAGGGCGAAGTCCTAGGGAAAAAAATACAGAGGTTAATATGGTGCCCTTTTAAATGCTATTCTCGCCCCTTGTCTTGGGGCCAACGTTATACCACAGACAGCTTGTCATTTTATAGCATTTTTCTTGGTGTTCCAACCCACCTCCTCTGGAGGACCAGCTCCTCGCTCTCTGCCCTGTTTTGTATCCTGGGAGACAAATCCACGTGCACTGTGCACAGACTTTCTCGGAGAAGGATAAGTATTTCTCTCTTAGCCGCAACCAGCACGGCTAGAGAGCGGACGAGTCCTGAGTAGGGGTGGCTGGGGATTGAGAAAAGGAAAAAAAGAGACAGACACAAAGACTTTAAGTAAAGCTGGGGCCGGGTGGGATGCTGGCCTCTGATGGAGAGACAGGGACCCAGAGCTGGTGCAGCACGTTTATTATATACAGCCTGATACCAGGACGTTTTACGAAAGTATTAGACAAAGGAAATTATGTGAAATCATGGTTAAAGATCAAGCTGCAATTCTTCATTCTTGTGGCTTCTTTGTAAATGTCACTCCTGGCTGAGCCCGGATAATTGTGTCCGTTCCTGCCACCTGGCTGAACTTAGAGAATGAATCCCACCCCTGGTGCCTGAGCTAAAGGTCAGGCTGACAACATACCTGCCCCTGGCAAGGTATGTTTCCAGGACGTGGCTCTGCTGACGCCACTGAACTCAGCCGGCTATCGGCTCATGCGCCTTCCCAGGCGCGCTCTACAGAGAAGACTGGCGGGTAGCAGGAGAAAGGGGTTGGAGTGTTTGCTCTCCACTCCCTCCTTGACTTGGTGATGCAGTTACAGGCCGTCCCCCTGCCACTCCTCCAGGCCTCGCTGGATTCCAGGACATCAATGCCTCCCCTTGTCCCTTTGCACCTGTGGATAGTAGCAACTTCTGACTGTGGTTGGGCCCTGGATTCCTCAATATTCCTCATTAGTTTTTTTTAACTCTGCCCACACCTTCTTGACATTCTGCATTGCACCACAGTGTGCCTTCTATTACTTCTGAGCTCCTCACTGGCATTCTTTTCTGGGATATTTACACTTTGAGAAATGACAGATTTCGACACAGTCAGAAGTACATTTAAAAAGGAAGTCTTTACAGTTCAGATCAATAGAGTTCAGGTCCATAGAACTCAGATCAATTTCCATCAGGCCATTTCAAACCTAGATTCATTGAGAGTTTATATCGCTGTTTTAGAGGCTCAGGTTGTTTCGATTTTTATTAATTCACCTGGAGGATGACACAGCCATCAGGAACCCATTCATGCCAAACAAACTCATAGGACACTGAATTATATTTCCAGACTTCCATTTATCAACTGGCAGAAAGAAATCTCTGGCACCAGGAACTGCTAGGCCATCAGCTCAGAGTTCTTCCTCCTCGTGGATAATACCATTTAGAGTCTCAAATTACAGATCAGAGGTTTGCATCATTGGAAACAGAGTTAGAACTAGAGGACTGGATATTTTTAAGGGTTTTCATGTGAATTTATTCAGACATAATGAATTGCTTATACACTTTAAGTGTATGCCTACATGAACAACAAAAACAAGCAGTACTCACAGGGAATATATAAAATGATGGGAATGAACAAGTTAAAACTAAATAACAAATGAGTGAATCTCACAAGTACAAAGTTGAGTGGAAGAAGACAGAAACAAAAGAGCGTACATTGTATGTTTCTAGTTATGTAAGTACAAAACAAGGAAAGCTGATCAATTCCATTTATTAGTCAGGACAGTGGTTACCTTGGGTTGAGGGTTAGGGGGATATGACTGGAAGAGAGCCACAAGGGGAGATGCTGAGAAACCGTGTTCTCTTTATTAATCTGGGTGCTAGGTCCACAAGTGGATTAGTGTGTAAAATTTATCAACTTATCTATATATATAAAAGCCCAGCGACTGAACGGTGGAACGACCAGAACGACTGGTTGACCAGTCGCTATGACGCACACTGACCACCAGGGGGCAAACGCTCAACGCAGGAGCGGCCCCCTGGTGGTCAGTATGCTCCCACAGTGGGAGCACTGCTTGGCTGACCGGGATGAGCGGCTGCTCCCACAGCGGGCGATCCCCACAGGCCATGCCCCCCACCAGCGCACGAATCCGTGCACCAGGCCTCTAGTACATTTACAATAAGGGTGCACATTTTGTATTTGTATTATACTTCAATTAAATTTTTTTTTTAATTATCAGCACCACTTCTAGAACTACAGCTTCCCTTTTTTGGACAACACTATAGACCTACTGACCAACTACCACCAACCATGCTTCTCCAATGGGGTGTTCACCATCAGTACTAATGCTTCTAGCATGACATTGTCTGAAATAGTCATGTCCAGCGTCACAACTATTTTACCTTAGCCTCTCATGCTCTCTGGACGTCTTTCAGATGAAGCATAATGGTAACACTCTAATCCCATTCACAAAAGTTCTTAGAAATAATGTCTTAGACCGGGCTACTTCTGGAGAGAGTTCCCTCGACTGGAGGAATATCATAAAACCAAACCCAAGGCCGCCTAATGGCACCAGCGGCCCCGACGCCAAGGCCAGAACTCCCCACAGCCTTGCATGTAGACAAAGATGTGTCCCATGGCCATTGCAGTTCTGTTTACTTTGTCTCCATGTTGACAAGTGGGAACAAGCATTGTGTACTCAGCCTACCAGCCAACATATGGCTCCTCTGGTTTGTCGATTAAAAGCAGCGCTTATCTTGTGAACTCCGTCCTACCGGTAAAAGTTGCCAGGCCAGAGGGACTTTGTTTAAACAACGTGCAGAACTGTCACTAATGAGAAACCCCCCCACAATGAAGACTTTCATTACTTTTTGCCTTGACCTTCTAAAGGAGAGTCACTTCTCTGAGTACTACTTGTAATTGTTTCTAATAACTATAGTAGCTTATTATTTTAGGCCTAGATGGCTTTGGTTCAGTTGATTTACATAAGAGTTATCGCACCCATTTTCAAAAGAAACAGGAAAATATTCGTGGCCTTCATAAGAACCACCTTTTGGGGAAAATTCTGGCTTATTACAACTTCAATGAAGATATTCAACGTACAAAATCTCCCAGAGTGTTCAGTATGTAACAACAACATGAGAAAACTACGCTGTGATGGAAATTGTGAAATATCCCTCTTTAAACCCTCCTCTTCATGACAATCACACTTCCTGGGGGAGGTTTCCTGACACAGTTATGAACCCTCCAACCCACTTTCTGAAATCCAGGTGCAACTGCATCATGTTTCCTTTCGTTAATTCAAGTTGTGGCGCATCGAGGCGTTATTAGTCCCCTCTGCCCCCAGTATTGCCACCAACACGATGTATCACGTAGGAGCTAGAGAGCGGGTGCCCTGGCAAGGTGGGGGTTTTTCTGCCCGCTCGGTCCCAGATGGAAGTGCACGGAGGAAGGCCATTCTCTTTTTATTTTTGTTTTATTTTATTTTATTTTTGGCCACTCTCTTTTTAGAAGAGGCATACTGATTAGTTTCTGTAACCTGGCTGTCCCGAAGCAGCGATGGGTTTGGGGAACACACAGCACCCCACAAGCGTATGACCTCCCACTCCAGGAGACACTAATAAAGAAAGCCTTTTTCCCTGCAACAGGACACGGACTTGACCGGTTTCCTATTTGTATCGGTTTCCTATTTCTGCTGCAACAAACTACCACAAAGGTAATGGCTTACACACACACACACACACACACACACACACACATTGCAGTTCTGGGGGTCAGAGGCTGCAGTCACTTCACTGCACCGAACAGTCCTGGTATCATCAGGCCTCCTTCTCTGGAAGCCCGAGGGGAGAATCCACGTCCTTGTCTTCTCCAGCTTCCACAGGCCACAGCCTGACTCCAGGTCTACCTGGAACGCGGACCCAGGGGGCCTCGGCCGCCTGAGGACTTCATCACCAGGCTGGTTCCTCTCACGGTAGCAAGCTGGCTGCGCAACCCCATCTCCCTTGCACCCTTCTTACCCTCAGCCCATAGGCAGAGCGAACACCTCCTCCTCCTGAAGCCCCCCAGCAAGGTTTCCTGAGGTCCCATTGGTTTAAATTAGATGATGGCTGGGATAGAGTGGCTCATTGGTTCAGGCCTCCATCAATCAGGGACCTGGCCCTACAGATGGAAGTGGAGTCCATCCCACACCAGCAGCCGGCCATTAGAGGTTTGCTTTAAACCCTCACTTCCCGAGGGTGTAGTCAGGTGCTATGTGTGTGATAGAGACGATGTCCAGAAAACGTAGAGTATGAGCCCCCCACTTCCACAAGAGACTGACTTCTCCAGGAGCCCAGAAAGAGGCCTGGAGCCATAGAATAGTGAGCAACACTGCCTCTAGCTCGGGAAGTGAGGGTGTAAAGCAAACACCTCTAATGGCCAGCCCTGGCCAGCCTCACCATCTTTCTTGCTGCTGACAGGATTCTTCCTGGATTCTTTTCCTCTCTAAACCCGAAGCAGCTGGGGCTGGTAGACACTTCTCCTTGGGGTAGCCTCCAGGTTAAATCTACTCGCAGGCTGTTTGCATATACATTGTGCAAGAGCCGGTATGTCCCCGAGACACTGTTGCCATGAGAACTCTAAGGAAGATGAGGGATGTCATCACATCATCTCCCGGGAACAATAGGAGCTCAGCTTTGCTGCTCTGTGCATAGACTCAGCTAATTGTTTTTAATAAGTACGGGCTCCTTCAATGTTCAGGCTGTTTTTTCCCTTCCTTAGTCCCTGTACCCCAAATCTCCATCCGTATGTCCCCCCAGCCTATCCCACAGAGCAGGCTCTTTTACCAACAGGCTTCAATCTGAAATAAGATTAATTTCATTTCATTTTTTAATTTTTCCAAAAGAGAAAAGAGACGTGCATGTGTCCATCACTGATTTTTTAAAAGCACTATTTGCCATATTTATTTTAGTTTTTGTTTGTTCGATACTATTTTTTAGAACGATGACAGTTTATATATAGCTAAATAAACCCTAATTCTCACCTTCTTCCTTCTTCTCCTCTAAAAATAACCACTACCTGAAGTTGGTGCATATCATTTCCATTCTTTTTTTTTTTTTTAATTTCTGGGATTTGGTAACATTTTTCTCTATGTGTATATGTCCAGATGCAAGATATACTATGGTTCAATCCTAATATGGGTAGGATCCCAGCAAGAAGCTGATGACACACTCAACAGGGTAATGAGAACAAGGGAATGAAGGAACTTTACAGAGGTATGGGCAGTTTCAGAGAACAAGAGATGGCGCTCTGGCCATTGTGGCTCAGCAGCTAGAGCACCAGCCCACACACCTAAGGGTCACGGGTTCAATTCCAGTCAAGGGCATGTGCCTGGGTTACAGGTTTGATCCCTGGGCCCTGTCAGGGCATGTGTAGAAGGCAACCAATTGAAGTTTCTCTCTCACATAGATGCTTCTCTCCCCCTCCCCCACCCTTTCTCTCTCCCCCTCTCTCCTTTCCACTCTCTGAAAAGCAATGGAAAGAATATCCTAATATAAGATTAACAAGGAAAGGAGAGAGGGAGGGAGGGAGGGAGGGAGGGAGGGAGGGAGGGAGGGAGGAAAAGACATGGCTAAATAAATACCATATAATTCACACATTGAATGTGTGTAATTCTATTGTATTTCACATATGCAAACTATATGTGCATCTATCACCACAACCACTTTTAGAGCATTTTTTAATCCCAAAACAAATCTCCTACTTCTTAGAAATCACCCCAATACCCTTTCTTTTTCAAATCTTTTGGTTGCTTGCTATAACACCACAAAAACTAACATTGCTATCTAATTTATACAATTCCTTAACTTACACAATATACACTATTCTTCTAAATTCTGACTACAAAATCTAAAGAACTAAACCAGATATGTTATGGTAACCTATTAAATGTATTGGTAACATTCATGTTCTTCCCTTATTTATAACCCTGGTGGTCAGCGCACATCATAGCCAGTGGTCGAACTCCCGAGGGGACAATTTGCATATTAGCCTTTTATTACGTAGGATGAAAGCGCAGTCTTTTTTACTTTATTGAGATGTTCAGTTTATGCAAGTAAAGGAACTGACTCCTGGTAACACTATAGTGCGAGAGAGTGTTTTCCATGAATACCTATTTTAGGAAGCCAGGATGCTTTCCAGGAAGAGAGTATCTGAGGGTAAAAAATGAAACCAGCCAAGCTGTCAAAGGTTTCAAGAGACAATATGTGCTTTAGAGCTAATGTAGGAGCTTGATTTTTATTGTCAATATGTGCAATTGGATGTGTTACCTTGTGGGTCTTCTGTACTGATGGTTATGGGGAAACAATGAAGAAAGCAACATGCATATGGATTTCTCTATTTGTGGATGGCCAGAAGAGAAACAATTCTACTTGGTAATATAATCTTATCAAATAATGTTTTATGAAGATTTTGCCTTTTGCCATCTTGTTTCACCAAGATACCCAAGTGATCCCTTAATCTCAATTTGAATGTTTATAGTGGAATATATACTTATATTCTGTAGGAGGCTACCACAATTGTAGCAAGGTACCATCTGTGTCCAAATATAGTTAAGAAATATCTATAAAGAAATCATAGAACTATAGCAATAAAGAAACAGATCCTGAGAAATAAGATTTATAAACTGATTGTTTGGCATTCAATGTCTGGATGAAATGTTATTTTAATTTCCACTATTTCCACCACCTGAAATTCCCTACATTTTGGAGATACATCCTTGTTGTACGGTTCACCTGTAGCTTGTCTCAGAGCCTTGTGTTTTGAAGGGCTGGGTTCATTCTTTATTACTATGACAAGGAGAAATATTATTACTTTCAGGAATACTTATCTGAATACATCTCTTACATTTAACTTAACGTTCTTTAAGATATGGACTATGTGCATGTTTCTTTATGTGGTTTTAAGAGACAGACATGACTTTTCCCATTCCACATATCCTGTAGGCAAGATGACCTACCCTTGAGTTCCTGCAACATTTCCAGTTTGTGCTCTTTGCCTGGGTGTCCTTTTACTCCCTAAGTGCTCTGGTTTAAATAATAAACGTAAGAAGGGAAAACAATCAATAAATTTGAAAACAGAAAATATGTATAGGGCTACTAGGTTATTATTTTTTAGTGAGTTTAATTAGTTTGTGTCTCATAATGACTTTAAGTTGTCAATTTATGTACATGGAGTTGTTTATAGTCTTTCCTCATTATCCTTTTAATCTCTATAATTTTTGTCTTCTCTCTTTTTTTCTTGGCCAGCCTGGTCAACAGTTCATGAGTTTTACTGATTTTCATTCGAAGAACTAGTTTTTGGTTTCATTGGCGAGAGAGAGACTCAAGTCCAAATAATTCTGTCACTTACTGGCTGTATGTCTCTAGGCAAATTACTTAACTTCTCCCAATCTCGGTGGTCTCAATGATAGAATGAGAATGTAAGTACTACATCTTCAGGTTACAGCTAGGATCAAGTGAGGCGATAGGTCACACAGATTCAAAAGATGATATACACTGTTATTACTACTCAATCAGAAATATCAGACAGCTGAACTGTGTGAGACACTTTAAAGAGAATACTCGTGTTTCTTCCTTATTATGTATTATCCTATTAAGACCAAAAGAATAACCTTAGGGAATGTAAAATGAAGCTGCAGCAACATCACCAGAACTTTGACCTTACTCTTGTTTGGTCAGTAGAATCTACTTTCACAAAGTTTTATTGGTGTGCCTGCTGCCAGAGATCTTATAAGAAGCACTAGAGGCCCAATGCATGAAATTTGTGCAAGGGGCTCCACCCACTGGTCATTCCAGAAGGTCATCCAGAAGGTCGTTCTGGAAGGTAGTTCTGCCGTCTGGTCTAATTAGCATATTAGCTCTTTATTATATAGGATTATTACTAAAGACGAATTCAACTAACAGATGGTATCTTCGCAGCCCTGGACCGATTCACCAGCTTATTAAAAACTAAGATGCCCTAACTGGTTTGGCTCAGTGGATAGAGCATCGGCCTGCAGATTGAAGGGTCCCAGGTTCAATTCCAGCCAAGGGCATGTACCTTGGTTTCGGGCACATCCCCAGTAGGAGGTGTGCAGGAGGCAACTGATCGATGTTTCTCTCTCATCGATGTTTCTAACTCTCTATACCTCTCCCTTCCACTCTGTAAAAAACCAATAAAGTATATTTAAAAAAAACACACAAAAACAACTAAGAGACTCCTCCAAATTCTAATCTTCACACCCAGAGCTAATACCTAACAAAGGTTTGGCTGTCCACGTGAGGTGAGAAACCGGTTAGTGAATTTGCCATTCTCATGTCTCATTGTCCCCACAAGATATGGAAACTAAATTTTGTGTGTTTGCACTTCTTTACCCACAGAGCACTTTTTCGACTCCGAGGGGAGGTGGTTGTAGGTAACTCTGCTGTCATTGGTGTATCTGAAATGTCAAGTCATTGCTAAGAAAGCACATGCCTTTTCCCGGCCTACAGACTGAATATGCAAATAGTCAAGGGAATGAGACACAGCTTCTTTCACAGACGTGTTCAAAATGTATTCGCTAATTTGCTCGTGTAACAAGGGCTTACCAAGCATCTACTGTGTGCCAGGCGTTGTATTTGGTGTTGACAATAAGAAGATCAAAATAAAAACAACAAAACTCCTGTCCTCAAATAGCCTACAGCAATGGTTCTCAACCTTCTGGCCCTTTAAATACAGTTCCTCATGTTGTGACCCAACCATAAAATTATTTTTGTTGCTACTTCATAACTGTGATTGCTATTGTGATGAATCGTCATGTAAATATCTGATATGCAGGATGGTCTTAGGCGACCCCTGTGAAAGGGTCGTTCGACCGCCAAAGGGGTCGCGACCCACAGGTTGAGAACCGCTGGCCTACAGTCTAATTAAGGGGAGATAAGACTCTGACAATTATAAGGCAGTGCAGTAAGTACTTTGGGAGGGAATAGAATGGCCTCACAGAAGAGGTAACATTTCTGTTGAGTTCACCATACTGACAAAAGGCAGGGCGAGCCTGGCAGCGGGCACAGAGTCTGCAATCACAAAGGTCTGCCAGGAGGCGTGAATTCCAGGTTCCCCTGGGGGACCTGGTGCAGATGAGGCTGGTGAATTAGGCTGAAGCCATGAGCAGTTTGGGCTTCATCCTGTTTGATGGAAAACTACTAGTTCAAAGGGGGGCCCTCTAAATGCTTCTTTAAGCAAGGGACTGAGAATCAGATTTACCTTCTTAAAGATCATTTTAGCAACATGAAGGATTTACTGGGAAGGGTGCTTGGAAAACCAGCTGTATGATATCATACTAAGAAAGGCTGTGATCCACATGGAATCCATGTGAAAAGATCTTGTTATTTGAATGGGGTCAACAATATAAAAATATTTTATCAATTGAAAAATCAAGAGGGAAATCAGGAAAAAGCAGACACTTAAAACAATAAAACAAACTTCTAATGTAATGAATTCTTGGGTATCCAGACTGGTCCTCCAGCAGATGAATTAGTTTACGGAAGACCATATTATTTCTCTAACGCTGTAAGTGCTTGAGTTAAGTGCTTATATGGTTTGCTGGATGGTAGAGAAAGAGAAAGGCACTAAATTTAATCAATACGGCTCCCTGACTGCTGCTTCATATGGAGATTGGAGGAGAAGGTGAAAACTCTCATTACCTCGAAGTGTTTGGATTATATGCCTCAGCTCTGCAGCTAAATCAGAGGTCGCTGCAAGAGAAAATGGACATACCGAGAGGATAATTGCTTTTTGCATTGGCTCTCCAAACTACTCCCCCCACTTTTCCTACCGAAAGCTTGGTTTGGCCCCTTCCTCTGAATAGTGTCTGCGGCGCTCCTCTCTCTCTCTCAGCGGAGGGGCTCGCGGTTGGATGGCCATGTCTCACAGCTGTGGTTTGATGGACATTCTCTCCCTCTCGCGTTGAGGCGCAGCTACCGGAGGAAATAGAATAATAACCAGATCGATGCAGTCAGGCCCTTGCTAAGCAAAGGAGGACCCATCCGGGATCTGACTGCATTCACTTGAGGGCTGAGGTTCTGCTCAGCTGCGCCCCAAGGATCGGCCTGGCGGTGGTAACAGGTGTTCTGTGCAGCTCGTGAAACGCAAAGCCGTGTGGTCTTTTCGCCGTAGAAAGCTCCGGGTTAAGTGTGAATCCCCAGTCTGACAGCAGAACCAAGAAACGGCTGCAGCTTTATTTTCAATACTTTTTTTCGTGTCTTAGCTACTGACAGATTCAGAAATATCTATTCACTTACAAGGCGAGAAATGGATTACCCGGAAGAGACACAAGACAAGCGAGCAGATTCCATACTCTTTCCTCCCCATCTGGCCAGCACAGGCGAGGCTGAAAAGGAGCTCGGTTTTTTTCCTTTAAGGGGAAGAATGTGTGAACTCCGTATGTTTACCCATTTTCATGCTCATAAACTATATGTGCTCTTTTCTGTTCAGAAGTTGCCTGATCCTTTCGTCCTCCCCAAACGGAAAGCGTTTCCTGATCTCGGACTCTCACCTGCCGCAGGGTGTGTGTTCGCCGAATCATCCAAACGCCGCGCGTTCGCGGGGACCGGACCGCTAACTGCAGAAGGAGACGGACCTGGGACTCCGGGAGAGGAGGGGGGATGGACTACAGGTCCCGGCGTGCGCCGCGTGCGGGCACAATGCCGCCCTGTCGTCATCCGGGTCACGGGGCTGCGCGTCCAGGGCGCGCCGCCGGATGCCGGATGCCGGTCTGGATCCCGCCCCGGGCGGAGGGCCCTCCTGGGCCGGGAAAACTACAGTTCCCGGCATGCCCTGCCGCGGGCGCGCCTGCCTACGGGACGGATCGCGCCCGGGAGCGGGTTGGTTTAAAACACGGATTTAGTTCTATGGAAACCGGCCCTCCTGCTGCGGGGCGGAGCCACAGGCGGACCGATGGACAGTGGGATGAGGCTGGGGGCCCTGGCGGCTGAGCCGAGCCCGGGTGCGGGCCCGAGGGAGGGAGTCTGCGGCTCGGAGAGGCCGCCCCCGCCCCCTGTCCCCCTCGCGGGCCGCGTCCGGTCTTGTCTCCGGACCTCAGGACGCGGCTTCATGGCGCCTTTGCATGGGAGGCCGGCGAGGCCGGTCGGAAGCGAAGGTCTTGCATCGCCCCGGCGGTGGCTGACGGGGGGAGGCCCGGAGAAGCCTCAGTCCCGGCCTGACACTGGGGGGAGGCATCGGGCTCCGGGACAGCCATGGCGGTGCGGATGGAGCTGGTGGGGTCACCTGTCCTGCCCCCGGGCCGCCTGTGACAACGCGGGTGCTAGGAATGGACCTTCTTCCCAGCGGCCCCCGGACCTGCCCCGGGGTTCCCCCCCCCCCCCCCCAGTGCCCCATGACCTGCGCGAGGCGCTGAAGATGGAGGAGCTTCGGCATCTGACCCTGATTTGGAAAAGCTCCCGTTAGTTCGGCTTGACCGCCCACACCCTCCTCACGGCCCTGCCTTGTCACCCGGTCCTCGAATCCTTCCTGTTCTCTGTTCCCCAGTGAAGCGAACATGTCTGGTGATGAGAGAGGCGGGAACTCTGCCAGCCAAACCCTAGGTCCTGATGTGTCTGAGAGCGGCGGAGAGGACAAGCTGGACTGCGATGCAGTAACAGACCACCGAGCAGCCTCAGTGGCTTAGAAAACACTAGAGGCCCAGTGCACGAAATTCATGCGGGGGGGGGGGGGGGGGGTGTCCCTTTAGCCCAGCCTGCACCCTCTCCAATCTGGCCCCCCGCGAGGATCAGGCCTAAACCCGCAGTCGGACATCCCTCTCGCAATCCTGGACTGCTGGCTCCTAACCGCTCACCTGCCTGCCTGGTTCTGGTTGCCCCCATCTGCTCCCTCCCTGCTGGCCTGGTTGCTCCTAACTGCCCCCCCCCCAAGCCAGCCTGGTCACCCCTTACTGCCCCCTCTGCCGGCCTGATTGCCCCTAACTGCCCCCCCTTCTGACTGGTCACCCCCAACTGCCCCTCCTGCCAGCCTGGTCGCCCCTCTTGCCCCCGCCCCCCCACCTGCCAGCCTGGTCACCCCACACAGCCTGCTGTTCAGTCGTTTGGTCGTCCCTCACTAGCCCCCCTGCGGGCCTGGTCGCAGGCAGCCATCTCTGAGGGCATGAGGGTTAATTTGCATATTCCCTCTTTATTATATAGGATAGGCTTATTGCTCAGTCGCACTGGATGTCATGGTTGTGCTTCATGTCATCTTCCCTCTGGGATCTGGCAGGCCCTGTCTGGGATGTTGCCCATCTCATGCAAAGGCGGGGAGGGGAGGAGAGATGGAGACAGTGAATGACAAGTTAGTTCTTTAAGCGCCACCCACATTTCATTGGCCAAAACAGGACACAGGACCACCTCTGAGCTCAACAGGACAGGGGGTGCAGTGCCACCACAGGAAGGGGCGGGGCTGTGTTGAGAAATAATAGAAGCTACTGCACTAACGTCGTGACTTTAATCTCAGGTGCACATAGAAGCTACGATAACCAGACCCGTTGTCTCTCCAACCTACATCAGTGCTACAGCTTCTGAAACAGTCACAGTCCTGGAGCAGAGGATGAGGATCGTTGAGGAACAGACCAGTTCTCTGAGGGATGACCTAATCATGTTGGACTTCGGTGCAAAAAGGTAACAGGTGGACATGAACTCGCTCGCTGCAGGCTGAAGAACTTCGCGTCACTGGTTATTAATAAGGTGTCCCGGGGTGCGCTGTTTGGCAGATGAAACAGGTGTTTACAAAAGAACTGAGAAATAATAGCTTCCAGTTGCATCCTGTGAGAGAGCTACTACCACGATTCCCCTGAACAGATATTCGATATCCCGTTTACTGTCGACACCTGATTTAAAACCAACATGTAATTTTTTGTGTAATGAGAAAAAAGTTTGGTTCTTATTTTGTAAATCAAAAATTGGCTTTGTTAGGTTAGGTGGACATCTAACCTTGATTCATGCCATTAAGATGGACATTTTCTTTTCCCAGATTTATTGTAAATTAAAAGAGAGGTTTTAGGTCTTAAAATTTTATAATTTAGAATGAGGTACTCAAAAAAATTGTTTTTTTTTTTTCTCCCCTTGTGCTGCTAAAGAAGTTATTACCATTAAATGTTGGATTATCAATGGCCTGAGAAATCTAGGTGCAAAAACACCCAATATCAGATTTACTGGTATGATTTATTTAAAAGTACACACAGGCATACCTTGTTTTATTGCACTTCCTAGATAATGCTTTTTTTTTTTTAAATTGAAGGCTAGTCCCTCCACCAGCAAAAGGATTACAGCTCACTTGATTGTAGTACTTGCTTTATTGTTGTGGTCTGCAACCAAACCTGCAATATCTCTGAGGTGTGCCTCTATGTTTCCTGTGTGCCTCTCATAAAGACCTAAATTAGTCTAGTTGGTATTATAGCACCCATAGAGTAAAAAACTCTTCAGCAGTTAAAGATTAAATGTTTATACATGTTGAGTATGTTGGAACAGGAAAGGAGTGTTTATTCTAGCCTTGTTTAAATATTTTTTTAAAAATGTGAGTATATTGCTTCCATGCTAACTTTAATTCTTAGTTCACTATTACAGAATTAGACTTTACCATGTTTTATGTATCACTGCTTTTTACATACAAAAAGTTTATGAAAAGTTCATATAGAAATAAGCAGCCATTAGAAAGTCAGTGATCTTTGCCCATCCCACATAGTTTTTCCTTAATACTGCTCTCTACATGTAAATGTGGAGGGAATGACAGCTGCTTGTTAACTAAGTGTGATTTTTATTCTTAGTAGAAATAGTGCATTGTCTCGCTGGTGGCGATGCCGGTCGTACCCATTGCATTGCATAATTTTGTTGTATTGGGATCTTTGTCCAGAAACCAGTTTGAAACCCCAGAGTGTTTAGAAGCACCTAAGAACCAGAACATCACTAGTCCTATCCAGAGTGAAGTAACTTGTTCGGGGAAAACGGATATTTTGTGGAAGAACTGTGAGTTTCTGGTGAATCGGATGTGCCACCTGGAAAGCCTCATCCAGTCCTTGAAGATGAATATCTTTTGTCTGCAGACTGAGAGGGACACGAACCCACAGAAAGCAGGTAGAGAGAAGAGGGCCGTGGGAGTGCGGTGCTGTGTGCGTGCCTGATGAGTGGACGATGCTGTTCCTTCCTGCGCGTCCGCTGCTCTCTGACCCTCCCGTGCTGTCTGGCAGCGTTTCTGAAGGACCGGCTGAACACAATACAGGAGGAGCACTCCCAGGACCTGAAGCTGCTGCACCTGGAAGTGCTGAATTTGCGCCAGCAACTCAGAGACGTGAAAGAGGAGGAAGACAAGGCCCAGGACGAGGTGCAGAGGCTGACTGCCACGCTGGAGATGGCCTCGGAGACGAAGGTTTGGGTCGAGAGCTCTGAAACACACTCGCAGCAGGAGTTGGTTGGAGGAGGCAACAGGCCTGTCAGACTGACTTTTAAAAATAGGTGGTGTTGATGTGAGGATTCTCGACATTTAAAATGTATCTACATGGATAACTTAAACGAGGTGTGCTATCAGTAACTGAGTACTTATAGAGCCCTTACACTGTGCACACGGCTGAGGGCCCAGCGATATGAGGTAGTCTGTGCTCTTTAAGGGCTTCTCTGCCACCTGGGAGAACAAGGCATAGCTTGAAAAATGAAACAGAGACCAAATAAAGGCGTGGAATGTCAATGGACAAGTATAGGGCAGTAAGCGAATATTGAAGAGTTTTGTGTTGGATGGGTTTGAGAGGGCGCATATGCCCTATCTTTTCCTCTAGAATAGGTCAGGGTAGGCTTCCAGAAAGAGGTTTTAGAAGACGAAGTGGTGAGGTGAGGGCATTTCAAGTCGCACACACACAGGCAGCAAAGAATAAAGACAAGGAAAATAAACTAACAATTTTGTTTTCCCGCCACAGGCTAGGCAGTGTAATAGATGTTGAACAGGTTATTTTGTTTAATCCTCGCAAAACCTGTTGATGTAGGATATTATTGTCCCCATTTTAATGATGAGAGTACTGGGGGCCGAGAGAAGGCACTTCTCCAAGATCATACTTCCCTGTCTTCTTCCCATGACCCAGGTTTGAACCTAGATCTTTCCACTGGGTGCAGTTAGGGGGAAATGCATCAACTAGCCTGACAGGAGTGAACATTTGTCTGTGGGAAATAAGTTGGAAATTGGCTCAGGGTCACATTATAGAGCAGCGGGCGCCAACCTTTCGGTCCTCACAGACCAACAGTGCTCCGTGGACCACCAGTTGGCGACCACTGTTACAGGAGGGTCTCAGAATCAAGAATGAGTAGTCGGGTTTGATTGGAGGGGGTGATTAAAGTTTTGGATACGGCAATGACGTAAGGAACAATAATCTGGCAGAAGTGTGGGGCAATGATTACAGGGGGAGTCAGGAGAAGAGCTGGGAGGCCGGGAAAGACTTAGGAACGCATTGCATTATTGGAGGCGTGAGCCTTCCTAGTTCTGAGTTAGGGTCGTGGCATTTAAGAAGGGGATGTTCTGAGAAGATAGATGTGCTAGAATATGGTGCTGGGTAGGGCCTGAAAGTAGGAAAGAGGACCAAGACGACTCCTGAGATTTCACGTACGTGCTGCCTTTAGTAATAATATAGAAGAGAATCCATTGTGAAAGTCGTGTTTTTCATCCTGAACTCCTAAGCATGCGTCATCTTGAGCCTAGCAGAGTATAGTACTTAAAGAAGTAGGAATATGCTCTGTAAGAAAAATTTCTATCAGTTCCCAGGCTCTCCTCCAGTTATTAAATCATACATAGGAAGTGAGTGTGACTAATCCCTTTTTATGATCTAGACGGAAAAATTATAGAAGTCATGAACCAAAGTAATAATCTCATCATAATGGCTTCAGACTCACAATGAGAAGTATTGATAACTGTATTCAGAATAGCATTTATAGGTTGCCAGATAGAAGTCTAGATAGTTACTCCCTGCCATTGCAGATCACTTAGAACCCTTTCTTCTTCTATTTTAGAAGAATGCAGCCATTATGGAAGAGGAGCTGAAGACCACAAAGCGTAAAATGAACCTTAAAGTTCAGGAGGTAAGATAAAAAGATGCTGGAGGGTGCAGGGGGCATTGGAATTGCATGAGAAAAGTCAAGAAAGTAGAATGAACAGAAACCTTTGAAGAAGGAAATATGTGACTGTGTAATAGGAGGAGTTAAAAAATACGTCACATGACATTTAAGTGAAAGCGCCTGCGTTTTGGCATAAGACTTCCTTTTGCCTCGATACAGCCATAAAGCAGAGCCCGGAGGGAAATGGTTACTGCAGAATCCATGCGGTTGCCCGTTACTAGAGTAACTGAGCACCATCATACAAAGACCTTTCAAACTGCAGTTCTGTTTAAAGTAAAAAGCTTTTAGTCAGCCTGCTCATCTAATTTTACTGTGAAACCTCCATTTCAGCCTGAGTTTTAGGAGATAAAACTCTGTTGATTGGGAATTGTGAAGCAGGTGGCTGCTAAAAGTTGTTGGTCTAAAACTTTGAAAATAGAAGAGTTACTCAGTATACACAGTGGCCTAGAAACCTCAATATTAATATGACTTCATAAAATCAATGGCATGTTGCAATTCCCAGTTTAAGCTGGAAAGAATCTTCTTACCTCATGATAGAAGAGACTCTTTCTTTTATCTCTGATTCACTTTACTGTCATTTACTGAGAGAATAAGGTAGTGGACCCCAATTCTTGAGTGTCAGTATTGTCTGCTATTTAAGTTACTTCAGTATTTGTTTAGACCTTTACATCTCAGAACAGAATGAAATAAGCTTTCAGAAGTATGTTTATAATACTATGGGATTAAAATATATAGATGAGGAAATCAAAATATAGGGAAATAAGATTTAAAAATAGATAGCCAGAAAGAAACACAGAAAATCCATATCCTAAGGTATGATATTAGTGTTTTTCAAACTTTTCCACAACAGCCCATTCTAAGATATCTATTTACACTGCAACACTGCCCACATGTACATGCACACAGACGTTTATGAAGCGGCACTTACTGTTTCTTATTCTTTGCTGTGCTTGCTCATACTTGCTTTGTATTCTTTGTTTTTCCTTTTCCAAGTGCTGCTTGCAGCTTGTTAATGAGTCTTGACCTGAAATTTGGGAAACAGACTTACACTATAGGATAAAAACAACAAATTTGACTCTATTTCTTGGAAGATTACGCATTAGAGAAAAACAGAAGCCTGTTTCTGAGTAGTCATAAGCTAGTGAAGGATGTTTGGGGGCGAGATGGCATGTCTGGCAAACTTCCCAAGTGACTCTGACCTTTGTTAAGCTGCTCTGATGTTCCTGGGTCTTGCCTAACTGCACTGTTGCTCTGTAGCTGCGGAGACAGCTGTCTCAGGAAAAGTGCCTGAGGACTTCTCTTGAGAACTCTGGATCGGCCATGCTGCTCAAAATACAAGAGATGGGGGCAGCAGTGGAGGTGGAACGCAAGCAGGTAGACATCTTTCCTCTCCTTATGTTTAGGAAAGAGAAAAGCTGACCATTTTACCTATTAGCCTATAGTTTTGATAATTTCCTTTAGATTTATTAAATTATTAACTTTTCTTTATGTTACTACTATTTTAAATATTTTAAATAAGAAAGGACCTGCTATCATTCAGTTTGACACTCAGTTCATGAACGAGGGAGCTGAGGACCAGAGAGATTAATTTGCCTCAGGCTTTGAGAGGTGAATGCGTAGCTCCTGGGACAGGATCCTTCCCACCACATCATTAATCTCTATCCAGAGTTTGACCTTAGAAGGCATTACCCTGGCCTCATGGTATTTGTATGTGATGTGGATAGGAAATAAAAATTAAACTGAGCTAATACTTAGAGCAGAAAATACCAATAAGTAAAATAATCAGGGATGTGTTTACAGGTCTGTTTTCAAGTCTCACAATTTATTTTAATATACTGTTTTTGCCTTTATCATACTTGTTATTTGGAGTACCTATCTGTAATTTAGAATATTTTTAATTCTAAGCAATTTAAGGCAATTAGTAAAAATGCAGACTTATACCCTGGCCGAGTGGCTCAGTTGAATACCTATCATGGGAATATATAATCTTTACTTTAACCTAATATTATTTTAACTAATCATTATGTAATTAACAATTAATAACTTAATTATTATGTTATCCATTATTTTAACTTAATTATTTTGATGGCTGTCCTGCACAATAGAATTACAAAGAGAATTCCTAAGGAATTTGTAAGTGGTCCTTTATTGCTATGACTTGCACTGCCAGTATGGTAGCCACGAGTCACGTGGCTATTTAAATTTAAATTAAAAATTTTTAAAAATTAAAAATTCAGTTTCTCACTCACTCTGGCCGCATTTTAAGAGCTCGACAGTCACTGTGACTGTGCCTGCTGTGTGGTGTGCACAGGGAGCTCCATTGGCCAGCATGGCTGAGGCCCCGCCTCTGTGGAGATCTCAACTGTAACGTGGAGGCGAACTCCCTTCTCCTCCAGTGATGCCTCACACATGTGCTATAAGGTAGTTTATTAGAATCTTTACCTTACAGAAAAGGAGTTTTTCTTGTACAATTTCAGGTACAAATTTTGCAGCAAAACTGCCTGTCCCTACGCAGTTCTATACAGAACACTCAAGAACTACTGGCACGGGAGCAACAAAAGAAAGGAGAGTTGGAGGCTGCTGTCTTACAGCTCAAGTCTGACCTAAGTATGGGAATAGGTGCTAGAAATTACACTGTAGTTAGTTTTTTGAGATTTTATGCAAAAACTCTTCAGATCCCAAATTCTTGAAGTGGCCAGTGTCATTAGTATTTCCCATGGGCCTGAATGTAAAAAAAATGCCGATTGCCTTTCCGTCTGTGGCACTGAGCAAAGAGAATGTTGGTGACCCTCTTAATTGTAAACTATTTTTATTTAGATATTTTTTTCAAATTTATTTAAGCGTTTGTGGACTTGGGAACATTTGGTTTCTAGAATCTAGATTGAATATTGGATAATGGAATGTTAATAAGGAAATAAAGCCATTAATCCTTGCTAATCTACTGATTCTAATCATTTATCATGTCAGACCCATCATTCTTCAAGTTACCAGTTTATTTTGGTTAACCTCTATTTATAGAAATGGATGTAAGGTGCCTTGGAGCTTAGATTAATCTTCTCATTGTACAGATGCATAAACCGCATCCTTAGAGGTGTCAGAGCTAAGAAATGGAAGAGTCTAGACTTGATCCCAGGTTTCTCAGAGTCATGCTTCTTCAGCCCATCAGCCCTTACCCTGCTGCTGTTTTTATTTTTATATATTTTTATTGATTTCAGAAAGGAAGGGAGAGGGAGAGAGAGAAACATCAATGATGAGAATCATTGATCCACTGCCTCCTGCAACCCCCTACTGGGGATCGAGCTCCCAACTGGGGCATGTGCCCTTGACCAGAATTGAACCTGGGACCCTTCAGTCCACAGGCTGATGCTCTATCCACTGAGCCAAACCAGCTAGGGCTATTGTTTTTAATACATAGTTGTAAAGTAGTTTTCAGATAGTCTTGGCTCTAGAGATCACAGAGTTACAGGAATGTGCCTCACATATGAATACACTTCAGTGGTTTACACAGAACTTTCACAGTAATGACCTCATATAACATGCATGCTTCCCAGAGTTACAGAAGGAATAAATGGTGAAATGTGGCTGAACCTGGATCTCTTGACTCCAGGCCCAGTGTTCTTGCTAGTGTGCCTTCTCTGCTCGCTGGCTGTGGCAGGGGCAGGGAATACCAAAAGGGAAAATGAAAATTATGAAAAACAGAGCAAAGGGCAACCCATTCAGGGTTCTGACTTACTGCTTTAGCAGAAAGTACGCTTTTTCCTGATAGTTGTTGAGTAGTGAGTTATTCAGTGACATTCTCACTGATGATGCCCCAAGATAATTTCTGTCTTCCTATGATTGCATGGCTACGAAAATGTGTTACATTGTATGGTGCTACCGCATTATCTCATTCGAGCCTTCCAGCAGCCTTGTGAGAAAGATAAGAAAATAGAAGCCATTTAAAAAAATAAGATCGCTATCCAAGGACCCACAGTAAAGAGGATAGCTGGGACTAAAACTGTTCCCCTCTTTCAGTCTTTGGTTTTATTTTCACCCTACATACTCTCTGTAGTTGAAAGTCTTTTTCTCCACACAAAATCCTCCTGAGCTCCAGATGGAATGTTACTGCCAACTAAGCATCTATACATGGTGCCTTTCAGCTGCCTCAGAACGCATGATGAAGACACAAGTATTACGGTCCTTGTTCATTCTGTCCCCAAACCTGCGCCGCACCGTCTTCCCTGCTGCCCCAGTCTGAACGCTAGATATTTTCGTGGATTCATCTGTCTGTTGCCTTTGTCCTACCTGTCCCCCACCATGACCTGACAAGTTACCCCTGCTTGTTACTTCATGAGTCCGCTTGCCCTCCGCACCCCACTGTCATTACCTTAGAGCCAGCTCTCATTGTTTTACGCTGTGGTTACTGCCACAGCTACTAAACTGACCTCCCTGTCTCTGTGAGCCTCTGCTAGAGGGATCTCTTGAAGAAAAAGCTTCTGGTTGTGTGGCCCCTGGCTGAAAGTCTCTCAGATTCATCATCACCTGTGCATGGGGTGAAATGTGACCTCATTTCCCTTAGCGTGGCTCTGGATCAGTTTCTTGATAATTTCCTGGCTTAGTTTCTATAAAGAAGTGTTAGAAATACTTGTATCCTCCTTATTGCCACAAAACACAAGCAAAAAGAAAGAAAATCAGAGCTTCTAAGAGAAAACATACTGTGCGGTTTCAGTGTAGTTGCACTGCGTCATTATCATCGTAGTGATGTGGACTCTGTTTTTAGTTTCTAGAGATGACCTTATTTCCAAGTTGGCTGAAGAAAATAAGGTAAGTTCTGAGGCGGGAGAGTGCAGAGGTGTCTTTCCTCTCTTCACTAAGCGATCGTTCCTCACTCGTGTTGGTTTATAGTCCTGATTCTTCTAAAATCTTTATTTTTAAAAAACTTGGTGTGAGTTGCATGTTCAGAACAATTGTCAACCAGATCTTTTATTGATCTTTTCTATTTTTTAAAGTTTCTATTTCATGTATTTCTGCTCTAATCTTAACTATTTCCTTCCATCTGTTTACTGTGGGCTTGTTTGTTCTTTTTCTCGTTCCTTTAGGTGTAGAATTATATTGTTTATTTGGGATTTTCTTGTTTCTTGAGGTAGGCCTGTGTAGTTATGAACTTCTTTCTTAGAACTGCTTTTGCCACATCCTATAAATTTTGGAAAGTTGTGTTTTCATTTTCATTTGTTTCAAGATAGTTTTTTTAAATCTCTTGTTTGACTTCCTCTTTGATCTGTTGGTTGGTTAGTAGCGTGTTGTTTAGCTTCCACATATTAGTGTTTTTTTAAGTTTTCTCCCTGAAGTTGATTTCTAGTTTTATGCCCCAGTGATCATAGAACATGCTTGAAATCACTTCAGTTTTTTTGGATTTATTGAGACTATTTTTGTGGCCTAATAATGATCTATCCTGGAAAATGTTCTATGTACGCTTGAAAAAAAAAATGTGTATTCTGCAGTTTTCAGATGAAATGTTCTATAAGTGTCTGTTAAGTTGATCTCGTCTAATGTAATATTTAAGGCCATTAATTTTTTGGTCTGGATCTATCCATTGATGTGAGTTGGGTATTAAAATTCTCTACTATTGTATTACTGTGGATTTCTCCCTTTACATCCACTATTAACTACTTTATATATTTAGGTGTTATTATATTGGGTGCATAGATATTTACAATCATTGTAACCTCGTTTTGGATTGACTTTATAATTATGGATGTTCTTCTTTGACTTGTTTTACATTTTTTGTTTGAAAGTCTAATTACATTTTGTCTAATGTAATTAATGCTATTGCAGCTTTCTTTTCATTTCTGTTTGCATGGAATATCTCTTTCCATCTGTTCACTTGCAGTCTGTATGTGTCTTTCCATTTGAAGTGAGTCTCTTGTAAGTAGCAAATAGGTGAGTCATGATTTTCAGTCCATTCAGCTACACTGTGTCTTTTTGTTGGAGCATTTAATCCATTTACATTTAGAGTAATTAATGATAAGTATGTATGTATTGCCATTTTGCTAATTGTTTTTGTTTTTTCATAGTTGTCTTCTGTTCCTTTCTTCTTGATCTCTTCCATGTAATTTGCTGTTTTCATTTAGTGTTTTGTTTAGGTTCCTTCCCCTTTGTTCTTTGTGTATCTTGTAAGGTTTTGGGTTTGTGGTTACCATGAGGTATATGTATATCATTGTTATCTATAGCACTCCATTTTAATGTGATAGGTGTTTTAAGTTCATATACAGGGTGTCCCAAAAAATGTATACACACTGTAACATCTGATAGATAGCTCAATTTTTAAAATGAAATGTATTTTAACGAACACTACCTTTATAATTATTCAAAGTATGTGTAGTCATTTTTTGGGACATCCTGTATATTCTATAAGGACTACATTTTTACTCCTCCTCTTCATGATTTATGTTATTGATGTCATAGTTTAGATTTTTATGTTGTGCAAACACAAAGTACTTAATTGTTGTTTGAGTTGAGTTTGATACTTTTTTCTTTAAACCTTCATAGCAGCTTTTTAAGTGTCTGATTTGCTGTATTTATTGAATATTTAGCTTTACCTGTGAAGTTTTTCTTTCTCATCTATTCTTATTTCTGGTTATGGCCTTTCCTTTTCTACTTAAAAAAGACCCTTTCACATTTCTTGTAAAGCTGGTTTAATGGTAATGAAGCCCTTTAGTTTTTCTTGTCTGGGACAGAGCAGGTATTTTGAGAGAGATGCATGTAATAGTAGATCATACATGTAAAAGAGAGAGAAAATGTTTTCTCCTATAGAATGTGCAGATGTCTCTCAACCAGGAACATGAGAAAAATGCATATTTGAGGTCTGAAATAATATCCCTTCATGAAGCAGCAGAGAAAGTACAGGTAAGTCTTCTCATTTCTCTAGTTTCTTAGATGTTACTTAATTCTGTTCAGTTACGGAACCGAGAGCCAAGATTTATCCTGATTATATATTTTCATACCATTGCCATCATCCAAATTTTAATTTTCATAAGATCTACTTCATCTGTGAAATATTATCAAATTAACTACATTTCTCATTTCACTCTCCAAATTCCTATGACACATGAGTTTATGAGATATACTGCTAGGTCATGCACTAGTTCATACTTTGCCTTTGTTTGCTTTCTAATTTACTCTTTAAATAGTATATACCTTTCTTTCCTCTTATAAACTTACAAGCAGTTCAGTGTCAAGGGCTGTGTCTAATACTTTCTTTTATGCTCTGTAGCAAATAGCACAGTAGAGATACCTCATAAATGCTGGCTGGATTTTGGAGGTGGTGTGCCCTTTTTCTATGGGATAGTAGTTCCAAATTTCACTGATTTTTTTACATATGTATGTGTATGGAGAAGAGTCACCAAATATGCAGGCAGACAAGTTCTCAGAGGGCCCTATGAGTTCTACAAATATACTCATTTTAGGAATTTTATGAATTTTGCAGCAAGCTGGGTAAATAATAAATCTTGATTTTTTTTTTTTGGCTAATAGAGCTATAAAATTATAGAATTGTCAAATTAGAGTGGGGCTAAAGAAAGGCATTAAAATGAAAAGTTTTTTAAAGAGGTTTTATATATATACAGGGTGTTCCAAAAAATGTATACACACTTTAACAGCTGATAGTTCAATTTTGAAAATGTATCTTAATAAACACTGCCTTTATAATTATTCAAAGTGTGTATATATATTTTGGGGGGATACCCTATATATAAAATTTGTGTTTTTAAGCTAATTCAGTATCTTTGATCAGTTATGAATGAAACCCTATCAAATGACTTTCTGGAGCCTCAGCTTTTAATATTATTTCTAACACTCAGGTAGAGCAGAAAAGGGTGACACAGACTTTTCAAGAACAAAACTTACTGCTGGATGCAGCCCATGCCAATATCACAAGTGAGCTGCAGAATCTTAAGAATGAGAAAACTCAACTCCAGGCACATCTGTAAGTCACTAGTGGGCAACTTCTTATGCATCTTTTGTCCTTGCATTTGTACTTCTTATCTTGAATGGGAACCTTTAATTCTGCGTTTGCTGGGCCAGGCGCTGTGCCCTCAGGAACTAGTTCTGTGAGAACATGGTGACGCCTGAGAGCAGTCGGCAGGTGTGGTCTCGAGAACATCCGTCTCTGCGGGAGACCTCTCATGCCGCTTTCCTGCCTCCTTGGTCTTTCCTGTAGCGACCACTTAATCCTCGAGCACAACCAGTGTCTCCAGAAGGCCCAGGATGCTGAGAAGAGGACAGCGGTGCAGAAGGAGCTGCTGGAATCAACTATCGCGAGACTGCGAGGGGAACTGGAAGCATCGCTGCAGGAGAAGGAGAGCCTTCAGAGAGAGGTGGGTGGAGGCAGGTTTAGGCGAGCTCCTCGTGCTTTCAGTTGTATCTTAAGTGTCAAAGACCAGAAAGACCACCCAGATGCAGTTGGTCACAGTTGCTCATTAAATAAATATTTAGGTGGCTAATCTGTCTTTTAGCAAGTGAAATAGTCTGTGCCAAATAGAATATCCCCTTACGCAGCACTAGTGAAGCTAACTAATAGTCCACACACATCCTCGTGTTAGCTTAGGGGTCAGATTTTTAGAAATTGATTTCCCTGAGGGAGTGAATAATGTAGGTTAGGGGGAACAGCCCTGTCTCCCTAGTTAGGAAGGACTAGCAGGGTCTGACATGCAGACGTGTCTTTCTAATTGCAGGGCTGTTTGTGACGTCTGCTTTGCCTCAGAGACTCCCTGAGTGGCCCTTTTTCTGAGGAGGTGCCATCTCGGCAGTGTAGGTATTCATTGCACGCAGGGTGCGTCTGCTGTAGTGGCGCCTGCCGCTGCTCCAACAGTGACCCACTTCTCCTTCCCCCTTGGGCAGGTGAATAAAAACGAGCAAGAAAAAGCACAAGAAAAATGCAGTTTGGAAAAGGAATTGGCTAAATACAAGGTATTCCACATTTTATTTCATCTTCTCCTGTATCACTGCCATCTGTATCAGTTCATCTTAATGACAAGATGGGCTATTTGGTTGCGTACCAAGGCGCGGGGGCTAGAGAAGCCGGGAAGCTGCTGCGGCTCCAAGCACTCAGTCCTGCAGCTCGTGGAGCGGGCTCCCGAGTGGGCGTCCGGTGTTCCCCAGGGAGTCATCACTGCCCCCCTCTGTCCACTGAGCGGCTTAGCCAGGAGGTCCCCTGAGCGGGGCTCATGGTCAGGTGGGAGGCCAGGGTGACTGCTGGCCATGCTGTTTTTTGTTTTGTTCTGTTTGTTTTTTTAAACTAACTTCGGCTTCCTAAGTACCGATTAGCACCTGCCACTTTATCTGCAAGGTCCCCTTTTCTGGGTTCTAAAAAGATAGCATTGGCCAGAGAAACAAATACAATTATTATTAAAGTAAAAAAAAAAAAAAACACCCAACAATATTTAAAACATTGCTGCTTGCATTTCAGAATTTGAAGAGAGTTAAGGTTATGCATCACTGTTATCTAGAGAACATATCTAGAGTGTCAAGAACTCGCCTGCCCCAGACAGTAGGTCCAGCAGCAGATGTCAGTCCAGACGCCAGGCCTGGCTGTCCCTTGGCTTCTGACTGAACTAACGAGCTTTTGTATGACCAGATATGTGAGCAGTTTTACGTTTTCATTTCTCATTTAAGAATTGGGAACAGCCGAAACCAGTTTGGCTCAGTGGATAGAGCGTCGGCTTGAGGACTGAAGGGTCCCAGGTTCGATTCCGGTCAAGGGCATGTGCCTGGGTTGCGGGCACATCCCCAGTGGGAGGTGTGCAGGAGGCAGCTGATCGATGTTTCTCTTTCATCGATGTTTCTAACTCTCTATCTCTCTCCCTTCCTCTCTGTAAAATTTATCAATAAAATATATTAAAAAAAAAAAAGAAAAAAAAGAATTGGGAACAAAAGCAAAGCTAAGTTCTTAGCCCAAGCTCAAGTACCATTCACCAAGCTGGCAGGGCCCCCTGTGATTTAGTCTCTCATACCGAATAAATTGAAAATAGTCCACCGTAAAAGTCACTGAATGAACTAACTCCTTGGGGGTCAGGACTTTGTTGGTGTCAATTTGGCCCAAACAGGCTTTTTAAATTTTGGAAAACTGGTGACTACTATTAAATTCATGAATGCTTTTTGCTTAAAAATATTAGTGAATGTTACAGGGCTAAGGCAAATGCTGCATTCTGTGATTTAAAACAGCATTACTTTGCTTGTCTGATTTCAATTGTCTTAATGTAGGCCGAGTGTAAGGCGATGGGACTGGAAGGTACTTGCTTCTTAGAGTGGTTGTATTAGGCAGTGGTAATGCTTTTAGAGTCCTATTTTTTTTGGTCTAAATTGATTTTTTAACGTGTATTTGTAAAGCTCTGGGTTTTTGGAGTCAGGTTTACTGAGTGGTAATTTACATAGTGAAGCTCACCCTTTTCTGTGTTTGGCTCTGAGTTTTGGCAGCACGTGCAGGCATGTGATTACCACCAAAATCAAAATGTAGAACATTTCTCTTGTCCCAGAAAGCTCCCTGGGTCCTTTGTAATCAACCTCTTCCTCCACCCTGGTACCCACTCATCTGCTTTTCTGTCCCTGTAGTTATCTTTTCCAGAACCTCCTATAAATGAAATCATACAGGATGGTACAACTTAACTCTGGCTGCTTCTATTTAGTGTAAAGCCATTTTGCTGTATCATAGTTTGTGTTCCAACATATAGATGTATCACAGTTTCTTTACCCTTTGTCAAATGAAGGACATCTGGGTTGTTCCCTGTGTAAATATTCACATGTGAACATATATTTTTATTTCTCTTGGATAAATATCGTGAGTTGGATTTCTGGATCCTGTGGTAAGTATATGTTTGAATAACAGACTACTCAACTGTTTTCCAAAGGATGTGTGTCATCTTGCTCTCCTACCAAGACATATGAGTTGCAGTTTCTCTCCATTCTTACCAACACTTGGTATTGTCAGTGCTTTTTGGTTTAGCCTTGTAACTGGTGAGCAGTGGTATATGATTGTGGCTGTAATTTGCATTTCTCCAATGACTAATAATAGTGAGCATCTTTTCATCTGCTTATTCGCCATCCACAACTTGAATTGTCTCTTCAGATCTTTTAACCATGTTTAATTCAATTGTTTGCTTTCTTACTATTGATTTTTCAGAGATTTTAAAAATGTAGTTTCATATTAATTCTTAAGAAAAAAATTATATTTATATATACATACAAATATTTTATCAGGTATATGTGTTATGTATATTTTCTTCCATTTTATGCCTTGTCTTCTCATGTTCTTTCAAAGAGCAGTTTTATATTTTGGTGCTTAGTTTATCAATCTTTCAAATTCTGTGGATCATACTTTTTGTGTCATATCTAAGAAATTTAAACTAAGATCACAAAGATTTTCTCCTTTGTTCTTCTCTATAAGGCTTATAATCTTAGGTTTTACATGAGGTCTATGATCCTATTCAAATTAATTTTTGTATATCATTCAAGGTACGGTTCAGGTGCATGTTATTGTCAGGTGGATGTCTGATTGTTCTAGTACCTTGTATTATTGAAATATAATTATACTATAAATTCACCTTCTTAAATTATACAGTTCAGTGGTTAGTATATTCACAAGTTTATGCAAATATCACTGCTCTCTAATTCTAGAAGCTTTTTATGCAAAAAGAAACCCAGTACCCGTTAGCAGTTACTCCCTATTCACCCCTACCCCGGCCCTGGCAACTACTGATTTCCTTTCTGTCTCTGGCTTTATCTCTTCTGGACATTTCATATAAATGAAATGAATGTAGACCAGTGTGTATATAATCTTTGGGGTCTGGCTGCTTTTCACTTAGCATGATGCTTTCGAGGTTTATCCATATTATAGCATATGTCAGTACTTGATTCTATAGATAGCTGAATAATATTCACTGTATGAATATACCATATTTTGTTATCCATTCTCAATTGATAAACATTCAAGCTGTTCTACTTTTCAGCTACTAAGAATAATGCAATGAATAATGAATGTTTGTACAGTTTTTTGGTGAGCATATATTGTTAATTTTCTTTGGTATATTTTCCCCAGGAGTGAAACTACTGGGTCACGTGATAATTCTGTTTATCATTTTAAGAAACTGCCAAACTTTTACAAAGAGACTACCATTTTACAATCAGTCCCACCAGCAGTGTATGAGGATTCCAGTATCTCCTCATCCTCATTTATACTTGTCATTGTCTGCTTTAAAAAACACACAAAAAGTATCACACAAACAGCAGTCACCATCCTCATAGCTCAGTTTTGTGTCAGCAAATGTTAAAGGATGTTCATGATTCCAAGATTTTCCAAGACTGGGCTCCCCAACGCTTACATGGGATGTACTTGCTTAAAAAAGGAAAATGTCTGGACATACCTCAGTAGCTTTTGCCACTTACTCTATTGTTTCAAATTCCACAAGGCAAATTCCTTTGGCTCTCCAGTAGATGTATAGTGTAGGCTACTTATATAAACAACATTGCCGCATTTCCAAAATACTCTTCCAGTCCAGCTGCAATGAGCAGTTTTGTAAGTAACTCCTATGTTAAATCAGAAGCAGTATTAAGTAATGTAAGCACTCCTACTAAGGTCAGTCGGTTTTACTTGAATATTACAAAAATAAATTAAAAATTTATTCTACCCATCTTACTGGATGTGAAGTATCTCACATCCAGTTGTTTCATGTATCAGTACTTCTTTTCTTCTAATGGCTGAGTAATGTTTATTGTGTATATATTCAATTGACTCATGAACAACATGGGTTTGACCTACCTGGGTATACTTATACATCAATATGAATTATTTCTCTATTTTATTTCGCTTTTTTTCAAAATTTTTCTCAACAGTATGTTGTAATTTTCAGCATATCAAATATTGAACATATGTTTTTAGATTTGTATCTAAGTATTTCATGGGTTTGGGTAATTACTCATATTTAAATAAATGCCAAGTATCAGAAGAACTTCTATTTCTAGTAAATGTAAACTGTGTAAATTTATAATAACCCTTCTGCTGAATACTAGAAAAGTTGAAAAAATATAAAAGAAAAATCATTTTAAAAATCATCATAGCGCGATCGGATTGAAAATCCCCAGATATAAAGGTAGAGAACATGTTCATAAGATACTTTCTATTTTACAGTTGGAAATGTCATGTTTAAATAAGTTAATATTTTTGGATCTGGCATAAGGAGTCTGTGTATAGGTGGTAAATGGATTTCTTTTCTCCTTTTGTGTTTCAAAGGTAGATGTAAACTCATTAACCCACAGCCTGCAGACTCTGGAGGAAAGGAATAAGGACCTGGCTGATCAGTTGGCTTATCTGGAGCTTCAGCAAGATGAGGCCGATTACCATGGGGTGGGTATAAAAAGGTCAGTCTTCAGTAGGAAGTAATGACTAATGAGTTTTTAAAGAGAGACCTGAGGTCAGGAGATGGGCTTTCCTTTCTTTCTTTCTTTCTTTCTTTTTCTCTTTCTTTCTTTCTCTCTCTCTCTCTCTCTCTCTCTCTCTCTCTCTCTCTCTCTTTCTCTCTTTTCTTTTCTTTTCTTTTCATTTATTTCCTTTTCTTTTCTTTCTCTCTTTCTCTCTTTTAGTAAAGCAGCAGATGGGGTTCCTGCAGCCAAGGCCAACCACTGACAGGAGCCGCAGGCACTGAGCAGGTCAGCAGCTCAGACAGCACAGGAGAGCTTTCCCCCTGTTTGTATTTAAGAAAGGAAATAGGTGTGTGCGCGGCTACCCTAACACTGCACTTTGCGTGAACACACCTGGATGGGGGTGCAGGCCTTTGGGGTGGAGCGCAGGCTGACAGGCGAACTTGGGTCCAGCAGCGCTCGCCTTTCTGCAGGTGCTCAGTGCTTTAGGTCTGTTAGGATTACCTGTCACAGTGCGACTGGCAGCAAAGGAAACTCTAAGGTGTGGAGTATTGGTTAACACTGTTTCTTTGGATTAGACCCCTACTTTCTCCGAAATGGTCTTCATGAATTCACAGTATCCACCAGTGCTCGGGAACAAATCAAGTTGGTGGTTGGCTTCCACATTTTTGAGAAGTTAAGCCAGGAGGCAGCAGGGATTGCCTTAGCTCAGTTTCCCCGGCCCTTTCCCAGTGTAGTAGGCACTGTGTATGTAAGTACATCCTGTGGAGGCTCCAGGCCTACCTCTCCAGGAGCACAGCTCTCCCCCCTCTTTCTCTCTTTCTCTCTCTTTCTCTCTCTCTCTCTCTCTCTCTCTCTCTCTCTCTCTCCCTCCCTCCCTCCCTCCCTCCCTCCCTCCCTCCCTCCTCCCCTCCCTCCCTCCCTTCCCTCCCTTTCCTTCCATCCCTTTCCTTCCCTCCCTTCCCTTTCCTTCCTTTCCTTCCTTTCTTTCTTTCTTCTTACACAGATGATCTATAATGCTGAAAAGCACAGAGATTGCTAATGTTTTAAAAACATCTGCTCTTCTATGAATTGTGAAGAAACTTGTATTTTCCCCATCTGACAGTTTCCTCCATTACATCATCAGTTGTAAGTTTGATTTCTAAAAGCTATTTAACAAGGCCAGTGCATTACAAACAAATGGTAAAGTTCTTAAAACATCTTCTCCCTGTGGTAAAGGGGATTTAAAGAGATGATTGGTCTGTGAAGAGCGAATATGTTTCCTATGTGCCTTTGAATACCTGAATACTTGAAATTTAATTATTGCTTCTATAACATGCAAATAAGCTTTGGAAATTCCATGGACGCCCTAATGTGAGTCTATCTTAATCTGAACTAAATTCTCTCAAACTGTGTCATAAGCTGCTCATTGCTTCAACTATGAAAAGTTACAGCGTGACTGTAAGTCCTTGTACATTTTCATGGCTGTAGAGCCAGCCTGCCTGGGTTTTCCAGTCTCGGCTGAGATTCTTGATGCTGCTGCCTAACCTTCCTGAGCCTCAGTTTCCTAAATCTGTCAAAATGGGGATCATCATACTATTATTAGGAGGTTGAGGGTTGTTCAGGGGGTTACGTTAACACATGTAATGCATATATCAGACATCTAACATTTATTGAATTCTTGGTATCTGAATTGACCCCGGGTAAGAAGGCCTTGAGCTTCTATTGGAGCGACTAGAGGCACTGGCTAATTCCCGGGGTCTCTCGGGCCAGTCCTCCCTCCCCCAGACTAAAGATTCCTCCCTGCCCT
Organism: Myotis nattereri; assembly: GCF_964212035.1. Classification (NCBI taxonomy): domain Eukaryota; kingdom Metazoa; phylum Chordata; class Mammalia; order Chiroptera; family Vespertilionidae; genus Myotis; species Myotis nattereri. The sequence continues at coordinate 6,417,638 of NC_138082.1, forward strand.
TGGCCTGTTGGCCAGGTCTCAGCGGGGCTTCTTCCCCATTTCCTTTTGGCTTGGAAGACCGCCTCTCAGCCTGCCCCACCCCCGTGAGCAGGCCTGTGGCCTTACCTTATTCCTGACTTTGACAGATCTTGCCAGTGATTTGGTCCAAGTTGATTCTTGCCTGCAGACCACACTTCTTGATAAGGTCTCCCAATGAGAGCCCACCACTCCAGCCTGCAGACCCGTGTCTGTCCACTTAGAATCTGCTCTGACCACGGCAGCTGGGAAGCTCTGCAGTTGGCTGTAGCAGGCTGAGGAATGAGGTCGAGATTCCAGGGTTATTTTTTAATCCTAACAATACTGTTAAACCTATTTCCATTCAGTGCTGGCAGTGTAATTTGTTCTTTGAGAGTTCACACTTGAAATTCTCCATAAAAGCTTCCTTGTAGTCTAACCTCTTATTGACACACTTGAGATGATACACATGAGTGTGTGTTGTGTATGTCCTCCCACCCTCGACCCCCCTCAGGTGTGAACTCAGGCAATCCTGGTTTCCACCCTTGACTCCATTTGTGTGTGACCTGGGCAGGTTCTTAACATATGTGGGGATCTTCCCTAACTGGGGTTCCCACGGCACATTGCATACCCATACCAGAATAACTGCTACATGGATGAGAAATTGACCTGTTCATGCGTCTGCCTTCACTCTTCTAATGCAGGAACAGGAGTTACTAATCTTTATACTCCCTGGCCTAGTGCCTAATACATAGGAGGTGTTGAAGAAACATTGATGGGGAGAACACAGGATCCTGTCTGCCCTGCGGATGGGGAGGATTAAATGTGTGTAGTGTCCACCACAGGACCTAGCATACAGTTTCCCCACATAAATACTGTTCTCTTACTTTTCCTCACACCTTCTAATTTTAAGTTAGTTTGTGCCATTTCAGCCTTTAATAATGGTGTAATTAAGCCCATTCCCACAGGCAGTCATGCAGGAAACCTCCGTGAGAAAAGAGTTAAATGTGGGAAAGTGGCTATTCCTGATTTCAAGTTAAATGACTATCCTCCCATCTTTCTTTTGGGTTCTAAACATTTCAAATAGTACCACCAGACAAAAATATAGGCCCCTGTGCAGCTAGAGCATTAATGACTTGAAGTTAAACAAGAAGTTAATCTTAAAACAGGAAGATGTTCGTCAGTGTACCATTGGCAGGTGTCAAAGTTGGTTCCATCTGCTGGGGACCCGTCATACTAGTTGTTAAATATTTTGAATAAGATCCTTCTTATAAAATAGCTTTGCCAAGATGCAGTATCTGCTGTTTTTATGTATTCTTCTAACAGCTTCGGCTAACTTTCACAGCTTACCTGGATTTTTTAAATGATTTCAGAAATCATTTTGTGGCTTTCTTGGCAACCTGCCTTTGAGACCTTAAGGTAATTTGTTTGCTTCCTGCTTTTCCCAGGAGTAAGCCTTTGTGTTTGAGTTACAGTGTAACCACTTGCATTTTTCTTTGTAACCTGTTTCTTAGGTGCTTTGCTCTGCATATTTAATAACCTTTATAGTATATTGCCTAGATTACTTAAGCAGCGGTTGCCTTCCACTACTCAGAATTGGAGCTGTTTACTCATTTAAGTGGTCTTTCTCTAATCTTTGGTCTTCCATTGATTCTCTTAAGTACAGGGCCTATTCAAATAATCTGCAAACAGTAATTTAAGTTACTGCTTTCACATTGATTTTCCTTTGACAACTGGAACCATTTCTTTTTGTCATAAATTTTAATAAGTGACCATGTGTCCAATATCAGATTTTTATTTTGCTTGGATAGTTTTCTCTTATTGCTTTAGCATTCTCTTTAGTGGCAAAAGAAAGTCTTTTAAAGGTGTATTTAAAATATTAATAGAATTTCGATATGCCTTTTGCCTAAAAGAGAAAATTTTATTGAAGAAAAAGGTGCTATTATTTTTTTAAATTCCTAGACACCTTTTAAAAGAGACCCAGACCATCTAAGTCAGCGGTTCTCAACCTGTGGGTCACGACCCCTTTGAGGCTCGAACGACACTTTCACAGGGGTCGCCTAAGACCATCGGAAAATATATATAATTACATATTGTTTTTGTGATTAATCACTATGCTTTAATAATGTTCAATTTGGCCCTGACTGGTTTGGCTCAGTGGATTGAGCGTCGGCCTGCGGACTCAAGGGTTCCAGGTTCGATTCCTGTCAAGGCCATGTACCTTGGTTGCGGGCATATCTCCAGTAGGGGGTGTGCAGGAGGCAGCTGATCGATGTTTCTCTCTCATCGATGTTTCTAACTCTCTATTCCTCTCCCTTCATCTCTGTAAAAAATCAATAAAATATATTTAAAAAGATAATGTTCAATTTGTAACAATGAAATTGGGGGTCACCACAACATGAGGAACTATGTTAAAGGGTCGCGGCATTAGGAAGGTTGAGAACCACTGATCTAAGTTATTCCATGAAAAGCCTTTCCACATTCCAAGAAAGCTGAGTGATTTTTGAGTGTTTAGTATTTGCTCTAGTGGCATATTTTAAGTTAAATCTAGCCCATGGTGTTTTTACACACTATCCCTACACTTTACAGCACTTTGGGGCACATTGATTTATAGAACTTGGAACTGAATTTTAATAATCAAGGTTTTACAGTTATGGCTTAGCTATTTTTGCAGCATTACTAGCCATCCTTTCATTTAGTTTTTACTGAAGATGTGGTTGAAGCATAATCCCAAACTATAATGTTTCATTCATGGAATGATTTTACATTAGAGTTTCTAAAATAGAAAAGTTTTGGTAAAGGAGGCCTGTATGTCTTCCACAGACAGAAAGTTGACGATTAATTTCATGATAATACATTAGTATTAGTCTTCTATTTTTTTGATGGCAGTCCACATTTCCCTTAGGTTATTTTGAAACCAATACTTTATTGGTCTGAATGCTTTTAAAAATTTTCCTTTGCCTTAGTGGTAGCAACACATAGAGATTTTTTTAAAAACTTTAAGAAACAATGTATGGATATGCATATTATACATGAATTAAATATTGCTCTGATAAGACAAATACTTAGATGGTCATAATAGTTAGTAGCCCACTGACACCTAATATTCAGTATACGTTTTTATATTGAATGTGTGTAATTTTAGAGGAGATGGTATACAAGGACTAATGACTCTTATGTTTGCTTGTTTGTTTTTAATCAAGTCTAGACTGTCTAAAATGTCCTAATTCCTCTAGTGCAGGCAACACCGAGGAGAAAACAAAATCCAGACTAGTATGCCCTCTGTGCTATCATGAATATATTTCGAACAGAGGAAACTATGAGTTACATGTTATTATATAGCAATCTAGTTTGAAGCGTGTCTTTTCTTTTACTTGGAAATAAGTGTGTTGGATTCACAACACTTGAAATAAAGGGAAGTACAAAGTGATGGCTAAAGAACAGCTGTACCTGTCAGAGAAATGAAGACTTTCTCCTTGTAAATTAATATCCCTACATGTATGGTTTCATCATCATCAACTTGCCCAAAGTTGAATATAACACAAAAGTCTAAATTCTTTGACTTTAAATGCTTAAAAGGTTCCCTGTTCTTTATGCACAAATAAAGCAAATGTAAGCCAGAAGTAGAGAATTATGTCAATATTTCCCAGGACCTTAAACTCCAGATTCACTGCAGATGGTCTGTAGTTCAGTAGGCAGCTTGAATGATGGAGGATTTGCTTGTGTCTGTATTATTTCACAGTTGATTTGTGAAGATACTTTTGCCATCAGTGTTTCCTGTTACCGAAAAACAACACTGAAATTGATTATGGAGGGTGAGACTTCCCATGTTTAATCACTAATATTGTTCCTAAAGTACCAAGAAGGCCCAAAAATATAATCAAAAGAAAACTATATTATACTTATTTCTCTGCAAAGTTTGATGGAAAAAATGCCAGTATTAAATAGGCTGTTTGAATGATGAAAATATGTAATTTCATGAATGATAGAGCTTTCAGTAATGTTTGACCCAGATAACACCGTGTTCAGTGTTTGATCAAAACAGTTTTTCGTTTCTGCCTTTGACTCTGATAGCGGAAGCCTCTCCTACGGTCCGAGGGCTGTGACCATTTGCACATCCTGTTCTCTTCCAGGACTGTCTGAGCTCACACTGCGTACCTGTAACCACTGATACAGCCCCCACGTCTGGGCTGGATCATGGCTACCGAGGAAGGACTGATGTAGCAAAAATAGAATTAATAAGTAAAGAAGTGACCCTGGGACTCTTCAGGCACTCGCTCTCCTTGTCTGCCTCCCAGCGTGTTGCAGAGCAGCACCTGGCTGTCTAGGGAAGGGGAAGAGGCAGCGGTAGCCAATAAGTAGAAATCCCGGTTGCATTGGTAGGAAAATGGTGAGGTGCAGATACTGTTTAAAAGGAAAATGATGGGTCCCTTGCATGCCTGGTGCACTGATCCGTGTCTGCTTGCTTCATCAGCTTGCCCGACAGAAGGTGGAAAATGTCTTGGGAAAAATTACTCAGAGTAAAAATAAACTGGCCTATGAAAAGGGAAAACTCCAGGTATGAGGTTTTATTTTCTGAATTTTGTTGTCTAACCTTTTAATGTTATTTGTCAGTCTAAATATTGATGAATTTTGAGAGTACCTAGTCTGTCATTTACTAATTACATAACTTTGGATCAGTCTTTGAACCTCCCTAATTTTGTTACTGCATTAAAATCTAAGTGACTTCTATTTACGTACCTATACTGTAATGTTAAAACCTTAAATCTCGAAGCCAAAGGCCATTCTGTGAAGCTTTATTATAATTGTTTAATGCAAGGTCATTTACTGAGAATGTAGAGAGCCTGTGTTCTCTCTTTGCTGAATTTTTTCTAACTTTCCTAAAGAGAAATAACCCTGGAAATTGGTACTCTGAGGCACCAGAGTAGATGAGTGAATGGGATGATACCACTCTTCCTTTGCAAAGGTTTTATTTGTTTGGTTTTAATAAAAAGTTTTTATTGAACTATAACATATATACAGAAAAGTACACAGGTCACTGCCTGGTAAATTTTTACAAAGTAAAGCTACTCATGTGATCACCACTCAGATCAGGAAATAGAACATTCCAGAACTCATTGCATAGCCTTTCCCAGTCACTGTCTCCAAGAAAGGTAATTCCCATCCTCACTTCTGACACCTCAGATTAATGGTTCCTGTACTTGAACTTTAAATAATAATACAGTGTATATATTTTTGTATCTTGTTTCTTTCACCCATCACTGTAATTGAGAGCTTCATCTATGTTGTTTGTTGTAATACTTTGGCTTAAATTGCTGCTTGGTATTTTATTATATAAATACTAGAGGCCTGGTGCATGAAATTCATGCACTCGGGGGACCCTCAGCCCAGCCTGCACCCTCTCACAGTCCAAGAGCCCTCGGGGGATGTCTGACTAATGGCTTAGGCCCGCTCCTAAGCTGTCAGTTGGACATCCTTAGTGCTGCCAAGGAGGCGGGAGAGGCTCCCACCACCGCCGCTGCGCTCACAAGCCATGAGCCCGGCTTCTGTCTGAGCGGTGCTTCCCCTGTGGGAGTGCACTGACCACCGGGGGCGGCTCCTGCATTGTAATGGTCGCTTAGACTTTTATATATATAGATTCGCTTTAAAAAAGGAAAAAAATCTGTGCTATGCTGAAATTATCACAATTTCTTGAATGTATTTTCACCCTTTGGCAGTTCAGGTTGTTTTTACTTGGAAGCTCATTTCAAACTGTGAAAGGGCTAACTAACATTGTAGGTATGTCCTGCTTCATTTCAAATGTACCATATGTAGTGAAGAAAAAAAACTAGAAAATGCATTGATTGCGTTAGTTTAAATACTTGCCTTACAAAGCATATCCAAATAAGACTTCCTTTCCATCTCCCTTAGCTGTCTCAGAGTTTCCCTAGCGTTGTATTGAGTCCTGCATCCATCTCCATCTGTGTATTTGGGCACTGGAAAGAGTGTGCGGATGTGACCTTGCCCAAGTGTCTGCTGGTCCTGCGCTGGCTGCTGCGCTGGCCATGGGAGCTGCGTGGGTAGTCATGGCAGAAACACCCGAGATCTGGGCCGCGGGATGCATTTGCTTCTGTGTCCTTTCCCATTTGAATGTCCTGAGTTAGAAATCCTACCAAATAAGAACTTCAGTGTAAAAACTCAGGGCTCTCGATAAGAACATGTTGTCTGACAAGCGTGACGGCATTGTGCCGAGTGCCCAGGAGGCAGGGCAGACCCCTGAGGAGCGCTGTGGCGTGAGGATGGTCCGTGCTGTGCTGGGAGGGGGCACGTCGGAAAGTCCTCAGTGACGCAGCCACTTCCCACTGGGCTCAGAGGCTGACGCTTGCTTGTGTTTAAAATGAGAGTAACGGCTGCACCACCGCCTCCTTCAGAGGCAGCATTTCCCTTCTGAACCGTAAGTGGGAACCATGACGACTTTTGACTGGTGGCCGTGGGGACCCACAGCACGTGCTTTTCTCCTGTGCGCTGTGGGAAAGGCGACGGGAACGGCCAACAGGAGGGAAGGGAGGACGCTGCTGATGGCTCAAGACACAATGTGCTCGCATGCAGCTCTCACACAGCCTTTCAGAAAACACTACAAGCATGCAGAGTTCAGCAGCTCTTTAAATGTCCAGAGCTCCAGCCAAGGGTGCTTGCCCCCCCGGTAGGAAACAAGAAGATACCACAAGAGAAACAAGTTTTTTAAATTAAAACTTGGGGTGAAATTTTTCCTGATTTAAGAATAGGCTCAGCAATGTTAGTTGTTGATTTGTATGAGAGAGTTGGGAATAAGAGGAAGAAAATGTAGAAAAACATAATTTGGAGATGTCTGAGTAAATATTAATGATAATCATTTTCCCCAAATGATCAAAATCTTTAAAGGCAAAGATGTGAGTGGTCACTTTTATGAGTTAGTTCTAAAACACAATTCAGCATATAATTCCACTTATTCAATTTTTGTAATTCTGCCAGTGAAAACACAGACTGTCTCCTTGCATGTTGACAATTCTAATGATCCATATTTTAAAAGAAGTTTGAATGCCAGATACCACAGTTCCTTTAAAATTGAAAGTTATTACCTACAAAGTCTCACTGTTATGAGTCATGTTAATTTGGAATTTCCATAAGCAGTAGAAGCCAAATGAATTATCTCTGTACATAAAAACAGATTTAGCTTATTTTAGCTGATGAAGTCACTACGTATTTCAGTTGAAATAACATTTTGCATTATTAGAAAAACTTAGGATTGCTTTTTGCAGGGTTTAGGGATTCTCTAAATTTGTTTTGAAACTCATGAAATCTTTTTTCCCTTTTGGAGTAGATAACTATATGTACAGTATCTAATTATTGACGAGGCTGATTTTTATTATTTTTTTGCCTTTTCCCTAGATAAAAGTGAAACAGCTGGAAGAGCAGCTACATTCTTTCACTGAAACCTGCTCACAGAATGACCATCTGCGCAAGTTGAACAAGGCTCTGGAGGGCAAATACACTCAGGTGTGATTGACAGCTACAACAGATGGCTGTTGAGCGGTTTTAACTCATTTTTAAGAGATGGATGCCTTTTTCCCACCTGACCAAACAGTGCCAGAAAGATGAATATTCTCAATTAACTCAGTTCAACAAGCGTTTTTTAAACACACAGTATGAACAAGGTTCTGCTAAGCCATCGAGGCATTCACAAAGATGCCTGAAGCTCGCTTACGCTCTAATTTGAGGCTTAAAAATGTGCTCAATAAACTTTATTGTAGAATAGAAAGCAGGACTTTCAGAAACAAAGTAGCTTGTATTTTGAGCATTCATAGGAAACACATTACGATGGAGCTTTCTAACTTTTGGCGACAAGTCTCTGGTTTTTGAATTCTAGGCAACAAGACACACCTGCAATCAGCTGCTTACTTAAAAAGTGTTAGTAAAGCAGGTGCTTACTTGTCAGCATGGTGACTGTTGAGATTGATAACATTTTTAATTGATTTTTTTTTTTAGAGAGGAAGGGAGAGAGAGAGAAATAGAATTAAACCCACAACCTCGGTATATGCCCTGAGTGGGAGTCTAACCAACAACCTTTTGGCGTGAGGACAGTGCTCCAACCAACTGAGCCACCCAACTAGGGTGAGATTGATGATAGCATGTTAACCAATGAATAGAGAAAGTTAGACAAGTAAGATATAGAAAATATTTTGCGAGGAAAATAATCCAGGAATGTGTAACCCAGGGGTCCTCACACTACGGCCCACGGGCCACATGCAAATACAAGTATTTGTCCCCGTTTTGTTTTTTTACTTCAAAATAAGATATGTGCAGTGTGCACAGGAATTTGTTCATAGTTTTTAAACTCTAGTCCGGCCCTCCAGCGGTCTGAGGGACAGCGAACTGGCCCTCTGTTTAAAAAGTTTGAGGACCCCTGGTGTAACTGAAAGAAAGTGATTCATTTCAGTAATTTACAGATTTACCGTGTATATTTTTAAAACACCTCTGCCCCTCTCCAGCAGCATGTGTAGTTTCGGTAGCTGTGACATTTGTGGATGTGCCTTCAGTAACCAAGGAAGTGGAATGTGTCTCCAGATGGAACCCTGTTAGGGTTCTAACCATCTGGCTGTCGGTCCAGGGCCTCGTTAGAGGTGCTCTCCCTCTGGGATTTGACAAAGGGCTGCTCCTTGGCTGGGATAGACTCTCGGTGGGGTGTCCTCATCCTGAAAGCGCGGAACACTTTTCACATTATACTTCCCATCACGGCTTGGCTTAGAACGTTGTTGTTCCTCCTAGCAAAGCGGACACTCTTTGAAAAATAACTACATTTAGTTGAGTTTAGTTTAGTTTATTGTTTTTAATTGGTGATGCCTCCAAGAAGAAGGAAATCTCCAGAGAGGCCTGCATCTTCGAAATTTCTTGAGAGCTATAGACCCAGCGTCAAGGAAAGAACCGCGTCCGTGGGTCTGCCCAGTGTTGTTCCCAACTCCACACGCCACGTGGCCTTTGCACCTGCCCTGACTTCTGGGAGATCTCAGGACACTGGGGACTCTCGAATCTCTCTAAAGACTCTCTTGAATGCTATTAAAACCATGGAGGGAAGACTGGAAGGTAAAATAGACATTCTTGCCTCAAGACCATTTAAAACTTATGAGGCATCGTATTTTCTTAAACGGGATTCGGTAAGTAAAGACCATAAATGAAATCATTAGGAAATTTGAGATTTATATAACAACATGAGGCCCGGTGCACAGATTTGTGCATGGGGGGGGGGGGTGCGGAGGGCATCCCTCAGATTGGCCTGCACCCTCACAAACCGAGACCCCTCAGGGGATGTCTGACTGCCGGTTTAGGCCTGCGGGATTGGGCCTAAACTAGCAGTGGGATATCCTCTGAGGGACGTAGCAGTGTGCCAAGTGGCAGATGGCCAGGGAGGAGCCCGAGCCGGGTCAGGTGCCATGCCCCTCACGCTCATCCTGGCCTGCTGCGCCTGCCACCACCGCTCGGTAGCGCTGCCGCGGAGTCAGGAGAGACTCCTGCCACCACAACTGCGCTTGCCAGCTGTGAGCCCGGCTTCTAGCTGAGTGGTGCTCCCCCTGTGGGAGCGCACTGACCATCAGGGGGCAGCTCCTGCATTGAGCATCTGCCCCCTGGTGGTCAGTGCGTGTCATAGTGACTGGTCCACTGGTCATTCGTTCATAATAGTTGCTTAGGCTTTTATATAGATAGATGAAGAATAGTAGTAACAATCCAGAAAGATAATGTTTTAAGGTCTGAGTAACAGGAAATTAGGGGATACTGATGATACAAATAGAAACCATTCTGTCTCTCACATAATTATTGTTTTGGGACATAGAAAATATCAGATTTTGCTTAACAATAACCATTGACATTTCTAAAATCTTACTTTGATTTATTTTTTAATTTAAAATATCTACCTAACCTTAAATGTTCGAATTAAGTTGTTTGGTTAAAGCCTGATTTTAAAATAGAAATACGTGAATAAAAACCCTAAGAACTTGAACGTCAGAAAATATTTTCCAAAGAAAACTTTTTAGAGCATCCATCTTTGCTTGATACGTAAACCATGAGTTACTACCACACCCCTACTTGCATGTCTAAAAGGGGAAAACTGGTGAGTCCAGGTTAGTGAGGATGTGGAGCAGCAGGGCTTCCCATACGCCGCCAAAGGGAATGTGAAATGGTGCAGCCGCTTTGGAAAATAATTTGGTAGTTTCTTTAAAAATGAACCATAACTACTACCATATGACCCAGCCATTCTACTAAGTATCTACCAAAGACAAATAAAAACACTGTCGACACAAAGACTGTACACAGTTGGTCACAGCACCTCTGTCTGTAAGAGCTGGAAGCTGGGAGCGACTCGCAGGTCCCGCAGGCGGACGGGTACTGCCTGTGGGACGGCCGTACGGCAGAGGATGGACACAGCAGAAAGGCACGGACTCGGGACACAGGCGGGAGCTTGGCCCCATTTCACACGTGGCCTCATCGTCTTGCCCCTTCATCCCGTATTCTGCACTTTCATGGCGATGGTCATCTATTAGGTTTGCTCGTTTATTCACACATTTATTTTCGCTTTGGAGTTTTCTTTAAAGGGAAAAACGGCTAATAAAAAAGCTGATTTTATTTATAATAGTGAGTGAGCACATATAATTGACACTGTAGGTTTGGTTTCTAAGTTGCTGTGTCTCGCTCTAATGCGGTTTATTGTGCTGTGGGAAAGTGATGCGTGGTCCTCGCTCTCCTAAGGTGAAGTCCATCCTTGAAAAAAATGAAGAGGAGCTCTCAGAGGCGGTGAAGTGTCGCGATGCGGCGCTGAAGGAGAGCCAGAAGCTGAAAGGGGACCTGGAGGCCCTGGAGGACAAGGAGAGCAAGAAGGTGGGGTCCTTCCGGAAGCGGCGCTGAGGGGGGCTGTGCATCTCAGGCACACGCGTCCCTCCGGGTCCTGTTACTTGAGGAAGAGACAGTGAGGACTGATCAGAGGAGGATTTGTTTTCTTTAAGAAAACTGTAGAAGCACTTTAAAATGTTTTCCTTAAAAATGCATAATTTCACTCCCAATATTTTTCAACTTCCTGTCTTCATCAAAAGAAAAAGTCCTAATTTTTTCTGTTGGAGCACATCTGATCTTGGTAATAGCCTGCCTCCTTCGCTTTATTAACATGATACTCACTGCTCCCATTTCTTGTTAAATTGTCACCAACTGCTCCCTGCCGAGGCGGGTGTGCTCAGTGGAAACAGGTCACATCCCAGACGTCTCCTTGGCCGCAGGGCTGTGGGTGCAGCCTCTCCCAGCCCCTCCCCCTCCTCATGGTCTTTCTCCTGAGAGAACTCTGACCAGGGCCCGCGGGCCAGCCAGGCTGTGGGTCCCATGTCTCTGTCTAGTTAACGTCTGTGCTGTGTGCGACGTGCCAGTGGTCGGGGGCACTTCAGAGCTCTCCGTGCGGTCCATAGGATCTGAGGCCCAGTTTTATTTTTCTCAAAATCACAGTAACTTAGGAAACAAAGTAAGAATAAAATGTAAAATGTACTTTAATTATTCCTCTCAGCATTCTACCGTGCCTGGTTCCCATACTCCTTTCCTGGAAGTAATGGGACTCAGCAGAAAGAATCAACCATCTTTCCCGGCTTCATTTCCTATTAGATGGGGAACTTTCAGCGGCAGCTGGCAGAAGCGAAAGAAGACAACTGCAAAGTGACAATCATGCTGGAGAACGTGCTGGCTTCGCACAGCAAGATGCAAGGCGCTCTGGAAAAAGTGCAGATCGAGCTCGGGCGGAGGGACTCGGAGATCGCAGGCCTCAAGAAAGAAAGGTACTGAGATGCTTTGCTGTCTGTGCTTGTCCTTTCCTGCTGCTCTGCAGTGAGGAGAAGTGAGAAGTCAGGACACCAGTCAGTTAGAGCTTTCCCCTTGCAGACGCTGGTGATGGTGAAAAGAACTAGTTTAAAGTTAGGGGAAGTCTGGAATTCGAAACCAACATGATTTCCAGAATTTCAAAATGCTTATATTTTTGTAGTGATATAAAATTGTAGAAATTCACGTGATCTATTACATTTTACCCTTGCTGTTTTCTACACCTTAAACTTGTGCTTGGATCTACAGAATTGTAATTGTCAAGATAATTGAAGCTAAGTGCCTACTTTAGTTTGGATTAATTATCCATTTATTAGTGTCCCATTTAAAGATTAACAATTATTTTATATGAATCATTCTGAGAACTACTTCTAGCCATGTTTTATTAGTAAACTCCTTTGAATGTTTCAAATATTACATAAAAGTTTCCCTTTTAGGTTAATGAGCGAATAGTCTGTGTTTAGTAAGGCGTTTGCAATACATTATAATGTGTATATTGGCGGTGCATGTTGCCTCTATGTTATGAGAGGGCAAGTAAGTTTTATAGTCTGCATTACACTCATCTTTATTTTTTACATATTATGAATGTGTCTTCAGCACTTACTGGTAAAGAGAAATTCAAGGGGATGGTAATAAAAATAGTTAAAATTCTAGTTACCTGGTGTATTTAGAAGCAGAAATCTCAACATCAACACAATTCATGTACAAGTGATAGTATGAATATATTCATTCACTGGTACAAAACTGTATGTAATTTATATATTATATATGTTATAAAATTACCAGCCTGTAAGTTAATTATTGACATGTGTTGAGAGCTTAATGCATCAATTTTCAACCTTTTTCACTTCATGTCAAATGTAATCTAATTACTAAAATTATGCAGTACACCAAAATATATATTTTTTGCCAATCTCACAAAAAAGTAGGGATAATTTTGATTCATTTACATAAGAAAGCTACTGTATTGCTTGTTGTCATTTTTTTATTGGCAGTCTAAGGGAAAAGAGGTCAGTGTCCCTGGCTAAATAGGCAGGTATTGCATGTCTTAAAAATTCTTGTGGTGCAAAAAAAATTTAAAAAAATAAATAATTTAAAAAAAAAACACAAAAGAAAAAATTCTTGTGTCACATCGTTTGAAAATTGCTGGCTTAATGTGTCCAGCCAGACCTGTTTCCTAAGCGGGGCAAGTTTTTCATCTGTAGGAGCCTTCGTTTCCTCCCGGAGGCTGAGGCTCCTCGTTGGCGCCTGCCAGCTCCCCGAGACCCTGGTCGCCGTAGCCGGCTCGTGTGTTCCGAGCTGCTGGGAGAAGTCGCCTGTGACCGGGGTGTCATTTGGGTGGCTCTTCTCTCTCTCGTCACTGCCGGTGCTTCCATTGCCAGGGCGCTCAACCAGCAGAGGGTGCAGAAGCTGGAGGCGGAGGTGGACCAGTGGCAGGCCCGCATGCTGGTGGTGGACGCCCAGCACAACAGTGAGGTAGAGGCAGCGGTGGGAGTGATCACCTTGGCGGGTGGTTTCCCTGGGATCTTTCTGTTTTGGAAAAATGGAGTAAAACAGTCAGGTAAATGTCCCTCCATTCAGGTCTGAGTTTTGGACAGTGACATGTTCACACATAGGAAGTGGGCCTGCAGTCTTACAGGAATCCTTTATTGGGAAACCAGGGCCCAGTGATGCCGAGTTCTTTTTGCCTTCTATGGTTCACTTTCTTTCCATTGATCAGCGTAAATGAATGCAGACGTCAAAGGGCGTGGAGAATAACTTTACCCTCCAGCAGAAGTAGCTGAGCCCTCGCCGGCTTGGCTCATGGATAGAGCATCGGCCCGCAGAAGGAATCATCATGGGTTCAGTTCCGGTCAAGGGCACATACCCAGTTGCAGGCTCCATCCCCAGCCTGGTCAGGGAGGCAATCAATCGATGCCTGTCTCTCACCTTGATGTTTCTCTCTCTGTCTTTCTCCCTCCCTTCCTCTCTCTCTAAAAATCAATGTAAATATTTCCTCCGGTGAGGATTAACAAATGGAAAAAGGAGCTAGAGTGATTCCACTACTAGAAAGCACATCCTCACGTGTGCTCACAGGTGTGTGCACACCTGCAAATGTATCTACACATATGCACGTGTATAAAGTACACATGGATGTTTCATACAAATAAGCTTTTCCTGGATGATACACAGGAACAGTTGCTAGGCCTCTTCTCTACAGGCAGTGAGGCCAGCAGGTGACAGGATCAGGAGGGTCATTTAACGACTTTAAACTTAGGGTACAGCTCTTTAGTGACCAGCACCCCTCCCATTGCCTCCTAAGCGTCCCGAAGCAATGTCCATGTAAGTCCTCACGTATTCCAGGCACCTGGAATCTGCTGCTGATTCCAACAATGATTGTTTTGGCGGCACTTGATGTAGGGCAGGGAGTGGATGTGCGGTGTCATGGGCGGTTTGCATGTTACAGGGGAATGAAAACCCGCTCCTCTTCCAGGTGGAGCCCCTGCAGAAGGCTCTGGATGTAGCGAGAGAAGACAACAGGAAGCTGGCGATGAGCCTGGAGCAAGCGCTCCAGACAAACAACCACCTGCAAGCAAAGCTGGACCACATCCAAGACAGACTGGAATGCAAAGAACTGGAGCGACAGGATTTGGAAAACTGCAAGTAAGGGCAGTGCAGTCACAGTGACCGAGGGGCGTGCCCGGCTCACTCACACGTTCACACCTGTCCTGCCTGAGCCGCACAGCTGAGCAGCAGCAGGGACTCGCTGCCTGGGTCGCTCATGTCCAGCTCTGCCCTCGACGGGTATCGAGCTGCTTCTCCACACAGAGATCAGGCCAAAATGGCACGGATACTGGCTAGAGGGCCCCTTGCATGTCTCTGCCAACCCTTTTCTAAGGAAAGCTTATGTGTCCTTCAGAGCGTGACTGGGAAAAGGAGCTGGAGGCTGTTCCCAGCCGGGAGTGGGGTCTGTCCAGGCAGATGGGAATCGGTGTCCTCCGTTTTGGCCCAAGGTGGTTAGGTCAGGCCCGTCGCGTTCAGGCCAAGCCCCTCAGGTTTTTTCTTAAACCAGTGGTTCTCCACCTTGGCTGCACATTAGAATCACCTGGGAATCTTTTTAAAAATCCTGATTTCTGGGCCTCATCCTCTGGAAATTCTGTTTCTTTGTTATGGGGTGGGGCCACAACATTGACAATTTTTAATTATAAACCTATGTTTTCTATCAGAATTACTTCTTGCGTGAATTTTGGGACACCCTTTAGATCTGCATCCCTTTCAGCTAGTGAGCAGGTGGGCATGGGCGACGGGTCTGAGCCGCAGCAGGGAAGGCGCTTTTCACATCGAGCAAGTGTTATGTTGGGTGTGACGTTTGTTGGTTAAAACAAGTGTGTGTGTCTCGTGCTTTGGGCTGGGCCTCTTTATGCGGAAGGACTGTCTGCTGCAGGGAAGGCGTTCTCCCCTCTTGATGGGCTCAGGTCAGTGAGGCTCACCGGTGGCTGATCTGCTCACTGAGCTCACTCCCCTCCTCACTGAATTCTAACGGAGATTTCCCCTCCGTTCTTTTCAAAACAGAGAGCGCATAACTGAGGAATCCAAGGTGGAGGCAGAGCTGCACGCTGAGCACGTAGAAGCTTTGAGAAAGCAGTTCCAGATGGAGAGAGACAACGCCAAGAAGACGAGCCAGCGGGAGGTGGCCGAGGTACGGCCGGGGCAGAGCCCTTCCTCCCGGGCCACGGGCGGGCCTTGAGGGGCACAGCTCCGGGCGCAGCTCTTCTTCGGCTCTTTTCATCCCCTTGACGTCAGGCCGTCCCTGTGCTGTTGGTAAACTGACACAAAACCAGTTTCTATCACAGTCTCTGCCAGCGAAGGGAGCTGGATGGGCCTTTCTGCACCAGCGAGTGCCAGCTGAGGGCGGGCAGTAAGGACGCTGCCCCCAGGGCCCACGCCACCGTCTCCGTCCACTGCCTCCTCGGGCACACGGAGACGCAGGGAGCCGTGGCCCGTGCTCACGGACCTGTTTGGTTGTGATCGCCACTCTCTACATGAGACAAACGGGAACGTCACAGGCCTCTCCCGGCGGCTGGAGGCTGTGCGCACTAGCCAGTCTGAGGGTTTGACATGAGGGACGGCCTGGGTGACAGGCTGCCTGTGAGAGAAGGGACGCTGGATTGAGACCGGCAGAGCTGACAGGTGCCGAGTGTAAGAGGGCAAGCAAAGCTGGGTGACACGTGAGCAGATGAGGAGGACATGTCTCTCTCGGTCCGAGCAGAGGCTGGGAAACGTCTGAGAAAGCGGCGGACACGGCCTGTGGTGGCCTGACCACCAGAACGCTGGATGTGACCAGGAGTGGAGCACAGGGTGGCGGTGATGGTCTGAGCACAATTCTGGGAAGGAGGTCTGAGCGCTGGGAAGCAGGCAGGAAGGAAGAGATGCTGGAGACAGAGGCGTAAGAGACCAGAGCAGTTACTCTGGGCTTTGGATGGTTAGGGCCAAGCAGATAGCTCTGTGGAAACAGCAGTTAAGTAAAAAAGCCACTTTCAAAGAGAAATCAGACAAACACTGCGTGTAGTATCCTGAGCAAAGGGGAGGGAGGAAGTAAAATCATTCTAAGGCTTTGGTTGGGGTAGTTGGTCTGTATTTTGCCAAATTCGGTGCACTGAGCAATTGCATTTTACTGAGGCCATTCGCGAAATCGATTTCAACTATTTATACAGCGCTCTGTAAATTGCAAAGCACTGTATAAATAATAAATGTTATACAAAGAAAACTGTGTGGAAAATAAAAAGGTGCACTGACATTAAAGGCACCTTTAGTCAGAGATGGTTGTTCAGAATCCGTCGGTCCTTTTAACCAGGATGGTGAACGTGGGAGACGGGGCGGACGTGGAGTGACCCGGGGAGCCGTTAGCAGGGCTGGGGCACGGCTCCCCGTCCCAGCTCTGCCTCCTGTTAGCCGTGACCCACTGGCTGCCGTGCACATGCTGACTCCGAGCCCGTTTCCCTGGTCACTGCCCAGGTTTGTGGTGAGGGTTAAACGGGAAATCCGTGGAAAGTCCTCGTCACGGTGCCTGGACACAGGAAGCGCTAAGGGCAGGTGTTAGCTCACCCAGCGGCAGACAGGGCTGTGATGGATGTTGCAGGAAAGTCTGACGGGTGGTTGCTTGGGGGGCAGTAAAAGGTCAGCATTGAGGCGTAGAGTGGGGATCTGAAGGCAGGAGCTCGTGCAGAGAGGAAAGGTGCAAGTAACGACTTCCCCACCAGCCACTGGGCCGGCCGGCCCAGCCCCTCCCTCCTCAGATCCTCTGCTTCCTGCACGTCCCGGGCACTGGCTTAAGGGCACGTGAGGTGGGGGAGATCTAAAATAATTAAGTATTTTTAAAAGTTCAGCAGGCATAGTAAAAAGGTTGAGTTTATTGGAATGAAAATCAGTGTGGGTCGGGGCATCCAGTCTAGCAGACGAGAAGCTCCAAGGAGCGCGTGAAAGGACTTTCCAGGCGGAAGGGAGCGGGAACCAGGAAGGTAGAGGCAGAGAGCGGTCGGTTCCTGCGAGGTCGCTTCCGTTGGGGCCCGGCAGGCGTCGGGTGGGTTACAGGCCTAACTGGTGTCGGCCTGTCAGGTGGTTCCTGCGTTAGGTCCCGCTTCTGGCAGAGCCAAAACTGCAACTGCGTCGTGGTGCGGTGACAGCTTAGCACGTGTGACTCCCTTTGGGGCCTGTTGACTGTTGAACAGTTCCCTCTCATCAGACCCAGGCCCGACGGAGAGAGGTCTCCTGTTCAGTGCTGCTCCCCGCTGCAGCCTGCAGGTCTTACAGCCTGTTGCAAAGCCCGTGTGTGACGCTCACAGGTCCGGACGTCTTTCTGCCGAATCTCTGTGGCACTCACAGTCGTGACTTTGGGTTCGCGTTATCTAAGTTAGTCATTCTCTTCTTCCTTTCTGATGTCCTCGTCTCGGGAACATGTGCTCGGTGGTGAGCAGCTGTGGTCGTGTGTGTGAGCTCGGAGGGACTCCAGTGCCAGGGGGACTGCTGGAGCTGACAAGCAGGTGGTCCCCGGTGTCGGGGCGCGTTTCTGAGCCGTGATCCTTGGGACCCAAGCCAGGGAGCATCGCTAAGTCAGAGAGAGACCCTCTTGAAGGAGTCGCTTTCTCGGGCCAGCTGGTTGTGCAGCGATCCGTTGCTGAGCCACGACTTCCCCAGAAGTGTCCATCCGAATGCAGCAATGGTGTTGGTCACAGCACAGCTTCCCGGCTGTCTGTCTAAAAGATAGTCAAGGGCTGTCCTACAGCCAAGAACAACTTCACAGAGAGCCTGGGGGCTTTAGTTGGAGTGCTGTTCTAGCAGCAGGTTCTGCTGTATCTGTGAGATCACAGCCTCCTCTGCCTTCGCTCCTGGTTAGCGTAGGGATCTGCAGGTGGACGCTCGCTTCGGATCATGAATGGCTCCAGAGAAGTCCCCTTTGAGTCTGGGGCTCGGACCTGAAGGGTGGCCTCCATGGAGACCAGTACGATTAACAGTCTGTAGGCCACGCAGGTGGTTTATTCTGGGTACCTTTGCCTTGTGTCCTTTGGTACAGAACCTGTGGCGAGGTTCCCCAGGTTCGGATTTTTGACGTGGGGTTTGGAAATGACCCCCCCTGCCCCTGTGGTTAGGCGTCTGACACAATAGAGAGGGGCTGAGTGTGTTCCAGAGAAGGAGGATGTAATGCAGAGCTGCAGGGTCACGTCCACGCTGTGGCACGTCCACAGGTGTCGGGGGGTTGGGGTGCCCACTGGGCAGGGGCCTGTTTCCGGGCCAGGGCAAGGCAAAAAGCGGACAGTCCTAAAGACCTGATGTCGTAGAAGTAGGAAAGGGATGGTCAGAGGAGGAAGGAGGAGTGGGAGGAGAAGGTCTCGCTCTGGGGAGCAAGCAGGGTACCTCAGTGTCAGCTCCTAGGCAGTTTGATTTTGAGGTCCCCAGTGTGTGTCGACACAGGACCAGGGTCAGGGGAGCCCTTTGGCTGTGACACGTGCCCGGGGTCCTGGCCATCATGTGACCTGGTTGTGACCCCTGAGCAGTGCCTGTGGCCAGGCCTGCGTGCCTTCTGTGCTTTGTCTTGTTGAGCTGCTGTATTGTCCTGTGAAGGCGGCTGTCACACACGTTTCCAGTGATGAGCCTGAGGCTTCCGGAAGTTAATTACCCAGAATCACTTGGCGAGTCAGTGGTGAGCTGATCCTTGAACGTAGGTCTGACCCCAAAGCTGTGCTCTTTCAATGTTGAACTTGCATTTAAATGGTTTATCTGTTCTAAGGAAGACTGTGTTCTTTAAATCACTTAGCGTGTTCCTCCACTGACCTGTTATTTCAAAGGCAGGTTCCAAGAGAACACAGTGTAGGAAGGTGAGCATCCGCCTCGTACTAACGGAGGTAAGGATGTCCCGTCCCTGCGTTCACAGCTGAAGAAGGCCCTGGAGGATGCCAACTGCAGGTCCGTGGAGGTGTCGCGCACCAACCGGGAGCTGCGGCAGAAGCTCACGGAGCTGGAGAAGCTGCTGGCCGGCAGCAAGGAGAAGATCAAGAACCAGAAGGCCCAGATCAAGCTCCACTTGTCGGCCAAGGCGAATGCTGTTCAGAACGTGGAGAGGATGAAGGTTGTATGAGACACTGTCTCCCTCCTTCCTGGGTCTCTGTGAGGAACGGCCTGGGAGGGCGGCTTCAGACCACTCCCAGCCCGTGTCCCGAGTTACAGCTGGACCGGGAGAGCAGGTTGCCCTGGGGCCGTCTCTTCCCACCACGATCCTGCGGCGTGCAGGTCTGGTTCCTGCAGCTGCCAGGGTCACGCTCCAGCTCCCACCGTCCCTGCACGGGGACGGGACAGGGCTCGGCGGGGCGGGGCGGGGCGGGGCCAGTGGGCGGGAGGAGCGCCCAGGAGGCCTGGGGACTGAACTCACGTGGGATTCTTTCTGTCCTGTCGGCCAAGAGCCAGCCGCCCCCTGACCTCTGTGCCGTCTCCCGTTTCCGTTCAGCAAATAGAAACGGAGCTGAGGCAAATGGAGCTGACTAAGGACCAGTACCAGAAGAAGAACTACGAGCAGGTAGGTGATTCCTAGCTCTGTTTACCCTTCACATCAAACCCCGAACTTGGACCCACCTGTCTGCCTGTCTGTGCCCCCAGTCGTTGAGCATCCAGAGGTTTGTGTCTGAGATGACGAACCTGCAGAAGGAGATGCAGCTGCTGGCCAAGAGCCAGTACGAGACCTCGGCGCGGAACAAGCAGCAGGAGCTGCGCCTGGAGGCGGAGCGGAAACTGAGGCAGGAGCTGGAGCGCCGGTGCAAGGTAGGAGGCCAGGCTCAGCCCAGGGTGATCGGCTGCGCACGGCCAGCCCCAGCGTCAGCGCACCGGGTTTCCCAGATCCCGCAGGAGAGAGGCCGACCGGTCGCTCATCGTCACTGAGCCCCAGGGTCACGGTGTCTAGGAAAAGCCTGGGCTTCAGCCACGGCACATGCTCCCGTTTCCAACTGAATAAAAACAACGGTCGCTTTTTCTGTGACTAAAGCTCTCCTGTGCAAAGGGCTAGGCACGCAGGAGGATTTCTGAGCTGAAGGCCAGGGTTGGCAGGGACGTGGCGCCCGTGGCTCCTCCCTGTGGCCGGCTGATTCCAGGGCGGGAGCTTTTTGGTTGATACGGTCCATTGGGACTTTGTAAAAATCTTTGTGTCCCGTTTTCAGGAATTGGAGGAAACGGTGAGACACCTGAAGAAATGTAAAGAGGTGACAGAGAGTAAGCTGAAAGAAGCCAGTGTGGAATCAGAGCAGGTACGCTGGCCCAGGCAGCCACCTCGCAACACACCTGAGTCAGCGTAGCCCTTCCTCACGCTACGTGAGGCGCACGGCAGGCAGGCAGGCGCGGAAACGCTTTTAGATTCAGATGGTGGGTCCTGAGGAGAGACTAGAGCGCTGAGGTCCAAGGCCCGCCCCTAGCGAGAAGGGAGGCCGGCAGGTGCGGGCTGAACGCATCGCTGTGCGGCGTGAGCTGCCGAGGGGAGCTGGTTCAGTCTCCACCGGGAGGCGGAAAGCAGGCCTCCCAGCTCGTGACCTGCTTCCTCGGTTCTAATATCTCCAGTTGGCGTTGGGAGGGATGTAAAGTCATACATTTAGAGCTGGAAAGGATCTTTGAAATCATGAGTCTCCCACCTCCGCCCCTCTTTCCAGATGAGAGAACAGATTCTTAAACTTAAGTTATCATGTGATGTTGCTTTCAGTTGGCCACGGTTTCCCCTTTTATAGCGTTCCCTTAGATGGAATAAGAAAGAGACTGTGGCCTGCGACACATCTGAGCAAATGCCAGCGGGACCCCTGGGCCCAGGAGGGTGCCTCCGCTGCGAGCTCCCCAGTCCGCCAGGCTAAGCCCATGCTGTTAGTGATAGGTGGCTCCGAGTGAGTTTCAATCCATGTTAGCTGCCTTCTCGTTCGCCATGCAGGAGGAGACAGGATGCACAATGCCATTCCAAGCATCTTTCTTCCACTCCTGGTAGAAGTGCTGGAGAAAGGTGGGGTTCGGTTTGCTTTGGGGGGTGGGAGTGTCAGTATCACCAGGCTGCACGCAGACCTGGAAAATGCCTTAGCTTTGTGGCTTTCTCAGCGTTCATACGAGGGAGCTCTCTGTCCTGTACCCACTCGACCTGGCAGCACAGGACAAGGCCGCCCACTGCTGAGGACCCGCTCCACGCAGGCTCCAGGCGGGGAGTGGAGGGGAACGAGCCAGAGCCTGCTCTCACGCACGTGCCTTCCCGGGCACGAGAAACGGCCGCTCAGAGCTCAGCATCAGAAACGAAATGCTGCCCACGAAGCAGCCAAAGGGGGCACAGTCCTTTCACTCTTTACTCTAGAGGAGGTTCCGCAGCCGTTCGGAAACAGCCTTCTTGTAAAATACACCTCTCTCGGCTCTGCCTTCAAATGACCAAAGTGCCCCAGCTACTCAGAAAAGTGCCAGGCACCTGTAAGCGCTCAGCGGGCCTTTGCCAGTAAGTGAGTACTGGCTCCAGCTCATTCAGAGACAGACCGTCCGGGGGCCTGTTTGCTCTGACAAAGACAAGTGGACGTGTGTGCTTCTGAGCTCCAGTCTAAGCTGTTTATAAGAAAGGAAATAAAAAAATGCTACGTACAGTAAGCTGGTCCCATTTCCTTGTAATTCATTCTGTTACTTTCAGAAAGCACAACAGAAAAATCAGGCTTTACAGTTTAGGGACTTTGGGAAAACTATTTAGTCTTAAAAAATCAAAGTCTAAATTTCAAAACATGGCTTGACAGTTTAATCTTGAGCGCCATCTTGTCCTGTCATTCTTCTCTCCCGGCTTCTGCCTTGCCTTCGTCCGCAGGCAGGAGCCCTGGGCAGGGCGTGAAAGCCGCAGGCCCATCTGCGCTCTCTCCTCCACTTTGAAAGTGACCCTCCCACCTGGAGAAGGCGTGCGGTGCGCACAGGTGCCAGGACCCTCCATCAGCATTGGGGTCTCTTAGTGCCTAGGTGAAAGGTCTCCTGAACTAATACACAGAGAATGTCTGTTGTTGTCACTTTAACAGTAACATTCGTGTGTTCAGATCACAGCTAACCTGGAAGAGGCTCACCGCTGGTTTAAGTGCAGGTTCGACGGCCTGCAGCTTGAGCTGACAAAAAACCGGCTTCAGAGGCTCCCCCAGGAGAGCAGGTGCTGGGAAGAGGTGGGCATCTCGGCGCGGCTGCCTCAGCAGACCTTAGAGCTCTCCGCACAGTCTCTTCATCAGCTCCTCTCTCTCTCTCTCTCTCTTTCCCTCTCTCTCTCTCTCTCACCTGTGGCTTTCTCTAAACCACCGCAGGAAAAGCAGTGAGCTAAGCTTTCCTTAGAAGCCCCACCTCCCCAACTGTCCCAGTTAGCACCACCTTGAAGAATGAATACACAGAGCAGGCCCAGGCCCAGGCCGCCTGAGTGTGAGCAGTGCTGGGTGTGGTTTCTTCCCTCCAGGACCAAGACCAGAGGCACGACACCACCTCCACCCAGTCTATCCTGCACCGGTGGGAGAATAAACAGAACCTCAGGCTGATGCCCAAGAAGTACCATCCTGAGCTGGAGAGGAAGTGACGCCCCTGACCGCGGAGGAGCTGCACCCACAGCCGTGCCGGGACCTGAGCCAGCGCCGGGCTGGCCTGCTGCCACCGCCCCGGACACGACGTCCACGGGGCTGAAGCTTTGGACCTGAGTTTATCCCTTTATGAACTCTGATGATCAATACAAAACACCCATCTTTTTCTTTCCCCGTTTTCCACCCAATAAAGTTATATTAATTTGTGTATGATAATGAGGCTGTTGCTGTTTTTCTAGGTGCATTCTATCCAAAGCACTTAGCGAGGTTCTCTAGGCAGCTAGATGACAGGACACTGCTTCCGGGACTGTCCCAGCCTGACATCCAGTCTCACATCTTGGAAATAGAATCACCTGGAAAGTGGTAAAAGCTACCACTGTGTTGTAGGGTGATTCCCAGGCACCTGCAGGGAGCCCAGTGTCTATGTCAGGGCTCAGCGTGTGAGTGCCCGGGAGGCTGTCGGTGACGGTGGTCAGTACCATCCGGGCTGCGGGAGGCCCTGTGCGCAGATCCCGCTCCCCGGCAGGAGCAGTAGCCCGTTCGCCCTCTGTTCCCAGCCGTGAAGGGGGGGGGGGGGGGGCGCTAACTAGCCACGCACACAGGTGGCACAGGACCAGGCTTAACTGCCACTCAGGTCATAGCAGCTACTGCTGCCACCATCGGGCCCAAGTCAAGCGGGCAGCGAGGCCACCGGAGAGAACGTCAGAGACAACTTGCGGAAGCTGTGGGCCCAGCAGGCAGATGTGTCTGGTTCGGGACAAGCCGAGCTGCTGGCTGTGGTGGCCCAGCGTGCTGGTCAGCCAGCCGGCCTTGGTCAGAGCCGACCGCTGAGCCTACGGAGCAGGGGGGGCCTTTCTCTGCCAAGGCCCACGTGGACCTTTGTAACGTCATTCCCGGGCCAGACACAACACCAGCTTAGAAATCAGCCTGCTCCAGGGGGTCAAACATTTCATGAACTCGCCCGAGGCCTTGGCAGGGCCGAATGATGCCGTGGGCCTTAGACGGCCTGCGGGCCAGACGCTCCACCCTTACGCAGGGTTTTGGGAAACGTGCATGTAAGGCTGGGAAGACTGTTCAGAGAAAGGCTGGAGTGTCCCACAGCCTCCGCCAGAGTGTAGCTACTTGGGTGAGACGCGTTCGTTAACTGGCTTTCAGAGCAAGTTCGCTGGAGCGCGTGGAACTCCCGAAGTGAGGGCCCTGGCGGGTGGGACGGTGCTCACGCACAGGGTCAGCGCCGGCTCTGATGGCTGCGTTCCCAGGCCGGCAGAACAGTCGTGTGCTGTCCATCCACTGGGAGGTGGGAACAGTTCACTCTGCTGCCCCCTGTGGTCAGGATGGTGGCTCTGAAGAAGCACGTAGGAATGAAAGGACATTCAACAACTACTGTGTTCATCCAGGAACAAGACCAAGTGTTAACGCTGGTGTGGGCACCTCTCTTGTTAATTCCTTTGGCTAAAGAATTCAAACTGCCTTGTTGAATCTCCAAAACTGGGCCAGTTATTTAGTGCAGCGGCCGCCAACCGGTGGTCCGCGGACACTGGGGGTCCATGAGGTCCGGAAGGTTGGCGACTGCCGATTTAGTGGCTCTTCCAAAGTGAGGGATCGCATCTGCTGATGATCTCAAGTGGTCTAGCTCCTTGGGATTCGTCCCTTTAGACTTTTGGTAAGGAGGGAGAGTTAACTGAAGGTTTGGGGGAGTCATAATCTGAAAACACGCAGAGATGGGGGTAAGATTGATGTTATTTAAGGCTACAAACTTGCAACTAGGAAATAAGCCATAGAAACGTAAGGCGCAGTACAGTGAAGACAGACGTGTTGTACGACGGTCATCAAACTTGCTTGGAGGCTAAAAATTATTCCAGCCACTAAAGAGGAAAATTGTGCAAGGTGACATGGTCCTGCGTGTGGCTACAATGGCGATCACGTTACAATGTACGAACGTATTAAAAGCTGGCGGTGGGGTAGGTGGACGCTACACTCACCTGCCCAGGACCAGAGCGGAATTCCACCTGAATGACAGAACCAGCAACCGGGTCCAGCTGGACGGGAGACTCACAGCCAAGGGCTTGCAGAGGCGCCGCATTGAGACACAGGCTGGCCCGAGCCCACGTGCCGCTGTGAGAGTCTGGAGGGATGTCTCAGCTGCACACATTCCCCCTGAGGAGCGAAGGTCCCAACCCCCTGCCCTGCCCCCCAGCTCAGAGCCGAGAGCGAGAGCGAGAGAGACAGACAGACAGACAGACAGACACGCAGGAGGAGCCTGCCTGACCCCTTGTGGCTGTTTCTCCACCAGGAAGGCGGGAGCCTGCTGGAGACCCAGGCGCCTTCTTACAGGGCCAATGCACAGGCTCTTTCGTGCAGAGGGAGGGCTCTGAGCAGCTTCGAGTCGGGGAGAGACTGGGTCCTGTGGTGCGGGGACCGGGCAGAGGGTGCCAAGGTCCCTGTGCTCAGTGCCTCTCCACCCCACCACACACCCCATCTTTCCTGGGGGGGCACTCCCTCCACAGGGCGTCATCTGGGCGTCCTGCCTATTCTGGGAGGCTCTCGAGGAGGCCCAGGCGGACTGGGGGTCGCAGAGACCATGCCACCGCTCCGATGTGGTGCCCACTCCACTGGCCACTGCTCCGATGCGGTGCCCCCTCTATGTGGCCACATCCGGCTGTCTGAGCCGGTAAACTTCGCCAGCCTCCCCCCGACGGCTCCCGGAGACCCTGCCCCACCACCGACGGCTGCAGGCCCCACGGCCTTGGTGCACTGAGGCTGTTGCTGAGGGGCCTGAGACCCAGCAGCGCCGGTGCTGAGTCTGACTCGGTATCGCCCTGGAGAACACGGCTCGCCCTGCCTGGCGCGGCTCCCGGACAGCGAGGCTCTCTCTGTGACAGCCTACGGGCGGCCTGCAGGCCGAGGCAGGGTTCCGGGGGCTGGGCCTTTTGCGACCAGCTCACAGGCTCGGTGCTGGGGGACGTGGCCGTGGCCATGGCCGCCTGTGTGGCCCCTCCCACATGCACCAGGCCCAGCAGAGGCAGCCACCAGCTGTGTTTCACTTTGTAGCTCAAATAGGCAGGTCAGGGCCAGTCACAGGCAGCGGCTCACGGTGGCCCACACCAGAGTCCTCCCAAGAGGCCCCAGGAGCAGGCTTCAGACCACACCATCCCATGACCCACTAGCTCCACCAACGGCACCCCCAAAGGGAGACCTTGCGGGCATCCGGCCCTCACTGGGCGCATTTCACTTCATGTGGTCAGCACCCCCCACAGCAGCCCGGACGCTGTGGTCAGGGTCAGTCCTCATAGCCAGCCAGTCTGAGGGTCCACACCACCCAGGGACGAGGTGAAGGAGAGACACAGGAGTCCAGGAAGCACAGAGCCTGAGACTCACGACAGCAGGAGGCTCACTGACCCACACCAGGGACATTCCCGGAGCACCCAGCTTAGGTGGTCAGGGAGCCTGCGCCCACCGCTGAGCCCTGCAAGATAGCTACTACATAAGGTCACCAAGACTGGGAGACATAGCAGGCCTACATAATACACAGAAGCACAGAGAGACAGCCAAAATGCAAAGACAGAGAAACAGGCCCCAAATGAAAGGACAGGAGAAATCCCCAGAAAGAGGACTAAATGAAATGGAGGCAAGCAACCTACCAGACACTGAGTTCAAAGGCCAGGATGACCTGATACCAAAACCAGACAGAAACGCTTAAAAAAGAAAATTATAGGCCAATATTCCTGATGAACATAGATGCAAATATCCTCAACAAAATACTAGCAAACCAAATCCAATAATACATTAAAAAGATCATACACCATAACCAAGTGGGATTTATTCTGGGGATGCAAGGTTGGTACAATATCCACAAATCAATTGATGCGATACATCACGATAACAAAATGAAGGATAAAAACCCCACGATCATATCAATAGATGCAGAAAAAGCATTTGACAAAATTCAACATGCTCTTATGGTAAAAACTGTCAGCAAAGTGGGGATGGAGGGAACATACCTCAACATCATAAAGCCATATGTGGTTCAATCAGGGGAAAAGGAGACATATGTAATACTTTAAACAATAAAAAAAAGCGCCATATATGGTTAACTCACAGCTACATTATACTCAATGGTAAAGAGCTGAAAGCTTTTTCTTTAAGATCAGGAACAAGACAAGGATTTTCACGTTCACACCACTTTTTTTTAAATCCTCACCTGAGGATATGTTTCCATTGATTTTTAAAGAGTTGAAGGGAGGGGAAAGACAGAGCTGAAGAAACATCTACTCGAACCTGGGACCCTTCAGTCCCTGGGTTGATGCTCTATCCACGGAGCCAAACCAGCTAGGGCCACTTTCACCACTTTCATTCAACAGAGTAGTGGAATTCCTAGCCACAGTAATTAGTCAAAAATAAATAAACAAAAGGTATCTGAATTGGAAAGAAAAACTATCATTATTTGCAGATGACATGATACTATATAAAAATAACCCTAAAGAATCCACCAAGAAGCTATTAGAACTGCTCAATGAATTCAGTAAAGTAACAGGATGCAAAATTAAAATAATATTATACACCAATAGCAAACTATAAGAAAGAATAATTAAGAAAACAATTCCATTTACAATTATATCAAAAAGAATAAGATACCTAGGAAAGCATTTAACCAAGGAGGTGAAAGACTGGTACACAGAAAACTATTAAGACATTGAAGAAAGAAATTAAAGAAGATACAAAATAAATGGAAGGATATACTATAACCATGCTCAAGTATAGAAGAATTAATATAGTTAAAATGTCTATACTACCCAAAGGAACCTACAGATTGAATGCAATCCCTGTCAAAATATCAATGTAATTTTTCACAAAAATTGACAAATAATCTTAAAATTCATATGGTACCACAAAAGACTCTGAATAGCCATATCAATCTTGAGAAAGAAGGTATCACACATCAAACTATACTACAAGACTATAGTCATCAAAACAGCATGGATACTGGCATTAAAGACAGGCACATAGCCCACCTGGTGTGGCTCAGGGGTTGAGCGTCGACGTATGAACCAGGAGGTCACAGTTCAATTCCTGGTCAGGGCACAGGCCCGGGTTGGGGGCTCGATCCCCAGTGTGGGGTGTGCAGGAGGCAGCCGATCAATGATTCTCATTACTGATGTTTCTATCTCTCTCCCTCTCCCTTCCTCTCTGAAATCAATAAAAATGTACTTAAGAACAAAACCAAACCAGACACATAGACCAATGGAGCCAAATAGCCCAGAAATAAATGCATACCTACATTGTCAATCTATGACACAGGAGGAAATAATACACAGTGAGGCACTGGCTGAACGAGCTCCCGCCCTGTGTGCTTTCTCTGACTCCGTAGCAGAGCCCATGTCCCTCCTCCCATTGGAACGAGTAAGAACACCAGGGCTTTTGCCTCGAGTTGCCTGAGGTTGGCCTGCAGAGCCAGCACAGGACTCCTCACCCACTGCCTTTACTTGTTTTTTAATATATTTTTATTGATTTCAGAGAGGAAGGGAGAGGGAGAGAGAAACATCAATGACAAGAGAAACTCATGAACAGCTGCCTCCTGCACGCCCCACACTGGGGATCGAGCCCGCAACCCGGGCACGTGCCCTGACCGGGAATCAAACTGGTTCACAGGTCGACGTGCAACCACTGAGACACACCGGCCGGGCTCCACTCTTTTTAAAAACATACACGAGAACGCTCTCGACTTGCCCCAGAGACAGCGTCTGCCTTCACCCTGAGCCTGAAACGCCCGTGCAAAGGAAGCCTCCAGCTCGAGGGAAGCCTTCAGCTGCGGGCACACAGCCGGGACCCTCTCTGCGTGGGACCCTCTCTGCACCCTCACAGCATCGCAAAGGAGGGCCTTGGAACTCCGCGGAGCCAGCCTGCCTCTGCATCTCCGAGAAGACTCGCGCTCGCTCTAGAGGTGCCCCCCCCAGCACCTCGTTCTGCCTCCAGACCAGCTCCTCGCCCCGCCCTGGGCTATTTCAGTGGCTCGTCTCTCCTCCACTTCCTGTCAGTCTCAATGGACTGGGGCCCGCCTGCCTTCTCCTGGGACCTTCCTAAGAGCTCACTTAATTTCCCAGGGCCTCCCTCACTTTCCTAAACACAACCCATCTTTCTTTCGAGGTTTCATGTTGGCCATAAAGGGGGAGGGAGGGGGATTAATTTTGATAATATCAAAATTCTTGAGTTTTACAAAAAGACAACATAAGTAAAGTGAAAAACATGTGTTTAAAGACTTATATGCAGATGAAATAAACAAGGCCTACAATTAAATTAAATAAAAAATAGGACGCACTGTAAAAAAAAAAAAAATGGGCAAAGGATATGACAAAAGCAATCCAGAGAAGGAAAAAAGCCAAAAGGTTATAAACACATGAGGAGAGATTTCAACCTTTCAGTACGCAAATGCAGCAGCCATTCTCCATCTGCTGACTAGGGAGACCCACAGTCTGACGGGGCCTAGGAAGCAGGTGTCCTCACACAATGTGCTCGGCCCCAGGAGGGCATGTGCCCAACTCCGACCATAGCAGGGGCAACTCTGCTCCCCGCTGTGAGGGCTACACCAGCCCCTGCACGTCCCTGCATCTTGGAGGGAAACGAGCTCTTCCCCAGGCGTGGAAAGGCCTTGGTGTGGTTAACATCCACCCACAGCAGAACTTCCACATGTCCGTCTCTCCCCAAGCTCATCAACGACTGTCAGGCCCAGAAGTGGGGACGGGGGAGGACACAGGCCCAGGAGCGGGAGCAGCTCAGCCCTCCTCTCACCTCCTGCAGTCACAGGGCATCTGGAGGCTTTGCTAGTCTCCCGGGAACACAGTCGACGCGGATCGTTTCCACTCACCCCAAAGCTGGTCCTGTGTCCGGACAGCGACCGGAAGGCAGCGCTTTCCAAGCCTTTTCAGGAGGCACCGGGTACACCGCTGTGGGTGGGACCGGCCACTCTGGATCCCGGCTCTCCCAGGCTCGGGCATCGCTGCACCTGCTGGGCCTGCGCAGGGCTTCGGGCACGTGGTGCTCCCGCTAGCGGCCAGCCTCCCGCGGTCAGGTCGGCGCGCCCGAGCTGGAGATGCAGGGGCAGGCCTGGCCCACAGCAGACGTCCCCAGCATCTGTATCTTGGAAAGGGACTTCACTGTCTATAGGCACGCGGGTTTGCTTAACTAAGAAATGCCTGTGCTGCATCCAAACCCCTTGGGAACTAGAACCTG
Organism: Myotis nattereri; assembly: GCF_964212035.1. Taxonomy (NCBI): domain Eukaryota; kingdom Metazoa; phylum Chordata; class Mammalia; order Chiroptera; family Vespertilionidae; genus Myotis; species Myotis nattereri. The sequence continues at coordinate 6,447,790 of NC_138082.1, forward strand.
AGATTAGAGCCCAGACGCCAAGTTAGGGAGGAGGAAACAACAGCTTGCACCGGCCTCGCGCAGCTGTACGTCAGTGAGCCCGAGTACCTGTTTACGGCTCTTTCCTCCCTCCCCTTGCTTGCCCGCCCTGTTCTGGATCTAAACACCTGGCTGTCTTTATTCAAATGCCAAGTAGTCCTGCTAATTCTCACCCTCAGCTCAGCTTGCTTTCCTTGGGTCCACAGACGGTGAATTTCAGGATGACCTTCAGGTGGGATTAGAAACTTGTGCATGACGTGCTTACCTTGACATCTGCCAACACTGTTTCATCCAAGCCAAAAAGTGGGCAAGGAGCACACAGTAGGGCTGCAGGTGTCCTTTCAGTGCCCCGGAGGCCCGTGCGGGGACAGAGCTTTCCACATGAGATTGTTCAGACCTGCAGGATGCCTCAGACAGATTTCTTTCCCAATGAAAACAGGTGGCACCTGCCCTGTGTTTGGAAGCTGCCCGTGTTCCACTCACAAAGCCTGGGAGACAGCACACGTGGTTCACATTTGTTATCCTTTTCTGAGCCGTTTCTTATTGTTTTGCTTACTTTCACTGATTTTAGAGGGAGGAAGAGAGGAAGGGGGAGGAGAATGAGTGAGAAACATCAATTTGTTGTTCCACTGACGTATGCATTCATTGGTGGATTCTAGAGAGGAAGGGAGAGGGGGAGAGAGGTAGAAACATCAATGATGAGAATCACTGATCGGTTGCCTTCTGCACGACCCATACTGGGGATAGAGCCTGCAACTCGGGGGAACAGAACCTGGGACCCTTCAGTCCTCAGACCAATGCTCTAACCACTGAACTAAACCAGCCAGGGCCATTGGGTGATTCTTGTATGTGCCCTGACTGGGGATCAAACCCACAACCTTGGCACATTAGGACGAAGCTCTAACCAACTGAGCTACCCAGTCAGGTCCTCTGTTTTGTTTATTTAAAAAAAAAAATACCACCACCACAAACAAAAGTGGTCGGTCAGTCACTACCTCCCTCTTCCTTCCTTAGTCAGGTAAGAGGAGCACCTGGAATGGAGGGCATGCAGTATCATGCCTCGCTCACATGAATCCCAATTAAAAGTTAATCTCGCCCAAAATTAAGCTTAATGTTTTGGAATAGGTTAAATCTGGCACACCTGTATTAGAGGAAGTACAATTCTAAATTTATAGGAATGTACTGCCACCTACGGTCCATAAAAATTATTGCAGGAGTTTGTCCCTCCTGGTTTTATAATCAAGCAAATACCTTGAAGTGTAAGTGAATGTGTAAGATATGGTGCCACAAATAACCTGTAACGTAGACTGCCTTGTAAGCTTTCATTTTCTCAGCTGAAATTTTTTCATCTCGTCAATGTTCCATTTTATCTTTTTGAAATTCCATTTTCTGCAACCCTCTCATTGAATTTTGGCAGTTGTTTTTAATTTCAGGAAACTTGTTCTTTGAGCATTCCTTCACGGCATCGTTGTGTGTCCAACATTCCCCATGTAGGGTAGCAACCACGCCTCATTTCCATACTTTCTGCATTAGTTCTGCTCCCTTTTGAGTGCCCCCGTCCCATTTGCTTACTAGTACACAAACCTGCCATTTCACAGGCTTTCCTCAGACGTCCACACCTGCCTTGCTCTTCTTCTCCTAGCGTCACTCGCCAATGCACCTTCTGTACCCACCACCTGCTTCCTGGGGAGCCCACCGGCCAGTTAGCTCATGCACAACAGAATCCACAGGAGCGCTGTCTTAGAGAATCAGTGGAGAATTCACGGTGCCCTTCCTTCCTGTGAAAATAGCTTAAAGGCATCATTGCTAAATGAAAAGAAAGATGGAATGCTAGGGGACTTTTTGGTGCAAATAAAAAAAACAAGCGAGGGTAAACTTTAAGTGGAATTTATTACAGGATACTAATAAACCCCAGGGGATAGGGCCCGCCACCAGGGCATTCTTTCTTACGGGGAGAATCTAGGGCACAAATGCAGCCGAGAGGATGGAGTAGACACCTGGCAAAGCTGCTCCTGCCATTCCTCACCTTGGCTGCTCCTAATGTACAGGCTTTGTTTTCCTTCTGCAGCAGAATGGGCTACCTGCCAGTCGGCCCCCAGGAAAAGCACAGAGTTCAGCCCCTCAGTTTCCCAGGGAAGGAGGGAGGAAGCTGGGTCGGCGAGGTGGGTGCAGGAGCACTGACCATAGAGAAGAGTCGCACGTAGAGTGGCACGAGGACCCGCCCATGGCTGAGAGGGTGACGGTAAGACAGTGGACATCAGCTTTTACAGTGGCAGCCCCAGAGGTGCTTCCTCCAGGGCTTTCACCAGGCGGAGGCCCGGAAGCCTCCTCCTTTCTAACACACACACCCTTCCTGCCGTGAGCCTGCCTGAAGGGGGAAGCTTGCTCATGGCCTGGACACGCCGCTCAGTCTCAGATGTGAGAAGGGGATTCTAATGACTACCAAGCACACGAAGTAACTCACTTTCATTATAAAAATACTTTATTTAAATTACATTTACATACACAGAGGGACAATAATGCACTGACTTATTACATACAAATTCTGCTTCTCGACTATGTCTACAGTGTGAAGAGCCCCACTGCATTTTTGATCCTGTCTCAGGCTTATTTCCTCCCACCCTTGGCCTAGGTTACAATCCATGTGCACATTCATAGCATTTATTTTCTCCTAAAAGAAACTCTGTACATCTAACAAGTATTGTTATCTTAGATCCAAGAGCATTCAATACTCTAGTCCATATATACAGCTCCCAGCCCTCCTACATCCCTAGTGACCTTGCAATGGAAACCAGGCTATGCTATTGAGCATCACCCTCTCTTTCTTGTCAGAAAGCCACTGTCAAACACTGACAGCGCGCTTCTTAAGCTGCCTTGGAGCACAGTGTTCTGAAGTGAGCCCAGCCTCCCAGGTCTCAGTCTACGTGGCTAAGACACATACAAATGAAAAGGGAAAAATTAACTCAATGCTATGTCTTCCTACCATTAATCATTTTAAATCATTTTGTACAGATAAGTGAATTGCATAACTGTGCTGACATCAGAAATATTCCCGCTTTGTCTTTCCTTTAATCAGCAACCTCTTTTGTAATAGTAACAGGCACTAAGTAATAAATGGCTGACAATGACGATGTATGTAGAAATGTAACAAACATTTCTCTCAAATAATCATTGCTCAAGTTCTGTATTTAAGGAATTGTATTGAGAGAGCACACCTGTCTTACTACTGTATTCTGGCATCTATCACAGTGCCTGGTACAGAGCAGGCGTTTAACATATGCACAGATGAAGAAACAGTATGAGTGAAAAATCAGTGTATTCCACTCCAAACCACTCAAACGTTACTATAGTCCATTTCAGCCTGGGGACAATTGTACTAAAAATACTAAAGGAAAATGACAGGACAATATATAAAATCTTGTAGAAATAATAATTTTTACATACCTACCAAAAGATCATTATGATATGTTAAATACGAAATACACGTTAGATAATTCCAAAATTACCAATACTATTTGGGGGGTTAATAATAAGCCTTGAGACAAAAAGTACTTATCCACACACAGCAGCTGCCCAATGTCCCTTTCTTGGCTGAGGGGCCTTAAATAACACAGTAGGTGTACAACAGCCTCTGCGCCATTCTAATATTCCCGCTGTTCTGATAAATGAGAGACAAGTTGTAGGCAATATCTCTTCGTAAGTCTACCTGGTCAACCTCTATACCCTAGGGGGAAAAACACAAATGAGTTACTTATAACACAAGTGAGCAGATGCAAAAACACCTGTACTATCTAACAGAAAGGCACATAAAGAATGGCAAAGGTCAAACACAAAGAATCTTAAAAGCAGCAAGAGGAAGACAGTTACCTACATATACTTCTCTTCAGAAATTAAAATAAAAATTAGACTTTAAACACAGATTATCATAGTATTGGCAACACTTTACCCTATACAACAGTATCTTAAAAAACAAAACAAAAACCTACATTAATACTGGTCTTTCATCTTTAGAAAGAAATGTGTTAGTTACCCTTGAACTTGAAAATGAGCAATGACTATATTACTCAATATTCAGGCTTCAGGTCTACCAGCTATTACCTGTAAGCCACAGGGCTATCTTAGGATAACTAACATAGTCATACTCACAAGTCATATATGTCCACGTGGTTGCTGATCAAGAAAAAAGCCAGGATGGCAAAGATGGACTTGTTGCTGAACATTATTCCGTGAATGGATTCAATAGGGAAAAACACATTTTAACATGTCCGCTAAAACTTATTTCACTGCCTAGACCACAGCTCTGAGCTAGCTGCACTTCTCTGCATATGAGAGTAAATGGCACGATACCTCTACCACCATCGGAGGGAGCTCCAGGGCCCTGTGGTAATAGTGGATGGCAAGGTGGCTCAGCCCCAGCTGGTGAAAGCCGCGGCCCATATTGTAGAATGACTCCTGGCAAGGCCCACGTAGACTGAGGTAGCGATTAAGAAAGGAAAAGCCCTACCAAAAAGAAAAAGACAAACAGTTCAACATTTCACTCCTTTGACAAGCATGAGCTACTCTATGTGCCAGGTGCTGGGGACACAAATATTGAGAAAATACACAGCCGCACCCGAAAAGAACACCTGTCAGCACTGTGGGGTCAGTCACCGTGCGGCCAGAAGCTCTTCTGAGGGTGTAAAGATGTTTTAAGCAAAGGATAGAAATATTCATAGAAAACAGCCAATGTTACAGCTGGCTGTCAAAGGTCCAGTCTATAAAAACACAGGCTATATGTGTGGTTCTATGGCTTCAAACTGGCTTCTGTGGCATTGGAGGCCAGTAAACTTTCGGTCTGAAATATGTGTCTAAAAGCCTGAGCAGAATACAAAATGAGTCCTTCAATGATCATTTAGAAAGGTTTGTGCTCAGGAGCAAAATCACTTGGATACACCTAACCTTTCTCAGTAAATGGAACCTCTTATAAGTTACTTCTTAGGACCTTAGTAACCTCTAAACCCAAAAGCTTGGGTGTTGTTGTTCCCCCTGAAAGCTTCCGACGGAGAGGCCTTACGGAGACACTGATCTCAGAGCACAGCTGGGAGCATGCAGCCTCCTCGTGGTCACGGCGGCCACACAGCAGCTGCGCCCCTGCCTCTCCCCACATTCCCTCTCCCCTGGAAGGCAGCTGCAGCTCCTATCACCCACCGGAAGCTACAGACTGCAGTGCAAGTGTCCTGTGCAGTAAGTAAATATATTACTGAGAATTGAAAGTAAATCAATTAATTTGAGAGGCTAGAACTTAAAACGTTTAACCTACATAAGGGAGATTAATACAACAAATTCCCATTACCCATTATCTCTTGTTTTACCTCTCCCCCTACCATTTAAAACCTACTATTTAACTGTAAAAGTGATTTCAAATTTAGCTTCCAAATTGCGCTGAAGTACAGTAGGTCCTCACTTCATGCTATTGACAGGTTCTGCAACTTTCAGCAGAATGACATGGAAGGAAACCAGCTTACCAAAGGCTACATGAGGTCAACCCAAGGGAGTTCCCACAGCACGTCATCAGCATTAAAATGAAACAACGCTGAACAAGACCTATTCAAGGGCCCGATACATGAATTTTCATCCTACTGGGCCTAAAAACTACATAATGTAACTATTTACTAATGAGTTAATCCATAAAAATTCCCCATCTGGTGTTACCTCTCAACTCTGTGAGCTTCATGAGGACAAGAAATGCGGCCTGTGTGCTCACTCCCTGCTCTATCCACAGTGGGTATTCACTACGCATCTGCTCACATCTGTTTAACTTATAAACAAGCCTACACTGCTTGGTACAGAACAGTATCCACTAATAAAGGAAAAGAAGCTTAGAGAAAATGTAGACAGAATATTACAAATAAATGCCCCAAAAGGAAAAATTCAGGTTTTTAGGTGGGATTTTGTTTTTTCACTTTTCATTATGGAAAATTTTAAATACATAAAAGTAAAAAAGAAACACATTACAATGAACCCCAGTACCCAGTTTTAAAATTACCATTCTTTTAATTTAGGCGTTCTTTTAACCATTTTATTTTTTAAAAAATCATTTACTAAATCGTGCTACCTGACGCAAGCCAACACTTTCTTTCCTTCCCTAACTACTTAAACACACGTCTATGCATGCATCAAACCAGTGGTCGGCAAACTCATTAGTCAACAGAGCCAAATATCAACAGTACAACGATTGAAATTTCTTTTGAGAGCCAAATTTTTTAAACTTAAACTATATAGGTAGGTACACTGTTATTAACTTAATTAGGGTACTCCTAAGGCTTAGGAAGAGCCACACTCAAGGGGCCAAAGAGCCAGCCGTGTGTGGCTCGCGAGCCGCAGTTTGCCGACCACGGCACCAAACAAATTCACATAAAAAGTACAATCATAAAAACAGAAGTGTTGGGGATACAGTGTTGAACAAGACAGACAAGGTCTCTGATCTTGGGCTGTATGTTCTTGTTAGAGAAGACAAACTGCAAAAATGTAAACAAGAAAGCAAAAAGGCAGCTCCCAATCGCTGTAAGAAACGAAACAATTCTAAACGGGGGTGGGGAGCCTCTTTCTGCCCAGGGCCATTTGGATATTTACAACATCATTCGAGGGTCATACAAAATTATCCATTCAAGGACCTTAAAAATTAGTCTGCTACATTTGGTCAAACATTTAATTAGCTTACCCCTAATGCCTTGGCAGGGCCAGCCCACATGATTTTGTGGGTCTTTTACAGCCTGCAGGCCAGATGTTCCCACCCTTGCTTTAAAAGAACAATTTGTTGATGATGACTTAAGCAAACAGTTACAGCCCGGCCAGTGTGGCTCAGCGGTTGAGCATAGACCCATGAACCAGAAGGTCATAGTTCGATTTCTAGTCAGAGCACATGCCCAGGTTGTGGGCTCAATCCACAGTAGGGGGTGTGAAGGAGGCAGCCGATCAGCGATTCTCTCTCACCATTGATGTTTCTATTTCTCTCTGAAATCAATTAAAACATTAAAAAAAGAGAGAGAGAAAAGAAAAAAAAAGGACACTTGAAAAAAAAAAAGAGCCCTAACCAGTTTGGCTCAGTGACAGAGCGTCGAGGTCGGCCTGCGGACTGAAGGGTCCCAGGTTCGATTCTGGTCAAGGGCATGTACCTTGGTTGCGGGCACATCCCCAGTAGGGGGTGTGCAGGAGGCAGCTGGTCGATGTTTCTCATTGATGTTTCTAACTCTCCCTCTCCCTTCTTCTCTCTGTAAAAAGATCAATAAAACATATTTTTTAAAAAAGAAAAGTTACATATTCATACATTACTGAATGCATAATATTCAATATATTATTGAATATTATAATGTACAGGAGTACGTGTAGGTGTTGAGTCCATGAGGACTGAACAGAGGAGTAGGTGTTGGGGATTCCCAACACATGTATTAAGCAGGTGTGTTTTTTTTAAATCCTCATCCAAGGATATGTTTTTATTGATTTTTAGAGAGAGAAAAACATTGATGTGAGAGCGAAACATCAATCGATCGGTTGCATCTTGTACACGCCCCAACTGGGGATCGAATCTGCAACCTAGGTATGTGCCCTGACCAGAAATCAAACCAGCAACCTTTTGGTGTACAGGATGACACTCCAACCAACTGAGCCACCCAGCCAGGGCATTAGCAGGTATTACTTTTGAAGCAGGTTAACACATTAAGTATATTCATTTTTAAAAAATATATAATCACGTAATGAGAAACCCAATTTAATTACCTGCACAATAAGAGCATGTCTCTTTAACACATACTTCTGAGAGGCCATGTGAATGAAGGTTAGCCCTATGCAGATGCTGTAGAGAGGGTCATGGGGGTGGGTGCGAAAGGCTTGCACATACTGGCCTGAAAAATGAGCAGTGATATCAGATGGTGTGATGAGAACATAGCCCCTTATTTCTTCAAATGTATTTATTCTAATACATTTTAAGGGTAAACAAACATTAGTGGTAGTTAACATATGCAGATTTTACTTTTTAAAAACATGTAACAAAATTAGAAGGATTTAGCCATGAATGTATCCAAACCATAAAGATTAAACATGAGTAACTAAAAATAACCTTCTCTTAGGCACAACTGGACATTTTCACAGAGTCATACTTCCAAAATGAGTAATTTATCAATTATGATCATAAACCTATCTTACGATCTTAAATCTATTTAAAGAGCAATGGAGGAATGTGTCTCTTGATTACTTCTTTTGGAAAATTAATTATCTGTTTTAAAAAATCAAGTGGAGCCGAAACTGGTTTGGCTCAGTGGATAGAGCGTCGGCCTGCGGACTGAAAGGTCCCGGGTTCGATTCCGGTCAAGGGCATGTACCTGGGTTGCGGGCACATCCCCAGTAGGAGATGTGCAGGAGGCACCTGATCGATGTTTCTCTCTCATTGATGTTTCTAACTCTCTATCTCTCTCCTTTCCTCTCTGTAAAGAATCAATAAAATATATTAAAAAAAAAATCAAATGGAATGGATCATGGAGGTGAAAAAAATAATTTTGTTTTTTGGATAATAGGTGTTTTTTTTATAAATGTAGCAACTACTTTGTTTTTCCTTAGAAAAGCTAAATGTATTGAATAATAAAATAAGATGTTGGGTTTTTGTGAATTCCATATAATTTACATGTACAATTATCTCATGTCAAAAGCTTACCAATATGTGATGTGGAAATTTACGTGGATTTTTCTTACAAAATGATACATAATTTATCACATACAGATAAAACCTCTATTCCTCCCGCTCCCATTCCGGAAGGAATGGCACCATAAAGTCTCTTTGGCAACACAGAGGGCAGACTGCCATTTGGACTTTCTGTTCTTACCTTCTCTAAGTTTCTAAATGTAGAAAAATAAAATTAATTGTATTTTATATTTTCTTAATATTAAATTAACAATTCCAAAAAGCACCCAGTGGAGGAGAGTTTCACTGTCTGATGCTCCAACACCAGCCACGCAGTTTATTCAGAAGTGCGCTTGGCAATGCCAGCTTCTAGGCAGCAGAGGCACGGCCTCACTTTAACTGTAAACATTTGGGTGGGCATTTTCCCCTTGGTTTCTTCTGACTCCACTCCTTACTATAGAACTTTGTTACACATGATTAATGAATTTTCCCCAAGTTTAATTACCATTAGTAAGCACTATGCAAATAAATCTTGATATAAAGACTTTTCTCCCAAAGGAATAAACTATCAGCAAATCTTAAATCCTTTTTTGTGCTACAGCAAATTAAAATCAGGTGGCAAAACATCTCTAATTAATGAAAATTATTTTTAAAACAAATAAGCCTAAGTAAGGAGAATGGCTGGCCTTTAAAATAAATTCTAAGACTTCAGCCTTTTTAAACCAAAGCTTCATAAGAGAAAATAATATTAATTATTATTATTGCTAACACAGCCACTTACTATATGTGCCAGGCACTGTTTTCAGTTCTTTATATTAACTCATTTAATTTTCACAATAATCTACATGGTAAGCTCAAGTGTTCTCTCCGTTTCAAGGAAAAGGAACTGCGGCGGAGGGAGCGGAGGGAGGATAACTCGCAGCTGGAACTGTGGCTCAGACCCAGGCACCTGCACATGAGGCCAGGCTCTCGACCACGCCTCAGACTTGACCAAGTCCTGTGCCAGGACACTCACCAAGGGCATGCTTGAAACTGCCAGACACGAAGGCATTGTGTCCGTTTAGGACGCACAGGGCGTGGTTCTCGGGGTGCTTCAGCATTAAGCGGAGGCAGAAGCGATGGTGCCGCACTTCCTGGGAGTGCATGGTGACCTGATTGAACATGTTCCAGAGGTGGGGCCGACTGACATTCTCCATCACCATTACCCTGAAATTGAAGGACGACGGTGAGGGTGAAAAACAAGGTAAAGAGAAGACCTTCTTCATTTCTAAGAATGAAATCCTTCAGTGCTGTCCCACCACATTGCCATGTACCATCCCCCCAAAAGGGCCACTGCAATTTAAGCAAACCCTTTCACACACTGAAAGATTCTCCCAGAAAATGCTACTTAAGTCAGTATTTCTACATCTTGCTTCTGCTTCTTAACATAACTTTTAAATAAAAAAACGGAACCAAGTGCCTTACGTTTCACTTTTTGTCTCCCTTTCCACAACAGCTGCAGGACAATGATCACTGTAATAATAATGTGTGCCAGGCATTGTTAAAGGACTTTATATACATAACTCATTTAATCCTCACAATAATCCTATGAAGTGGTAGCATTATGATGTCCACTTTATAAAAGGACCTTTTATGAAGAGGTTAGGTATGTGAGAGTGCATGTTCTTGTATATTGCCTCTGTGGCTCACCAGTGAACTGAATCAACCAGTAGGCACAGGAGAGCTAAAATCAAACAGCATATTAACCCTCGAACACCAGAATCTAACTTAGCGGTTCTCAACCTGTGGGTCTCGACACCTTTGGAGGTCGAATGACCCTTTCACAGAGGTCACCTAAGACCATCCTGCATATCAGATATTTATCTTACGATTCCTAACAGTAGCAACATTACAGTTATGAAGTAGCAACGAAAATAATTTTATGGTTGGGTCACAACATGAGGAACTGTATTTAAAGGGCCAGACGGTTGAGAACCACTGATCTAACTGAAAATAAATATGCCGTAGCGAAGAATCTAGCTGAAATCAGCTATTGGAAAGTCACCTGATATAGTTGTATGCCTTTCTGAAATTTTTGTCCAGAATTGCTGCAGAGAGACCAAAGTATTCTAGTTCTTTGCGTTTTTGTCTGTCATCATAAAATGGACAATATTCCAACGCAGAATCCACAAGTAACTCAGCCTCTTGGAATCGGGACAGCTCACACAAGGAGAATATGGCCTTCAACAGGAGGTTCCACCACTCCTCCTTGGTCATGACACTCGTGAGGACAGCAAATATTGCTGAAATAACACCAATGGAGATTAGTCAGAATATTGTATGTATTTCCAGAAATAGCAGTTTCAGGAAAAAAATCCCTATGACTGATGTTAAGGTTAAATTGAATCCCCAGGGTCCAATGGCCTAAATCCTTGCCAGCACTCTTGTGACAATGATGAGAAGGGGTGGCCTTTTTCCACTCCGACTCCACCCTCTTCTGCTCTGCCTCCTGAAAATCTGCACTCACTTCTGACTTGTCGACAAAGCCCAGCTACCTCGGTGCTGCTAATGCCTGTGAGGATGCCTCCAGGCAGGACAAGAGTGCTGTTCAGGACCGAGGTCAGATGAGAGTCTGCACATACAAGGCATCAAATGTTTGCTCAGCAAAGGACTTCAAATTCATACTTTGAGATTCAGATTGTCTTTGACCTTTATGTTGTCTCAATTTTCTTTTTTGTTTGGTCTTAAAATTTCTCTTTTCCTTCATTCCCTTATTTGTCAGTAAGACACCTCCCTTTTATAACCTTTGTGAAGTATCAAAAGCCATAAAATTTTTTTAGTCCTTAACCTACTAATTCTCCTTTTGGGAATCTATCCTAAACAGCTAGTCAAAAATATAGATAAATCTATAGATATGAAGATGCTCACTACAGTATTATTTATAAAAGAAAATTATCAGCCCTGGCCAGTGTGTCTCAGTTGGTTGGGCATCATCCCATGCACTGAGAGGCTGCTGGTTCAATGCCCAGTCAGGGCACATGCCTGGGTTTTGGGCTCCATCCCCAGTAGGGAGTGTGCAGGAGGCAGCCAATCGATGTTACTCTCTCATCAATGTTTTTGTTTCTCTCTCTCACCCTGTCTCTAAAAAATCAGTAAAATCATATTGGAAAAAAGAAAAAGAAAATTATCAGAAACAACCATGCATCAAAAAAAATAATGAGGGAATGGGCAGATAAATCATGGCACTGCTATTCAATGGACTATTATACATTCTTTAAAGAAAAAATCAACAATGAGCCTGAAATGAGAAAATACTGAAAGAGAAAATACGCAAGATCAGATATGGAGAAAAATGTAATTTAAGGAAACACAGTGCAAATACCTGAGCTCAGAGTCAGTGCGCTGGAGATGGCAGACTCTGAGCTGGACGAGGAGCAGCTGCCCTCACCCCTCCCAGGCAGCACCTTGCTTACTTTATATCCTTATGTCATCCCAACAGATTCATCTCTTCCAGATTCTGAAACCCTGTCTGTGGCTCACGGCCATGACAGTCACATGATTTAATAGACCTGGCCGGTTTGGCTCAGTGTTTAGAGCTTTGGCCTGCAGACCGCAGGGTCACGGGTGCGATTCCCCATCAAGGGCACGCACCTGGGCTGCAGGTTCCATCCCTGGTCCTATGTCAGGGTGCATGCGGGAGCAACCAATCGATGTAGATGTCCCTCTCTCTCTCTTTCCCTCTCTTCCTCCCTTTCTCCCTCCCTCCTTCTCCCTCAATTCAACTCTCTCTAAAAATCATTGGGAAAAATAAAATATCCTCAAGTGAGGATTGACAACAACACAAAGACTTAGTAAATGTCTATTGAATTAACAGTGAAATAATTTTCTGCCGGGTATCTCCAGTTTATAGCCTACGTCTTTTCCAAAGTCTCTAAGTAATAATCTCATCTAAGCATATTTGATGCTTTTCCAGGTAAAAATAGATGCCTTTTAAAGTTGTGTTATTTGAGACCCAGTTAAAGCAACTTAATTTCAATTTCTATGACGAATGTTGCATTTGTCAAAAATGAATTTAACAAAGAATGGGACATATGTCATTGCAGTGACTGGACAAACACAGTAACTTGCACTGTCATCTAGTCTTTTCAAATTTCTTAAAATGAGGTACATTATCTTCCTAAAGTCAAAATTAAAAGTTCTGTTTACTTTTTTAAACAGAAAAACTAAGCAGAGTTTTTCCTTTTAATATTTAAAAATTATTTACATATGGCCGTCCTTTTTCTTTAAACACCAAGTAAGTTTTATTATATTTGAAGGATTTCAATTAGAAAATTTCACTTTACTTGAAAAGGTTGTATTTTCAATCAGATTACTACTGTCAGGTGTTACTTCATGAGTCATCTTATCAACTCAGCCACGTTTTACGTAATAAAGCAAATGAAAAGTAATTACCTTTGGTATCACAATTTGCTGTCTCTTGGTCGTTGTTGTCTGATATTTTGTCTCGTGACACTTTAATAAGGTAGAGGTGCCTCTCTCCAGACTTGGAACTGGATATCAAACAGACTTGGGCTTTATTCATTGCTACCTGAATTAAAGATAATTTGACATTTTTTGGTCATAAAATTTTTAATAAAATCTATGGGCCACAGTCACATAGGTGTGCCTGAAAGATTCTTAAGTAAGGAAAAACGAGACCAAGTTACTGTGTATATAAACATCTAAAAAAAGACTGAATAGACATTTTTTCTTACTAAAGAAATTTGCGTCATGTTACTCACAAAGAGGGCAATTAACATCAATGTTATAACACATATAAACACCCACATAACCACCTCCCTGCAAAAATGCTATACTCTTGCCGAAACCGGTTTGGCTCAGTGGATAGAGCGTCGGCCTGCGGACTGAAAGGTCCCAGGTTCGATTCCGGTCAAGGGCATGTACCTGGGTTGCGGGCATATCCCCAGTAGGAGATGTGCAGGAGGCAGCTGATGGATGTTTCTCTCTCATCGATGTTTCTAACTATCTATCCCTCTCCCTTCCTCTCTGTAAAAAATCAATAAAATATATATTTTTTAAAAAGTTCGAATTTAATAGAGTGAAAGAGAGTTATAAAACAGCTATAATCTTTATTTAAGTCATATTCTAACCATTGAAAAAGTCAGCAAGGCTACATAAAGATCATCACCCACCTTTAAAAGCATGGCTAGCATGGTAAGCAGGGTATCCATGTAACCATACATTTTGCCTTGTGAAAACAGTAGAGTAGAACGATGAAGCAGTAACTTCAGCTCCTAAATAAATATGCACATGACAGTCAGGGACAAGATTCCTTTGCTATCAGGTGTTTTGTCTTAAAAACCAAAGCTTAAGAATATTTGCTTCATGATCTTTCACTATATTCGATGCATTCTTCTAGAAACTGCCATTTATAGCGTCTAATGAGTGGCTGAAACTTAAGACTCACAATCATTTTTCAAATCCACTGAACTTAACACACTGAAATGGAAGCTGGAGTTCGCCGCAGGACCTCCTGAATGAGGAGGAAGCTGGGACCCACTCGCACCAGGAAAAGCTTCCTTCCGCGCCCGGCCTACCTGCTGCGCAGCGTTGGCATCCTGTGCCAGCGTGTCTGGGTCATGCATGGGCTCCAGGGCTTCCAGCGCCCTCTCGGGCCGGCCCAGCTGCTGCTGCAGGGTGGAAAGGGAAATCCTTGCGTCCAGGTGCAGGGGGGCCAGCTCCACCACTTTGCCGTAGCTCTCGGCAGCGCGCTCCATGTAGCCCAAGGCCTTGAGGCATTCTAGGAGGCAAGGAACGCACACACATGACTACACAGTGCTAAGCTGGCCAGAATTGTTTCTCCATTTTTAAAGAAATAGTTTAGCAATATCAAAAGAATTACAACAAAAAATGTGTGAGTATTTCTAGCACCTTAAAACAACTGTCGGCACTAATTTCTATCCACTGATTGACCAATCCATTGAATTCCTAACTAAATTCAAATTGCTACAAAGATATAATCAGCCTACACATGTACTTCAGGGTTCTGCTATATTCACTTAGCATTATGCTTTCAACATTTTCCCGTTTTCATCAGCATTTTGAATGATTATAATATTCAATTAAATAGATTATTTACTTACACGTATTATTTGACATTTAGGTTATTTCCAAATTTTTACTCTAAACTGCAGTAAACATCTTCATGTATGTAAGCCAGAGCTCACAAATTGGTGGACCAATTTAACCTACTGATGTGTTTTGTTTGGCCACTGAGTTAAAAACAATAAATTGTCTACATTTTTTAAAATTAGGATTTTTATGAAACCCAGTTACTAGCTTCTTCTGAAGAATGTGGACTTGACAACGGCGGGTCCCCTCCCTCATGGCACACAAGCACACGCTGGGGAACAGCAGCATCTCGGGCAGGACTCTCCCTGCTCCCCTCCCAGCCTAACTGTCGTTACTGCCAGGCTCCTGAGTTCTGTGATCCCCAATCCCACACCTCACTCAATTATTTCCTTGGGATAAGTTCTCAGAAGTGAAGTTATTAGGCCCCATTCTTCAAATGTTATGCCAATCAATCATTACGTTTTACATCTAAACTTGAAAACAAATCCCTGTAGCATTTCTCCTCTCCACCCTAATAGCCACAGCACTAATTTAGGCCCTTCTCATCATTTTTCTTTTTCACTGCAATTATATGCTAAAATGATGCTTTTGCCCAATTGCTTTCTCGAATCTCAAATTCCTCAAATCCCTCCTATCATCTTTAGGCTAAACTCTGCTAATAAGGAAGACTACTTACTATGAATGGTTCATCACAATGGTATTTCTCATTTTTTATTTTTCACTTTTAAAGATATTTTGTTATTATGCTATAAGCATTAAATTACTGTAATGATCGCTTATATAACGAGCCCAAATTTCTTTATGATTTTTAAATGATTCTGAGGTTTTATCTTCCACTCATGTCAAGCGACACAGGCTCAAAATGGAAACAGCATGTCTCAGCATCATGCTCATAGTTAAATACGATTTGAAATACCTACTCTTAGTAACAGGAGCAGGTTCAATATTCCAGCCTTAGGAAAGCAATAACAATCCCAGCTCTCTGCTCATGTCTTTAAAATCCAAACACCACACATACCATAGCTTTATGATGTTGGTTACATTTGTATTCATATTTACCCAGGAAACTGTTATCTTCCTTATTATGTGCTCTCTTTACTATTTCATATCTATATGTCTCAAAATATCTAAAAATGTCAATCAAGGCTTCTCCAGTAATAGAGAACTTTCTTCCATATGTAATATTTAAGAACTACTTAAACTTTCTGCCATCATGTAGTATTTTAAACAAGACTATTCAAATTTTAATGCATCTTTTATGTTGATTCAATAGAAAATGCTATTAGAGTATTTTTGGCTTTTGTGTTTCTTGAAGAGATTTAGTTGTATTTCTTAAGCTATTTTTCTACTCTAAATAATTTATTTCTTAGTATGGATGTAGATACAAAATTTATTCAGATTACTGTGGACTTGGAAATAAAATGACAGATAAAACCCAATCTTGAGCACATTTTTTGGCTCAAAGAGCTTTGAAAATACGTTAATCTCTCCCAAATAACATATTAAATATAAATCTGTAAAAGTTTTAAAAAAATTAGAACACCCCAAATCTGACAACCTAGAAAGCAGAGGCGATGATTAAGACAGGTAAGCAGCGGTATTTAAGGTATTTTTAACAGGAATGTGTTAATCCCGCTTCACTCTGGCAGCAGGAAAGGAATCCTTCCTCCAAGCCTCAGGGAGGGGCAGTCACTGAGTGACTTACCAAGACCATTTAAAATACGGGCTTTCGGAGAACTGCCCTGAGACCACCTTCACTAAGACCTACTATCCTGGGGAAGCAGTAATGACTACTATTCTGGGGAAGTAAACTCTTGTCTCCTGATGATTAACCCTCTCCCTCCCACAGGGGAGCATTACCTGCATGCCGCAGCCAAACCACTGCGAGGTTGTACCTTTCGGAACAGACCAGCGCGCTAAGGAGAGGAAGCGCAGAGCTATATTCCCCAACATCCAGGAAAGCCTCGGCGACATCCAGATAGAGGTCTCCCATGTCTTCAGGGTTCTGCTCCACCAGGGTTGTCAAGAGAGGCTAGACCACAAGATGTAAGCCTGAAGTCAATCTTCAGTACAAATGTGCACATCCACGTCTATTGCTCTTTTCCACACACACCCGTCATCAGGGGCAAGCCTAGGAGAAGGCTTCATAAAACAGCTCTCAACCCCCATTTCCTATTCGCTTCTGAGCCTCTATTCAAGAGCTCCTGCTGCCAGATCCGCTGTCCCACATCACCCGAGGCCTGCATAAGGCAGGTGGGAGCAGCTCGGCAGCGCTGCTCTGTGGTCCTCCTCGGGCAATTCAAGCACAGACCTGCCTCAGACACCTGCATGGCTGACTTCCTTCAGGCCACCATTCAAATGTGTCCTTCCCAGGGAGGCCTCTCCTGACCACCCTATTTCACACTGCAACTCCTCCCACCCCAACATTCCTTCTTCTCCCGTTTGATTTTCCCCCAGAGCATTTATCACCAACTGACATCCTATTATCTCACATACTAATTTTGTTTATTATCTATCTAACCCCATCAGGACAAAAGACTCATGTGGGCAGGGATTTGCATATTTTATTCAATACCTATCCTGAAGTCTGCAAAGTAAATGCCCATTTTTTAAAATTTAATGAAATTGGTCAGAAATTACCAATTGTCTAGGACCCGATCTCAATTCTGATCTCTGCACTGCGATCATTTTAAAAGAAGAACCAAGTATGCTAAGCCCTGTTCCAAACACTCCTGGCTTTTCTAAGACGCCGCACGAAGACGCTGAGAGCGACTGCCCGGTTATTCAGAAACATGAAATCTAAGGTTGACAGACAATTTCCCGTCACCTGGAGAAATCACTGCGAATTAGAGCTGAAGAACCGCAAGTGCAGACCTTCACGTGACTTACATTAAGTGGTTCGAGGATGTTGAGGTGGACAAGGCAGACCATCAACTTCACCGTGATGTCTATTGGCACCCCCTCAGGGATGGTGCAGGTCACATTCTCAGCAGCTGTGGATCAGACAGACGGGCAAAGCACTTCCTATCGCAAGTGTAGAATGTGGTCAAATGAAGCAAACTGTGTCTTCTATGTAAGATCTCATTTACGTAATTCAAAGCAAATGATTCTGTGTCAATTCTAAACGTGGCCAACTCTAGTCCTGGGTACTTACACCTCCTTCAGTGTGTCTTTTGGTAGCAATTATGCTTCATATTTTTTTCCTAATATGTAAACCCTACATGGACTCCCACACTTTCTTTCAAATCTACAAAGAACTAAAAAGACTAAAAGACAAACAAGAATATACGAACTCTCTTTTCTTCTTAAATTCAAAAGCCTCCTTTAGTCTTCACTACAAAGCCAAGTGAGAAAGGGATAGAATAATACAGTGCTGAACTTTGAAGTAGAACTTTTTCAATGCTTATGTTCAGGTAAATTAGTAGAGAGCATTTTAAGTCCTTTTTGAAAAGTAAATTGCTTTGATAAGCTGTTCAGGAACCCAGTCTTCCTTCACGTAGCACTAAAAAGACCCTGGGTCAGCCCTAGCTGGTTTGGCTCAGTGGATAGAGCATCAGCCTGTGGACTGAAGGGTCCCAGGTTCGATTCCGGTCAAGGGCATGTGCCTTGGTTGTGGGCACATCCCGGTGGGGGTGTGCAGGAGGCAGCTGATCGATGTTTCTCTCTCATCAATGTTTCTGGCTCTCTATCCCTCTCCCTTCCTCTCTGTAAAATAAATAATCAATGGAATATATTAAAGAAAAAGAAAAAAAAAGACCCTGGGTCAATAGAAAAGCCATGTTCAAAAGGACGTACTGAAGAATAAAAGGGACTGAAAACAACATTTTGGAAAAGATTACGTGTACGTGAATAATCACAAGAAAAGATGTGATCTCTCTCTTAGGAAAAAATGCTTCTTGGGAAAACTTGCTATGAAAAGAGTAACTGTCAGGTCCAACACGAACAAGGGAGGATTCTACACACTTTCCAGGAAGAGAAACTACAACCTGCATTCTCTTCTGAAGTGCCTTCTTCCGAAGCTCTTTTTTCTAGCATGATTCCAGAAAAATCCATAATTACCTACAAGAATTGAAGGAGGGAGAGAAAATAATACAGTAGGTATGTATAAAAAACCTTTTCACAATGCAAAGGTTTCAACAGTTAAGTCAAATATTCCTTACAACATATAAATGAGCTATAAAAAGCATCATTAAGTCTCTTTAATATAAGGAACCACTGTGACACATTAATATTTTTATATAATTTTAACGAATGCTTAACTGCAGACATGTAATTCCTGTATCAAAGCAATCAACTTTTCCCAACAGGTTAAGAACTGAATGACAGCACTTGGTCTGGCTGAGTCTTGCCACCCTGAAGTACAGCTCTGCCTGGCACCTTTTACCAGGTGACAACTACATTTTATATTTCATATGGAATCAGTATAGAATCAGAAATGTTTCCATACGTATTTATTTACATAATTTAGCACATAAGTAACATATATAACTAAAATGAGAAACTGTCTATTTGTAAAAATTTCTAGAACACAGAAATGAGTTTCAAACCTAAAGAGAAACACATGTTCCTACCTCCAGAGCTTTGTCGTACTGTTTGTTAGAAATGTACAGTTCAGCTCCTATGTTAACATCTTCCATGGAGACTAGGCCCTGGTGTTTTGAGAAAGCTTCTTGAATTACATTAATAGCTGAGGTAACATCATTGGCTTCATAGTAACTCCTAAACAGGTAAATGACAAAAGGATAGATTATAAAATTCATTTATTTGCTTAGGCCCTGCAGCTGATTTTCATTTTCTTAAAATTTGAGAAGAGAAGCAATCTTTAACATCAGAATCAGAGCTGATTCAGAGAAAGATGTCCAATGTCAGCATAACAACGTCAATGTCAATACCTCTCTCCCACCGCTCCCACACCATCCACTCACCCTCTGTAGCCCAACACCAACACTCCTCCCTCCAGGGGCTCTACACAGCATTGGTCCTAGCCCGCCTCAGTCTCTGCACCTTCCGGCCCTCACCCCCTCCTTCTCCGTGGTCCAGCACTGTAATTACTTCCTGCGCATCTCCTTAATACTCCGCCCTTCTCTCCCTTTATCAAAATCATATGATAAAACTCCAAATATTAGTATACCTGCTTGTTACTCCAAACGTACCTGCTCCCCACCACCAGCTGCCCACGCTGACTGGACTCATTCTAAATGAGTGACCACTAGCCTCCAGCCGCCCGGTCAGCAATCCTGACATGTTACACTGACACTGGGCATCTTTCTCTGCATCAGCTCTGATTCTGATTTTAAAGACAACTGCTTCACTTCTCATCATTTCCCTGCCCGGTGACACTCTTCCCTACTGTCTGCTCCCATACCACCTTCAGCTCACTCTCAGGTCAGTGAGACTGTAACATAGGAAATGAATCCTCCTCCAATCACCCTATTAAAATGACACACTCCTATTCCTCAACTTCCTATCCCCTTCCCTGCTTTGGTTTTCTTCATATTACTTATCAACACCTCACAAACCATACAGTTAGTTGTTCATTTGATCACTGCCTATGTCCCCCAACTAGAATGTAAACTCTACAAGGGCAGGGAATGTTAACCCTTTGCGGTCGTATTAAATATGGACATGGGTGTCGTACTGGTCGGAATTAATTTCCATTGAAAGAGCAGTGATACATAACATGCAAGATTATGTAGGATCAACGAGATTTATTAATTCTTTTTTGGAACTACGTCACTACTAGTAGAATCACTACAAACGTTATCACTTTCTACGTCAGAGTCAGTATTCAAGGTGCCAAAATAAAACTCTTCATTGTTACTTTCAGATTTGTAGTACACTTCTTTCGGTAACTTTCTTTTTGCCATTGTGGAGTACTATTTTGAAATATCTTAACAAGCGAGAATGCCTAATTACAGTTAAACGTAATTTGTAAAGCTTTATTTGAAATTCTGCAAAGTATCTCCGAAGCTTGTCGATTTCTTCACTCTCAAAAGGCGACTGACTCGCCACGGTGTTTTGCATGGCGAGTGTGGAACGACCGCGTTTGTTTATATTGAGTTTCGATATCTCCGATTTGTCGGGGCAATGTTTTGGTTCGTGACAAGGTCGCTTAGACACTTAAGAGCTTTCAGAGAAATTATGAACTGATACATGAATGAATAGAGTTAAGATTCGTACGGTTCCTTGCTGTGGTGGCTGAGAGTAGACATATGACCGGAACAGAAAAAAGCTTTGGTGGCTGAGAGTAGACAAACGACCGCAAAGGGTTAAAACTCATCTAAGACTGGATCTCCTGGTGCTTGTACAGTGCCTAACACATCTACACTAAAAAAAGAGAAAGATGCAAACTAACCATCACTCCATCACTGCTACACCCACAAGCCAGGCCCACCAGCCAATCAGGAGTGAGTATGCAAATTAACCCAACTAAGATGGCAGCGGCCATGGAGCTGGAGTGAGCAGGAGGCTCTGGTTGCCCCCGGCGATGGAGGAAGCCAAGCTTCATGCCTGCCCTGGCCAGACCTGGGCTCCGCTCAAGGCTACAAAGTTTCAATTATAGAAGATAAATAAATCCCAGATACCTGCTTCCAGCCCCCCCCCCCCCCAAAAAAAAGAAAAAGAAAAAAAGGAGAGGCTGGGAGCTTGGGTAGCTGGGGGGCGTGGCCAGCCTGAAAATGGCCATCAGCCCCTCACCCAGGCTGGCCAGGCACCCCAGTGGGACCCCAACCCTGATCCGGGACACCCTTCAGGGCAAACCAGCTGGCCCCCACCTGTGCACCAGGCCTCTTTCCTATATAATGAAAGGATAATATGCAAATTGACCCTAATAGCAGAACGACTGGGAAGGACTGGTCACTATGACACACATCGACCACCAAGGGTCAGACGCTCAATGCAGGAGCTGCCCCCTGGTGGTCAGTGCGCTCCCACAGGGGGAGCTCTGCTCAGCCACAAGCCAGGCTGATGGTTGCCAACACAGCGGTGGTGGTGGGAACCTCTCCCACCTCCTCAGTAGTGCTAAGGATGTCCGACTGCAGCTTAGGTCTGCTCCCCTTCAGCTTAGGCCTGCTCCCCGCTGGCAAGTGGACATCCCCTAAGGGCTCTCGGGCTGCCAGAGGGATGTCTGACTGCCAGCTTAGGCCCGATCCCCTGAGGAGCGGACCTAAGCTAGCAGATGGACATCCCTTGAGGGGTCTTAGACTGGGAGAGGGCACAGGCCAGGCTGAGGGACCCCCCAGAGTAATTTATATTCAACAAATATTTCTGGTAGGGAATTAGAGACTGAGAGAAAGCTTCATCAATCAAAAGTTATAGTAACAAGATTTCCCTTTAGCAAAGACCTCTGAGGCAATGGCAGAACTGTTCATCATCACCCTGTCCCAAGAAAAGTATAAAATACACAGAGGAAAACAAATGTACTAGTAATTCATAAAGCAGAAGCTTACTGGGCGAGCACTTGTGACAGCTAGAGATCTAATTCATAACAAAATGCCTAGGAAGATCCTCAATGCTCTCATATACGTCAAGGATCAATTTAGGGCTGTGCCTTGCCTTAACCAATTTCCTAAAATGCTTCCAGGATGCCTACATAATCCATCCTTGGGAGCACACGGTGAGTTCACAGGTAAGCATCTGCATGACAATGGCTGTGGAATTAACAGGTTAACCCTAAGATACCCATATGAAGATGGTTAATGCTAGACTGAAATACTATCATAGGTGTCTCTAGAATAGAAAGCACACCACAAGGAATCACTTAGCCAAATGTTTCCTGCTTTGTTTTGCTGTACAGCATGTCAGAGAAGTAAATGCAGTTGGACATAATATTTTAGAATAAAATATATGCCAAGTCAGTAGTAGACGCTAACTATAAAGAAAATTTTGCATCTTAAAATGTTCTATTAGCTCAAGATAAAGCGATTCAGAAGATCCCAGATCACAAACATTTCATTAGCACATCTGCAATAGTTTAAAAGAATATTACTGCAAATGTATGTAACTTCAAAAAAGTTATGGAAAGCTGGGAGCCTAGTCACCCTTTCAAAACGTGCTCCTTTTTAACCTTCCGAGCACTTGAAAGGTAACTGTATATACACATTTTTCTAAACAATCACACAGTTGGATTGGGGGAAAAAACACACCAAAAACCCCAACCTACCTCTCCATGTAAGCAGATTAGAAAATACAAGAAGCAAAACCTCAATAAAAAGTAGATTTCTAATCAATGATGATTAATAACAGCATTTATGTACATTTCACTCCAACTTACTTTGCCATATCTCTAGCCAACTGCATAAACCGGTCTCCATCAGATGGAGACAAAAGGTTTAAGATGCGCCTATAGCCATCCATTGCCATTTTATGATCTCCCATCTGCTCATAAAGGCTTGATCGCTCCCACAGATAACGAACATTCGTAGGTTCATATTTAAGAGCTAAAGAGAAAAAAAGATAGATTAATCTTCAAATGGAGTTATGGCACCTGGTGTGACCTATCTTCTCTTTGGAAAATTTAATAAACTAATTCGCCTATGTAACTGTGCTGGTTGTTGGGGAAGAAATCTACCTTTACATGAACTCTCAGCAAGGTTTGACCTAAGACCAGACTGAACTTGAATTGTATTAACCTTCATCTGGTCACTCCAGTCTGACATGAGCCCTCAAGGAACAGCATAGAACCAAGCTTCATCTTGGTGGGAAGATAAACATTCTATTCTTGTACTAACTTGTGCAGTATTAGCTCATAATATAAAGTTGCTGATAAACATGAAAACAGATGAACCCCAAATACCTCTGATATAACAGAATACAAGGAATACTAGCAAATTTCAACTAACATCACCCCAAAATAGCAAGCATAATTATCAGGAAATCGATTATGTAACATTTTATAAAAAATGAGAAAACGTTTTAATTACCTTTTGTGTAGCAAAAAATTGCCTGCTTAATATTGTCTTGTTCCAGAGACATTTCTGCCAATCTAACCCATTCTTCAGTGTCACTAGGATTTAAATGTGCAGCAATCAACTCAAACTGCAGTGATTTCTCCATGTCACCTTGGTCCTCATATATCATGGCCAGAGTAGAGAATGGCTCATAAGCCAGGGGAGCTATAATGAATTAAAAAGAAAAAATTCCATTGGCTGAGGGAAGAGGCTTGAGCTGACATCAAATTATGTATGGATACTTCTTCTAATAGAAACTATTTAAATAACTCTATTGGAATTATATAAACTACTTAATGGAATTTAGAATAAACACTAGATTATATCTGCTTTATTATATTTTCACACTTTGGCATTTTTCAAGCATTCTCTTCTCTAAGCAAAGTGTAGTTTCATGAACACCCCTAACTCTCACCAGGCTCCCCTCCTGAAAACCCCCCTTTGCTAAGGAAAACTGCACCGTCAGCAATCCCCAAGGAAGCACCTTGTCTGATGATTTCCATGCACATCAAAATCGCTTCTTCATGTTCTCCCCGAGCGAAACGGATGTTGGCTTCACCCATTAGCCCTCTCAGAGCTCTGGGAAGTTTGCTCCGAGGCCTCTTCTCCTGCACAGAATGAAAAGGACATTCTGGTTAAAATACAGTCATGTCTTAGGTTTCCATTCCAACCACATTAATAAGTACAGACCATAACAAAACCGAAATTCTTCTTTAAAATGTTTCAATCTACACTCAGACCTAAGGACCAAATGGCTAAATTCAATCACAGAAAATAAGAAATTATTCTATGTTATTATCCAAAATAAGCACCTCAAATAATTAAAACAAAACAAAAAACAACAAAATTCCCTACAGTAGAAAGTTCAAAACACAGTAAAATATTTAAAGAAAGCAAAACCAAAGTGATCAGGAATTACTTATATTACTACATAGAATAAGTAACAAATGGAGAGCTGAATGCTGCAAAATAAATGTATATGCCAGGGGTCTTATATGATGCAATTCTAAAGATTGCATCTTTAAAGATTCCTCCTTTCAACTCTGTATACTCAGATTGAAGTTGTAAAAAATATCAACATGGACCTTTTAATAGCAAAACTATGGTACACTTTAACACATGAAATAATTAAGGTTTTACATTTTAAAAATCTCTAAGTGAAACACAAGAAACCAGTAACAGTAGTTGCCTCACAGATTTTCCCTTTCTTACAGTTTTCATTCTTTTCCAATGTCACATTTTTACATTGTTTCTATTACCAAATTAAGTGAGAATTTACTTTCATCATTTTCTTGGTTTCACGATTGAGCACCATCTCCAACACAAAGACATCGCCAGCAGTGGGCTGCTCGGGTGTTTCTTCTTCCTCCTCCTCCTCCTCCTCTTCTTCCTCCTCCTCCTCATCTTCATTCTCTCCAAGCATGAAAGCAAAGACCTTGTGAACTGACTTACTAACTCCATCTGATGTTTCTCCTGAAGAAAGACACATTGAGATTGGGGGGAAGGAGGTGGGGAAGCTTTAGAACATTCAGTAGTGAAAGCAAAACCAAAAAAAACAGTATTTTTGAAAGACAAATTTCTATCCCAGCGAACTTGAGAACAACAACAAAAAATAATAATAAATAACATAAAAAAAAAAAATAACACAGACAAATGAGCACTCCCCAAAAACAACCCAAGAAAGAAAGCTGTCATAAAGCCAGGTGCTTTACTCTGTAGGAATTGCCTACTCATCCTGTGGGCCTCACCTAAGTAAAATTAAATGGGAAATCAGAAGTGTACACAGTAACAGTTAAAAGCAGAGAGGGGAAAAAAGAATTTTAAGACATAGACCTAAGAATAAGCCTGCTGGTCTAGAAGCAGGTGGGACAGGACCAGGTGGGACAGAACCAGTGAGACAGGACCAGGTGGGACAGGACCAGGTGGGACAGAACCAGTGAGACAGGACCAGGTGGGACAGGACCAGGTGGGACAGGACCAGGTGGGACAGAACCAGTGAGACAGGACCAGGTGGGACAGGACCAGGTGGGACAGAACCAGTGAGACAGGACCAGGTGGGACAGGACCAGGTGGGACAGGACCAGGTGGGACAGAGCCAGGTGGGACAGGACCAGGTGGGACAGGGCCAGGTGGGACAGGACCAGGTGGGACAGGACCAGGTGGGACAGAACCAGTGAGACAGGACCAGGTGGGACAGGACCAGGTGGGACAGGACCAGGTGGGACAGGGCCAGGTGAGACAGGACCAGGTGGGACAGGACCAGTGAGACAGGACCAGGTGGGACAGGACCAGGTGGGACAGGACCAGGTGGGACAGAGCCAGGTGGGACAGGACCATGTGGGACAGGACCAGGTGGGACAGGGCCAGGTGAGACAGGACCAGGTGGGACAGGACCAGGTGGGACAGAGCCAGGTGGGACAGGACCAGGTGGGACAGGACCAGGTGGGACAGGGCCAGGTGAGACAGGACCAGGTGGGACAGGACCAGTGAGACAGGACCAGGTGGGACAGGACCAGGTGGGACAGGACCAGGTGGGACAGAGCCAGGTGGGACAGAGCCAGGTGGGACAGAGCCAGGTGGGACAGGGCCAGGTGGGACAGGACCAGGTGGGACAGGACCAGGTGGGACAGGACCAGGTGGGACAGGGCCAGGTGGGACAGGACCAGGTGGGAAGGGCCAGGTGGGACAGGGCCAGGTGGGACAGGACCAGGTGGGACAGGACCAGGTGGGACAGGACCAGGTGGGACAGGGCCAGGTGGGACAGGACCAGGTGGGAAGGGCCAGGTGGGACAGGGCCAGGTGGGACAGGACCAGGTGGGACAGAACCAGTGAGACAGGACCAGGTGGGACAGGACCAGGTGGGACAGGACCAGGTGGGACAGGACCAGGTGGGACAGGGCCAGGTGGGACAGGGCCAGGTGGGACAGGACCAGGTGGGACAGGACCAGGTGGGACAGGACCAGGTGGGACAGAGCCAGGTGGGACAGGACCATGTGGAATAGGACCAGGAGGAACAGGACCAGGTGGGACAGGACCAGGTGGGACAGGACCAGTGAGATAGCACAGTGATTCTAGGTGAGGCTTCTAGAGCCAGGCTGTCTGGTGTCAAACCTCCCCTCCATCTGCCTCGAGATGAGTAACCTCGGGCACTGAAGTCCGATGCACCGCAAGTCCTCACCGTAAAAGGGGTTAGTAACGCTTGCCTTCGTGCTGCTCGGAGGGTGAAAGGCGTTGTTACTTACATGCATTTAGAATAATTATCTGACCCCAACATGAGCGCAATACTATTTCACATTAAAATAGTATTATTATTTCAGAAACGAAAAATAACATGACATACTTTATATGAGAATTAAAAAAAGAAATCTAAAAAGGCTCCCAAACACTGATGTCAATTTGAAACATTTCTCCACAAAAATAACCCATATTCAGTAACTCAGTATTTACTGAGCACCTAGTATAGGCACTATGCTCCCAACTAGCCAGGAAACCGACAACAGAATGCCACTCGATGAAAAATGTTTTTGCTAAATTAGGTACTACTCTTTAAAATACACACACACACACACACACACACACACATTGTTACATTGCCTTCAGAGAGGAAGGAGCGGGAGGAAGCGCACCATCAGTGATGACAGAGGATCACTGACTGGCGGCTCCGCAGGCCCCCCACTAGGGGCTGAGCCTGGCCCCGGGGTCCACGCCCTTGGCCGGAGCCGGGACCCTCCGTCCCAGGCCGACCCTGCCCACGGAGCGGACCAGCGAGGGCCGCTGGGTGCCCTGAACCTTCCGCCAGGTGCCGCGACCGGACGCACCTTCGTTGGCGGCGGCGTCCTGGGCTTTGGCAGAGTCGGTCCCCGAGGACGACGGGGCTTCGGCGTCGCTGGGGCTTTCTTCGGCCGGTGGCTTGCCTTTCCCCTGAAGAGCCTGCGACGGGGAATTAATCAGCGACTCCACAAGCTGCCGGGCTGAGCTCCCTCCAGCCGAGAAGGGCTCTGCCTCACCCTGGGCACGGAAAGCCCGGGCGGGACCACAGGGCACGGGGACGCCAGCCCTCGGTGCCCTCAGAGCCTCCGGTGCCCTCAGAGCCCCCGGCGCGCTCCCGGCTCGGTCCCACCCGGCGGTCGGTCTGTGAAGCATAACAACAACAGGGCCGGGGGTTCCTATCCATCTGCCCGCGGCGGCCCAGCTTTTGGAATGAAAACAGGCGGCGCTACTCGCTGCACGAGTTAGGAAAGAATCGACCAATTATGTCAAAAGGTGCCATTGTATTTCCCCCAGACGTCGCCAACGAGAACATACGGAAAATTCAGGTATTTCTTCCTAAGTATGAAACATACGTAGGGGCGAAGATTCTGTTAGACACGAAAATTCACGTGGTTTTGTGTGTGTGTGGTTTTTGGTGGAAGATTACATCACACCATGGGGAGACCCCTCAGAAACGGGACCGCAAATCCCTCCGTTTAAACAGAGAGAAACTGCCCGGCCGACGGCTCCGGGGCTGAGCGCTGACCTGTGACCCCGGAGGTCACGGCGGGGGCACCTGCCCGGGGTCCGGGCTCCATCCCCGCGGGGCGCGTGCAGGAGGCAGCCCATAGGGGTCCTCTCCCATGGGTGTTTCTCTCTCCCCCTCTCCCCATCTCTGAAGTCAGTAAAAATGTGTTTTAAAAAACAGGCCAGTCTGTGCCATTTAAAATAATAATAATAATAAAAATAGAGAAACTGAGCCCTAAAGAAGCGAGGTGAGCCGCCGACCGGAAGGCACACAAACACTGGGCGGCAGAGCACGGCCAGCACCAGGCCCTCTGGCCCCGCTGCCCCCACGGACGGCCCCCCCCACGGCCCCCCTGGACGCCGGACGGCCCCCCCACGGCCCCCCGGACGGAACCCCCTGGACGGCCCGCCGCGCCGCCCCCAGGAACCAGAAGTCCGGCCAGAAGGACGGAGAAGAGCTTCCAACCGGGACAAAGCCCGCGGTGGGTGTGGGGTGAGGAGCTGGGCAGGGAGGGGAGTCCCCGGCCCGCCCGCCTAGCGAAGGGGTCCGGGCCCCCAAGTCTCTCCGCCTCAGGACGGGGCGGCCCCCAGCCCCGCGTCTCCTCACTTTCTTCTCGCGGGCCTTCCTCTCTTCCCTCCGCCTCTCGAACTCCTCGAAGGAGATCTTCCCCTCCAGGTAGTCGATGAGCTCGGGGCTGAACCCCGACATGTCGGCCAGGCCCGGCAGGCGGCCCCGGAGCCGGAGAGAACCCAACGGGCAGCGCCTCCCCACCCGACCCCGCGCCGGGAGCCGGGAGCCGGGAGCCGGGAGCCGGGAGCCGGGAGCCGGGAGCCGGGAGCCGGGAGCCGGGAGCCGGGACGCGGCGTCCGACCGGGAAACGGGCCCGGCCCGCGCCGCAGCCGCCGAGCTCGGGTTCCGGCGAGCGCTTGGCCCCCCCTCCTTCCGGACGGCGCCGGCGGACCTTCCCTTCCGGCGGGCTTTTCCGGAGGACCTTCCGGCGGGACCCTCCTTGCGCCCCGCCCTCACCTGCGCCTGGTTCAAGTCTCCCGCTTATTATTAGGTGATGGTGGGGTGCGGGGGGGGGAGGGGGGGACAACAAACAGGGCCTTAAAGAGATTTCTCTCACTGGATCATTTCCCGCAATCCTGCATCGAGATGCTCCCAGCCGCCCTGGCCGGTGTGGCTCGGTGGATAGAGCGTCGGCCTGCGGACGGAAGGGTCCCGGGTTCGAATCCGATCAAGGGCGTGTACCTGGGTAGCGGGCGCATCCCCAGTAGGGGGCGTGCAGGAGGCGGCTGATGGGTGTTTCTGACTATCCCTCTCCCTTCCTCTCTGTAAAAAAATCAATAAAATATTTTTAAAAATTAAAAAAAGGTAAACCCCTTAAAAAAAGAAAAGAAAAAGATGCTCCCAATCTATTTCCTCTTCTGAATGTTTGTTTAATTTGATCTTCGCTGTAGCGGAAAGCTAAACCCTCGGGTTTAGTGTCAGTCCGGTCTTCTCCCCTCCGATGGGCGCACAGGGCCGCGCCCTCTTGCACAGACCCTCCCGCCTGCACGTGGGCTCCGTCCGCTCCAGCCCTACCCCGCCCCGGGCCCCTGGCAGTCCCACGCGTGGTGCATGCCCAGGCACTGAGGCCCCGCCCTGCAGGCCGCCTGCAGGGCACGCACATCCTCGGAAAAGGATTCCCAAACACGGACGCCGTTAGCCCAGCGCCAGAGGCCCGCGGCGGGTCAGGAGCGGGGCCAGGGCTTGGAGCCGGGTCTGTCTGGCTCCAACCCCACGCTTGGGATTAGAGGATGGGCTGCCTCCTCCTTAGACGGAACTGGCCTTCACCTCCTGCCGCTCCTTGGGCGTGGACTGCACCCCCTCTGGCGCGCCATCCTCGGGGACGGAGCTGGGCGTGAAGGATGGGAGCGCGCAGGGAAGGCTGCGTTAAGGCAGCCCAGCCGCTGACCGGGATTCCCGCCTGGCTTTCTCCAGGCGCCAGGGAGCCGCACCCAGCGCAAGTCAGAGGCCTCCAGCCCCAGCTGTCCGGGAAGAGGAGAGGGCATCGGAGGAGGACCGATGGCACCTGGTGAGCAGAGTGCTCTCCTGAGGTCAAGCGGGCCCAGCCGGGCTTGTGCGTTATCGGCTGCCTGGGGTTTGGGGGCAACAGTTGCGAAGCTATAGACTCACGTTGTGGGGACTCGGGAGCGGGGAGCAAGGGGTGCAAGGATAGTCTTTCTGCTACAAAACGCCTGTATGACGTGAATCTGTTTTCCTTCCTCCACTTCCCTGTGGCGTGTCCCCTGGCGAGTCAGAGGGCACCCACAGTGCCTTGGATAAAGGGGAATGCCTATGGCAGCAATGAAAATAGCCAGAAAAAACTTTTTAGACTTGCAGACTCGATTTTCGAGAGTCAAATGGAAATTCGGAAGAAAGCAGACAACTGAATTTGTGCCATGACAACAGGGAGTACAGGGAGGGGATGACTCCATCCTTTCTCCTTGTCAAGGTGGGGGGCGGGGGGGGGGGGTGCAGAATGGGGTGTGACCCTTCTGGGGAGGCGATTTTTCCATGGCTCTTGCACTTTTCTGTGAAAGCTGTGACAGTTCTCATGCTGGGCTAGCTTTTCAAGGGTATTTGTTGCAAACACCCTTGAAAGAGAGAGTTATTGACTCCCTCTGGGGCAGAGGGCAAGTTTGTTTTCCAACCTGTATAACAAAAACAAGGTCTCTCCCGGGCAAAGGTTGAGCTGTTTTGCTGGTGGCCTCCTTATAAGAGTGGGGGTTTCCTGAGTGTGGAGTTCCTCCGCTGTGCACAAACCCACTTGTGCATCCACCTGGAGCCAGCGCCAGGGCCCAGATACCCGAGAGAGAAGGAGAACCAAGGGGAACAGGAACCTCACGCTGCTGCCTGCTACCCCAGAAGTCTCAGGTGTCTGCCAACATCTGTGAAACTGCAGCGGTGTAGCATGTAGCTTGCAAGTAAGGTAAAACCTCACACCCTTAGCAGTTCTTAACCTCCCTAGACCTGGGATAGGGGACAACAGGCCATGTGCTAGGGATGGGGAGCAGGGTGCTCATCGAAGAGGATCAGAGACGGTGTTGAGAGACGGTCAAGGACCCCTGGAGGGCCGCGATCACCTGCAGAACATTCATTTCCATTGGCGGGAACACTACACGTCAGCTGTTTTCCTAGCAATGGCTCTCAGCCAAGAGCAATATCACTCCCCCAGTGGGCTTTTATTTTATCTTATTTTTAATACATTTGTATTGATTTCAGAGAGGAAGGGAGAGGGAGAGAGAGATAGAAACATCAACGATGAGAGAGAATCACTGATCGGCCGCCTCCTGCACGCCCCCTATTGGGGATCAAGCCGGTAACCATGTGCCTTGACGGGGAGTTGAACCGTGACCTCCTGGTTCATAGGTCGATGCTCAACCACTGAGCCACGCCGGCTGGGCCCCCAGTGGGCTTTAAGAATGTGTAGGGAGGTGTTGGTTGTCAACATAATAGGGCAGCCATGGGGAGACCACTAACCTAGTATCTGGGACCAGGTGTGCTAACTGGCCACACTCGGTGAAGACCCGACCTCCCCCACTACCAGCAGCATCACCATTAAGACACCCCAGTCCGTGAGGAGAGCAGGCCTTTCACCATCTGCCACCTGCCGATTGTGAGGAATTTTCCAAAGGAGGCCGCCCCTGCCCTGAGACTTGGCAAGCTCGTAGTGGAAAGACCCATGTGGATGCTCCTCCTTTTCAAAGGCCTTAAGCTGAGGAGCTTCCCTGTGTGGGGGCCACGACACCCCAAGCAGGGGTGGCGAGAGGAGAGGGGAAAGCAGCCACGCGTACTCGGGTGGAGCTGGACGGGGTGGGACGCTCCCTGCCACTCCACTGTGGATCTGAACAGGCTAACAATTTATGCTCATCCATGATTACTTATGTATTCTAAGTGGAAAAAATATTCTCGGCGTTAACTAGAACCAGCTTCCGTTACTGTGTGGACAGTAGCAGAAGAGCACACATTTATTTCAACTCAACCAGTATTTCTTGAACGCTGGCTGCATGCTTGGCACTGTGCTAGGTACTGGAGATGTAAAACGGGGAAAACAGACACACACACACACACACACACACAGCTCATTGCAGCAGAGCATGCTCACCCAGACACGGGGTCTGCTCTTGCATAAATGCTCCCCGTGGAATTCCGTATCAGTCATCATGCACAGAAACGACCTTGGAATGTACAGACTTATGTTAGCAGGACACCGATGTTTGCTTCTAGTACCAGGTTCCTCTTGCAGGAACCACAGAGGAAACGAAGCAGCTCTCCATACAGATACAGGAAAGGGAGTGACTCCCAATGAGAATCTGAGAATCAGCATAACCTGCCCAAGTGGGAGGAGAGGAGAGGCTTGCTTGTCACCCACACCAGTTTCTACACCCCCCTCCCCCCTTTTTTAAATTGGTTCACAAGACAGAACAGGTTTCAAGTGTACAACTCAATAAAACATCATCTGCCCACGACATGGTGCACCCATCACTCCAAGCAGACTCTTCTTTCTCTCTACCGCCCCCCCTTTGCCCACATCCACCTACCCCACCCCCGTCCCTCCGGCCTTCTGCCCTCCCTCTTGAGGGGGTGTGTGTGGGAGAGGCAGAGGCAGGCTAGGATACTTGGTGCAGCACAACATCCACCTGCTGAGCACAGTGGCAGAGAGCCTCTCCCAGGGACCCCAGCAATTCTAGAATCCCATGATCCTTTGCTTTCTATTTCAACTGTGGATATTTATCACTGATCCTCCTGGGTATGAAACTAGGACTGGGAGTTCTTTCAACAGCATGTGCTGAACGTGCGAGTGTGTCTTCCCCCCAGAAAAAGACCAATTTTAAACCCAAATCCCTAGTACATATAATGAACTAAAGTAAAAACGAGCAACATCCCTTTCTAATGAAAGTCTTGATTGTTAAAAGCGATATATACACATATAAGACAAGCTGAAAGGAAACTTAATTTAGTCATTTCTCCTGACTTGATGGTGCTTTGATAACTTGCAATTATATGCGGGGCTCTACATTGACATGTATGGTTCTAAAGTGGAAAAACCAGCAAAGTATGCACGTAAGTCACAGAGGTCCCAAAGGTCAGGCTGTTTATATGTAAATCTGGAAATACCGAATAAAACCTTTACAAACTGACAAAAGTGGGGGCAGGGAAGGGGGTTAACAATGGCCATGATTGACTTTTTCTGATGAGCAGCGTCATCTGTGGTGTAAAAATAGCCAGATACCTGCAAGAACAAGAAAATGCTCTAATGAAACAGAAAATGAAGTCGGTACCATTAGCACAAAGACTCAAAGATCAACATCTTCCAGCAAAAACTCTTTTCGTCCTCACTTTCTAATCAGCTGCCAGGAAAGGCGAGCTGATGATGGAGTCTTCTCTGACCCAGACGCTTTGCTTCTTCCCCCACCAGTCATGCGAGTCCCATCATGTCACCATCGCACCCAGTAGGTGCTTTCTCCGGGTCCGCCCCCAAACAGCACCTCACTCCACGCTCACAAGAAGCATGTCTTTGACATTTTCTTTGACACGGTCTGTGAGCTAGAGGGTAGCACCTGCAATTTATAGGTGGAGACTGTGAGGCTTAAAGCAAACTGCATGCACTACTGTCTTCTACCGGAGGAGGCGCTGCGTATTAATAACTGTCCTGTTTTAGCAGTGGTTGGTCGCCAACCTTTGGGACCTCAGGGACCATCAGTGGTCCGCGGACCACCGGTTGGCGAGGTTGGCGACCGCTGGCCTAGGGCCCACGTGTGAGAAACAGTTAAGGGGACGCCTCTTAACCTCTTTCTGTTTATTCTATTTTATTTTCTCACGCAGGAGAGGTTTCAAGTGCATATACCACATGGTAAGTTGCATCTTCTTTTCAAAATAACATTATTTTTTTTTAAATCATCACATTTACAAGAATCGATAAGCAAAATCCTTTCACATGCACAATAAAATGCAACGGCGGCACGCTTCCTCACAGTTTCATTCCTACCTGGTGGAAGAAGAGGAGGAGATTTTAATCACGATTTAGTTCCCTTTATTATAGGGAACGGAATCGGAATTATTCAGCCGAACAAAAGGCTAATAGACTAGAATCATAATGTAGCTCCCTGGAATGCACCATACTTATTTTTTTAAATGATGGGTACTCATTTGGTAGGAATGCTACAGTAACAAGAATAATAAAATTCAAATATTAAACATAATATACTTCTAACCTTTTTCCTATGAGAAAAAAAAATCATCTTTAATATTTTACTTTACTTCCTCTAGGTGAGGATGTTCAAGATCAAATATATGCTTATTACTTTCTTCTAAAAGGAACTATTTTTAAACTTTACTTTCTATTTAATCCAACTGCACAATTTCACATATTTCTTTATGATTTTCCACACAACTCAGCTATCTGCCCGGGTCTGGGGGAAAAAGGATACAGGCAAAGTGAGTGATATTCCACTAGATGTAACCATCCTATTAAGAGTGATAGTCCTATCATTTTACTATATCTCTTCCCACAAAACTATGCTTAAAATGTCATAACTGTCATTCCTCCTTAAAACAGACATGAAATACTGAACCACATCCAAATAGTACCAGAGATGAGTAGCTTCTAAACTACTAGCACGTATTTCTGTGGGGAAATAAAATCATTTTTCAAATCACTGCTTTCCAAACCTCTTCATGAGCGAGCCGTCTGTCTGGGAGGAAGGGGGCCTCTCACCTGCTCTCAGGAGAAGCCGTCAGCCTTGGAGGCCGCGGGGAAAGGGGTTTCTCCGCTCTTGGAACTCAGCAAAGGCAGAGGCGATGAGCTCTGACTGCACAGAGAGGGGTCCGGGGGTCTCATTTGTGGAGAGAGTATTTGGAAACCTTTCAAGGTCAAGACCTCTTCCCTTAAAATACGCCTGGAGGGTTCTGAAAAACTGGACAGAGAAAGAAAATGTTCCATTGCCACATATAAATTAAACACCCAAAAGACTCACAGGTGAATATTTCCCCCTGAATTGATAGGGGAGCTCACCTAGGAGGCAGGAGGTGGGAACTCAGGAGCAGAAGTACAAGCTTTGGCCACTTCTTCCCGCTCCCGCCCTGGGCCCCGCCCTGGCCCCCACCCGCCCCCTCTCTGACATTTCAGCCCCACACAAGCTCACTCGCCACCGTTCTTGGTGGAAATCCCGCGAGGAACAGCCATTACTTAACAGCACCAGCCAGAGGGGCCTTGTGAGCCATCTCTGCATACCAAGGTCAGAGGTCATATTGAATCCATGGCCTGGTGCCTCCTCTCTGACTGAAAACAAGACCCCGGTCATCGTCTTCGGAAATCATTTTTGTCCGACATGGACTTTCCAGCTTTCCTTCAGGACGTGGATCAATGCAGAGAAGCTGTACACAGCGCCATTTGCTTGTTTTAATCCTGTGTTGTTATATTTCACATCGGTGTGCACCGAAGACCACTTACACAGGCATGTGCTCTGTGTGCTCACAGAGGCAGGTGTAGATCGGCCGCAGGAGCCACGGGAGGCCAGCTGCCAGGCCAGCAGAGCGCTGGTCTGGGCCCGGGGGGGCCTCCTCCCAGCCCAGGGCCTCCTCCCAGCCCGGGCAGCCTTCTGTGCACTGCTCTGGCAGAGTTCAGCGCACACAGATCCCGAGACACAGCCAGCACACCGCAGCCCAGCACGGCCGGCGCATGCTTACCAGCTCTCGGTTCCTGGGGTTGCTGAGTGGCTTCCATGTGTCTGGGTTTGTCAGTGCGGCTCCATGCACAGGCCCGAGGAGCACCAGGGCCGCAGACAGCAGCAGGAACGCTTTGGGCATGGTGGACTGCGGCTGAGTGAGAGGAAGGATGAGGGGAAATGCAATGGCCACACTGAGGGAGGGAGGGAGGGAGGTAGAGAGGGAAGGAAGGAGGGAGAGAGAGAGAACAAATGCAGAATAAAAAAAGAGCCAT
Organism: Myotis nattereri; assembly: GCF_964212035.1. NCBI lineage: Eukaryota > Metazoa > Chordata > Mammalia > Chiroptera > Vespertilionidae > Myotis > Myotis nattereri. The sequence continues at coordinate 6,484,005 of NC_138082.1, forward strand.
TTTAAAGGGAGATAAAGAAGAAGAAGTAGCATCCTGATCCACCTGAATGTCACGGCCCTCTTCTTCTCCAGATTCATTTGCAAATAAGAATTCCAAATCCAGCTGATGAGCTTAGGGGAGGTCCACAAAAGTTAGAACATTGTACAATGATAAGCAAAGTGATGATGAGCACAACCTCCCAAGTCTGAGCAGACCATTTTATCTTTTTAGAAAATGCACCTTGTTATCTCCCAAAAAAAGTGAAATCTTACACAACAAACAAAAAAGCACCCCAAACCCATCGTAAAAACCCCAAAACTGAGCAATGCACTTGCCACACAGCAGGTTCACACCACACCAGGTAAGTAAAGCTGGTCTCCCACCCCGAGGTGGGCAGTGGAAGGGAACCCCAGAGAAAGGGCTCAGACAGCTTACCGGGAGTCCGGCTCGGCTGGCCTGGTTGCTTACGCCGCCTACAGCCCACGGGGGAGCGTGGCTGCTTATAACCGGGGTTGGCTGAAGGTGGGGGTCACTGACGTGAGCAAGGGGAGTTCAAACACAACGAGTCCATTTTCATCCACAGCACAAACACCCTTGAGAACCACATCTTCAAACTTCTCCAGGGATAAACAACTTGTCTTATAAATAGAACCACCACTGGCCATTTTGCGTGGCTTTTATAACACAGGGCACTTCCAAACAGCCAAGTGGCCTCTGCCTTTTATACTTGCAAGAGAAGGTGTATCATCCTGGGAATATGACGATGACTAGCCCACGTAATAGGATGCTCTTCTGCAGATAGCAGCTTTGGAAATTGAGAGCATTTTTTTTCTTTACACAGAAAATTCTAGTGCAAGGGACAAAATTGCTCTTCATGAATGGCACCTCATATCTCTTCTGAGAACCTCAGGAATCTTTACATGTTTTAAACAGTGGCCTGGTTTCTAATAATACCCCCCTCAAAATAGACTACAAGATAGCACGTGTAGCATGGGGAAAAGAAAAATGACCATACTTACAGCACTGTCCTGCTGAATAAACGTAATCATACGAAAGGCGAGGGCTGAGAAATTGGATGTGATGGGCTGGGAAGTTGCTTGGTCCCCGTGATGCAGGGCATCCCGGACAAGCTCCTTGCTGAGAAGGCTGGTGATCTGAGCTGAAAACCAGAGTTCCTGGCTATTTCTCATCTTGACCTTGGGCAAGTCTCTATGACCTTCATTTGTTTACGTCTTTGTTCGTTCGTTCAACAAATTTTTATCGCACTGCCCAAGGCTTTGAGGATAAAATGATAAGAATAATAAACATAGGTACGGCCCTCATGGAACTGGCATGTTAGTGGGCAAGACAGACATGAGCCACATCATTATTTAACAAAATACAAAGGGCGCTGATTTCTACGAGGAGGAACTGGGTGCTGCGAGAGTGGAACAGGGAGATCTGGTTCCGTCTCGAGGGTCAGGGAAGGCCGCCGAGATGAAGTGACCTGACAGCTGGCAGCAGCAGTTACCCAGGCAACCGGGGGTGCACAGAGGGAGAAGAGCGTCACACAAGGTGAACAGCTGCGCTGGAGCCTGAGGCTGAACGTGAGTGATGCCCTGGCCGGGTGGCTCCATTGGTTGGAGTGTCCTCACCAGGAGGGTGGCTTCCATTCCCAGAAAGTTAGTGAGGAAGCGGGGAGCAGAGGGCGCCAGGTGAGGTCGGTTCAAGCCGGAGCTAAGAGGTAGGCAGAGTGTGATTTGTCTGCTGCAGGCCGTGGCAAGTCATCGAAAGGTTTCAGCAGCCAAGTTGCTTGATGAGACTTGCATTTTCCAAAGGTCATTGTGGTTGCAGTGGGGGAGAGAGACGAGGTAGAGAAGGGGGGGGGGGGGACCAGGCAGGATGAGGTGTTAAACTGGATGAGGAGGGAAGCATGGATGCAGAGATATGGGTGGACCTGAGAGAGAGAAGAAGGTGTTGCTAATGTACTGGGCACTAGAGGAGGCAGAACTAAGAGGAAGAGAGTGTCAAAACTGCCTCTAGGTCTCAGGATCAGTGAACTCAGCCCCACTCCCTGAGACAGCAAACACGGGCCTGGGTGGGTGAAGGTCATGAATTCCCTCCGGACGGATGTGTTGTATTTGAGGAGCCACGTGGAGATGGAGATACAGAGTTGGATACACAGCCTGGAGCTCAGAGGGGAGGTCTGGGAAGGAAATGTCAATATGGGAGTTATTGGCATATAAATGGATAAGATTTTTTTCAATAAAAGTTAGAAAATGAGAAGAAAAGGTGGTCTAGGGCTTGAGCTTTGAGAAGTGTTAGCAGGTCACAGCCATCTGTAGGAATCTCTGTGAGGGAGACCCTGGAGGCAGAGGAAAACCAGGAAACTGACAGCAAGGGAAGCAAGTGTGTCGAGAAGGGGCAGATGGAGTAAAAGGAGGACTAGGAGGGTCCCGGAGCATCAGACTGCTGTGGTGGATGGAGGGGAAGGTCAGATTAGAAGTGAGTGGATGGACAAGAGAGAGAGAGACAGTGAGTACATCAAGCTCCTGAGTTCAGCCGTGGAGAGACGGTGGGAGAAGGTCAGCCGTGGGGAGACGGTGGGAGAAGGTCAGCCGTGGGGAGACGGGTGGAGAGAGACGGCAGTAACCAGAGGGGAAATGGAGTCCAGGGAAGGTGCTGTTGTCATTGTTTTTAACGGGAGAGACTTGAGTTTAAATGTCAGTGATTACGTGAGTAAATGAATATCCTGGAATTTCACTATATCATCTGTCCTGAAAACTCCAGGGCTTTGAAGTTAAAATAATGAATGATACTGAAGTATTAGGTTATTAATGAGATTATAGCCAAGTCACAACACTGTGAGTCCTTAGACCAGGGGTGGCAACCTTTTTGTGAGTATGTGCCAAAACCAGCAAAATCTCTGACTCAAAATTCTTCTGCGTGCCAACCCTAATTTTTGGAGAACATGTTACGCCTACTTGATATCTCTTAAGGTGTACATATGTGAAGAACCTTGAAGAAATAATAAAATTCATTTGAGCGACAAAAACACAGTATATGATGATGAAAAATACATTTATTTTTTAATGTATACATGTACACTGATAGTCCGACAGAAAACTTCATGACTCCGTTTGATATTATCAGTGGGACTTTTGCTGCTGCATCACTGATGACAGAAATTTTACATCAGGTTTATATTTTGTGACCTTCAGAGATATGCACAAGCTACTACTTTCATCCATCAGGCTACTCCTATTATGAGACTTAACAAAGTTCATCACTGAGAACAAAGATTCACAAGCGTATGTGGATGAAAACATGGAGAGTAACACTGTTGCAAAGTTTTTTAAACAGAAAAAATTTTCTGGAATGGCATTGCAAGTCCTCAATAGTTCGTTTTCGACACTTCTCTCTGGTACTCCTGTCTCTAATTGCTTTTTTTCAATGTTTTCCAAGTCAACTCTAAGGTCAATAAATTTCTGCTTCCAAATTGAGCTACTCTGAAATTCAATCAACTGCATTTCAAAGTCAGCCATGTCTATCCATGAAAACATTTGTAAGTTTAGTTCCTCCAGTTTCATGCTGTCTGGAAACCTCATAAATTTTGCTGTCTCTTCCAGTTTCTGAATTTCACAAATCTTGAGAAGAACTTCTCAATAGTTGACTCGATGATGTTTAAAAACAGCTTTTGAAGGCTTTGACAGTCTGTTCTGTCATCTTTTGGGCGGTCTTTCATGTGCCTCTTGAGGTTTGGGAAATATCTAAACCTCTCACCATCCACATCCCTCTTAAAGACTTCCAGTTTCCTTTAAAAGCCTTTAAGTAACCAAACATAACATCAAGTGTCTTGCCAGTTCCTTGTAATTTAACATTTAAGTCATTCAAATGTTCACAAAAATTGTAAATGGAAGATTAGAAGAGAGGGTTTCGTGTGCCAGCAAAAGTTACTGGCGTGCCATGTTTGACATGCGTGCCAGGGGTTGGCCACCCTTGCCTTAGACCACACTCCCTCCTCACATTCCCAGTGAAAGGAGAGGAGAGGAAGAATCCTTTCCAAGTAAAAAGCAGACCTCCTCGTCCTGGCTGGTGTTGCTCAGTGGTTACAGTACTGGCCTGTGCCCTGAAGGGTTGCAGGTTCAATTCCTGGTCAAGGACACCTACCTGGGCTGCAAGTTCATTCCCCTGGCCAAGGTCAGGGCACATGTGGGAGGCAACCAATTGATGTGTCTTTCTCACATCGATGTTTCTCTCTCTTCCCCTCCCTTCCTCCCTCCCTGCCACTCTCTAAAAATCAGTGGAAAAATATCCTTGGATTAAAAAAAAAAAGCAGACCTCCTCTTGTTCCTTCCTCCTGGAATGGAAATACCAGGCAGTCACCACTATGCTATGAGAGATGCATTGTGGGCAGAGAACTAATGAGAGGAGAACTTGGGTTCTTGATGATTTCATGGAGTCCTGTTCTGGACTATTTCACTGGTTAAGGAACTGTTGTCAGGTTTCCTATTTCATGCAAATAAGTCCTAACTAAACAGGCTGTGTAGGGAGATCAGTGCCTTTGAAAAACAGAAGAGAAGGTGGGAAAAGTAGGTCAAACAGTCAAGAAGTTTTAACTCTCTATATCCTATATAGAACACTAGAGACCCGGTGCACAAGATTCGTGCACTGGGGTGGCCCTCAGCCCAGCCTGTGCCCTTTCACAGTCTGGGAGCCATCAGTCGGACATCCTTAGCACGCTGCAGAGGCGGGAGAGGCTCCTGCCACTGCCGCTGCACTCGCCAGCCGTGAGCCTGGCTTCTGGGCTTCTGGTTGAGTAGCACTACCCTTGTGGGAACTTACTAACCACCAGGGGCCAGCTCCTGCATTGAGCGTTTGCCCCTGGTGGTCAATGTGCATCATAGCAACCAGTCATTCTGTCGTTTTGTCAATTTGCATATTACCCTTTTATTATATGGAACTAGAGGCCCAGTGCACAAAAATTTGTGCACTCGGGTGGGGGGGTGGTCCCTCAGCCCGGCCTATGCCCTCTTGCAGTCTGGAACCCCTCGGAGGATGTCCACCTGCTGGCTTAGGCCCGCTCCCTGGGGGATCGGGCCCAAGCTGGCAGTCAGACATCACTCTGGCAGCCCGGCAGCCCTCGGGGGATGTCCACTTGCCAGTGGGGAGCAGGCCTAAGCTGCAGTCGGACATCCTTAGTGCTGCTGAGGAGGCGGGAGAGGCTCCCACCACCACCACTGTACTAGCAGCCGTCAGCCTGGCTTGTGGCTGAGCAGAGCTCCCCCCGTGGGAGCACACTGACCACCAGGGGGCAGATCCTACACTGAGTGTCTGCCTCCTGGTGGTCAGTCTGTGTCATAGTGACCAGTCATTCCCAGTCGTTCTGCTGTTAGGGTCAATTTGCATATTACCCTTTTATTATATAGGATAGAGGCCTGGTGCATGGGTGGGGGCCGGCTGGTTTGCCCTGAAGGGTGCCCCAGATCAGGGTTGGGGTCCCGCTGGGGTGCCTGGACAGCCTGGGTGAGGGGCTGATGGCTGTTTGCAGGCTGGCCACAGCCCCTTCAGGGTAGGGGTCCCTGCGGGGGTGCCTGGGTGAGGGGCTGATGGCTGTTTGCAATCTGGCCACAGCCCCTAGCCACCCAAGGCTGGCTGGAAGCAGGTATCTGGGATTTATTTATCTTCTATAATTGTAACTTTGTTGCCTTGAGCAGAGCCCACAGCCAGCCAGGGCAGGCGGGAAGCTTGGCTTCCTCCATCACCGGGGCAACCAAGCCTCCTGCTTGCTCCAGCTCCATGGCTGCCGGACGCCATCTTGGTTGGGTTAATTTGCATATAGTAATTCTGATTGGCTGGTGGGCATGGCTTGTGGACATGGCTTGTGAGTGTAGCAGAGGTACGGACAATTTGCATATTTCTCTTTTATTAGATAAGATTCCCAATTTTACAGCAACTCCAAAAAGGATGTCCTTCTTGTCTCATCCACTTCCCCACTATCCTGCATATTGTATTCCCATTAATCTCTTTTAAACAGCATTTTAGTATTATTACTCTTGTTTCCAAAATTTTTCATCTTCCCCCATCTACACTAATAAAAAACATGCAAATTGACCATACTTTTGCTACGCCTTAAGCCATGCCCACCAGCCAATCAGAATTACTATATGCAAATTAACCCAACCAAGATGGTGTCCGGCAGCCATGGAGCTGGAGCAAGCAGGAGGCTTGGTTGCCCCGGTGATGGAGGAAGCCAAGCTTCCCGCCTGCCCTGGCTGGCTGTGGGCTCTGCTCAAGGCAACAAAGTTTCAATTATAGAAGATAAATAAATCCCAGATACCTGCTTCCAGCCAGCCTTGGGTGGCTAGGGGCTGTGGCCAGATTGCAAACAGCCATCAGCCCCTCACCCAGGCTGTCCAGGCACCCCAGCGGGACCCCAACCCTGATCTGGGGCACCCTTCAGGGCAAACCAGCCGGCCCCCACCCATGCACCAGGCCTCTATCCTATATAATAAAAGGGTAATATGCAAATTGACCCTAACAGCAGAACGACTGGGAATGACTGGTCACTATGACACAGACTGACCACCAGGAGGCAGACACTCAGTGCAGGATCTGCCCCCTGGTTGTCAGTGCGCTCCCAAGGGGGGAGCTCTGCTCAGCCACAAGCCAGGCTGACGGCTGCTAGTACAGTGGTGGTGGTGGGAGCCTCTCCCGCCTCCTCAGCAGCGCTAAGGATGTCCGACTGCAGCTTAGGCCTGCTCCCCGCTGGCAAGTGGACATCCTCCGAGGGCTCCCAAGCTGCCAGAGGGATGTCTGACTGCCAGCTTGGGCCCGATCCCCCAGGGAGTGGGCCTAAGCCATCAGGTGGACATCCCCTGAGGGTCCCAGACTGCAAGAGGGCATAGGCCGGGCTGAGGGACCTCCCCCCCACCCGAGTGCACAAATTTTTGTGCACCGGGCCTCTAGTATGAGTAATAATGGGGTAAACTAGCGGGGAGCCAGAAATGCAGCAACAGAAGGGTGACCTTAAAGTGCTACACTCTTTAGGTCTCAGGAACTAACTGAATGTAATGGGCAAGGGAGAAATGAACAAAATGAGAGGATTTTCAACTTGTGTAATTGAGAAGATTTAATATATATTTGGAAACTCAAAAGAGCTGCTACCTAGGCAGGGAGAGATTTTATAAAACTAAATCTCAACAGGAAGTTGAAACTAAGTTGGTTAGTTTGGAGAAAACCAGAGATGGGAGAGTTAAGAAGAAAGCGCCCGTCATTTCTGGGGCACCTACTCTGTGTTGGGTGCATTTGGTCCATCCTCTCACTCCAACCCTCACCCCAGATCTGGTACTAGCCAGAACTGGTGGGTGAGGACCCAATCTCAGTGAGGCTAAATGTTTTGCCATTGACTCAAAGATGCTCAGATATGGAACCCGGGGAGCAGTTCTGTCCGACTTGGTGAATCACCATGAAGAATATAACTCTGAAGTCATTGAGTTAGAGACAATCTCCCAGGGAAAGTACAGAAAGAAGAAAAGGGAGGCTGTGGGCAGATTTTTAGAAACATTTTTTTTTCCCCAAGGCAAGAGGAATATGGTCAGAAAAAATTTTGGCACAGAGAAGAAAGTGAACTAATATTATTATATACGTATTACCAGCCGTTAGTGGGAGAATTCTATCTCCTGGACAATCTGGTTTTGAGTTCTACCAGAGGCAAATTGCTTCATTTCTCCGAGACTCTTTCCTGCCGTGTATTGTGGAGAAAATGACCTCCCTCTAAGGGTTTGTACGGAGAGGAAATGAGGAGCTACATGTGATGGTGTCTGGCACAGGCTCTGGAACAGCAGGTACTGACTGTGTGTGTGTGTGTGAAAGACAGAGCCCAGGTGATGGGCAGGCTGCACAGACCCACACTGTGGTCTGCAGTGTGACTCAAACACATTGCTTACACTTTTTAGTTTTCCTATGACTTGCTTCTCTTCCTTCAAAATGGAATGGAAGCCTGTATTTCTGACAAAGGATTTTGGAACCCCCAAATCTTACTGCGTTATAGTCTCACTGGAACAGCAAGTTCTCTTAAAACAAGTTTATTTAAAACTGTAAGACACTGCATCAAGATGAAGATATGTAAGTGTACCGTTCCTTAAAATAAAACATGAGCCCTGGCGTGCCCATATAGATGCATGTGGGAAGATACAAAACAAGAAACCTGGGAAATACTGGAATTTACCTGGTTGCCACTAGTTCCCTGAGATGGGGCATGTGAATCACATCCCAGGCTCAGGCATTCACTTCCTGGAACGCCGGGCTTGCTGTAAAGAAATCGTGCTGGAGGGGCTCCTCCCAGATGTATTCTGGAGGGTGAACTAGCAAACAATCTCTGCACCACACGTCCTTGTTCACCGAATTTATTGTCGCACATTCAGAATACCAGATGATGACAGATTGAAAAGAAGCACCAAAAATCACTACAAAGTAATACCTGAGTGGAGACTGACCTAAGACAAATACTCATCTATCCAACCCTATACCGTAATGTGGAAACAGATTAAAAACATTCACAACACTCCATAGAATACAAGAAGTTGCATTTGATGAATGACAACCAGGCGATGTAATCATGTTAATTATGTACCATCCCAAAAATACACAGAAAAGTACACACGTGTATATTTATCACACCAGACATCATACAAAGCACTGGGAAAGATCATGCATGTTTCGATGAGAAGATCCGCAAATGACAGGGCAAATTCCTTTGAACTGAAGTATTGTTACTATGCACTGCATGTTCTGGATGAGATCAAAATGATCAATTTGCAAACAAGTGATTACTGAGTCTCTCTTGGTATGACACAGTTTGTCCTCTACAAACTCTTAGCTACAAAAACTGACGCAGGCTGACAGCCATGAGCTTTGTTACATACCCTTTGCCCAAACGGCGTCCAACTCAACTGAACCGTGCTGTAAGCAAAGACATGTTTCCTTTCTACATACTTTTAGAGAAACCGATGTTTATGTCTTTGGGGGGAGGGAGTGGGCATAAAATGGGAAGAACAAAATGCTTTATATTCAAAATTAAAATGGAAAAATATACACCACAATCGGAGAGATGTGGGCATCTTTGAGCAAAGACCCTGAATGTCCTATGAATGAAAGAATTTGTCTTAATAACTTATATCCATTATCTTAAATAAGCAATGTAGAAATGCCAGTTTTTACATTAAAAAAACAAAACAAAACTGGAACCAGTTCTCTCAAATAATCAGGAAGGAAAAAAAAACAGAAGAGGGTAAAATAACATTTAAAAATACACTACATGAATCTGAGATTATTTTAATTACTGAAATAGCATTATTGGGTAAAATTATTTTATTTTACACATAAATACAAACCTCAGTAATCTGAGGAAAAATACGTACAGGTCTTAGAGAAGAATCTGTCCTTGATAGAGTATTTATTTAAAAAGACAAAAAAACTACATTTAAGTTTAAGCTTTCCACGTGTGGTAAGTTCATAAGTACCACCATCTTCTCCTAAGAAATTATTTTCATAAACTTTCACCAAACATTGATTTCTATGTCTCTAAAGTGTAAGCTAATTTTAATCTGAAATGAGAACTCTAGAAATTAAGAGTGGCCTCTAGGGCAATAGTTCTGAAATACAGAGGGAAATATTCTGAAATACAAAGGGCAGCTTTTACTTTTTAAACTTTTACTTCACCAACCTCAAAGGAGAGGAGCTGGGCCCATCTGAGGAGACCACCGATAATAAAAACACAGTTACAAAACTGCAGGGCATCCCTTCATCGTTTTAAGGCACAGTCTGTTTTATCCCCAACGACTATAAGTTCAAGGTCACAGTGATAATATGCATTCCATTTTGGTTTGGTTTCTCATGGGTACGTTGCTACATTTAGTTATTCCTAAGTTTAAGAAACCATCATACAAGCACTTTAAAATAATACAGTTAAGTCATTTTTATATTTTTTAAAAAATGTAAATACACAGTACAATTTCCTAATGTATATACAGTAAAAAGTGGAGTTTCCCCCTCCACCGTGGAGGAAGAGAGGGCTATTTCTACCAATATCCCAACAAATACCTTTGAGTATGTGGAGAGCATGGTTATGTCAAATACAGGCATCTCTACTCAGAATAGGATTATTCAACACAAGGGACAAACTCATTCCAAAAATCAATGTTCACTTGATGTTTAGGGCCTGTACGCCATCTTTTTACTAATATCCACACGAGGTCTAAGTCCCCACTAGGTTACTAGGTTAATTCCCGCTGCCTCTTCACTGCCGAGGCTTCTTGCGTGAACAGCATCAACATTATCAGTGACATTAAACTACAGAAAACACTGCCCTCTGAGGGGCTAAAATTCCCTTTGAGAATTCATATAGGGGGAGAAGTTAAAGAACATTAACCAGGTAAACATAACAGCTTTTGAGTCTGTCATATTTCTACTTTTCTCGCAAGAGTACAACACTGGCTCAATGTTACCACGTCAACATTAACGGCTTGGTTTTTAATAATATTTTCCTTTAAGATAGGCATTTTAAAATATGTATTTCGTTGCACTATGTTGGAGTCAAGTGGATAATTTTCTCCTGCGAAATACGTGACTGTAACAAAGGGACTGAATGGAAATACAAAGAAAACAAATTCTATAAACTTTCATTACATAAGTGAGAGACACCTGTACTAAAAATGATCGGCAACAGAATGTGAAGTTCTAAATCACAGAATGAGTCTAAAGTAAGACTACTTCCAGCGAGTACGTCAACTCATTACTGAAAAATCATTACTGGGTAAACTAACTGTCACCCCCAATATCAGAGAGCAGTATTCCAGAAGTTATATGAAACAGAACACAACTATGCTATATGCTTTAGGTATTTTCAAAAACAAATTCGCATATGGAATATAAGTTTTGAGGATATGCATATTTAACATAAGTCCTAAATGAAAAATACAGAAAAGATCACTTTTGCTTTAATCCCAATATGCTAAGATAGTTCATTGGCACAAATATCTGGAGGTATCTTACATTTTCCTTTAGCTTTGGTGGCAAAGTGTGTTTTGCTAGCCATATGAATACAGTTATATTTTCCAATGAAGAGGTTGATGCTAAAAAAAAATTCAAATGTGTCTTTTTCTTAAAAAAGGGATGTAAAAAGCCCAATATGAAACAAAACCAGTGAAACATGAAATATAAAATATGCCTGTCATTTAGGCTTCTGAACAGTTAATAGTTATATTCTCTGTCTATAAATCTTTTACTAGTAACATTTACTATACAAATACTAAAAACCAAGATAACATTTAAAAAAACAAACAGCATACGAACTTTGCAAAAAAGGCTACTTTTAGACTTCCTAAACTAAGATTAGGATTCAAATATGCAAACAAATTTACACTCAACTAATCAAAATACAACAACAGTTTTTCTGTAAGTGTTCAAAGTTACAATGTACAGAATCAGTGCAGGAAAATCCTGACTCATATATATCAACTTCTATACAAAGTCATCAGAAATTAACTGGTTACCTGGTATTTCAAAATAGTCATTTTCTGGAAGCATAACACGCCAAATGCTTTTAGTCAGTACTGTACTTGATTTAAAAATTTTCAGCCATTGGCAATGTAGTCAAGATGTAGCTTAGACTATCACCTAACATTGGAAACACGTTACCAATTCAGGTGTAGTATTATACAGGGGTAGGCAAGAGTGGGTTTTTACAGTTGTAAGTATGTGAAGCACAGTTTACTCTTACATTATTATTTATTATTGTTCTCCATACGAACAACTGTAAGCCTACTTTTGCCCTTGCCTGTATTTATACTATGAAATAGTCTATTCTATGTCCAAATTTTATTCCGTTCTTCGAACTAAGTTACTAATATACGACATTCAGTCTTGTGTGTTCATAATCTACTCTCAATAACAGTGAATTCGGGGCATTTGAAGTAACTTACTCGGAGTGCTGGCCTGGCTTTTCTCTCCTATCGTCCTTTCCTTATTAACAATGAAGAACGTGAGCAGCTCATCGACTTTCTATTGCCTCGGGTTGCTGGAGAACGATGAGCGATATGTATAAATAAGAGCTCATTAAAGAATCTGAGAGTCCTTTATTTAAAGAGACTGGCCAGATAAAGAGCTTCACAGATAAGAAAAAGCTAAAGGAGTTCATCACCACCAAACCAGTATTATATGAAATGCTGAAAGGTATCCTTTAAGAAGAGGGGGAAGAAGAAAAAGGTAAAGATACAAATTATGAACAACAAATACACATCTATCATCAAGTGAATCTAAAAATCAAGTGAATAAATAATCTGATGAACAGTATGAACTGGTGATTGTAATAGAATCAGGGACATAGAAAGGGAATGGACTGATTATTTTGGGGGGTGAGGGAAGAGATTGGACAATAATCGTGCACCTATGGATGAGGACAGTGGATGGGGAGTGAGGGCGGAGGGTGGGGTGGGAACTGGGTGGAGGGGAGTTATGGTGGGAAAAAAGAGTAACTAATGTAATAATCTGAACAATAAAGATTTTAATTGGAAAAAAAAAAGAGACTGGGATAACATTTAGCTCGAATCATCTTAATATTCTGTAAAATCATCTTCTACATTTATTCACCAAAGTTTGGGGTCAGGGTCTATTTTCATAATTCGAAGAGGCTCTTTGTAGCTTCCTGTACCCTGGGGAGTGAGCGCCATGCTCTCCAAATTGACCCCCCCGACCCCCGGCCAAAGCTTCACAAGGCACCTTGTTTCCTACGATACACAAGGTCACAAATCTACAGCATGGATGAGGAAGAGTAGCCAACCAATGCCCAGTCACAGGAGGTCCCGACGCATCTAAAAAACGTTCCCAACTGATTTTAATTTACTGAAATTGCAAATGCACTGATATGAAGTTTCTGCGCTCAACCTCACCATAAAGCAAGACATTACACTAATTTAGATGTAATAATGCCTAAGGTGAAAATATAGGCCAAGTATATTATCTGGGATTCAAGAATCAATAGCCTTAGTTTGTCTCATCATTTTTGTGTTCCCTCCATTTTCCCCAGAGCTTTCGGGAACTGAACTGCAAGTTGAGTTTTATCTCCTTTTATGTCTCTTGACCATCTTCTGTAAGAAGTGCTAATGAGCAGTGAGGAGAAATAAACTACCCTATCAGTGGAAACTCTGAAGAGTTAAGTACAGAACTAGATAATGAACAAACCAGATAACATATCTCCTCTAAGCACTGTCTGTGTGAGGGATATGATAATCAATAATACTTTCTGGGCCTACTATCGCCCTTGCTTTTTCCTCACTGTACAGTCATGTAGATATCATAGTGTAGTCCAATCAAGAAAAGGTTTCCATTACATATCTAAGTTTATCTGACCAAAATAGGAAAAGATGGGTTGATACATGATTGATGAATAATGAAGAGACTAAAAAAAAAAAAAAATTGATGTTAACTCGGCACAAATGATTTTTTTCTAGGACCACTATTTTAAATATTTTCTATTCTGATGAAAAAGAGTTAGCAGAACTTGTTTAATTTCTGGCATGAAAAAGACCCAGAGAAAAAGAGCTTTCATGATCTCTCTGGTGTTATCAGCTCTAGACCGTAAGAGCAGTCACGTCTGAGGAGGCTTAGAGATACAGAGTGCGGAGTGGCTTTCCTGCCCCCGTGACCAACAACAGGTCCAGTGGTGATTTTCATAAGCAAAACCTTCCTCAACACTCAGCAAGCTCCCAATAAAAAGGCTGTAACATCAGGGCCCAGAAGTCTGATGCAGTAGATGGTCCCTGACTACCAACAGACAATCTCATCTTTAGCAGCATCACTGATGAAGCTGTGCTGCTGGGCCAGCTAAGAGCACGGGCTGCAAGCAAGACAGAAACGATGTGCAACCAACACAGGAGCCCTTTCCTTCACTCAGTGACAGAACCGTCAGCGCTGCGCAGCTCAGAGCTGCCTTCTCGCCCCTAGTGGGCATCGGGGTTTAAAGTGCATTAAGACTTGGTGAAGACCCTGTCAAAATGTTAAAAAACAAAATAAAAAAGTGCATATATTGATGCATATCATGGCTAAAGACCAACTGCTGCTTCTAAAATGTTTAATTAGAATCCTTTTTGTTGTTCTAAAATGAAATATCTTGTTGGAATAAATAAGACTTTAGGACTTGATAACTGCATTCACATGAAAATGCTTTAGTGAGCATCAGTGGTACCTTGTCTGCCTCTTTAAAAAGCTAAGGTAGCCCGGCTGTGGTGGCTCAGTGGATTGAGCATCCATTGGACCATGGACCATGAGGTTCTGGGTTTGATTCCTGGTCGGGGCACATGCCTGGGTGGTGGGCTCAATCCCCAGTAGGGTGTGTGTAGGAGGCAGCCAATCAATGATTCTCTCTCAATATTGATGTTTCCATCTCTCTCCCTTCCTCTCTGAAATCAATAAAAATAATTTTTTTAAAAAAGCTAATGTACTATTCACAAACAAGAAATATAAGCTTGCTACATTTTATTCATGAGCAGTACTGATTAAACAAGGAGACTCCAGATCGCAAAGACCCAGTGGCTATGGCTGTCAACGGAGGATTCACATTCATGAATTCTCTAAAGTTCTTTCTGTATATAAGCCCAACTTCAAGTCCAGAAAGAGTTAAATAACACAGTTAGCCTGTAACCTGAAGTACAATTACATCCGTGAAAAAGTAAAAGATACCACGGGTATAAAAGTTGTTTATGAGAACATGTATAGCTAAACATAGGCAGATGTGTCCTTATTTAAATATGTACATGGCAGGCCCTGGGACAGGTGTACAATCTACAAAACTCTTTCCTTCCTGGTGCTGAACACACATGCACTCTGTATCTATCCCTTTGGCTACTTCTCTCAGATAGGAGCCGGGCACGTCCGCCCTGTCGACTCTGAGGCTAATAACACTTCCCTTTCATGGAATTCGTAAGTGCAAATATGACTGTGGAACACTAGGCATGAAGTTGAGAAAGACAACAATGGAATCGACCAAACTTATAAGTCTCAGAAAAGACAGCAAGACCCTCGCTAACTGATGCCAAAAGAGCAAGGACCTGAGGAACCACCGAGAAGAGAAGTGGGGGACCCTGTATAGGCAGGAACATGGGGACAGCCCTCCACAGGCAGTAGCAGCTGAGAGGTGTAAGGGATCCAGGTGCAGTGGCAGGTAAGCTGGACTCCAGGGCATTCCTGGGCCCTGAGGAGGACGCCAGCTTACGGGGGCAGCAGTGGAATCACGGAGACGTAAGGACTTGAGAGGTTGTAGGTACTTACAGCAGATACATCTAAAGGAAGGACTCTATTGGCCAGGCATACCTCCGCCCGAGTTTATGTTTTCTTAAGGCAAAGACACCCAGCTCCATATCCTCCTTCCTACTCTTCTGGCTAAAAGTGAGCTGAAATCTGAAGTAGAAATATTATTCTCTCATCTGTCAAATAGTAATCACCTTGGCAAATCAACATTCCACCTGTTAAATCTAGTGGCTAAAGCCTCCAACTTATTTATACATATGCTGTTAATGGGGTTAACAGTTTGTCTGTTACTCCATTATTATAATTTTATGCATCAAATGTGGTACTGCACTTGATCATGCTAACCTTCCCCCACCCCCCCCACCCCCGCCAACAGTAGTCAAAAACTGTGCAAACCTGGAGTTTTTTTCTGACCACTGAAAATTAGTTATTTTAACACTCCTTCTTGACCCGAGGCACTTTGGGGAACCATGGTCAATGGTTAAACTGGTAAATAAAGTGGTATAAATTGAACAACGGACCTGCTATCCTGTCCTCATGTTCACTAAGGATAAAACTAAGATCTGCATTTTGAAAAGTCACAAGATAATCTCATTACGTTTTGCGTTTGAATTATGTGTCCATCCATCAGCGTTGCATTGGTTTCTAAGAAAACATGCCTCCTTAGAATAAAAAAGTGTATTTTCACTGATGTAAGAAAAAAAGGAAAGATCTATTTTGTTCGCCGTGGCTGCTGAAAGCTGACCAAAGACTCTTCGTGGCCACTTTGTTCTTGAGGAACCCCACAGCTGTGAATTTCATCCACTTTTTAAGACTTATTTCACAATAGAGTACTGTAGCAAATACGAAGTATCCCACTTCTCAGAAGAAAGTCTGATGAAATGAGCCGAATGCACCACCTTTACTGAGTGTTTAGGAGACGATCCCTACCTGCGTGGCCAGTCGGACTAGCTGATGGGCAGACAGGCCCCACAGACCGTGTCCACCTTGTCCTTTTACTAATTAAAAACCAACGACTAGGACACAGACGCCACACCACAAAACAAGCCATGCTTCCACGACGCCCTGCAAGCATTACAAAACTATTTTCCTATTTTCAACGTTGCAAAAATAGACGCGTCTTCTCCAAAGGGTCTTGTCCACGCTGACGGATCTGTGCGGTCCCTCTGGCCACCGAGCCCAAAGGCGAAGGTCATACTTAGCGCTCCCCAAGTCCTGCCTCACATAAAGTTGCACAAGGCGTGGAGGGCGAGCGGGATGACGACAAAGCAGGGGACCCTGTACAAGTGTGTGGACCCGAAAGCAATCGCACCGATCGCCAGAGGAAGCGGGAACTGGGAAGTGGTCTTCAACAATTTACTGTGGAGAGAGAGAAACACACATCACATAAAGCACACTCTGAGCAAACACAAAGTATGCTGACCATCGATGCAGGTTAGAGAAAGTGTTCTAAGTGACTTGAGATGAAGTAGTTTTTCATGTAGTCAATTCAACTGTCCATAATTTAAAACATGATCAATCCAAGCCATATTCTGGTTAGAAAAAGAAATATTTCCATAAAGTAAGTAACGAGTTTTGTTTCATCTTTTAAGTTTTAACAATAGAAAAATACTAGCTGAACTTCTATTCAGTGATTCTACCTCTAGGAATCTATCCTAATAACAATAATCAATAATATTTACTAAGACTCAGCTAGTGAAATATTTAACCCTACTTAAAATAGCAAAAAACCCATCAAATAAAAAAGGAACCATCCTCAATTCTTAAGAGGCGCATATAAGACAAGACACTAAATATTTTTAAAAGAAAAATACTGATAGTTCCTGATTTATGATGGTTAGGGTTACAAATTTTTGATTTGTCGATGGTGCGAAAGCAATATACATTCAACAGGAATAATAATTCGAATTTTGATCTCTTTGTGACTAGCAGTAGGTGGTAAAAAACCCTCTTGTGATGCTGGGCAGCAGCAGGGAGGCAAAGTTCCCAGTCTACCACCAATATTTTCTGGTGTCGTATTAAGTGCATTTTCCGCTTACGATTTTTTCAATTTGTGCTAAGCTGACTTATCACGACGTAACCCCATCATGAGTCAGGGAAGCATCTGTACAAGTAGTGTCTGCTCTCTCAGGAAAGACCTTTAACTTTGAAAATAGAGAAACTGAGGATAAGAGGGGTTAAAAAACTTGCCTAAGGATACGGAGCTATTTGATAGCAGAGCCAAGACTAAATCCCAGGCCCGCCTGATTCTAGAATATCTGCCAGAATCAACAGAAAAGGCTCTGAGAGCAAACAACCAGCCAATGAAAAGTCAACTTTTACTACAGAGAGTTTTAAACATACACAAGTAGACTGATGGTACAATGAACCTCATGTATCCAGTTTCAACAATTATCAAGTCATGGCCAAAGTTACTGTACCTACATTACTATCCACTTCCATTTCTATATTTTTTGGAAACAAATCTTAGACATCATATCTTTTAAGGGTTAACTTTTTATTTATTTATTTTTATTTTTTATTTTTTAAAATATATTTTATTGATTTTTTACAGAGAGGAAGGGAGAGAGATAGAGAGTTAGAAACATCGATGAGAGAGAAACATCGATCAGCTGCCTCTTGCACATCTCCTACTGGGGATGTGCCCGCAACCCAGGTACATGCCCTTGACCGGAATCGAACCTGGGACCCTTCAGTCCGCAAGCCGACGCTCTATCCACTGAGCCAAACCGGTTTCGGCAAGGGTTAACTTTTTAAAGAAAAAACATTATTATATCCTAATAAGTAAAACCCATAATTAAGAAAACAAATATAATATACTTTCATATAAACTATATTTATATTTATACCATAATTACTATTATAGTTTTCCCTGTAGAAATAGTCAAAGTATTAGGAAGAGCATGCTTCAGACTTTATAAAAGAAAGGGTGATGAAGTCAGGAATAGATATGAGAAAAAGAAAGATTAAACAACCATACCTTGATTTTATTGAAACATTGTAAGTATTTCCAAGAATGGCCATAGTTGGAATAAGGATAAATGCCAAAGGTTTACATGGATCAGGATTAAGTTTAAAGTAATACCTATATCAAAGAGAAAAAAAATAAAACATAAATCAACAAGGCACACCTTATCATCTCACATGATCAGAATCAATCAACTTCAAAATTTCAAAATATTACAGTAACAATAGAGGCACAAGAGTGCTCTAAGCAGCTCATGAAATCTTTGATAAATTATTTTTGCTCTAGATCATCTTTATACCCAAGTTTTATATGGAGAATTATGTTCAGAAACTAATACAGGGAAAAAAATATTCACCATGAATGCACTTCCTTTTTATAAGTATATGCCTGAAAGTTCACATAAAAGTTTTATAGGAGGAAAAACCAAGATGGCGGCATAGGTAAACACCGGAAATTGCTGCCTCACACAACCACTTCAAAAATACAACTAAAAGACAAAACGGACATCATCCAGAACCACAGGAAGGCTGGCTGAGTGGAAATTCTACAACTAGAAGGAAAGAGAAAAGCACACTGAGACTCAGAGGAGGTGCGAAAGTAAAGTGCAGAGATACGGAGGCACACGTGGAAAGGGCTGGCAGCTGAGGACGCGGCTGTCCTTTTCAATCGGGAGGGAGACACAAGCTCCCGACTGCTCTGAACTCCAGTTCTGGGTGAGTCTCTGGGGACCCAGACTCATATGGGGAGAAACTGGACTGTCTGGCATGGGTTGGAACTCAAGGGCGGCTTTCTCTCAGAGGTACTTGCAGCAATTACCGCGGGACACAGAGACGCGGGGCCCCTTAGGGCAGGGCTGAGGATCAGCCATAGCTGCTTGCTCCGCCTTGTTGATCCCCTGAGACCCTGCCCCACCCCAAGCTGTGCTCAGAGGCTTTTGCATATGAATGGCCTGGCCCTTTGCAATCTGAAAATTACCTAACAAACTGCAGCTGGGTCAGAGAGACCCAGAACTTCCAAAAGAAGGCACAAGGCCCCACAGCAGCTTGCATTGCTTCACAGCTGGGCTCCTGCTGGGCAACCTCAGATAGAGGTTAAATTAGCACCTCCTTAGAGATCCAAGAACCAGTGTACCCAGTGGTCAGAGTGGGACCATCCAGATTACAACTCCTCAGATCCATAAGGGACACACTCAGGGGGTAGACTCAGTGAGCACCAAAGCCCCACTGAAGCAAGTCTTGCCCCAGAAGGGTGTCTCCAGCACAGAAGTTCTCCCACTGCAGACACAGCTGATTCTCACAGCCAACTGGCCTGGAGGTCAATTCCTCCCAGTGATACCTACAACAATCAAGGCTTAACTACAACAAGACAGTGCACAAAGCCCACAAAGGGGTGCACCAAGAGTGTCTACCTCAGGTAATTGGGGAAGCTGAGCAACTTGGGCCCTATAGGACACCTAGCACAGAAAGCCACTCTATCAACACAGGGAAGCAGCCAAAATGCGGAGACAAAGAAACAGGTCACAAATGACAGAAATGGAAGAAAGCAAACTACTGGATATAGAGTTCAAAATCACACTTATAAGGTTTTTCAAGAATTTTCTAGAAACCGTTGATAAATTTAGTGAGACCCTCAAGAAATCTAGTGAGACCCTTGAGGTTATGAAAAAGGACCAACTAGAAATTAAGCGCACACTGACTGAAATAAAGAATATTATACAGAATTCCAACAGCAGACTAGAGGATCACAAGAATCAAGTCAAAGATTTGAAATACAAACAAGCAAAAAACACCCAACCGGAAAAACAAAAAGAAAAAAGAATCCAAAAATATGAAGATAGTGTAAGGAGCCTTTGGGACAACTTCAAACGTACCAACATCCAAATTATGGGGGTGCCAAAAGAAGAGAGAGAGCAAGATATTGAAAACCTATTTGAAGAAATAATGACAGAAAACTTCCCCTACCTGGTGAAAGAAATAGACTTCCAAGTCCAGGAAGCACAGAGAACCCCAAACAAAAGGAACCCAAAGAGGACCACACCAAGACACATCATAATTAAAATGCCAAGAGCAATAGACAAAGAGAGAATCTTAAAAGCAGCAAGAGAAAAAAAGTCAGTTACCTACAAGGGAGTACCCATATGACGGTCAGCTGATTTCTCAACAGAAACTATGCAGGCCAGAAGGGAGTGGCAAGAAATATTCAAAGTGATGAATAGCAAGAACCTACAACCAAGATTACTTTACCCAGCAAAGCTATCATTCAGAATTGAAGGTCAGATAAAGAGCTTCACAGATAAGGAAAAGCTAAAGGAGTTCACCACCACCAAACCAGTATTATATGAAATGCTGAAAGGTATCCTTTAAGAAGAGGAAGAGGAAGAAAAAGGTAAAGATACAAATTATGAACAACAAATACACATCTATCAACAAGTGAATCTAAAAATCAAGTGAATAAATAATCTGATGAACAGAATAAACTGGTGATTATTATAGAATCAGGGGCATAGAAAGGGAGTGGACTGACTATTCTTGGGGGGGAAAGGGGTGTGGGGGTGCGGGAAGAGACTGGACAAAAATCGTGCACCTATGGATGAGGACAGTTGGGGGGCGGGTAAGGGCAGAGGGTGGGAACAGGGTGGAGGGGAGCTATGGGGGGAAAAGAGAGGAACAACTGTAATAATCTGAACAATAAAGATTTAATTTAAAAAAATTAAAAAAATAGAAATTAAAAAAATTCAAAGAAAAAAATAAATAAAAATTTTATAAAACAAATTACTGAAAATTTATTAAGGCTGCTCTATTAAAAAGATGAAATAAAGGTTTACATAAAGTAATTGTTCCTTATCTTTTTAAAATTCAAATTCTCATCTCTTGCATTTATTCACAGTGAAATATCTGTAGCCTTCCCAAATCATAAATTTGTGCTCCTTTAGTAACTCTCCCCAAACATGTGAAAAAAAATCTGATCTTTGACTAAAAGGATGGACAAAGGAAGGAAGTTAACATCTGGTAACCTGTAATTTAGTTTATCACACTTATTTTGGTTCTATCAATTAAAAAACAGTATTTCCAGTATTTAGATAAATCTAAAAGTTTTATATAATTTCTGAAAACTATATTGAATAGAGGTTCAATTATTACTTAGATCGGTAGCCTATTTTTTTTGAAACAATTTATCAATAACGAAATATTCTAGAAATATCTTAGAGGACATTTCAGATTCTTACCGACTTAGGACACTTATCAAGGTAGCAAAGCAAATGATGGTTTTCATTAGTAAGATAGCTGATCATTAATTCAGTTCAATGTTTGGGCCACGTTAGAAAAATACACACTTCTTTCATTATTTCTAAATGTTTTTAAATGGAAGGATTTTTCTTCCCCCCCAAATTTAAGAAAACATAAAACTGACCATGAATTGAAAAATACAGAGAGTACTAGCATGACGAATACCTTAAAGCAACAAAGTAAAGTGTATTTTCACATGCCTAGATCGGAGAAGGTTAAAGGTGACCATGTCCTCTTTTGGGGACAGGCTTTGGGGAGGTTTATGTCCCCAAAGTTTCTGTCCTCACGGAAAGGAGGACATGTGACTGTGCTGAACCTGCGTTCCAGGGGCCCGACAGCCTCCACTCCTGCGGGTCAGGTATGCCTGAGCCCATCCGTGTGGTTCGTAAGTAGCACATACCGCAGGTTCTTGAACCAGTAGATGAGCGAGGGCGCGCAGAGCAGCACCACCCAGGCCAGCAGGGTGGCCACGGTGCTGTGCATGCGCAGGCTGTCCTCGGCCTCGCTGGCCGACAGGCGGGGCGGGTGGGCTGCCGCGTCCTTGAGCTGACTGCACCTCTTGTCACTCCTCCGCGAGTGTTTCGGATTCTGGAAAGCAATCAGGGAAAAACATCAAGATGTTCGGTACAATGTAAGCTTACTTTATGTAGAATCCTACTCAACTCCTTCACAGCTAAATAAATAGATGCATCTGTCTGTCACCCAATGGATATAAAATACTGAAATTACCTCGTTGTAAAGAGGTCATCAGTTATGAAACTTTTATTCCTTTGCTCTGCCATTTCCACTGTTGAGAATGTATTTTCTAAGTCATTACTTCAAATAAAATTTAAAATATAGTTTGTAATAACAAAAATGATAAATACTGATACATTAAACTTAGACAATCCAAGTCTATTTTAATATTCACTAGGTTCACTTTTTAAAAAAATATATTTTTATTGATTCTGAGAGGAAGGGAGAGGGAGAGAGAGAGAGAAACATCAATGATACGAGAGAATCATTGATTGGCTGCCTTCTGCATGTCCCCCAGTGGGGACTGAGCCCGCAACCTGGGCATGTGCCCTGACCGGGAATCGAACCGTGACATCCTGATTCATAGGTCAATGCTCAACCACTGAGCCATGCCAGTTGGACCATTAGGTTCACTTTTTATACAATTACTTAAATTTATAAAACCATTTAAACAGTGTGAAATCCCAATATTAAAAAAACAACCTAAACTTTAAAAATTTCCCAGGTTCTTTCATATTAAAGTGATGTAGAGTTTTGAAAATAAAACTTACCACAGTTTGGCTATTTTTAAAATTTGTTATACTGGCTTGTAGATGAACAATCTAGGAAAAAGAAATGATCATTTAATTTTACTTTTTGTTTATATCAAAACTGAAAAGCAGTGTAATCTAAAATTTTAAAAAATCTAAAAGATTAAAAATTCATTTAAACATTTAAAAGTATTCTTTTAGAAAAGATCATAATAACTACACTTGCTTGCTACCATGGATTAAAAAACAAACAAAATAATACAAACTTCCAGAGTATGCCGGGGCCAGGATATATTGTTACACCTCTTAAATTCAGGGGCCTCTGTTTAAATGCCTTACTGAAGCAACTTAAAGTGTCTTGTGAATAAAACATCTGATTATATTCAGTATAGTATAAAGTGTAACATGTTTTATATATTCCAAATCTTTGAAAATCTGAACTCAATTATATTTGGTGGTGAAATGTTTATAAGAATCCGATGTCTGTAAGTTTAATTTACTAGATCTGCTTAAGTATTTTTTAAAATTCTTTATTGTTGAAAGTATTACATATGTCCCCTTTTCCCCTCATTGTCCTCTCCCATGCTTAAGTATTTGAGAAAGTTTTGCTTACTGGGTTAGTTGTTTAAAATATTCAATTAAAAACTCAAAATATTATATTTATAAATCAGAGTAGTTCTAGTTTTTTTCTGATGAAAATAATCTATAATGTGCACGTATTTGCATGTATTAGTGTTAAAAGCACATACAAATGAACCTTTGTTTACAAAAAGAAAAAAAATATTATCTATTCTGGTGTCAACCATCTCTACATAAGACTAATGTGGAGAGTATGCAGTGTATAATTTCCTGCAAAGCTATCAGCTTTCCTGAAAGTGTCTTTTACTTCCCCGGTAGAATTATCAGCAAATTATTTTTATCATTGTCCTCTGATTCTTCAGCAACATATGTAACATCATGCATGATTTCAGCATGACTGAAAGCTCGCTCCTACTGACATAACGTTTTGTTTTGTGTATAACCCCTGTTCAGAGGGAGGTGTGAATAAAAATTGCTCTAGTGAAATGTTTTGTAGAAGTTAGCGTTACTTGCCAAGAGCAGGAAGCAATTTGAAACAGATCGTATCTTTTCCCCTCCCACCCCCCATTTTTTTAACTAACTCAACTCAGATGAATGATTTCAGTTTTATAGTTAACTATATATTTTAAGTAACGAAGATGTTAAAAACCTTTACACTTAAACCTGTTGTACAACATAAAATTACTGCAGTGGCAATTAAAGTTTTTGCTAACAACACATACAGGAAAGTCTACGCCTGCCTGAGACCAAGCCCAGCCACCTGGACGTGAAGGATCTGACATACCTTAAACACATAGTAAAGATAAGTAAGAAGTATGGCAAATGCTCCACAAGTCGCCCAACTAATTATGATCAAAACAACCGTCAACAGGGGCAAGTCTGGTGAGAGCACCTTGATGTCTTTAGGAAGCTCAGAGGGCCTGGGAAAACAAGAAAAAACACTCCTCAGGTATTTACACAATCACACATGAGAAGGAGCCAGGACCGTACTCCGCCAGGCTTTCCTGCTTAACATGCAAGTGCCATAAGGTTAACAGTGTAAGCTATTTCTTAATACAGGCAAGGGGTGACACATATTTGATCATAAATTTTGTAATATACTGTGACAGCTCCTCTTCCATTTAGATTTCAGCATGGCTGACATTTGCACTAAGAAAGAGGAAAATGCTGCTGAAGGTAATCAATAATTACAGGCCCTGTGCCAGACGTGTCGGATCCGGAGAGGTGGAGAAACAGCTTTCTATTTGTTAAAGTCTCAAGGGCACTCACACACGTGATGGGGGAGGAAGCAGCATCACCCCACACTGCCCTCAGCGGCAGGGAGTCACATGACGTGTGTGGTGAGAGGAGTGGCGGAGGACACCAGGTCAGTGGTTTATTAGGAAAGCCTACCTGTAACTTCAAATGATGTCTGTGGGCCTAGAATAAAGCCACAGGCAATGCTACTGGAGCTCGTACACACTGCATCTCACCTGAGCCCAAGTCTAGTGATGGAGTCTCCTGCCCTCAGGTCTGGCCGGAAGTGAGCATAGCAAATGCATTGCCAGAAACACTTCCTCCTCAGAGCAAGTTATAACAGTGAAATTTAAAAATACTTGTGCAATCTGCCTAACGTTTTTTATTAACTCAAGCAATAAGGTAAACATCAAATAACTTGCAAAGATAAAATCATCTTTGACAAGGACACCACTTTCCACACAAATCCGCACTTTGCTAGTTATAACATCTTCCTGAGAAAGTACAGTCTAATGAAAGCACGTTCATCTTAAGGCTCCTCATCAGAATACAGCTTTCTTCTTAATCAGGAGCAATGAGGAAGCATTCACTCATTCATTCTTTACCTCTTCAGTGCAAGCCACAGTGAGGACAGGAGCCTCACGGCTGTGGACGAGAGCAGGCCACCCCAGTAGGCAGTGCATGTTCCAAACAGAAAGAGAATCAAGGAGACCAGGGGGAAACACATGCTCTGACTGGTCAAGACGATGACATCTAACTCTGGTAAGAGTAAGACATCCCATATTTCCTTAAACCACTTATACCTGTGGATAAAAGAGGACAGACAAGTAAAAGCAAAAAAATAAAAACCATCACCTGACATTCAAGGACCCAATATGGGAGGTGTGTGACCACTCACTAGAGTCCCCACATTGCCATGATACTGAATTTGTAATTATACTAAAAAACACACGTGAAGTCATTTATCTTCCCAGTGAGTCTCCTGATCTTCGAGGATCTGAGCCATGATTCTCAGTGCAGCGTTACTGCTCTCTACTGTTCCTTGTAATCCTATATAATAAAAGGCTAATATGCAAATTGTCCTCCAGACCAGGAGCTGGACTGGGAGTTTGGCCAGGGGGTGGGGCCAGCTGGCCAACCTACCGCATCCCCTCCCCGCAGCTGGCCTGGCCCGATTGCCCTGATCAGGGCAGGCAGGCCGGACCCAACCTGTGCACGAATTCGTGCACCAGGCCTCTAGTGAAATCATAAGTGGTGTGTGTGTGTGTGTGTTTTTTAATGTTAGAAAGCCAATAGCTAGTTTGAATGACAGAAGAAAAAAGATCTAAGCAATGGTTCTTAAGCAAAAACCAAATTTGTATAAATTAAGAGCAGAATGTTAGGTAGGGTAGAGAGATCTACAATATACTTTGTATGGGAAGTAAGAAAAAGCAATCTGACACCATCTCATCCGTAACCTACAATGATTTACTCATGATCTGGGCTATTCAAAGATCATATTCATCCCTCCACAACTGTTAAAGGCCTGGTGTATTTACAGTCTATGTTTATATATATAAGCTTAGTTCAATGATTACTTTTGAAATGATTATACTATTAAAGTAAACGTTGATATACTTACCAGGCCTTTGTCTAAGAGAAAAATCCCGCTTACCTGAACAAGTCAATTGCCATATTTGTATGAAAAGGTATATTCCATCAATGGAGACAAACATAATGCTTTATATACAATACGAAATTAAAATCATTACCACAGGTAACAAGACTTACCCCAACAGAAACTTAATCATAATTACAAAAGGATCCACTTTGTACGGTTTGGCTTCTTTATCCAACATCGTAGCATACTCCAAGCAATGACCTGAGGATTGGAAGACATTACAGGTGGTGAAGAATTCACAGCAGTTACAGGGGAGACACGCTACCTCCCGCACTGTTGGTGAGAGCACACGCCCTGTGGCGGAGAAGCCAGGTCTGCACACACCCTTCCACGTTCCCACCCGCAGTGCAGGAACGCCCGCTTCTCCACACCCTCGTTACCGCTGCAATCATCTCTCTTTCTCTATGGATAGTCATTCTAGTGAGCACGGCCCAGGGTCTTTTTTGATAAACATCCTTGGTTCAGAATTACTTCTGTAACTAGCTTGAGACATAATCCCGTATGTAAATCCTCTAGATCAGTGGTTCTCAACCTTGGCTGCACATTAGAATCACCTGGGAATCTTTTTAAAATCCTGATTGCTGGGCCTCATCCTCCGGAAATTCTGTTTCTTTGTTACTCATGTTGTGGCCCCACCCCATCACAAAGAAACAGAATTTCCGGAGGATGAGGCCCAGACATCAGGATTTTAAAAAGATTCCCAGGTGATTCTAATGTGCAGCCAAGGTTGAGAACCACTGCTCTAGATTAACCAATACGTATCTCTGAGGTCTCTATGAACTCTCTAGGTATAAATTCTGTATGTTTGAGAATCAACTATCAAGTCACTTAAAACTCAGAAGGATGAGATATCTCTTTCAAACTTTCTAAAAATATTTACATTCAAGTATGTGATGTCATATTCCCAAAATAACCTCTTAATTAAAAGACTGGACCTGGGTGGTGCTGCAGCGAATGTTGCTGCTCTCTTCCTGGAATGTAACTACACCAGGTTAAAACAAAACACTTAGAGGCAGACTGGAAAGTGTAACAAGCTACTGAAAGGGAAAGAGTCGCTGTGGAAGGGCTTGGCGAAATGGAAATAATGGAGATTTTTGACTGCTTTTATGTATTTTGGCCCTATCCTCTTTTCCTCTCTCTTGCCTCCCTTGATGACTGTCCAAACACAACAAGTTTTGTAAGGACCTTACAGAGGCGAGTCCCCTGGGAATTATTCTAATGGCTGTTCTCTGTGGAGGCCTGTCCAATGTGCTGTATGTTCTATATGTGCCTCTCCAGATCTAGCCTCCACTCTACTTTGCTCTGAATTTTGGGAAGCTGACTTGCATGGACTGGCTTCCATGTAGGTTCAGGGAATGAGAGGCACTGGCAGATAGGAGAAGGGGTGGAAGCAAGGCTAGTGCGTTAGCTTCCCCGCCTGTCCCCTGCTGAGACTCAGTGCTCCTGTCCGCAGCCTGCCGCTGCGCTGCCGTAATGCTGTCCTTTCTAAGCTCGCTCGTCTGCTCTCGCCCTGGCCCCGGCACCCGCAGTATCAGGTGGCTCTGTTGCTAATCTGGCACTTTATCATCTTCTGTTACCCTGCACATATGGTACCTTTGAAACATTACACTCTCAATTATTCCATTCACTGTGCCAGGACCTAATTAATACAGTTGATACAGCTCAAACGTTACACTGTGTGCTACTATGTGCCTGACACTATGTTGGGTACCAGGAATAGAATGGAGAACAAGATCCCTGCCAATAAGCCTCTACCAACTGAGAGGTCCTCAGAAGAGAGGGAAGACATTTCAGGCACAAGGGTATAAAATGGAGAAAACAGTTAAGACGTGTCTTGGGTATCTTTTAAAATTTAGAGGATCTCAAATCCCTGTAAACACGCGAGAGGTGAGTTATAAATTATCAAGAAGTTGATCTGTCTTCCTTAGCCACACAAAAGATAAAAAAAAAGTAGTAATGAAGCACAGAAGGAGGGAGGGGGAGGGTGAAGGAGGAGAGAGGGGGGACGGAGGGGGAGGAGGGGGAGGGTGAAGGAGGAAGGAAGGAGAAGGGAGGGGGAAAGGAAGGTAAGATTCTCACCTGCTGAGAAGAGAGAGTATAACTGTCCCCCATAAGCAAGAAGGATGCTCGAGACAACGTAAGCAGGAAGAGCTCCACCGTGAAACCTAACGACCTAGAAAACAGGCAAATCAAGGACAACTTCTAAATCGTCAGGCTAACACAGGTGCCCTTTCACACGAAATAAAACTGTTGTTCTTCACTTTCTCTCTCTCATGACATGGCCACAAAGGTGTTCCCAGGAATGGGTATCAGACTCTAAGTAAAATAAACGTTAACAATATAGAGTACGCTAGAAACATGGTATCTGAATTTCTCATCAATGGCATGATAAGGAAAATATACAACTGAGCCATAAGCACTGCCCGCTTTTTCATAAGGCACGTTCACTGAGCATTTACTGTATTTCAGGCGTGGCATTCGGCATCTTGTCTGCATTATTTCATGCTCTCCTCCCGCGAGCACTCTGAGGTTGTGCTTATCCCAACGTTACAGGTGAAACGGAGGCACAGGGTTCGTGAGTAACTTGCACAATTAAAAACATCACACACACGCAAGTGACTGACTTGTTGCAGGTGCCCTGGCCAAGAACGGAACCGACCACCTTTCAGTATACAGACAACACCCAGCCAACTGCGCCACACTGGCCAGGGCTAGTCTGTCCTTCTCTGATGCACATGTGATTATGCTCGACTATAGAGTATTGAACTGACTAGACTCTTCTTTGTCACTAACCTAAATTATGAGGCACCAGAATGACATGAGAATACAGTATGTTATGTCCTCGGCCCACACCTCCATGCACAGCAACATGCGTTTTGAACATACTAAAAGTACGACAGCATGGATTCCAAGACATAAATCTTCGTAATAATCGATCCCTTAACATTTTATTTATTACAACTCTCCAGGAGGCTATGTTCCAACTTATACTAACATTTAACCTTCTCTTGCTAATGTAGCACAAAATTTTTACACTTAACTTATAATTTTCTAATGTTCACAAATGTAACAATACTTACAATCTAGTTCTCATCAGGTTGTTGTGAGGATCAAGTGAGATATTGCATATATTAGTAAAAAAGTTTCTAATTTAATTTTGACTTGTAAGTTTTATTATCATTATCGGATTAAATGATTTAAATTAAAAATATTCTGCTATGCCAGGATTGCAAAACATGAAAAATAAATCAAGTGAACGTAATAAAAGGCACAATAAAAATGTTAATGAATTTTAAAGTTACATAACTTCTCTGACAAATCAGTATTATCTATTGTACAATTCTGTAAATTATAAGGATGCTGAATCATAATATAGCAGTTCTGCTACTTGATAAATTATTTTTATAACCCTATTTACCTATGAATTATAGAAGGACACTCTCCAAATAAGTTTAAACTATTTTTCAACATGTCTATTGAATATAATTTACTTCCCACCTTTTATACACTGAGCATGCACAAAATTAGAAGTTCTCTGAAAATGTTCATTTATATGACGGAGTCTACAGATTTTATTAGGCTATGACTTATAACGTACGAGCAACATGAAATCTTAATATGACATCCATTTAGCCAAGGACATG
Source organism: Myotis nattereri (assembly GCF_964212035.1). Lineage (NCBI taxonomy): Eukaryota > Metazoa > Chordata > Mammalia > Chiroptera > Vespertilionidae > Myotis > Myotis nattereri. The sequence continues at coordinate 6,513,908 of NC_138082.1, forward strand.
AACTTGTTTGAGAATCAGGAATCAGCCCTAGGAAGTCTCACACATGAGAGCACCCCTTAAAGCCAGGGCGGCCAGTGTGGCCCGTGTGCCGAGACGGAGTTTAGGTTTCATGAACATGGAAGGAAGAAGAGGAAGGGAGGAGGCAGCAGCAGCAGCTGCAGGGGTGCCGGCTGCGGCCAGAGGCCATAGGGGGTCTGCTGGTATTTACTCTCTGGCCCTGTACAGAAGTCTGCCACCCCTGCCTACAGTACCCATTCACAAGACAATCAATAACCAAACAGGGGTCTCTCTTACCTGCCCAAGTATTTGTGGAAAGGAAGTCTTAATCGTCACCTGGTTTAAAATAATCATTAAGAAAAATGTCATTTTCCCTAAAGCTGCCCCAGGCCACATTTTATTAAATTAAGCATTTTATTAAATAGAAATTAACTTTTTTATAGTAATAAACCTAAAGGCACTCAAGATCTCAAAAGAATCCTCTGAACCACCAACATTTAATGTGTATCCAGGGTAATTTTACTGTTCAGTAAAATATGTCCCCATATTCGAATTCTTTGACAACTGAATGAATGCGATGGTATACATAGTAACCCTTTACTAACTAAAATATTAACTAATGAGAATATCAAATTACTAGATCATGCAAGCTAAAGGAATTTATTAAGTGACTGAGTGCAGTTAAGTGGAATCAAGATATTTCACATCAGCTAGAAACCTGTGATGTCACCACAAATGTCTACTTCAGCCATGTCCATCTGGAGTCCTTAGAACCTGGCCTGTACGAATACAGGGAGGGACTCTTTTGGTTCATGAACCCATAAGTTAATAACATGTTACCCTGGAGCTCTATTTCCCTTCTCTCAGCACAAGGAAATCTAGATGACTGTAACACAAACTCAATAGACACAGAACTGCACGGATTAATGACTAACAGAAACTAATATAGTTAGTGAAAAGCAAAGAAGGCCCTTAAGTTTATCTAAGAGCTAGGAACAAATGAGCATCACGCTGATTAGTGAATGAAACCCACAGCTGATTTCATGATGTTCTTCAATTTACAAAGGACCTTTGCTCCCAAATTTAAAAGGTTAGACTTCAGTCGCAATATTAATTTTATTTTCTCTTACTAAGATGCATACGTTCAGTGGTCCAGCTAAGAAAATATGAAGGTGGTGCTAAGAGGTAAAATGGAGGATATTTAAAGTAATATACATGTCTATTTCTTTTTTGTGAATGTCTACTTCTAGTATTTATTGCCTTCTGCATCACCATGTATCTGAAGCTAACATAAAATACATCTGCTGTACCCTAACCGGTTTGGCTCAGTGGATAGAGCGTCAGCCTGCCGACTCAAGGGTCCCAGGTTCGATTCCAGTCAAGGGCATGTACCTTGGTTGCGGGCACATCCCCAGTAGGGAGTGTGCAGGAGGCAGCTGATCGATGTTTCTCTCTCATCAATGTTTCTAACTCTCTATCCCTTTCCCTTCCTCTCTGTGAAAAATCAATAAAATATATTTTAAAAAAATACATCTGCCGTTTATTCTATAACTAAATCTTAAAAGTGAAGCCAACATACAGCTTACCTCATACTGACAGTCGGAAGACGTGTACATTTTTAATAACGCGACATGGCTGTCATTGTCTGGCTGGGCAACATGGAGTTTCAGAGAAATTTCTGTTGAAGATGGGACCCTGAAAAGTAACTTAATTATCAATTCTCAAATACAGAATGCTATTAAATAACACAGCTAAGCCAGTCCTCGGCCCAACACAGCGTAGTAATGGAGAGGAGACTGGGTGTGAGACTCATGGTTACGGAGGGACGTTCCCGGCATGTCACGGTGTCTGAATGCTCCCTCAGGGAACATAGGAGTCGGGGAGAGGTGGGAAAGGGTTCATGTTTCAAGCAATGAAGGTTTACATTCTGTACCAGTTAAATAAGAATACCATATATTATATTACCTACGGGCACAATGCTACATTAGGAATACCTATATTTTACTAAGAGGCACTTTAATGATTCCACTCTGATGTAAATAAACTTAGTAGAATGTGTATTATTCAAAAAACAAAAGTTTAAGGTAAATCCTTTCATATACTTACTGTGCAATGGTTAGCGAATCTTCATAAGACCAGGGAATGTGAAGTTTATAGATACTAGTTATTTCTTCTGTGAAAACAAAACAAAAACATGTATTACTACCCTTATGTCACACCAAATGTTATATAAACTACTATAATACCTAACTAACTATAGCAATTATAATTATAGTTCATAAGAAATCAGTAAGAGTTACATCACATAATAGAAAATTATGAAGAATGATTAAATAATAATCTATATATATAAAAGGCTAAGCGACCGTCTGACTGGTAGCTATGACGCACAATAACCACCAGGGGGCAGATGCTCAACACAGGAGCTGCTGAGCCGCGGTGACTTGGCAGTGGTGGTTCTCGGGTGACACACCCTGGAACCAGAGAGGAGGGAGCCTGATTCTGGGAAGCATCACCTGAGAACTGCCCTCTCACAATCTGGGACCCCCTCGGGAGATATCGGAGAGCTGGTTTTGGCCTGATCCCTGCAGGCCAGGCAGAGGGACCCCACCTGTTGGAGGGACCTGGCTCACTCCGTACACTCCCTTCAAGTCACAGTGCCACCCCAGGTGCAGCCAGCCAGGGAGGGACCGAGGGAGGTTGGCTCCAGGGCATGTTCAGCCTGTCTCGCCCAGTTGCACCCCACCGGCCACCTCCTAATTCATTTCCTTTCAATGTGCATGAATCCGTGCACCGGGGCACTAGTGTTTTATAATATTAGACTCATAAAAGATATTAGAGCATTTGAGAAGGACTAAGAAACTGGGAAAACACTAAGCAGCTAAATCTGAATTACTATTATAACAAAACAGCAAGCTATGTATTTTTAAAACGTGGATATTTAAGCCTGGGCTGGTGTAGCTCAGTTGGTTGAGCATCGTCCTGTGTACCAAAAGGTCACCAGTCTGATTCCCGGTCAGGCAATGCCCAGGTTTCGGGCTTGATCCCCACCCCCCAGTTGTGGTGTGTGCGGGAGGCAGTTGATCAATGTTTCTCTTTCTCTCTCCCTCTTCTTTTCCCTCTCTCTGAAATTAATAAAAACATATTTTTTAAAAAGTGGGTGTTAAAACTAAAACAGAAGATGCTTACTGCCCTAACTGGTTTGGCTCAGTGGATAGAGCGTCGGCCTGTGGCCTCAAGGGTCCCGGGTTTGATTCCAGTCAAGGGCATGTACCTTGTTGCGGGCACATCCCCAGTAGGGAGTGTGCAGGAGGCAGCTGATCAATGTTTCTCTTTCATCGATGTTTCTAATTCTCTATCCCTATCCCTTCCTCTCTGTAAAAAATCAATAAAATACATTAAAAAAAAAAAAAAAAAGATTGCCCTAACCGGTTTGGCTCAGTGGATAGAGCATCGGCTTGCGGACTCAAGGGTCCGAGGTTCGATTCCGGTCAAGGGCATGTACCTGGGTAGGGAGTGTGCAGGAGGCAGCTGATCGATGCTTCTCTTTCATCGATGTTTCTAACTCTCTATCCCTCTCTCTTCCTCTCTGTAAAAAACAATAAAATATATTTTAAAAAAAGATGCTTACTATTAACACATTGTGGACGGATCACGAGAATTCTCGCTTCATATTACAGTGTTTTACAAAGTATCATACTTTAAAAAGATGTTAGCTTGTAAGAACATGCAATAAATAACTTCAAAATGCAATGGGTACTTAATTTTAAAGTGTGCCTTTAACATTTATGTAAAATGTTTTTTGCACTCATTCAATAGAAACTTATCTGACCACTAGGTAAAGCTAGCAATAAAACTACTGGTCCGCAATGTGTAAAGAAAGGGTCTATGTTAAATTTGTTGGAAATATAAACAGCTTTTCTATTATATTACATTTTACTTCACATAAATATAGGAAATTCAAGTGAAAACCTACTGATTCTTCAAATGACAACACCTTTATATTTTATTGTAAAATACACTTACCTTTGACTCCTGAGCACTTGCTGTCTACGTTGACTTGAAAAGCTTGGTATATCTAATAGTTTGACCACAAAAACAAAAACAGAAGTTTACGTGTCTGTTTAACTAAACAGTAAAGTGAAATCAAATCCTTCTTATACGCGGGACTATTACCTGTCCGAAGTTCAGAAGCTCTATATTATAGAACAGGCCGCTTGTGTCTAATTTCACTTTCCTTGAAGATAATCCTGTTAAATTAAAAGTACCATATTGCTTAGAACACCAAAGAATAACGAAAGTACAAATTGCTTAAACAACATTAAAATTATGCCAACAGATTTTTAATATTAAAAAAGAGCTGGTAGGTTCTGACTTCTGACACGAAGGCAGAAACTCCTGAAAACACAATCCTCCTTCAAAAAACTCTGGATAAAAAAAACAAACATTTACAATGCCTTTCAATCACATGTATGTGCTTTAAAAAACCAATACATATCTCTAGTGTCTATATGGTATGCTTTCTTGGTAGATCTCATTTCATAAGCGTGCTATCTTTAAGGAGCTAAGTGATAGAGTTGCCATTTCTGTACTGTTTTCAGTATTTTTCTACCAGAAAAGGGTAGAGGAGGGATAAAAATCTTACAGGAAGTTTCCTCTATCAAGTAGAATAGATTCCTTTCATGAATGGCATAAGAGGCAACCAAAATACAGATTCCACTATCCAAAGCCGGAAAAACTTAAACAAACAAGAAAGTAACAATAGTATTGGATTATAACCCAATGAATAAATAAATACGTATGGGTCCACTACTGACATACATAAAAACTGAATAAATAAATAAATCCGGAAGAAGGGACAACTTTCCTTTGGAAAGAATTCTAGAAAATATAGAGTATCAGTGATAACTGCTTCAGACTAGATGAACCCATGGATGTTAAGATTAATGGGTTATTTTGAAAAAAAAAAAATAGGTTACTCACAAAGTATCTTCCCCAAAACATTTATTAATTCCAGTAACTTCACAGTAGAAAAACCTGGCAGACACCACCTTAACCAAGTGGGCAAGGTTAACATCACTGGTGATCAGACACAGTGAGTGATAAAACGTGTCCTCTGATAGGATACATGGAGAAGTACTTATCACTTCTGTGATATTCTTGCCAAAAAATGCATCACACCAACTAATAGGGAAGCTTTAGACAAATCCAAATCAAGGACTATTCTACAAAATAACTGACCAGTGCTCTTCAAAGGTATCAAAATTATGAAAGGCAAGGAAAGGCGGAGGAACACTAAAAAGATTAGAGGAGACGAAAGAGCCATAAAAACTCAAAGCAATGCGGGCACCTGGAGAAGAACAAGGCGGAAAAGCCAACGAAAACCAAATGAAGCCTGAGGCTGAGTTAACACTATGATGCTAACGCTAACTGCTCAGTTTTGACAGCTGCACTGTTTAAGAGGCCAACATGATAGAGAGGTGAGTGACGGCTACACAGGAGCTCTGCACTCTTTCTGTAAGTCTAAAATTATTTCATAATAAAATGTAAGAGAATATGTAGTTGTATGTATTTAGAGAAATCTTGAAACTGTCACAGAGCAGGTAGAGATTTATATCTTATAATAAGCCTTTTATTAAAAGGGCCAATATTGAGTATAAATTCACATGAGAACACACCCACATACACACACAAACGTATGTGATCATGGATACATTTAATTTAAAGTTCCCTTCTCAGAAGATGACAGCTGGCCCAGTATTAAATAAGAGTCAAACGAATGAACACATCACATGCTAACTCTAGGACTACACTTGAAATACACAATACTCTTTTACACGGTTGTGCTTTACTGCGAAAGAAATCAGCACTGCTAAGAAGAAAAGCAAGTCTTAGGATTTCCAAAATCAAAATACTTACCAAAGGAAAAAAGATGAGTTACAGGAAGCTGTATGGATCTTGTCTCTCTTTTAAAGAATTCACAATCTACAACAAACTGAAACACAAACATTGACTTATTAGGGGGAAAAAAAATTCAACAAATTTTAGTAAAACATCTTGATGTTTGAGTGGAAAATAAAAGTCGTCAGCTTTGGGGAAGGTTGTGCCATACCCTAACTCTGGCTACACTAAAATGGCAAGCATTCCTCAAGGAGAGATGCCAAACTAAGAAAATTTGATGAGCAAGCTTAATTTAATAAAAATTATTAGTGTATTGTGTATTTCTGAGTAGCTCTTTTATTCTCTCTCTTCCCCGTTTCCAAATATATTTCTCTTCCCCAACCCAAGTGTATTTTTAAGAACGGGGTTAGTTTCTTCCTCATTTGTGTGCTTCCTATATAATTCCTGGCATAGACTCTTGCATATAAAACGATCTCAATAATTAATAGATTTTGAAAGTCTGATGTTCCACTTGGAATAAAGAGACTTGGGTTTATTCTGCTTAGTTCAAGTTAGACTGGTCCTACCAGTCTTAGGTGGATCGCTAAACTGGCATTGTTTTAGACAAGCCCTATGCTGAAGATTTCATGAAGAACAAATATTTAGCAGGAGTAGCCCCAAAATATTCTGATAATGACTTTAATCCATTTGTTACCTTACTTCCATGAATAGATGGTACATAAACAACAAGATGTGACAAAGATGGATAGTCTTGAAGTCTTAACGTCAGAGACTAAAAAAAAGGTGAAAGTAAAAAGCTGATTTATACAGACCGTAAAGCACCTTAAAAGAAAAATAAATTACACACACTATTTCTTATTTAATACGTTATAAAAAAAAAACAGATTGCAAACTTAAATGCAATACTTCATAAGGTAGCATGTTTATATTTTCAGGTCAATAATCCTGCTAAAAGTCAAACTCCTAATAATTATGTGAATATGGACTACCAAAATAGTCCTGCATCTCTTGAATTGTATCTGTCCCTTCATGTAAAACAAATGACATTTAACACTAAATTTAAATATTTTACATAATTATTTCCAGATTTGTTCTTTCCTTTTATAATTTGTCTCTTTGTCTCAAACAATGTTACAGCATTATCTCCACATTTATTTTGGTAGCACATGACAGAGGCTCAACAGTAGATGAATGAATGGATGCTAAATATGATGGAAGAGTTGGAACCTAATCTCAAATGATTCTGATCAAGCCCAAGTAGTAAAGAGATGCTGGCTAATGATATACATGAACATCATCCCCCGATTATTCAGTAACATGACATGAAGACACAGCAAAGCAAGACTAATAATGTACCTCACCCAATAAACATCTCTTCTCAAAATTAAGACCAGATCCCATAGCCACATTTTGAGGAATAAATAGATAAGAGACGCGTCTATTTTTTGAAAAGCCAAGTCACCAAATAGCTCTGAAAGCCACGCTTTCCCCTGGAAGTACGTGCAGGGGTGGGGGAGTGATAGGCTGCTACAATTTGCGTGGACGGAGACATTTCTGCAGATAACTTTCTCCACGGCACTCCAGGGCAGCTCTGTGGGCCAGCCCCGAGAGGTTCTGAGGCTGGAGAGCTGTCTGTCGGTGAGTGGCCGTCTAAGAAGCCAGTCAGATTCCCTTGGGACAGCACGTTAAACAAACTCCTGGGCCTCTCCTCAATGGACAGCAATGTTTCTGCAACAGACATCTATCTTATCTATATACAAAGTATATAAGCCCAGCTACTGTTATGGCAGAACGACCGGAACAACCAGAACGACCATCACTATGATGTGCACTGACCACCAGGGGGCAGACGCTCAATGCAGGAGCTGCCCCCTGGTGGTCAGTGCATGGGAGTGCTGCTCAGCCAGAAGCTGGGCTCACAGCTGGTGAGTGCAGCAGCGGTGGTAGGAGCCTCTCCCACCTCTGCAGCAGCGCTAAGGAGCAGCAAGCCAAACAGTAAGGAGCAAGCAGGCGGGCGGTTAGGAGCGAGGGGTCCCGGATTGCGAGAGGGTGCAGGCCAGGCTGAGGGGCCCCTCTCCCCCTGCACGAATTTCGTGCATCGGGCCTCTAATATAATATAAATGAAAGGGCCTTGAACATACCTTCAAATTGAATTTTAAAACTTTACTTAGCTCTTGGTATGATGCAATAACACATACATTTCATTTTATTTAGAGCATTATTAACTTAATTGTTTTTACCTCTGAGAACTAAAAAAATACATTCTTCTCCATTAAATTTCTCCATTTCTAGGGAAAATATTTCTAAAATGCAGATGAACAAATCTTAAGTTTATGAACTACCTAGATGAATTAATAACATATCATATTCTAAAATGCCTATAGGCTCAAGCATTTTTTTCACCTTAATATTGAAATTCTAAAGCCACAACTTACCTTAATTGTTGGCAACAGTTCAGCTTTCCATGATAAGTCAACCCCTTGCTGGCTATGAAATAAATAGGCAAATATAATTAAAGGACACACATATTAAAGTATTATAAATGATAAATAAGCGTCAGAGGAAAAAGAAATCACCCACAGAGCTGCCAGAGAGAGTTCTAATGACATGAAGTCTAACATGTTCTCACCCAAGGTATTCTACCTACATAGTTCTTTTGGAACCAAAAAACTGTCTTTCCAGCAGCTATTTCAATGTTTACAAAACTTACTGCTATGCCAATTTCCTTTTTCACTTTAAAACCTATACTTTAATTTAGTATAGCACCAAAACGAGCTTAAAAACGTACAAAGTTATTCTGAAAGTATAATTTGTGAGTGTGTTTACGTGGAGGAAAAGGAACAATGGAAGGCCATAGATTCAAAAAACTTACCACATAGAAGTACTGTTTATGCAGCCAAAAATCCAACTATTTGTATCCTGTTGATTAATGACACAAGCAAAGCACACTAAGTGATACGGAAAATAATTATTCAAAATAGACATCTTTGATGTTTTACTGTTGCCTGACAGGGCCAGTAGGCACAATAAAAATATAAAATAGCAACTTATTATTTAGCAATGTATCCGAGATGGTCTAAAAGTCAAATAGGTCAAAGGTAGGCAAAGAATTCTACAGTCAACAAGATAGGGAAGCAAGTAACCTAGAGTAGCAATGTGAGACAGAGGAACCCAATGGGCGCCTCTCCACAGCACATTACCTAAGCATTTCTAATTTTTTTTTAAAAAAATGTTTTTATTTATTTTAGAGAGAGAGGAAGGGAAAGGGAGAGAAACAGATATGAGAGGCACGGGTTAGCTGCCTCCTGCATGCCTCCTACTGGAGATCGAGCCCAAACCCAGACATGTGCCCTGACTGGGAAATGAACCAGTGACCTTTGGGTGCATGGGATGATGCTCAATCAACTGAGTCGAATGGGCCTGGGCAAGCGTTTCTAATGTGTGAACCAATACCTTGAGTTTGGCAATGTTCATAGTTTAATTATGTAGTTACATAGTAAGTTTCCTACATTTTAACAAAAACAGAAAAATGAACAAGTAGACGTGGACTTTTATACAAAAATAAATTTAAAAAATCCAAAAAAGAGCCAAGTAATTAAAAAATAACAATTAATTGAAGTATAGCCTTTAGTTTATCATTTGAGTTCTTATTTGACTACCAAACAGATAACTTCTACGCAGCTGAGTATGTGTTTGGATTGAAACACAATCCAAGACTGAGGCTAGTTGCTACTTTGTCAGTGCAGCACGGAAATACGGCAGCGATGATGGTGATTTTTTAAAGCTATATTATGGATTTAGCTTCAGTCATTTAAGAGAATTCTGACCTAAGATCACTCTAACTTTTAAGGAAGTAGTAAGAGCAATGCTTCAAGACTACTGAAATGATCCAACTACTGAAATCCTACCAGGGCATAAGGTAATGAGCAACACTGCTCAGACGGCCACATAAATTCTTCCTTAGTATACACATAGGACAATAAAAAAAATCAATCCTTTCATTAAACTAATATTTATAATTTATAAAGTCCATTCTAGGGCCAAGGAATTGTGCCCTTGAGGAAAAGGATGAATCATGCAGACATGGTCTTTGTTCTCATGAAACTTAAATAAAATTTTAAGATGTTTTTCCAAGAATACAGAAAAGAAAGCTGAAAGGAAACAAACAAAAAGCAATATGGTATTTTTCTGCTCTCCACTCCTGGCAAAATGCCAGTGTGACTTCAATATCAGCTCCCTACACTTCTCAGAACCCTAATATGCCCTTTTATTTTTTAAAAATATATTTTATTGATTTTTTTTTTTACAGAGAGGAAGGGAGAGGGATAGAGAGTTAGAAACATCGGTGAGAGAGAAACATCAATCAGCTGACTCCTGTACAACTCCTACTGGGGATGTGCCCACAACGAAGGTACATGCCCTTGACTGAAATTGAACCTGGGACCTTTCAGTCCGTAGGCCGACGCTCTATCCACTGAGCCAAACCGGTTAGGGCTAATGTGCCCTTTTAAAGCAAGGCAACAAAACTGATCTGCACAGCCTGGACAAAGAACATCTAGAAGCCTCTCAATAGCCAGCCCACTTTCATCCTGGGTTTTTGCAGCTAATAAGGGAGCGTGTCCTCAAAGATAGCCCTCATTATGAAGATTGCCAATAGCCCACACCACTCATCTCATTCCATGTATAGGGAATTCTGACTCCTTCATCAATGAATTGAATAAATATTATTCAAGCCCACCCTAAAATATCATTTTTATACAGCCTAGAAAGTGTCCAGAGAACAATTTCAGGTCATCTGGTAAACATCCCTAACTAATTACAAAAACTGTATAAATCATCTTAGAAAAAGTCACTCAGGAATTGCTGACTAACTCCAGGAAGTAGAAAGCAAAGAAAATGCCACTAGATCATAAAATGTATAGTTCTTTTAAAAAAAAATCTGTCCACAGCCCTCAGTGGCTGCTAAAATCATTAGGTGAAAGATTGATTGGGAACTTCACGGTGGATAGATCATACTGATACCACCTAAGTCCCCAACCAGCTAGGATATGCCTCCCAGTTCTTGTAAAACACTCTTACCATACACAATTAATCAGAGACTAATCAAGATTCTAGATCAGTGGTTCTCAACCTTCTGGCCCTTTAAATACAGTTCCTCATGTTGTGACCCAACCATAAAATTATTTTCGTTGCTACTTCATAACTGTCATGTTGCTACTGTTATGATTCGTCATGTAAATATCTGATATGCAGGATGGTCTTAGGCAACTCCTGTGAAAGGGTCGTTCAACCGCCAAAGGGGTCGCGACCCACAGGTTGAGAACGGCTGTTCTAGATCTAACTACCAGTTTACAGAAAACAGGAGGGATGGGAATACATGGTAAAAGGTACCACAAGAATACAATCGGTTAAACCCACAATGCAGGGAATTTATAGAGCCCACAGCCTTTCTTGAATAAATAAATGGAAATAAAATGGGGCTGTTACAAAAGAGACTTAAAGTCCATGAATCAAATGCAATGTATGGACTTCAGATTCTGATTCAAATAGATCAACTTAAAGAGTAAAACCATCCTTTCTAAAGGCTTTCTTCTATATCAAAGTGCAGCATCTACCAACTCAGTGATATATTAAATCCTGGTATATTATCAGCTATAGAAACATTTGGATGAATACTTTTCAATAAAAAAAACTCTTCTCCAAATATTTTTCAATGAATTAGATTTAGTAATAGTGCATAGCTAAGGTAGAGAGCTACTAGATATTTGGTGAATTTGAAAAATGAGCAGTTAGCCTTTTAAATTTACACAGAATATACCAATCATCTTACCAGCATGGTGCTCTGACAATAGGCATGAGTGTAGATTTTCCTATGATTTGCAAGAGGAAATGTAAAATATATTTTATCAGATTCCTGAAAAAAAAGGAAAAACACAATAAAACGATCATAAAAATAGATAATTTCATCATTCAAAACTCCAGCTAAAGGTGATCAGTAATTATTCAATTATTCCTGGTAGTGTTGAAGACCAATATTCTAGGAGTGGGAAGAAGAGACAGCTGTAAGATAGAGAGATCAGGTATAAACCCTGTAGTCCTGAAATCTATCTTAAAAGCATCAGTATGAATGCACGTGTTCTGTTTTGGTTCTGTTTTTGGCCTTATGATGAAGCTGAAATACCTTTCTTAGCTCTGTCCACTGAAAAGCCTAGAAATGCTAACCCACCAGCCGTAAGTATTGCTACTGCCCTGATTACGGATTTTAGGTGCCATTTCCCAAATATTGGGAGACTTCCTTCGAGAAAAAAGCTGATTCAAGGTCTGGGGCAGGGGATATACAAAACGAGCTGCAATGTCTTCTCAAACCAGACAGATAGTGAGAAAACTACCAATGGCAAATAAAGAGCAGCTATATGGAAAGATTCTAGAACCGAACTTGAAATGGCTACACTCGTCAAGGATAGAACAATTTTAATATTTTAGTTTATGCTTAAATACATGAGTTTGTAACAATATTAGGGAAGAAAAAAACCCCAAAACCTCTTTCAGTCACTGTCTGTGAATCAACTCACTATTCTGAAAACGAGTAAATATAAGATCCAAAGGTCTACGTGATTGACATTTTTTCCTTTATGATGTGTTCCATTTTTGATAAATGTACTAGATGAGTTTTTCTACATAGTATTCCAATTAATAAATGAAGAAGAAATAATCAAATTGGAGTATCATCATTTTTGTATCCCTCTACATCAGCCATGGGCAAACTACGGCCCGCAGGCCAGATCCGGCCCGTTTGAAATGAATAAAACTAAAAAAAAAAAAAGACTGTACCCTTTTATGTAATGACTAGAGGCCTGGTGCACAAAAATTTGTGCACTCGGTGGGGAGGGGGGAGTCCCTCAGCCCGGCCTGTGCCCTCTTGCAGTCTGGGACCCCTCGGGAGATAACGACCTGCTGGCTTAGGCCTGCTCCCGGGTGACAGAGGGCAGGCCCAATCCCTAGGTGCAGCCCTTGGTCGGGCTCAGAGCAGGGCCGATTGGGGAGTTGGGGCGCTGCCTCCTGTCATACACAGAGCAGGGCGATCGGGAGGTTGTGATTCCACCCTCAGTCACGCTCAGGGTAGGGCCGATTGGGGGACTGGGGCACCGCCCCCTGTCACACTCAAGGCAGGGTCGATGGGGAGGTTGCAGTGCCACCCCCTGTCATGCACAGAGCAGGGCCAATCAGGGGGTTGGGGCATTTCCCCCTGTCACTCACAGAGCAGGGCCCATCAGGGGGGTTGGGGCTCTGTACCCTGTCACGCACAGAGCAGGGCCAATCAGGGGGTTGGGGCGCAGCCCCGTCACGCACAGAGCAGGACCCATCAGGGGGTTGGGGCGCCACCCTCTATCACCCACAGAGCAGGGCCGATCAGGGGGTTGGGGTGCCGCCACTTTCACACTCAGGGCAGGGCCGATGGGGAGGTTATGGCTCTACCCCATCACACACAGAGCAGGGCCCGTGGGGGGGGGGGTGGTTGGGGCGCTGCACCCTGTCACACATAGAGCAGGGTCAATCAGGGGGTTGGGGCGCCGCACCCTGTCACACACAGAGCCGCAGGGCGATCAGGGGGTTTGGGCGCTGCCCCCTGTTACACTGATCCCGGTGCCTGGAGGCCTCGCGGCTCCGCTGATCCCAGTGCTGGGAGGCATATTACCCTTTTACTATATAGGGTAGAGGCCTGGTGCATGGGTGGGTGCCGGCTGGTTTGCCCTGAAGGGTGTCCTGGATCAGGGTGGGCGTCCCCACTGGGGTGCCTGGCCAGCCTGGGTGAGGGGATGATGGCTGTTTGCAGCTGGTCACACACCCTTCAGGGTGGGGGTCCCCACTGGGGTGCCTGGCCAGTCTGGGTGAGGAGCTGAGGGCTGTTTTCAGGCTGGGGGTGACTGAAGCTCCCAACTGCTCCTTTTTTTCTTTCTTTTTTTTTTTTATTCTGGGCCAGTTTTAGCTTTGAGGCTTGGCTCCAGCTCTTAGGCCTCCGCTGCTGAAAGTAGGTTTCTGGCCTTTGCTTACAATGTTGCGATCCTGCTGGGTTTCTGGGGTTTTGTTTAGCTTCTATGTTTGTTACACAGTTGCTTGCAGCTCAGAGGCCTGTAGGGGCAGGCGGGGAACGTTGGAGTCCTCCGTCACTGAAGCAAGCAAGCCTCATGTTAGTTTCAAGCTGCCTGGCTGCCGGCCGCCATCTTGGCTGACAGTTAATTTGCATATTGCCCTGATTAGCCAATGGGAAGGGTAGCGGTTGTACGCCAATTACCATGTTTTTCTTTTATTAGATAGGATGTTTACTTTGAATTTATATTAGTTCACACAAACACTCCATCCATGCTTTTGTTCCGGCCCTCCGGTCCAGTTTAAGAACCCATTGTGGCCCTCGAGTCAAAAAGTTTGCCCACCCCTGTTCTACATGAACTGACAGTAGGCATTATTCCTCAATACTAGTAGCTGCTAATAAAAAAAAAAAGTCAGACAGTCTCGCAAAACAAACACTTGAATCTGATCGAGCATCTAGACCCAACTACTAAGTCCCAGGAAAAGAGAAGGCAAAGAAAGGAACATGTTGAATGACACTACAGCAATGCAATCAGAAAACCAAGACTGTGAAACTTCATCAAACTAGGACAAATGACTTGCTTTTTTCAACAAATAAACTGCAAGAGGAAAAAAAGGTGGTGAAGTAAGTATGAGAGATTAAAAGAATAAGAGATATATCAATAAGTATTACCATATGTGGACCTTGTTTGTATCCTGATTTAAACAAATTGAAAATAAAAATAATTTAAAAATGTGACAGTTATAAAACTGAAAAACTGCACACCAATTAGATACTTATTAATTAAAAATTATTACTTAAATTGTTTTACGGTGGCAAAATGATACGTGGTTATCTTTTTTAAAGAGACGTTAGCAGTTAAAGATAACTACTAAACTTATTTTAAGTAAAGGAAAACCCCCTGGCAGTATACTTACATTGTAAGCCACGTAGGTCCACTTTGACACTTTTACTGGAACCCACAGCGGCGTCACTAAGGGAAAGGAGATTCATTTGTTTAGCTTGTTTTTTATATTAAATAATTTCTTTTTATTAAATACTGGTGAAATATTTCTCAATCAGCAGTTTTTGAAAAAGTGGTTTCCTGAAGATTGGCTATTTTAAATTAGAAAATCTAGAGAGATAGTCCCTATGCGCTCATTACTAACTAGCATTCACGTCAAATAAAGCACTTTAAATCGACTTGGTGTCTTTAAGGAAGTATCAACCAAAGAAAGTCAATATTTCATTTCCCAAACAAGACAAATAATTAAGTACGGTATGACAGGTATTACATATAAAAGCAAAATTTACCAGCTAAAGATATGCCTGTTAATCCAAAAGAAGGTCGACGAAGAATGACTGATACTGAGAAACTAAGCACAGCATTTATTTTATGTGATTGTCAGGAGACCAGAGACACTGAACTTTATCTTTAAACATTTTCTACTTGTTATGCTATTTTCAGGACATTTTTTTTTTTTTTACCAGCCACATCTTATAAATTGCTTTTCTACTTTTTCCCTTCCCTAACCAACAACCTCTTAAGAAACCATCTTAGAGACATGAATAAAATATAACAGGATTACAGTACCCGAAGTATCATATTTTCAAAGATTTTATCTGCTAATAACAAATTTACCTCTAAGAATCATAATTAAAGCTCTACTTAAAATTTAAAAATATTAAAACCACTAACCTGTTAAGTCAGAAATTATTGCTGGTTTTTCCTCGAAGTGTTTTGCTGGGTGTCTTATAAAGTGGTGATTCAAAACCGACAATTTCTTCTTGGGGTTTTGAGTGATCTAGAGAGAACATGGATGCATTCTGTACCCTTTCATGTCCTGGTGATAATTCAATGACACTTTGCTTACAGTAACAATGCTAAGAGCCAACAGTCACTTACTTCCTGTTCTACGTGCTTAACACGTTAGCGCTCTAGGAGACGATAACCTTCTTATCTGTATTTTAAGTGTGAGGAAGCACAGGGAAATAAAGGAATGGCTCAAGGTCACGCTCAAGGTCACGCTCCCGACGAGAGCTTGGACCAGTGCTCAAACCCAGCCCAGGCCGTCTGGCCCAGAGCCCACGCTTTGAACCATTATGCAATCCTGCTCTCCAACAACAGACGAGGATAAAACACATTAACAAGTACAGAACCGGAAGGGAACGCCAGGGGTCCTCCATTCCAGTGAATCCAACCCACTAGCTTCCCAATGCAGACCAGCGCCAATCTCACAACACAGAAATCAAGTGGTCACTACAGAAAATACAACTGTTCTCCCTTGGAAATCCCTTCCACTCTGTTCTACCGACTCCCCCTAAGTCAAAACATCCTATGTTTCATGAAACGAAAATGCAAGCAGACAACAGGATTTTTCCTGTTGTTTTAAAATATCCCAGCACGATAAAATGTCGGCAACTTTAGATTGGCGCCGCCCTGAAGAAAATGGATTGGGGTATAAAATTCCTCTGGAATCCACCGCCATTCAATTCTCCAGCTAGGGCCCCGAGGCCCCGACAGGGAAGTGATTTTCTCAGTAACCACACAGTGACTGGATGATGAAGAACTGTCGGTGAGGACCCAGGTCTATTACATCTGCCCAGTCCCTAAGAAGGCACCCGGTGTTTGCTTTAACATTTCTAACTCAGTCCTTTTCCAAATATTACATTCCAGTTGCAACAATTCTTACCAGGAGCATGTCCTGCCCTGTTCAGAGCAAGTATCTGACTCCTTGGTGCTCTGATACATTAGGTTGGGGGACAGTCCTTCAGAAAATTAAAGGCTGTGATGTCCCTCATCCAAATAAAACATTTCTTCTACAGATTAAACAACTTCAAAAACATCAAGTGTTTTTCACAGAACTGCTTCAGATCCCTCTCTACTCTGCCTTCCTTCCTTCCTTCCCTGGATAAACTCAAGTTTGTTAATGTTCCTCCTTAAAATAGGATGTACAAAATAGAATATAATTCTCTCAGAATTGTATGACTAGCGTGGAGGAAAGTGGAATTTAACTTCATTGATGCAAACTCTATACGTCAATCAACTCAGTCTGATACAAAATTAGTTTTGTTTTTTTAAAGCAGCCACATCTGACTGCAATCAACGAAAGCCACAGGTCTTTCAACCAACATTTCAGTGAAGTCATCTCTCCCATCCTTATTCTCCCTCTAGAAGATCCACCCGCTCACGCTTTCAGTTCTGATGTGTATGCTGATGACCATCAAAAATGACACTAATTCTGATTCCTGGGACCTCATGTTTGGGGATGATAATGGCGTGAGTTCTAGTTTCCCTGCTTTTTCTCCGAGATTACGTAATTTCTGATTAGCAATCATACCCTAACATTTTAGTGTCTAACATGTAGTCCAGTCCATTATATATAATGAGTTTGTGAAACAGAACTGTTTCATAATATTTTGATTCTTAGCATTATTAGTTATCAAAAACTTCTCATTTGTCCTTAAAATGTGTCTACAATATACTTATCCTTACAGAATTATAATTTATTACGCACTAGTATTAGAGTTTTCTCATCTTAGAATTTAACGGAACACAAGATTTGATTTATTCAACTGTAGATCTTTGGATCCTATCAGAAAGGTAAAGATGCTTTCCAAAAAAAGTTAAACAAAAATGTCTAATAGGATAGATCATGAGATCTATAATACATTACTAAAAATGACAAAATAGCTAGTAATAAGTATTTCCCTTAATTAAAGCTAAAAGACTATATATAAAAATTTAAACAGTAAAGGAGAAGAACTGGGGGAAGATTTAAGGAATCTGTCATTTTTCATTTTCATTGCATTCTTTAAAAACTTTTATTGAATTTACTTGGGGGGGGGATTGGTTAAAGATGACATATGTTTCAAGTGTACAATTCTACAATACATCTTCTGCATATAGTATTGTGTGCTCACCACCTAAAGTCAAGTCTCCTTCCATCACAATGCATCCCCCTCACCCTCTTCTACCTCTCCCACCCTCTTTTTCCTCCATTGCATTCTATTAATTATTATTAGTGGTCAAACTATTATCAGATAAAAATAGAGGTATTCCCATTTTGAAAGTCATTATAAGTCATCATAAGGTGTAGGCTTCTAGTTGCATCGAAGTATAAAATGTATTAATTTCACCACTGCTGCAACCAAGCTCTCACTTTACTGAAATCACTGTTAGTTTAAGAATACATACTTGTTTAGTGTCAGCATCAATCAGATCAAAGAATGCTCGAACTGTAGTCAACTGCAACTGTTTACACCTGAAGAATAAGATGTGTTACAAAGGAAACTTTAAAAATATGCTTTTGATACAAACACACATAATTCCATTATTTAATCAAATATATGTGGTTCCTTTAGTGCTGTAAATGCTAAAATTATTTAAGAAATCATTATTACCAATTACATATCTTAAAGATGAAACAATAAAAATGAAGCAAATTAAATCTTCCTGGATGTCTGACAGTAGACCTGTTTAGGTCCCTCCATCTCCCCTACATTTCCTTGTCTGCACAGCTATAGGTGTCCTCTACCCACGTTCACACGCCTGCACTGGCTGGTTCTTGCAGATGCCACTGACCACAGAGCTGGAGGAAGGTGAAAAAGAGGATCTTTAAGCCAAAACACAGAGAGATAAGATCCTAGGGTCTAGGACTAGGTCAAGCATGTGAAACTCAACATGGGGCCCACAACGAATATTTTTGCGGCCCAGCCAATGTAACGGTATGTGAGAAGCGTTTTAACAGGATTTTTACAATATCCTGTTATACATAATTATCAATAACGAACTACAACGTCCGCTAATGACTGATGGCTATAATCGTGTTGCATTCATTTCCCTTACACGCCTTACATGCAGGTGCACCATTTCTCTCCACTAATACTAACAGCGAATATTCTAGCAGCTGAAGGCCACGTCATTAGTCTTGTACTGACTTGTTTGGTGTGCGCAACAGGAAATATTTCGCTTTTGGATAACAAGAAAAATAGGTTTATTTGTGTTATGCTTATTAATTTGTGCAGTTATTCAGCGTCTGGTAAGTTAATGTTCAAGAAAAGATATTAATTTTCATTAAAATTTTCTATTATTTTATGTTAATGATGACTCATTTATTTCAGCCCTTTATAATCAGTATGTCTCTATCGAAATAAACCTACGTTTCTATAAAAATTGAAGCTTTTGTTTTTTTGCGGCCCACATACACTTATACTTTGTTTATTTGGCCCGTGTTAGCCCTTGAGTTTGACATGCGTGGTCTAGGTATTTCTTGATCTATATTTAATCTCTTTCTTTATTATGTTAAGGGTAAATCTAATTCCTACTTGGTGTTCTATGTGCTACTCTAGAATAACCAAGGCTTCATCCATCAAGTCCCTGAGTTTGGTGACTGGCCGAGAGCTCTGATGTCCTACAAGTACCTTTGATTCTGCCCAAATAGGACAAACTAAAATTTTGATATTTGACGCTAGTTTCATTTGAGACTGATGCTACTGGCTCTGAGATGATGATCTCAGTTGTCAAGGAAACCCTGGTCACACTGAGACAAGAGCCAAGTTTAGAGTTCTAAGCCCCTAAATTAACCTGTCTCCCAAATCTATGAATAAAGCTCTAAGAACGTTAACAAACTAATCAATGCACCGCTGAGAAAAGAGGACCACCACAAGCCATCAGAGTAAGGTACACGACATACCACACAATGGAGAGGTGATCTGTGGAGACCCAGGTCTTAGGCACTGCTGAGCTCTGAAAGGAAAGAAACAAACAAAAAAATCAAACTTAAGAAAAGCACATTCCTTATCCTCCAAAAGGCTTGAGATTCTTACAAGCTTATATTTAGAAACATGTAGCATTAGTTTCACTATGTTATGATACACAGACATTTTTAAATGATGCATTCTTTGTAAAAGATGATCCAAAAATATTAAGATATTTCCTGCATAAAATAATTCTGTCATTACTGCTTAGTCACACTTACATTATCCTTTAAAAATTATTAAAGCACCCAGATTTCCTTTGAGTTTGATGCTTCTTTTTTACTCTAACAAGAGGCCGAGTTTATGATTCTTTAAAAATCCTAGTTTATGGGTAAATTACAATAGATATTTTAGTAATTTTAGCTCTGACTAGATTATCACTTGGTAACGTCTAAGATGTTACTTCTTAATCAGAGTGTGCCTGAGAAATGCTTAAGCCTGGAGAGGTTTTCCAAAAGACATATTCTGATCACAGTATCAGAACTACCCAATCAGACTCTCACAAGTGGGGTCCAGGCCTACTTATATTGAAAAATTCACTAGCTGAATTTTTACTAATTAGAGACACAAGGGCAAAGGCTTCTAAAAATGTACTATTTGCAGGCTTTCTGACAATGCCATAACACCCTCCAATCAGGCTCTGAAGTAGGAGGAACCTATAGCTTACTTGTTGAACCTAAGAAAACATCAGGTATCTTACTCAGGAATTACTGCTGGCAGCTTATGTAACACGTTAAGACAACCAGAGTTCACTGTAGTTCTAGGATGATACTAGGTGCTCAGCTGAGTAAGAACTCACAGTAGATAACACTTAGCACTCCCAAAAACATACAACGGGCTCTCAAACTTCAGTCATTTTTCTAGCCCCAGTGGATGTAAATGTCACTTAACCATTCTTGA
Organism: Myotis nattereri; assembly: GCF_964212035.1. Lineage (NCBI taxonomy): Eukaryota > Metazoa > Chordata > Mammalia > Chiroptera > Vespertilionidae > Myotis > Myotis nattereri. The sequence goes on from NC_138082.1 coordinate 6,534,534, forward strand.
GATAATCATTAAAACACTGTTATGTCTTCATAATTTTTTTTAAGTGAACATACTTTAAAACGTGAAAGACCTTAGACTATTTGGGAGCTAAAAAAACTAAAGCGAACTCAAGTAATAAAAAAAAAACAGCTTTGAGAAAACTCCCTAAGAGGTAAAATATTTTCATCAGAAATACAAGCTGCCTTGAAGACCATACATTATTAAATGGGTTAGAAAACAGGGCCACACACACACACGCACACACACACACAGTTGAAAAGACCAAAGTTCTTTCAAAAATAAGCTGCAGGATGTGCTATCAATACGGCACCATGGGCCAGACCAAGCCCAGGAAATAAGCTACATGACATGACTGACGACTACATATGTGTTTTACAGAGTTGACATTTAATCTTTTGAGGGATTCCAGCAGATATCTGCCCCAAACATTCAACATCGAAATAAGATTTGTACCAATAATGAGGTTTGAGAGATTCACCAATTTTGTTCCAAAGCTACTATGGCTAAACCACAACTCCAGTTATAAGACCATGGTGGGTAAGAGCAGATGAGCTTAATGATTTCTGTTCTAGGTATGGCAGGCATTCAGTAAATCCTGCTTCATGAACGCACAGCAATCTAAGGTAGAGCAAAGGGGATCTCCAAAGGGAACAGCCATGAAACAAAGCACCAGCTCCTCCAAAGCAAAAGGAACTATGGATGTTTGTAGAAACTAAGTTCTAGTTGAAGATACCATATATATATATATATATATATATATATATACATATATATATATATATACATATATATACATACATATATACATATATATACATATACATATATATGTATATATATATAGAGAGAGAGAGAGAGAGAGAGAGAGTTTAAAAAGTTAAGATCTTAACTAAAGACTTTAAGGTTTAAAAACACAAGAAATATGCCGAAACCGGTTTGGCTCAGTGGATAGAGCGTTGGCCTGCGGACTGAAAGGTCCCAGGTTCGATTCCGGTCAAGGGCATGTACCTGGGTTGCAGGCACATCCCCAGTGGGGGATGTGCAGGAGGCAGCTGATCGATGTTTCTCTCTCATCGATGTTTCTAACTCTCTATCCCTCTCCCTTCCTCTCTGTAAAAAATCAATAAAATATATTTAAAAAAAAAAAAAAAAAACACAAGAAATAATGTTAAGTCCTAAAAGGAAACTTGAACTCACTTTACAGAGGCTACGTGTCCCAGTTAAAGACCATATACTTGATGTCCTAGCAGGGAAGAATAATCAGCAAATGAATTAATCAGGGTTGTGTTTACACTGTCAAAGCTAATTTTTTAATTTTAGAATGGGTAAAACTTCATTCAAGCTTAGCAATCCAGAGTATGTGATATGTTTACTGTACCACCGCAGACAGCATAGCACTCATATAACAGAGGCCCTGGGACATCAGTCCCCACTTCCTTACACTTACAACTCTCATCAATGAATGGGCTCTTATTTTGAACAAGATGCAATTATTTCTCATAAATAAGCGTTCTTTTCATAAAGTCTCTAAGGTCACTTTTAGTTTCTGTGGACATAGGCATCCATGCCTCTGCCTTCCCAACATGTCTTATTTATCCATTCATCTTCTCTGCCTCTCTCTCTCTCTCTCTCTCTCTCTCTCTCTCTCTCTCTCTCTCTCTCTCCCTCCCTCCCTCCCTCCCTCGCCCTCTCTCTCTCACGCACACGCGGACACACACACACACACACACACACACACACACGAGCACCATGGCAGCACTACGCCAACCCAACAGTCATTTCCAAGCAGCAACATGTTACTTCTCCATTCATGCCCCACCGTGTTCACCATGCCACTATTTCAGTAGAGTCTTTAAAAAAGATTACCACAACAGATAAGGCACTGGTATGATGGCTTAGTTTTGGTAGAAAAGTCAGTCCGGAACGAACTTGGTAATCCCGGAATCCTCCAGCTACAGAAAGCGTGGTTAAATTTATGTGTCTAGCATTTAGAATCCAATAGTTGTTTACAGTCATATAAAAATCTGGTAGGAAAAAAGACACATTAAAAATTAGTGGCCATTCTCTGCAACAAGATACACTGTTATATTCATTATATATCTATAATATTAATATTAAACAGAACTTCTAAGCCATCTGAACTATAAATAAAAGTTTTACCACTGTGGGAAACTGTTTATTGCCTTCACTATCTGATAAGCATAGACAGAGAACTCCCCGAAACCCTCACCGCCCCACCAAGGCTGGATGCCTTTGAAGCCCTAGCAAAGCCGGGAGCTAGGCGCCACCTCTGTTTGTCCAGACAGTGGTAGCTGAAACTACTCCCCCATTTATTATTATGTAAATCCTTGCTGATGGGCTAGTCTGTTTGTTACTAGGGGGTCACCTGCCTAAGGGCTACTCCAGATCAATAAAAGATTGGAGCAGCCTGAGCATGGGTGGAAGTCCCTCTCCTTGAGTTGGACTTGCCCGCCTGGACCTCCAATATTGCAAAATTATCTCGTGTCTTTTTCTCTCATTTGTTGTGCGGCTCCTCTTTCAGATACCGAACCCTACTCCACGCGGGTCGTGGAAGGAGTAACACTCGACATACCACAATTAAGATAATGCATATTTTTATAGGGTAAGAAGTGGAGTAAATTTACTGATCGGGAAAAGAATGATTTCTTTCTAAATATTTTCTTCTATTCTCATAAAATTGCAACAAGCAGTGAAGATACTATTTGACTTTAATAAAAAGGTGAGACAGGCATTTAATTCTTATCCTTTGACACTATTTGATTACATGACAGCAAGCATAAACTTGTACTGTTCATTTAAAATTCCCTGCAACATTATAGCATTATCCATAATTTTATTTCTTCTATTATAGCAGGGTATCTAAATTAAGAAGCAGCATGTTCTATAATAATAAAAGTGTAATATGTTAATTAGACTGGGCAGCTGAACTACCTTCTGGATGAAGCCAGGGCTGCGAGGGCCAAGCCCCTTGCACAAATTCTGTGCACCAGGCCTCTAGTAGCATATACAAGTTAAGAGCACAGGGCCAGGAACAAGATTAACAGGGTCAAGTACTAGCTCCACTATTTTCTTGCCACATAACTTTGGGCAAAAACTTTATCTTGGACTTTTTTTTTCTTCTATCCATAAACATGGGGATAACAATGGTCCTACCTCAAAGGACTATAACGATTAAGTGACATAATAACACATCAGGTAAAGTCTTTAACACAATACCCAAACCATAGTAAGAGCTCAATAAATATTCACAATTCTACCTCACCGCATGCAGTGTTAGCAGAACTCTGTTGAAAAACAAGACATTCCTAGTATTTTACTTAAAAATAAGCTTATTTTGAATAGAGTCCTGGCAACTTAACAAAACACAGAAGTTTAAACAAACTGTAAGAGCCAGGGAGTCATCCTCAAGAATAACTGAGCGGAAGCCTACGTGCCCGGGGACGACCAGACCTGCCATCACGTTAAGGTGCCATCGACAGAGAGTTTCAATGATGAGCCAAGGCTGAAAGTCATAGAGAGGCAGAGGTGGAGGTGATCTGCAACAGCTGCTTCCACATGGATGCACCGGTAGCGCTCTCTAAAGGGAGCAGCTGCAAGGATTCGTGTTCATCTAAAGGCCAGTCCGTGTTTACGTAACAGCACTCACCTGTAATGAACCGGTCTAAGGGCATCACGGGAGCCACATGAGGGGTAGCTTGTGTAATAAGAAGATTCAGCAGATCTTGTTTAAAATTTTTCAGTGTAAGCAATGCCCTTGCAACAAGGCCACCCATAGAATGACCAATTATTGCCACACTTTTTGGAGCAAATTCTTGACCCTATTTAAAAAAAAAATAACCAACACATAATTAACAGTATCATAAAGACAATACTAAATACTTCTCTCTAAATATGAGCAATTTTATAGAAAAAACTAGAGGCCTGGCACACGGATTCATGCACAGGTGGGATCCCTCAGCCTGGCCTGCGCCCTCTCGCAATCTGGGACCCCTTGAGGGATGCTGGACTGCCAGTTTTGGCCTGGTCCCCGCAGGCAAGGCTGAGGGACCCCACTGGTGCACGAATTCGTGCACAGGGCCTCTAGTATGCATATAAGATCTTTAGTTAATCTCTTCCCCCGCTCCCACCTCTCCCTTCCCTCTAAGATTCATCAGTCTGTTCCATGTTTCCATGCCTGTGTGTTGAGTGTCTGCCCCCTGGTGGTTAGTGCATGTCATAGCTACCAGTCGAACAGTCAAAAGGTTGCTTAGGCTCAAACTATCTAACCTCCTATCATAAGATACAGAAACACATTTTCATATAATTAGTGTGTACATACTATTTTGTGTTCTGCCAAACCTTTTTTAAAAATATTTTTTTCTTTATTGATTTTTTTACAGAGAGGAAGAGAGAGGGATAGAGAGTTAGAAACATTGATGAGAGAGAAACACTGATCAGTTGCCTCCTGCACACCTCCTACTGGGGATGTGCCCACAACCAAGGTACATGCCCTTGACTGGACTCGAACCTAGGACCTTTCAGTCTGCAGGCTGACGTTCTATCCACTGAGCCAAACTGGTCAGAGCTGTCAAACATTTTTAATAGCCATGCTTTGAATTTCTGAACCAAAATCAGAAAACTTGGGTCTAGCAAATCATGTTTCACTATTTGTTATATTGGATGTAAGAGTTGTAATTATATTTGGTGCATACCACAATATTAGATTTTATAGGGTTATTTATTAAAAATTAGAAATACCACAGAAAAGCTAGAAAAATTATGGTTGTCATAGCAATATACTACCACATCATATTGACACACCTCATCAAATCATTTCCCTATTATGCACCTGGGTTTAAAATAAACCAATGTTCCATAACATTTATTCACTGACATATTTTATTTCTTAAATAAGTAGCCTATATAATAAAACCCTAATATGCAAATTGACTGAATATCAGAACGACCAGCAGAACGACCCATCACTGTGATGTGCATTTATCACCGGGGGCAGACGCTCAATGCAGGAGCTGCCCCAGACCAGGGGGAGCTCCTACATTGACTGTCTGCCCCCTGAGAGGGAGGCGACCAGAGGTGGTGGGGGGCAGGGCCGCCAGCCAAGGCGGGTGCCAGCAGATGGCCCTGATTGCTGGCCAGGCCTAGGGACCCTACCCTATATATTGGGAACAGTATCTTAGATTTAAAAATTAAAACCTGACAGGGCTGCTCTAACACTGAAAAAACAGGATGACATGCATGGACTCTGGCTTGCACATTTGGTGGTCAGCCCTGATTCTGACACTTATAACTGTGTGACAAAGCCAATTACTTAACTTCTCTCTGCTTCAGTTTTTCCACCTATAAGATGGGAAAATGGTACTACTGCCTCAGAAGGATCATGCTATGTGCTACTTTTTATAGTCAGGGCAAAAAAATGTAGCTGTCGATACAACAGCAAGATGCCTTTCACCTGTATGAAAAGTATGGTCACTGGTGCATGCAGCATCCCGGATTAGAGAGGGATGTCGACTGCCAGTTTAGGTCCAACATCCCCCTAGGGGTCCCGGATTGCAAGAGGATGCAGGCTGGGCTAAGGGACACCCTCCCTCCACCCCGTGCACGAATTTCGTGCACCAGGCCTCTAGTCGCATTTAAAAAAATTTCTTCTGTCTCCACACAGTATCCTCAGTTCTACGACCAAACTTTTGCTCATCTTCCTCCATACCAATCCTTCATCTATGCCTTCTCTCCTGTTCATCTGAATAAACGGCTAACACAGTAGGCCTGAAACTGCTATCCTTAGAATGGACGGCATTAAGTTTGGCTCTGCTCTGCAATCTGGGACCTTAGATTCTGGGAGGTTCCCATCATTCCCTAAATGACAAAATGACTCACTATGCCAAAACTGTGCAAACAATAACCTTCATGCTGATCACTACTGCCCTCTGGGTGAGGTTTTGGTACGTGGTGGGCATAGGGTGTTTATATAACCAGCCCCCAAATAAAACTCTTGAGCAGTGAATCTCTATTGAGCTGCTCTCAGAGACAACATCCTCAGCCATGTGCTTCCTGGGGTCACCTGAATGCCCAATGTATTCAATAGGTCTTTCCGCTCTAGCTGGTCAGAACTCCTATTCCCACACCAGGTGGCCTCTGAAATCTCAATTCAGCTCACGATTCCCCAGCAGCTGTTTCCTGCCAGGACTTGTGCTGGGGCACACCAAGGGAAGAAGTGGCTCTCCCAGGTACGTAGCTGTATTTTACCTCTGACACTGATTAGAACTGCTGGCACAGAATGAGTGTCAGCCTGTTTTACTGCTCCTTTAAACTGCACCTCAGGTGGACACACCCCATCGCTTCCTCCTTGGTATGCCACTGCCTGGTACTACTTCTTGACCTGTGCATACACAGCATAGCATTCAGAGACCGAAAAAGGCAAATTTCTAGAGCGCCTATCTCTGCCTAATTTTCTTCTTTCCCACAACGCTGATCAGAAATCTCGCCAATTTTTCAGTAGCCCCCAAATTCCAGTCTCTGCCTTCTTTGGCTCGGCGATACCATGTGCTGGTTTGATCGCCACCTGCTTGCCCTGCGACCTAGAAAATGTTTCCAGGCAGAAAGCCAGAGCAGTTATGGAACTCGCTTCACACGGTACCTTTCTTTCAGAGATCATAGTCCTTTACTGCTTGTGGTTGTCCAACACCTGAAAGCACGTACTTCAGCTATCTTGACTAGCTTTAGAGTTGGTTACATGAGGAAGTGGTCTTCCTAGTACCAGCTGTACAGTCATAACTAGAAACAGAAACTCATACTAAGGGTTTCTAGAAATACCCTGCACTCCTCATTTATAATAGTTAAAAGAATTTCCCCCCTATGTTCACAGGAAAGGCTTCTTGTCAATTCAATTTAAACTTTAAAAACCACCAATGAATTCAAAACCACCCATGAACATAAACAAATGATTTAAAATGTGCTGAGTGCCTCTGAAAAGGAAAGATGCTAGCAGGCTGATCACGACTGACTTGCGAGCTTCTCTCTTACCTTGTAGAGTTTGAGAATTGCTTTAATGCACTCATGCACGAACTTGGTCTGCTTCTGCAGACTTCCCCCATACAGTGCCACCAGCTCTTCATTGAAGTTCACACTAAAGAAGTCAAAGTGGTACTTGAAGTCGATGTCTTCTGCTTTTCTCAGTGCAATGGAGCCGATGGAGCGCACTGCACAGGGAAGGGGTAAAGGGCACATTAAACAAGGATTTTTGTGCTATAATAACGGTTTTGGAGTTTTTCGAGCTTCTGTCTCTTCTGTGGAGCTTAAGGCGAGTGTGAGTGACACCGTGCTCAGGCCCTTTAAGAAGAGCAGCCTTCCGTCTCACCTGAACTGAGTCCCTGATGATTTTCACAGCGAGGGACTGTGGGGACTCTTTATGGCACCGGTGCTCCAGGCAGGGGAGCCTGGAGAGGGGCTGGGACCCCCTGCTCCTCCTCAGGGGTCCATCTGCAGCTGAGCTATTCCTCCTCATTCTTAACTGCCACACATGGGTGTGGGACCAGCCCCTTTCGAATCTCTGCCCCTTCTACCAGTCTTAACGTGGCTTCTTCTTTACATCCTAGTCATAGGAGTTCTGTTCAGCTAGTCTTCAGGTGGCTCTAAGGGTGGTGGTTCTATAATTCAGCTGTAATTCTGATGTGGTCATGAGAGGAGGCAAGCACATCATTTACCTACTCGGCCATATTGACCAGAAGCTAGAGCTCTGTAACTTAAAGCTCTGAGAGAAAGAAACCTGTCTCCTCTCTTGTTCAACATCACAGAAACCAGATTTACTTTGCTAGCCAATGCTTCAGGTTCTGTGCTCTGCACCCTCCATTCCCAATGCAAACTTCTTTCTTCTGCTAATTCCTGAATCCCGGTATCATCTATTTATTCCACCCACTCCATCCTCTTTTTCTCCTTCTTACGTTTTGCAGAGTGGTCGTCAACATTCTTTTCTATGTATTTCTCACATCTGTTTTTCTAGACAAAATGTCCTACTTTTGTGTTTCCAGGATGCCCAGCAGAGGACTTCAACAGAATATGTATCTGTTACACTCTTCAACTGCATGTCATAGCTGTCAAAATTGACTTCCGAGACTTACCCTGCTTATAACTTCCAGCATTCCCGGGAAGAAAGAGAACGGGGATTCCCGTTAAAGGGAGGATTTTGTGTTCTTCAGCGTAGGATCCTTCTCCATAAAGATATAATTCATACGAAGGGTAGCGTTTTGCCAGTTTCTTTGGAAGTTCTATTTTCTACAGCAAAAATAACAAATAAATGAAATGAAAAATGCAATTTTACTTTAAAGCCAACTTTATTAATATAATTCAGCCACACCATACCGAATTCTGAATTACACAAATAGTGCAATATAAAAATATTACTGATGATAAAACTGAACTTAATGCACATGACAAAATTTAGTTTATTCATATGGAGAATTAGTCTTGAATTATATGGATTCTGAGCCATGTGGTCTTCGGGAAATCATAAAATAGGACTATCTTAAATTCTAATGAAGATAAATTACTCGAAATAGCCACTGACAAGAGAAAAACACTGGTAGATGTCAGCAAGTTACAGGTTAACATAATTGAAAATGCATTTAATTTAGTATCAGTGTCAATTATTCTTAAACTTAGAAATGATGAAAGCCTCCCACTGCCAAATCAATTCTCTTTTGCTACTTTAAACTGTATTGTGATGTCTCTCCTTTTACTCTGGCCCAACTACATATTCTGGCTGTTATATCATTCCACAGAAAGCAAGTTTGTTTTATATAGTGCAGCTTCCTGACCTCTCCACTTCATATGCTTTGATCTACCATGTGCTTAACAAATTAATTTGAACCTTATAGCTATGTCTCGGTCAAGACACGTAATCTCCTCGCACCATAAACATTCCAATGAATTAGCATCGGTTTCGGTTTTCGCAAGCCAGGTGCATGGGTCGTCAGCAAGTGCTGACCTACTCTGCAGTTCATATAATCGCATACCAAATGAGCCAGTAATTCACATAACATTTCCCCCCACAAAATATAAATTAGGTCTTAATGTCATCCCCCAGAGCTAGGCACCTATAAAAGTGGTAGTAAAGTGTAAACTCTTCTTCTGCTCCTTTTTCAAGGAAAGAAACCATTAGAAATGAAACCAGTTACTTTGAACACTAGATTTTATGTAGGTGACAAAAATAGATTTAATGACCTAGCAATGCTATACATATGCTTGATAAAAACTTCAACTACTGAATGGATTTTTAAAACTAAATGATAATGACTGCTGTAAAAAACTAGAATTCTGATTATTCACACACACTCCTGAAGAGTCCTTTGAGGATATTACCATATACACCCTGTGCCAACAACATCATGAAAACATCTTTAGAGAGAGTGAGCTTACTAGATAAGATACTAGCAACTTTTTATCTCCTCACATATTCAAAATATAGAAGTACAAACCCCATACAGAAGTACATGCTTAAATATGTACATGTACTTTAACTCAAATTAGTTCCGATACTGACTACGCACTGTACGTAATAAAAAATGGCATAATGTACTTTTTCTTTAAGAACAAATTAAGCAAAAAGAAAACGTGAGAGACCCCTCCCAATTTAGTGAACCATTTGATAGAATAGTAGTATGTGCATATGAGACCATTATTCTTTTTAGGTCAGTAGCTAAACAAAGTTGTTTTGTGTGTTGTGGGGTTTTTTAAAAATATTTTTTTATTGATTTCAGAGAGGGAGAGAGATAGAAACATCAATGATGAGAGAGAATCATTAATCAGCTGCCTCCTGCATGCCCCACACTGGGGACCGAGAACAAAACCCAGGTATGTGCCCTGACATAATCAAACTGTGACCTCCTGGTTCATAGGTCAGGGCTCAACCACTGAGCCATGCTTGCTGGGCTAAACAAAGTTTTTAACTAGTTGAAATTTAACTCAGAAAGCTATTAAATATACAAAAGAAATATTTAATTCCCTGGAGACAGATAAACAAGCAGGAGGCTATATTTGATATATTTCATAATATATTATTATGAAAGCAATTTTGTAGTGAGAAAGAGTACATTTTTAAAAAATACGAATGTATACAATATGGAGTAGCAAAAAGTAGAAATGGAAAAAAGGAGATAGAATAACAACAAAAAAATGGGAGTTGTAGGCAAATGACAAAACTGCATTTTCAGACAGAGTTCAAATTGGGAGTTATGGGCATGAAAAAATGGGAGGGGTACTGACCAGATTGAGGACAGGAAAGGAACAGACATACAAAAAGGATGGTGACAAAAAAGGAAACAGAAGAGAGATTTGAAAACACATATAGCAACAGGACTCCAATCTACGTTAAACTGATTGTTTTATAGAGCGTATATTCAATGAGCACTCCTACCCCCAAAAAAGGCCTCTAATGAAGACTGATGGCTTTTACCCGTAAGTAGTATCTCCACATCGCCGCCCTGCTTCCATCCTCCCTTGACGCTGCCTTAGTGCAGGTTCTTATCTCTAATCCCGACCCCTTTCCAAAAACAAAGATTCTACAAAATTTCCAAGGGCTAGAAAAATACTGATTTAAAAAACTAAAGTCTTTAGGTTAGGTTATATCTCTTTTAATTGTGATTTAAAACTGCAAAAAAAAAAAAAAAGTTCCACAATTAACCAAAAAGAAAAAAAAAAAGATCTTGATCCAAATGAATGCAGCTTTTAAGCTCTTACAAAGAGCTGGCCCTCAGCCCTTTGCCCACCTCACTGGTAAGAGGGCCCCAGAGGACTCCAGCTGATAAAAAAGACCCAGAGACAGCGGACTCTCTCAGGCGACTCTCTCTGTCATGATCTGCTTGCCACACTCCACAGTCCACACTGCTGTCAAGGAAATACCTTGTTAAAACATACACCTGTGTGTTTCTTCACTGCATACAGAGATGATAAAGGCTTAAGAAAGAGGCCATTGAAACCTGGCCCTAGCTATTCTTATCTAATCTATAATAATAAAAGGGTAATATGCAAATTGACCAAACGGCCCAACAGCAGAACGACCGCCTGGATGACCAAGCTATGACATGCACTGGAGCCAGGCTGGCCAAGGCAGACTGGTCTGGGGGCCCTGCCATCACCCCATAATCGCCCCACACAGGTAGGCCCAGGTCACTGGCCAGCGGGGCAATCAATCAGGAGGGGGAGGAGAGGGCTCCGCAACTGCCCAAAGAGGGAGGCCCAGGCCACCCTCTGCAGGGCAATTGATCGGGGGTGGGGGTGGGGGGAGGGAGGATGAGAACTCCATGGAACCGGGGAAGGTGTGGCAGCAGACATGGGCCGCGAAGCCGGGGCCATGAAGCTGCCAGCTGGGGCTGCAAAGCCACCAGCCGGGGGAAGGAAGGCCTGCCCTTGCACGAATTCTGTGCATCGGGCCTCTAGTTTCTTATAACTTACACTAGAGGCCCAGTGCACGAATTCATGCACAAGTGGGGTCTGGCTGGGGTGGATTGGGCTGGGCCTGTTGGGAGGAGGAAATGGTGGGAAGTTGGCCAGCAGGCCCGCCCCCTATTGGGGTGGGAGGGGCGATCAGGGGCAGGGCCTGCTAGGGGAAGGGACAGTTTGCTGGACGCAGTGGGTATCATAGCGACCGGTCATTCTGGTCATTACGGGATTCCAGTCGCTAGCTTTTAATATATATAGATAGATATGCCAGGTTTGTTGGTGGTTGTTGTTAAACCTCACCCGAGGATATTTTTCCATTGATTTTTAGAGAGGAAGGGAGAGGGAGAGACAGAGAGAAACATTGATGTAAGAGAGACACATTGATTGATTGCCTCCTACATGACCCCCAACCAGGGCCTGGGAACCTGCAACCAAGATACATGCCCCTGACCAGAATGGAGCCCAGGACCCTTCAGTCCACAGGCCGATGCTCTATCCACTGAGCCAAACCAGCTAGGGCGATATGCCAGGTTTTAAATCTATTTTTAATATGTTTCAAAATTCAAGATTCAATAGGCTATACATTGAATAGGCTCTCTCATACCCATGGTCCTTTAGCCTCCAGTTTCCTACCAGGAAGGCAACTAAGGTTTGCAGTTTGTGTTTCCAGGAATACTTTACACATATACATACAAGAAAACATGTTCATGGGTTTTTCTCCTTTTTACATAAATGGTAACATACGACACATACTGCTTAGGCAGTGTTTATTCACAAATGCTCTTCTTTATTCCCGCAATTTTCTTGTTTCTGCACCTTATGAACTGTGTACCTTCCACGGCCCAATTCACTACCTCTTTTCTGTGGCCTTTGACTACCAACATGAACCTGAATGCTCCCCTCTGAAGAGCCCTGGACACACACTCTTACAGTGAAATTATAACATGTAGCACATTTCAACTATCCATTACATTCCTGCTTTCCCCCATTGTATTATAAAGAATAAATTAAAGGCACCAAGGTCTGATTCATGTAATTATACCCAGTATCTAAAATATACCTGACACAGTCATTCAATAAATGATTTGCTAAAGAATATGCAAAGGGCAGTAAAAAAGGAAGAAAGGCATGAAGAAAGAGAAGAAAACCAATAATTAGGACATCTCATCGAATGGATAGCAATTTGTGAACGATTAGCGCGTTCGCTGTAAAATATAATGAAAAGCAAGCAACATATAAAATAAGTTTAGAACACTTTTATTCATTAAAAAACATGTCTCTTAATGAAATGACCTCAGTTAACCAGAAATCTCACTGTACTCAAAAGGATTCATTTCTACAGGCATGTTTTAACTTAATTTGTAAAATAGCCCAACCTGGTGTGCACAACAAAGGGACTAAGGTGCAAATATAAACAGCACTGTAGAGAATTAATGCAGCTTCTTGCATAATAAAAATAAAACTCTACCCAAAAAATGTGGATCCAGAACTCCTGCCACTATACTTAACATCATTAACAGAATGTAAAACCTCGAAAGGGCAATTTGAATCAAAATCAGTAAATACAGACACAATAACAGAAAGAAAGCCAAGCAGCTGTTTTGCATCAGCCACACTAGTTTTCGGTGTCTTGCCAGTCAATTTTACGAGGCACGAAATACAACTGTGAGGTCCATATGCTTTGTTCCCAACACTAAGCAATTCTACTACTGTAAACATTAAAATAGCTTCAGTAATTGTGGGCAATCTAAAAATAAATGGAAATTAGCACACTGCTTCACAATAATTTTATTTTAACCAAACTCTTCAAGGCAGTATAAACCTAAGTTGACCTACTTCAATCTATTGGAGGTTTCCTACTTATTAAATCACATAAAAATCAAAGGCGATTATGAGGGCTCTATCTTCACTTTTAAAAAAATCTAAACTAGAAGCCCAACTACTGAACTATATACAGGCTCTGATAAAAATAAACCAGCATATTCGCTTAGAAATTAAGAGACAACAGTAACGTTATAATTTCCTTCAGTAGCATCTGATAGCACACCCCCTTATAAGCACGGATGCAGAACGAAGGTAAGAATCTCAGAACAAATGAAACCTAAACTAGAACTTTGCCCATGGGAAAGGAAGCTCGCCAGCAGTTGAAACCTTAAGCAGTTTTAACATCTGAATAATAGCAGCATAATCAAATATCTCCTCCATAATGATCTGTACACAGAAGTAACCACGATCGGCATACTTCGCCTTAAAGAAAAAAAAAATCTGCTATGGTTTTAAAAGTATGCTACCAATGCATTTTATCAATATATATTATATATAGTATATATATATACATCTTCGAGGAGGAGGCTATTATGTATTCCTTAATTAGGAGATGCGTTTAGAAATAAAAGAATCACTCGTGGGGGAATGTCTTCGGGCAGTTCTGTCATCAGTCACAGCCTCTGACAGCTGCTCATGAGTGAAATTCCCCGGTCTCCCGCGCTGAGCTGCTAAGCGATCGAGGCTGAAAATGTTCAAAACGGAACGGAAGAGGTGGGGGCGGAGGGAGAGGGAGAGAAGGGCCCATCCTTCTTAAAGAGCAAACACGGTGACAGAGAGAAACAAACAAACATGAGAGAGATCTGGAACGCCATCGGTAAGAGGCGGCACGCATGAACGCAGGCGTGCATGCACACGCACAGACCCGCAGGGCAGGAGGCTCCGCAAAACCCGCGCAGGCGGGAACCTCGACAGTTTCCCATGCATGTGCTCGTCGGGTGAGCCTTGCACCCAGAGGCGAACCCGGAGCCCCCGGGGCCGCCCCGGGAACCGTGCAGCCACTGCCCGCCCTGCAGGAGCGCGGTCCCTTCCAGAAAAGCGCGAGCTGCCACGCACACCCCTGGGCGCGCGGGGCACCATGTAGGCGCGCGGGAGCCAAGGCGGGTCGGGGCACCTGTGGGGGCAGGAACGCGGGGGAGACGCGGTTGGGACGCAGGGAGAGGGGCTGAGAATGGCGGGGGGTGGGCCGGACCGGCCGGTGAAGCCCGTGTATGGCATCTGGGATCTGGAAGAGGGCACGGGGGCAGGGGAGCAGTTCCGCGCGGGGCAGCGAGGATGCTCGGGGAACCTAGGAAACACCCATCGTGGAGAAAGGACACAAAGGGCAGGCGAGGGAAGCGAGGGGGTCCCGCCGTCTCCGGGGCGGACAGGGCAGAGGCCGGGTGGGGAGGAGGGGGGCGCAGAGGCGCGGGGAGCCCGGGCAGAGGAAACCCGGGGACGCGCCGGGCGGGCGCGCCCAGGTGCGAGGGCGGCGCCTCACCTGGAACTCCGGGTACTCGAACATGTAGCTCATGCTGCACTTGTTCTCCTCGAAGCCGAAGAAGACGTCCCACAGCCCCAGGGTGGCCATGCCGACCATGAAGGCGTAAAACGCCAAGTTCCCGAGGTTGACGGAGTGCAGGAACATGGTGCCGGCGCCCGTGCCGCCCGTGCCGCCGCCGCGGGGCACCCAGCCCGGACCGCGCGCGCCCCGGATGCCTGGACGCTCCGCCGGAGCCGAGCCCAGCCCGCGCCGCGCGCGCCTGCGCGGACGCCCCGCCGGCCCGCGCCGCCCCCAGTGCGCCTGCGCGCCGCGCCCGCCGCCCGGCGCCGCCCGGGAGAGGAGGTGGAGATTGCAGCTGGAGCGCAAATCTGAGCGCGGCGGGAGAGCGCGCGGGCGGCTGGGCGGGCTGGGCTCCGGGGAGAGGGGGGAGAGGGGAGGGGCGAGGAGAGGGAAAGGCAGCGGGGGACTGGGAAGGGCAGGGAGAGGCGGGCTGGAGGGGGACCCGGGGAGGGGGGGAGGGGGTGATGGAGAGGGGCCATCGGGGGCAGGGGAGGGCTGGGGTGAGTGAGCCTGGAGACCCAGAAGCGTCGCTGATGCTGAGCTGACCGGCGAGGGGAGGGGGACCTCAGAGCCGAAACGTTGAAACACCTCTCCCTGCGCAGATGAAAAACCCTTCTCGTTCTTTTAATTTTATTTTTTGAAACGCCTCTGGCCTCCGCGATGTGGGTGCTCCCCGCGGCCCCGGCACCTTCGCAGCTCCCGGGACCCCGTAGCGGAGGCCCAAACAGATGGCTTTTCCGCTCTTGGACCGCCCGGCAGGGAACAGCGCACAAAAGCAGCGGCTTATGAAAAGCCACCAGCAGGTCCCCAACTTTCAGTTCTTGGTATGAGAGGGAAAACTGCATCACAGAAACCGCCGCGAACCTGGAAACAGTGTTACCACAACGTCCCTGAGCCCGAGGCGCCCCAACAGGTGTCTGCGGGACCAGCTGGACGCTGACCGCCTGGCCCCCAGCACCCCCGCCTCCTGGGAGGTTGGATGCACGTTCACGGAGGGAGGCAGTGGAGCTCAAGCATGGGCTCAGACTTCCTTCATTGTGTGACTTCATTCATTTTGAGGAATTGCGGTTTGGCTTTGCACAAAGGAGGGGGTAACAGCAGCTCAAACACCATCCATAATCGTGGAGAGCAGCGTCAAAACACTGGGATGTTAGGAGCAAAAACAAACCACCACAATATCACTCTTTAAAGCTGACCCAGAGCAGTTAGTGTGTGTGTGTGTGTGTGACTGCAAAATTCTTCTTAGGATTATTTTAGGCGCTTACTGAATTGCATTTCCCTCGGGCGGATTCCCTGATACTTTTTTTCTGTGCAGAGGAAGTTGGGCTATTTTATGACACATAAAATCAAAGAATTTTAAAAACTAAAAGCCTATAGTTTATCTTATACAACACCCTGATATTCAGATTTGAGAGCACCCAGGATGTGGGGTGGGATTGGGGCGGGGGGGAGGCAGGGATGACAGATCATTTGGGGAAGGGGTTAAGTTTTACATTAGGAAAAGGCATGCATTGCGTCTGGGCACCTGAGAACATCACAGAATGTCCGCCCGTGTTTCTCCTGGCGTGTCATGACCAGCACACATAAGCCGAGGGTGACTCGATCGCTCTCACCTCAGTGCTGCTTAAACTTCACGCGCCCGGGAAACAAGTGGAGGTTCTGTGTGCGAGCAGATTCCGGTTAAGTCCTGCCGGAGTGGGGCCCTGCCTTTCCGACAAGCTCCTAAGTGATGCGGGGATCTGGTCCGTGGATTACCCTGAGGGACGAGGGCCTCCCTGTCTGAGGACTCGGCCACATGGAGGGACCCCGAACCTGACGACAGAGCTTGCTCTTCTGGGAGCTTTCATGAGTGTAGCCACCTGCTGCCTTCATCGCCCCCCGACCCCCCTAGACAGGAGCAGGAGAGAGAGTCAATGGATTCTTCATGTTTGTCATCTTTGTGTTCCTACCTTTTAACTTTCCTTTTTCCTACCCAGCATTCTCCCCTCCTGGCTCCACTTCCTTTCCTATCGAAACTAACCCTACTGAGCATCCCTTGCCACCAGCTGCCAGTGCTGTCAACTTCCTGAACGCGTGCCTTTGGACCCCACTCGCTCTGCTCACCAACTTCCAGCCTCAGGTGAATGCGGCCTGGCTCTGAGCCCTGACACGCGTGTCCCTGAGCTCTGCTGGAGAAAAAGACAAAAATATTTGAGTTACTGTTCAGAAATATATGTGTGTTTGGGTCAACTTTCCTATTCTCCAGACCACCTCTTTTACGAAGCTCCCTACACTGCCTCTTCTTTTTCTGTTAGCAGATTATTAGTACATCCTTCTAACTTCATGTTCATGCCACAGAGATTTTGATTTTCGGGTGCACATTCCTTCAACTTTTTTTTTTTAACGTATTTTTATTGATTTCAGAGAGGAAGGGAGAGGGAAAGAGAGAGAGAAACGTCAATGATGAGAGAGGATCATTGATTGGCTGCCTCCTGCACGCCCCCTACTGGGGATCGAGCCCACAACCCAGGCATGTCCTCTTGAACGGAATCCAACCTGGGACCCTACAGTCCACAGGATGACGCTCTATTTACGGAGCCAAACCAGCTAGGGCTCCTTCAACTCTTAATTGCCAAGTTTCTCATCTCCATCCATCCTAATTCAGCCGGAACATCTAAAGCGCCGAGAGCAATGCCTGGCACCATTGGGACCTGCTGTTCTGAGAGGACATCAGGAGCTCACCCCTCTGCCTGTGCTCTCCCACTCTGTCCCCGCTCCCCTGAAGCATGTGCGTATGCTCAGGTCTTACTCATTTTTTAAAAAGAGAACTCCCCCCTGCAACTGCCACCTGTAGCTCTTGCCTTCTCATCGCAGTCAGGGTTCCTACAGGCGTGGCTTTTAAAGCTTAAATTAATGCCGCCTTTCATGATGGAGAAGGCCATGTAATCATTTGATAATCACCCCTCCACTGAAATATTTAGTAACTGCATTAATGTAACAGTTTTTCGGAAAACCTGTTAGGTTTGTTTAAGTCCCATTAGCTTTTTTTTAAAAAATTATATTTATTGTTGAAAATATTACAAATGTCCCTTTTCCCCAACCATTGACCCCCTCCACCCGGCTCCTGCCCCCTCCACAGACCGTCACTGCACTATTGTCTGTGTTCATGGGCTCTGCAAATACGCATGGAAGTTCATTGGTTAATCTCTTCCCTCCCCCTCTCCCCTGAAGTTTATCAGTCTGTTGCATGCTTCTCTGCGTCTGGTTCTATTTGGTTCGTCAGTTTGTTTTGTTCATTAGATTGCACATATAAGTGCGATCATGTGATACTTGTCTTTCTCTGACTGGCTTTTGTTTGCTTGCTTTATTTACTGGAGGCAAAGACTGACTTTTCCACACGTGGTAACCTCCTTCATATTACCTATTTAAAAAACAACAACATGTTTTTATTGATTTTAGAGAGAGTGGAGGGTTGAGGGAGAGAGAGAAAGAAACATCCATCAGAGAGAACCATCAATTGGCTGCCTTCTGCACACCCCTCCTGGGGATCGAGCCTGCAACCTGGGCATGTGCCCTGACAAGAATCGAACCAGAGACCTCTCTGTGCATGGGGTGATGCCCAGCCAGCTGAGGCACAGCGGCCAGGGCTTACCTGGTTTTTGTACAGAGGAAGAAGCAATTGTACTGTCTAGTGTGGGAATCTAGCTGTTTTCTAAAATTAATTTTACTAAACTATACCGGTCACAATGTACTACCCTCACACTAGAGTTTTTAAAATAAACTTCATTTTTTTTCTTAAAAAAAACCCTATAAATATATAATAGATTGGCTATTAGAAACTAAAATTTATTTCAATCAATTGGTTTAAAGCCCTTTCTTAAATTTGTTGGTTTTACCTCCTACTGCCTTATATGAATAAGCATTGAATAAATATTTGTTTTTAATTTATTTAAAAATAAGTCAGAGTCTGCAGATTATAGTCATAAAACCTCACCTTTTCTTTGATGCTTCAAAGCTAAAAAAAAAAAAAAAAAGAAGAAGAAGAAAGAAAGAAAATAATGCCAGCAATTCTGTGCCTGCCAGCTCTGTTTCCAAGGAAACAGAGAATAGATCATCAAAAACAAAATAAGGGTTTTTCAACCTGATTACCTTTTTTTCACCAGTTCAGTCTCCTTTGCTGCAAAATGAAAGGCAACAGAACCTCAGCCTTACAATTTAGATTTTTGGTTGTGCTGTCTCACTATTAAAACCAGCCCCCCCCCCCCCCATTAATATTTTGGATTATATGTTGGTTTTCTTGTAGAGACAGTGTTCACAAGGACCAAGAATACCTTTTAAATATAAAGCACTATGTACACTTGCTGAATAAGCTAATATATTTTTAACTTCAGAACTGTCCAATGTTTAAATTATTGAATCTCAGATTTGACATTTCTCTGGAATAATGTAAGAAAGTAACGGGAAGCCGAAACCGGTTTGGCTCAGTGGATAGAGCGTCGGCCTGCGGACTCAAGGGTCCCGGGTTTGATTCCGGTCAAGGGCATGTACCTGGGTTGCGGGCACATCCCTAGTGGGAGATGTGCAGGAGGCAGCTGATCGATGTTTCTCTCTCATCGATGTTTCTGACTCTCTATCTCTCTCCTTTCCTCTCTGTAAAAAATCAATAAAATATATTTAAAAAATAAAAAATAAATAAAATAAAAGTCTCCGGACCTGAATGTTAACCATGTTGATAAAAAAAAAAAAAAAAAAAAAAAAAAAAAAAAAAAAAAAAAAAAAAAAAAAGAAAGTAACGGGAATATATAAGTAAAGGACAAAGACTTCCAGAATGAAGGGTTTTATTTAAAGAAGAAAGAGCAGCGACAGGTTGAAAAAAATATAGGTGTCAAGGGAAAAATAATTGGACTTCCTTCAATAAAACAAAATATCATTATAACATTGCTCTTTGTCTCCACGATAGATAAACGATTCTGAAAAATAACAGCGAGAGATCACAAAAGTTTGGGTTGGCTTCATTATATTATGTTTTATTTTATCATATATAATTATATTACCTACTGGTGCTCTGTGTTTTATAAAAGCAGTATTTTTTTTCAAATCAACATGTTTTATACCTTAAACTCATACAATATTATATGTCAACTATATCTCCATAAAGCTGGGAGGAAAAAAGGGCAGTATTCCTCTATTTTAAAATTTTAGTTAAAGCCAGAGTGTTCTCTTTGGGGTGAAGTGCACAATAGAAATTTGTTTCAAGGGAAGTAGCGTTTAAGAGGCTTTAGAAGGCATATTAATACTTTCAGATAATGAATTCTGAAATCCAGATAATTATTCTAATGGTAAAGAACGATGGATGTAATCATTGCTTGGGGCCTTCCCTGTCCGTTTTCTGCTTTTATGTCCATTTCCACCAAAGGGTTGTAGCTCTTCAAAGGCAGGGCTGTAAGAGGGTCTTGGTTAATTTTAATGCCTAACCCCGGTATAGGCCTTGTAAGCAGAGGTAGTCTATAAGTATTTTTGAATAAATATTTTTTAATTTAAGTAATACACTATACGTTAGTGAAAGGTTTTAGCTACATTTGTGTCTTTTACTACGAAATGCAAATTTTGTGATGTTCAAATACATTTGTAAACAGTCATCGCCAAGGTAGACTACTTATTGTAAAATAACTTAATTGAAAAAGTTTTTGAAAAAGACGTAGAGAGTAAAATATTAATTCAGGAAATTAGCTCAGCTTCTGCACAGCAAAAGAAACCATCTACAAAACAAAAAGGCAACCAACAAAAAGGGAAAAGATATTTTCAAATGACAGCTCCTACAAGGGGCTAATGGCCAAACTATATACAAAGAACTCATACAACTCAACAACTAAAATACAAACAACCCAATTAAAAAAAGAGCAGAGAACCTGAGTAGAAAAATGTCCAAGGAAGACATAGACATGGCCAACCGATATATGAAAAGATGCTCAACATCTCTAGTTATAAGGGAAATGCAAAGCAAACTACAAGGAGAGGCCACCTCACACCTAGTAGAATGGCTGTTATCAGTAAGACAAGAAATAACGAGTGTTGGGGAGGATGGGAAGAATCGGGAGCCTGGCACACTGCTGGAGGGAATGTAAATTGGGCAGCCGCTGTGGGAAACAGCATGAAGGTGTGCTGGGCTGCATATCTGGCGCTTCAGCCAGACGGGGCGCGCTGTGCTCTCTGTTCCTAAAACACATAGCTAGGAATGTGCTGGCATCAGGCCAGGCCTTGAGATATGGTCTCATGGCCCCTTCCCAGCATGCTGTGCTCTCTGTTCCTAGAACACATAGATAGGAAGGTAGTCACTGTACTGATGCTGTACTGTGTCGGGAACTAAGGTGTTGTAACTGTGTGGTTTTTGCAAATAAAAACGATGTAACTCCTGTAGTCGGCACTGCATTTCAGCCTCTGCTTCGGCAGGGTGCTGTAACTGTAGTCGCTGGCCAGCTTAATAAAGGCTCCTAAATTTTGATCTGAGTCCCTGGTGGTTGTCTCCGCGGGTCACCCCATTACAAAGGTTCCTCGAAAAATAGAGCTACCCCCTGACCTAGCAATCCCTCCTGGTAGGCCCTGGCCAGGTAACTCAGTCCGTTAGAGCATCATCCCCATATGCCAAAGCTGAGAGTTCAATCCCTGGTCAGGGCACCGACAAGACCATCATCCTTCTGTCAAAGGCTGACGTGATGATATGGCACAAAACTGGCATTCGAAATCCTGACGCAGAGCAGGTGGGAAGTCTGTGAAAGGAGAGGCGAGTCTGCTGTGCTGACGGGCACAGACGCCAGCGGAAGGTCTTCTGTTTCCCTTGCTAAGGGCGAGGGAGTCCTCCAAGGGCGGCCCATTTCTGTGCAGGCCCGGAGTTCCTGTGGACTGTGATTCGGAGCCCCTGCCACCCTGTGGTCCGAGGCAGCGGTCTGAAGCTGGGGGCTCTTCCTCCCGCTGCCTCTCAAGGCCTGCTGCAGACCCACAGCTGCTGCTGCGCTCCCCAGGCCTCTCTGGGGGGCTGCTGCCGCTGCTAAAGCCCCATAGGCAGCACGTGGGAAGCCTGCAGGCCACCTGCTGGGTGGCAGAGGCCTGTGCCAGGTGGGGACACAGAAGGGCCCCTGACTCTGCTGTTCTCAAACCCTCATCATGAGTCACATCACAGAGGCTGCAGGCGATGCCCCTAGAGCTCCTGTGTGACTAATTCCCACTTGGATTTTCGAGTAAAGACAGAGCCAGCAGAGTCTGCGGGAGCCCGCCTGGTTTTCAAGCTGTTCTCTCTTCTCGGGGTCTTGTGGGTGGGTCCCATGGGCAGAGAGGTGTGTGCTGGTGCCGTCTGCTCAGTCCAGCCAGCAGCTCCTGCCCTGTGTCCCTGCATGACTCTGATGCCCAGCCAGAGGGAGGAGGATGGATCCTCCTTCTTTCTCATCGTTGGTGCTGAGACGAGCCCCTTCAAGCAGTTGGAGAGGAAAAAATCCAAAGTATACAGGTCAGAAACCTAGGGGACCAGTTGGCAAAGTTCAGCCGATCAAGGCAGAGGGAGGAGAACAGTCAGGAACCTAGACAAGGCCCCCGGACTCCAAGTCTGCGCAGAAGAGAAGGAGAGAACCGGAGTCAAGTGTGAAGATGATTGCTGGCGCGGGCCGGCAGACAAGCCAGAACAGAGACCGGAGAATATGCTGGCGCTGAGCTGGCTGAGAGCATTCATTCCAAAGGCCAGAGGCCAGCGCGGCGTGGAGACACGAGATGTGCTCCTGTGGGCCTTCCTCGCCCACATCTACGTCTTCATCTGAAATACAGGGAGCACTCGTGGGTTAATCGTGCTGATGTGATGTGTAAAAGTGAGGGATGGGCCTGGCTGGTGTGGCTCAGTGGTTGAGTGTTGACCTATGAACCAGGAGGTCACAGTTCAATTCCTGATCAGGGCACATGCCCGGGTTACAGGCTTGATCCCCAGGATGGGTGGTGGTGCAGGAGGCAGCCGATCAATGATTCTCTCTCATCATAGATGTTTTTCTCTCTCCTTCTCCCCTCCTCTCTGAAATCAATAAAAAATATATATATTTTTAAAAGCGGGCAAGGGTCCTCAAACAGATATTTGTACACCCATGTTCATAGCAGCCTTATTCACAATGGTCAAAGGTAGAAGCAAACCATGTGTCCAGAACAGCTGAATGAATAAGCAGCATGTTGTGTATGTGTGTGTGTGTGTGTGTGTGTGTGCATGTATATACACACATGTATATACACACAGTGGAATACTATTCAGCCTTAAAAAGGCGGGAAATTCTGACACATGCCACCACGTAGCTTAAGCTTGAGGACATTGTGTGAAGTGAAACAAGCCAGTCACAACAAGACAAATGCTGCCTGCCTCCCCTGGAGCAGTCAGAGTCAGAGAGGCAGAAGGTAGGTGGGGGGCTGCCCAGGGCTGGGGGTGGGGGGGTGGGGGAGGGAGTTGTTGGTAAATGGGTGCAGAGTTTCTGTGTTGCAAGGTGAGGAGCGTTCTGGAGATGAATGGTGGTGGGTGCACAGCAGCGTGGATGTACTAATGCCACGGACCCGTACACAAACGATGTAAGAATATAGAGTGTGTGTGTACTGCCACAGTTTTCAATGGGGATGTTCACTTTTCACAGCAGTGGGTAACTGGTGTGAATTACACAAGAAGCCTGCCGTCAAAGCATTTTCAGTTTAGTGAGAAACCCAATGATTCTTGTCCTCAGGAAAAAAGAAAGTATAAAAAACATTTTTAGGAATTGTAGGAATTGCTTATAAGTGGAGGTGTCTTCCTTTTGGCACCAGGGAGAGCCCAGCACTTTTCTGCCAAAAGTGATAGTTTCCCGAGGAGTTACTACCAGCCTGTCCTACTATGAGAGAGAGAGAGAGAGAGAGAGAGAGAGAGAGAGAGAGAGAGAGAAGAAGAAGAAGAAGAAGAAGAAGAAGAAGAAGAAGAAGAAGAAGAAGAAGAAGGTAGATTAACACAATGGGCCATGCAGAACACAGGGTGCTCAGGAAAAATCTGGGGGAAAAGGAAAAAAGGGGGAAGTGGAGATAAATGGAAAGTAGAAAGCAACTTAAAATCAGAGGACACAGGAGAAACAGTAACAGTGGGGCTCCACTGACGCCCGTGAACCCCAGCAGCAAGCACAGCCGCAGGGACAGGGACACTTTAAGGCTGGTCCGTCAGCAGAAGAGCTCAATGGAGAAGACACAGAGCCCAACAGAGGCCGCTGTGCTGACGCCCAGGGGTTCTTGGGAGTAGATCTCGGTTGGGGGCTGAGAACATCTGCATTTCTAGTAAGTTCCCAGGGGATGCCAGGTACTCTTGGTTTGGGGACCACGCTATGAGAACCATGGCTTAGGTTTTAAAAGGTATACATTTGGGTGTATATTTGGGTGGGTTTTTTTATGCTTAAACAGGAAGGCCTAATGAAAGACCCATAGTAAGGGGCTGTACGGAAAATATTTAAATCCAGGTAGACTTTGCCCACCATTGGTTTCTCCGTGCAGTGGTTACGAATGTGAATACTTGAGCCCTGGCCGATTGGTTAGGCATTGTCCCATACACCAAAAGGCTGAAAGGCTGCTGGTTTGATTCCCAGTCAGGGCACATGCCTGGGTTTCAGGCTCAATCCCTAGGGCAGTGCAGGAGGCAGCCAATCAATATTTTGTTTTGTTTTCTCTCTCTCTCCCTCTCCCTTCCTCTTGGGGTGGGGGTGGGGGGGGAGTGTGAACACTTAAGTCAGGTTTACTCAAGTCTGTAAACCTTTGGGCAAGTTTCTTAACCTCTATCCTATGTCTTTCATCTGTAAAATTAGGATAACACAGCACCAACCCAATGGGGCTGTGGAAAGATCGACTGATACATGCACAAAAAGTTAGCACGGTGCCACGGCAACAAGAAATGTAGCAGGCATTTGTTTTGGGCAACCCAGCATCCATCTCTGCCCCATTTGCAGCAGACCCAATTACCTCTCTATTACTGCAGAAAGCCTTTTGAAATCGGAATCGTAGGAACAAAGCCAAGATAATAACCTGCCATACTGATCCTCCCAGCTCACCATGGAAACCACTTCATCCCGTGGCAGGTCATTTACAAGCACTAGTATAAGGATAGGAATTGCCTGTCTGGAAATGTTTAATCCTTGAAAACTGCCTCCAGTGTTACCAGAGAGGGAGAAGATGGCTCCAGAGTTTTCCTGAGTAAGTGGATTAGTTTGCAAGTGTAATATTATTCTGTATCTTGTATTCATACCACTGTGCTAAGAGCGTTACAAGGGAGACAAAGGGTTTTGTCCTTTAATTTGTGATGAAAAGTTGAAGCTAGCCAGCTAGCCGACAGGGTGGAATGCAATTTTTTTATTATCTGTAAAACAATAAAAACTATTAATTTGGGATGAAAATAATTTTAATTTCAATAAAACAAATACATGACCAATTTCAGTCTTCTTCTGTTAGAGGATGTATTGATAGCAGCTGAGAAATGATGGAGTTCTTCCTTTCTCTCACATACATCCCAAGGGAACACTCTGGACCATGGCTTCTAGGCTAGTTTATGGGCTATCCGCTCTCAAGGATGCAAACCTTTGCCCCCTGCACCTCCCTTCATCTCTTCAGAAGACAAGTGCTGATATGATTCCATTACTAACGTGAAACACACAAGTGGGCAATGTGCTCTAAAGGTTGGGGTGTGTTGTTGTTGCTGTTTTAACGCTTCTTTTTCTATTGTGTCTTTTGGATGGCTCACAGAGAGACACCTTCAGCTGCTACCCACAATCCTCTTCTCTTTCCTTGGGAGCTGTCCCTTCTCTTCTGCATGGCCATCTGCTTCAGGGAGACCAGCCCCAGTGCCAGCCGAGGGAAGGGAGGGGCGAGGTGGTATTTCTTGCCCTAGACTGGGACGTGGCAAGGGCTGTGAAACAATTCTGGCGATGATGAGATGAGAAGTCTGGTGGAGACGTGTGGGAGACCTTTCCTTACTCTTAAAAGGGGTCTCAATTGGCCATTTAAGTTTAATAGTGAGAGATGGGGTTACCGATAACAATGCATTGTCAATCCTGCAGAAGGAGAATGTTTTGTGGACCAGTTTTGTGTGTGTGTGTGTGTGTGTGTGTGTGTGCGCACGTGCGTGCGCACGCCTATGTGTGGCCCTTTTACATTATTAGCTTTTCAAGTCAATACTTTTAAATGGAAACAACTTGCCAAAAATCTGTCACAGAATTTAGGGACCCATTAAAACAAAGTTTAATGAGAAAAAAAAAATCCTGTATTCAGCTCAATCTAATTGAAACTCCATCAAAGAGATTACCAAGAACATGAGGAATCGTTTGAGTGATGAATAACTTAACTATCTTGATGGAGTGATGGGGTCATCGGTATTTACATAGTACAACTTACCAGATTGTACACTTTAACATGTGCAGTTTAACTGTCAACTATATCTCAAGGATAGCTTTCTCTGACTACAATGCAATTAAGTTAGAAATTAATAATTTAAAAAAATTGAGTAAAATCCATATAGATATTGTAAAATTTCTAAAAATTCACGAGTTGAAGAAAAAAAATTATGATAAAGTTTAGAAATTCTTTAAAATTGAGTATCAAAAACAGTTCATAACAAACCTTCTGAGATGCAGCTAAAGAGTTGCTCAGAGGTAAACTTATCTTAAATGCTTACACAGGAAAATAAGGAGGACTTGATATTATTACTCTAAGTTAGAAAAAAGGCTAAATGATGAATAGAAGAATATAAAAATAAAAACTGAAATTAATGATATTGAAAATATACATAGAAAAGGAAAGATCCCCAAATGAAATTTGTTTCCTTAAAGTGACTAGACAAACCTCTGGCAAGTTTAGTGATGGGGGAAAAGAGGAGGAATTAAAAAAACAGGAAAAAGGAAACAAGATGCTGTCGACATTAAAAACATAAAAGGATATCATGATCCACTTCGGCCAGTGGAGTCACAGGAGCCAGATTTATCATCCTGCCCAAAGCAACCAAAAAGCCGGACAAAATATGTGGGACAATGATTTTTAAGACACTGGACATCAGAGAACAAAAAACCACCCTGTAATTCCTGAAAAATGGAGAAACAACAACAACAACAACAAAAGAAAGCAAATGAGGAGAGCCCTGTGAGTGCCACTTACTATTTTGAGAGCTTCAGGCCACAGTGCAGGGGATGGGAATCCAGCAGGTTGCCCGAGTTGCTGAGTTGATTCTCCAAGAACATAGAGCTGAGTCCAGGGCGACCAAAGGAGCCAGAGTTCACCAGAGTCCCAGGCTCCAGAGAGCGTCTCGGAGCCAGAGCGGGGGCATCTGCACAGGCGTGAAGACACTGCATTGGGCCAGAGCAAGGAGCATCCGAAGGCATTTAGGGCAAGAGCGTCTGGAGTTCACAAAAAGCCAGAACCAGTGCCTGCGTCCACCTGCCAGTCTAGAAAAATCTCATAACTCATGGGCCCTGGATGGAGGGCTCTGAAGAGATGGCAAAGGAGCAGAGGAAACTTTCTGAGGGTAGAGTGCAGGGATGGAGAGGGGTCCGGGGGATTATGCTAACTGGCACCCCTTCAACTGGAACAAACGCCAGGAGTGGGGAACAGTGTTCCCACTAAAGAGCATTTTATAGTTAAGGCAAAGCAAGGTACCCCCACAAAGGTACAGATATTTTTACAGAGAGGGGTAGCCAGCACGTAGAGCAATTTTCACAGCAATGGTACGTTACTCGAGGTTTATCAGCATCATAACAAAGCAGGTTCAAGTTCAACAGCAGGACCGAGAAAGATGCCAGAATTTGCCTGGCCAGTGTGGCTCAATGGTTGAGCGTCGACCCATGAACCAGGAGGTCACAGTTCAATTCCCAGTCAAGGCACATGCTCAGGTTTGGGGCTCAATTCCCAGTAGGGGTTATGCAGGAGGCAGCCATCAGTGATTCTCTCTCATCATTGATTTTTCTAGCTCCCTCTCCCTTCTTCTCTAAAATCAATAAAAATATATATTTAAAAAAACATGAAAGATGCCAGAATTTATTTAAACAGTATATAGGATATCCAAAAGAATATATACATATACTTTGAATAATTATAAAGGCAGTATTAATTAAAGTACATTTCATTTTCAAAACCGAGCTATCAGCTGTTACAAATGTGCATACATTTTTGGGGACACCCTGTATATTCACTTGCATGCTAGAGAAATGTTCTAAATATATAATTTGGCAGTAAATTTTAACATTTTAAAATGAAATAAATCTTACCGGGGGAATAATTACCACATGCACGTTGTACAAAATTCAAAGGGTATGAAATAAAGTGGAAAGTCTCTCCCCTACCGTGGCAATTACTTGTCAGTTATTTTTCTAATTACATATCATCAGAGATGTGCTTTATTTCATTTGCCCTTTCCTCTTGATTTGATGAGTACGAAGTTCTCAATTTGCAAATGAACTCTTGGAACACAATTTGCTTGCACGTCCTGTGGAACTCAGACCTCAGGGTAAATGTGTGTTTCTAGGTTCTTAAGGAGGCTCACTAGCTTCCGATTACACCACAAACGTAGCACAGGTAAGAGTATGAAACCTAGCACGGTTCATCCCGTGGTTTCCATGCTGAATGTGTTCCCAGTTTTAACGAAGACTATGAGAAATATATCTCATTTTCTGCCTGCTACTCTCCTCTAAAATCCTAGTGGAGAGCATCCCTCTTCTCCCCCAACCTCTACACTAGAACAAAAAAAATGTGTCTATGGAGGTGGGTGCGGTAGTAATGGAACCTCTGGGAGGGTAACAACATACACCATGGGAACGCCCTGCTGA
This sequence comes from Myotis nattereri, assembly GCF_964212035.1. Classification (NCBI taxonomy): domain Eukaryota; kingdom Metazoa; phylum Chordata; class Mammalia; order Chiroptera; family Vespertilionidae; genus Myotis; species Myotis nattereri. Next base: position 6,563,166 of record NC_138082.1, read on the forward strand.
CTGGAGATCGGGCGACTGGACCCCGTAGCACTGATAGCACCCTAAGCCCTGGAGGGCACAGCATTCATGGGTCCCACAAGCTGTAGCGTTGTTCTATAGGGCAAGGTCAGAGGTGGCAATGACCTTTAACTTACAGACACCATTGAAAGTTGGCCACCTGTTTCATTCTATACACATGGTACCTGTCCCACCTCTTAGTTTTAATGAATACAACCCTGAAAAGGAAGTCTTTTTCATAGTCATTTTTCTTATTTTACTTCCAAGAAGTACGACTATTTATTCTACAGTATGTTTCCAAGCCAGCTCACCATCATGATATGTGAGACATCTTTTGGCTGGAAAACCAAAGTAGGTATATTTATGATCTCTTACTTCAGCAAGCAACTGTCAAGTAATTAAACCAAACATTTTCTTTTCTCTCTCATTCAATTTATTGACCAGATACATTAGGGAAAGGACTATGCTTAGAGAAGAGTCAGACAGCCTCCCGGGATGAAGCGACATGGAAATGAGCAGCACTCACAGTGATGCAAAGAAGAGGGTAGTCAATGCTCTCTGGAGCTGGGGTGGGGCTTGGAGAGTGACTGACTACCTCTCCCAAGTCTGCCTGGCAAAGAGCCTGTGATGCACAGAGCAAAGGTGCAGAGCTGGGCAATACCCCCCCAAGCCCCGCCCCCTCTGTGTTGGGGACTGCAATCAGGTGGGGGTGTGGCTGGCCGGCAGAGGGGATGCGGGCAGGGAGGTGGCCAGGGGTGAGTCTGGAGGCTCCAGAGGATTCAGGATTTATAGGTTCATGCCTTATATTTGAGCTCATCCATCATAATATTCTGGAAACCTTATGTTTTTTTTTTGTAAACATTATTAGTCTTTTTACTCCCCTTACTAACTAGTTTTAAGTTTTATAAACTTTAAAAATAAATATACTTTAAACAAGAATAGACCCAGAGACAAATGGCAGGGGAGGGGCGGGTTTGAGAGCAACCAAAGGACTTGTATGCATGCATATTAGCATAAGCAATGGACATAGACACTGGGGCAGTGGGGGCTTGCCTGGGGTGGGAATGGCTGGGGGAGGGGGGGTCAATTGGGGAAAAAGGAGACATATGTAAAACTTTAGACAATAATAAATAAATAAATAAATAAATAAATAAATAAATAAATAAACTTTAAATCAGGGGTCCTCAAACTACAGCCTGCAGGCCACATGCAAATACAAATATTGTATTTGTTCCCGTTTTGTTTTTTTACTTCAAAATAAGATATGTGCAGTATGCATAGGAATTTGTTCATAGTTTTTTGTTTAAATATATTTTATTGATTTTTTACAGAGAGGAAGGGAGAGAGATAGAGAGTTAGAAACATCGATGAGAGAGAAACATCGATCAGCTGCCTCCTGCACATCTCCTACTGAGGATATGCCCGCAACCCAGGTACATGCCCTTGACCGGAATCAAACCTGGGACCTTTCAGTCCGCAGGCCGATGCTCTATCCACTGAGCCAAACCGGTTTCGGTGATAGTTTTTTTTTTAAACTATAGTCTGGCCCTCCAACGGTCTGAGGGACAGTGAACTGGTCCCCTGTTTTAAAAGTTTGAGGACCCCTGCTTTAAATGATAAAACTCTTAATAATTTAAATGGAGATTCTAAGATGAAAAGTCAAAGCTGCTCTCTTCACCTTCATGCATAACCCTTTCGTCCTACTCACCTGTAGAAGTACGTTTTTAAATTGATAGAATATATTACAAGACTATATCACCAATACATATAGGTATCTACTATTTCTTTACAACTTATTTGAGATTTGCAAAATCAGAAGCAGATCTGTCTTATTTCCTCAGGAATTTGGGTTTTCTTTTTAGTGTGTGTGTGTATTTAAAAATACTACACACACACACACACACACATAAATACACATGCCATTTATTGGTTATGGAAGCCCGTATCGTAAAAAATTTTACTTTATGGAATTTTCCAAACCTATACAAAAATGGGTAAATTAATACAGTGAACTTCTATATTCAAATCATCAAGCTATAACAATTAGTAACACTTTCCTTTTTAAATTCTATACCCTATACCCCCCCCTTTTTTGCTAGAGTTTCAAATGAATCCTGACTATATATTATTTCACTCACAAATACTCAATTTATATCTTTCACAGCTAAGTATTTTAAATACATTCACAATACCGTCATCATACAAAGCAGTTCTGTGTACAGTGTTTCTCCATGATCTCAACAATGCCTTTTACTTTGAGTTTTTTTGGATTAGAACCCAAACAAGATCTATACATGACATCAGTCTGAGACACAACTTGTATCATTTATTAAATTTCTATCTTCACTTGAATCTACTTACGAATTTGCTTCCCACTTCCATGGTCTTTTTGTTAATCTTGTACCAATGCAACATCATTTCAATTACACAGATTTCTAATATGTTTTAATATTTGGTAATACCTTTCCCCCACTCAATACTTTTCTTAGGGATTCTCTGACTCTTCTTTTTATTTGTACTTTGAGATAAAGCTTGTAATCAACTCTTCTAGATTCAGAAAAAAAAACCAAACACATCTGATGGTAATTTTATTAAATCTATAGACTAGCTTAGGAGAAGTTTACATCTTTATGATGTAAGTCGTAAGTGTATCTTATTTTTTCCCAATCTACTTTTGTGTCATCAGGAGTGTGTAACAGTTTTTATTACACAGATTTTACCCATTTGCTATTAAGCTAATGCCCCAGTATTGTATCTGTGCTCTCCTAAATAGGTTTTCTCTTCCATTTTTCCTTTTATCGGCTCACTGCTTGCTTATATGAAGCTGACTTATTTATATGAACTTTACATCCCACTTCTTTACAAAGTTCTCTTATAATTTCTATTAGTTTTGCCATTTGTTTTTTTGTTTTCTTAATATATAGCCCTGTTATCTGCAGAGAGAGAGTTTGCTATCTTCCTTCCAATCCCCAGGCAATTAAAAGCTTCCTCTTGTCTAATTGTGTTAGCTATCCTCTGTTTCCAGTGTTAATGGATGGACATGGTGGCCATCTCTGTCTTCTTTCCGCCTCTAGCAACGTTTCCCCATCAGGTAAGAAGCTGGCCATGGGCTGAAGTATCCCTCAATCCTACTTAATTTAGTGTTTTTAACATGAATGGATGTTTAATTTTATCAAATCCCTTTTTGGCATTTATGAGAGCACTAATCTGATTTTTATCCTTAGGTTTATGAATATGATGAGTCATATTAATTGATGTTTTATTATGGAATCACTCATATTCTTGGAACACATTTTACAGATATATATTCCTTTTAAAATATGTTATTGGTCCTTTTTCTAATATTTAAGATTTTTTACAGCTCACAAGTGGGACTGGTTTTCTTTCTTTTCCTGAATTCTGGACAGGATTAAACAGCATGGGATGATCTCATCTTCCATGGGGTGGCAGGTTCCTCAGCTCTACCCAGTTCTACAGAGTGTGGGGCCCAGAGCAAAAATGGACAGCCCTGGCCTCCCTCCCCACCCCCACTCCCTGTAACTCTCATCCACAGATCTTGCATTTTGGAACCAGCATTGGACACGGGGTGCTGAATCTTTTGAGAAACGAGCATATAATTGTAACACCAAACCTGACAAAGATTTCTAATTAGGAGAACTTCAAGGTCACAGAAGCCCAGCTGCCGAATGGGCTGTCTGACCTCAAAAGCCAAACAGAATTTACTTTCTTCCCGTCCTTCTCCTCCTTAACCAAAAGGTGATCTAGAAACACATTTTAAAATGCAAACATGGAAGGTAGGGGAGGGTGGGGGTAAGGGGGAGAAATCAACCAAAGGACTTGTATGCATGCATATAAGCCTGACCAATGGACACAGACACCAGGGGGGTGAGGGCATGAGTGGGGGGAGGGAGGGGGGGCAATGGGGCGATAAGGACACATATGCAATACTTTAATCAATAAAGAAAAAAATTTTTAATGCGAACACAAAGCTCAGTGATAAATGAGCTTGTTAGTTATAGTTTAACAGCCTCTGACGACTATTCACTCTTAGATCTGAGCACGCATCGTCACTGGTCCCACATTTGGCTTCAGTTTCGACTAATCCAGAGAGAGGCCAGGAACATTCAGTAAGCCATATTGTGTCTACTGAGCTTCTGTCCCTTAACCATATTTACATTTTTGAAAGTAGGATAATTTCAGTTTGGAGTTACAGATCCTATTGCCTTTAGAAAAATCTAGTCAAGACCACTACCCTGGATACTGCCCAACTTTAGAAATGATGTTATTCCTGTGTGTGTGTGTGTGTGTGTGTGTGTGTGTGTGTGTGTGTTGGCGGGGGGCGGGGGGAGGTGTTGAAGATCATCTGGTTAATAAAAGCTATTTTAGCCATTGTGGTTTAGAAAATATTCCTAACCCCATTTTCACCTGTCTTTACCAGTCTGTGGATGCAAATGTGGTCACACGATACCTATAAATGGCAATGGATTCATATTTCACCCTCTTTAAACAGGAGCTATTTTTCTCCAAAATGATCCTGATTATGTCTGGGAGTCCCTAAGGAAGTGTCTTCCCCATATTCACAAACCAATCTCTCAGCTTTCATCGTGACATGACATCATTCATTCATTCATTCATTCATTCAATAGGTACTGGGTGCCTACCTTTGAGCGGATACAGCAGAGTCTTCCAGACATCTCTGTCCTGGTCCTCCTGGGCATCCATCATATTCCTCCGGGTCTACTCCAGTTCTCTGTCGGCATTCGTTGCTGGCAAGAGACTGGAAGAAATGTTTACCCCAGCCTCTGCTGAGGAAGCTCGCTGTGAACCACCTGGCCAAGAATGTGCCAAGGATGCCGCCTCCTGATGTCCCCCCAGCCTCGGATCACACGCGGCAGTGCAATGCTGGGTTCCACGGGGAGGGAGAGAACGTGGCCCTCCTCAACTGGGGCCACTCTTTGACGTCTCGGCTCTAGAGCAGGGCTCCTTTGTGGGGAAAAAATGTTTCTGTAGCTGTAGGGGCTCACCCAGTCCAAGGGGCTCAGTGTCGTGTGTGCTTCTCCGTAATTCTCATCACCCCTCTTTCCTGCCTCTCCAACAGTTAACCGACCACAGCCCCCGGGCATATCAATGCGAACAAACACTTGCCTGGGGTCTGGGGTCGGGGTTGTGTTTAGAGTAGGAGCGTCTGGAGGTTAGCTGAGGGCCTGTTGAGTTATGTAGCATACTTCCAAAGCGTGGTCAGCAATCTAGAATATAAATGCAACTACGGCCTGGCCAGTGTGGCTCAGTGGATGAGCGTCGACCTATGAACCAGGAGGTTATGGTTTGATTCCCGGTCAGGGCACATGCCAGAGTTGCAGGTTTGATCCTCAGTGTGGGGTGTGCAGGAGGCAGCTGATCAATGATTCTCTCATCATTGATGTTTCTATCTCTCCCTCTCTCTCTCTGAACTCAATAAAAATATATCTAAATAAGTAATAATAAAATGCAATTATTTGAAGATTTTGTCAGATGTTGGTATGGTTTGCTTTAATTTGGTGGGAAATATGGATAGTAGGGACCTTGAGGTTGCCTAGAGCTGGGTATGATACTGGGTTGAAAGTGTTCAAAAGGGTTGGGTGGAGTTACCTCCAGAAGATCTGAAATAAAGTAGACCATGTGATCAGAAAAAAGATTCAAGCTCTAGAATATTGAGAAATCCTGTTATCAGGGAAAATGTGTGGCAGCTTCTAAGGGCAACAAATACAAACAAACAAAAGACACCAGAACAATCGGAAACTGCTGAGGGGTTTGCTCTGGGGAGGCTAAGGATAAATTAAAATAAATCTAACCACCACCAAGCCTGACCTGACAAGTGGGTGAGTATCCACGATAGCCTTGCATATTTTAAAAATAGTCTAGTTCCGACATTTCCAAACTGCTGTAAAAACAAAAAAGAATCCAACTCAGGGCTGTGCTGTGTATCACACCTGACAGCAGATACCATTTATTACTGGAGGGTGGATAGGTAGCTCAAATTGTGAAATTTCCGGCATTTTGCTCAGTTCCTTCCATCACTTAAATTCCCTCAGAAGGGCCTGGCCAGCATGGGTCAGTGGTTGAGCCAGGAGGTCACAGATTCCCACGCAGGGCACATGCCTGGATTGCAGGCTCAATCCCCAGTGGTGGCGGGGGGGGTAGTGGTGCAAGAGGCAGTTGATCAATGATTCTTTCATCATTGATGTTTCTATCTATCTCTCTCCCTCTTCCTTCCTCTCTGAAATCAATAAAAAATATTTTTTTAAAATGACCTCAGAAGGAAATATTTATAAATGTAAGACTCAAGAGCAGGTACGTTCTCAGCCTAGGACTTGAAAAAGAAGCAATTAATGATTTCTTTTCCTTTTAAAAATGTTTATTTAAAAGCTAGTGTTTGTTATGAATAATTATTTTTGAAATACAGAAGTAAATATCCAAGATACAAGGCAAGGAGTCTCCCCCAGGCCCCACTCCGCAGAGGCAGCCGCTGGTAAAGCGGCAGTTCTTGCCTTTCCCCTGAGCATGCACGTCCTGTTTCTCGAGCGTGGAATCATACTTTTCTGTAAACGGTTGTTCAGTTTGGCCTTCGTCACTAAATAATTTAAATAGGATATCTTTGCATGTTAGTAAATAAAGGCTGTATCCTTTTTTAAAAGTCCTGTGTCATAGTCCACTGTATTGATGTAACATTATTTATTTATCCAACCCCTTACTGATGGACATTTGGATTATTTCCAATTTTTATCATTACAGATAGTGCTGCAATTCACAGCTTTATACATTCATATCTATGCAGTTATGCAAGCATTCTAGGACATACACCCCTGGCAATGGAATTGCTTGGTTAGATAGTATGCGCATTTTGAATTTTGGTAAGTATTCCCAAAATTACCTCTAAAATGTTTGCGCCGACTTACGCTCCTACGAATGATGAGAAAGCGTGCGTGTTTCCCTACCTGCTCCCCCTGCTGTGCATGCAGGCGCTTAGTCAAGTTAGAGAATGTGCCTCCCCCTTCAAAAGACATTGTGATGAAGGCCTCGCCTCATACTCTTATTTTCCTTTATTTTCTCTTTACTTTGCATAACGGAGGTTTATTCCTAAGAGAGGAAAGGAGGAATATGCTTACTTGGGTCTCAGGATGTCGCTCATACACACAGGCATTCTCCAAGTCATGAACACCTGTCTTATAAGCATCCGTACCTTATAGAAAAACTGCTCAAGTAGACACTACATGCCATCACCCCAAGGCAGGAGGATGGTTCCTTTCAGATCCTAGAGAAGGACAAATACATTGCCCACATCTTCTTATCAACACTCATTCACTCATTCATTCCCTCACAGATGCACGAATCCATGCATTAATTTCTACTTGCATTCATGTATTCACTCTTTTTAAAAAATATATATTGTTATTGATTTCAGAGAGGAAGGGAAAAGGAGAGAGAGAGAGAAACATCAATGATGAGAGAGAATCATTGATCAGCTGCCTCCTACACACCCCCTTTTTGGGGATCGAGCCCATAACCCGGGTATGTGCCCTTAACAAGAATTGAACCGGGACCCTTCAGTCTGCAGGCCAACGTTCTATAGACTGAACCAAACAGGCTGGGGTCATGTATTTGCTCTTTGTCCGCTAAGTTCTGGGTACCATGCCAATCATTGTAGCTATAGGGACGAAATACAGCCTCTGCCTTCAAGGTCACAATCTGGTCCTGATGGAAAAGGCAGAGCAGGAAACCAACAGTTACCACCAAGTGGGAGAGTGCTGCTCCAGCCAGTGCAGGGCCAGGAGCAATGGGGTGGGGTAGGCACACACCTGAGAGGGAGGGCTGCAGAGAAGGGCATGCAAATCAGTCAGTGTGCTCCCTCGTCTCCTACGCCCCTTTCAGATAGAACATGCAGCATCCAGCCACAGCAGTTCAGTGGCCATACAGCCCCTCCCGACGTGCGCTTGCTGTCTGCCTCTACCTCGCCTGTGCTTCCGTGTGGCCAGCGTCCTGACTTGTCTTACCTGTCTCCCAGCTGGTTCCACTTTGGAGCTTCTAGTTATGGGTGATAGGAACATAATTTAACAATCAAAGAAACCATTGGTGTCCTCAGAACACTCACCCGGAAAGAATTCCAAACTATTCCAGAAACACAGCCCACTGCTCTCTAATCCCCACAGCAAGCGATCTGTCTCCTTTGTAAGTGAAGGGACTGCCCAGGGCCTGGCTCCAGGATGGAAGGTAAGGGGTGAGTGCTCCCAAGGAGGTTGGGCCAGGAAACCTCTCCCTCCACAAGGGCCCGCCCTGGCTTCCTGCAGAGGGTAACCCCTGGCGTTTCTGACTGGGATAAGCTAGTTCTGACCCCGAAGTTCCCTCAGGGCCCCTGTTATGCCACGGCACCACTTTCTTGGCTCCTGAAGGGTTACCAGCCTGGGCTGCCCTTTAAAAAGAGAAAGAAAATATGCAGTTATGTTCATTTCCTCAGAATGGAAGGTAGGGAGTGCTCAAGTAAGGAAAATATTTGCATAAGCATGATACCAGGGCCTGATTTAATTTGGTAGAAACTAGATCTTTAAAAATAAACTACCCAAATAATTGTATGCAATCCATAACATAGGACTCAATTTCATATGGCAACCAAAGATGATACTATAATAGAATTATCTATAGGGGAAAAAATTTAATAATAAAAAGTGCTAAAATTAAGGATGTGAAAAATTATTCTCACAGTTTTATGTTGTTCCTTATACCAAGTCAACAGCAACTTAAAAGAGTTACCCCAAGCCCAGCCAGCACGGCTCAGTGGTTGAGTGTCGACCTATGAACAAGGAGATCACAGTTCGATTCCCGGTCAGGGGCACATGCCCGGGTTGTGGGCTCAACCCCCAGTGGGGGGCATGCAGGAGGCAGCCGATCAGTGATTCTCATCATTGATGTTTCTATCTCTCTCTCCCTTCCTCTCTGAAATCAATAAAATTATATTTAAAGAAAAAGTCTTACCCCACAAGGAAAAGTAACTATGGAAAAATAGAAAAGACCAAATGTGGAACTGAGAAGGTTGGCTGAGAACATTGGATTTCTTTAAGGATCCTATTGAAATTGTTCCCAGGCCCTGGTTCCACACAGGCCATTGGCCAGAAAAGTGGAGAACCAGGCCGGAGCACCAGGGAGTCTGTGTCTCACTTCAGAGATCACCTTTGCCGCATCCCTTTTCCTGGGACAGCGTAGAACACAGTGACTACCAGTGCACTAATGTGATTTGTGCTTCAGCACCAACAGCTTTACCCACTGTGAAACCTACCTCGGATCCCAGGACTGTCCTGCTCAGTGTTGGGGGGGGGGCAGGGGGGGGGGGGACTATGCAGGGAGATGCTGCACAGCCTGACCCAGTGACTTGAAATAGCTGCACCTGCCCCAGCAGAAGACATCCCGAAGAAGGCCCGCCTCTCAGGTCTCTGAACACATCTCCCTCATTGGGCACCTGGGACGTGGACGTCGTCCTGTGGACTCTCCTGGCCGCTGGTCTCACGGCTTGTTTTACTCTTGATAAGTCTTTGTCTTGTCTTTCTCTTGGCACCACATCAATAGCTATCCTCCTGACGACTGCCGTATTTTCCTCACTCTCGTTATTGTCCTTCCATCCTGAGCTTTTGCCCAGGCCCCTCTGCCTACATCCCAATCAGTGGGCAGTCCTCTAACTGCTTGACCTCAAGGACCACTGGGGCTTGAGCATTCAGCAAAATAACACCACCCTGAAATGCCCCTGAATGCTCATTTGGAAACTTGGGGCATTTTCTTTAAAAGGGCCAGAGACAACATATTCATACGTATATGCCATTCATACATTCACTTATTGTCATGTAGGCACTGTCAGGGACTGGGGAAACGAACATGGCGTAGAAAAGGAGGCAACAGACATATGTAACCTAAAGAAGTCCTAGGGCTCAATGTGTTTTAATCTCTGTATAGGAAGCGCACCCTAATTTCCAAGTAGTAATTACTATTTCTTTATATTTTTTAAAAAGTATTAATGGGGTCCTGCCTCAATTCCCCACACTTAGAGACTTTGATTACCGAGAGGGCTCACGTGCTCATCCTCCCAAACCCTCCCCAGCCTTGGTAGCAGCACGTCCTTTCTCGGAGCTCTTCATTCACTGGTAGGTTTAGCTGCCTTTGCTAGGTCCTCACAGTTTTCTCCTCTCTTCTCATTCCCTGTTTTTCCACCCAGAAAAGACCTGATTATCCTTTTGGCTCGTGGCAGGGAGGAGATGGGGATTGAGGGGCCTAGACACAGGAATCTTTCATCTCCGTCACACATGTAAACAAATAATTACAATGGAAAGTGATCTAATCAACACTGCTATTGGCATATTCAGGGTGCCCTGGAAACCTAGAGGAAGAAATGATTATTTCTACCTTTTGAGTTTAGGAAAAGTTTAGGAAACACTTGAGAAGAGGTGACATTTGACCTGGGTCTGGAACCATTTTAAACTGTTGGGGAGCACACGAGACTTGGTTGGAAAGTTTGTGAGGAGGACATTCTGGTAAAAGGGGAGTGTGTGGAGGCTGCCTGCCCCATTTATCGGAATTCCGACTTAGGGGAGACTTCGGGGAGTGTCGAAGGCGGTGCCCCTAATTATTCCTTGACCTCTCCAAACAAGTCTGTGCATATACAGATCCCCAGGTGTTTACTGGCATCCTTACGCCTAATCTCTGGGTGCTCTTGCCTAGAAGACAATGCAAACACACGTGTCTTCCCAAGATCACTCACCCTACTGATTGTATCTAAAGATAAAAACTGCAATAAAAGCCTAACGAGGCAGGCAATCGAGGCTGCCTGGTCCCTTTGGTGAGGCCGCCCCTTAGTCTCTCTTTCACAGCAAACGTGTCAGAGTAATCCATTCATCCGTTGCTCAGGGTCTGCTGGTCAGCACCGGCATTAACCGGCATACAGGAGAGGAGTAGTCTAGGTAGAAGAATTAACATGAATAAAGGTAAGAATATAAGAAAGAGGAAGATTTCAGTCTTTCCAAAATGTCTATAGTTTAGGGTGGGTGAGTGGTGCAAATAATGGCAAATGAAGATGAAGAGATGGGGAAGACATTTTTTCAAGCTAAAGAGCTTCAACTTTAAAAATATATATAGGTTTTGGCAGCAATTTTTTTAAACATATTTTATTGATGTTTTACAGAGAGGAAGGGAGAGGGACAGAGAGTTAGAAACATCAATGAGAGAGAAACATCGATCAGCTGCCTCCTGCACATCCCCCGCTGGGGATGTGCCCGCAACCAAGGTACATGCCCCTGACCGGAATCGAACCTGGGACCCTCCAGTCCGCAGGCCGACGCTCTATCCACTGAGCCAAACTGGTTAGGGCATTGGCAGCAATTTTGAAAAAAAGATTGAAGGGCAAGACTGCAAACAAAGAGGATATGACTGCAGTAATCTAGGTATAATGAGGGTCTGAAATAGGAGCAGTGAGGAATGAGGGTCTGAAAGAGGAGCAGTGAAGAAGGAAATGAGGCAATTGGTTCAAAAGACATTTATTTAGAAGGCACAGAAGGGCAGGACTTCATAACCAGTTGGATTAGGATAGCAAAGGAGAGGGAGGAGCCTAGGATGTCTGTCTAGTTTTCAGCTTGGAGACACAGGATGAATTTTAATGCCACTGAATACAAAAGTCACTATAGGTTGTTCAAAGGAGAGAGGAAGTGTGTTTGAGCACCCACAGACACTGTGGAGACCACTGTGGATATGGTGCTTGCGCGTGTTCTGAGTTGTGGAGCACATTGGCCCGCTGACATCTCTACGGCCATTCTGGATTGATGAGTGAACAGTCTTAATTCTGAAAGTCTCTGGGCAAGCGACTTTACAATGAGTCTTGCATTAACCAACTCTATATTTACTATGCTCACCACCCCCACCCCCACCCCAAATAACTTTCCATGATCCTAAATTTGTTTCCTTGCTCCGAGGAGAAAGGAACCATCTACTTAGTCTCCTGTGTGGAAGAAATCCCTCTTCGGGTGGAAGGACTAAGGTGCATCAGCCTTCCGTGTCTATTCCGGCATCTGCCTATGCCTGGCTCACTGCTTCAGATGGCATGGGTGGTTGGCAGTTACTCTGTTGACTAACGGATCTAGCCTAAGAATACTAAAATGTCAGAGCTGGGAGGATATGAGAAGTTACTGACTCAAATCTCCATATTTTGCAGTTGGAGAAACCTTTGCGTTGTTTAAGTTCAGTTCCTTTCACTCTCCCTAAAAGGATGTATTCTCCAATTTTATACACACACACACACACACACACATATATATATATATATATAATTGAAGCATTTCCAATTTCTTTTATTCCTCTTTAAGTATGGAGCTTGGAGCTGGTTCTAATGAACAGTATTAACTTAGCACTATAGAGAGTGGCTAATTTACCTCCCAATTTCTATTTATGTATTCCCTTCTCTTTTCTTTTTAAAAACTGTATTGCAAAAACAATTAAAAACATAAATTCAGAGCAAAGGTTGCCCACAATTCTGTCGCTTAAATCAGCGTTTTGCCCTGACTGGTTTGGCTCAGTGGATAGAGCGTTGGCCCGCAGACTAAAGGGTCCCAGGTTCGATTCCAGTCAAGGGTATGTACCTTGGTTGCGGGCACATCCCTGGTAGGGGGTGTGCAGGAGGCAGCTGATCAGTGTTTCTCTCTCATCGATGATTCTGACTCTCTATCCTTCTCCCTTCCTCTCTGTAAAAAAAACAATAAAATATATTTAAAAAAATAAAAGAACATCTACAAAAAAAAAAAAAAAGATTCCTGAAAGTGGGATTGGTGAAAGGATATGTATAATCCTAATTTTAATGGATATTGGCATATTACCATATTTTATCATTCATATTTAATGTCCCTAAAATTGGGATGCATCGTATAATCAAAGAGAAGAAAGTGTTGTGTTATAATATAATTATGTCATAATATAATGCCCTCAAAGGACATTATCAAGAAATTGAAAAAAAAACCACACAAACCCAAAACCATGGAATAGGAGGAAATATTTGTAAATCCTTTATATATAAGGGGCTTATATAGAGAATATATAAAGAATTTTTACATAATAACAATTAAAAAGAAATAACCCAATTATAAAATGGGTAAAGGGTTGAATAAAAATTTACAAATAGCCAATAAGCACCTGAAACCATGCTCAATACCATTAGTTATGAACAAGAAATGCTAATCAAACCATAATGAATACCACTTCACACCCACTAGGACCACCATAATAAAAATAAATGGAGATAAGAAACATTGGCAAAGACATGGATAAATTCAAACTCTCTTACATTGCTGATGGACTGTTTGGCAGCTGTGGTGGAACAGTTTGGCAGTTCCTCAAAATGATAAACACAGAGTTATCATATGCCCCAGAAATTCTACTTCTATGTATATATACAAAAAAATGAAAACATATGTTCACACAAAAATCTGTATACAAATATTCATAGCAGCATTATTTATAATGGCTCAAAAGCAGAAACAACTCAAATGTCCATCCGTTGTGGTATATCCATACAATCGATTACTCTTTGGCTATGAAGAGAAATGAAGTACTGATACATGCTAAAACATGGATGAACCTTGAAAACATTATGCTAAGAAGCCAGTCACAAAGGCCATATGTTGTATTGTTTCATTTAGATGAAATATCCAGGATAGACACATTCGTAGAGATAGGACATAGCTCAATGGTTGCAAGGGAAGGGGACGAGGAGGGGAATGGAGAAGGACTAGCAATGGGTGTGGGCTTCTTTTTGGGGTGATGAAAGGTTTCTGAAATTAGATAGTGCTGATGATTACGTAACTTTTTGGAATCACTAAAAACCATTGAATTGTATACTTTAAAAGGGTGAATTTTATGTATGTTATGTCAAATATATTTCAATAAACCTGTTACTTTTTTTAAAAAAAAAATGGCTGCTGGTTTTGGTCTATGGGTCATGATTTACCAACCTTCTGTTGTAGACCAATATTTATGGTCTCAGAAAAAAAAAGGCCCTAAATATTGTTAACTTTTAAAAGGCTACAAAAAGAAAGAAAAAAATGGGAAAAATGACATCAAGCAATTTGCTTGTCCTCGCCATATCTATAGCCTCGTAGTTAAGGTGATGAATTATGGAACCACCTGACCAGGTTTGAGTTCCAGATCTGCCACTCGTTAGCTGTGTGCTCTTGGGCATAACAGGAGTACCAACCTTCCGGGGCTGCTGGAAGGAGGAACTGAGTTAATACCCATCAAGCACTCAGAGCAGGGCCAGCACACAATTAGCCCTCGCTCTTTGATTATTCACTTCAATTCGAAGAGCAGCCTGAGTAGGTTTGTAAGGCGATTTTTATTTGGTGTTCAAAAGCTCTGGCCACAACCAATACTTTAATAAGGCTGACCTCTGTTGCACTATCAGATCACGAGGCCGACAGTAAAGGATATGAGGGTGGATCACCAACATATATATTAGAAAATACGTTCTCATCTCTAGGAAATATTGTTAGCACCCTGAAACGTTTTTCCTTCTCAGTATCTGAAATATGTTGCAGGAAGTTAATGAGTTCTCTCCATCTGATTTCTAGTGTCAGTGGTGACCTCACAAAGCAAGCTTCCAGATGGTACCCATCGAGCCCTTTATCGGCTTTGTTAGCACTGATGCCAAACACGAAGGGCCCAGCCGCCTAATCAAAATTGTCATGCTAATGGGCAGACCCTTGCAAAGGAAGCTAGGCAGAAAATCAATCCGTCATCAGGTAGCGTTCCTCTGACCACAGTTTTATAGATTTTAAGTAATAGTAAAATAGTAAGTGGTACACCTCGGGCCTGAAGAGAAATGTATAATAAAAACAGGACATGGATTTAGAAATAGAGAAAACATTTCTGGAAAAAAAGAAATCCAAAAGGGAATTATAAACCCAAATTAGCTTTCTAAATTTTTTTTTTTGGTAAAAATTGAGATTTCAGGAAAAGTTACTATGTTAAAGCAAATTTCATTTTCACTTAAAGAGCAATACAGGATTTCAATGATTCTAGTCTTTTGTCCTCTGTGGAAGGCCCACTGGGGAGTATCCAATGTTCCACTAAGCTATTTGCTCCTCACACCCTTTTTGTTCATTCTGCAGCCCTTTGCCATCTGTTACCTGTAGGTTAAACCATATGGCCATAAAGCCTGTCACTGTATTAGAGTTAAGGTCTTGTTGTGTTGTGTGTGTGTGTCTTTTTTTAAACAAAAACGTAACACTTTTACTCCTTTAAAAGCTTCACCCTAATCCTGTAACCAGACTTGAGGCGGCTAATAAATCAGCTCTGAGTGTGTGTCTACTTCAAGTATCTGAGTGATAGATGCTTTGAAGTGGCCAACTTTTCTCATCAATTTTGCTTACATCTACCTCCAATGGCTTTGGAGCCATTAGTTGTCAGTTTTTTCCTTCTTTGCCTCCAAAGCTTTTTTTTCTTCAATTATCCTCAAACACCCACTTCTTCTATCACATTCTTTCTTTCCTAGGTGTCGGAGGTATCTTGGGCTCTTGCTGACCTCGAAGCTTGGAGTACGCACAGTTCAGTGCTCTGCTCTCCCTCCGTGTGTTCCCACTGAGTCATCTATAAGTTCATATGACCACAGCCCTCGCATCTTCCTCAAACTTCCTTTGGCTTTGTTGCCCTAAAAACGATATCACTCTGAAATCATTACTTCCACACCCCGTGTTTAGCTCACCAACGCTGGTGCTACCTACCACTCAGCAAGTCTTCCACTTTATCAAGACCTTCAGTGCATGCCTGTACCACTTTCCCACCATCCATCATCTCCCTCCTGTCTCCACGTCTCTCCTTAACCGGCTTAGAATCCAGGATCTAAAGAATTAAGTCTATTGAAAGTACCCTAGTTCCATGGCTCCCCGTGGACTCACCTGGCAAGGCTCTACTCTCTCTCCCTAGAATGTTTTCTCCTCTGATCTCTCTATTGCTGGCATCTTCTCATCATTAAGATCTGAGCTTAAGTGCCTGTAATTCTTAGGAAACCTAACTATAAGTAAGATAAGTGAGTTCTTAAAGTTCTCAGACTTGCGGCGTGCCTCGTCCACTGAATATAAACACAGGTAAGTTTTGGGGGCTTAAAGGGCTGCTTCCATGGTTTTACTTTTGAAAATTATAAAACTCCCATAAAATGTAAATATGCTTCATTAAATAGACACTTAAAGGCAGAAAATGGTACGCTAGAAACTGCCTACCTAGAGAATTATGTGATACAGTAGTGCTGTGTTTGCAGATCTTGTCTTGTGATGGTGGTCCCGGAGCCCCAGCTTTGTGAGTAGGGTTCCCTCACCCAGAGGTAGATGCAATAATCCATCGCTTAAAACATGTGTGTGCATTTGTGTGTTTAACAACAAAAGAATTAAATACTTGCCTCAAATCGGTGCACTTTTCCCCTCACTCACCTTCATGCAATCTCTCCTGGAAAAATACACAGCCAGGAGCACGTATTCAACATTGCAGAGTTCTTGTTCTTAGTTCGTAAGAGCTCTTTTCAAGGGACGTGTACTGTAGTAGAGCCTGTTTATGTGACTCCTTGAGAGAATAATTTTAAAATATGACTGGCTTCACCAATAATACATGGATGAAGAAATGATTCAGAAACAACAGGAGGGGAAGTAGATGAGCACTAAGTTGGGGGAGCACTGGTATTGAGGGTGGCGTAGTTGTACCCTGGGCCAGATGGGGCCTTTGGGATCCCTGGCCTAGTAAATGCTAGTAGCAACCCTCCCTGGCCCATCACTGTGCCAGCCACAAATGCCCACACATTTCCAATCATCCCCTAGAAGTACCCGAAAATTAATGAATAGCAGAGCCATTATCTTTCCTGCTTTATATTTTACAGCAAATGTGCCTTCAGTCTGAAATTTGCTAAGAGACAATTCACGCAGCGCTTTTGCCCACAGTATTTTTAGGTTATGTTAATAGCCCTTTAGCTTAATGCCTTTGTGCCTTGCAAGCTAATTCTTTTTTTTTTTAAAATATATTTTTATTGATTTTTTACAGAGAGGAAGGGAGAGAGATAGAGAGTTAGAAACATCGATGAGAGAGAAACATCGATCAGCTGCCTCCAGTACATCTCCTACTGGGGATGTGCCCGCAACCCAGGTACATGCCCTTGACCGGAATCGAACCTGGGACCTTTCAGTCCGCAGGCCGACGCTCTATCCACTGAGCCAAACCGGTTTTGGCTGCAAGCTAATTCTGGAACACATTTCAGTGTTAAGTGAGAGAGAGATGTTCAGGGTACTATACCTACTGAGGGGAATCAGAGAGAGGGTTCCCTTGACAAACAGTTTGGAGACAAAGTGCCATGTCAAGGATCAGCACAGTCACTGCAGCAGAGGCCACTCCCCTCCTGCTTGCTTCTTGGGAGCACAGTGACATTAAGGAATCCCTACATTTTTCTTGAAAAAGGAAGTCAAGTAACTAATGTCTTTAACAATGACCGGAAGCAGTCACCCCAGCAATGGTATACTTTGGAAGGACACTGTGACAGACCCAGTGTGGTACACAGCTTCCAAAGAGCCCCCGGTGACTCCTGCCTGCTGGTCTCACACGTCGGTAATCTCCTTTCCTTGGGCATGGGTGGGCCTAGTGATTGCCTTCTAATGAACAGAACATGGGGAAAAGGGCAGAATGTCACTCTGATATTCAGTTAAAAAGCTGTGACTGCCCTTGCTGGTTTGGACAGAGTGTCAGCCTGCAAACTGAAGGATCCCAGGTTTGATTCTGGTCAAGGGCACATGCCAGGGTTGTGGGCTTGATCCCCAGAAGGGGGCACGTAGGAGGCAGCTGATCCATGATTCTCTCTCATCATTGATGTTTCTACTTCTCTCTCCCTTCTTCCTTCCTTTCTGAAATCAATAAAAATATATTTTTAAAAAAAGCTGTGACTTCTGTCTTGCCTTTTCCCTCTCTGGCTCTTCTCTGCTTGCTGGCTCTCCTGAAGCCAGCTGCCATGCTGTGAGTTCCTTATGGAAAGGCCCATTCAGCAAGGAACCAGGGGCAGCCAACAGCCACTAGAACTGAAACCCTGGTCACAGTCAATGAAGAATCCTGCCAGCAACCACACGAGCGAGCTTCACAATGAATCTTTCCTTGGTCAACACCATAACCACAGCCTGTGAGAGACCCTATGCAGAAGACCCAACTCAACCAAGCCTGGACTCCTGACTCACTGAAATTGTGAGGTATTTGACATTAGTTGTTTTCAGTCACTAAGTTTTGGGGCAATTTGTTACACAGCTTTAGCTAACTAATATACCCCAGTCTGCTCTAGACTACAGAAAGTACTCACCTCTGGTAGGATTCATGCTTTATAATCTTCAAAAATGAAAAGCATGGAGGAGTCTCCTGGAGGCCATCAGGGCAGGCTGGGAATGAAAATCCCGAGGAGGATCCTGAGTGTAGCAGGAAGTGGGTTTGCTGTGTGCGTGGATGGTCCAGCAGGGTCTCTGAGCCGATGGAAAATATCCCTGAAGTCAGTGAGAAACTCTGATTTTGGTATCAGGGTTACATTGGCCTCATAGAATCAAAAGAGCATGGTATTGGCAAAGAAACAGAAACACAGATCAATGGCACAGAATAGCCAGCTATAAAACCACTCGTAAATGGACAGATAATTTTCAACAAAGGAGCCACAAATGGACATTGGAATAAAGACAGCCTCTTCAATAAATGGTTCTGGGAAAACTAGAAAGCCACATGCAAATAAATGAAACTAGACTGCAGTTTGTCCCCACGTACAAAAATTAATTCAAAATGGACCAACGACTTAAACATAAGACCCGAAACTATAGGTCACATAGAAAAAAATATATAGGTACCAAAGTTATGGACCTGGGTGGTAGAGAACATTTTATGGACTTAACCTCAAAGGCAAGGGAGGTAAAGGCAAAAATAAAGGAATAGAACTATATCACACTGAAGAGCTTCTGCAGAGCAAAAGAAACAGACAACAAAACAAACAGGCAGCCAACCAGATGGGAGATGATATTTGCAAACAGTAGCTCTGATAAAGGTTTAATTTCCAAAATATATAAAGAACTCATCAAACTCAACACCAAACAAATTAACAAGCCAATCAAAAAGTGCACAGAGGACCTGAAAATATACCTCTCCCAAGAAGACATACAAACAGCCAATAGATATATGAAAAGATGTTTAACCTTAATGGCAATCAGGGAAATGCAAATTAAAACTACAATGAGATACCACCTTATACTAGTTAGAGTGGCCAATCTCAACAAGCAAGCAATAAGAAGTGTTGGAGAGGTTGTGGAAATAAGAGAACCCTCATTCACTGCTGGTGGGAATGTAGACTGGTACAATCACTATGGAAAGCAGCCTGGCGAGTTCTCAAAAAATTAAAAATAGAGCTACCGTAAGACCCAATGACCCCACTCCTGGGTATATACCCAAAATCATTTATATGCAAAGATACATGCACCCCTATGTTAATTGCAGCAGCATTCACAGTGGCCAAGAGTTGGAAACAGCCAAAGTGCCCTATGATAGAGGACTGGATAAAGAAGATGTGGTATATATACACAAAGGAGTCTACACAGCCATAGAGAGGATGAAATAGCATTATTTACAACAACACGGAGAGACCTTGAGAACATTATGTGAAATGAAATAAGTCAAACAGAAAAAGTTAAGCTATGATTTTACTCATATCTATATATATAAAAAGCCAGCAACTGGAACGCCAGAACAACCAGAATGGCTGGTTGCTATGATGCCCACTGCGGCCAGCCAACCAGCCTAATCAGGGATGGGGCCGACTGGCCAACCTCCCGGGTCCCCTCCCCTGCACTGGCCTGGCCCCGATTGGCCCCTATCAGGGCGGGCTAGCCAGACTGCAATCGTGCATGAATTTGTGCACCGGGCCTCTAGTTTGGAATATAAAACTGAAACTTATGAACACAAACAGCAGTGTGGTGGTTGGCAGAGGGAGGGGGTGAGGGAAGAAAGGGGTCTTAATATAAGGTGACAGGAGAAGATTTGCCTTTGGGTGGTGGGCACATGGTTCTATATACAGATTTTGTAAATGAGTAATCCACACATGTAACCTATATGTTCGTGTAGACTAATGTCACCCCAATAAAAAAAAATTTTTTTTAAATGGAAAGCATGTGGATTTGTATATCTGAATGAGGACAGGGCAGAGTGCAACCTTTCAGAACATTTCTAGGAAAAATAATAATAATAAAAAAACAACTAAAAAAATATTCAGTAGGATGACACAGAAGAGAGACCTATAGGCACACATGGTATCAAACCAGGTTACTGAATATTTGAATACACAAACTTGAACAAATTCTATAACCTCTCTGGGGCTCAGTATTTTCATGAAAAACAGTGGATGGGATTGGGCTAAACTATAAGAGCTGCCATAACATTCTATGACACTGTGATTTGAGGAACTCAGGAAGGCCCCACCCCCACATCTTTTTCTCATCAGTTGGGAACTCTATCATCAGGAATTTGTTCGTTAGTGCTTCTAGCGACTGTTCCTGAAATTACATCAGGGGAGAAATTCTGATGAGAGGAAGAGAAAATTCTCTATACTATACCTTTAAGAACAGTGAAGAGAGGCCGGGTCTCGTGTGCTATGAAGCAGTTGAAAGGTAGTGGTGGCAACAACAAAGACAAGAGCGGTTGAAGTCACAGTTTTGAAGACCTCCTAAGCTTCCTCCTTTCTGATATATGCAACCAGACAATTAATCACATTTCCCCTCTTACCGTGAACACGAGGAAGCTTAGAGCAAACTCAAGTTCAGTCATGGCCACTGTGCTAAACTTTACAGTTCCCATATTTGTTTGCATTTTCCGTCTTAATTTTTCTATTTCTAGTTTATCACATGTCTTTTGTTACAAGCCAGCTGAAATCTTTTATGACAAGAATAAATATAATCAACACAAATATACATATTTGAATTTTTTCTCTGTGGTGATATAAACAGAAGCATTAAATATGCATATACACTTCTCTCTGATTATTTATTTTTTAGGAATTTAATGTTAATTTGGCATGGGTAGGGGAGATAAAGATGTAAATGATCAGAATAGTTGGTAAAATTAAAGAAAAAAGAAATTGCAACAATATTTGTACCGTCTTTATTTGTAAAAATAACCATCTGAATGCATGTCCATAGTATATTACAGTTAAGTACGTCATTACATTATTAGCATTCAGTAGTTGAAAAAGTATTAAACTGTGCTTGAGAAGATTCAGATTGGTTCAAAGTCATTCACTGAACTCAGTCATTTTCCTCATTTTTACAGTCATGGCATTTACCAGAGTCATTCAACCTCAATTTACATAAGAAAACATTACAGACAAAATCCCACTGATATCATCAAACAATATTTTATGCTGTTACAAATATATTAGGCAAAATAGAACACTGGCACCAGATTTGTATCATCGTGCTTCGCAAAGATATATTGCACATGCTAAAGCATAAAACATGTAGACACACTACCAACCCAAATATACTTGCATTGAGCTTTTAGAACACTGCATAAGGAACGCGTAGAATTACATTGTGTACACACACTCAGATTGTCACTATCTTGAAACGCTTTCCCCCTGTAACACTGACCTATGGTTTACGGTTTGGTAAGAAGAAAGCATTTTAGCACTGCAAAATCAAACAGAACTCCTAGAGAACACTTCGGCTTATCCATTTCCATTTCAAAGCAGGGAACAGGGGAACTAGGGGAAAAAAAGACACTTTATACATTCAAAGAAAGGCTGAAATGAAAACTCACTTGTATTATATTGCTCTGATAACACTCAAGTGAAAAAAATACAAAACATTTCACAGAACATTTTCAGAATATACAGATATAAAAAGGCACTCTACCTTCATAGTACAAGACAAAAGGGAAAAAAAGGGGATGAGTTCTTCAACCAACACAACAGACAAGCAAACCGAGTTGCTCAACAGCACAAAGCATAACTAGCGCAGCGAATCCGTGTGCTATTCTTGCTCTAATTTAATAACAAAATAATAAATCAAGCAGCTGTGTACTGCCTAAAGTACCAAAACATACCGTGGTGCCCTTTTAGTAGTGATACATAGAAATCCCCTGAGCTATTTACTGTAGAATCGTAGCGGATTTTAGGCAATGTGGAGACCGTAACGCATTTACCACGGACAGGCAGACGCTGGCGAACAGGTGGAGTGCAATGAAACGTGATCCCTGTGGCCGTGGTTAAAATCGAGTCGAAAAAGAACACATGTAGATAAAAAGCACTAACCGGCTAAGACTCCATGGAAAGCACAGTGTTTTCTGTTTTGTTTTTTTCTTAGAAAGCTATGCTGCAAATCTCATGTTATCTCTAAGAGATGTACTTGACAGGTGCAGAACTCAAGAGTTTTTAAAGTCATTTCTCAAAGGAAAAGAATTGGCCAGGGGCAGGGGGCAAGGGGCAGGGGGGAGGGAGCAAGAGGAGAGAGGGAGTCAATGAACCGTTCAGAGTAAGCATGACTTCATGGTGCTCCTTTGTCCGCCTTCCTTCTGTGAGGAAGGGGTGGAGGGAGTCAAAAGCAGCTCCCGGAGATGAGGCCCCGGCCTGCATCCTGCGGCGGGGCTCCTGCCCTCTGCGAGGCTCCGCGGGGCCCTGTCACCGCTGCGCCACCGCTGAAGCGGCCGTCTCTTTGCCTGCTTTCTACGCCAACGGAGCAAGATTTCCATTCACTTCTAGAAAAAGACACCGCAGTGTATCGTGCTTCTCAGCATTGGCTCTCTCTCATGCTCAGGGTTTTGGTAACGATGAGGTCATTATTACTCATGAGCAATTTACCTGCTGCAAAAGAATTCATCTTCTCTAAACAAACAAAAAGGACAGAGGGAAGAGGGGGATGCAAACACAATGTTGGAAGTCCTCTGGACAAGCTGTCCTCCGTGAAGAACCCAAGGTGAGCTTCTCACTCAATCCAGGTATTAAAAGAGTCTCTTGCAGTTAGATGAGAAACAGAATACAGAATCTGTATTTGATCCAGATCCGGTCGAACGCTGTTGTAAAAATATCTCACAGACACGATGAAACTGCAATTTCCAGGGTGAAAGGGACCCAGTTATCAGATGGTTGGTACTCCCCTCGCACAGCACTTCCTTCCCCCAGTGGGAATAGCGCGAGCTGGTGATTGCTATTTCTTCTCTTGGCACAAGTGTCCACCCACTGATGCAGTTTCCCAGGAGTTTACTGGGACCACGTGGGATTTCAGTGCATTTGGGATCATTTCTGGACTTTTCTTTTGGCCACGTCTGTGTATATGATCCACAACGCACTTCAGGTTCATCTGGCAGAAGAGCAGAAGGACTCCAATGTCTTCTAAGCTCTAGGCTGGCCACAGACCGGGACTGAGTGATGGGTGCTGTGCCCTCTCCAATCCATGTGGGAGATGATGAGGATCCGCTGAGACCTTAGCAGTGGAAATGCTGGGCGTGGCCCAGGGCTGCTGGCTGGCCCAGGGCTGCTGGCCAGCCCAGGGAGGGCCCTGTGTGTTTTTCTGCTTTTTTGTTTTTCCAAGTAAGACACACAGCAATGAAAAGGGAGAACGAACAAAGGACGCTCCCTCGGCATTTGTTTCATTTCCAATAAATATAAACACATTTACATCAAAAGTATATGAGCATTTTCTCTAGTCCGGCAAAAAAAAAAAATAAGCCATGGTCAACACATCATCCGTTACAAATGGTAAGCCATCCACTGGAAATCTCTGTCATAAGAAATATAAAATACAGCAAAGACTCTTACGCAAAAAAATTCCATTTTAACTCCATAGAAAAGCTACTTCAGTTCTCACTTTCACTGCGAAGAAAAACCAGTGAAGTCTTCCATTCTCGACGGAAGCATTTTGGTCCTCCTGGAGAGCTGGCTGATGAGATACAGACAGAACTATATACATGTGTGTGCACGTGTGTGTGTGAACGGTTCTGGAAGAGTCTCATTCTTCTTTTTGTGCAGCTATTCCCGGGGTGGGGCGGGGTCCGTTGGACCTAGAAGCTTTGGCAGAGGGAGCAGACACAGGGTTCACCAGGTTGATTTCATCAGCGAGCAACTACCACGGACTCTCCTCTCCACATCCCCCACTCCTGCCACCTGCTCTGCCTCTCTCTGTCTCCTGCTGCAGCCACACTGGCCCTCACTTGGCACGACCTCAACTGAGAAGCCCCTGGAATAGTTTACTATCGATGAACAAGGCCGATGGTCCTGATGTTCTTTAGAAGTTCTGTTTTGTCTAAGGATGAATCAGTAAGGGCAGTTCCATAGCAAACCTGCATAGGCCTCCGGGTGTGGGTGCCATCTGCCTTTCCCCTGCAGGGCAACAGACAGCCCTGGATGCCATCGCTCGGGTGGGCATAAGCCACAGGCTTGTTATGGGGAGCAGTGGGCGCTGTGTTTGTGTTAAAGGAAAAACAAGCAAGTCCTGTTTTCAATGAGTTTTTCTCCTTCATTTGGCAACTTCAACAAATAGCCTCGGGAAGAAGTCCTGGCTATTGAAGGGCTCACTCTAGGGAGGACACGGATCATCGGTCTCCCTCAGAAAGATGACTACAGGCATGATTTCCAGAGAGGAATACGTTTGCCTTTGGGTTCTAGTGAGGACGTAAACAGCAAAGGGAGAGGAGGTTGGAGGCTTTTCCTATCTGCCCCTGCCTCCCCTTCCCTCCTGGGGACATGCATGATACACTTCTGACAACTCACTGCCAAGTGAGTATGTGAACAAAACAAATAAAATAAAAAAACACACCACACTTTATAGGGGACAACAGTTCCCTCTCAGTGCATTATCCCCAAAGAAAAAGAATTAAATGCATTTTTTTTTTTATTCCTTCTTTAAAATGAGAGGTAGACTTTCACAGAAGTCTCTTAGAGCTAAGGAAAGCATGAGACGGATCAAAAGCAGGGCCCATCCGTGTGAGTGCTTGGTCCTCCGGCCTAGCTGCCCTCCCTCAGTCTGATGAATGAATCCCTTCTCTACCGGCTTCTGGTAGCTCGGGCCCATAATAACACTGGAACACGACCTAAACCCGGAATCCGAGCTTCTTCCCCTTCCTCCAACAGGGTCGACCAAGGGAAAACGTCTACAGTCCAAGGTCAAAAGGTTTCCGAATCAGAGTCGTTCTCATTGCACCCATCCTCCGAGCCTACGTCGTTACTGCACAGGCTAACCATGCTACCCAGGTTGGAGAGGGTCGTCCTGTTCAAATTGGCTTTTTTAAAACAAACCGAGTTGACAGCCGTCATTGTACTGGAAGGAGAAAAAGGCATCATGGTAGCCAAAATGAGGGCCAGGCAGTCAGCCACGTCTTTGTTAGGAGCGCAAGCCAGGGCCGGGGTATGACCTGGGCGTAAATGCAGACAAGGCAGTGGTTAGTCCGAGCATCCACAGTACATCTCATCCGACCTCCCACGGAGATGTATGTTGAGTTAGCAATCATGCAGGCAAAGGGAGGAGTTACTTCTCACAGGGCATGCTAGGGGCGAGGTGAGAGGGGCCTGGAGGGGAGGCATTCTCGGGAGGGTTGGGGGATCCTTTTCAGCTTACGTGACAACGACAAGCACTACATTATCCAAAATTAGGCAGAATTCCAGTCTTTGTCTAGTGAATGGAAACACGAGGAGGGGTGGGGCAGGGGGGACACAATTCCACAAAAAAACAGCCACGGGACAGCCAGGAAGGGGCTCCCACTGGCGAGCACACACACTCACACCATGGGCCTCGGCCGGGGCCGGAGCACGCTCATTCTGAGAACAATGGCTTTCCATTGTAGGCGGTTGTGTGTCAGATCCTACCATTAACTGGCTCTAGAAAAACGGAATCATGCGAGGAGGTCAGAAACAGGCAGGCACTGGTCATGTGTCGTTGAACATGTACCATCATTTAAAAAAACAACAAAACTTAACAGAATTTTAAAAAATAGCAACATTGCCAACCTAAAGGCAGCCGAGGTGGGGAAATCGCGATGCTTGGCATAGTCGTGCCCTGCTCTACCATTTAGGCTGGATGGCTGACATCGGAGGGGAGAGTGAGCTCAGAGCACGAAACAGGTGCGCAGGGAAATAGATACTCGTGGGTGTCATGATGGCTGCCTTTGTCCGCTTTGGTTCCAGGCCATCCTGTCCTCTCTGCTGGCCGGAGTTGCCACGACTTCTCGCTCATTTACTCAAGAGGAACCGGCTCAATAAAACCGAACTGTCTGTTGTTTTGTTTATCAGCGCTTGACCTCATTTCTGCCTCCCCCTCCTCGCCCCTCTTAACAGATTATTCCTTCTCTGGTGTGAAAACAAACAAGAATGGTCGGATATCTTAACGTCCTCTGCCACGAAGGTCTGTGATGAGTCAAGGAAGAGGATTGTGGGGCTGTACTAACGCGCCCCAGATGTTCCGAGGTCTTTGGGATGCAGCTAAGCTCCGAGACAAGCCACACTCCCACTGGCTCAAGGTCCGTAAGGGCTGGATGAGCCTCGGGTGTAGCAGACTTACACCAGAGAAGCGAACACTGCGTGTTCTGGTCTCTGGTCATTGTGGAGAAAAGCCGTAGGCCTCTGCACGCCAGCCCCAAAGTCTACAACGGTGAGTAGAGGGTGAGGGGAGGGGAGGCAGGAAAACCAGACGGATGGAGTAACAGCGAACTTTCTGCATCTCCTAGATGAATCGGGCCAGGGATGGGGCAGGGAACATGCTAGGGGAAACGGGGCCGCAAAACCAAACTAACAGGAGTTATAGCTAATGACGCCATAGGGCTGCTTACTTCTGAGCAATGGGCATGAGCTGCTAATTCCAATACCTGTAATAAGCAGTTAATTGAGTTACGTTAATGCATTTTATTATACGACGTTAATTAAATGCCACGATTCATGCCACATTCTGAAAAATTTACTTAATTAGTAAATATCCAGAAGTCCCGTGCCTGCTCCCCAAGGCTAATTAACAGGCATTGTGCTTCGAATGGCATCTAATACAATCCTGGGGTTCACAATTTCGTAGGAAGCAGAGGAGAAAGCTGCTGAGAGTTAGTTCATTCAGAAAAGGGACGTTATCTAGATCAAGAGAAGTGTCAAGCCTAGACATGAATTTAAAATTCTTATTCACATTCCCCAAATAGCCATCCTGGGAATATGCGTTCTGGTCTGTTCTCAAAAAGAAAAGAAAAAGGTTTGATCTCAGAATGGACTGGAACACAGAGACCTGGTGCTGACGCGAGCCCTTGAGCATGCATGGATGATGGGGAATCCCTCACTCTTCAGTGTGTGCGGTCAGCATGGCGAATGCCAAGGTGCCAGCTCGTCCGTGTGTCTCGGGCATTTTAACCGCCACGCTGAGGAGCCAGCGACCCTCGCTGCTGACGTCACATGCACAATGGGAGGCAGTGGTGGCTACAGGGAGACTGCACTTTAACGAAGACAGACAGGACACAGCATCCTTGCTGATTTCTCACACACGGGGGGCTCCGAAGGGAGAGGGTTCCTACTGCCTCTTCAACTAGCTCCTACATCCCTCCTGTCCTCTGGCTCCCCGGCACAGGGAAGGCACCTGCCGTGATCGTGTCCGTTTCCCACTCACCGTTCTCATCGACAGCGAGGACGCAGGCCCCTTTGGCCAGCAGCTCCTCCACCACGGCCTTCAGGCCATTGCGCGCAGCGACGTGCAGGGGCCTGAGAAAGAACACAGGGCGTCAGGCGGGAGATGCGCCATTTGGGCAGCCTGCATTGCTAAGAGGCAGCCAGTGGGTAAGAATCCATAAATAGCCTCTGAACATTTTTACTGGGGGGGGGAAAAGAGATTTGCTGACCAGGTCTTTTCCAGGTGCTAATGACCCAACAGTCCTTCCAAGCTGGCCCAGATTTCTCTGCAGATATCACAAATACTCTGCATCTCAAACAACCTCAATGACAGTAAATAGGAAGACAGAAGAACTTAAGCTCTGGTGCATTTTCTAGAAGGTTCTTTAACCCTTGAGCTGTACGCTTGCATTTGAATCACTGTCTCACCCAGTTCATCAATATGACTGTCTAATATCACTCACATATATAACCTCAAACCTCTTTGTTATTACTAAGCGGTATTTTACTGAATTTAGAACATCTTAAAGAACAATGTCAAAGTTAGTATGTTCTGCTATCTATTCCTTAAGAATTTTAATGAAAAAATGCTAATATTCTTTGCCCTTTAAAACAAATACATAATTTCCTAAAATAGAAAATAGAACAGCACTTATGTATTTATTTATTATTATTTTTAGTCCTCACCTGAGGATATGCTGATCTTTTAACTGATTTTACAAAGAAGAAGAGAGATAGAAAGAAACATCAACTGGTTGCCTTCTGTATGCACCCCAACCGGGGATCGACCCTGCAACCTAGGTATGTGCCCTGACTGGAAATCGAACCCACAACCTTTTGGTATATGGGATGATGCTCTAACCAACTGAGCCACATGGCTAAAGCTAAAGCAGCTTTTTAAGTTTTTCACACTGAGGATAACACTGAATTACATTAAGATGTAATTAAGACAAATTGCTTAGAAACTCTTCAAATATATTCTGGGAACCTAATTTATAAAACTGTCATTTTCTAGGAAGAACACATAATGCTAATACATTTACCAGTATACAAATATTTCCCAAATAGGTCAGCCCATACGTTTTCCTAATAGCCCAGTAAATTTATAATATTACCATAGAAATATCAGCAAAGAAAAACACAGACCTCACAAATCTCTATGCCGGCATATCAAAATGCAGGTTCTAACGGAAACTGTCTGGCTGGGTCTGAGCTGCAGGTGTGTGACTAAACTTCACGAAGGAGGAGTGGTTCTGTGCTCTCACTACTGTGTCCCAGCTCCAGCCTGGCACAGAGCAAGCTCTTCACATGTGTTGAATAAATGACTAGGAATTTGGGTCTGAGTCCAGCTCTAGCCATCACACTTACGTCTGCAGTGCATTGTTTTTGGCATTAATAAGGCTCTCGTCTTGTATCTTGTCAAGTATTAACAAGGCACATTTTTCATGACCCTAGGGAAGAAAAAGAAAATGATCAGAGACTCAGGATGGAGACTTAGAAAAGTTCCAGAACAATCACTTCATTGGGCTTTAAATGTGAAATGAATGTCCTCTGCCTGTATACATGTTATAAGGCCATCATCTGAGTAATTCCTTTTTCTTCTAAAAAGCAAATAGTCCCAGGGCCCTAGATTCTCCAAGATTCCAAATGAGGTCCCATTATGACTTGGTTAATATAAATCTGATCTGAAATACTAACATTTCTAGGATAAGTTTTAGAACTAATGTCCAGGGAGCTGAAACCAATACGAATTCAGCCGGGTCAGCTGGTAAACAGGGAGGAGAATTAGAAGTATCCTTTAACATTCACTTTTTAAATGTAAGTCAAGTCCCATATCCTTCCTCAAGTCTTCATGATTGACCACTTCCTGGATCCATTTATCCTTGAAGTTCGCATGTCACCTATTATCTGTGTCACTCATCAGTTACTGCCTTATATTGTGAAAGGATTCTTTTTCAAGAAAGCCTATTCATTTCCTCCTCAGCAAGGGGAAATGATCTCTGCACCTTATGACAACAGTGGGTAATTTTAATGGATCCGTCAGAGGCGCTTTCACGGTTTCAGGCCTGCGCTCCGTGAAGGTGCTGGCTTCCTGAGCCCCTGTGACCCGAAGCAACAACATTAGCATCACCTGGCACTTAGCGACGTGGAATCTCAGGCCCCACTCCCGCCCTCCTAAATCAGAAGCTGAATTTTAACAATATCCTCGGGTGATTCAATGGCACAATAACGTTTGAAAAGCATTGCATTTATAGTCATGAAAACTACACCTTGAAACACACTTGATGAAACGGAGCACTTTTTGTGGTTTCCCTGGGACACCCTGAACATGAAGGGAGAAAATGCAACTGATGAGAGGAACAGCTGAGACTGCCGGTGCCGCTGGATACAGATAACACCTTTAATGCTGGAACTATCCTATGTAATAAAACCCTAATAATGTAAATCGACCGAATGGCCGAACGACCAGTTGCTATGATGCGCACTGACCACCAAGGGGCAGACGCTCAACACAGGAGCTGCCCTCTGGTGGTCAGTGCACTCCCACAGGGGGAGCACCGCTCAGCCAGAAGCCGGGCTCATGGCTGGCAAGCGCAGCGGGAGCCTCTCCCGCCTCTGCCGCAGGCGGGCAGTAAGAAGTGAAGGGAACCGCACTCTGAGAGCCCCAAACTGTGAGAGGGATGTCTGATTTCCGGCTTAGGCCTGATCCCCCGGGGGAGGGGGGGATGGGCCTAAGCCAGCAGGCGGACATCCTCCAAGGGTTCCTGGACTGCGGGAGGTCACAGGCCTGGCTGAGGGACACTCTCCACCCTCCAGTGCATGATTTTCATGCACCAGACCTCTAGTACTGAAATAAACACCATCACTGGTGTCAGCTGCCATCATACCACAATGCCTTAGAAAGGAGACCCTTAAATATAACTTTAGAAATATCCACGGAGGTTTCATTCTGATATACTACTGGTGGAGTGTAAATAGTTAAGACTTCATTTTAGGGGAATTTGGACTTTAAAATGTTCATAGCCCAGGCTCAAAAATTTCACATTTAGACATTTAGTTTAAAGGAACAAGGCTTCCTAAAACATTGCACCACAGTTATTATTATGTAGAGTAGCTTGTATTTGAAAACAAGCAAATGCCTAACGGGAGGGAGTAGGCTGAATAAAGGGTGGCACATTCCTAAGGTAGAGAGTACCATGCATCTTTGAAAACATTATGAAATGTCTACACAAGAAAGCTATTCATAACATGTGACTCAGGAACAAAAGCAGGTTGTAAGCAGTATGATCCCGCTTCTGTGAAATCACATTCCTATGTGCCATTTATCTTTTGCTGAAGCAGTGAACACAATGCTATTTTTTTTTAAAAAAACAAAACACCACACACACAAATGCGTTCTTTGCATTGGACTAGGCACCAGAAAAAAGGGAGAGGGTAGACCTGCACACGAACACACTGACTTGCCTCACAGGAGAGCATTTGGGCTGTTTTATTACAAGGCCTTCCAACAAAACAAAATGAGAACAAGTGGAGAGGCTCATATTCTAGAAGCCATGTATCTGAGGTCCTAATGTGTGTTTATAACCAAAAGGTGGTACCACAGACACAGTGGCAGCATCAAGCCACACTGCAGTCAGCATGCAAGTGGCCAACGCCACGCAAAGCACATCCCGTCCACCTGTGTGGTACACCCTTGCTTTTCCTCCTCCAACTCTGCTTAGCGGGGCCATCATCCTGGGGAAATGGACCTCTTAATTAGGGGCCATGATATGCACTTTTGAGGTAGAATGAAGTGGTATTTATCATCATCATCATTATTACTATTATTATTATACTGAATAACAGTGTGTCATATTTCTTTACATACTTTACTACACGCCAAATGCAAGGGTGTGTTCAAATCCTTGTCCTTCACAGACAGGTCAGCCTGGGCGCTGTTCACCAGAATGTCTATAAAAAAAAACAAAAGAAAGCTACTCAGACTACATGCCAATTAATGCACTTTAAAGAAGTTACTACAGAAACAATAACAGATCTCAATGAGTGCAGCTCACATAATCCTATTTCATGTGTTTAAGAAAAAAAGGAACCATTTATGGCCACGATTGTTCTAGCCAAATCCAAGGCCTGTCGGCATCCATTGTTTGACAGCTTTATCCCCAGGTACAATGACTCTGTGTTACCTCTGGTTTCTCAACGTCAAGAGATTTCCCTGCTGAGAGGTTGGCTCACTTGGATCAGGCCCACCGAGCAGCCAGTAACGGGACTGTGGACAATGAACAAGTGGAGCCGGTGGCTTAGGTGAAATGTTGGTCTTTTTATGGGTATATAGCAAGAGACTAACGGCTTTTTGCTTGCCCTTGCCGTTGGTGCTGGACAGGCACGGATGGGCAGTCCCCCCTCGGGCACGTACCCACGGCGCCCGCCTGCCCGTTCTCCGCGGCCATCATCAGCGCCGTCTTGCCCGCGTCGTCGGCCGCGTTCACCTGGGCGCTGTGTCTCAGCAGCAGCTGCAGGCACTCCACGTGGTCCGCAAAGGCTGCGGCGTGCAGCGGCGTCCTGGCGGCGGAACGAGCGGCGTTAGCTTCCTGGGAACCTCACCCCCGCGCTCCGTGCACGCCAGAGAAACACGGCAGGTCACGGAGATGATCACCAGGCCCCTCGGCAGGGTCATCAATGCAGGGAGGAGGGGGTGAGCTGGTGGCCCTGATCATGAAATTAGCATCTTTGTTGACCGCTTTAATCTTGAGTCCCAGTGGCTTTTCTCTCCCCTTGGATAAAGATACTTTCAAAATTACACCTTAAATTTGTAGATCACTGGCTATTTTTCTAAAAAGCCCACGTCATCTAATGTGAATGATTTTTTGGGGAGGACAACCTGGCATTACTTGTCAACTTTAAAAACTACTGGCCTTTTAACCACTTCTAGGGTTTTATCTCCTAGATACACTTGGGTCATAGGACCAGGCACATATGAACTGCACCACCTTTTGAGATAGCAAAGTACTGGAAATAACCTAAATATTCTTCCATAGCGGGTAGGCTGATTAAGTTATAATATATCCATTCAGATGAATAATATTCAGCCTTAAAAAGAATACAGTAAATCTAAGGGTTTTAGTATTTGGGAAGATCTCCAAGATGTACTAAAAGCAGAGCATTGCTATCGAGTGCTCCATTTGCACAGAAGGGATATGAGCACATACATTTTACAGATGTTTGTAGCTGTGCACAGACAATATGTGAGGGACTATCCACCTTTGGAAAGGACAGTTTCTAGTGGCTTCCTCCGTGGCAGAGGCTGGGGCTGCTGCGTCGAGGAGGAAAACTTGTTTTAAGTATATATCCTTTACAATGCTTAATTTAAAAAACATGCTTACATATCACTTTTCCATTTAAAAACTAAATAAGAGATGTTTGGCCCTCTGCAACCACAGGGCAGAGGCTGGGATGCGTGGGGAGGAGAGGCATGCTGTCCTGGGTTACCCACCTGCCTTTGTCGTCCCTGCAATTGACAATGCTGGAATCGATGGCCCCCAGCAGCAGTGACGCACAATTCTCATGGTCATTTATTCTAAAACGAAAGCAGCATTAAAAATCTCACCACTTAAAAAGTTATATGTCCCCTCCTAGTCCATCTTCCCAGGCACTGTATACTTAACAATCTGACGGTGGTTGTTTTTTAAGTCTGATGCAAATATCTGTGGCCTATGTTCTGGTAAAACGTTTAAAGAAGACCATTTAGGTCAGTGATGGCGAACCTTTTGAGCTCTGCGTGTCAGCGTTTTGAAAAACCCTAACTTAACTCTGGTGCCGTGTCACCTATAGAAATTTTTTGATCTTTGCAACCATAGTAAAACAAAGACTTATATTTTTGATATTTACTTTATATATTTAAATGCCATTTAACAAAGAAAAATCAACCCCAAAAATGAGTTCACGTGTCGCCTCTGACACGCGTGTCATAGGTTCGCCATCACTGATTTAGGTGATATAAACGAACTTTATTTAACACTTCCTGAAGCGGGCAGTCTCCACTCTGAAGATTTTGGAGAATCGCCTGCTCCAAGAAGTGTTAAAGCCTGTTTATCTGACCTAAGTTGCCTCCTTTGCTTGTCTGAACAGCTGTGGCGAGGAGGGTAGGATCTGAAGCTGAAGGTCTTGGGAGGAGAAGCTCAGGAGGGCACCCTCTTGACTCCGAGTTCACAGGGAGCCGTGGGTTAGTCACTCTGGGATTTGAGCTCCACTCTCTCACAGATCCAAACAAATTATATCCAAATTTTTAAAGGAAAGAGGTTTATTAAGGTTCCTGGAAAGGTCCCGGGACAGTTATACTAAGAGTCCACAGCCAGGGACAGCTGCTAACACACTAACAAGGACTCCGAGAAATCAATTAAGACAAGAAATTGTGAGCAACGACACCTCAAAATCTAAGTGGGCACAACTCGGAACAAAATAGGTCCAGAGACATAGAAGCTTAGATTGTGGAATCTCAGAAGGAAGGCGGGGAAGGGTGGGGGGTGGGAGGTGATCAACCAAAGACCTTGTCTGCATGTATGCACAACCCATGGTCACAGACAATAGGGTGGTGAAGGCCTGGGGTGGGGGGTGGGGAGTGGGCTAGCAGAGGTCAATGGTGGAAGGAGGGGGACATATGTAATACTTCAACAATAAAGATTTAAAATAATAATAGTAAAGCCTTTAGGGTGTCTGCCACTATAAAAAAACAAACAAAAACAAAAAAACCTTGTGAGAGAAATAATAGGCCTATTGTTCATGGAATTGTGGAAGCCAAAGCTGAAAAACTGGAGAGCAAGGTGGAGCGCTTCAAAGCTGTTAGAGAGCGCTGGCCACTCACATCACCTGTGCCAGGGCCAGCTGGTCAGGGAGCAGGCTGGATCGGCACTAGGTCACCCACCAACCTCAAGAAAGTGTCCACCTGGGTGCCCATGACCCAGCAGGCTGACAGGGAAGTCTGACTTACAGTCCCTGTACTCTCTGGACAATGGTTCACACATTGAGATTGGAGCAAAAATTACACATAAAAAAACCTTACAGCATACGAAGAAAGGGAATTACAATACATGAAAAGTCTTCCTGGTAGAAAATGTCTTTCTAATCATTCGCAGGCATATTTTTAGAATTTGGCTGCAGGTGTGAAGTATACCTGAGGCGTATGGGGTGTCAGGCGCCCCTCAGGCCACCTCTTCATGCAGTTTCTCTAAGGTGGCATGTGAGCCACCTTGGAGCCACGGCATTTCACAGAAATCTCCTGGAAATCATTAACATTAGGAACCACACTTCGCTCTCAGACCTATTTGCCTTTAGCAGCAAAATGGAATACATTGGTCTTATCTGTAATGTGAAAGCCTTTTCCTTTCTTAAAGGGCAATTTTTCTACGTGTCGTTGAAGGAATTAAAGCAGCACCATTGACTTCTGGCATCTCTACTTACATCGCACAGTGCAGTGGAGTAAAGGGATTGCCGATAAATTCGCGAAAACATTTCTGCTCCAAAAGTACCTCTATACAGTTTTCATTACCTGCAAGGAAGCAAAAGAATTTAGGAAGTTTCCAAGAGAGAAATTTTGTTCAACACAATCAATTTTTTTTTGTTACTAAGAACTGAATTCTGGCTTATGCATTTTTCTGAATCGGCTGAATGCTCAACCTCCATGGAATAAAATTCACAAAATGCCAACATGTTATTGACTATGCTCACAGGAGTTCTGAGACATAATGAACAAATAAGACAATGAAAGCCATATGGTCTGATGGAGAGAACGAGATGGAGAAGGGACCTCATTTGCAAGCAGAATCGATTCTATGTTATGCTCAGCTCTTGATTGGTAGACATCTAACACATCTCAGTTTGCCTATATTTACAACAGGCAATTTCCCCTTCACCCATCTGAGTAAATTCACTTATAATTATGGACCCCAGTGAAGGGGAGAAGATGTGATTGATAGAAAATAGCAGATGAAAGGGTAAAATGCTGAGTGTAAAATACTGTATAAGTGTTTAAAATGGCACCAAGACCAGCTCCTGGCAAACAATGTGTACCCAATAAGTATTTTTAAAAAAATAAGTAGAGGAATGAATGTGAGGAATTAGTTTCAACAAAATGACAAGTAGTTTCCAAATCAACTGCATTTAAGTTAAGGCCTCAGCTCTGTTGGCTTCCTTGTCACGTGATCCAAAGCAACTCTCTTGGGATCTGTGAGTCCCAATTTCTCATAGATAAAAAATCAGATGAGGAAACTTGCCCTACCGATGTCACAGGATGATGGGAGCTTATGGATAAAGGACCTGAATGTGGTCTGTGAAGGGATGGACAGCTATTAATGCCAAACTATGTGGCTTTGGAATACAGATTGTTGTCCTGGAACCTCCTGTTGGCTGAACTCAGCTCTCTCATGATCTACCTCAGAATGACGAAGATCAGACAATTTTTGGTATTAAAACACAACCTAAACCTTTCTTTTACCTATAAAGAGAAAAAGGGACACTGCTGGAAGGAGGGTTAAAAACATATAAAGTAATGAATATAAAAATCCCCTAACTTTATGTAAGTTACACTGTTTAGCTTTCCACCTATACCCAACCCTCCCTTAAACACTTCACACCCTCTATTAGTATGAATCCCATCCTCCCCCCCCAGGATCTACTTAGGGAAGCATCTACACACACCACTCTTTGGGACTCTATGAACCCCAACCTAAGGGTCTGTGTAGATAGGACTGGGCATCCTTGAGTGACTTTCGGTGTTTCACAGTGCTCGGTGAAGGGGATTCTGGGAAGATGGGAGCTTGACCCTCACCTCAGCCCGGGAGGGAGACTGCACTGGAACTGCTTAGGGCGGGACTACTCCCCTCCCCTGCTTGCACCTGGCGAGGCCTCAGAACAGAGCCCTGCCACCCCCCTTCCCCTCATCTCAGGGGAGAGGATGTGGTCGGTGAGTTTGCCACCTGCCATAAGACCAACACTCTGACTGCGCCTTCCCCTTCCTGCCAGAGAGATCTCCGGGTTTGACCCAGATGGGGCTTAGGGGGCCCTCAGCCACTGGTAAGTAAGGAAACCCAATCCTCCAGTAGCAGGGAGGGACCAAGCCAAGTTGAGAAAGTAGAAAATTTGGCTCTTCCTGGTCAGAGCCAATGACGAAAGAGGACTGTAATGAAAATGAAATGTTGTAAATTAGAGCACCCCATAGTTTCTGAGTGAAAATGTTTTTAAAATATATTTTTATTTATTTCAGACTGGAAGGGAGCGGGAGAGAGAGATAGAAACATCAATGATGAGAGAGAACTACTGATCAGCTGCCTCCTGCATGCCCCCTACTGGGGATCAAGCCCCCAACCTAGGCATGTGCCCTTGACCGTGGGACCCTTCAGTCTGCAGGCCAATGATCTATCCACCGAGCCAAACCGTCTAGGTGAAAATTTTAATATGAGAATTGCAAATGGAAAAATAAAATTATAGAAACAGAGTAGAAAATATATGGGAAAATATCCATATAAACTTACAGGTGGGAGACCTTACGCAGGACTGGAAACCTAGATCCCAGCAAATAAAAATATGACGGACTCAACTACACAAACGTTCAAAATTTCTGCATGGAAAATGACATCATAAACAAAGACCAGAGACAAATGACAGGCTGAGAGAAAACACTGGCAGCTCATAGCACATGCAGGGAGGATTCCTATCTCTATGACAAGGCACTCCAGCAAACGCATGAGGAAAGATAAAACTCATTAAAAATAAGCAATAGATGGAAAAGGTCATTTCCAGAAGACGAAATACCAATAAATAAACACACTGTTAGACAGGGAAACACAAACCAAAGTAATGAGATAACCTTTTCTGCCCTTCACACTCACAAAAAGGAAAAAGATGCTATCTTCCTGGGCTGGCAAAAGCTTGGAGGAAATATAGGTCTTATACACGTCTGGGGGAGTAATAAATTACACCCTTCTTGCAAAGTAACATGGTGTAATTTATTAAAGTTAAAAAACACACATGTCCTCATCAATAGTTTCCCTTCTGGAAACTTATCGGACAGAATTAAGGTACATGCTACTAATAGACACACACCAAAGCCTCGTTTTAAAAGGGAAAAACCTGAAAACTATCCGAATGTCCATCCCCAGGGACCCGGTTGAATAAAAAATAGATTGTGATACACACACACCTACATTGATTTATCTGCTCTGCAATATACTAAGGAGATCAATCATTATCGATACTCAATAACTTGCAGGATATCTGCGATAGAATGTGTATAGAAGTAGATGTGGACAAAACTGACTCCCCGCCTGGGTCCCGGATTTCTCTTCTGCGGTGACCTTCGATCAGCTTCACTGAGCAAGCCTATCAGAGCCTTGTAGTTGATGATTATCAGTGTTCCATAAAACCTACCATAAATGTTTTTGTTAGTAACCGCCAGAATGCCATGGCACCCAGAATAAATATTAACCTGGTGATAGGATCCATTATGAACCATCTTCCATCGCAAGACCACCAGGAGGTATGGCCCCTGGTGCCACTGCATTCTTTTTTTAAAAAAATGTTTTTGTTGAATTTAGAGAGAGGAAGGGAGAGGGATAGAGAGAGAGAAACATCGGTGGGAGAAAAGCATTTATTGGCTGCCTCCTGCACGTCCTCCACAAGGGTGTGAGCCTGCAACCAGAGCATGTGCACTGACCAAGAATCGAACCAGTGACCTCCTGGTTCACTGAGCCACACCGGCTGGGCACTACTGCACTCACTGACTGCGTTCTTTGTCCCTTTGTCTTGTCCATCATTAGTACCTGAGTTACACCATAAAAAAGTACTGTAACAGACGTCTCTTAGCGGAGAATCATCTGTGCAGAGTGCTGGGTTGCCTGTCCGCTCTGACCCTACCTCCCTGCAAGGAAATGATCCTGTAATCCTTTCTGTTACAGTCTATGGAGTTGTTGCCTACATCGTTTTTCGTCTGCAGACATCTTCTTGTTCAGGTGGCCATTATACCTGTGCCCCACCATGTTAAATAAACAATAGCAAAAAAGAAAGTTATAGAATGATAGTTGTTCTATGATTCTAGTTTAAAAAAACAGATGCACATACATTTGTATTTATATCCTCGAGGGGAAAGTATTAAAGGTACACACCAACTTACATCAGAAAGCAAGTTTGGAAATGGAGACTTAATTCTACCTTAGACATATCAATATTTTTGAAATTTACGATGAGCTTGCATTTCTTTTTTACTCAAATAAGTGAAATAAGAAATGTTAGATCTTCTGAATTATAAGTGCGACAAAATAAATGGGGGGAAATGAGATATAAAAGAGGAAATGCCCAAAGACAAATCAATCATCTAGAAGTCTGACTGGT
Source organism: Myotis nattereri (assembly GCF_964212035.1). Taxonomy (NCBI): domain Eukaryota; kingdom Metazoa; phylum Chordata; class Mammalia; order Chiroptera; family Vespertilionidae; genus Myotis; species Myotis nattereri. The sequence continues at coordinate 6,602,206 of NC_138082.1, forward strand.
AGTCAACCGTAACAGGTCTTAGCTGTGTTATTTTAATTCATTGTAGGGTCCCTGGTTATATCATGTAGCATCAGAAACCTTCATTAAAACTGGATATTCATTCATTAGAAGTCCTGATTATGAGTTTTATGTTATTAATTAGCAAAAAGGGAGAAAGCGAATTTTTATTCCATTGAGGCATCATAGTAGCCAGGAAGGGCAACATACTTAAAAAAAACAACAACAGAAAAAAGGTGTCTCCGATGCAGAAAGATTGGAAATCAAGGTTGACAGCGTTGTGCTGCTTTCCCTCCCCTGAGATCCCAGTGGCGCCGGGTTCAGAGGGAACCCACTGGACTCAGTCGCACGGCAGTCCACTCACCGTTGTAGCAAGCCCAGTGCAGCGGCGTGTAGCCCTGGTTGTCCTTGAAAGAGCAGTCTTCCTCCGACAGGGCCATCTGCAGCAGCTCGCTCAGCCACGTGGCGTGGCCGCGGGCCGCGGCGTAGTGCAAGGGGGTCCTCCCTCTGGCATCTTTGCAGAGAATTGAGACTTCTTCCTCCAGCAGCATTTGCACACATTCCTCATGACCCGACATGATCTAATCGATTGCATTGAAAACACAACACAAAAGTCAGAAGGGCAGCCGGCTCGGGACGTGAAGCAGGCGGCTGAGTGAGGCTGGGCTCAGAGTCAGAGGACATGCGTGCCCGGGCCTCACGGGAGGACAGCCCAGCCAGATTCATAGCAGAAAAGTCTGTGTGGACATCAGCCTGTGGGAAACATCTAGACTCTCCAGACATAACCATGAAAGGTACTACGATATAGTGGAACACATGAGCGTTAGAATCAGGAAGGTGTGAGCTAAATCCTGGCTTCCCCTGGTACAGCTTGGACAAGTCAATTCAGCTCTCTGTCTCGTTTCATTTACCTGTACCTGGGGATAGTCATAAGGACCCCACAGGTTGTTGTGAGGACTGACGAGATAAGGTACGTAACGACCCCAGCCTGTTGCATGGCCCACAGGAAGTCCCCAAGAAATAAGGACGAGGATAATCACTTCAACCACTGAGAGTTCCTCTCCTGTTCACCGACCATGGCGGTTGGCACCAGCCCCAAAGAGCACTTTTATTTCTGCTTCTGTTTGATTTCGTTTCCTCGGCATGCTTTAAAAAACAACTCAGCAGATGTATACAAAGAAATGTCACAGGATACATACTTCAGGCGGGGAATGGGTCAACAGTCAGACATAGCATGGCTACTCAACACTAAGCAATCACTGGAATAAATTATGGCATCTGCATACAATGGACCATTAAAAATGATAGAGCAGGAAAATATTTACTGACATGGAAAAGGTCCTTGATATTCTAAAAGAAAAAAAGTAGGTTCCAAATAGTATCTTCAGTATTCTCTTTTTAAATTTTTTTAAAAAATAAATCTGCCCTGACCGGTTTGGCTCAGTGGATAGAGCGTCGGCCTGCAGACTCAAGGATCCCACGTTTGATTCTAGTCAAGGGCATGTACCTTGGTTGTGGGCACATCCCCAGTAGGGAGTGTGCAGCAGGCAGCTGATCGATGTTTCTCTCTCATTGATGTTTCTAACTCCCTATCCCTCTCCCTTCCTCTCTGTAAAAAATCAATAAATATATTTAAAAAAATAAATCTATATACAGTGAAGAAGATTTGGTATATAAACCAAAAAAATGGTTATCTCCAGGAGGTAGGATTACTAGTGATTGTAACTGTCTTCTCTGTGCTTTGAAAAAATACTTTGCAAATTTTCTATGCTGTGCAAGTATTTTGTCATCTGAAAGTAGAAGTAATTCTACCAACAGCAGGAGTTCGTGGTTCTGTTATCACAATCGACCATGAAATCGCAAAAGCAGGACCTCAGAGTACCTGCCACTATTTTACTTTTGCAAAAGATTTTATAATTTCTTTTAGGCCGATTGAGGTTCATTGGTTATCCGAGGAAAAAATCTTTTCACTAAAAACTCATATGGGAAGTAAAGAGGAAGTGTTCTCATTACACGATGGCTTGACTGCGGCTGAGGAAGACGTACGTACCCCTCTGTGCAAAGCTGTGCATCCCATGATGTCAACAGCATCTACATTTGCTTCCTTTTCAAGTAACAATGAGACAGCATCAATGTGTCCATATGCAACTGCAAGCATCAGTGGGGTTCTAGGAGAGAGATAGATTGGCTTTTTAGAAGAAAATTAAAACAAAATACTCATTACTTCCAGTGGGAGGAACTCCTTCTCTTTGTCACTCTGTCTGCGTCTGTCTCCATCTCTCTCTCTCTCTCTCTCTCTCTCTCTCTCTCTCTCTCTCTATATATATATATATATATATATATATATATATATATATATATATATAAACTAGTATATATGTCTCTCTCTGCCTCTGGCATCTAATGGCCACCTGGAATGGTGTCAGTGGGATGACTGATGTGGGTGGGCCGGGAAAGGCTCCTTCTCAGGATGGTCACTGTGATCCCATCATTTCCAGAAGCATTTCGAAATATCAACTGAGCAGGGAGCGCGTGCGTGAAGGAGACCCTCTCGCTCCTATCGGAGTAGTTCGACCTTCACAGAGTTCTGCGTTGGCATTTGCTCAATATTTCACTTGACCAGAGCTTGCTGCCTTCCAGACAAGCCTGGCCAACACAGAGGAAAGAGCAGAGAGCTGGGGCCCAGGAGCGGCATCCTAGCTCCCACTTCGACACTGACTCACATGCCGGGGGTGAGGCACTCGTGCTGGCTCCGCCTTTCCTCTCTGTAAGAAGACTGGGGCAGGAACAGGCCATCAGGTGGGAAGGACTTGGGAAAAACAAACCCAAGGAAGGAGGCAAATATGAAGGATTTTTATGATGGAGATAACTTCTTGAGGCCATTGCCATTGTTAATGTGAACATGAAAATGTAGCAGCTTCAAAAGAGGGTAAAATGGGGAGGAAGAAGGAGCCAAGGAGGACTATTTTTCAAAGGCCAGGCTATGTGGCCCTAGGTGTACGAAGCTGGCGCTTTTTCATCAACACACACTCACACATACACACGCACACACACACACATACACACATACACACACACATATACACACACACGCACACACACATACACACATATACACATACATGCACATATATACACATATACACACATACGCACACATACACACACATATACACACATGCACACACACACACACACTGCACTTAGACTCTCCTAAGTCCCGTGGTGACATTCTTTAGAGTTAATAGAGCTACTGTAATCATCATAAGCTGCGTCTTTTTCCATATGAGCAACCGTAGCCCTACTTTTGCCCGTCCCTGCATATACTCTGACACGAAGCTACCTCATTAGTCCAGGGTCCTCAGCCAGTGAATTTCACCCAAACATGTACCCCCCAACCTCACGCTCAGCAGTCAGCCCTCCCAGCGGCTAAACCAACCAACCATCACCCACCGTGACTGACATGAGCCGCCGGCCCGGCCCGGCCCAGGGCGACACTTACTGTCCTTTGGCATCTTTCACGTCAACCACTTCCGGGTTGTCTGCGATTTCTAGTAACAGCCGCAAACACAGGGTGTGGCCATTAATCACTGGAAGAGAGAACGGCATTCTGTTCACAGACCCACGCGATCACACACAGCCCTCCCGAGCGAAGTCTGCTTGGGCTTCAGTCTGCTGTCCCCACATTCCAGGTCATACCAGCTGCCGGCTCAGTGAGCCCCGAGGCTGACTTCACTCATCCATCTTCTCCGCTCTCCCCAGCGGGCCCTGGTCCTTACCGAACTGGTCCCTGCTTCATGCCCTGAGGGTTATTTCCCTTACACATGATGTCCTTTTTTTCAAATCTCTTTTTTTCATTTCTCCCCGCTTCCCAGTTGCTTTTGCTCTTCTGAGAGAGTCACACAATAGTACTATGTAATCCGGTGTCCTGCCTGCCGTCAGACCTTTTTAGAAAGCAGGAAGAGAGGACAGGAGAGGGGAGTGGAGGGGAGAGAGGGGAGCAGGAATACGATGGAAGGAGGGGATAGGGAGGAGGTGAAGCAGAGGAGAGGCGAGAAGAGGAAGGGAGAGAGCGAACAGGTCCTGCTAATATTCCCTCCGTCACTGTACATTCTGCAGGCATCCAAGTAACCGTCCTGATTGACGCGCAGTGACTGAGAGCAAACCCTCAGGCCGGGGAGGTGTACAGGGGCTGCCCACTCACTGCTCGTTGATTGACAGCCTGGATGGGCTGCCTGCAGGGACACCTCTGTCCCAGAGTTCCTCAAACCACAGCCTGACAGTGTCTCATGCATGCAGGGGTAAGGGCGGGGGGGTGGGGCTCTCCATCAGCCTCACACTCCAGGTCCCCTGGCCTCCCTTCCCCTCCCCTCCCTTCCCCTGCAGAGGTCTCCTCTCCACTTCCCAGGTGCTGCGGGTCCTCACCCCTATTCACCAGCGGTCACAGCGAGGGCTGGCAATGGGCAAGAGACACAGCCAGGACACTGCTGCTGGCCTGGACCAGCTCAGGCACATCACATGACACCCTATGACAGGGGCAGAAATAGAATATTGGGGACCAGCTGTAATTGTAAGAAATATGAATCATGCCCTGTTCACCGGGATTGGTTTGTTCTGATGAAAGAGGGCATATTCTAACCTGGCTGGAGGTGCACGTGGGACCTGGGAGCTCACCTGGAAATGCAGCCCCCTCCCCATCGGGAGCGGCCTGTTGTCATGGGAAGAGGAACAGCCTTGTTGCAGAAACCAGAGCTGCCAGCCCTGTGAAGACCCCCAGCCTGTGCGTGCCTTGCCGCAGGCCTTTGCAAATCTCCAGCCATTGTTACCTGCAAACTGCCCATTTGGCACACCCTTTTGCCTACTTCCCCATGTAAGCTTTGTCCTTTTACCCAATATAAGCAGCTGGTTTTAGGGGGGGAGGGGAAGGCAGATTTTTGTGGATGACCTGCTGCTCCCCATGCTGCCGGCAGTATTGGAATAAATGCTCATATATGATGCAGCCCTGTCTCTGCTTCCTTGGCTCAAGCAGGGACAGGCAGCCTGGACCCCTTGCTGGTTACACTTATGCGCACCAGGCGCGATGCTTCCTGCGGGTGGGTGCTTCGGGTGCTGGGAGGCAGCCTCCCAGGAGGACAGTCGGGGCGGGAGCAGCTCCCCCCTGCAGCTTGTTGGATGCCACCCACAGCCTCACACAGACATGGCTTCCACTCGGGGAGTAGGCTGAGGACAAGCAATGTGTACGTTTTCCATCGTGACCTTCTCTCCTCTCTGAACGGTGAGGACACTGCAGCATGCATTGCATTTGCCTCCATATGGATGCGGAGAGAGAAGGGAATAGATGTAGATGCAGCTACGTTAGGTTAATGAGGGCTCTTGGAAGAGCTGCACTTTACAGTCCTTTTATCGAATGCCAGTCAGGAGAGAATGCTAATTCAATGACACGTTTTTCAGGGACAATGCATATTAGAATGAGCTCACGTTCATCGACACCACTCAGCTGAGACACAGGAATAACGCCCCCCACATTCTGTGGACCGCTGCTCTCGGCTGATTCTCAGGTACATTTCTGTACCTCAGGAGGAAATCTGGGGACTGGAACACAGGCATTGTATTGTGGTTGCCGTTGGGTTTTCTTTGTTTTAGTAGTTCATTCAACCTGTTACACGGTACCGCCTGTAGGCGAGCAGTTTACTGTATGCTTAAAAGGAAAGGATGGGCAGAGGACTGGGAGCTAAATGCTAAGGCAATGGGTCCCCAACGCAGAGGGAGGGTCAGGGGAGTGTGACTGATGCCTCCTTCTTCATCAACTTGACCTCCTTTACAGGCTCCAAGGATATTTGGTTTTTGGCTAAACAGAAAAAGGGAAAAATCATCTAAGTTCCTATCACTGAGCCAGTGTGTTGCAAAGCAAACCAATATCCACAGTAGTGTGTGTTGTTGTGTTTTTTTTTTTGGGGGGGGGGGGGCGTGTACTGCTTTTTGGATTGAGCCAATAGCCCTCAGGTAAGTATAAGGCCCCCTTCGTGGAAAAGTGCAGCCAAAGCGGAATTCCTGTTGGCTCCCCACACTCTCCATTTCCCCAATGGCTAACATCTCCTTGGCTGTGCGGGGGCCAAGTCCAGCTTTGTCTTAGGCTAGCCCCGCCTCCGCTGCTCAAAGGCCGCAACTGCCATTGCAACTAGCTGCGCCCAAACCTCTGACATCCGTTCTGGCTCCTGCTCCTCACAGAATTCCCAGGATTTGAAACAACAACAACAAAAAGTTGGCCTTTCAAATGAGTTGGAAGAGATTCAGGGTAAGCAGATTCTGGAAGCACGGGCTAAAGCTTGCACGAGCAGACATGTTGTGGAGAACAGAGTCGAATGACAGCCTGTGTTGCCCAATGAATGACTTGAGGGACATCCAAAAGGAGTGAGTCGGCTTGACCACGAGGGGGCTCCATTGGACCATAACCTATACAGTGGCAAATGAGTGACCATGGTTATTTTTCATGGTTCACTGTTTACAAGAGTGATTCTCCACAATGAAAAGAGGCCCTCTGTCGTTGTCAGGGAGTACCTGGTAACTAAGGCAGGGTGCTTGCCTTAAGAGTAGGCAACCAATATTTTAAAAGAACTAAATTTGAACTTTAGAATAATGCCAAGGATGCCTAGAATATCAAACTGTATAATGCTTTACAACAATACCAAAAAAACTGAATGTGGGTAAAATAAGAACTGCAATTTAACCAACCACTGCTGACCTCATGACTGAAGTTTTTTCCCCCAGGAATAATTGTTTCCAGGTAATTAGGCAACAGCCATGTTTTGTGTTTTTTTTTCTACTCCATATTGTTTTTCTTCAGTGGTTTGGAAATTCAGGGTTGTAGGTGGAAATTCTTCTACAAAGTCTAACATTCTGATAAAATTTTCCCAACAAGATCATTAAATCTACTGGAAAACCATCTTCACTCTTTGCTTCTTCAAGACACTCATTTAATGGTATAAGACAGTTATTTCTCATCATAAGACAATATTTATGACCCTGATCAAAGGCAGATATCAGTGAATCCCTGACTCCAAAGGCATATATGCCCTCACTGAGCTAGAGGCTCTCCCCATCACTTTATATCTGTGTGTACCTCTAGCAGGGTCCTGATACAGTTTGATTGTATGTGTATTAGAGAAAAATCCCAGAAAAAGACAATTAGTTCCTTTTTGATATCTACATGCACATTTTAAGAGTCTCTTTTTACACCCGATGCACCAAGAATCAGAGCAAAAGCTCAGAGGCCTCATTTAGGCTGGCAGAACGCTGCGCTGATTAGTCCGCTGTCTGATGACTCCTTTTATGAAACAGCCCTGAAATGTCATGAATTTCCCACTTTAAAATGCTGTGTGATTTTGTTCTATGTGACTTATCTGAAGGTCACAGTAGGCCTTGCCCTTTTTCAGAGCATTTTGTGATGACTATTGGCCAAAGGCTCTGCACTCTCTTTTGAGTTAAGACCAGACGGAGCACGGAGGATTATTAGAGCTGGATTTACAGTGTTGTACTCTGTATGATACTGTAGTAATGCACACATATCATTCCACATTTGTCCTAACTCATGGGACACACAACAGCAAGAGTGAACCCTAATGGAAACTATGGACTTGGGATGGGGAGGAGGTGTCGGTGTAGGCTCATCAATTGTAATGTATGTACCACTCTCCTGGGACGATGCTAATGGGAGAGGCTATGCAGAGGGCGGCAGGAGGTGGGTGGGAAGTCTCTGTGCCTTCCTCTCAATTTTGCTGTGAACCTAAAACTGCTCTAAAAAAATACATCTTTAAAGGAGATGCCAGGGCCCATCTGGCCAGAGAACACCGATCACCTCCACGTGGATGGGAAGCCAAGGGTTTTGGAAGAGTGTAGGCATGCCTGATGCAGAAAGAAAATGTTTTAAAAGTTGGGATGGAAGAAGATGGCGCCAACCTTTTACTCAGCTTACGAGTCGGCCGCAAAAACGCTAACCATTCTCTGGGCGAGACCCACCTGAGGCGTGAAGTGGGGTCCTTTTGGTGACATCGTCTTTCACGAAGATGGACGCGCCCTGGTTGATCAGCGCTTCCACGCATTCCGTGTGGCCCTTGAAGGCAGCCAGGTCCAGAGCGGTGCGGCCCTTCTCGTCCCGGATGTCCAGGTCCACCAGGGACTGCAGGAGCACTTCCAGGGCCTGGTGGTGCCCATTGTAGGCCTGCAGAGGGGAAGCCAGTGACACGAGTGCTTGCTCGCCTCGGACCCCACCGCTCCCCCAGTGAGGGTGCGGCCTCCAAGGTCACAGACAGAGGCCACCCCAAGGAGCACGTCAGACAGACACTCGGGATAAAGCAAAACACAGGAAACCAGCCTTAACCGGTTTGGCTCAGTGGACAGAGCGTCAGCCTGCGGACTGAAGGGTCCCAGGTTCGATTCTGGTCAATGGCATGTACCTTGGTTGTGGGCATATCCCCAGTAGGGGGTGTGCAGGAGGCAGCTGATGGATGTTTCTCTCTCATCGATGTTTCTAACTCTCTATCCCTCTCCTTCCTCTCTGTAAAAAAAAATCAATAAAATACATTTTTAAAAAACCAACCAAACAAACAAAAAAACAGGAAACCAAACAATTAGATTGAAAAATCAAAATGCATGAAACTCACAGCTATGTATGAATTTCTTCGTGCCCTTTCTCTTTTGTCAAATAATCTGCCCCAGAGGCACCGAATGTATTAATGGATTCATGTATTTGTATCTATCGATCTACTCTCCCAATGCAAACCAGCAGCTGAATGAATTAATATATGCTTATATCTGCCAGTTCAGGCTAACCATACTGACATGATCCGATTTTTTTTTTCCTCCGGGAGATTATTCTGTTAAACCTGGAGCAAAAGGTTACCAAAAACATGTGGTCTTCATAATTCCACAGAGGCGTACAGACCTTGTTGTGGTTGAATATTTTCATTTCTAGCCACGTGACCCTGGGTGAGTTTCTTAATTTCACTTAGTTTGTTTCCTTGTCTATAAAAGGAGAGCAATAAAAGGTGCCTCACAGGGAGGATTAAAAAAAAAAGAGATAAAATCGCACAGGCTTTGCATCATGCCGTGTACACAGTTGATGCTTCCTCCTCTCCCCTTTACTCTCTCCACTGATTACAATGAAAACATAGACAAAAGTGTGGGAAAACGTTCTGTGTAGCAGCGCCAAGTTCTGACTTATTATGAGGCCCTATGCTATGCTAAGAGGAAGAGCCTTCATGCTAAAAAACAAAAGTCTGAAAGCTGATTTTTATTAAGTCTATGAGGTAAAAAGCATCCATGTACACACAAGAGAAAGGACATTGAAATAAAGAACAGAAAAGGTGTAGGAATCCAGAGAGCAGGGACAGGGAGGAGCAGGGAGGTGAGAGACAGGAGGGAAGGCCAGTCCTCGGAGTCCTCAGCCCAAGTCCCCTCTTTGGCCACCGGCACCTCCCATGTTTCTGCCGCGGTGATTACTCAGGCACCATTTATTTGAAAAAGGGCTCAGCGCAGAAAAAGGTTAGTTTCCTTAATATAACAAGAGCTCTTACAAACCATTTTTAAAAACTAGAAAATGTGCAAAGGGCATAAAGAGGCAGCTCACATAAAAAGAAAAGGTCAGTGAACATATGAAAAAAAAAAAGTATATTTTATGGTACTATTTTTTAACTACCAGATTGGCAATGATTAAGTTTGGTCATGTCCTGTATTAGTTAAGAGCGGTGGAAAAAGCAATCTTATACTCTGTTGGCGGGAATATAGATTGGTGTGACATTTGTGGAGAGCAATTTGACAAAACCTATCAAATAAAAAAAAAATATTAAGTTGCAAACACTGCATAGAGCATGACCTCATTTATACAAAAAAGCAAATATATCCAGATATATACACGTCTTTATATGTATACTTCTATAGTTATAGCAAATTTTAGAAGATTAGGAGAGAAACTGTGAACTTCTAGAAACGAAAAGTAAAGTAATGAACATCTGGACATTTTTCACCTTATCTTTTTAAAAATTATTTAAATTGTTTCCTCTGAGTATTTTTTTGAATATATTTTTATTGATTTCAGAGAGGAAGGGAGAGGGAGAGAGAAGGAAATAATCACTGATGTGAGAGAATCATCGATTGGCTGCCTCCTGCATGCCCCCCACTGGGGATCAAGCCTGCAACCCAGGCATGTGACCCTGACTGGAATCTAACCCGGGACCCTTCAGTCCACAGGCTGACGCTCTACCCAATGAACCGAACCGGCCAGGGTGGAATATGTTTTTTAAATAGCACTATTGAAGGCAGTGTGCTGAGCACTCCAGCTATAGCCTCTCATTTAATCGCTGCAAGCATCCTTTTTATAGATGAATAAAACAAACAATGAAACCAGCAACGTTCACTGACTCAACAGCACTTAGCTAGTACATGTCAGAGTTGGGATTTGAAACCCCAAATCTGAGACCACGAAAACCTAGGCTTTCAGGCAACGTCTCATCATTTCCCCCCAGTAATTCCACTGAAGTGACTTTCAGACAAAATACTTTTGTCTCTGCGTGTTCCGGCGCGGAGAGCTGATTAACAGCATCGGACCAGAAACTACACTCCTCCCTGGAAGGCCTGGCGTCGGGGGAAGTGCCCGAACCAGCGATGAAGCAAGGTTTGCGCTCGGGGACGTCCAGGCCGTCGCTCCTACACCGCACGCGGCCTTTCTTGAGACGGAGAACCGAATCCCTGCCCCACCTTGAGGATCTGGACTTGCTGTGCAAACCGTAACTGCAGAGGCTCCCGGGCCTTCAGTCTAAAATCAACTCTGAAGCGACACCTGGACTGAGCCTTTGCTCTGAGCCAGGCAGCGCCTCCTGTAACTGTCACGGCCACCCATGGTCTGAATGCTATCGTGATCCCCACTTGACCCACGAGGACATGGAAGGACAGGGAGATGGGCCAAGCCGCCTGCGGTCACACGGCCTCGCATGGGGAGCTGGGACTCAGAGTACATGGACCCCGAGCCCCGGCTGGGGCCTTGGCATGAGCTGCCATGGAATGGGCGCCACAGGGCCAATGGCTTTGTTTCTTTAGCTTTTTATTACAGGACAATTCCAACTTATGCCAAGAAGATAGGCTGGTGTGATGGATTTCCATGTACCTATCACCTGGTCTCTGCCACCACTGACTCAGGTTAGAGGTGACTCTAAGCAGATGTGGTAACAGAAGCATTGACATCAGGGTGTAAATCCAACCGTCTCACCCAGGGCTGGAGTCTGTGGCTTATTTGAAAACTGACTTTGCATAACACTTCCTCTCACTTTACACTGTAATGGGTGAGGGGGTAAGAGATCCACCGAAGGACTCGTATGCATGCATGTGAGCAAATCCAATGGACACAGACGGGGGGGGGGGGGGGGGGGGGGCGTGGTGAGGTAGGTGAGGGCACATGCTGGGGTGTGGGGGCGGCCAGGGAGAGGTCAATGGGGGGGGGGGGGAAGGAGACTTACGTAATACTTTAAAACAATAAAGAATTTAAATTAAAATAAATAAATAGATTGTAATGGCAGGGCCCAGCCAACTGCGTGGCTCAGTGGTTGAGCGTCAACCTGTGAACTAGGAGGTTAGATTCCTGGTCAGGGCACATGCCTGGGTTGGGGGGCTTGATCCCCAGTGTGGGGCGTGCAGGGGGCAACTGACCAGCGATTCTCTCTCATCATTGATGTTTCTCTCTCTCTCCCCCCCTCCCTCTCTCTTCCTCTCTGAAATCAATAAAAACATTTAAATTGTAATGGCAGCAACTGATTCTGCTCGTGTGGACATCCTGACGTCACACCCGGGGAAAGGACTCCAGTGGGTAACAGGAGGATCTAGTTGCCATTTGCAAATGGTGGACCTTCCGGGCCCATTCCTATTGCGACAAAAACAGCGAACATGTTCACGTCTGTCAGTATGACAGCCTCAGAAAATAGAACCGGCGACTTACAAAGCACATGCATATCTATGAAGCATGACAGCAAACATGTTAGATTTACTAGAGAAGACACAGAGACGGACTCAGGAAGGCAGCCGGTGTGGAGGCATCGCAGGGGCACCACAGGCACACAAGCTGGGTGCTGACGTACGAACTCACCTCCTCCAAGAGGCCCTTTAAACCTCACAGCAATGACTAAACCCATTAGCATGTGTCCAAGCTAAAGAGGCTTAATGTCAAAATAAAACGGAGCGAACCCTGCTGGCAGTTAGAGAAGCCTCAGAATCCCATCCCATACTTCCTTCGATACCAGGAGCTTGAAACGTCCCTTAAAGACAGGATGGTTGTAAGTCCGGATTTACCTATAGAATCCTGGTTTTTGCCTTTAGTCTAGTTCAGCAATTTTCAACCGGTGTGCCACGGCAAGAGTGGTTAAAACATGCACTACCTGATGGCTTAGTCAGGGGCACTGACCTCTTTTCCCTTAGATTGTCAGATAAAAAAATGACAACAGTAAACACAAGAGCCATCCGGTGTGAATCAATCAAACATATACCTATTTTTTGTTGTTGTTGTTAGGCCATAACAAATACAGAGCCCAAAAATACATCTTTTGGTGTGCTGCAGAATTCTAGTGATTAGTTGTGCGTGCCATAAGTTGGAAATCGCTGGCCCTGTTTCCAGCTCCTGCATTTTAGCATACATCTGCATTACAATCCAGAACTGAAGAGACACGGTGACGTGCTAACGTCACAGGCAACAGGAGGGGAGTAATAAAGGTAACTCGGACTAGACCAGAACGTTCATTTATCTTCACACTTCAGAGCTTAGCCCTATGGGATTCTCTTTGATGGTTAATGCATGATTCAGTCTTGAGACAATTATATGGCTTCCGGGGTCTATTGAAAGAGCGGACAACAAAGCTTTAAGCTCTCTGAAAGGGACTCGGTAGTCAGCAGTACGCGATGAAAAGTGTCCTATTCTCCTTACTATTCCCATCATCTTCCACCAGGCGGTCAGTAGGTAATTCCACAAATAATTTCTGAAATAACTAAAGGAGGAAGCAACTCACAAAAGAACAAACACGCTGGTTCAAAAGGCACGTAGTGTGCTGGCTTTCAACAGACAACCCAGCGTAAGCCTTTGCCGCAGGGAACAAACATTTTAAGTCTGTTTCACGAAATTCCTTAAATCTCGGTAGGTAACACATATTTTTAGAACATGATTAATTTCTTTGAACTTTTTCGATGGGAACTGAGGACACCGAGGAGGAAGAAGTTGGGGGTCCTCACAGAATCCACGCGGCCATGGGTCCAGCTGGACCTCTGGGCAGCGGGAGCCCTCATTTGCATAGCCCTGCTTCCTGATTTAATTTTTTCAAGTGGCTGAAAATGCCCATGAACTCCCTGGCTTGTCACCCTGGAGGCTTGGATCATTCAGGCAGGAAATGGTAACCAGATGGGTCAGGTGTCCTGTGGCCAGCAGGTTGGAGGGCATCTGCTTCCACCTAAGAAGCGAATGCCCTGGGGTTTTATCCAGTGAATTGCCTCAGAGGCCCCTGGACAGGCAGATGGCATCCTTGGGGAGTCCTTGAAGCAAATAATACATTTTTATTTGTTTTTATTATTTTTTAAATATTTTTCATTTTTATTGATTTCAGAGAGGAAGGGAGAGGGAGAGAGAGAGAAACATCAATGATGAGAGAGAATCATTGATCGGCTGCTTCCCGCAAGCTCCCCACCCGGGCACGCACCCTCGATCGGAATGGAACCTGGGACCCTCCAGTCCGCAGGCTGACGATCTATCCATTGAGCCAAACCAGCCAGGGCAAAGCAAATAATATATTTTTAAACGGTTTGCATTTCAAGGGCATGACTAAAATGTTTTAGGATTAACCTACTGATATCACCACGGCCAAAGGCATCCTCATCCCTGCTTGCCCGGTTGTCTACCTTCTGCTTTGTCTACCTTACAGTTTCAACTCCACACACTTTTAAAACAAAAGTAACATCACTTCATCTGTCTCCTCAGACTCCTCCAAAGGGCTTCCTATTTTGCTCAAAGGAAAAGTCACAGTTCTTCCAAGAGCATGAGGCCCTCTGACCTGTGCGGCTCCCTGCCCCCCGGCAACATGTCAGGCCTTGTCCCCTCCCCACGCCACACTCTCCCTGCCACAGTGGTTTTCTGGCTCTTCCGGTAACTTGCCAAGTGTGCCCTCACCTTTGTGCTTCTGCCTAGAACACTCAGGTGTCAGCCAGCCACGTGGGCAGCCCTGGTGCCCGTGCAGGAGGGAGGTTCTGCGCTATGTAACAGCTCCCCGGCCACCTCCACCCCCTCTCGCCGATCTCTGTGGGGCACACGCAGCACCTATCACCCTCCGCCCTGCCACACAGTCACTTGCCTGGACTGGACTGGAAAGTACCAGGACAGAGCCCGGGCTTTGCTTACGGCAACAGCTCCAGCTCCTGGGACAGTGCTTGCTACAGACACAGTTGGCACATGTCAATGAAAGACCAACATCATGTTAATCGTGGGGAGGATGACACTGCTGGTTGCACACAGGCGCCAGGCACTGTTCTCACTGCTTTACTTAGCTCATGTCATTCCCTCAATGGCCCTGGGATAGAGGTACTGCTGTTCTCCACATGTGGTGGGTGGAGAAACTGAGGCACAAGAGGTTAGATACTTAGCTAAGCTCATACAACAAATTAATGAACAAATTGGAAAGGGTTTGGGGATCCTTAACTAACTCACCCCTTTTCATTTACAGGAGGGAAACCAGGTCCAGGTGAGCTACTAGTGAGGAAACTGGCAGCTGGGACCCCTCTCTGCATGCACTTCCTCACTCCCAAAGCCCACCCTGTCTTTCCAGGACTGGAAACCCATAGAGCTTAGCAGAGCACCAGGCACGCAAAAAAAACACTGAACAATCACTTTTTAAGAATGAATGAGAGATGACAGAATTTCTAGAAGCTGAGAAGTCTCTTCTCAGATCAGAAGGAGGCTTGGCGGTGCACTCAAACCCGCTTTCAAAGGGCATCAGGGTTCCACCTGAGGTACCCTTTCCAACAGGCCTCTCTGGGGGTGGCTAGTGCTGTCTGTGAACCCTCGGCATTGGGGTAGCTTCCCCAGGCACAGCCGACGGTTGGGCAGAGATTTCAGGGAGCAACCTTTAGAGCAACCGATACCAAAAGCCAACTGGTGTGAATTTTTTACATGTAAGCATCCCACTACCTACCCACATTTTCCATTCCAAATCCATCTCCAGGAACAAAGACTTATGCACATTTTAACCTGATTTCACTGGATTCAGAGTGTGTGTGCATATGTCAGTGGGTGTGTTGGTGGGTGTGACTGAGGGTGGTGAGGTGGGTGTCAATGGATGTGCCTGAGCCTTTGCCCAGGCACTGTTTTCGTTGTCAGCTCTTTCTGCATGCCTGTGCTCTCATTGTCAGAGCAGCCTCGTTTTAGGAACGCTTTGGTTCTTCCTGTAACAAGCGAAGTTGCCCACAGGATCTCACTTACAGCCAAGTGGAGTGGACTCTTGGTAGCACCCGGATCTGATTCTTCAAAACCACCGTTGGTTCTTTCCAAAAGCTGTGGAGAGGAAGGAAAACGACAGGACGTCAGTGCAGTCCACGAAAGGAGTCTGACTTCATGGGTACTAGTGGGAGCACAAGTGAGGAAGGAGGTGTCAGGAACTGAAGACATAGTGCAACTTATCAGCAATGTAAGGAACCTGATATAGTGCGTCCAACAAAGACGCTGAGGGTTTCAACCTCTACAACAGGGGTTCCCAACCTATTTTTGGCCACGCCCCACCTAAGCGTCTCTAAAATCCTGATGCCCCCCACCCCCTGTGCATGACAAATAATTCTTATTTTTCAAGAAGTGAACTCCTAAGAGGCCATTAACTTGGTCTAAACAAGCTTCCAAAGAACATGGCATCCATGAAAGAGAAAAATAAAAGAATGAAAGGACAGTTGAAGTACAGAGGAAGAAATCATTAAGGAATTGTTAAAAAATAATAATAATATGAAGCGATATGAAAAAAGCAAATAAAATTTCAAAACATGTAATAGAGAACTGAAATGCATAAATATATCACAATATATATTTATACTAGAGGCCCGGTGCACGAATTCATGCACGGGTGGGGTCTGGCCAGCCCGCCCTGATAGGGGCCGATTGGGCCAGGCTGGCTGGGGAGAGAGGCTGCAGGCAGTTGGCTGGCCGGCCCCACCCCCTGGTCGAACTCCTGGTTAGGGGACAATTTGCATATTAGCCTTTTATTATATAGGAGGATATGCTATAAGAGGCCCCTAGGACAGTGATGGCGAACCTTTTGAGCTCGGCGTGTCAGCATTTTGAAAAACCCTAACTTAACTCTGGTGCCGTGTCACATAGAGAAATTGTTTGGTATTTGCAACCATAGTAAAACAAAGACTAATATTTTTTATATTTATTTTATGTATTTAAATGCCATTTAACAAAGAAAAATCAACCAAAAAAATGAGTTTGCATGTCACCTCTGACATGCGTGTCATAGGTTCGCCATCACTGCCCTAGGACCATAAGAAATGCCAAAAATTCACTCAAATTGCCCCCCTTAAAAAACCAAATTGCCACCCTGTGGGCGTGTGCCCCACATTGGGAACCACTGCTCTAGATCATCTCAGCGTTTGTATACAAGAAAGGCTTCCTGTTTTCAAAGATGCTCGGCCTCACCAACCCGGAGAAGTCATTCATGGGAAGCCCACGCTTCACCCGCCAGATGGTAACGATGAAAAAACTGCAACGCTTAGTTCATTCCGTCATCAAACACACATTCACTGGAGAAAGGGCTGCAAAAGACACGAAGCTCCTGTTCCCATGGAGCTCCCAGTACAGAGAAGGAAAGCAGACGAGCACATTCACAAATGAAAGGCATCTGGCGTTGATCAACGCTGTGATGAAAATACATCAGTGCGACGAGATCGAGTGACCGGGAAGCGACTTTACAGCTGATGGCCAGGCAAGGCCCCTCCAAGGAGGTCTCAGTTAAAGTGAGACCTGAATGAACAGAATTACAGCAAGTGAAGGTGTGGCAGCAGCGTGTCTGGGAGGAGGGAGGAGTCAGTGCAAATGCACCAAGTGGAGGTGCACACGGTGAGTTCACAGAGCAGGAAGGATGGTGCGGGCCAAGCAGATGCGTGTGGCTCTGGGGCCAATAGCAACGGCAGTGACTGTCAGCTGGGGTCCGGGGCCACGGGCAGCCCTCCGCTGGCTGCTCTCTGCTACCTGTCTCCTGGTCATAGGGAAGGGGCAGCTGCCCTGGCCACCGAGTGCTCCAGTTCAGACCTATTTCTGGAGGAACAGCCTAGAAAGGTCCCCTCTTCTGG
This sequence comes from Myotis nattereri, assembly GCF_964212035.1. Classification (NCBI taxonomy): domain Eukaryota; kingdom Metazoa; phylum Chordata; class Mammalia; order Chiroptera; family Vespertilionidae; genus Myotis; species Myotis nattereri. Next base: position 6,619,555 of record NC_138082.1, read on the forward strand.
ACCTCCCAACAATCCCGTAAACAACACCCATCTTTAAAAAACAAACCTTTTTCTGCTTAAAATAGCTAGCATGGTTTCTGTGTCCTTCGACTGAATCCTGACTGACTCAAAGAGTAATGCAGATTGTTATACAAGCTGTGTTAATGGGGGTGCGAAGAAAGCAAAACTTCCTAAAGTTCACGTTCCCCGTTTTTCTCCCTGAAAATCTCAAAGTTGTCAAGGGGGAGAAACACATTTTAAAACCATATCTGTGGAATTATACCATCTTCAATTTTTAAAAAATTGCACTGGCATGACTATATATGCAGAGAAAAAGCCTAGACATACATACCCTACAATGAATAGCACAATAACCTGAACGCGGAATTATATAGGGTTTTTACTTTCTTTTTTTATTTTTCCTGATCTCTTTTTGCAGTGACTGTGTAGTTTTCATAATCAGAAAAACACTAAAGCTCTTTCTATTTGGAAAAAAAAAAAGCGATTAACCTTCCTTTTCATTTAACAAATGATGTCCACAGACCCCCAGATAGCCCAGAATTCTTTTCCAGTCAGTGCACGTGGGAAACAATGTTTGGATTCTTTCGTAGATCAAATAACAGTGTAAAACCGTTCCATCTAAAAGCACACAATTTCAATATCACAAATAATACAGCACAAATAGAAATAGCGGAGGTAAGAGACATTTTATGTTTGCTTTTATTCGTGTGAGAATAGAATATGGAACTTAAACAATCTAAGGTATGTTAGAATAATGAGAATAATTTAATTTTAACTTCAAAGCAAATAACTTTAAAACCAATCTGCCTCACAGAGTGGAAATAAAAGTAGCTTTAAGTGCTCACAAAGGCTAGAAAACAGCTGTTCTTTTGCTTTGTTTTGCAGCATTATCACCTGCAGGACTTCCTGGAATTGACCGCGCCGCCCAACTCCAGATCCGGTCCTGGAATGAACTTGTAATCAAAGGAACACAGAATCATTTCCACCTTCTCACCCACACGAAGAGGCAAGAAGACAATACACTGTTCATAGCCTCAACTCAGGCATGTTCCCGGAAGATTGGTTATGGGGCATGACTTTCCACACACATACTTTGATCATACAAAAAGCGTGTGATGTTCTATGGCAACCAGTCGCCCAATATTTGCCGAGAATCCCTGTGCAGGACTCTGGGGTAGGCATCGGGATTCAGCTGTGCAGAGAACATACATGGCCGCTGAAGAGGCGAAGGAAGGGAAAGGTAGTGTGTGTATTTAAGAATTTCATTCGCCCTCACTCACTCACTCATTCAGTAATTATTGAGCACTCTGCTAGGCACTATTATCAGTTCTAAAATGGTCCCTGACCACAAGGAATGTATAGTCCAGAGGGTGCAATGGACAACTCTAACGTACACCTCCAGCGTGGCATCACGGGCTGCTACCGACACAATAAAAATGTGCACTCATTTCGAAGATCGACTTGGCCCTCTGCCTAAACAATCCGTTAAAATGGCTGCTTTCCTAAAGCCTTTATCTGGGCTACTTCATCTTACTCCTTGTCATCTCCCAAATCCCAGAATTGCTCCTTTTCTCAATTGAGCAATTATTTATGAAGCTTATGTGAAGAGTGTAGCACTGCCTGACCCCACCTCTTCCTGCACACCCTCCTCCTATAACCTAGCCTTCTTGGGTGAAACACCAGAAGGGCTGGGATTAAAGCCATTTCCAGCCCCCCTCCTGGCAGATAATGATGGGCCCCTGACTTGGCCATTGAGAGAAAGCAGCCAGGGTGGGAGCAAGCAGACCTTTGAAGGGCCTTATTTGTGAAACAGGAATTCCCTGGTTCAGTGGGGGAGGGGGAGGGCATTGTGGAGGGGGAGGCTGGGATGCTCTGTAATTCTGGGGCCTGAGGAAAGGATTGCATTTGAGACTTTAACAATTGATAGGACGTTTTCTGAATCTGGAGGGTGTTTCTTCAGGGCTCGTGGGCTCACACAGAGAACATCTCAAGGTCTTAGATCAGGGGTCCTTAAACTTTTTAAACAGGGGGCCAGTTCACTGTCCCTCAGACGGTTGGAGGGCCGGACTATAGTGTTAAAAAAAACTATGAACAAATTCCTATGCACACTGCACATATCTTATTTTGAAGTAAAAAAAACAAAACGGGAACAAATGCAATATTTGTATTTGCATGTGGCCCACGGGCCGTAGTTTGAGGACCCCTGTCTTAGATTTAAAAGCAGCAAAGGTACTCTAGCCGGTTTGTCTCAGTGGACAGAGTGCCAGCCTGCAGACTGAAGGGTCTCGGGTTCGGTTCCAGTCAAGGGCACGTACCTGGGGTGCAGGCTCCATCCCGGGCCTTGGTTGGGGCTCCTGTGGGAGGCAACCAATCCATGTGTCTCTCTCACATTGATGTTTCTCTCTCTCTGTCTCTCCCCTTCCCTTCTACTTTCTCTAAAAATCAATGAAAAAATATCCTTGGGTGAGGATTGACAAGTGAAAAAAATTTTTTAAAAATAAAAGGTAATAGAAGGCCAAGTTTAGGGCTTTCTCTACAAAATGAATCTGTGATAACAAAATCAAGGATAAATATAAACTCAATGGTAATCCAATGGCCGCTGGGTTAAAAAAACAACACAGTAATCTTGTCCAAAACTGTGAGGAAACATAAATATTGAACTAGGAACCCAAGCTTTCCAAATAGTAGAGATTATGACTGGCTATTTGAAAACACGGCAAGAAAAATGCAGGGATCCCAAGAGACTTAAAGCTGATTTAAACTAGTTTTTCTATGTGCTATTTAGGAAAGCAGAAAGCAAGCGTGGCTCTGACAGTAAAAACAAGCATGTAGCCAGCGCGTCTGTGAGGTAGTTTCTCTCTCGGTGGCTATGGTTAGACTCTGACTTGTAAGTGAGGAGAGAGAGGAGCTAGAAAACCAATCCAACAGTACCCCCAGGACCGTGAGAAGAAGGTGCTCTGAGAAAAGGTTTAAAAATGGATTTATTGCCCAGCCAGCGTGGCTCAGTGGTTGAGCATTGACCTAGGAACCAGGAGGCCACGGTTGGATTCCTGGTCAGGGCACATGCCCAGGTTGTGGGCTTGATCCCCAGTGTGGGGGTCGCAGGAGGCAGCCAATCAATGATCCTCTCTCATCATTGATGTCTCTCTCTCTCTCTCCCTCTCCCTTCCTCTTTGAAATCAATAAAACATATTTTTTAAATGGATTTACTTCTCTTTCGGCGTGAGGACTAGGAGGATGTGTGTAAGTCTTCAAGTCTGTTGAGGGTTGGGAGCAGGCCAAAGCCCTTGCAGAGCTGGCACCTCTGTAAGAAATTCTACCTCACATTCTGTGCCTGAGAAATTCAACCTTAAATGTCTGTGCTTGAGAATGAAAGGCTGTGTGGGCAACCTCAAGGCCACGCCTGAGTCACCTGTGCTGAGACCTGGCTCAGCTCAGCCCAGAGGGGGTGCGGGGCGGGGCCTACAGACGGTTCAGACCACCCAGCCTGTGTCACTACGCTCCATGCAGGGCCTGGGACAGAGCTCAGGGGGTCCCACCGGCCTTTCAGCCTCAGGATTGCTAGGATGTCCCAGGCCACACTGGGCCTCAGGGGACCCCGGCCTTCTCTGGGGGCCTCAGCAGTCACGGTGGTGGCTTTCTGCGGGTGCGCCTGGCTCTGCTCACATCCGTTCACAGCTATTAGGAGAAGCTGTCTTGCTTGAAATTGTTATTAACAGCCATTGCCAGAAACTCCGTGGTTTCTAGAAATGTCTGAACCTAATCTAATTTCTGCCTCCCCCCACAATTCTAAAGGTAAGGAACCATGACCTCTCTACGCTTGTGCAAATCAGGGTCCATGCAACTCTAAAGGGAGATAACAGGAATTGAGGAGGGCGCTCCTGGGAGCCTGGCGAGACTGGTTTCCGTTTCTTCCCGGGAGCTGGTTTTGATTGCTCTGCTTATCTCCGCCCTCCAGAGTGCACTCAGGTCCCAGTAATTTCCGTGCCAATTAAAAGGCAGAAAAGCCCGCGGTCTGTATGAGGACGACGCATGAAACCTGCTTTGTAGATAAAGCCGAATGCACGCTATAAAATGCATAGTGTTTAAAAACTATCATGCAAGAGCCTTGAGTGTTCATACACGTTAGCCCTGGCCGGTGTGGCTCAGTTGGTTGGGCCTCATCCTGTGCACCAAAAGGTTGCTGGTTCAATCCCCCATCAGGGCACACGCACAGGTTGCAGGCTCGATCCCCAGGAGGGTGTGCAGGAGGCAGCTGATAGATGTTTCTCCCTCTCCCTTCCTCTCTCTCTAAAATATCAAAAAAATATTTTTTAAATGTTCATATACTTTGACCTATAAACCTACTTCAGAGATTCTATCCTGAGAAACTTCCAAGCCTAAAGCATTTCATAGTAAAATAGTGTACAACAACCTAAATAGTAGAAGAATGCCTAAATTATGGTCGATCAAATAATGGAACATTATTTAAATTAAAATATATTTACCGAGAGTTCTTAATTTCCATAATATTGTATGGGGGGAAATCAATGTACAAAATTACATATTTAATATTATCTTCTATATGTGAAAAGTAAAATATGTGAAGAGACGAAGGAAATATATCAAAAGGTTAATGATGATTATTTTGGGGTGGTAGGCTTTGGTGTTTGATTTGTTTCCACCTTTCTACATGTTCTAAACTTTCTACAACAAATATAGATTACTCTAGTAAAGGATCAGATACATTTATCTTTAAAGTGAAAGGGTTGAGCCAGATGATTTCCAAGGGCATTTAGCTACCTTCTCCATGGTACCTAGCCAGAACGTGAGGGGTCAATGTTTTCACGACCAGGACTAGCGTACCTTTATTAAGGCAACAATACCATGCTGGCCAGTGTTGCTGTTGGCTGAGTGTGTTTCTTCATGGCCATTAAACTCCAAATTCCTTATAGGCAGGCTCTACCTATACCATGTAGCATGCACTCAATAAAAGTTTGCTGAATTTAACTTAAGTCTGATCAATGAATGAGAGCTCCCGTGGGATTAATTACAGAGTGGTAACACAATGGCTACCTGTTCTGAGAGTGCAGAACCACATAAAGCATTACCGGTAGGTTATATTTTTGGTTGGATTTTTCCCTTTACAACAATCTGAAAACATATTTGTTGTGACATTGAAAAAACCAACCAGTCAACCCACCAGCAAAGCAAACACATAAACCTGACCTTCCACAGAACACAGTCCTGTAACTGAAAAATGCTCTCGGATACGTGTCTTTCTTAACCATGTCAGTTTACTGTTCTGAGTCCTGTAGCTCCCCGTGAGGGGACCCCCTGCTCCCCCGTCAGAGGTACTAAAGAAGACTAATAGCAAACTAAATTGTGATCTGGTTGATGGACCAATACTACGAAGGAGAGATATTAGTAAGAGAATTCCAAACACGTTTTCTGGTTGTAATGACCTAACTCAGTCCAGAAAAAAAAAAAAGCCAGGCTATATGTTTCTGAAATAATAGAATGCTATGACCCTGTTCATCTCGCCACAGGCAGTCCAGATGAGGAGGAACAGTAAGATCAACTCAGAAGAAATAAGCCACTCTCTTGGGGGTTAAGGCACCGTGGTTACGGGAAACACAAGGCTGGAGGAAGCCGAAACTGATCATGGAGGGGACGCAGAATTTGGCTTCACTCCTGTGTGTGCGTGTTGAGCCAGAAGAGGCGTGTTCCTGTCTTGGAGACAGATAACAGAGAGAGATAGCTAACAAGGGTCCCTATGCAAACCTCGGAGGGAACACAAACAGGCTGTCGCCATCAGCACAGTCCAGATACACAGCGTACGCCTTGGTTGCTGACACCAGCAAAGTGTGCCTTGGGGGCCCCGAATATATCCACCAAGGATGTGACTGGGAGTGCTGCAGGTCCTCTTGGGCTGGCAACAGCTGCTGCAAGGGAGTTTCAGTACAACAGCAAAAATCTTCCGCCGTTCCCTGGATATTCTCAGTGAAGGGATTGGCCTTGACCACACCCATTTACCGCCTGAATTTTGCAGAGCAGTTCAAGAGTTCAGCTGTCCCTCTGTATCCGCAGTGCGTTCAATATATAGGTGTATTCTATCAGGGGAACGGTCCCCTGATGCTCTCTTATTCTGTTTTTCTCTTTGGTTCCCTGCATTGTGTGTGTGTGTGTTGTGGTGGTGGTGGTAGTGATCATGGGGGTGTGTGTGGATTGTGGTGATCGGTGTGTGTGTGAAGAGAGAGAGAGAGAGAGATGCAGAGGGGAAGAGGACAAAAGCGAAAGTTCCGTGGGAATGAACCATTACCATACATGGGTAACATAAGTTTAGGAAAAAGAGCAAAATGGGTCAATATCAAGGGGTAAGTATCAAACAAAAATCCACAAATACTTGATATTTATGGATTCCCTATTTTAAGGAAAATGATGTAAAACTTGTAAATGAGGCAACAAGGATGATTCTGTGTCCTTTTAAAAAATCATACCGAGGCATTGTTTTGATAACTGCACCCAAGGATTAATTTTTTAGTATAATGTTAATTCAGGACTCGGTCTCTCTGGATTCACATGCTAACTTGTAGATCTGTGCCCAGCAGAGATCCACATTATGTCTGTGGGGCAGAAAAGAGAAGTCCAGAAGTTATCGCTCCGTGCCCTTTCGGATATTAACCAGTTTTGCATCTCACCTAGCAATTTTATTTGCATGTTGCTTCATTAAAGTGTTTATACATGCTCTGTTCCTCAAATGCTCCTTGAACAAGAAAGTTTAGCATATCATGAAGTCCATCATTATTGAAAACAATCTTTAACCCACGTGCCTCCTCTCTTTGCATGAGTCTTGTTGAAATTTTCTGAGAAGTATGTCCTTGGACATCGCCCATCAGCTCCCATGACCGCAAAGCCCTCCAAAGCCTTACAGACCCTTGGGAGCTCCCCTCACTGCTGTCCCACAGCTGGCTCTTTGGGGGGAACATTGAGAACTGGGGAAGGCCTCCTCTCCTTGCAAAGGGCCTTGGGCAGACATCGGGCCCGGAGCTGTGCTGTCCCCAGATTAGAAAACCAACCCCACTGGGTCTCCAGTGAACTCCTCTCAGGCTCTGAGACTGAGGAATCCCGACGCCCCTCCTTCCTCAAGCGCCCGCTTCACGCAGGGAACCGTGGCCATGGCCAGGAACGTCACACACGGGTCGAATATCGACTGCACCTGCTCACTCTTCTCCCAGGAACCCACAGGGGCTGCCAGACACCAGCATTGCTCCTCTGCTGGCGCCCATCCTAAGCGAGGAGGTTTGCCTGAGCGTGCCGAGCTCATCCACTACCTTCGGGGTCTCCCGGTGCGTGGACCACCCTCTCTCCCCTTCCTGGCCTCCCTCCCTGTGTGGACGCCCTCAAAGAACTGAAGGGAACCTCGCTCCAGTCCGACACCTGCAGGACCCCAATCTCAGGTCCCCTACAGCCCCAGAGGCAGACCCCTCCCCCCACCGCCATCTCACCGGCTTCAGAAATAAACCTCACTCAGAGGACAGGGACACACGCCACAAAGCACGATCATTTACCATCGAAAGCAAGAGCAGTCATTCCATTTGAGCCAAATACGATAATTCAGACATGTTTCTTGCCAAGCTCATAACATTGCATTTCATTAAACCACGTTTTCATTTAGGTAAGACGACTGTCACGCCAGCTATTTTATTGACACTAGTTTAGTTATTTTTCCAGGAAATGGAAAAGTTGTTTCAGATTCTGAAAAGATAAAGCAATACAAAATAATGTGATGCAACTATGATACTCCAGAGCCTGTTGCATGTGCGCGTGTGTGTGTGTGTGTGTGTGTGTGTGTGTGTGAATTTAAAAACTGGTTTCTCCTAAGGGTCCTCCCAGGGTTAGACCCCCCTTAGCCGCGCTCTCCCCTGATGGGCATGCCGCTCCCTAACCCAAGGGCTGCTGGGAGCCCGTGTGCAGTGGCACTGTGGCAAGTCTGGCTCCCGGATTTGCTGTCTGGGAGGTGTTGGGCCACCCGCCCACCCAGGCAGACTCCTGGGCCTGGTCCCTTTACTGTCACTGAACAGGAAACAGCAGTGTCCTTGAAGGGAGCACACTGTCCGCAGGACTGCACCCCAGTTTCTTCCAAAGCCATCCTCCCACCACAGCCCCCCCCCCCAAAGCCCTCCCCACAGCCCTGCCCACTTTCAAAATAAACATCAAACAAACCAATAAAAACGTGAACAACGACAACACTTTCCAGCCTCCGGGGCCCTTATGTAAGTAATGTCCAGGCTCCTGGGGCAGGCAGGCACCCTGCCCCCCCCCCCCGTCTCCCCCCCGCCCCACACACACAATATAATTCGTGTCCCAAGCCCAGAGAGCCCACGGGTAACTCATGGGCTTCTGTGAGTGTGAAAGGCAGGCCCTAAGCCAGTGATGGCGAACCTTTTGAGCTCGGCGCGTCAGCATTTTGAAAAACCCTAACTTAACTCTGGTGCCGTGTCACATAGAGAAATTTTTTGATCTTTGCAACCATAGTAAAACAAAGACTTAGATTTTTGATATTTATTTTCTATATTTAAATACCATTTAACAAAGAAAAATCAACCCAAAAAATGAGTTCACATGTCACCTGACACACGTGTCATAGGTTCGCCATCACCGCTAAGCTACCTGACCTCCCTTTGTCTTCACAGACCCAGCACTTCTCTCCAGGGCTGCAGGAGCAGGCAGCTTCCAGCAAAGTGTCCATCACGGAACGCATGGCGTTGGGATTCTCCCACCAGGACGCACACGCAGCCTCCCCTCCCAGTGCTCACGGGCTCCTCCACCAGCTTGGGGAGGGGGGGTGTCCCTGCCTCCTTCCCCATCTGCTGTTCGCCTTTTCTTTCTGGCTGTTAATGAGCTCTTTGAACAGAAGGTGCGAGAGGCAGGCGGGGCATTTGATTGAATAAAACATTTCACGAAGGTTCTGGAGTTCTCCCGGTGACCGGCCTCCCGGCTTGCTGGTAGCTCCATAAAGGGTTTAAGGAGACAGGTGAGCCTCAGCTGGTGTAGCTCAGTGGTTAAGCCTTGACCTAGGAACCAGGAGGTCACGGTTCCATTCCGATCAGGGCACATGCCCGGGTTGTGGGCTCGATTCCCAGTGTGGGGCGTGCAGGAGGCAGCCCATCAATGATTCTCTCTCATCATTGATGCTTTTCTCTCTTACTCGCCCTCTCTGAAGTCCATAAAATTTCATTTTAAAAGAAGAAGAAGAAGAAGAAGAAGAAGAAGAAGAAGAAGAAGAAGAAGAAGAAGAAGAAGAAGAAGAAGAAGAAGACAGGTGAAACTGCACTAAAAGTAAGTTTCGTATTACCCAGGCACTTAGCCTAGTGCCTCGTTCCTGTTCAGGAAAGAAAACCTTGCACAACTCTCACTCAGAAGCACAATTAACAGAAATCTATGTTCTCGTTAAGTTTTCCTTGTGGTTCCCCATTATCTACCAGAATGACCTTGCTCTGGTTTTAACAAGGATTTCTTCAAAAAGGGTCACGTGTAAAAATACTTTTCTTGCACTCTCTAAAAACTATGGAAAATCTAATTTAAGTGCAGATCTGGCCCAGTCTGCATGACTTAATGGTTGAGCATTGACCTATGAACCAGGAGGTCAGGGTCGATTCCTGGTACACGCTGGGGTTGTGGGCTCAATCCCCAGTGTGGGGCATGCAGGAGGCAGCTGATCAGTGATTCCCTCTCATCACTGATGTTCTTATCTCTCTCTCCCTCTCCCTTCCTCTCTGAAATCAATAAAAAATATATTTTACATTCAGTTTTGTCTTAACTTTTTAAATGTAGGATTTCAGCTACGCAGTGTGTGAAGGCCGCTGAAAGCAGCGCGGCGCTCCATTTAGGAAACCGGTTCTGAGCTGTCAGCGGGAAACCGATGGGGCCAGCCACCTTCACTTGCTGCACCAAAGGGCAGGGGCAGGGGCAGGCTTTTTCCCTTAGAGGACGTGCGTGTATCGTTTATTCTCTAATTTATTGTATGAATTAGTTAGGGATAGATCAGAGGCTGAAAGCACTCCTTTCAAGCTGAGTGGGGCTGCTGAAAGTTAGGTAAGCGCGAGCTGTTCACAAACGCTAGTGCCGAAAATAAAGGTAATTGTAACAGAAGTACGATTTCTGTTTTTTATGTTTTTTAAGTCAAGGGATCGGTGATCAAAAGATTAAAATCGAGAACCCATTCTGCAAAGAACAACCTCAAAACTTGCCGGATAGTTCCTTTTTTGTTGACTCGCTTTCGCCTTTGGAATTTTACTTGTTAACTAAGAAAAGTGGCAATAAACACAATTGCATCAGAAAATCTGAGGGAGGCTTCTGTACATGTTATCACAGTGGAAAGGTATATTTTTGTCAGAATGTCTCCAGAATAGCAAATTAGTCTGAAATTGCCTGCGTGGCTGACCAGCTCAGTAAGTGCTGAATTCCACACCACGCCCCCAGCTTCCGGGCGCACAGCCCAGCTGTCAAGTCGGGTCCACAGTGAATGCTTTCATGAGGAGGGTGCTGGGCCCTCACTCACGAGGATCCGTTTTGAAGTAGATGCCTGAGGAGTGACATGACGCCGGTAAATGCCCAAGCACCTCACAACACACAGAGATCTCACCTGGCTTCACGGCAGTAAAGTAAGCCATCAACCTGTCACTCGTTTAGACGCCTTCCGAGCTGGGCCATAAAAAAGGGCATGAAAAGAAGTTTTATGTCTAAGAAAAAATAAAGTGAAATATAGCTTCATTGCAGCATGTATTTGCTGAGACAGGTTTGAACAAAAAGTTTCCAAGTTAGTGCACAGGGAGAGCGCTGGACTCAAAAGACTAACTCAATGTTATTAAAATTAAATATTAATGGTGGATTTAATTAAAATGCTAAAACATTTATCCAAGGTTTTGATCATTTCCCAAATAGTTGCACAGCTGAAGTTGCAACTTGGACTTTTTTTCTGCTTTCCTTTTCTCCTCTGCGTTTCCACTCGGGCACCAGGAAGTCAGTCGGTGAGCCACACCGCCGGCCCTGTCACTTTCATGCCCACCTCTTTCCCCTGCTAAGCGACAATCCCTCTTCCTTTCACCCTTTCTTTAAAAAAAAAAATTATATATATATCAGAGAGGAAGGAAGAAGGAGAGAGAGAAACATCAATGATGAGAATCACTGATTGGCTGCCTCCTGCATGCCTCCCACTGGGGATCAAGCCCACAACCCGGGCATGTGCCCTGACTGGGAATTGAACCCTGACCTCCTGGTTCATAGGTCGACACTCCACCACCGAGCCCCCCGGCCGGGCCCTTGTACCCTTTCTACATGCTGATGATTCTATCCTCATTACACCTTCCTTCCTGGGTTGCAGGAAAGCAGTGGGACAGCCGTGCTTTCTCTGCTACAACAATGAGGTCAGGTCCTGCCATCTAAGTCCTCCTCTGTAATTCCGCACTCGTGGCCCCAGCATTGTGTTTCATTCCACCTCTGACCCTCGCCCTGGCCGGCAGCCTAAGAGCCCTGGCAGGGAGAGGAAGGGAGAGGAGGTAGGAGTTCAGGCGCTTGTTATGTCTCCGCGGCCTAAAGACAGGCTGGGAAGCTCGCTCTTCCCACACTACCGGTCACTCTGAGGGGCTTAACTTCCCTTTCCAATGAATTTTAAGATCTGACAACTTTTTCCACCTTGACTTTTAAAATATAACCTCTCAATAAGATGCATTCAGGAATGCATGCTTTATTTAACATACTGCCTTGACTAGGACTGTATCTGGCCCAGAGAAGTTGTTCAATAAATTTGCTTTAATGCAGCAATTTTTTAAAAATATATTTTTATTGATTTCAGAGAGGAAGGGAGAGGGAGAGAGAGAAACATCAATGATGAGTGAGAATCATTGATCGGCTGCCTCCTGCACACTCCCTACTGGGGATCGAGCCCACAACCCAGGCATGTGCCCTTGACCGGAATTGAACCCGGGACTCCCCCCTGTGTGGACGTCCTCCAGAACTGAAGGGAACCTCGCTCCAGCCCGACACCTGCAGGACCCCAATCTCAGGTCCCCTACAGCCCCAGAGGCAGACCCCGCCCCCCACCGCCATCTCACCGGCTTCAGAAATAAACCTCACTCAGAGGACAGGGACACACGCCACAAAGCACAGGCCATTTACCATCGAAAGCAAGAGCAGTCATTCCATTTGAGCCAAATACGATAATTCACAATCCACAGGCCGACCCTCTATCCACTGAGCCAAACCAGCTAGGGCAAAGCAGCAATTTTTTAAAAAAGATGAAATAATTGTAAAGTACTCTTTAAAGGCAAAAGGGAAGAAAATAACATGGACTCTAATCGACAATGGGGGCAGCCAGAGACAACTACTTAACATTTTAGTATGTGCCCTCCTAGGCAAATAGTGCATAGACACACATAAGTCATGATGTATATATTATAACTTTTGTTTCTGTGCTTTACATGTAGCGAATATTTTTGCAGACACTGAATATTCTTTGCAATATCACTTTAATGGCCACACAGAATTCCAACGAATCAGTGCAATAATGTCTCAAGAATTTAACTTGCTCCCCCATCTTTGAACTTTCAGGTTATCCCCTTGTAGGTGTTATTATCAGTGATATTAACAGCTATGAACGCTTGTGTGGCTGAATCTTTATGAATATTCATGTTGATATCCTGATGATAAATTGCAAAAAAAGTAGACTATTAAGGCTTTTGATTTAAAATTGGCAACATCTTTTTGGTAATTTAAATAATGTGGGGGGTCACTTGAGGTATGGTGCTTGAAGATACACTTTGCTGGGTCAGTTTATCATGTCAGTGTCACACACACACACACACACACACACACACACACACACACCCCGCTCCGATTTTATATTTGCCAGGTTCCTCAACGCAGTTACTCTCCCAGGAGCTGGTTACTGACCCTCACAGGGAGCAGAGGCCTGGTCCCTCCTTCCCTAAAAGTGGCTCCCTGGCTACTTCCGGTGCGCGCGCCTCGCAAGTCTGTTCCTAGCAAGAAGCGTGTTTTCTAAAACAAACCGCGGACTGTTACAGCTTTTCGAAGCTTTATTGTGCTCTTCCTTCATCCGTGAAATAAAATACAAATTGATTCAAGTTTCCACTAAAACAAACACACACCAAAAAACCTGGTCTTTTCCACTGGTTTAATAAAAACAAATTTCAACTTGCAAGAAAGAAATTAATGAAAAGTTAGCCTTTCTTTAAAAAAAAGTATTTGTGGCTGTCTATAAATAACTGTCTCTAGGAGACGACTAAAATGTTCTTTAAACATTTATCTCCAGTTGGTAACGACAGTGTCTAAATTATGATTTTAAGACGATAACCAAAAGGCACTCCTCTGCAAAGGTGAGCGCACATCAAATACTATGGCGTCTGTCTACTCAGATTTTAAAACTCAGCCTAACTGGTCTTGGAAAATACACACATTGGGCTCAGAGTAATCACGTGAGTCACTCCATGGTTTGTTCATTTAACACTAACCACTCCAAGTCAGAGAAGGGTTTCTCCTCTCAGAAGACCAGTGCCACATGCTTGCAGCAATGAGAGCTCAGCCTGTGCATAGGCCTTAGCGGGGAAGGGCCTGCTCCGAAAGGGACCGTTACAGGAGGTGAAAGGCAAGAATTTGGAGCGACGTCAGTGAATTAAAAAAATAATATTTTGTTTTTCAATTACGGTTGACATTTAAGAAGTGAATTTTGTGAATGAGTATAACATATGCCCTCTGGAACTAAAGATATCTGATTCATACAGAGAGAAAAAAACCCCACAAAAGAACCCCACTGTCACAATTTCTTTGTTGAAATAGCTTTTGCCAGTCCTTTAAGAACGTAAATCTTAACCCTTACTTTTAGCTATTTGAATATTTTTTCTAGATTTCCTGAAAATCTTGAAATCATTTATTTATTATTTGTATGGTGCTTTCCTAAATAGTCCAATTTTCATGTATCTAATCATTAAAGATTTGTCATCTTCTAATAATTTACGTGCAAAGTATTTTTCCATACCCTTTACAAGCTGTGGTACCTCGCTGTGGGGGGTGGCTGGGATTTCTCAATATGTGGGTGGTAGCAAGGCATTCTTGTTTTATCCCCCATAACATCCACACCACCAGACTCTCATATTCAAGTTCTATGCCGTTAAGGGAAATTAGGTCACTTATTTAACTTTCATATTCGTATATCAAATACGCCTTATATTTTTCATGCCTTGTATATGTGTTAGGATAACCCCATGCCTTTCTGATTTCTTACCTTAAGAATTTGGCCTTAGCAGTGATTTTAATCAAAGAAAGAAAGAAGGTTCCCCTGGTGCTTCCACTTTACCATGTACTGTTCTCCCTTCTGAACTAGTCCAGTGGCCTCTGAATCTTGGCCAGGGGACTCCTTGAGCACCAACGACCAAGCATTCTCCTCCTTCACTCCAAGTTTGCAATATCCTTTCTTGCAATTAAGCCTTTCTCTCAAAATAATGATAGTTACTTTGAGTCAATTAAATTTGAACCTCCTGTTGGCAGCCAGCAGGTTATTTTTGGAAGGTTCTTGCGTAGGGAAAGTTGTATAAATAAACCCTGGTGGTGCCTTGCTGTGCGTGGCTCTAGGAGAACACAGCACTCTCAGTAGAACTGGGGGGGGGGGGGGGGGGGGACTAACTCTGTGTGTGAAATGACTCAGGAGCTTCCTTTTCTTATCTTTAAAGTGCTGATGACTCACAAACAGTAAGACCCAACTTTTTCAGAAACTAGAAGATTCTACCAAATCCAGCTACTGGGGGGGACCAGCTTGATTAAATCAGAACAAGCGTTCCCTCAACTGCTCTCCCTGTGCCTTCGGAATTACTTAATAGCAACTCTGTAGACGCGATGAATAAACAGCACTGGCTTGGAGTCCTAGTTCCATCCCACCAACAAATAAAGGTTCACTGTGTGGATACTGTCACACTGAGATGGGAGGCCAAAACTTCTCAACAAGGGCGATTCTAATCTCCAGGGGACATCTGGCAACGTCTGGAGAGATACTTGATTGTCAACATTTGGGTGTGGGGGTGGGGGTGGGGGAGGTTGGTAGCTACTGGTGCCTGGTGGATAGAGACCAGCGATGCTACTAAGCATCGTACAATGCACCAACAGCCCCACAACGAAGAATTATCTTGTTCAAAATGTCAGTAGTGCCAAGGTTGAAACGTCCTCCTTTAAGGAAACGAAATAGAAGTAGATAAAGAGGAGTGTTTCCTTTGAACCCAGGCGGTATAGAGCTCTGACTTAGCCTTTCGTGAGAGTCAGACAAGCTACCAGGGAGAAGCCCTATGACAGCAATGTCCCAACATATTCTCATAAAGGAGTTTAGTCAACATGGTTCATTGGTATAGAGACCACTTTCCAGAGAAGTGTGCAATCGCCAGCTCGATGGTACTCGCAGTGAGTGAGAAGCCCCTCCTTCACCTTTAATTTGACAGAAAATGTGTGAGTTGAACAAAATAGAAAACAGATGTAAACGAACCCATCTAAATGACGGAAGGTATAGGCATTTTTGATCCATTTTAAATCTTTTCTGGTTTTGGGAAGGGTTGGGCTTGGGGGATGGGCTTGTGACACATGAGAAAACCTCCAGCCATTTTCAGATTTTAATCATCTTGCCCACCTCTCAGAGGCAGGCTGCTTGGCAGAGGCTCTGAGGAGAGAGCCTTATCAGGCCTCAGCATCTAATTACTTATCTGAGAGGAAATTAGGCAGGATTCCAAACCTACAGAAGACGCATGTCCTGCCGGGAGTTATTAATTATACGCAGACTTAAGAAGCAGGCATTTGTTTTGGAAATCATGCCAGGGTGTGCACAGCCCTGCCAAATAGCACAGGAAGTGAAGACTGGGGAGAAGGTGAGCGGCTCGGCTCAGCTGGTGGAGGGGGGGATTAAGACCAGATGGCCCCCATTTGTCTCCTTGGCCAAATTCTACATCAGATAGTCTTGGTGCTGGGGTTTAAATGAAACTGATGCCTGACTGCCCTACTCCTGAAGAAGGATCCAAATTAATTCCTTTTAAACATGATTTCCGATTTTGTTATTATTGCTCAGAAGACCTTGAGGTAGTTAAAAACCTACTCTGACAAAAACACACAGCCATGCATGTATCTGCAGATATTTGGGGGAAAAGACCATAAGGAAATAGATCAAAATTTAAACAGGTGTGATCTGTGGATGGTGAGGTTATCGGCAATTTCAATTTTCTTTGAATATTTCCATGATTTTCCAAACTTTCTACAGCACATATTATTTTTACAATCAGAAAGGGCCTGAAATAGGGTCCTTACTCCCCTTCTGTCTATTTCATTCCCTAATTATAATCCAGTTCTACCTATACTGCTATCCTTTAAATATTGACATTGAGTACTTATGCTGGAAATGTGTAAATAATCACTCAGAGAAACTAATCAGACCAAAATCTCACCCAGTATGACCTACTTATAGAGCTGGCTGTATAATATATCGCTAATGGATAACATGTCAGCATGTTACTCAATAACTAGTTTATCAAAAGACTCCTCAAATTCTGTTATCCATAGTAAATGTATCCTTATATCCTGGCAATGTACAAGACGAAAAGAAATAATAAATAGCCCGGCTGGCATGGCTCAGTTATTGAGCATCGACCTATGAACCAGGAGGTCATGCTTCAATTCCTGGTCAAGGCACATGCCCTGGGTATGGGCTCGATCCCCAGTGTGGGGTGTGCAGGAGGCAGCTAATCAATTATCCTCTTTCATCACTGATGTGTCTATCTCTCTCTTCCTCTACCTTCCTCTCAAATCAATAAAAATATATTTAAAAAAAGAAGAATTAAAAAAAAGAAATAGTAAATAATTTTAATGAAATTTAAAGAAGTCTAGATTTTATGTCAATTGGCTTAATTTTTCACCTTCAAGGGCTTTATTAGTTCATTAATAAAATAGTATCTACAAAGGCTTTGATTGTAAGAGTCTTTCTATAACTCTGGGGCCTAATCACCACTATAAGTTGGCATCTAAGACAGAAAGGCAGAAGATCTCTTAGGCTTCACATTCAAAATGTATTCCATCCCCTTCCCATTACCCACACATCCATCAACAGAAGTCCTCCTCGGAGAGCTACTTCAGTAGAGGTTCTTGCACTACAAAACCCTCGATTGCATTAAGTGACAGGCACATTGAAATGGTGACAGGTAGTCAACCCTGTAAAATATTCAGGGTCATAGGTGTTACACTGGATCAATTCTACTTGCTGAGCATATCTTCTTTGGGTATTACCAGAAAAAAAAAAAAAAGACACCATAATACTGGTCTCATGTTTCCATGGTGACTTCTGAGAGCAATTCTTAAGTTTAACAGTTACCTCTTTTAATCAGCTATCATTTTCATCGAAATGATATTCCCAAATTACCCTGAGTTTTATTAGCATTATGTTAATTTACTCTTTGCCTCAGAACAAGGAAAGTCTATCTGCCTAGGGCCAGAGATGTTTTATTTAGGTCTGGGCTGAGAGCAATTTAGAAGCCGCGGGGCGTGGCAATATGATTTTTAAAATGCAGAAAAAGAGAACAAAGGAGATAATAGGTTTGAATACAAAAATAATGATGCAACAGAGGAGTATCCTGCTTAGGGAAGGCATTCTGCTTACCTGCTCTTCGGCCCCACAAAATGCATGCAAACCAACATAGGTCTCGCCAGACACCATTTTTTTTTTCATTTTTTTTTTAAACTTTTTATTTTATTTTTTTTAATATTTTATTGATTTTTTACAGAGAGGAAGAGAGCGAGATAGAGTGTTAGAAACATCCGGTCAAGGGCATGTACCTGGGTTGTGGGCACTTCCCCAGTGGGGGATGTGCAGGAGGCAGACACCATTTTTCATGTTAAATTAGAGTATAAATTCCTGCTCTAAGTATCAATAACATGTTAGTGATTCTAGCCACACAAGAAAATATACAGCTTTAACATTTTTTTCTACCGGTTCAATTAAAGCGAGTCTTGTGGCGTTCTGAAACACGAGCTAAGTAAGCACCGTCCACTATTTCTGGCTGATGAACATTAAAAGAATCAGCACAGATTCAAGAAGTGGGTAAAGAAAGCTGTTACTAGTTTAAGCAAATTTAAAGCAGATGGGCAAGACTGACACACATGTGTTCCGACACGGGCCTGCCTCACGTTTCATCTTTGATGAATGGCTGGTCCCAGATGGCGATGGGATTCGGGAGCACGGGCTGAGAGACGCATCCACTTTCCTTTACCCCAATGGACTGTGTCAGTTACAGAGAAAGAGAGCATCATGAAGACAGCTTCTCCGCTCTACCGAAAACAAGATGTTGGTCAATTTATCAAATCAAGTCCACACATCCACGTGCATGCTCCCTCATTCCATCCATCTCAGGTCCGGTCTACTGTTCCACGATGCTGGGTGATGAAAGCAGGGCTCCAAAGAGACAAACGGTAAACGCATCACGCTGACGAGTGCCAGGAAATCTCATTAACCACAGAGCCCAGAATGAGACGTTCTGTCCCCTTAGCTCTCTCAGCACGTCACCTGCACCTCTCTTCTGGGGCATCCTATTTTATCTTGGATGATGAAGGGTACGAATAAGAGAAATCCAGAACCCTAACAGGGCAACGTGGTCCTTTATTATAGTTATTTGTTTACACGCTGATTCCCATCACTGGACAGCAAGCTCCCTGATACGGGAACTTCTCCATCTTTTCAGATCTGGCATAGAGCACCGTGCCCAGGACATAAGCGATATTGGTTAAGATACATTAAATACAGTCACAACAATAGCTTCTACTTGTACCTATCCTAGGCCAGCCCCATGCTGCACACTTTCCTTACATCACCCCATTATCCCTCAGAACAAGCCGATCCCTACCTGACAGATTAGGGAAGACATGGAGGCTTACAGAAGTGAGGGACACGCTGTGAAAACCTTGCAGGTAGGTGGTGGCAGAGCTGGCGTCTCAATCCAGCCTGACGATCCCGGTTCTTCAACTCCCAACCACACCACATGGAATGGACACCAAGGATGGCCAGTGGCACTGTGGGAGGAGGTGAGCGCAGACTCCACACACTGGGCACAGCCTGGCAGCCTCTGCACTGCCACTGGGGGGCAGCGATGAGGGCGGCATCTCCACTAGACACTTGTGACCTAACAGATTTGTGGTTGTTAATAACCGGAGATACCACCACAGCAAGCAAGAACAGGAGAGGAAAATATTGAGTGTCCTCTGTAGCCAAGAGAACTGCATACAGTGCATGGGAAACACGACAGACCCCTTCAGAAGAAATTAAAGCCAAAGCTTTGGCAGAATAGGAGGGGACAGGGCCAGAGAAATAATTTGGGGATAGTTATTATACTCCTATTGTTATCCTACAGAGAACTAGAAAATATGAATGACATTTTGAGCCAATAGATGATATAGATATAGATATATAGATATATGATATAGATATGGATAGATAGCCAATATAGATAGATATAGCCACACGTTGCCCTATAATTTACTCTGTGTCCAGCAAGTAGCCACCCTAGAGGTAGCTGATGTAAGAGAAGTCACATAGAAGTTGTCCCAGTAGACAACCAGCTTGGTGTCCATGGGGTCCAGGAGAAACAGTCTGTCTCAGGGAGAGAACGCCTGGGCAGGTCGCCAAGGGTATTCTGACTGCAAAGCACAAGGCCTTCGTAGGAGAGGAAACCTTGGGTCACTAGAGCATGAGCTCATTGACATTTACTCAATTCCTTTGATTTTAATTCTACACTCAGGAAGCAAACTTCTGATCTTCATTCAGTTTATAAAATTGAGCCTCCTATTTGGAAGGGAACGTAGCTGTGGCAAATGACATGAATCCCTGGCCCTCCTCGTAGCTGGACATTTCACTGTAACTTCACAAAGGATGTTCCTGCTCATACAACTCACCTGCCTGGTAAGGACTAATACAGTGTATGAGCCTGCAAGAGCTCACACGCTGACCCTGGTCGCCAGCCTCACCAACTGCCAGGACCAGTGGAGCCTTTAAAACCAGCCAGTCCACAGGAAATATCAAGTATCATCTTTGTTGTAATATTCCTCTCACTTTTAAACATATATTTTGAGAGAACGACACCAAAAACATAGGCGTGTCTGAAATGATTGCTTTGGGTTATTTCTACTACAGTTTGTCTCTTCTCGGCATGAGGAATTTGAGACCCAAAGAAGGTTGCTACAAACTGAAAACTCTTTATGTAATTAAAAAAGTAAGTGTATGTGTGTGTGAAATAAAACACGTGTTTGGGAAACTATCAATTCTTCCTAGGGGAAAAATGCTATGAAGTTGTCACCCTACATTAAATTGCTTCCCAGTGACCAAGTATATTTTATTGTCTAATATTAACAAAATTTCCTTTCCAAGTGCTGAGTGGCCCACAGCATATAAAGGCAGTGATGTTACTCAGGTGATAGGGGCTGCTCATACAGGAGAAATCGATCTCAGTTAATGCGGAGGGATTTGGTTTTTCCAAACACCTCCGTCAGCGGTTACAGATGGCTGAGCCTCTTCCCGCTCCTTGGGGATCTTAGAAAGGCTCTTTGATCTTTGAATCAGACAGAACCCCACGACCCGAAGGCACAGGTGTGTATGTGAGCTCTTATTCTGACAACAAAAGCTCAGGCCTCTACACTTTCCGTTACCAAATGCGGATCAAGAAGGGAAGTGGTCACGATGGGGACCCGGTCCTGACCTCACCAGCGATGTGTCCGTGGCAGCTGCCAAAGATAAAGTATCTTTGGGGGAACAATCCTGCTGGGAAGGCACTCCTCCACCCAACACCCCCCTCCCCACCCTCTCCGGCTGGAAGTGGCCCTCCCTGGCAGCTGTTATCATCAGGAGAGTGAGGCCAAGCTGGCAGCAGCTGCTACAAAGATACTGAGCAGAGATTCCAGAGGGAAGGTGGGCTCAAAAGCACTTTGATAGAGCATGTGCCGAAGCCCAGGCTCCGTGCCCAGAGTGCCAGCCGGGGGTGTACTCAAGAGCGGCACTGGGGTCCTTTTCCCCGTCGCTGGGTGGCTGATGCTATGAGGTGGGTCCGCTCTCCCAACGGAAAAAGACAAGGCAGACTGCTAGTCGAGACGAGGCTCGCCAAAGAGATGGATAACACAGACATAACTGTCACTGGCATCGTCCAAGGCTTCCTGCTTCCCTTAACTGAAGCCTAAACACTGCCTGTCCTGCCCGGCCGGTGTGGCTCAGGGGTTGCGCATCGACCTATGAACCAGGAGGTCACGGTTCGATTCCTGGTCAGGGCACATGCCTGGATTGCGGGCTCCATTCCTCAATGGTGGGGGGTGGGGGAGAAGCGTGCAGGAGGCAGCCGATCAATGATTCCCTCTCATCATTGATGTTTCTCTCTCTCCCTCTCCCTTCCTCTCTGAAATCAATGTTAAAAATATTTTAATAAAGTACTTGGGCTGAATTGGTTCAGAAGCTTCAAGTTTTCAAACAATCCCTCTAAGTTTCTGTAGGCGATTTATGTCATTATATTGGCCCATACATTTTTCCATCTCAGTATAACAAAACCACAAAAATCTTGCTGCCACAGACAACTCTTTAATATTGTTAAGGAAATTCAGTATGCCCATATAAACACACAGACTCCAAGTAAAGGCATGATTCTCCAATCATGCTCTTTCGAATCAGTAAGAGTGAAGACCTGAGGGGAGGGGAGGAGGAGGGGAGGGGCTGGGAGGAGGGGGGAAAGAGGAAAAATGGGACTTATCTGTAATACTATCAATAATAAAAAATTTATTTTTTTAAAAAGAGAATGCATTCCAGACCAAGGAGAAGGGAGGCATCGAGCTCTTCTTTAACCCCCTTCTTCTCCTGAAACGTAAGTTTTATTCAGACAAGCTGCTGTGGTAGCCAGGCTCCTCCTTGCTGCCTTGATATTTTGAGCTCAATCGCATGTAACTGATCACAGCCCTTGGCATGCGTCTGTGGGCAGATTTTTGCTTGCACCTCTTTGGCCAAGTCCAGCTGAGAATGCTGGCCTGAGTAGGCCGACTTGGCAGAACTCTGAACCTGAGCTCCTCTGTCAAGGCCAAAGGAGCCGTATAACCATATTACTTTCTAGAAGGTGTGTGCTTATGGAACAAATTTGACATATGTTTATATTAGGGAAATAGAGTGAAAAGAACAAAAAATCATTTCTGCTCCTTTTCGATGATAGCAAAATAGACTGAACACGAAATAGGGTTTACAAATGCCCAGCCTCGGATCACAGACGGGACGAACACACAGAGTGAAATGTCAGAGTCAAATAACATGTGCATCAAAGTTAATGACCCAGATTTAATGATGCGCACGATCACAGGAGTTGCTCCGAGAAGTGGGAAGAGCGGCAGAAGACACACTGTACCAACCTCGCAAATCAGCTGCTCTGATGGCCAGCACCCTGTTCGGTCCTGTCCACCGCCCGCAGCACAGGGGCCTGGCCTGGCCGGACACGCCCGGAGGCCGCAACATTCATTCCTCCTCTGTGTCCCTTCCGGAGGCCAGACCATGGGCGAGGGAACACGACATACAGAAGGTCTCCCGGCATAATTCCTGCTCAGAGGCTCAGCTGAGCTCCTTAGAGCACCACAAACATGTCTTTCATTGGCATTACTCTGGCCCCCAGCGCAGAGTCAGAACCAAATTGTTAGACATATGAGCCCTGGGAGGGCTGGGGTGTTCGTGTGCTGAGAAGAGGGAGAAGACCGGCATGGCAGCGATGAGTCTCAGAAACACACCTTCTAGTAGTGCACACGGGCCCATTGGTTTGCTTCCCTAATGTCCGGGACCCAAGGAAATGGTAGTTTTAAGGAATATGAGGGTATTGTGGTGAGAGAGAGAGAGAGAGAGAGAGAGAGAGAGAGAGAGAGAGAGAAACTAGAAAAGGTGCTCCTCAAAAAACCCACTGCTTGCTTCAAGGACAGCCTTCTTCTTCTCACTAGGGAAAAGAATCTATAGAAGGTAATGAATGCTAACTCTACTTACTGTTAATCATTTCACAATATATGTAAGTCAAGTCGTTAGGCTATCTCTTAAATGGATACAGGGCTGTATATCAAGTATTCCTCAAGAAAACGGAAAAACAATTAAATGGCATAATGTATGCAAAACTCCTGGCATGTGATGAACACACAACAAATGCCGTTGGTGCTGGTCCCACCCTCCCCCAAATCCCCACCATGGATGGGCCAGGGGTGGGAGCAGATACCCACGGGGGTCGGGCTCTCTGAGGCCACTCCCAGTGGAGAGCCCAGGGTTGGTTTGTTTTGAACAGGAGGGTGCAGGGTGCAAGGATGCTTACAGCCTGCTCAGGATCCTTGCTTATTGGAACTGCCCAAGAGGAATTTTAGGGTGCATTTCACAGTGGAAATACACGGAACTTTCTGCACAACCATAATAATTCAGGACAATGGGAGAATTTCTCTCCCATCCCTGTTATAAATGACCCGTTGGGGTTCTTTTCCGAAAGCAAACAACGGTGACATTTCTACCAATTTATGTTGCTAATCTGGTCCTTTTCAGCTGACAGTGCAAATTGAGATCAATTACTACCCCACCTCTCACCCCCACCCTCGTCCCCCTGACACCTGATGTTTGAATGTCTTGTAATGGCCAGGAATCGTCATCTCTTTGTGAATTACACAGAGCAAGTGCCATCGAATCAGAGGGGTACTTTCATGAGCAAACAGAACTTGTGAAACCTCTGGTGGACAGAAACCCTGGCCACTGGCTAACAGATAGGGCCCCGAGCTGGTTTCCTGACAGATAAAAATAACGTGCAATATATTATTTACACAGAGAGAAAGTGTTACAGGAGCATTCTTCAAAACAGCACAAGTTGCCCTGGCTGGCGTGGCTCAGTTGTTTGGGCATCCTCCCGCACACCAAAAGGTCACTGGTTCAATTCCCGGTCAGGACACCTGCCCTGGCTGCACGCTCGATCCCTGACAGGGGGGTGGTAGGGGAGGTGGTACAGAAATACCGCTCTCACATCTGTATTTCCCTTTCTCTCTCCCGCCTTCTCTCTCAAAAAATCAATAAACTACTCTTTAAAAACAACAACAACTACAACATACCAGCACAAGTTATTAAGACTGCAACAACAAACTTTGTAATAAAAGTTTCGACGTCCGATTACGGCCTGGTTTTCATCGAGAAAACCAATGGAAAGCAGCCACGGTCTGACTTGATCTCACAGGACACCTTTACTAGAACCACTCAGCTAGGCCACTCCTGAGTTCCAGAGGGACAGAAACGGGCTCCGCTCACACATGATGACTGTTGTGTGAAGCCACTAACTTTGGGGTGATGTGTTATGCAGCCACCGTAACTGGAAGAACCAGAATGGAATCAAAACTAGAGGGGAAGTGCCACCCCCAAGGTCAAACGGGGACATCGTTAGCATCCACAAGAACCACAGGAAAGAAGGCTCGGAAGTATTCCAGGATTAGGAAGGCAGGCACCATTCACCAGTAAATGCCACACCAAAAGCCCACTGGAATAATCACCCTCTTCTTTCCAAACTGGGGGACCTTTATAAACCTGCATAACTGTGTGCAATAGTAAGAAAGACCCTATTGGAACCACTTGAAACGGGCAGCAAAGCCAAAGGGAAAGGAACAAGCCGGGGCATCATTGAGTCACTTCCCCGCAGGCGCGGGCACGGCTGCTCTCTCGCTTTCTGCCTCCTGCCTCTCTCAACCGCTGTGCAGCTGTGCAAGGTTCCCCCGGACACCGCACACCTCTCAATGGCTCTGACAGTGGGACTTCTGCTTTTAAAGAAACATGGACAAGAGCTGGGAGTCCAGTCCCCAAAGGTGACACCTCTCATTAGACCAGAGATGGGGAGGTTGGATGGCCCATGTATCCGGGTGAAGCTGAATGAGGGGGATGCTCTGGAGATGGCCAGTGGTGGCCAGCAGAGAGAATCCAGCCACAAATCCACATTTCTTCTTCCTAGTCCACCCAGGGTTTTCTAAGCAGCCAATTTCACATACGAAGTCTAGAGTTCTACCTCCTCTTGAGATGCTGAAGTCTGGCAACCCCAGGTATGCATGCCTACCTGGTCTCCGTGAGCTGGGGCTGACTTGCTGTTTCTCCCTTTAGACCAGTGGTTCTCAACCTGTGGGTCTCAACCCCTTTGGCGGTTGAACGACCCTTTCACAGGGGTCGCCTAAGACCATCCTGCATATCAGATATTTACATTATGATTCATAACAGTAGCAACATGACAGTTATGAAGTAGCAACGAAAATAATTTTATGGTTGGGTCACAACATGAGGAACTGTATTTAAAGGGCCAGAAGGCTGAGAACCACTGCTTTAGACAGAGCATGTGCTCTCTAGCTGCCACAATCCCCACCACTCCCTATTGCACACCTGGGCTTACTTCACTCCTTTACTTTACATTTCTGGTTCCTGTGAGCATGTGAGTTTGTGTCTCTTTTGACCTGTACCAGCAGAGGCATTTCAGACTCCAAACCCCAAAGTGTTCTCTGATCACGACAGGTTTGAAATTTCTGGTGGTTTGGGAATTCCAGTACATTCTAATTTTTTTGTACCCTTGCCAATTTCTTTCCCTAGACTGCACATTGGACTGTAACAAACCCACATGCCTCATGATTATGCAAATTATCTTACAACAATTCTCCTGAATATGGGGGTGCTACGTGAGCCTCCAGAAACATATACTGAGCTTTTCTGATACGTCCAAATGATCTTTAAAATACAAACTGTGTCCGTACACAGGTCTTACATTCTCGGCCCAAGTTAATGTAGAAAAGAGTTCACTGTCAGCCATTTCTAAGATTAGGATGGACAGAAAAGAAACAAAGAGATCTCACATGATTCAGTTAAACAACTGAATCACTTACCACAGAACATCTTCAAGGTGGTTTCTAGGGGGACCTAACTAGGCAGTCAGGCCCTTTGCTGAGGCATTAAGACCAGCACTGTCTGGTCTGGGTGCACGTGTGTGTGTGTGTGTGTGTGTGTGTGTGTGTGTGTGTCAGAGAAAACAAGACAAGGCAAAGCGACTCACCAATTCCAGACACTGCCTGTGGCCGTAGGCAGCCGCGTAGTGGATGCTATTGTAGCCTTCCTTGTCCCGGAGAGATGGGTTGGCGTCATTTTGAAGCAGAAACTCGAGGCATCTGTAAGTGTAGGGATGAGGTCATTTCAGAAAACATCTCTGGACCAAAAGAGATAATGAATGCAAACTTCCTCCTATTATGAATGCTCCACAGAGCACTTTGTGAGTTTAAGTATTTCTTTAAAAATCCTACAGCAAGGAGGGTTTGTGTCCTGGAAGAAGTGTGTGCGCGTGTGTTTGTGTGTGCCTTTATTTCAGCTTAAAACTGCCACTCCAGAATTCAGGAAAGCCGTTAGCAACAAGGCGGTCATTCAGTTCTTTTCCCTTCTCATCCTAAGGTGGACACCCTCCCTGTCAGCACCACTGGCTAGGCAGCGTTAGAACTCCATGTTCAAAAGGCAAAGTCTCAACTGGAATAAAGAAGTGTCCCGGCCCTTGCAACGGGGCCAGCCTCAGAGAGGGTGTTCTTTCCACCTTGCTATGGGAGACTCCAAGATCAAAAGGTTGGAAAAGGAAAGTCAAGATGTATAAGAAGATACCAACAACAAAACAAAACAAACAAACAAAAAAAAACCCGGAAGAAGAGCCTAAACAATAAAAGGGTTAAAGGAATGGGTAAACATTTAAAAAAACATAAGTCAGTCACCACAAATGAAGAAAAAGACTCAAATTGCACCACTAGGAAGAGAGACTAAAGCAAATAATAACTAATACATTTTAAAAGCCTTTGATGACAAAGTTGTCATTTTTCTGAAAAAGCCACAACCATAGGAATAGCTTAGACGCTGGCGTGCGGCTCCCCTTTCCAGAAGAGCCCCAAACTCCAGGACACGGGCCTCGAGGACCAAACCAGTTCCGTTCAGGGTTTATCGCAAATGGAACGATCCTGCTGGGGAAGATGGAGTAAGTCGGCCACACCACTTGCTCTTATTACTTTAATCCTCACCTGAGGACTGACGGTATTTTTTCCATTGATTTCTAGAGAGAGTGGAAGGGAGTAGGGTGGGAGGGAGGGAGCAACATTGATGTGACAGAGACACACTGACTGGTTGCCTCTCACACCCAACCCGACTGGGGTGGGGGTTGGACCTGCAACTCAGGTACATGCCCTTGACGGGAATCGAACCTGTGACCCTCTGGTGTGCAGGCTGACACTCAAACCACTGAGCAACGCCGGGCAGGGCTCAATTTTATTTTTGTGGCAGTGGGACCAACAGCTCCTTCACAAAACCAAGCTGATTCAATTTCATATCAGATTAAAATTGTACGATTCCGAAGCCTATACTTTAAAGAAGAACTGTCCAAGGAAACTTTCCATAGTGCACAGAAGAGCCTTCAAGTGACATTTACCTATCTTTTGGCAAATGCCACAAAGAGAAAAACAGATCACATACAGAGACTGTTTAAAATGATATTTTAATTTCTAGAAAAAACAGATGAAAGACATACATTTTTAAACCAAATACCTCCATGTCACATGATTCATCCATAAAAATACTCCATAATAATAAGTCAAGCTATTCTTGGGGCCCTGACGTCATACTGCCTCTGGTGACATGTACCTTATGAGGAAGTCCTCCCTTATTTGGCTAATAAAATGCCCATGGGCAGGACCGCAGGTGTGACTCACTGTAAACCGAACTTGGCTCTTCATATAAAACATTCGATAGGAATGGCATTCTATGGATGCACAACTCCCAGCTGCTGAAAATCTGTTGACCAATTGAATATAAAATTTGGAAAACACTTGGAGTTGCTCCCAAAGAGTTATTCAATCCAGAATATACCTGACCTATACAACCAACAGTGCTACTGAAATAACAGTTGGACAGAATTTGAAAATTCTCCGTGTTGCTTTTTATGGGACAGTGATTAACTAGTTTTAACTGGACACGCTTATCTTTTCTCCTCCCAGGGCAGTTCTGGCACCTAAGCTGCAACATCAAGAGATGCACATTAGGCCAGGGGTGTATCTGGACGGGGGAGGGGGGGAAGGGGGGGAGTAGCCTCTTTGCATAAAAGGGCTCTCCGGCAGCAGTTGGGCAGCAGGTGGCCACCTTCCCCTTCCCTGCCCCTCCCGCCCCTCCCTCTCCATCAGCTGTAAGCCAACTGCTCTGGCCTGGGCAAGCCTGCATTTCCTAGAGAAGGAGCATTGCTGAGATGGCTTTAAAATTCCAGTCTTTAATATGATCATTTTTAAAATATAGTTTTATTGATTTCAAAGAGGAAGGGAGAGAGAGATAGAAACACCAACGATGAGAGAGAATCATAGATTGGTTGCCTCCTGCAAGTCCCCCACTGGGGATCGAGCTCGCAACCCGGCATGTGCCCTGACCAGGAATCGAACCGTGACCTCCTGGTTCATAGGTTAATGCTCAACCACTGAGCCACACCGGCCGGGCTTTAATATGATTATTTAAATGGCGGAGAATTAGAGTAAAACCTGGCCAGTCTGCTTTACACTCAGCAGTGCTTCCCGTTGCCACCCAGTAACTAAGTATGTCCCTGAACCTGCACCTGAGCCACCCTCTAACTACATCTCTCAACTTCCTGTAGACAACTTCTTACTTGTAACTCTAGGCCCGGGTCCTGACAGCGGGGGGTGGGGGGGGAGGTGGAGGGGTGGGGGGAGCCACCGGGCGGCAGGAAGGCCCTAGAGTGGAGAAGAGAGCAAGCAAGTCAAGGGCTGTGTGTGTGTGCAGACTTGGGGCACTACATCCACTGGGTCCCGAGACCAGAGTGTGGGCACCGTTCATTCGTTTGCTCACCTATTCAACAACTACTTACTGATCACCAGCTGTGTGCTGGTCACCGCGCTGGGCAGCACAAGCTTGTCACTGTGACCTGTTGTGCAGGAAGGGCTCCCAGGAACAAAGCATTAGGGCTCCCCAGGAATCAACAGCCCTGGGGAGACAGGCACCCCACCCCATCACAGGAATAGCCGGGCAGAGGCGGGGGGGGGGGGGGCGGAGGGGGCAGGAGCAGCGGCTGAGGGCAGGGGGCTGTGTGTGTGCTGATGTGAGTGTTGGGGATGAAGACGAGAGTACAATGGGTGTATTTCCCACTGAAATCTCAACGCATTTATTTATAGAACCCGCTAAGCAGTGATCCGCAGGCCCTACAGGAGAGCCTACGGCCCTGGGAGGAATGTCAAGGTGTCGCCCGAGGCACCTGATACCTGGCAGAGTCAGAAATGATATTTCAGACACACCTGGTTCCAAAAGCCGCTGACCAATCACAGCCATGGCCGTGCCCACGCTCACCATTTTAGAAAGCGTGCCCTGGGTGAAAGCAGCCCGGCTGAAGGATGTATTAAAAGAGCAGTTTCTTCTTCATTAACGACAAGCCCACATCACCTCCTCAAGATCCCAAGTGAAAACCCCCAACAGCCAGGCTGGCCCCATGGCGACTCAGGGAAGTAACTTACAGGGCAGC
Source organism: Myotis nattereri (assembly GCF_964212035.1). Classification (NCBI taxonomy): domain Eukaryota; kingdom Metazoa; phylum Chordata; class Mammalia; order Chiroptera; family Vespertilionidae; genus Myotis; species Myotis nattereri. The sequence continues at coordinate 6,649,152 of NC_138082.1, forward strand.
CTCTTTCTCCTTCGCCTCGCGGGCACTTTCGAGCTCCTCTGAGTTTTCGTGGGCATTTCCTAGGGTGGTCTTACTTCTCGGCGTGAGGGAAAGAAAGAAAACTACAATTAGTGTTTTAATGGCCAAGTTGCTAATGATTTTGGTGCCATTTAAAGCTCAATGATTTCTCTCCCAACCCAAAGAAATAAGTACTACAGAGTTTTCACTGAGGATCTACAGGGTGTCCCCCCAAAAAAGGTCTACACACTTCAACAGCTGAGAATTCACTTAATTTTCACTCCTTTTCGGGTTTAACTGGTTTGAAATAATGGGTGGAGCCAGACTAAGCTATGAACAAAGAACATTTATCCTAAAGTGCCAGTAGACTTATTTTTTAATGGAGAAACATAAAAGTTAAAGTTTTCAGTACAAAACCAGCATCCGTGGATGAACTGAGGGCGCACAAATACGGAACAAAATGATCTTTGATGCCTGCGATCCCAGGGCCTCGCGTTATCAGCAGTGCCTGGGCCACAACGGTCATCAGTTTGAACACAGGCGTTGACAGAAAAAAATTATTCATTTCCCTAGATTCTTTTAAATTTTGAAAAATGAACTGCATATTAATACACACTGTGTGTTATGCATGCTTCTCTCCAACGCTCTCCAGCACTGACCCAGTCAGTCCCACAGCCCGAGGCAGCAGACAAGGCCCTGGACGCTGTTCCCCCGGAGGAGGCCCTGGTCCTTAAGTCTGTGAGAACCAGCTCAGACATCACATCACGGGCACCTCTCTGTCTTTTCCCCCGAACCGGGTCACTCGATCCTGCTTCCCATTCCCAGCCACCCAGACTCCTACCATGGCCAGGGCAAGACTTCCTCCCCGCCAGCTCCCGGAAGGGTGTCCACACCCGCGTGGGACAGCAGTGCCTGCTTCACACATGACACTGCATCTGAGGCTACGGGGCTGACGCATGGGTGGCTATTTTCCACACAGGACACACATATCAGCACATGTAAGTTTTACCGCAGATGAAGCATTTAAGGGGTGGTAATGAAAACGGCAGCAGATGACAAAATAAATGACAACAGATTTTTGAATGGGCTGACAACCTGGGCTTGACAGCTCCCCTTGGCATTCCACCCAAAACACAGAGACGTGATTGTGCAGTGACATGAAATCATCACACATCAAGAGAGCAGAATGGGGAGCGGCGGGGGTGGGGGGTAGGGGGTGGTGGGGTGGGTATGAAGCGTCTCTAACTCCTTCGATCTGGGTGAGCGAGATGCTGCATCCCAGCATCCTTGAGGCAGAATGAAGGAAATTAGCCAGCCGCCCCTCCCCCTCCCCGGCCCCAGGGGACACAGGGACAAGGCTGCCTTTACTTTCTGTCCATGTCGGAAGCCGCGGCGTAGTGCAGAGCTGTCCGGCCCCAGTCATCGGTCTCGTTCACGTTGGCCCCCGTGGTCACTAAGACCTCAATGCAGTGGAAGTGGCAGTTCGCAGCTGCGTAGTGCAAAGGGGTCCTGGAAGACAGGCGGCAAGGTGTGACCTCCCTCAGGCGGCACACAGGCCCATGAAGGCAGGGTTCCTCCGGGTGTGGAGAGCTCTTCCTCCGTCCCCCAGAGCCCCGAGGCCAGGGGCGGTGCCTTCTGTGACTGTAATTGCAAGTGAGGCTACAGAAACAGTGGCTTCAGACAAGGCCGTCCACCCGCAGACCTGCCTTCCCACTCCTCGCGCCTCTCCTGGTGCAGGGCGATGTCGCTGCCCGGATGAAACACTGCAGGCCATCCCTCTTAGCCTCCTATCTCGAATCAAACGTCCATTGACTTTCTAGTTGTTCCGGATGAAGAACTCAGCTCTCTAAGGTCCGATACCCACATCTGACAATCCCGCCCTAAAACTTCTGGTTCTCCCCCCTGACAAGACCCCGCGTGAAGCTGAAGACCTCCCCAAGTTGGTCCCGACCTACCTTCATGGAGTGTCTCTCTCTCCCCTAGATGAGCCCATTATTGAATCCAAACGAAATGATCTGAGGTGTTCCCTGTCATGCTCACACTCCCCTCCACTGTGCCAAGTTCCTCTCGTCCCTGGAATGCAGCAGGGAGCAGCATTCCACCCATGAAAACCCCACTCCACCAGAAGTTCTCTCTCTTCTGTCTGAGATGGCTGAGCGCCTGTCTGGCCTCTCTGGAACTCGCATCCTGTGCTGCCTTGATGTTAGCTGTTGGTGCCGTCTCACCTTCTCCACTGAACTATGTGGCTAATAGGAAGAGCGATTCACGTGGAACCCAGAGCCCCGGGTTCTGGTCTGGACAGGTGTGCAGGCCAGCCCCAACCACATCCCCTCTCCAGGCCCGGGCGTCGTCCTTCTGGCAACAAGGACCTCAGGTCCACTCGAGCTCTGAAATCCTATGCACGTGCACAACTCGTTTAGTTTCTCTGGGCTCAGTTTTCTCATTAATTAAAAAGGATAATGAGCATCTCCATGTACCTCATGGAGTTACTATGAGAAGCCAAGCGAGTAACATTTAGAAAATATGGCCACTTGTAAAGCATACCGCAGAGCAGGAATATAAGGTTTATATCACTTATTTTTAGTCCTCAATTATTTTACAGTCCATTGGTGTTGCTAGTATCAGGGGATACTAGCCAAACAAATTGCTAGAAATGGAGTAACTTTTTTGTCAAGTACCATTTATCAATTTTCAAGTCCAACTATTTTATATTTTGTAGGCAATTTATGGGCTCTTTGACCACTTGATTTACTCCTTTTTAGTCCAAAAAAGGGAAATTATAAATATTTTACATGTTGGATTGCTTATGTTTTTGTTGCTTTGTTGGCGTTTCGCTACAAGAAGGACTTCCTTCCGAGGATGGACTCTTCCAACCAGCTCCCTGTTTACCATCCCATCATCACATGACAGCATCACATGGCTTCCAGATGGACTGCTCCCTGCTGCTGTTATTTAGGCACCGGAAGCAGAGTTCCCTGTTTACATACCTCCCACACTTGTCCTTTTTGTGGAAATCCGCTCCACTGCTCTGCAAGAGTTTTATACATTCCACGTTACTGGAAAGACAGAAAACATCAATCAGGGGTGGCGGCGACCTGCGGGGCTCGCTGCAGGAAGACCTGTGTTCTGCAGAGTGCGGTGGCGGGAAACCACAGTTCCAGCTTTAGATTCTAGCAACAACCTGAACACACGGCAAGGCCATATTAAGGACCTACGGTTCCTACAATTATTTTTTCAAAGCTAAACGATCAGTATGAGAAAGAGCTTGATGAAACACTTTCAATTCCATGATGATGGCATTTAATGGTTATTATGTGATTAAACCTGTCAGTGATGGTCTCGTCATGTACCCTAAAATTCTCTTTCAAAACCATCAAGAGTGTGGGAAACAGCCCTCTAAACCTAGGGTCATGTCACCTTTAAACAAGAGCCAGACTGGAGAGCATCACCTTTCATCATGGCAGAATGAACTCGCCATGGCCACCATGTCTGACCCAGACCTTCCCTAATAGAAAATAAAATGGCTGCGTAGCCCTGCCTTTGTGGTCTCGGGAAGTGAATGTGCAGAACCACGGCCGAGAATGATGTCGGGGAGCGCGGTGATCTTCCAACGCAGCAGCAATAAATCATGTTTAGTGGAGAGCGAAGGACCCACCGAAGTGAATTTTCCTATCGAAGGGCATGTAGTTAAATATTAATAATAACAGGAGTTACAGACATGGATTCAGAATGGTGTGCTGTCACTTTCTGTGCAGGCCTGATATATATTTTTTTTTAATGTGGGCATCAGAGGAGACAATCATCCATCATTGTCCTAAATTTAGAATAGTAAGAAGTGGCCTGGGATTTACTGTTTTATTATCATTTAACTAAGAAAAATGATCTCGTTCACGATAAGCCTGAGCAGGGCTCTCCCCACCCCACAGCCACCCGTCATAGCCACCTTTCTCAGAGAACAGGCTGTTTTAGCCATAAAACATGAGAACTTTCGAGACCACTCTGGGCTGGGGTAGCCTGCCTGCTGATATAAGCACCTGTCCTTCCTGCGTGAAGCCAGAAGCTCAGAGGAAGACAGATTCCAGGTGTGTGGCTCATGGGGCCCACGTGATCTGGGGGAATGAGGTGGGGAGAAGGAGGATCTTCACACAGACAACAGTGTGGTGAAGGCCTGGGGTGGGGGAAGGCGGGGGCTAGAAGGGGTCAACGGGGAAGAAAGGGGACATATGCAATACTTTCAATAATAAAGATTTTTAAATAAAAATAATAATACAACATTATGAATATAAAACTAGATTTTAGATTTCAGAAGGAGACCACGCAAATAAGGGGCCCTATAGCTTCAGTCAACCCACTTCTAATATACAGGCAAGAGGAGAGGTGGTGTTGGTTCTCAAGGATTAGGAAATTGATTAAGAACCAACATCTTGCCCAAACTGGTTTGGCTCAGGGAATAGAGCGTCGGCCTGCGGACTGAAAGGTCCCAAGTTCAATTCCGGTCAAGGGCATGTGCCTGGGTTGTGGGCACATCCCCAGTGTGGGGTGTGCAGGAGGCAGCTGATCGATGTTTCTCTCTCATCGATGTTTCTGACTCTCTATCCCTCTCCCTTCCTCTCTGCAAAAAATCAATAAAATATATTTTTAAAAAAGAAAAAAGAACTAACATCTTACCCAAACAAAGCCATCTGAGAAAGGCCGGTTTGGCTGATGTGTGGTCATACATCAAAATACATTGGTGAGAGCCTTACTCTGACCACTGATGTCAAAAAGAGTATATCTGATGAAAAATTATCTTTACAATAAAAAAAGGCAAGGGTTAAACTTCTTTCTTATCCTTTGGGTTTTCTTAAGCGTTGTTCACATTTAACTGCTACGAAGACTTAAAAATAAGGAAAAAGTGTCTGTAAATGAACTCAATCTTGGATTCCCTCGATCAAATTATTTTCTTTCAGTGTAGGGAGTACCAAGGAGATGCATATTCTATAGGGTGAACATCTATAATTTAAAAAAAAAACACAAAAAAAACAAAAACAAAAAACGGAAAGAAAATGAGGAGAAAGAATAAAACCAAAGAAAAACTATTTCTAGATGAGATGGGCTAAAATTTTTCTCTGGAAGGACAATAACGCAAGTAAACCTGGAAATGCAACCCAGCGATACTTGGTGTTGGTAGAAACGGCTCTGACCCAGTTCACTAAGGAAACGGCCTTTGAGTCACAGACCACTGGCGTCCAGTGAGAGGCATTCGTCATTAAGAAAAGGAAGTCACAGCTGAAACTGCTCACTACTCACCCTCCTGCAGCAGCGGCATGAAGGCACGTTCTTCCGAATTTATCTGGGGTGTCTATTTCAAAGCCTGCAGACAGCACGTGCTCATTACTAAACAAGGACACTATGCTATACTTTTGTCCTAGTTAAACCACAAGAAACATTGCAGAGACAGAAAAATCAGTTAGTAGAAAAACCAGAATGCAAAGCAACTGTAGTCAGAAAGAGGTTGGCATGGAAACAAACGAATGGGAACCGCTCAAGCGTGGCAATTTTATAGGAAGACCCGGGAAGTCAAGAAGAATTTATTTTCACATTCAGCTCTGGGTGAGCCACAGCCCCGTATTTCAACCCCAGGATAGACACTGATGGAAACCCATTGGAGGCAAGGAGGGCGACAGCTGGGCGGACAGGACACACGGAGAAAACACGGAAGGTACGGGAGGGATCCCAACAGGCCGGCATAGAGTTTCTTAACGTGTCATCAGCTGCCAGTCGGTCTGAGGTTTGGGAAACGTGCTCTCATGCAGGGATGCTTTTTAGACATGCCAAAAGCAGCGGGAGCAGGATCCCCCACAGGTAAAGTACTTAAAGGGCTCAAATGCTTCCGGAATATCTATGAAATTAATTCATAAACAATCTTTGCCTTGCAGATCTCTATGGCCTTTGAATACATGGAAGTTGGCAGAAGCAGTGATAAGAAAGATTAGCAAGGCTCCAAACCAGAAGGGATTTCTTGGTTCCTAATAGGCCCACATTAAAAATAACTAAATAAATAAAAATGAGACCTAATTGGAGGGGCTCAGCCACGGTGATTTTTCAGAGCCCACGGAGTGGAAAGGTCATATGACATTTTCTACTGTCAAAATGGGGGCAGGGTGGAGACTTGGCCACTTTCCTTTGCTGAAAAGTATTAAATGCTAAGCTACCATTTTAAGCTTGAAAGATGTTTTCTCCATTTATGACAAACGCACTGTGAGCTGTGGCCACTGCTGCCTGTCTCTGACTCTGGATCCCCCGAGCTCTAACTTAATAAACAGACAAAACTCTCATTCAGGGACAGCAATGCTGACATTCCAGCAGCGACAATGCCCAGGTTTGCTGGGAGCTGCCCAGAGCAGGTGATGCATGAATGACATGAAGCACAGGCAGCTCTGAGCAGACACGGGAAGCCACGTGGCTCACTCAGGACACATCCAGCCTCTTCGCTGGCGATGGAGGTACTCACCGGACGACAACAGCTTCCGGCAGCAGTCAGAGTGAGCGTTCAGGGCAGCTAAGTGTAAGGGGAACATGCTATGGATCCCACACCTGAGGAGGAAAGAAACAGAGCAGCTCATGGGAACAGCTCTCAGGGTCCATGCAGACCGACGATGACCTTTCTAGGTGTTCTCTGCGCAAAGTCAAGCCCACACGCCTGGCTCAGGGACTCTTGGCTGAAATAGTTGTGCAATTCTTCCACTCGAGAAGTATGATGCACTCATTTTCTACCTTAAAGTAATAAAGTCCTGGACCTAAATCAGAAGTAAAAGCCCCTAATAATGTGAAGAAAATGTTTCACATAAACATTATGTGACTCTTTACATTTAAAATTAACTTCCTTTTCTTTTTTCTTTCAGGTTAGCAATTTTATATCTCATTAATTAATTCATTCATTCACCTGTTCAACACTTTCTAAGTATGAGATACTATATTAAGTGCTAGAGCAGTGGTTCTCAACCTTCCTAATGCTGCGACCCTTTCCTCATGTTGTGGTGACCCCCCAACCATAAAATTATTTTCGTTGCTACTTCATAACTGTAATTTTGCTACTGTTATGAATCGTAATGTAAATATCTGATATGCAGGATGTATTTTCATTGTTACAAATTGAACATAATTAAAGCATAGTGATTAATCACAAAAACAATATGTAATTATATATGTGTTTTCCGATGGTCTTAGACGACCCCTGTGAAAGGGTCGTTTGACCCCCAAAGGGGTCGCGACCCACAGGTTGAGAACCGCTGTGCTAGAGCTAAGACAAACTCTCAACTTTGAATGCAACCTGCTTTATTCCTTGAATTAATAAGCAAATATTTAGCTTTAGCCAGTTTGGCTCAGTGGGTAGAGCATTAGCCTGTGGACTGAAGGGTCCCAGGATCAATTCCGGTCAAGGGCATATGCCAGGGTTGCAGGCTCCATCCCCAGTGAAGGGCGTGCAGGAGGCAGCGATCAATGATTCTCCCTCATCATTGATGTTTCGATCTCTCTCTCCCTTTACCTTCCTCTCTGAAATCAATAAAAAGAAAAATAAACAAATAGTTATTATTGACCTACCATGTACCAAGCACTTCACTAAAAGTTAATCATGGCTTTATTATTGAAAATACCATTTTCGGTGAGAATAAAAACTGTTTGCCTTTTGCAGGTAAAACTCCATCTTCCTAATAGACCTTTATGCTGCTCACGAGCCCACATCAGGATCCAGCCACAGAAGCGCCGCTGGGAGTAACAAACCTGATCTGGCGTCTATTTCAAAAACCTAGCAGACGCTCCCTGACAGTGTTCCAGAAAGAATCTGTAAAGCACTCTCAGACAGATTCTTCCACCACAGCACAGGCCCCGGGATGCGCCCCTGGGGGACAGGCAGCTTCTGATGGCAGCGCCTTCTGCCTCCAGGTTAAATCCTCCTCTTCCCATCACCTCTCCTCGAACCAGGACCCCAGCCGTGTGCTGAACTGTAGTTCACAGTGAGCAGCATCATGGGGAAGATCCTGTGCACTTACAAGCACTGATATTGTGAGTGATCGTTGCTCATTACATCTCATTTTACTCAAATAGTAGATTTCAGACTTTGTAAGCCCTCTGCATAGCACAAGCGAGGGCATCTATTTACACTGTGGGTACAATACCTAAGATTTCTCTCTGGCACTAATGACCTGTTTTCAGATTCTAGGCAGCATAAAAAACGCGATTTGAATTTGGTTAAGTGTTGGATACATGAGCTTCATTTGCTATCTCAAAAGTTATTCTGATGTGTGTGGATGTGTGAACGTATATCCGTATTCACAGATCTCTCATGGTATTCAGCGTGTCTGCGAAATCGGAGTCTGCCAGCAACGAGCCCCCTCTTTCCATGAACGCTTCTCTCTATTGATGAGTGTTTTTGCTCGGCCTTCCCTCCGTCCCTTTCTTTTCCCTACATGGAAATTTGCGGCCCAGGGTCTGTAAGAGCTGGCATCCATCAAGGCATGCAATTTGCCCGTCGTCCGGGCAGCGTCACGCGCAGGAGCACTGCTTGTAATTGCCTCTCTCATCGTCTACAAAAAAACTCTGCAAAGCAATTGCATCAGCGACAACCTGGATGCTCACAGAGAGGAAGAACGCGCTGGAGGAGGGGAGAGCTTCCTGTCTGTGCTGCTGTTTCTGTTGCTCCCTTGTGATGCCAGTGAGACACGGCAATTTCTTCTCCTGGATGGCATGTTTTAAAAGCTTCTAACTACATGGAACTGTCAGCTATGAGGTTTTAGCTAACAGTTTTATTTATTTTTGGGAGTTGAGGCAAAAATATATGATTAAATATCTCTGGACATTTCCAAGAGGAAGATGGGTAGAATATTTTCTAGGGTGGTTTTAAGTTCCTGAAGAAACATGAAATCCAGGATTGGATTGCTCAAGATTTCTTTGAGACTTCTTCATTTTATATACATATATAAAATATTAAAATATAAATATGTTAAGATTTTGCCGAGACCGGTTTGGCTCAGTGGATAGAGCGTCGGCCTGTGGACTGAGGGGTCCCAGGTTCGATTCCGGTCAAGGGCATGTACCTGGGTTGCAGGCACATCCCCAGTGGAGGGTGTGCAGGAGGCAGCTGATCGATGTTTCTCTCTCATCGATGTTTCTAACTCTCTATCTCTCTCCCTTCCTCTCTGTAAAAAATCAATAAAATATATTAAAAAAAAAGATTTTATATTATATACTATATGCATGATATATTTATATATACAACACAATGTATATGTGTACAATATATAATGTGTTATGTATCTTCTATAATATTAGGTTTTATTTTATAAAGAAACATAAAGATATATATTTATATAAAATAATACAAGCAAATGAATTGATGAAAATAGCATCAAACTCTATAAGAAAACATAAAAAGTGTAAGTGATAACATGACAGCAACAGGGGATTGCTTAATAGGATTATATTCTATAATCTTCATGATCAATATTTCCAATCAACCATACCACTTACCACCACTGTCTTTAGATAATTCATTACACTCTACATTAGCTAAATTACCTCTCTCTTTTTTTGCTGTTACTTATAAACCTGAGAAGATAAGGAAGGGAGAACTACTCCTAAAATGTCTAGCAAAAATAATGTTTGGTTTATATTTTTTATTCCATAGTAAATAAAAAGTCACTACCTCAGTGTAGGTTTTGAAAGCATTAATTTGGACTCAAGTTCTACTGGCATTTGAACTTGAATATGCTGCTATGGTTCAAATAGGAAAACTAAATATTAGGCCGATATTGGAAAGAACATAAAAGTAGAATTCAGAATCTCTGAATCACTTCAGAAATGATTCGTGCATTTCAAAATAAAATTCCTCCTTTATTGCTATTCAACAAGACTGCTCAAAAGGAAGGACTATAAAACCTTTAGCAGAAAATGAGGAGCCGACTGTCTTAGAGGTCAAATAAGAAGGACCACTCTTACATCATCAGGCCGACATCCAGGAAGGCCAATCACTGAGGGTGTCAGCTAACACCAAACTTAACAATGTGTACGTGGCAGGAAAGAGGAGACCAATTCCAGCTAAATGGCTCCATTTATTTGACCAGACATAAAATTAATGGAACGCATTTGTATTAGCTATTTCTAATTCAGCTGTAAGCTGGCGTCTCCTACCCAGTTACTTCAGGATAAATGAGGCCAGAACAATTTGCAGACAGCTCTCCGGAATGAGCAAAGGACTTCTGCACCATTGGAATATCAATTCTTTCAAGTGTTCACCTTGGCATCAGAGAGACATGGCTATCCCTCCCACATCTAGTCTTTTCTAGAACCTTCCCTTAGTCGGGGGTGGGGAACGGGGCCCGCAAAATCATTTGGTCTGGCCCCGCCAAAGCAACTGCAGAAGGGACTCGAAATTCAATAAATCTAGGAGCTTTTTTCATAGCAACATGAATCTATATTAAGTGAATTATAGTGAGCGAATGATGTTAGAAATACCCAAATGCGGTCAAGGGAGGGGACGGGGTCAGAAACTTTGAGTTTGAGTTTAGTCTTGCTACTTGCTGGCTGTTTGGTCTTCAGCAAGGACAAAGCAGTTCTCTTATCCAGAAAATAAAGATCATGGCGTCACTCTTTCTTACCTCTCTGAGCTCTAGAGCACGGTCTGAAGTTGGACTCAGGGCTCGTGTCCCTTTATGGGGTGTCAGAGCCCTTTGGTTTTCTTCTCTAACTTTTTTGGGTTTGGGGCGCTTATCTCTAGGGTTTTCATTTCTCTTTGTCCTGACCGACTGTGCTCACTTCTTGTTCTGTCTTAACTGCAGCAGCATTTGGGATATCGCCAAGCAGGTAACTGTTCTGGAACCCACCCCACCTCCCCAGGCCATTTACATTTGGCTCATGCTCAAGCAAGGCTTTTTATTCTGTTGTACAAAATTGTCAAGTAAAATAAGATTCCTAACAATACGCTGCCCTCATATTGTTCTGCCCCTGAAAATTGTTATTGTTACCCACGGTCTCTGTGATCAAGGCTACACTCTTGATTCAAGTATCTAAGGCCCTCTGTAATCTGGTTCTACTACATATTACTAACAAATAATAGTTAACATTTAATGATAGCTTATTTTGTGATAGGCACAAATAACATGGATTATCTTGTTTCATAACCTTAGCAGATGTACGTATATAATCCATACAGCTCTTAACCTATTCCAGAGAGCTTTACTAGTAATTAAGTCCTTTCATCCTTATAAACAAACCAATGGGTAAGTACTATTATTACTCCCACTTTTCAAATGAAGCAACCAAAGCACAGAGAGATTGAGCAATGGGCTCAAGGCCACACAGCTCACAAGCCAAGCAGCTTGGCCTGGAGCCTGGGCAGTGACAGCCTGGGCCCTGCCTGGGACATGGCGCTGCCTCTGGGCAGAGCATGGCATCTCACACACACACTCTTTGAGCCCAAACTCTTCCCAGAACTGTACCCTTTTCATCTTTTGTTCCTGCGTTCCTCTCCGCTTGGGGTCTGCCACCCTCTGCCTACTAAACCTCATCGCCTGAAGGCTGTTCTGAGCAGCTGGCCACACGGGCGCTCTCCACCTCCTGTCCGTACTCTAGGGCATACTGTCTACACCAAACATCTTGCCACCTACGTGCTGCTTCATTTGGAACTTCATTATATGCTAACTTGCATGGTTCTTTGTCTTGGGCAGGCCTTGGGCCTCCAACACTGTGATGACCTCCTTGAAGGTACCAACCATTAACTTCTGAAATTCCCCACAGCGCCTGGCCTTGTGCCAGCTGGTCCAGATGCCCTATACATCCTTGTTTGAAGTGAAGTGTGAAATGAGGTCAGCTCCCCCTCCCTATGTAGCACATTTACTCAATTGGACCCTATAATACATAATTAAGATTAAGCAAGCATCCTGAATAAATTCTAAATTTGCCCACGTATGATTCATTTTCCCTGCTGAACTGACACGGAACATGGGAGAGAACAGCAGAGTATTACAATGCAAAGTTAGGAAGGAAGCTCAAGTCTCCTTAATTAAAACCACTGGAATAGGCCTCTTATTGATGTGGCTGAAAAAATTAATTTGGTTCTTCCTTACATCTGTCATTAAAAGTCACTTAATTTCATTCAAATTTAATTTGTCCTTAGCATAACGATACAGATCCACCTGAAGCTGGATAAACGGGCCTATCTACCGGAGGGCAGAACCCCTTTGGCAGTATTTCCACGCGTGGCAATCATCCCGCCGCATTTGGCAGTCACCTACTTGGCCGTGTCCGCTCCGCTGGTGATTAGGGTGTTAATCAAAAGCTCGTGGCCGTATCTTGCAGCCACGTGGAGAGGAGTGTTGCCATCCTTATCCACGCAGTCGATTTCTCCTCCTGGAAAAGATTTTTTAACACAGGAGATAAAGTAAGGACCCAGGCTGATCTGATGCCACCTTCTCCGCCAGTCACTCATGGTGATCGGATGTTGATTTCTTCCCTACTCTGTGCTTCTCTCCCCCAAAGTAGAGGAAGACTTTTCCATCTGAAGGAGGGGGATTAGCAAAGCTGCATGGAGGGAGGTCTGTTAGAAATGCTTCTGAAAAAGCTTTCCATATTGTCATATGAGGACCTAACATCTTACAATCAGATCCCTGCTCTGAAGGGACAATATAATCAAATCCTATTCAATGTAATTCTGAAGACATACTCATTTTCTACTGTACCTGCTGAAGTAAAGATCTATGCAGGCCTTACACTAAAGCTAAAGAGCCAAGGCGAATAGAGAGTTCAGGAAAATATTTTATGTAGTTTGGTTGTCTAATTTAAAATATGATGAGTAAAATAAGTAAAAGCATGAACTGAACTGAAAATGTATTTTTAAAAACTATCACATTCATCATCGCAGTCCTCAATAATATAGTATTTCCTTTGTATTTTGTCTTTTTCCCCAACTTTTTCTTTTACTACATTTCTTTTTCCGCTTTTTATATACGTATATGTCAATATGATTAGTCTGTTTTTTCATGTATTTGAGGAACCACTTAAAAATCAGTTAGACATGTGACATTTCACCAATAAGAACAAAGACACGTTCCTACATATCCATAATTACATCATTATACCCAAGAAATTTAACACTGATATAATTTTATGTAATAAACAGTGCATGTTCCAATTTCTCCAATTATACCGAAAATGTGCTTAAGAGCTATTTTAAAAAATTCCAGGATCCGATCTAAAATTCTGACAGCATTTGGTTGTCCTGCCTCTTTATTTTCCTTTAATCTACAAAAATCTTCTTGCCTTTTATTTATTTTTCAGTCTCTCGTGTCACTGATACTTTGGGAGGCCAAGCGAGGCGTCCTGTAGAGTGTTGCATTCTGGAATTGCCTGATGATTTCCTTATTACTAGAGTCAGGCTACACATTGTGTCAAGAACACCCCCGAGCTGATGCGCATCCCCCACTCCATCTCCTCAGCAGACACGTAAGGCCAAGTTATTCCATTACTGGATGGCGCACCTGAGAAAGTTCTAAAAATGGATGAATGCACAACAACGTACTTAGTGCATGTTTCAAAAGTCACAGTTCGATTTTTACAAAGCCCCACTCTCACTTCCATCCCTTCCACTTCATCCTCAGCCACATCCTGTAGAAAGCACCTGCGCTGGTTTGGGTTTATGTTTCCTGGTTTCTCTGCAAAAATAAGCACCAGGCTCTTTCACACGCGGCTCTTTTCCTTTTCACTTAATACCCCCTGGAATTCACCTCCAGAGACCACTTCTTGGGGATCTTCCTCGTCTCCGTACAGCTTTAGGGTTTCCATTGCCCGGATGTACAGTTCACTGCCCCAGTCTCGTATGGATGAGCATTTAGGTTGTAGATATTATTCTTGCTATTATCAAGAATGCTGTAGTGAATAACCTATGGCTTCGTATTTGTTGGGTATATCATCCGGGTAAATTCCTAGAAAGGGGATTTCTAGGTCACAGGGTAAAAGAAAGTGTGGTTTTGTTAGATTTGCTAAATTTGCCTCGTTAGGCCCTATGCAATTTTGCAATTTCTGCAGCAAGGTATGTGTGCCTTTACCCCACAGCCTTGTCAAGCTATGAGTACTGTCATGTGATGGGTGAGAACTGGCAGCTCAGTGTAGATTTCACTTGAATTTCTCTTATCAGGAAAGTTGAGCAACTAGTCATATATTGAAGAACCATTTGTTTATCTTTTCCTATGAACTATTTGTCATTGCCTTTTGCCCATTTTTCTAAGTCTGTGTGTGTGTGTGTGTGTGTGTGTGTGTAAGGGGGTTCTTTTATCCCTTGATTTTCAGGGCTCTTAAAATATTTAAGAGATTACCCATTTATCAGTAATACATGTTGCAAACATTTTCCCCCTAGAATTTCATTTGTCTTTGGTGTGTCACCCTAAAATATATTTTTGTAATGTACCAATCTTTCATTGTACTTAGATTTTAAGTTGTAGTTAGAAAGGCTTTACCCACATCCTGGCAATAAAGAAATCAACATGAAAATATCTGCACATCAAATCTTTCTAACTGTGGTACAGTACTTATTTTTAAAAACCAGTTATTCATATCAACTATAATCATTTCTGTAAAAATAAAAGTAATGATTATATATCTTTATACTGTGCATGCATACACATTCTTAAATACAGAGAAAAACCTGGAAGTGTCACCAAACTGTCAATAGAAATTCTTGGTATGGCGGTGGGGAGACATATTGGTGAATATCATGGGCAATCTTGTGATTTAACTTTGACAATGAGCATGTCCTAATTTTATAATCAGTTAAAATAAGAAAATAAAATTAGATAGGATCTTCTAGGGACTTAACAGATTGTTTACTATGATCCAAATTTAGAAGCATCCAACTTAGACCAATCATTTTTATGACATGATGTAATCTTGGGGACAGGCAGCCAGCTGGTCTCCATGGATACCTCAGAGCAATCCTGGTACATGTACTTGTCTAAGAACAGTCTACCGAGGTCGGCCTAGAAGGTCTACTCCTGGAGCTGGTCGGGGAGATGAGGGGGGCAGGCCCCCAGACTGCAGAGAAACCTCACCCTGAACACACACTGAGCCACTCAGGTCCTTCACAGCCAAGAGCCGGCAAACCTTTCTCAACAAATGTGAGAGCTGCACGTTTACCAGCCTCAACGATGCCAAAAACTGGGTAGAAGAAAGAAGAGTGAAACATATTGAAAAGGGGGGGAAAGAGAGGCCGAGTTGATAAAGTTTCCTCCAGTTATTGTGCTATCATTTAATAAGTCCATTTAAAACTGTAAAAACATAGATACTTCCACGCACGCTTTTATTGTCATTTAAAATACAATTAAAAAAATAAAATCAAGCACATTTCAAGAAAACATAATTTGGGTAGTTGTTATCCAGAAATGTTTTATAATAAAATAGGTCCTCTAGATGAATGAATTTCCATTTTCCATTCACCCAAACCTTTCCATTTCTACCTGAAGACCTTTAAGACGTTCTTGGAATGCAAATTAAATGCCTTTGCTATTCATTTAAAGGTTGCAAGTTAAACACTGGTCATCTGTCCTGGATCGTTAGTGAGGAAAAAAAGTATCTGAGTTTAGAAGAATGCACTCGCGCACTCGTCTGAAGCTAGCTCCATCGCACACGCAAGGACGCTCAGCTCACCAAGTTGCCTCAGAAGAACTGTGAGCCAAAACGTTAAAAACCTCACGATGACTCATCCTAGCCCAGCATTTGACTCTTGCTTTTCAAACTCTATGTATTTGTACAGCTTCCTGAAGAAAACAGCTGCTTTGAACTTTTGCAACCTACTGAGAGGCGTCTGAGCAGCTGCCTGGGGCAGCGGCTGGACTCAGCGCCTCCTGATCCCCTGGTGGGTTTCGTTCAGGTCCCTCCCCCTCTGCCTGTGACGACAGAGCTTCAGACAACAAACTGCGACTGAACAGCAGAGGCTGTCTTGTTAACCAACTAAAAAAATCAATGGCTGTCTTACCGAAGCTGGATAATTCTGGAAAAACAAAGTGATTATAAAGAAGAAATAACCCTGACTAGAGAGCAGAGAAATGCCATAGGAAGTCTAACCCCAGAGTGACTGAACAGAACCACAAACACACACAGCGTGCTCCTCGCAGCCTGCTTGCAGGTCCAGGAGCCAGCACTGTCCCCACGTGGGCCGGCACCCGGGCCCCCTGGCCCCCTGGCCCAGTGGCCCTCGGAGGCGCACACTGGCCCTGCGGGTGTGAGGGTGAGAGCCTCCGCACTTTCCCAGAAGGAAGCCAATCGACCAGAGGGAAGAACAGAGCTGCTTATTCTCCTCCCTGAGGACACTCTGTAAAATGTCAAATGGAAGCACTCGCAGTTCTCACGTGGGGGATGAACGCAAAGAATTCTCAGCTGGGAGGAGAATGAGATCATCCTATCTCAGGGACAGCTCACTCCAAATGTAAGCAACTCCTGGACTAAATATAATTCAAGTCAAAAACAACTTTAATGTCCTTGTTTATCCAGAAAACACGTAAGTACAGTGGTTAAAAATTCAGTCTCTGGCCCGGCCAGCATGGCTCAGTAGTTGAGGGTCAACCTATGAAGCAGGAGGTCACAGTTCAATTCCCAGTCAGGGCACGTGCCCAGTGGGGGGCATGCAGGAGGCCGCCGATCAATGGCTCTCTCTCATTGATGTTTCTATCTCTTTCTCTCCCTCTCCCTTCTTCTCTGAAATCAATAAGAAAAAAAAATATTTTTTAAATTCAGTCTCTGATGTTAGACTGCCTCAGTTCCAATCTCTGTGCCTTCACGTACCTGCCAAATATCCCAGCAAAAGCCACGCCCTCTCTGCCTCAATTTCCCCATCTTTGAAATGGAGCTCTTCCTCATGGGGTGATTGAAAGGATTTGTGTGCACATCTAAGCCAAGCGCCCAGCACAGTGTGAACACTAGACCAAAGGTAGCTTTGGAATTATATATAACTAGAGGCCCGGTGCACAAAATTCATGCACTCGCTGGGTTCCCTCAACCCGGCCTCTGCCCTCTCGCAGTCCAGGAGCCCTCGGGGGATGTCTGACTGCCGGCTTAGGCCCGCTCCTCAGAGGGAGCGGGCCAAAGCCGGCAGTCAGACATCCTTAGTGCTGCTGTGGAGGCAGGAGAGGCTCCCGCCACCAATGCTGCACTCGCCAGCTGTGAGCCCAGCTCAGGGCTTCTGGAGGAGCAGAGCTCCCGCTATGGGAGCACACTGACCACCAGGGGGCAGCTCCTGCATTGAGTGCCTGCCCCCTGGTGGTCAGTGTGCATCACAGTGACTGGTTGTCCCACTGTTTGGTCGATTTGCATATTAGCCTTTTATTATATAGGATGGACTACATATTCTAACCCCTAAGTCCCCATCGTTTGAGACCTCTGGACCCCATCCAACGCACAAGCAAGATGGCAGCCAGCCAAGAATGAGACAGACTCTGAAACAAAGCTCCTTGGTCACAGAGGACAAGAGATGGGGTCCCTTTCAGGTCTCGTCCCAACTCAGACATCTAGCAAGGATGTGCAGAGAGGGCATGGAAGTCTTCAGGTCCTCAGGGATGGCTTTTGGAGAAGTCAACTGCCGGGATCCGGTCCATGCTTGCTGTTTCAAGGGACCTGGCATATATGGCATACTGTTGTTAATATGTTTGCTCACCTTCTTGGCACTATGTGTTTTAACCAAGATCACCTCTCTGAGAAAGGTTGTTTCCCCAGGTAGGGATTTTCCCCTGAAGTTAGGGAGGGAATAAAACCCCTCAACTAAGTGCCAGGCGGGTAATTAATCACTTTAACTACGAACAATCATGCTTAAGCTACATAATCTTTACTCCCTGGAATGGAGATAAGAAACACCCTAACCTTTGTAATAGAGATTGATAGGATTGAATCAACTGGTATAAATACAGAAGTAACAAGACAGCAGGACACAGAAGGAGACAGAAAGAGAGACAGAACCTAGGCACAGAACCTACACAGAATGTTCTCTAGAGACAGAAGAACTTCGCTGGAGAGAACATGGCAAAAGATCCTGGACAGAAACTGGCCTCAGAACCTAGAGACAGAACCTAGCAAGAGAACATGGCAAAAGATCCTGGACTGAACCTGACTACAGAAATTGGCAAGAGAACCTGACTAGAACCTGGTGACTGAACCTGGCTGGAGAACCTGGACAGAACCTGGCTGGAGAACCTAGCGAGGCAACATGGCTACAGAACCTGGCTGGAGAACCTGGAGAACCTGTCTGGAGAACCTACAAGAGAACATGGACACAGAACTTGGCTGGAGATCCTGGCTGGAGACCCTGGCTAGGCTGCTGATCAACTGAACACTGCCTCCGTGTCATTCCTTCTTCGCCGACTCCGTCCTCACCTATGGGGAACCCCTGGACCTGCTGGGGTTGGACCCCAGCAGTCAACGCAGTGCCCCCGTGCCCCGCCCGCCAGGAGGGCTGTTGTAAGCAACTAGCATAGCAGAGGGCAGGTGGGTCTGGCCAGGACTCAAAGGAGAAGGCCCGTACGTCTGGCCCACAGGACGCTCGTGAGGAGGGCAGAGCTTACAAGGTGAGAAACTACTCTCTCTGGTCTGTTCGGTCACTGATGCTTGAAGTGGCTCTAACAGGGAACAAAGCTTTTATGCCACAGAGCTAAGGCCCAGTTCATTTGAATTAATTTTTTAAAAATAAACTATACCAAATTTCTCCCTAGTTTTGTTTATATTTTTAAGGCAGGGGACACTGCTTCTGAGAAATGCAGTGGGGCAAGGAAACTGATCAAAAGAGAGACACGAGGGTCCTGCCACCCCCCCTGTCCACGCCCAGCAGAATAAAACCACCAGCGCGGTCCTCTCACTAAAGCGAATGTCCAAGGCCACGTATGTCAATTACAAAGAGCGAGTGTGTGCCGTTAATCTTCATTTTCCCTCCCCGGGCTCAGTGGGGACTGGTTAGGACGGCCTTTCCCCGACAGTCTCCCTGAAATGCTAGACATGTCCTTTGCTTTGCTGCAGGTATTCTGCTTTCTAAGCATCATTTCCCTGGCTGGTCTTCCGTCCAAACGTCAAAGGACGGTTTGGTTTTACGACCCGAGTGCCTACGCTCTAACTCAGTGCCACGAATAATTCAAGTGCATGTCATCAAAGTCCTGACAGGTGAGAGAAAACTAGGTCCAAGGAAATTGATGCCAGAACTGTGAGAAGGAGAAATGTAGGTCAGCTAAAGATAGCCGAGGAGCTGTGGGGTTCACCCGGAACGTGAGCTAAAATCTGGGCTAACCCCGTTGGGGGGGGGGGGGGTCGTGGTTTTGATGTGTTTTTTTTTCAGTTGTCTCTAAGATTTGCTAAGATAACAGACTTGGGCTGTGAAGGTCAACCCACTCAGGTGCCGGCCTCCACCCACAATGTGAAGCGACCCTCCCAGGTACTCTGGCTGCGGAGCCAGCCCATTGGCTCACGTAGGCTGCTGCTGTAAGCCTGGGAGATGGCTTGATCATGTGACTTCCCAAGGTCTCTATCAAGCATGGGATTGGTAGGATTCTTCACATCACCTACTCACCTGCTTTTTTCCCGGGTCACCTCATCGTTAGCTACCTTTGCCCAAGCAGCCCAATGCGATTCACCCTAGGGGACGATGGTGAATTCTGAAACTTGAAAATAGCTCCGACTTCCTGCTAGGAAATGTATAGTACTTATTTGTATCAGTTTTTGAGTAAAAGTGCAGGATCCTGACCCTATGGAGGTATGTACACTAGTATCATGTCTAGTTTCAGAACTCACATGCTCTTTGACTGACTGGGAACGGACTGTGAAACTTAGTGGCTTTATGTCGTCCCTCCTGAGCTGGCTGGTGCTGTGACGTCTGAGGAAGAGCTTTTAGCAGAGCACATCAAAGGAAACTGCAAATCCGAGCGCAATGAACTCTAAAACGGCATCACCTTTCACGTTCAGATGACTGACGGCCCATCCCATGGGACCAGAAAACTGTTCAAATAGGAGAGTGCGGAAGAGGCCGCTTACCGTTCTGAATGAGAGTCTGTGAGCGTGTGAACCTGCCGTGGACGGCGGTCATGTGCAGCGGGCTTTTGCCATCTTTACTCTGAAACAGAAGGGAGAGAGAGACAGTGGGCCAGGGGCATGGGTCCGAGACATCCCTACGGACACTGCTGGCCATGTCCTGACCATGTCCATTTACATTTTTTTTAAGTATAAATAAAAAAATGACAAGAGGCAAAAGATAATTTTGAAAGCGAGTGATAAAGTGTATGTTATACCTCAAGTTGCTGCATAACATCACATCGTAAAGAAGCCAGGAGAAGTGAATATTTTAGAGAAGACATGCAAAATGTCTAGTTATACTGACAGTTTTTAAACGACTCTGTTTCAAATGGAATAAATCCTCCAAAATGTTTTCATCTCCTATAACCTACTAGTTGAAGGAAGTTTTCTCCAAGGACTTTTTTTTTCCCTCCAACTTTTGTCTATAGTCCATGAAAAAAAAAAAAGAAAAAAGGCAAATGGTGTGTTGCCTCGCTTGGCCCTGAGTGACCTGGCATAGCCCAAACTGCTATAAATCACTGCAACTCTCAGGACGAACCTAGAATCCTCCACCATCCCTCCCTTCCAACTCCAGAGGAAAACTCTTCTGACTGTTGCAAAAGAGAAAGGCTGAATTCACAGCATCGAGGCATGCAACTGTCCAGCCAACTGCCCCTTTACCCATCACCTGGAAACTGGTGTACTGAATTCTTACACCTCTTCATTGTTCAAGATATAAGTGATGGGACTTCCTGACACAGGTTAAGTCAAAACATAAAAAATGCACAGAATCTATATACTGATCATCATTACACCAAATACCCAAATCCCACACATTTAATTAAGAAATAGTCATTCATAGAATTTCTTAAAATAGTAACATCCTCCCCCAAATTATTAGTTATTTTAGACCAAAGGTATCCTCAACAGAATACCTTCTTTCATTCAAGTATTGTAATAATAATAATAATAATAAACACACTACGTAATTTTATTTTTCTAAGTCTCAGGGAAAACACTTTTCTTAAACCTGAGGTTAAAATATGTCGTTTCTAAAAGGCAAGTTCATTTTAGTGATGCATCCCATATACTGTTCCTTTAAAATGGCTCTTGGTTTAAAAAATTCTACAGCAGAACACAAATCATTACTTAAAGAAGTGTTTCTCATCAGAGTGAACCGAGGACTACCTGTGCCTGATCATCGGGTTGCCTGTGATCAATGTAAATTCTGTGCCCAAACCCAGGCCTGCCGAGCCGGAATCGGGGCGACGGGAGCCCCACTTGTGACCTGCAGAGCACCCTGCTTCCCACTGTGGGCTGGAACCGCTCGCAGAACCACAGGCTTGAACAGAGGAGTTGCCATCTGTTCCTCAGAAAGGAAGCAGGGAGCTACGCACAGCCTGGGCCACGGGAGGAGCGCATCAGAGTGGGAGCTGCCTGGCGGTGACAGTAGGACAAGCAGCAGCCATCAGGACAGTGAAGATGTGTGGCCACCCCGACCACGCGTGCGCAGCCCAGGAGGCTCCCCAAAGCCCCCCGACTCCAGAGCCTGGGCCCTCTGTCAGAGGTGCAGGCAGTTTAAAGCACCGAACCCCTGGGAACCACTTGGGAATAAGGATTTAAAACACCCCCCCGCCACCTCCCATAAAAACATGACGACAGTCCAAGAGGCCTAGGGAGAGAACAGAAGTTGCAGACTGGCATGAACTTGTCCCTAGGTGGCGCTATTTCTTTAAATTTTGCTCTAATATTGTCTCTTAAATTTAATATGAAAACATAACTAATTCGTGATTCATTAAACACATAAAGCCATGGGTATTTCCGTGTTTAGATGGTATCTTTGTACATATTTAACTGAGCACTTTTCCACGCCTAGAGAAGAGCTTAAAGCCTTCCCCGAGGTGCCCCCCCCCCCCCCCACCACCAAATCTGGTGGTCACCAAGCAAACTGCGGCCAGTGAGCCGGAGCAGAAGCAATGGGCCTGCAGAGTGTCGTCTACCAAGAGGGTCCATTTCAGGGACAGCAGCGCCACACCCGCCTCCCCCTTGGCGTGTGTGTGCCTTTGGTAAAGGGACAAATAAACAGGCTGGCCGACCAAGGTCAGGAAAACCCAAAGGACAACGTGATGGTTAGCGGTGATGCCCATTCAGGTTTATCCTTGTCGATCTTTGCCCGGGTTCGTCTACCACTGAGTCCAGGCCGTTGCTGACTGTCCTTTCCTCACAGGGAGATGGGTGGCAGGGGGGCGGGGAGGTGACAGGAAGCATTACAAGTCACTTTAGGGCCGTTCTGTTCATATGGTATGAACTTCAAAAAGCCCTTGACCACCCATGAAGGTCAAAAGGACACTACTTTGTAGGTCGCCTTGCGAGCTGGAACTCGGAGTCCTCAGGCTGAGAAGAGGGGCCCTGCCTGAGACACGGTGCACATGGGGGCTGGCTGTGGCTGCTGATGTTCTGAGAACTTCCGAGATGAAAGACCCCTGCATGCTCGAAGGAGAGGTCATGCGCAGCTCCTGTTTATTCACAGCTTTGCTTTTCCAAATCTTATTCTTAATGTCTAGGCTCCCTCCGATTTCCAGATGCATTTTCCCATCAGATTGAGGGCTCGGAAAATTTTATTTGGGGGATTTATTTCATTAAGCAAACATCTCTTCTACTGGCTCAGAGTGCAGTCATAAATCATGAAGAAAAACGAATTGAGGATTAAGGATATTTTATGACAAATATGAATACTCTTTCCGGGCAGAATTCAGCACCATCTGAGGAAGATTGATCCTTGGCCTAAGGGAGTGTTTCTCTCTTCTTGACCCTTTTCCTCAGAAATCTGTTCATTCTCTTCTTCCACTCCTAATGCCGCCCTTCCTCATCCTCCAACTCCTCACAAAACCTTCCCTAAACACACAGACATTCTCCTCCCCGGGAACCTGCAGGCTTTGTGCTCTTTGTGGTATATATGCTGCCTCCCAGAGTCACCAGCTCAGTGTCCTACTAAAGGCCAATAGCGCCTCTAGAGCACAACACTGAGCAGGGGGAGGGGGCCAGATAGAGCCAGACACTCCCAAGGGCTTCCTAAGTCAGTGGAAGACCCTTCGATGGATTGCTGTATGAACCTTCGATGGATTGCTGTATGAACCTTTGATGGATTGCTGTATGAACCTTCGATGGATTGCTGTATGAACCTTTGATGGATTGCTGTATGAACCTTCGATGGATTGCTGTATGAAGTATTATGTCTTTATTATTTTATCACAAATAAACTAATATTACAAGGTCAAAGCCACAGTCAATCTAAGCAAAATGAGGGATTGTCAAATGCACACAGGACACATATCCTTCCTTCTCTTTCAATATTCTTGCCATTGCCCATGAAGACATTGCTTTTAGTGTTTTGTGAGGATGGAGGAAAACAAAGTGAACATGTGGGTGGGTATTGGCCATATTTCAATATGCGATTTCCCTCAAGCTTTAGAAAATCTAAACAAATACAAACTGTGCTGCAATCTACAAACACTTTCGAAAGCCAGGGAGCAACGTGGTAGAGAGAGATAACCACTTCAATTAGAAAGCTACCTCCAGAGTCAGACAGAACGGCTCCACGGAAATGTCAGATGATCTATGATCCCAGAAGCCATCTGGAATAGCAAAGGGGGACTCGAGAGAATGAGGAAACCAAGAAGATGTAGACAGAGTGGATGTAGGGAGATTGAGGGGAACGGCTAGATTTAATTCAAAATCCCACTGGCATAGGTTTGAGAACACATAAACCCAAGTCTCAGGTTTTAAAAATGCTATTTCCTATATTCTACTGATGATTAGCAGTCCACAGGACAAGTTAATATTAAATCTAATAACTATGCCTCCAGGTCCGTTTTATGGGGAAGAGAAGGCTGCCATACACCGATACCCCATTCACAGCTGAAGCCAATGGGAACTGTCCAATGGGAACTGCCACTGTCAGGGACCTGGGAGCAGTAGGTAGGTGTGTCCTTCTAGCCCCGGGATAAGCACACTGAGTATCAGTCACATGTTTACAGAAGTGATTGAAAATCTTTGAATTAATTGAATGGAGGTTGGTGAAAAGAGAAACTTCACTTAATTTCAATAATTTTTCTTTCTTTGGAGGCTTTAAAGATGTCCCTCAGACACCAGGATGGCAATGTCCACAAGCCTAGGGACATAGAAGGTCTGGCCACCTGTTAGCCTCCCACCAGCACACTCTCCGACTTCAATCCCACACTCCCACACGATGACTCTCCCCAACCTTCGGCTACAGTTCCTCGATCTCTTCAATGCCCTCAAAGACCTTCCTCTTACCTCCACTTAGGACCTTGGATGGTCTCTGTTTACAAGATCTAGAACTCTGAAATTCTCTTCATCTATTCTACTTTTCCGTTATTACCTGCTTTGCTTCACGAAGACTCTACACTCCCCTCCACTTCCTTCCTTTTCTCTAACTCTTTCTTTTTCCTTTTATAATTGATTTTAGAGGGAGGGAGGAAGAGAGAGGGAGAAGGAGAGAGGAGAGAGAGAGAGAAAGAGAGAGAGAGAGAGACACTAAGAGTGCCATACCTGGATGTTAACATCCGCCCCGTTGTTGACTAACAGCTCAAGACACAAAGCACCGTGGGTGGAGGCAGCAGCAAAATGCAAAGGGGTGAAGCCACTGTTGTTGGGCTGGTTCACGTTAGCACCGTAGTCGGTCAGCTCGTTGACTACAGCGTCCTGCCCATTGTAGCAGGCCAGGTGGAGCGCCGTGTTCCCATAGACATTGATTTCATCGATCTGCAAATGAGTGCAGGACAGACGGTTAAAATCCCTGCAGCCAATTCACCCCATTTCCCACAAAAAAAGCTAACGGCTGTGCCAGAGAAAGAAAACGTCCATCTGTCAACGTAATTGTTCAGCGCTTACTCCTGCCCCATCGTGGTCATCCTGGACATGCTTGTCACCGAGGTAAAGAGCAGCAGAAAGGGGGTGTGACAAACAGTGACCTGGGGAGGAAGAGTGAGTGAGAGGTTTCAACTTGAGGACAGACAGTTGTGGGCTAGGGAAGGGATTAACAAGTGAAGGGCGAAGCTGCCTGGAATGCCAGAGGAGAAGTGAATCAGGGGAGTGAGAAAGAAGCCTGGCCGGCTGGCATGGCTCAGTGGTTGAGAGTCAACCTATGAACCAGGAGGTCACGGTTCGATTCCCAGTCAGGGCACATGCCCGGGTTGTGGGTTCGATCCCTACTGTGGGGTGTGTAGAAGGTAGCTAATCAATGATTCTCTCTCATCACTGATGTTTCTATCTCTCTCTCTCTCCCTCTCCTTCCTCCCTGAAATCAATAATAGTATTTTTTTAAATATATTTTATTGATTTTTTACAGAGAGGAAGGGAGAGAGATAGAGAGTTAGAAACATCGATGAGAGAGAAACATCGATCAGCTGCCTCCTGCACATCTCCCACTGGGGATATGCCCGCAACCCAGGTACATGCCCTTGACCGGAATCGAACCTGGGACCTTTCAGTCCGCAGGCCGACGCTCTATCCACTGAGCCAAACCGGTTTCAGCAATAATAGTATTTTTCAAAAGAAGAAGAAAGAAGTCTGAAACTCACAGTGAACCTGAAGCAAAGGAGTGGGAGGTGCACAGGGAGATGCTGTGGAGCTGGAGCTCAGAAGTTGGGCTCAGAAGCCACCCTGGGTGTGGCTGCCGCCTGACACCTCACAAGGCCGCACCCTATAGCAGGACCATGAAGCTGGCCTGGGTTAGGCCATGGCTCTGTCTTCCTGCCCCGATTGCTGGGTTTCACCCTCAGGGTCTCACCCTCAGGGTCTCAGTTTTGCAACTTGGTTTTCCTTCCCTGCTCTGCTACCTGCAGGGGCTGGGCTGACCTCTCCAGCTCAGCACTGAACCCTTCTGCTGCTGTCCCTGCCACTCCCTCATTTCTGCTCGTAAGGCCAGATTCCGAAGGTGGGATGGGGAGTCCTAGCCAGTCTTTAAAATTGACTGGTTAATGTGTATTTTATACATATAAAACTATTTCACTATCTATTGTGACACAGAAAGTTAGTTTGTTTCTGGTTTTCTGGTAATTAGATGTCCCCACTGCCCTCCATCAGTTAGTTGCCCATTGAAACTCAAAGACAGGGTACTAGTAAGAAGGGTATTTTTCCTCTTGAATTAAAATGGAAACAGGATTTAGTCCTGGACGGGTAGCTCAGTTGATTAGAGCATTTTCCTGATACGCCAAATTTGTGGGTTCCATCCCCCGTCAGGGCACATACAAGGATTAACCAATCCTAAATAATAAAAGCCTAATATGCTAAGTGTCCGGTCATCTGGTAGGCCATTCAACCAATCAAAGCATAATATGCGAATGATATGCTAAAGTCACTCAACCGCTCACTATGACATGCACTGACCACCAGGGGGCAGACAGTCGACCGTTTGACCAGTTGCTATGATGTGTGCTGATGTGACCACCAGGAGGAAGATGCTCTGACCAGTAGGTTAGCTTGCTGCTGGGGTCTGGCTGATCAGGACTGAGTGAGACGGGCCGGACACACTCTGGAGCCCTCCCACAGTCCCTCCCCAGCTGGCCAACCTCCCGCATCCAGGCCTGTGCCCTCTGGCAATCCAGGCTGAGGGGTTCCCCCGCCCCGCCCTCCCCCCCCCCCCAGTACACGAATTTCGTGCACTGGACCTCTAGTGGATAGATAAATGGGTAGAATAACCAATCAATGTTTTGATGTTTTTTCTCTCTCTCCTTCTCCTTCCTTCTCCAGCCCCTCCTCCCACTTTCCTTTTTCTCTCTCTCAAATGAATAAATAAAAATAAAATGCAAACAGGGTTTAATTTCAGAACAAAAGAATACCCACAAATCCAGGGGATTTCACTTCAGAACAACAGAAAGCCCCCAAATACACGCAGGGTGGTGCATGGTGGTGGCTCACCTCCACCCCCAGATTGAGGAGATGTTTGACAACGTTGATCTGTCCGTTGGAGGCTGCGGCGTGCAGGGGGGTGTAGCCCTTCTTGTCCTTGCAGGTCGCTTCCGCGCCGTGGTCCATGAGCAGCGCCACCACGTCCAGGTGGCCTTCACAGAGCAAGCAGCAGAGACACCGTTAAGCTTTACGGGACGACGTGAGGACTCGTGCCCTCAGTGACCCCTGTGAGCGCTCACCGCCGTCAGCATTTGGCTGAGCTCTTTATAAAAAGCTGGTTCATGGAAATGCTTAACACATATTTAGACAGCACCTACTATGTGTCCGGCTTTATGCAGATGGGGGGTGGGGAGAAACAGATGATTCCTATGGGAGCCTTTTCTGCAAGATCTAGTAGGAGAGATGCCTGTTCGTCAATAAATACTGAGTAAGAAGAAGGTCCTATAACGTGTTAGTACCACAACCTTCAAGCATTATGTTAAAATGAAAGCAATGCTTTTGAAACCAATTGCCATGCCTCACTGAAAGGCCCAACAGTGGCAATTTGGTTTGAAAAAAAATTAATGGAAGAAAAAAATCAATTAATCAGGATGACTCCAGATTAACTTTTAAATTATATGAAATTGCTGCTGTTTGACCATTTGTGTGTGTGTGTGTGTGTGTGTGTGTTTGGGGGTGGCACAGAAATGGCAATTTCATATGGTTTCACTTAAAAGTATTCTCGTGAATTATTGGCTAAACAGAAAATCCTAGTTTCAACCCCTGTTGGCATATTATCTAGACTATTTCTCTCTGTTCCCTATGTCACTACATATAATATGTTAAACGCTTTTGACCTTTATTTTGTGGCTGAAGATGGTTCGATGTTTCGGGGTCATCGCTGTAAACATGGTTGATAACTGAAGGGCAGATGAGTACTGTCTCATCTAAAATGTGTGTGTGTGTGTGTGTGTGTGTAAAGAGAGGGGTGTATGAGAGAGAGAGGTGTGTGCCTGAGTGTGGCAGAGAAAGAGATGTGTGTGTGTGTGTGTGAGAGAGAGAGAGAGAGAGAGAGAGAGAGAGAGAGAGAGTGAGTGAGTTTGGTCATGGCTTGTTTTATTAATATTTGACTCTTTTTCCCCAGGACTTGTATATAGAAAGACTAGTGGGGCTGTCTTTCGTCCTGGTTTGTCCTTTATTCCCTACAGATCATCAACTATGTATTTTCCTATTTGAATCCTGATGACACACATAATGACGACTTTACTTCTTCAAAGCAATTCTACACACATGCTCTAGCTGCACATCAGCAAGGAACAGACTGGAAGCCCTGGGTGTCTGAGTGCCATCCCACACCAGCCTACTGTGTGCTCTGCCTAAAGGTCGGCCTGGCAAATGCCCACCGGCTCCAGCCCCACAGGGCCATCCAATCCGCTCAGCCAACTCAGCTCACCTCATCTGCACATGACAGGCTCACAAAGTCTTAGGATTCTAGTGTCCAAGCCCAGAGATTCATTCAGACCCAAGAGCACATCCTTTATTTCATCCCTGTTCCAACCCACCTTCTTTTCTCCCACAATTAATGTTGCTGGTTTTTTTACAAGATAAAAGGCCTGTATGCTTAAGAAGATTCAGAAAAGCCAAGTAGTATTAAAAGGAAATAAAAATCACCTACAATCACTAATCCCTGGAGATAATCAATGAACATTTCAGTGCATCATACACCAGGTTGTTTTTATTGTACTAATTTTTTTAATGGGGGTCATAGTACTCACACTGTGTTGTGATCTGTTTTCAGTTGGCTCATCAGAGGACCCTCCTATGTTAATAAATACAACAACGTCATCACTGCCGTTACTGCGCAGTGTCCGTTGTGTAGATCTCCCATAATTTACCAACATCATCTCCTGGGGGTGGGCCTTCAAGTGGGTTAGAACTTGGTGCCAGTAGAATCTTGTCTGCTTTCTAATTGCAGGATGTTCTCCAATCAGAAACACAAGGGAAGGACCTCCGTTTCCCACAGGACCACACTGAGAATAAACTCTATTTTTGGTCTATCTTTTGTCAGTGGTATTTGGGCCAACAGAAGTGAAAAGGAAAAACAGAGAAATGTACCTTCTCTCCCTCCACCTCCCCCTCCCCCCCCCCACCTCCCAGCCGAGCTGGCAGAAGCGAGGACCACAAGCCCCAGCTTTACGGGACATGGAGAAGCAGGACAATCCACGGTGACTCTGGCCACCTCAACCTACACAGCAGCCGGGGCGGGGGGGGGGGGGGGGGAGGAGGTCATTCATCCTTCCTTTCTGGTTCTGGTACTTTCAAAAATATTTATAAATAAAAAGACAAATGACATTTACATCCTTGCTTTGCTAGCCAGGCCGCTTTCTCTGTAAACACCTTATCTTGCTTCCACAAGTTAAAAGAAGCACCATTTGTGCAGCTTTCCAATCCAGACTGAAGCGCACTCAGTGGAGTCCAGGCCATGATGCATGCCTCCTCCCTGTGGGAGAAATAAATCACTGGCAAAGCAACTGCCCAACTAGAGTGTTCGACGCCTGCCAGGAAAACAGACCAAATCTCAATCCAGCTGAATCCCAAGAGGAAAAGAGGTCAGACTTGCCCGAGAAAGAACCTGTGTGGTCAGTGAGAGACCCCTGGCTTCCCTCATGAAGGTCACATGCACTTGCCTTCCATCCATGGACCACTTACCCATGTACGCTGCCCAGTGCAGGGCCCGCCGGTCCTTCTTGTCAAAGGCGTTGATGTTCGCCCCTTTGGCCAGGAGTAGGTTGACCATCTGCAAGATAAGCCAAGAGTGAGGTCCCGTGTGCACTGTGGACGGGGGAGGGCCCCTCGCCGCCTGCAGGGGAACTGCGCCAAGTGGAAGGCCAGGCCGGTCAGTGATCGGAGTTCAAGCAGAGTTCAAACCCGGCAGCATGTGTATCAGGAGAAAAAAACTCAGGTGACGGCTACTTTTTCAATTCGCTGTGGCTCCAAATTTAAAAATGGATATAGCCTGGCCAGCGTGCCTCAGTGGTTGAGCGTCGACCTATGAACCAGGAGGTCACAGTTCCATTCCCAGTCAAGACACATGCCCGATCCCCAGTGTGGGGCATGCAGGAGGCAGCCGATCAATGATTCTCTCTTATCAATGATGTTTCTATCTCTCTCTCCCTTCCTCTCTGAAATCAATAAAAATATACTTAAAAATAGGTAAATAAAAATGGATATAAATGCCTGTGGTTTTGTGTACAAATATTATGACCACATTCCGTAAAGGTCTCAGCAGTAATATTAGGTTCCATTGTGAAGAGAGAGAGAGGACACACAGGTGGCAGATGGTTCCATCCGGGCTGAGAGAGCGGGAGGGAGGACCCTTGCTCCCAGGGGTGAGGGCGCCCACCTCCACGTGGCCGTTGAGAGCAGCGTGGTGCAGGGCCGTGCGGCCGCCGCGGTCGGACACGTTGACGCTGCTCAGCAGGGGAATGATCACTTCTGCACACCTCACGGCCTTGTTGGCGGCGGCGACATGCAGCGGGGTCTGCCAGTTCTTGTCCCTCGCGTTGACATCAGCCGAGTGCTTAATCAATACTTGCACTGCCTCCTACAAGCAAAGCAGAGTGCGCAGCGGTCACGGACAGATGCCCGATCAATACTCCTTGGGTGTGAGCGGTTTCACCAGACCCCGAGCTACAGAGAGGGGCAGCTCCTGCCCTCGCGGCAGGCTTCACAGGGATGTTCTCCTGTGACAAGCAAAGCGAATGCGAGATAAAGATCCAGAGTGGAGCAGATCAAAACAGACTCCCTGTACGTCTGTTAGCCAAGGGCCCTGGCACAGCTCCAACACCAAATAAACCTTCTGAGTATAAGGTTTCCTTATAAGGTAGCAGGTGTTTTTGGCCAAATGAGA
Organism: Myotis nattereri; assembly: GCF_964212035.1. NCBI lineage: Eukaryota > Metazoa > Chordata > Mammalia > Chiroptera > Vespertilionidae > Myotis > Myotis nattereri. Next base: position 6,680,020 of record NC_138082.1, read on the forward strand.
GCACGCATGTGCAAGTGTGCACATCGGGGCGAAATATCCTTCAGCCAAAAGGCCCTCCAAGATCATCTGAGGTTAGAGGTGCTTGTCGATCAGTCTCCCCCTTCCAAAGCCCAAGGCCTCCAAGCCCTTCAGACATTCTTGGATCGATTTGTAAATCTTCAGTGCTCTCGGCCAACATCGTAACCCCCACTCTGTGATCGATAAGCAGTGAAGCAAAGAGGATGTCTGTTACCATCTCAACCTGAAGCTACACAAGTGTTTTTCCAGCCTTTTCCATGTTACAAAGGGGTGGCTTCTCTTCTACTATTGAGTCCCTTCACCTTTCCTGAGCCTCCCACTTTTCACTTTCCTTCTATTGACCTCATCAGCTTGTTTGCCTCTTGAACTACACCTGTACCTTGTTGTGCATGAAACCGCCTGGGGAGCCCTTAAAAATAGATGCCTGGTCCCACCCCGAGGGTCTAGGTGGCCTGGGGCTCTCTGTGACCTCCCTGGGGACCTGGTTACACAGCCAGGACTGCGACGCCTCTGCTGAATCAAGTGAATGATGCAGCTTCTCTGGGAAGGCGATGGGCTGTGGTTGCTTCTCTTTATTTCCAGAGACATCCTTGGAGCAGTTAATGGAGCTCCTGTATGGACATCTTATCAATGTGTCATCCATGAGCCAGTGAAAGCCATCAGTCCCATACTCCTGCCACCTTCTTGGGCCAAGGGCTCACCTCTGCCCACCCTGATCCCCACAGGCCTGGAGTGACCGGGCTACATTATCATGCAAGTATATAAAAGTGCCCCTGATAGAAGACAATTCGAACTCTCAAGATTAATACTTTCATCAGGGACATAAATGATAAAATAAAAAGAATGTTCCATAAATCAGTACATGTGGAAGGGAATGGCTAACTGAGTAGAATGAGAGCTGGTAAAAGAAATTAACTTTGCAGATTAGAGAATCTAGTTTAAAGAAGTGGTGTAACTCCACTTAGATGCTATAAATAAAGGGCAATAAGCTGACAGGGCCCAAGCAAGCACTTTGTTAAGATTACCAAAAAGGGGAGGAAATATATCTGCCACCCATCCTCAGCAAGGCAGACAATAAAATAATGATTGCTAAATAGTCCTTGAGCCCATTTCAGAGCAAAACATGTGTACCCATTGTGCTCACATACTGTGCTTTGCGAAACATGGCTAGAACTATGGAAGGTTGAGAGAAATATTACCCCGGTAGGTTCTATCCTAAAAACTAGCCGAGTGCACAAAAAATAAGCAAAAGAGAAGCTCAATCACAATAAAGCATTAAAATTTAAATTAGAAAAATGGTATTTTTTTTATCAACTTTGTTCTCATAAATATGGAGGTTTAAGTAGACGCACAGGCAATTAATTCGTTGTGATGTGGGAAGAAAATATTGGAACCTTCACTTGTATTTTTCTTTAAAAAGGAAAGCATTTCAGCTGGCATTTAACTTCTGGGTTGGCGCTGTGCCCTCAGTCAGCTCTGCAGAAGATCTGGCCTCAAAGTATTGGGGATGCCCTCAGGGAAGAGGGGGGCTTCCACAGTCCTGAGGGGGTGGGGTGGCCCTGGCTCCTTTCATTCGCTGGGAATGCACCCAAAGGCACAGGGAAAGGCCTGCCACATCCATTTACAGGTTGTGAGATGTGCCCTTAAACGAAGAGCATCCTAAACGAAGCCAGGTGTATGCAAGGAACCCGCATGAACAATGTGGAAGCAACGGAGCTGACACTTCCACTCCGGGTAAAGCTTCCTATCGCCTACATTACAAGGTAAAGTAATGACAGATTTCATCAGATCTGACAGGAGCTTGGCCAAAACAGGAAAGCCTTCAGAAGCCTATTATCTCCCTGGGTCATGGGAGATCTGATAAATGAGGTGCCTCCCCCTGAGTCTATGGTGCCTGGAAATACGACAGCAGTTCAGTATATAATTTATAAATAAATGAGATGCACATTTTGAAGATGCATGCTGGGAAAGTTTTGTAGATATATGGCCAAAAAGATTGAAGATAATCATCTCCAAGAACTGGTATAAAAACTGCTGGTAAAGGATGCTTTTCACACATTCAGAGCAAAATAACAAGACCTACTGTCACTTGAATACCTTTGCCTTGTGTGTTATTTTATTGCACTGGTACTAATTCTTGCTCTGCGTTAAGTAGTATGCAAACTGAGGATAGACTGACAAAACAAAATAGACAAGAACATTTCACAAATTCACACTTTTTGGAGATAAGACCAGTGAAATCATTAGAAATTTGTTTTCTAAAAGTCACAAAATATGTTTGTTTTTTGAGTAAGACTAGGGGAATGAGATATTATCTTCAAGAGGTACTTCTTTTAAAGAAATATTTAGAAATGCATTTCACACAAAGCAACAGGTTACGCAAAGAAAATATGTATTTGAGTGTGTTTGTGTCGGGGGGGGGGCTATATTCTTAAATAGGCAATACTTCTAAAAATATTTTAGCACAGATCATTTTGGTCTGTTTTTGTAAATAAAGTTTTATTGAATCAGCCTCATTCCCTTGAGTTGGGAATGTCCCTACTCATCCTTGAAGGACTGGCTCAGCCAGGCATCTCTTCTTGGAAGACGTTCTCTATTCAAGCAGTTCTTTGCTTCCTCCTCCATTCGGTTCTGATGTCGTACTCATCCACTTACCTGCGTGCCTCCCCCTCCAGACTGAGAGCTCACTGAAGTCAAGGACCATGGGGCCCACCCCGGACCAGCCCAATCACCTCCAGCCCTGTGCCTGCCATGCAGCTGGCACTCAAATCAACAGCTGTTCATTGCTGGTAAGTAACCCTCTTGCATGAGAAGCAGAAGCCTTTAGCTCACCAGTGAGAATCCCTGCTTCAGCAGAGAATGTTTCTCTCTCCAGGGACTGAAGGTGGTAGATGGCATCAGGCAGCCACTCACCTCACTCCTGGAGGCCACGGCTCGGTGCAGCGGGGTCAGCCACATGTTGTCCTTGGCATTCACACGAGCTCCTGGAACCAAACAGCACAGGTGAGAGGCATGATGCAGCGGGGGGGGGGGGGGGGGGGGGGTGCGGGGGGGGGAGGGGGGACGAGGATGGGGGCTGAGGCTGTATCTTGCGCTCTCATTTGCCCGGCACAATCACCAAGCTGCGTTTTGTTTTCCCCGGTATCAGCCCCGTGCTTTCTGGCAACTGCACAGGAGGAGGCCCCCAGGGCTGCCGAGGAGCGAGATCAAGAACTGAGAATGTCCGAGAAGTGGTAAAGACTGGGTGGGAAATACAGCACCTCATTGGGCAGGAGACACAGTGGTGAGAAGACAGGTTCTCCAGGGCTGTGGACATGTGTGTTCTGAGGAATGAAGGACTTTTCCAGTGTGTGTGTGTGTGTGTGTGTGTGTGTGTGTGTGCGCGCGCGCGCGCGTGTTCCTGAATAGAATGTATATTCCTGGATATAAAATACATAACCAGATAAAGTATTTTCTATTTAGTCATTAAGTATATTTATCTCACAGGGCACACAACACTCTCTTGGCAAACAGTCAACGACAAGGAGCCTTCCAACTAGTGTGCACGAGGGGCCAGTCAGCTTCCAAACACGTCGGGCGAAGTTGAGTTCTGAAGGGATTTCGTCCTGGCTGAGAGGATCAGCAGAAATCTCCTTTATCCAGGAGTCCCCTTTCTGTCTCTGGGACTAGCCAGGCATTTCGGTGGGAATAAGGCAGCCTCCATGGAGCGCTGGGGCAGACCAACAGGAAGCCTGTGTGGGCTGCGCATGGCTCCCTCACTCTGTGGGGGGAGACAGGCGTCCTCACTCTGTGGGGGACAGACAGGCTCACACCAGCCAGACCCCGCTCATACCCGAGCAGGAGCCAGCTCACATTCACAGTTTCATCTCCGGAGCCACCTCCATCAAGGAGCAGACGCCCCGAATGAACGGAGTCAAGGACAGCAGAATCGGCCCTCCTTCCGTGACACCCTCACAATCCTCACCAGGGCAAGCCCTCCAGGTCTACAGCTGAACTGATAAAACACCCCATCTGCCCGATCTGCTTGGCTCAGTGGTTGAGTGTCGAGCTATGAACCAGGAGGTCACGGTTCGATTCCCGGTCAGGGCACGTGCCCAGGTTGTGGGCTCGATCTCCAGTGGGGGGGCGTGCAGGAGGCAGCCGATCAATGATTCTCTTTCATCATTAATCTTTCTCTCTCTCCCTCTCTTTTCCTCTCTGAAATCAATAACAAAAAAATATATATTTTTTTAAAGAAAATTATAAAATAAAACAACCCCATCTGAGCTCCCTTTTCAGGGGGCTTCAGGGTTTTGACCAGTCTTCTGATCAGAGATTGAAAGTTTTGTTAAAAGGGCTATTAAAGAGGAGGAGCAAGAGAAAATGCTGTCGTCTGCGATGCAGTATGATGAGACTCTTTTGGCCTTAGGACAACAAGGAAGGAAGTTGGTGAGGAAGAAGAGTGAGGAAGCGAGTAAGGCAGGCAGGGGAGGGGAGGTGGGGTGGTGCCTCTGGGACAGGCTGGGACAGGAGGCAAGTGGAAGCAGGGCTGGCTCATCCCTGTGAGGCCAAGGCCAGCTGACAGCTTAAAAAATAGAACCTTGTTTTTTTTACGTGTTTGTTTTTTTTAAAGGCACCAGGAGATGATGAGCTAGAAATTTAGTTTAAGATACCAGCTAAAAGGAAATAACAAATCACAGACCGTACACAATCCTTTTCTGTTTAACTGAAGGACAAATACCATTAACGATATTAATTATAGAAAACAAGAACATAATAATCCCTAAAACCAAGAGACAGACTCCTGTCCTCCCACTCCCCAGACTAATTGCATTGGTGTGAGATGGGGCCAGGCACATGTATACTTTAAAAACTTTTTAAATATATTTTTATTGATTTCAGAGAGGAAGGGAGAGAGAGAGAGAGAGACAGAAACATCAGTGATGAGAGAGGATTATTGATCGGCTGCCTCCTGCACGCCCCACACTGGGGATGGAGCCCATAACCCTGCCATGTGCCCTGACCAGGAATCAAACCGTGACCTCCTGGTTCATAGGTTGATGCTCAACTACTGAGCCATGCCAGCCAGGCCTGGAGAGCTTTGAAGGAATACTTGTGGCCTGGCCAGCATGGCTCAGTGGTGTTTCTCCCTCTCTCTCCCACTTTAAATATCGGGGGGGACCACTTTGTAAAGAATATGATTCTTGAACCACTACGCTGTACAGCCGAAGCTAACACAGAATAATATTGAATATAAATAGTAATTGAAGAAAAAACTGAGTTGAGTGTTTTGAATGACAAAATTCACTAGTTGCAAAATAAAATAATTCAGGAAGTTGAAAAAAACTGTATTAGGGAGAGGCAAATGACAGCAACATTGGTATACCATGTCACACCCATCGAATTGGTGAAAATGACACAGTCTGACAACGCTAAGAGTTAGCAAGAGTGGGGAGCAGCAGGGAGGCGACGTACAGAGGGTGCGAGTGCGGACGGGTGTAGCCCCTTTGGCAAGCAGTTTGGTTCCACCTGGTAACACTGAACAAATGAAGTTGCAGAATAATACCTATGGCATAATACCAGTCACATACAGTTTTTAAATTGACAAAAATAATGCTGTATGTTGTCTACAGATGCACAGACAGGAAGTAAAAGTAGCAACTACGGCTAAAGAAACCAGCATTCTCTAGAGTGGGTGCTCTGGGGAAGAGGGTGGGGAAAAGGATGAGCAAGCACAGCCAACGGGCTGCAACTGTATCTTCAACGTTTTATTCCCTTTAAGAAAGGATGCGATGCAAATATGGCAACTTTGATTTCATAAATCTTGGCGTACGTGGTATTATATTGTTTTCCACATTTTTCAGTATGTTAGAAATATACAACGTTTTTAAGAGAGCTAACACATTTGAAGTTTAATGTTTCTTAATAAAATGGAGGGTGGGGTGTTAACTTGCTTTTTTTACACCATTTTATTCTTGGTCAGTGGCCCTTGATTAAAAAATGACACATCCACCCTCGCTGGTTTGGCTCAGTGGATAGAGCATCTATCTGTGGACTGCAGGGTCCTGGGTTCGATTCCGGTCAAGGGCGCATGCCAGGGTTGAGGGCTCGATCCCCAGTGGGGCCGTGCAGGACGCAGCCGATCAATGACTCTCTCATCATTGATGTTTTTTCTCTCTCTCTCTCCCTCTCTCTTCCTCTCTGAAATCAATAAAAATATATGTTTTAAGAAGAAGAAGAAGTAGTATATGTCTAAAAAATGACACATCCACTCTTTCCATTAAAGTGGTCCCGCTACCCAGCATCCTCCAGGATTTTCCTACGGCTCAGGCCAGGGAATAAGGATAATACATAGCAAGAGGCTGTTGGTGGAACAGTCCGACTGAAAAGGAACTTTCCAGGTGAAGATGTGTTCCATGCGGGCGTCTTAATGTTCCTCTCATGCTCTCCTCTCTCCACAGCCGCTGTGCTGGTCCCAAATGCAGCCCCCCCCCCCCCGCCCCCTCCGCTGCGATGGGGAAGCCACGCCCACGCAGAGGGCAGCGCTCTGTCTCCGGAACCTTCCATTGACTCCAAATGCCATCCTGTCATCGCCACTTTGTGAACCTAAGCAGCTCATCCCCCGTAGCTCCATCACCAGCCAGCCAAGCAGGACACTCCTGAGGGCAGGGTGCCTGCTGTAGCACATGCCCAGACCTGAGTCCACCTGCTTGGCCACCGCATGTCAGAATTTTACCTTCAGCCTCCCTCTCTTCCTTCTCCCTGCCCCCTTCTCCTCCTTCCCTCTCCTCCCTCCCTCCCTCCCTCCCCACCCCCGTGACATACAAGCTGCTCTGGCTGTGTGTGCGGCACTAGAAGGCTCTATATCATGTTCCTAAAGGAGATAACTTGGAGTTATAACCATTGAAAATATTGCAAATCCGATGAGAGGGAAACGGCATCCCGTCGCGGTGCTTTCCTGTTTAATAGTGCGGCTGGGTATCTGCTAACGCTTGTCTCCTGCCCACTCATCATTCATTCTCCGAGAACTGCCTGTTCAGATGCTTTGCCTGTGTCCCTTATTCTTCTATTCTTGTTTGTCCTTATAATTTATAGACATTTGCATTGTGTTGTTATGATAATTTTTATTTATGTATTCTGAAAGCTTTCAGTTGTATGTAGATCCCAGTGTGGCTTTTAATATTAAAATTCTCTCAAGGAGAAAAATGAGCTGGCTGAGCTCATAAAGCAACCCCCCTTCACCCCGTCATGTGTAACACACCCCGGCATTGCTTCCCTGTGGCTCCAGGTACTGAAAGCTCACCACAGAGCTGGGAGGGGGCTTCTCACGGTCACTGCTGAGTCCCCTGTCCCTCCACTCGTCCTTCAGGAAAGCTCCCCTCCCCAGCAACGGAATTAGTAAGACAAAAGCAGAGTTATCTGAACGGGGACCAGGCAGTATTTCATCAGTGTCATCCCTGCCACTGGCTTCCTCTTTCCGGAACACATCCAGCCTTGTTTACATGTCAGCGGGAGACTAGATGGTTGAGTATTTATAACTGGTTTTTCTAAAGGACGCTCCCTGTTATTTACCTGCCCGTCAGGCGCCATGGTGCACCGAAGGACACGGGGCCTGCATGCCGAGTGATTTAAAGGCAGATGCGGTGTGCCCAAGGACATCTGAAGCTTGAGTGATTATTCTTTAAGTGGCAGGCTCTCCTGATTCTTCAGAAACAGAGACCCAGCTCACAGTTGTCAGGCACGAACCCTGACTGCGAATTAAGTGTGCTTTTCGTCTCACCCCTAGTACCCCCTGGTTGTATGTTCACAGAGAGCAGGAGTAACGGGAGCTCTGAGAGCCTTTTCCAGAGGCGACCTGTCTGTTCTCTTAGCCCTGTCGTCTAGGAAAGAGTAGAGCAAAGACCAAAGGTACACGAGGGACTGAAAACGTTTAGAGGTCAAAGAGGATAACTGATTCTCAAGGCTGATGTATCCCCAGTTTGGCTTTTAATTACAGAAACAAACAAGTACAGACCAGAAATCATGTGCAACATGATTAGGATATAACGAAATGGGCTCGCTATTGATTTTTTTCACGCAGAGACCAAATCTTATTACAGCCCAGGAACGGCGTCCTTCAAAGCAATGACTTTGGAAGCGTGTCTGATAATCCCGCGGACGTGGCAACCGCTCAGAGCATCTTCAGCACTCCCCTTGGACTTGCCATTGGAGCCGGTTGCCATGCCCACCAGAAACGGCTCATCCCCTGATAATCACACCACCTCTGGGGGCAAAACCAGCACTGCCTGGTGTAATCACCGTCACCTCTTGGGGGTGGAAAATCACACACACAAGAACCAAGTCCAACCCTAAGGGATGAGTATTTGTTATGCATAAGAGCACCAGAACCATGGCCTGCGGGGCTCAGGAGACAATCTGCGGGGGGAGTAGAGATCACATTTTGAAAGATCACAGGAAATCCCTTTACCGGAAGGAACGCCCCCTGCTGGGCGGCCTACATGCAGATGAACTCACTATTTTGAATTCGTACTTACACCTCACACATCCCATGCCAGGGGGTGAGGATTCAATGTTGTTCCTCCCGCCCCGGGCGCTAACCCGTGTGCATCCCAGCTTCTCTACAGCTGCCGTCACTGGGGCCGTGTGCCCGTGCGCTCCGCTTCCTGCACCGCAACCTTGCCCCTTAACTCTCATCCACTCACTGGTTCACGTTGGTCTCATGCATGCAGCTCTGGGCCACAGCAAGCTCTTGGCCTTCTCTCTGACTTGAGCCTGACAAGGCCAGCTCCCAAACAGAAGCTGGTGTCAGGTGGGGAGGTAACGCCAGAATCCGCTCGGCGGCTACAGGAAGTGGGATTTTGCAAGGCCTATTCCTCTCTGCTCAGGGACCTCGGGGCTCCATCCGCCTGGCTAACAGGAGACAATGCCGGGAGGGATTCATGGGGTTGGGTTACACTACACTCTGCAGTTAATACAATAGAGAACACAGCTGTAATGGCTATTCTGGCAAAGCCAAATTATCTGTCCAACATGGGAATCATTAACACCTCATTCGTTATGAAGTTGGAGAAGAGTTTGGGTGGATTCCCTAAAGCAGTGGTTCTCAACCTTCTGGCCCTCTGAATACAGTTCCTCATGCTGTGACCCAACCATAAAATTATTTTCGTTGCTACTTCATAACTGTGATGTTGCTACTGTGATGAATCGTCATGTAAATATCTGATATGCAGGATGGTCTTAGGCGACCCCTGTGAAAGGGTCGTTCCACCCCCAAAGGGGTCGCAACCCACAGGTTGAGAACCGCTGCCCTAAAGGGTCAGCTGCCAGATGAAAGCTCAGAGATGAAATCGTCCTGCTCTTACAGTGCCATTTCTTCAGGAACATAATATACAACTGGATACAGGACTCCTAAGGGAAAACTAAAGCCATGTGAATTCCAAGCGTTTACCTAAAGCTTCCACAGTTGAGTAAAATTTATCAAGAACCTTCCCAATGCTCTCTCGGACCCTAAATCTTTCTAATTTAATGGGGGAGGAGAAATTCCATGTCATGTGTCACCCAAAATTATACTGGAGAGGTTAACAGCTCGGAATCCCAAGACAAAGAGGTGTACAGAACAAGATATATTCTCCAGGCTGCACTGAGTGAGCCACATTTAAGAGTGGCTGGCCCTAACCTGAGCTGGTTTGGCTCAGTGGGTAGAGCGTCAGCCTGAGGACTGAAGAGTCCTGGGTTTGATTCCGGTCAAGGGCACATGCCTGGGTTTCGGGCTTGATCCCCAGCGTGGGGCATGCAGGAGGCAACTGATCAATGATTCTCTCTCATCATTGATGTTTCTATCTCTCCCTCTCCCTTCCTCTCTGAAATCAATAAAAACATATTTTAAAAAAAGAGCGGCTGGTGGACTCCATGCCATGTAGAGGCACCTAAGGAAAACAGAAATAAAACCTTCTCTTTCAGGTGCGGAAAACAGACAAAAACCAAGCTTGGGGTCCAAGGCAAAGTTCTGAATCCGCACATTCATGAACCTAGTATTTTTCTGAGACTCTGAGGTGTCTCTTCATACATTTGGGTGGTGAGGACAGCCAGTCTGGACCATTAGGTGTCATACCACAAAGTTCTTTACTTTACACCCCACCGGTTTCCGCCTACAATTTTCCATGGGCCAAGTCTCTATCGCCGGGGCAGCCGGCCAGGTGCGCGCTGGCTCGGAGCCTTGGTCCGCGCCAACACTGAACAATGCGTGTTTGTTTGGCCTGCGGCCCTGGAACGTCTTAGAGCCGTCAGAGGAGGCCTGCTCTCAGGAACACAAGGACGCCCCACGGACTCCCACCAAGCGCCAGGCAGGAGCGCCGGCCGCAGGTCTAAGGCACGGAGCACTTGTGTCCGGGAAAGCCCACCTCGAAGGGGACACAGCACAGGAGCCAATGAAACCTTCCTTGTGTGTCCCAGCACAATTGTTGTTTTTGTTGGGTTGTTTATTAATCCTCACCCAAGGGTATTTTGTCCAATGATTTTTAGAAAGAGTGGAAGGAAGGGTGAAGGAAAGTGAGAGTGAGAGTGAGAGTGAGAGAGAGAGAGAGAGAGAGAGAGAGAGAGAGAGAGAGAGAGGGAGAGAGAGAGACATTGATGTGACAGAGACACTCAATTGGTTGCCTCCCACATGTGCCTCTACCAGGGCTGGAGATGGAGCCTGCAACCAAGGTAAGTGCCCTTGGCTGGAATCTAACCTGCGACCCTTCAGTCCACAGGCCGACACTCTAACCACTGAGCCAAACCGGCCAGGGATCCTAGCACAATTCTGTTTCCTTCCCACAATGCCCTCCACATCTGCTTAAACACCTGCATCAGCTCCCACCGTGCGCAGCTCACTTTGGGTTCTACAGTTCCCTTTGCTACAGCAAACAAAGGCTGAGCCTCAGTGCAGGCCTTTGCATAGTCCAAGTTTTAACCTCCCCAACAGGAGGGAGGAGGAAAGGCAGCGGATCTGCACGTGGTCCACCCCAGGACGCGTGCACGTGCTCAGACTCATTCCCGGCCCTTGTCTGGCAAACGCTCAAGGCGGAGAGCACATACTGATTTCAGAAGCCTGCAGTGGGAGGTACCAAGCACACAGGTTTCCAAAAATGAAAGCCTTGGCGTTTTTAACTCGGACAAAAGACTTAAAATCCATAGAAAAATAAAGAGAATATCGCAAAGACCAGTGCACATGCAAATCAGATTTAACACATTTGCCAAATTTGCTTCCAATTTTTAGAAAATAGAACACTTTCCAGAGTTGTAGCCTCTTTTACGCCCTTCCCTGAAAACACCCCTCACTCAGCCTACCTCCTCAGAAGTAAGTAACCACTGTCCAGAAATTAATGTTTCCTTTCCTTGCGTGTTTTTATATTTTTATTACACGGCCATAGTCATTGGTCCATAAACAGTACAAAGCATTGTTTTGCAGTGCCATTCAGATCTATGTACATAGACACACATTTGTGTCTGTTCATATAGACTCTAAGGAACCAGTCTGCCTGTTTGTTCTTTTCTAAAGACATCCGAATACGCTGGCCTCACCTACCACGCTGGGCCCGATAGACAGTCAGGAACCAGATTTCCAAACCACACATAAGTTTTGCTGGAGACGTCATTTTTCAATAAGAACAACTTCTTGCGCCCAAGCCGGTTTGGCTCAGTGGATAGAGTGTCAGCCTGTGGACTGAAGGGTCCTGGGTTCAATTACAGTCAAGGGCACATGCCCAGGTTTCAGGCTCAATTCCCATTAAGGAGGGGTGCAGGAGGCAGCCAATCAATGATTCTCTCTCATCACTGATGTTTCTATCTCTCTCTCTCCACCCCTACCTATCTGAAATCAATAAAAATATATATTTTTTTAAAAAAAGAACAACTTCTTGCACTTTTTACACATTTAGTGGCAAAATCGCTGATCAAATAAACTTCCATGAGCCCCATAAGGACACTGTTTGCGGGCCTTCACGTGGTCACCGTAATTAGCGGGTCACTGGCGTTATCTGCGGGTGGCTGTACGCACGGCTGGCATTTACCTGAAAGAATCAGGAGCTCGATGATCTCGGCATCTCCCAGGAACGCGGCCACGTGCAGCGGAGTGCGCTTCTCCGAGTCCTGCAACCAGGGCAACAGTAAGCAAGTCAGTGTGGCCGCAGGGGCCTCTGGGACACACAGCAAGACAACACACCCTCTGAAGCTCACGCTTGGGAGATCGAAGGCCAGACACCTACTCAGGCAAGTTCCACTTATACGCTTCCCTCAGCATCTCCCCCAGGCCCATGCACGCGAGATCCCATTTTCTGAGTCTGTGTCCTGTTGGCCTCGCTCTCCTGCTAGGGAAGGTCAGCTCCGGTCAAGGATGGCCCTCATGCACTAGATGATGGAACTGAATTTATTTTCAAGCCTTCAGTAATGGCTGAAAAACACCAATCTGAACCATTCTACCTACCCGTACTGCATAGCTCAACGCTTTCAATGATTTGTTTTCTTTCTGGAATTTTTCACAAGGACATTGAACATAGGTACGGTCATTTTCTTCTTTCTATCTCCATTCACTGTGGCCTACACACTTCCCATTCATGTAATACTTACTGAATGCCTACTATGTGCCAGGAACCAACGTGTGGGGACGGGAGGGTAACTGTGAAAGGCCCAGTCCCTGCCTTCAAGTAGGAGCCAACAGTGGTCATGAACACAAATGACACAGTAAGATCATTTCAGATGGTGACAACAAAATTAAAACAGGGTGATGGGACCAAGTGACTGGGAAGATGGGAATAAAATTTCTTAGAGTGCTCAGGTAAGGCCTTTCTGAGGATGCTGACAGTGAGGTCTAAGTAGACACTGTTAGTTCTGTTTTATAGATGAGAAACTGTGGCTCAAATAAATTACAAAATTTCCTCAAGAACCCATCAGTGCATAGCAGAGCCAAACTGAATTCTTCCCCACTCTACATCCTTGGCAAGGCCTTTCACATACTGGGCTCAGAGGCAGTACAATAACATGCAGGGGGAAAATTGCTTCCCCATCTGTACATCGGAGATAGTAATACTCAGCTTAGAGAATTGATAAGAGAATTCAAGGTAATGCAAGTCAACAAAGCCCAGGCAGGCACGAGGGCTGGCCATCCACAGAGCCATCGTTGCCATCAGCAGACACTCCTGTGACATCTTCCCTCCAAGCCTGAGAACTCTCAGGACCAAACCTGGGTCTCACTCCCGCTATCCCTAGAGCAGCAACAAACTAGGTGCTCAGCAGAAGCTGGCCAAACCAAACTGGTCTGCATGCACAGTATCCCCCACAAACATCCAGCCTCTGTGCCATAATAGTGGCAGCCAAAGTCTGCATGCTGCCTTTGAGGGTTCTCCTAAAACTAGCCTGCGTTTTAGTTTCCAGAGATTCATGGATTCATGATTAATCTTACTCATCCTTCCTGTGATGACCTGATGATACAAGCCACCTCACAACCCTGGAGTAGGTCAAGGAGATTATTCTATTTTCTGACAACTCAGCCCTCTGCTCGTCCAGACTCGTGCTTTCAGGCACTTCAGGACACACTAACACCCAAAACAGGTGGCATCCAGGGGACACAGCAAGAGCTGATCTCCAACCAGTCTATTTGTTAGGAGGTCTGGCAAATAGGCTTTATGACGGGATGGACTAACTTTTAAGTAGATAAAAAGAGGAGTCTGGCCAGGCCGGTGTGGCTCAGTGGGTTAGAGCGTTGTCCTGTGCCCCGGAAGGTCACAGGTTCGATTTCCAGTCAGGACATGTACCTGGGTTGCAGGTTCAATCCCCAGCACGAGCTAGGGCACATGCAGGAGGCAACCAATCAGTGTTTCTTTCTCTCTCTTCTCTCTCCCTTCCTCCCTAAAATCAACGGAAAAAAATATCTTCAGTGAGGATAAAAAAAAAAAAAAAAAAGAGGAGCCTGCATTAGCTGGGAATGTATGTTGTCGATGTATGCTGCAGTAATTACTACAGATAAGTGGAAATCGGGCAGGCATGCAACTGTTCTATATGAAACAATGGTACGCCTTGGAAAATTCATTCAGAAGATACACAACTATGGTTCGCCCTCTGCTCACTAGATCACCCTTTTGGTAAAAATAAAGCTTCAATATTTGAAAACACATTTGCTCATTTGAGAATCCAGCATATTAACTGGTGTGATGGATTATGCAAGTAACCAAGACCAGACTTGCACAAATGTTTTCTATTTCTGTTTCTTCTGGTGAGATCGCTAGAAGCATTTTCCATGTCAGCCTCATATTCCCTTTCAAGCCCCACTATAGCTACCAAAACATTTCTGTTGGGTCCTGGGATAAAAGTCATATAATTACACGTTCTCCTGTGAATTGAACTAGTTGCAGGGTTTGGTTCAACAAATTAGACCTTACCTAAGTGATTTCAACAAGGGCTAACCCAACCCCAATATGACTTCATTTGACCTAAAGCAGAGTCAGGGCTCTGTTAAGAATGTGACCTCCAATAAAGCCAAGAACACCTTCATATCTAAACTTGCTGGCCTGTTATTATATGCCTGGCCTTTCTGATTTTGTGGCCCCTTTTATGACACTTTCATGACATGGCTTGTTGAAACCAAAGCTTTTATAGTATAAAAAGGGTGTGTTATGTGAGATCATATTGTAAAAATTTCTGATCGTTAAATCCCAGTGTCCCTGTTGCTATGCATTTAAAAGTTTCCTGTAGTAGCCCTGACCGGTTTGGCTCAGTGGATAGAGCGTTGGCCTGTGGACTGAAGGGTTCCGGGTTCAATTCCAGTCAAGGGCATGTACCTTGGTTGCGGGCACATCCCCAGTAGTGGGTGTGCAGGAGGCAGCTGATCGATGTTTCTCTCTCATTGATGTTTCTAACTCTCTCTCCCTCTCCCTTCCTCTCTGTAAAAATCCAATAAAATATATTTAAAAAATAAAAATAAAAGTTTCCTGTAACTTCTAGTACATCTACGCATTTCTATTACTTTTTAAAAATATATTTATATTGATTTCAGAGAGGAAGGGAGAGGGAAAGAGAGATAGAAACATCAATGATGAGAGACAATCATTGATAGCTGCCTCCTGCACGACCCTTACTGGGGATCGAGCCCGCAACCCAGGCATGTGTCCTGACCGAGAATCGAACCGTGACCTCCTGGTTCATAGGTTGGCACTCAACCACTGAGCCACACCAGTCAGGCTATGCATTTCTATTACTGACCAAGGGTTGCTGACACCTGCTCTCTCACCGGTGCCTGAGTGATGAATGGGATCATGGGTCAAGGGCAGATTCAGAGCCACAGTCATCACCATGCTCCATTGGGTGAGACTGTCCAGCAGTTTGCAGTTCATTCTGTTCCTCAGGTTAAGGTCACTCTGCTTTGTCCTAAGCCAGACAAATGGGGTCAGAGGTGCAATGACAGGAGAAGGGGGAAGGCTCTGGGGAAAAGAGGGTTCTAGTAATAACACTGGTAAAAATCGGTTCTAGGCCAGTGTACCCTAGGGCATCTAGAAGAAGAAACAAAACCTACCTGCTAATGATGGAGTGCTTTAAATTTTTTTTTTAAATGCCTTATCTATTCTTCTACTTGACTCGCATAACATCCCTATCAGGGGAGACACACATTTCAGAACTTTGTTGTTAAGTCTTATTATCACCATTTAAAAGAGGGAATCTGAGCCCTCGCTGGTTTGGCTCAGTGGATAGAGTGTCGGCCTGCGGACTGAAGGGTCCCTCGTTTGGTTCCCATCAAGGGCACATGCCCGGGTTGTGGGCTCGATCAGGGGTGGCCAATCAATGGTTCTCTCTCATCATTGATGTTTCTCTCTCTCTCCCTCTCTGAAATCAAAAAACATATACTTAAAAATAGTAATAAAAAAATAAAAGAGGGACTCTGAGCCCTTGAATTGGGTTGTACAACTTGCCCGCACAGGAAACATGTTACAGAATGAAGACTGACCTGACGGTAGTTTCTGGATCAAAGTTAGAATCCAGGACCAGCCAGGACGCTCGCAGCCTCAGCAGAGTGGCCGAGCCACGTGCTCCCTGCACTGGCTTTCACCTCCTCTGTTGCCAAGTGCACCCTCTGCAATGAATGGTCATGTGGCTCTTCACACCACCCACGAACCCAAGAGGAGAAAATACTTCAAAAGCAGGCACAGTAAGACCAGCACCCCCTGGAGATGGCTCATTGGAGGAGTTTTTAACGGATTGTTCAAGTACCACAAAAAGAGAGATCTTTTTCCGTTACCCTGGACCTCCGATTCCAAACAGCCCTTTGCAAACAGACCCATGAAAAGACCCAGGTTTCTCCAGAAGGAAGGAAGGTAACCCTCCCTCTATGAATAGCCAGAGACACACAGCCCGTTGGCGTCTGAGCTAGATGTGCAGAGGGTCAGGGAGAGATCAGGCAGCGGAAGTGTCTGCCGTCTGTTTACCAAGGAAGCAGATGAAAGAAAACAGGGAACTCGAAGTATATACACGTGCGGTGAGCTTGACATGGGCAGGGAGTTTATTCTGGCAGCTACGAGCACTGTGCAGGCTGGGGGAGGGAGGGCACGCCTTTGTTTTAAAAATGAAGAATTGTTTATTACATGCTTTGGAGACTCTCAGAAGTGCCCGATCTAATCTTCACTGCAAGTATCTGTCGTGCGCTAAAACAAACATCCCTCCCTCCATATAAATATCTTATGTCCCAAGACAGACAGATGCAGCAACGGTGAGAAAACAGCCCTGCAAGGCCTTCCTGTCATGAAACGCAGGAGTTCCCATCGTCAATGCAAGCGCCCCTGATACTGAAGGAGCAGGGAAGTGACTGACAGCTGGGGCCCAACGAGCTCCGTGTGCTAACCAGCAGGCCACCCGGAGCAAGGCAATGTCTACAGAACCTGAACCCAAAACAGGTTCCCTGGAGAGACTTCAAACCATGTGAGGAAAAGAGCCGAAGACACGCCATAGACTGAAGTCAAGCAAGAGGCTAATAAGAAAGACACTTGGTTTTCAGGTGGGGAATGCAAAGAAGTTTGTAAAGAAGAAAGCAAAGGAGAGAAGCATCCTATTTCTTTTTAAAATCTTCATGTTTACTTTCACGTTTGAACATCTCACAGATCTAGACAAGCACAGAAAATGACAGACCTGTATGTTCCTACCATGAAAAATCAAGCATGTTAACATTTTTCAATGTCCGCTTCAGACATTGTTTTAAAAGATAGCTTTAGGGGTACAGCACCGTGAGAACTGTGACTGACTTGTTCTGAAAATAACTCGAAGAGTGTGTGTGTGTGTGTGTTTGTGTGTGTGTGTGTGTGTGTGAGAGAGAGAGAGAGAGAGAGAGAGAGAGATGTTAGGCTGTTTTCGTTCTTCACCATTACAAATGGTGTTGCAATGTACATCTTTCTACGTGTCTCCCTGTGCATAGATATGAAAATTTCTCTAGAGCAGATACCAAGAAAAGGAAGTAGCTCAATCTCAGGGTATATTCATAGTCAACTGTACTAGGTATTGTCAAGTAGCTCTCAAAAATAATTTTAATAATTTACACTCCCACCAGCCACCTAGTAGGTCCTTTCCCCCACATTCTTGCTAATATTTGATGTTATCAACCTTATTACTCCGCCAATATGATGTGCCTGACATGGTATTTCACTAAGTACAAGTGAGATTAAGATCCTTTTCTTATGTTTATTAAAAGTTGAACTGTAGCCTGACCAGCATGGCTCAGTGGTTGAGTGCCAACCTATGAACCAGGAGGTCACGGTTCAATTCCTGGTCAGAGCACATGCCTGGGTTGTGGGCTTGATCCCCAGTAGGGGGCTTACAGGAGGCAGCCAATCAATGATTCTGTCTTATCATTGATGTTTCTCTCTCCCTCTCCCTTCCTCTCTGAAATCAATCAATAAATATATATAAAATCAGGAGAGGAAGCTGGAATTATAAAATATTTGAACTGGAAGGGTATTAGAGACATCCAGAGAGTTTAACTAATTGGCTCAAAGTCACATGGTGTTAATGGCAGTGGTGGAACTGCTCATTCATACAAATGACAGAATATTTACTGGACCTACTATGTGCCAGACACTGTGCTAGGTCCGAAGACACGGCGGCATCAAGAGACAAGTCCGGGCCTTCACGGAGCTTCAATGAATCCTGTCCTCTTGCCCCCAGTGGGCTGTGCACTAGGGTAGACTGATACTAGATTAATCACACCAGTCAGCAAGAGCATACACACACAGTGTTGGAAAATGCCAAACAGACAAAGAAAGTGTGGCATGAAAGGAGACGGCTACTCTGAGCACAGCAATATCTCTTAGTTACTGGGTCTGTTTCTCGCTCTCTCTTTTTTGGGGACGGGGGGCGGGGGGGCTGAGGGGAATTAAAAGCAAAAGCTTAAAACAACAATTTCTGTGTTCCACCGAACATCATCTTAGCTGAAAGGATTAGTATCTCTTTACCAAGTTCTTTTTCAGCCTCTGGGTAGATATCTTAGAAACAGAGTGCATATGCAATACAGACAATAAAAATCGCCAGTGCAGTCATCGGGACCTAAGATATCAGATCAGCTCAATGCATCAACATGTTAACAATGATTATCCTCTGGGTGAGTAATTTTATGGGTGTTCTTCACCCTCTTCTTTCTTGGCCTGTCTTTCAAGTCTTGTAGATATAATGCAGTTTAGAAATAAGAAAACTAAATTCCTTTGTATATAAGAAACCAATTTCCTATTTTAAAAAAAACCACAGATCTTTAATAAAAGCTAGTTTTAAATATTACATATAAATAGTAAAGCACTGGACATTATTTCCTGTCCAAAGCCTTAATTATCTTGCAGTAGGTTTTAAATAATTGATATGTGAATAAAAATTAAAAATTGATACGTGAATGTGTTTCCTGGCAAAGGACAAAACATTTTGCTTGTGACCGCACGTGGGAAAACTGTACCTTGTGTAATGCCCCACGGCGCTGCCGAAGCACTGCCCTACACAATGCATCATCCGGCCTGTTATTATTGTTACCAGTAATGGCAGAGGGAAAGGGAGGGCGAGAGAGAGACAGAAACATGAATGATGAGAGAAAATCATTGATCGGCTGCCTCCTACAAGGCCCCCACCGGGGATGGAGCCCGCAACCCAGGCATGTGCCCTCGACTGGAATTAACCTGGGACGCTTTCGTCCGCAGGTTGACATTCTATCCACTGAGCCAAACCGGCGAGGGCGCATCATTCAGTCTTAAGAAAACCCAGGGAGAAGGACCACGGAAGCTCTGTTAACCCAGTTTTACGGAAAAGGAACCAAGGCTGACTCCGAGAGCTAAGGACTTGCCCAGAGCCACGCGCCAACACTGGGTGCCTCTGGGCTTCCTGGCTCCACATGCTCTGCGTCCGCTCACAGCAGTGCCCGGGCCTTCCTTATCAGTACAAATTCCTCTCCAAGCAAGAACCTGCGTCCACCCTCCTCACAGCACTCTGAAGGCCTTGGGTCCTGCTCTGATCTTTCCTGTCAAGTGACCTGCAGGGCAGGGACACACACACACACACACACACACACACACACACACACGCGCGCGCGCGCGCATTAGAAGCATCCTCCAATGGTCAAGAGAACGCAGACTCTGGAGTCAGAATGGCCTGACTTTGAATCCCTCCTCTGTCACTGTGTGACTTTGGGCAAATAACTCAGCCTCCCTGACACTCATTTTCCTTTTCTGTAAAATAAAATAGGATCAAACTAGACATCCAACAAATATCCGTCACCCTAGTATTGTGATTATAACTGTGGACATCTTTGTGGCTTATCCTGATTGTTTTCGGTTCCTCTTGGTGATCTGACAAAATAAGACTCAGAACAGTTTCTGGAGAAACTTTCCTGGTAAGAAATGGTATTCGCCAGGACAAGGGCTGAAGTGCCTCCTCACAGCTGGCCAGTAGCAGCGCTTTGCCTGCCTCCTCTCCTGCAAGAAGCAGTCAACCCCGTGACCAGGGCCATGCCTTCTGCTACCTCAACCCACAGGCAGCCAAAGCCTCTCCCAGACTCCGCGTTGGGCCTGGCACGCTTCGTCCTCCACGGTGGGCCTCTGGTCGTGGCACCGTCACTGCTGACCATCTGCCCTTGCTCTCCCTGCCTCTCGCTAGCCAGGCTGTGGGCTCAGAGTAGAGATAATCCGACTGATCTCGCTATCAACCTAGCACCACGCCTGGCGCACAGTAGGTGCTCAATATATGTGTCTTGGAGGAATCAAAAGGAGTAATGTCTTGATTTAATCTCAGATTCTATCAAAACCTACAACCCAATGAAAAATGGCCTGTGTGAGGGTGGCCTGCAGGTTTCTGTGGTGAGACGGAGAACTGGTTGTCTGAGAGGTTAAGAATGCCCAAGTGTCTCTCATCATTGATGCTCCTCTCTCTCTCTCCATCTCCCTTCCTCTCTCTAAAATCAATAAAAACATATCTCTTTTTTTTAACCATTTGTACTCCATACGCGTCTATAGATGCATGCGGTGGAGCTTTTTTAATTAAATTCAAAATATCCTGGCAGTTAACTGGTTAAAAAAGTACTGAAGGACCCACATCCCAATCAGCCATGTCACTTGGCGAGGACCAAGAGTTCCTGGGGAAATTTTAATTCAGGGGGTAAGAAAGGACTTGATTTCCAATCTGGCTGCGTGAGGACTTTCTGCACACCTCAGGCCACTGGAGGGCTGGCCTCAGAAGCCACCCGCTGTGTCTGGGCAGCAGGACCCCTCTCTGCAGCACAAGGTCAAGGGCCTGAGGAGGAGAGGGTGGGAGAGGGTGGGAGAGGGAGGAGGGGAGTGCAGCTGCTGTGCTCCTGGAGTTCCCAGGAAACCTGGCCCAGGACTTGTTTCCCTGGCTCTCCAGGCCAGCTCTCCAGGCCACATGGTGGGGCCAGGCAGCTCAGGCACTCGCCCAGCTGAAGAGCAGCTCTCAGGAGAGCACCCCCACCCCCACCCCAGGGCAGTCTTTTTAGTGGAAGAAAGAAAGGCAGGCCCTGCCTCTATGCTGAGCATCTGTGGTGTTGAATCCCCTCCCCTGACAGGGAGATAGCAGTCCACTTTTTAAGGGGGGTTGGGGAGGGGGGATTGGGGATCTTCCTGCGATAGGATCCTTGCACCTCGCACTGCTCCCTTTCCTGCAGCTCCCCTCTAAGCCCCCATACCTGTCAACCCTGCTCCCTGCCAAGGGACCCCTCCCAGCCACAGGACACTGCTCTTCCTGGTACCAGGCACCAGGCCTGCCTGCTCATCAGAGCTGCCTGCTCCATTTTCTCCACCCTAAGATGTCTTACTTTAGAAGGCCCAGTCCTCAACCTCCCCAGGCCCTCCCGGCAACCACTCTCCAAAGTGGCCCCTCCCTCTGTGGTCCCTGGACTTTGCACTTAGCTGATTCTGCCTTAGATTTTAGCGCCTTGACCCTGGCAGTGCAACCCAGTGGGCCCTGGAGACGGAGGACCAGGTTCAAATCCCAGTCCTGCCACCTAAAGCCATATTGACCTCAGGCAAGGTCCTGGACTCTCCTAGAAGCCTCCATGTGTTTGTCTGTAAAATGGGAACAATAATAACACCTACCTTCTGGGGATTTGTGAGACGAAATGAAATGATGCTAATAAAGCCTAGTATATGGTTAGCACTCAACAAATATTGCCCGGTATCATGTAATCCAAGTTTTCACTCTTTCCCTCACAGCTCATTCTTGATGGTTGGTTAAGACAGGGAGAGGAGCCCGGCCTGCATGGCTCAGTGGCTGAGCATTGAGCTTTGAACCAGGAGGACATGGTTTGATTCCAGTCAAGGCATATGCCTGGGTTGCAGGCTTGATCCCAGTGTGGTGTGTGCAGGAGGCAGCCGATCAATGATTCTCTCTCATCACTGATGTTTCTATCTCTCTCTCCCTCTTTCTTCCTCTCTAAAGTCAATGGGGAAAAAATTATATATATATATATATATATATATATATATATACACACACACACACACACACACACATATATATACATACATATATATATACACACACACACACATACATATATATACTAGTGTGTGTGAATGTGTGTGTGTGTGTGTGTATATATTTATGAAACCTTGTTTCTAATATTTATATGGAGAGAAATGGGTGGAGACGGAGATGGAAAAGGCTAAGGTGTCCCCACCCAGTCTCATCTAAATTCCAGGGCAATCAGATGGCACCATCCACACAGGAGGAGGGACAACATGTCCAAAGGCGAGAGAAACACGCTCTCTCACTGGGCCTGAGACTGAGACGCACGGGGCCAGAGGAAAGAAATCACACTCTGCTCAGCATGTGAGAGGTGCACCTGACAGAGGAGCCGGCCAGACAGGCCTTTCGTCCATCTAATTGCTGCCTGGACCCCTGTGATTACTGGGGTGACCGGCAGGAGGCGTGAGCACGGGCCACAGTGAGGAGGTCACACCATGCTTCTCATTTCCTGTGGGTGGCAGAGACTGGGAACCAGGGGGCCAAGGGTTCTTACAGGACAGGAGCTCAGAAAATGCAGTGCTGTGTCTAAACAGCAATGGGCAGATTAGCCACTTGCTGGCGTGTTCCCGTGAGCGCCCCCCATAAAACACGATGTGGAGCGTTACCGATGAGAAGGCGCTGCCATGTACAGACAGCAGCAGGACCCGTTACCCTGGGGGAGAAATGTTTCACGGTGACTATGGGCATCTACACGCGGCAGCATCGAAAGTTGAACTTATTTTACAAAACACACTTCAAACGGCACAGTGATCATGCAAATGATCTGACTCACTTTACGAAGTGCACAGAAGGGCTTTATAATGATTTTTACCATGGGCCTGGGAGAGGGATGCGAGGCAAACGGGGGTGGGGACGGCAGTTAGGGTAAAGGGGGTCCAATACATGGTGACGGAAGACGACTTGCCTTTGGGTGGTGGGCACACAATGCAATAGGAAGATCACGAGTCATAGAAATGTACACTTGAAACCTACATAACCTTGTTAACCAATGTCACCCCGATAAGTTTAATAGACAAAAACAAAAAGAATATTTTCCACACTGAAAGGAAGTGCTGTGCATTGTGACTTCATGGTGAAGCCACCGGAACGGATCTAAGAGCAGAGACCTTGGGGAAACTGTGTCCAGGTAATGTTTTTTTAAATAATTCAAACCTGTCTTATCTGTTCTAGTCTGTGAACATCCCTATATCATCCAGTGAACTACGCCCAGTTGCTTCACTTGTCAGGGCTGGGCAAGCAGAAGAGACTAGAAAAATACTTGTTTACACAGGACTGGCTCACGGTCAAAAGGAGAACATCCTTGTCATCAGGTTTAATGCAAAACAGCCAGCCCTCTTCCTTTACAAGGCTCTTCCTCCCTGAAGTCAAATCACCCCGCGGCCACGTGCTGAGCTCGGCCATCTCTTATCTAGCACGCCTTGAGCAGAGCGTGAGTCTAGCTACCTGCCCCCTGTAATTTAGGAGTCAAGATCTTTGCAATGATGACTCATCTTTGGAGCCCTGACCTGCCATGTCAGGAGTTCAGCTGCCAGGCAGGGCCTCTGTGGGGACCCCAGGCCACGGGCACGTGGGGGGAAGGGGGCCCTGTGCGGGTGCTCAGGCCAATGGCCAGCACTGACCACAGACACGTGAGCGAAGACATCTCCAGATGACTCAAGCCCCCACCTCTCAATCCCCCAGCTGACGAGTCCCCCCAGCTGAGCCCCAACATCATGGAACAGAGAAAAGCTATCCCGCTCTGCCCCATCTGAATTCCTAACCGACAAAACCCACGAGCATCACACAGTGGCTGCTGTGCGCCACTACACTTGTGGGGTGGGTGTTACGCGGCAATAGGAACCGCCCTGTGAGGTCCCGACGTGCTCTCTGAGTTATTAGAGAAAGACAACATTATGTTTGGTGGTAAATGGCCTTACTTGTTTTCCAATCCAGGGCAAGCAGGCAGTCACTAATATCCGATCTACAGGGCAACGCTCGAATAGAGGCATTTACTAAACCCCAACACCATCTCTTGTAAACCAGCAACAGCCAGGGATGCTACACGCAGGATCCTGGGGACGATGGTGACTTCACTGTCCTCGGAAAAGTCACTCTTCACTTCTGTCCCCTCTCTCAGGAATGAACTGTCTCTCCGCCTCCTCTCCCCACACCTCTCCCCCATCTCCACTGCTCAAGCCAGGAGCCCAGGAGTCATGCGTGGCACCTATCTCTTCCTTGCCCCTCACGTTGAATCCCACATCGAATCCTGTGTGAGTTCCCTCCATGAAGCACCTGGGAG
The DNA here is from genome assembly GCF_964212035.1 of Myotis nattereri. Classification (NCBI taxonomy): domain Eukaryota; kingdom Metazoa; phylum Chordata; class Mammalia; order Chiroptera; family Vespertilionidae; genus Myotis; species Myotis nattereri. The sequence goes on from NC_138082.1 coordinate 6,704,321, forward strand.
CAATCACGTCTCCCCCCTCCCGGGGCTACAGTGAGTGAAGCCCCGAGAGCCGTGGTCGGCAAACTGCGGCTCGCGAGCCATATGCGGCTCTTTGGCCCCTTGAGTGTGGCTCTTCCTCAGTCTTAGGAGTACCCTAATTAAGTTAATAACAATGTGCCTACCTATATAGTTTTAAGTTTAAAAAATCTGGCTCTCAAAAGAAATTTCAATCGTGGTACTGTTGGTATTTGGCTCTGTTGACTAATGAGTTTGCCGACCACTGCCCTAGAGCTCCTGAGGGCACAGCAGCCGGACCACAGCTGCCACCCACTCCAGGCTCCTCCTGCCACCCCCTTCACCAGAACCATTTACATTTAGGTTGAACCTGAACTCCTCACTCAGCCCTGATGGCCCGACCCCTCCTCCCCTCCCCTCCAGCCTCCTTTTCCTCCACTTTCTCTCTGACTCACTGGCCTCCAGCCACACCAGCCTGCTTCCAATTCCTGCCGCTTGTCACTCTCTCCCCAACCCCTCAGGGCCTTTGCGCATGTCTATCTGGACTGAAACATGAACCTCATCTTCTTATGGCCCCCGTTTCTCATGGCCAGTCTCAGCGTCACTGTGGCCACAGCCCAGAGGGCTCCTTCCCGGCACCTTTGGTTCCGGATCACAGCACACTGTCCTTCACAGCGTCTTCTCCGCACACATCCCCTTCACCTGCCTACTGGCTGTCTTTTCATGACACTGTGAGCTCCTACAGGCAAAGCCCAGGCCTGTGCCCACCGCTGTTACACACCTGTCACACCACTCCTCCCCGCTCCCGTCCCCCCGAACTTCCATTTCCTTCCAGTTTGACCATGGCTAGTAGCTCTCCAAGTGTGGTCCCCGGCCAGCAGCAGCGGCGCCTGGGACATGGAAGAAACGCATGTTCTCAGGCCCCACCTCCCAAAACAGAAACGGGGGGTGAGGCCCAGCAGCTTGTCCTGTGACCACCTCCAGGAGGGGATGCACATGCAGATTCAAGAACGACCGCCACCGACTATTCTAGAGACTCTCGTTCTACAACAGTGTCCCAACGTGTGAGCGCATTCCGCTGGTGTTGCGGGACAGTACTAGGTATTAGGTTAACATAAATTTTAAAAAAGGTCGGCACTCAAAGCCAAATGGCTTTGGAAGACACTGTGTTCAAAGACGTTGAACCCATTTTCTTAAGGCAGGAATTCTCAGAACCATGAATATGGCGATACGCATTGTCGATCATTAAAACGCAGGGAAATTGGCAGAACTACTTCCCAATTTTAGTTAGCCACAAAACCGCTTTGTTCCTCCTAAACTCCTGCCAGATTTGCTCTGGACTCTGAGAAACACACTTTGGAAAATGTCCTAGCGTAGGCCTTCCCAGAGAAAACCTTTCTAGCACCATCCCACTCCACAGCGCCTAAGTCCCCGGCGGTCGCTGCTGTGAGCTTCGTGCATCTTGCTCTCCTTTGCTCTTGCCTAGATTGGAAGATAAAAGCTTCATAGTCGGCACATCATAATGTCTTAATGTCCGTAAAAGGAACTCTGGTCTTTGTCAAACCGGGAAGTGTTGATCAGGGCAGACCTGGAAGGAGAGAACACGGCGGCAAGTCCAGGTGGAACTGGGGAGAGAAGCGGGTGTCATCTCCTGTCCTGTTCGGAAGCAGCAATGAGATCCCTGCCTCGGGTGCGAGAGAACCGTCCTCTAAGGAGCACCCCAGACCTGGGGCTGGGAGAGCCTGGTTTTCTCCCCCAGGCGAACGAGGGGATGGGTCAACACTGCGCAGGTGACTGAACACCCTCTGGGCCTGGCTGACCCAGCAGCCTGGAGAAGGCTGACCCAGCTTGGAAAGGGACGTTAAAATGCCCAGGCCACCCAGCCAGCGTTTACTTGATCGGGGCTAAGGATCAGCTTCCTAATGAAATTTTACAAGCTCAAGTGAACACAGAAAACATTTGCTTCTCTAAAAGCAGCCCAGCTTGTGTGGCTCAGTGGCTGAGCGTCGACCCATGAACCAGGAGGTCACAGTTCGATTCTCGGTCAGGGCACATGCCCAGGTTGTGGGCTCGATCGATCCCCAGTAGGGGGCGTGCAGGAGGCAGCCCATCAATGATTTTCTCTCATCTTTGATGTTTCTATCTCTCTCTCCCTCTCCCTTCCTCTCTAAAGTATTTTTTTTTTAATAAGAGCGAATAGGTCTGTTTGTACTGTAATCTGCCATCTGCAGCATAGACACCCCCAACCCTCGGGGTACAGAGCGGTTCTGTTCGGGGCCTCCAGCCCCTCTGTGACGATGAGGTGGTCAAGCCTGATGGGAGAGGGAGGGTGGTGATCTACGAGTTGGTCGTGAGCACATCCGCCACATTCAGTGGTTTTGAAACTGAAGAATTTAATGCCACGGACCCTGACGTACTCTTTGGGCGTTTGTGCTCAACACCGGAGCTCGCACACAGGACCGAAGGAGAGAGCGCAGTCAGCGCTGGCTCAGCGTGCGAGTGGGCAGGCTTTGGCGTGGCGGTCTAGCTGTTCTTACTTAGTTACATGTCAAAGTCAATGACACGGGAGAGGGAGAGACGAACAGGCAAGCACAGAGGGTTTTCAGGGCAGTGAGACTATTCTGTTTAATGCTATAATGATGGATACATGTCATTGTACTTTTGTCAAAACCCAAAGAATGTACAACACCGAGAGTTAATCCTTATATAAACTATGAATTCTGGATCCAAATGATGGGTCAGGCCCTCGCAGGTTTGGCTCAGTGGATAGAACGTCGGCCTGTGGACTGCAGGGTCCCGGGTTCAGTTCCAGTCAAGGGCACATGCCCGGGTTGCGGGCTCGATCCCAGTGTGGTACGTTCAAGAGGCAGCAGTCAATGGTTCTCTCTCGTCATTGATGTTTCTATCTCTCCCTCCCCCTTCCTCTCTGAAATCAATAAAAATATATTTTTTAAAAATGATGAGTCAGGGTAGGTTCGTGGACTGTAACAAATGTACCACTTTGAGGGGTACGTGGACAATGGTGAGACTATGCCTGTGGGCTGTAGGGAGTATATGGGAAGTATCTTCCTTTCAGTTCTGCTGGGAACCTAAAACTGTTCTAAAAAGATAAAAGTTTATCAAATTAAAAGTTTCAATAAAATTAAAAGTTTCTAAAGATCTTTTTAGTCATGCTTTATATAAGATTAAGAAAACATCAATTGCCCAATTATTAACTCTACCATTAGTAACAACGGTAGTGGTAGTAGAAGCTTGGAGAAGGAGGGGATAAGGACAGTGGTTTGGCTTAAACCCTCCCACCATCCCCACCCCACACCCACCCATGCACTTCCTGACACTGTTGCTTTAAGGGTCCTGACCACTCCAGGAGTGTGCAAGGACTGACATTTCTGTTGTAGCACTGACCATTTCCTTTGATGATGTGATTAGATATCTGTCTCAGCCACCTGATCAATGATTCAGGAAGTCAGGGACCCTGTCCTATTCAGCGCATCGCCCCAGCCCGTGGCCCAGTGCCAGGAACTCGGTAGAAGCTCAATATGTGTCTGTTGATTGAATAGAAGAAGTGAAACAGCAGTGGTTCGATAGTTCATTTAACTGCCACATGTGTTTTAAATATGGTCTTTCAATATTCAAGTTTAATAGGGCTTGAGGAAATACACCAATTAAAGTTAGGACTTGCGCAACACAACCTGTTTTGAAATTGCTGAACAGCTAACTAAAGTCTGACTGTGTCACTAGAAACAAGATGTTCATTGTACAGCCCCGATGGATTTACATGAGCAAAATGCAAAACAGGGTCAATCATGGGATTTTTCCAGAACAGTTTCACATTTAGCCAAGGACTATTGAGTCATTCTTCAAAATTATGGGTGGTAAGCCCAGCCGGTATGGCTCAATGGTTGAGCGCTGACCCATGAATCAAGAGGTCCAGTTCGATTCCTGGTCAGGGCATATGCCTCGGTTGCGGGCTCAATCCTCAGTGTGGGGCGTGCAGGAGGCAGCCAATCGATGTGTCTCTCTCATCGATGTTTCTATCTCTATCCCTCTCACTTCCCCTCTCTCTAAAATCAATAAAAACATATTTTAAAAAAATATTACGGGTGGTAAAACCTTCCTTAGCTTTTTAAATTATATCTACAAAATCTACAAAATGCTGTATAAATTAATTTTTGTCCTCTAACAAGTATTCTTTTAATAAGAAGCTCAGAATGAAGGTATTTGCATGTGTCCCCATTCTGTACCTGCCTGAAGTCAAATTGTCATAGTAAAATCAGACTTCTCTGACATTTAAAATCTTGCCAAAAGCCAAGAATTCTGAATATTACTTTAGGGCAATGCAACATATTTGTGGTCCAGTTTTTCTCTTTAAGAGAAATGGCATTAAAGGTTTTATGATATGAATGACCTGTCTACTGGAATATGATTTATCCCTGAGGGAATTCTATCCCCCCCCCCCAGTTTTATTAAGGTATAATTGACAAATAAAATGGTAAGACACTTAAAGTATACAACATGATTTGATATATGTATACATTGTGAAAAGATTCCCCCACTGAGCTAACACCTCACGTATTTACCTTTTAATTTGGATTCCACATATGTGATAGCCTGTGGAATTGTCTTTCTCTGACTTACGTTCCTTAGCATGATATACTCTAGGTCCATCCATGTTGTCACAAGCAGCAGGGTCTCCTTCTTTAAGGCTGGAGAACATCCCACTGTATGCACGGAGCACATCCCCTTCACCCGTCATACCCCCGGGACCCCCGGCTGTCACACTCGGCTGCTGTGACATGCTATCATGAGCCTGGGTGCTGCCATCTTTCGGAGTTAGTGTCTTTGCTTTCTTCAGATAAATACTCACAAGGGGAATTGCTGAATCATGGGGTAGTCCTATTTTATTTTTTGAGGAAGTTCCATACTGTTTTCCATAGTGACTGCACCGATTTACATTCCCATAAACAGTGCAAAGGGTTCCCTTTTCTCCACATCCGCACCCACACGTGTTCTCTCCTGTCTTTTTGATGAGAGCCGTCCCACCAGGAGTGCGGTGATCGCGCACAGTGGTTTGGATGCGTTTCCCTGGTGATCTGGGATGTTAGGCCCCTCTTCCTGTACCTGTTGGCCACCTGTATGTCTTCTTTGAGGGAATTCTATTTTCTAAGGTACCAAGAACAAAATCACAATTCCTTGAGAAAACAAGAATTTTATAAATAAATGTATTCAATGGTGTTGAGTGAAATTCACTCTCTAAAACTATCATTTACCATGAGTTTATTTTTACAGACAATGCAATCCTTACTCAACGTTCTGATTTTGTTCCCAATCTAACTTACTTTTTTCAAAGTCTACAATTGGATAAGCTTTTTAATTTTTTAATTCTGGAAAGCACAGCTAACATAAAATTTACCATCTTCACCACTTTCCTAACCCATTTCTAGGATTGGTACCATTGTTGCCGTAGGTCAGACTCAGAGAGCCCATGAAAAGGAAGGTGTTGCAGCCGTTATTATAAGCCTCTGACGGAAAGCAGACCCACTGTGACAGCGCCTAGAGGAATACTGTAGGAATATGAACTATGTGAAGTCAATGTTCATGTATCCACACAGGTAAGTCTCAAACCCATAATGCTGAGTGAGTAAAAGCAAGTTAGTGAGGACACAAACAGTTTACTTATGTGATGTTTTGTTTTTTTAAATATATTTTATTGATTTTTTTACAGAGAGGAAGGGAGAGGGATAGAGAGTTAGAAACATCGACGAGAGAGAAACATTGATCAGCTGCCTCCTGCACACCCCATACTGGGGATATGCCCCCAACCAAGGTACATGCCCTTGACCGGAATCGAACCCGGGACCCTTCAGTCCACAGGCCGATGCTCTATCCACTGAGCCAAACTGGTTAGGGCTTATGTGATGTTTTTAAAGACACGCAACACCATCTATTATTCTGGTATATAAGTTCACATGCACACATATAAATTTTAGGGTATAAATAAAATTAGAGTGTTTAGCCTGGCCAGCATGCTCAGCGGTCGAGTGTTGACCTATGAACCAGGAGGTCACAGTTTGATTCCCAGTCAGGGCATATGCCCCAGTTGTGGGCTCGATCCCCAGTGCAGGAGGCAGCCCATCATTGCTGTTTCTATCTTTCTCTCCCTCTCACTCCCTCTCTGAAATCAATAAAAATATATTTTTAAAAAATAAAATGAGAGTATTTAAAGACAAGGGTGAGGGGTATTTAACACATCGCACAGTGGTTCCTTCTGGGGGGTTCCCTCTGGGGGAGGTGACGGGCCAGAAAGCCTATGGCTTCAGCTCTGTCCCTTGTCCCCAGTTTGTCTGGCACCACTGGGGACAGGGGTGATCCGGTGGGAACAAGCCACGTCCTGTCTCACCAGCTGACACGCTGGTGGAGGGAGGCAGACAGACACACACACACTGCACGCTGGGTGCTGAGAGGTGCCAGCAGGAGAAGGTCAGAGGTCACTGCGGGGCTGTTTCACACGGAACATCAGGGAAGGCGTCCCTGATGAGGTGGTATCCATGCAAAGACATGAGTGACACAAAGGCCATGTGTTTATACTGGGCAAAGCTCTACATCTATAACATTTTCTTTTGTGGGTTTTTTAAAGTAAATATGGCAAAGTGTTAACACGTGTTCCATCTCCGCGGCAGGCTCGCAGTTATTCTGTTTAAAATTTTTCATGATAAAACCAGAGGGTTTTTTTGAAGTCCACTACCATCCATTCCTGACAGATCAGGAGGAAAGACATCAGATGGCTCGGGATTTCTCCCGATGGAATCTCTCGAGCCCGTGGCTGCAGATGCTCTTTCCTTGGGGGTCCTGCAGCCTGGGGGCCCTGAGAAACAGCCAGCAACGGGCAATGCTGCCTCGCCGTCCGGCTATGCCTGCTCGCTTGGTTATTTATCCACCTGTATTCATCTACCTATCCTGGCTTCCCAAATCCAATACATGCCTTGTCCGACACGATGTTCTGCTTTGGAAGGGAGGAGGCAGAAGAGGAGGAGCCGATCCAGCACGTGTGTGTTAACTACAGGGAAAGGCATCTACACAAAGCAGTGAGGACACGCGGTGTAAGTCAATGTGACGCACTGAACTCGAAAGACAAGACCTCTGGGAGCTGGAGGGAACACACATGTTATCAGGAACCACATCCCAACAAATACTAGGCATAGGTATAGATATAGATACAAATATATAGATATAAATAGATATAGATATAGATATAGATATACATATAGACATAGATATATAGATATACTAGTAGATATAGATATAGATGTAGATATACATGTAGATATAGATATAGATATACATGTAGATATAGATACAGATGTCTGATGTTTCCCTTAGGGAAATTCCCGGAGTCACGTTGCTGTGTTAAAGGGTGGACACAGCTGAATGTTGATAGAGTCTGCCAAACCGCCCTCCAGAGGGGAGTCCAAATTACACTTGCCCCAGAAAGGGACCAGAGTGCCCCTTCATCTACACCCTCCTGGAGGTTTCATTCTCATCTTTGCAGACCTGACAGGTAAGGAATGATGCTGTGTGGCTGTCTGATGTGAACCTTCCATTTCAGATGAGGTTGAGACTGAGCACCCTGTCTCATATGTTTTGAAACATTTACGTTTTTTCTTTGGTGAGTGGCCTCTGCATGTCCATCTAATTAGAGGCGCCAGGTCCCTAAGCTCACAAAACATCCTGGTCTTTATTCCCCTACCAAATACTTTATTGAAAATTAAAAAGGAAAAAAAAACAAAGTAAAATACACACAGGTGAGGGGAAATACACAAAACAGCTGGAGGGTTCCAAGGCTGTGCTATGGAGTTTGTATTTCTAAGGTTCAGGGAGTTGACATGGCAGAATGAAGCTGCGAAAAATTCAGAGAAGATATTAAATGTATCACTTCAAGTTCTTTTGGTAAAGTCATACTGCACCCTTCTGGGTGGGTCAAAAAATATATTCCATTTTTACTCGGTAGGAGGGATTAAGCAAAAAAGAAAAAAAAAAAGACAGAACTCAGGGGCATGGACAGCAGTGTGGTGATGGGGGGGTGGGGATGGAAGAGGGCACAGAGGCGATACATGGTGATGGAAAAAATAAAAGATTCTATTTTTAAAAGAAATAGTGCACATTTCTAGTTATAAATAAGTCATGAGGATGTAATATACAGCATGGCGACTATAGTTAATAATACTGTATTACATATTTGAAAGTTCTCATCGCAAGAAAAAACATGGATAACTCTGTGTGGAGATGGATACTGACTAGACTTACGGTCTGACCATTCTGAGACACAGACACACAGGAACAGACTGTGAGCTCACTGGGGATCATCTGTCTTGTGTTTTTTAGAGTGCCCTCCTCATACAATGTTGATATGGCTTCTTTTTTCTCACTTGGAACCTCAGAGGCCACTATCACCTACTCAATGCCCGGCATCCAAACTGCAGCTTTAATGTGTTTTTTTTTCCCTCTATAAGTTCTTTGCCAACATAAGCTTAGCTTTCACCTCAAGATTTATTCTATTGTATTCACATAGCATCCCTTCCCATCCTGGAATTGGGGAGAGTGAGCGAAATGCCAAATCCTGTGGTCATATAATACACACTAACAGCTTGACAAAACAGATGGGGGTAACTTGGGGACAACCCAAGTGTAAAAAGACATTTTTGAGGCTATTCGAACAAAATAAAGCTGAATATACACTGGGTATTAGCTAACATTAAGGGATTATTGTTCATTTTACTTGGTATGATAATGGTGGTATGCATGTGTGTGTGTGTGTGCATTCATATTTGTTAGCGATACTTTAAAAAACAAATAACATCACGGGTTTGCTATCACACGGGACCTACAAATCTTGGAATTGTAGTCTCTCACAGTGTAACAGACTTTAAACATCGCCTAGGCCAGGCATGGAAAAAACATTTCCATTTACAGGCCAACTCCATGCTCTTCCCCTCTGGCTGGTGATGGGCTAGGAGAAACCTTGGTCTTTACGAGTCAAAGAAAAAAAGTCATGACTCATCAGCGATGCTGGCCAAGGGCACGAGTTAGGACAGTAGGGCCACATGTACTGTTATCAGCACCGTGTGAACCCCGTCTAGTGGTCTCCCAGGGAGCTCATTACTTGTCAAGGCAACTCATTACTTCTTCAGACAGCTCTGTCTACTAAGTTACTTTTCACATTTTGAGCTGAAATCTTACTTTCTGTAGCTTACAACCACGTGACATAATGATTAAGTTTAGTTCCACTTGGACTTGACAGTGTTTGAACTACCTGGGAACACTCTCCTGTCCCTTCCAAGTTTAAAACATCACGCGGTCCTCCAAGCACTCCTCAGTGGCACGGACACCACCTCCATCGTCACCACTCGCCCATGACAGGCGTCCCCATGTAGCACAGAAAACTGTCTGTTGATGTCTTGTTGTCAAAGCACAAACCCCAACATGCCATGACTGCGTTAAAGTTTTGGTTTGCAAAATCTCTGCATTCATTTTTAATTCAGATGTTCTTCTCTCTTGAGCTCAATTTGGCTCGTCTGTTGAAGCCTTCTAAAATCTTTCCAGTCGTCCTGGCTCAGGTGGCTCAGGTGGTTAGAGCATCATCCCATACACCAAAAAAGGGCTGCGGGTTCTATTCCCGGTCGGGGCACACTCCTGGGTTGCTGCTTTGATACCCGATCTCTCTCCCCTTCTCCCTTTCTCTCTTGAAATCAATAAAAACATACGTTGAAAATAAACAAAAAAAGAACACACTGTGCAGATTGCTCGAATTTCCCAGAATTCTGTCAGACCCAAGACTGGCGTGGCCAAGATTGCTAACTATTCACCAGAGTCCATTTGCTCCAACTGGGAACATGGCTACGCTCATCACTCCCCCCCCCCACCCCCACCCCTGTGCAGTTAGGTGCGGCTGTGCCTGAGCTCTGGTGGAGGGAAGGGGAGGGGAAGTGACTGTACCACTTCCGAGCTGACCCATAAAGCCCTCCCAGGCTTTGCTTCCACGCTCTTCCCCTCTGGCTGGGCTGGAGCAGAACCCCTGGGGCGACATTGGAAGCCACAGGTTGACACCTGGAGCCCCTCCTGGAAAAGAGCCACCTCTCTAACGTGTTCATAAGAGAAACCACCTTCTCTCCTATTTGAGAGTCTGTGTGTTACAGCAGCTAACCCATCTGACTAATCCAGTAGAATTAAGTTACAGCTAAAATGAAGCTCTCCTAACCTTTACCAACCAGGGACCGTCACTCTCCTGAGGAGACAGAGGCCATTCAGAGGCCAGGACGATCCTTCTCCCGACCCATCGGCTCATGACCACCAGGAAGATAGGAACCTTGCCTCTGGCACGCCCGGGCTTGGGCCGCAGCCACAAAGCACGCAGGCAGATTCCGGTGATGTCAGGGCACGGCTTGCCTTGACCCTCAGAAACAGGAGTCCCACCCCGCAAGCCTTGGGCAGATGCCCGACTGCCTTCCCCGGCACTCTGGCCCCGGCCTCGTCTGTGCTGACTTTGAAGAAATGCCTCAAAGCACTGCCCGTTATTGTCAGGGGAGAAGCTGCCAGAAGCGCTTTCAAAAAGCCACAGCGACCTGCACGGCCAGAGCAAGGCCGCACCCCACGGCCCACCTTCTGAATGAAGCATTCAGCCGATCGGGCAGGGATACACCCTCAGACAGTTCACGACCTGGGCAGAGCTCCCCTCTCGGGGCAGATGGGCTCCCCTCTTTCTGTTGCTTCTACTCAACACCAGAGACTTCAGAGAAAGCTCCCTTCCCGACAGACCGGGCACTTAGGTAACCGAGTTACCTTAAGAGAATTAGCAGCACGTATTGCATGTCATTGCTTGTTCCTCCCAGGTCTCGGCAACGATTCGAAGGGTAAATGACTGACTAACTCTTTCTTCATCGCAGGTTCATTGGCTTTGAGATCTTTCCAATACAATGTTCTTCCTCTTTTAGGAGCCAGAGACCTTTTTACTAATTTGGTGCAATGTCTTGACCCTTTCACAGAAAAATACAAATGCCCACAGGTGCACAGGTACATGACACATGATGTCAGGCACACACAGCATGCCTAGTTCATCCGTGATCCTGGGCCCATGCACACTGCAGGGCAGAGGTCAGCAACCACTCCCTCTAAAGGGCCAGACTGTACAGAGTTGGGCTACTGGGACCACACAGTCCCCATCACAATTACTCAGCTCTTCGCTGCAGAGCAAACGCGGGCATGGCTGTGTCCCACAAGACGTTATTTATGGACGCTGGGCTTCGTATAATTTTCACGTCACTAAACATTACTCTTTTCATTTTTTCAGCCATTTCAAAAATAAAAGCTATCGTTCGTCGGTAGTCTGTACAAACACCGGTGACAGACCAGAGTTAGTCAGCCCCTGCTGTAGGGCATGGGTTCCAGATATAAAAATATTACATCTTTGGATTCACCCAAGGATATTTTTCCATTGATTTTTAGAGACAGTAGAAGGGAAGGGGGTGGGGGGGAGGGGAGAGAGAGAGAGACATGGATTGGCTGCCTCTTGTACAAGCCACAACCAGGGTCTGGGATCAAACCTGCAACCCAGGTATGTGCCCTTGACCGGGAATCAAACCCGAGACCCTTTGGTGCAAGGGCCAACACTTTAATCACTGAGCAACACCAGCCAGAGCTTCACGAACTTCCATGATGAACGTAGGCAGCAAACCTCGGCATCAGCAGTAACGGTGGCTGGGCCCCCAGCAGAAATCCCAGGTTCGCTCACCCCACATCAGAGCACTTTCACACAACGCAGAGTACGGTCAGAGTGCGATCTGTTTTTGAGTTATGGTCACTACTGGACCTTCTGCTGCTTCTTGCTACTTAAATGTGTTGCTAGAGAAGCACATCTACTCTATCACAAATCCGATTTTTTATGTTTTGATAACTGTACTTCAGTGTCATTGATTTCCTTTCTAACCCTAGACATTTCATTTTACGAATTTAAAAACAGATTTCTGAGAAGCAGTCCTGAGCTTTCGCCAGCTACCAAGGAGGCCACGGTACGGGGAAGGTGAGGGGCCCGGGCAGGAGCCCAGCGTCGCCTACCAGAGCATTCACGTCTTCCGTCTTGTGGATGAGCATGCGGATCTCCTCCGGGTCGCCGCTGAAGATGGCCTGGACCAGTGGCGGCTGCAAAGGCAGGAGAGTCTGAATCACAACTATGACTAAATACATTTGATTGCATGCAGAGGCGGGAGGCTGAAAATGTGTTCCCCAAAGTGAATCCAACATGATCGGCTGGCAGACAAAGACGGATCGGGCCCAGGCCTCCCTCCCTGGAAGTCTAGAGGGGAGACAGTTGCATAAAGAAATAACTATAACACAATGTGGAGGCCGTGACACAGTCACATCTGACCTGGGGCTACTGGTGTGACATGAAAATCACCCACAGTTGAAATGGTCCTTGACAGGCCCTTAACTTCCCCATCAAGGAAAGGACCAAATCTGTGATTTTGTGCAAACGGGCCCTGTAACCTCCCCGCCCCCACCTCTCATTAGACGATGTCCCCGGTACCCCATCCTCAAACAATCCATCCCCACAGGACAGGACGTTAGTGGCCATGCTGGCCTCCAGCGCGCTTCCGTGTCAACGTTGGGAAACCTTGGGCATCATTCCCAAACACCTCCCAGCGCGTGACCAACAAGCATGAGTATTTTAGGCTCGATCACACCCACTGCCTCCCCAAAGGGCGTGGTGTGAAGGCGGGTGAGGAGCAGGAAGAGGGGGCGATACTCAGCACTTCCTATTGGCCTCGCCTACATCAAGCAAGACCCCACGCATAGTGGGTCTATCAAGTGTGATGGAGACACAGCTGGAAGCGAAACCAGCTCTGCTGGGCGCAGGTAGGTGAGGAGCAGGGCCCAGAAAAGCTTCAGGAAGCGCCTTCATGAGCACGAGCTTGCAAACAGGGCAGGAAGGGAGGCCAGGCGAGCACTGGGAGCCTGCACGCGCAGAGGGGCGGAGACACACAGAGCTGATGCGTCAGACATGCTGCCAGCAGCCTGGCCGCCAGAGTGTGGGGAGCAAGAGGACCAGGGGTGGGCTCTGGGCTGGCGCTGGGCTTGGCCACGGAGAATCCTGGGCAAAGCCGGCTCCACGCCTGCAGCTCCTTCCCCAGCACAACCGGGGGTGCGCAAGCTCTCTGCAGCCCAGCCCCTCACAGGACTGTTACCAGGAAGAAATGAGGTAACATATGGGAAAACCTCTATAGCCATATAACCCTACACGAACAGCATGTTTTATTTATTTATTTATTTTTTTAATTGATTTCAGAGAGGAAGGGAGAGGGAGAGAGGGAGAGAGAGATAGAAACATCAATGATGAGAGAGAATCATTGACCGGCTGCCTCCTGCACACCCCCTACCAGGGATCAAGCGCACAGCTCAGGCATGTGCCTGACCGGGAATTGAACCGTGACCTCTGAGCCACACCCACTGAGCTCAACAGAAATACTGAATCTCGTTTATCTGTTTCATAACCCTCTACCCGCTGTGCTCCTGGCCAAATGCTCACGTGCACTTCCCCGCCTCTGTGAGCCCCAAGAGAAAACCAATCTCCACGCCCAGTGACCACAGACGACAAGCAGAGGCAGAGCCCCAAGGACCCCGGTGTGGAGTCAACAGCTGAGAAGCTCGGGTGCTGAGGGACAAGCCCATCCGGCGTGAGGCACCTCGGGGAAGGCAGCCGGTAAGAAAGCCGCTCACCCCTCGCCAGCGGGGGGAACGCGCACGGCTCTGTGGCGCTCAGTCCTCGCGCTGCTCAGGAAAGACCAGGCTCCGGCCACGCTGGAAGGTTCCAGGAGAGCCACCCGACAAGGCTGCCCGGCAGGAGGCCAGCTCAGCCCTCCAGCAGGGCGGGGGCGGGCAGCCTCCCCACGCCCTCGGCACCGCCCCGGGCCTGCCTCGCAGCGCACCCCCAAGGCCCAGAATCCCAGCAGAGGGTGGGGTGCACACCTGTCCACGCCCGGCCGGGCTCCGCTCACCGCCGCTGTGGAGGGGCTGTCAGTGCACAGAACTCCCGGCATCCGCTGGGAAGGGGAAGCCGAGCTACTGCTGGAACTCTCCCACACTGCAGGCACACGCACACATGCACAGAGACGCCCACACGGACACGCCTGGGTTTGCACGGGCATCTACACGCGTGTGTGTGTACACAGGGGTAGATGTCGGTTCCCATACAAACCCCTCACCCTGCCCGCGGGATAGGAAAGTGCCTGTTCTCCATCATCCTGCCAGATGGCACCTCTCACCCCAGCCGGCCGCGTGGCCACTGCCACATCCTCATCCTCACAGCCGTGAATCCAGGCGTCACCGGGCTCCAAACCAGAGCTTCACCGGCCCGCGCTCTGCTTGAGCGGAAGCTGCGTGTTTGCATGGATGCAATTCTTGAACTAAATTACTGTGACTCTTGAGCAAGTTAGTATTTTTTTTTAAGACATAATGGGCCCAGCCTGCATGGCTCAGTGGTTGAGCATCAACCTATGAACCAGGAGGTCACGGTTTGGTTCCCGGTCAGGGCACAGGCCCGGGTTGCGGGCTTGATCCCCAGTAGGGTGTGTGCAGGAGGCAGCCGATCCATGATTCTCTCTCATCACTGATGTTTCTATCTCTCTCTCCCTTCATCTCTGAAATCAATAAAAATATATATATATTTTTAAAGAGACATAGGGATGTTTCTTTCTTTCTCTCTCCACATCCCCACATACAACATGCCCAGCAAGCACACTGGTATTCTCACTGGCTGGGATTTTAATCCGATCCTGCTGTCTTCTTTTTCCCTAAGTATAACCCATTACTCTGGGAATAAATATTTGGGGAAAGATAGATCTAAATACTGTCTCAATTACATAATTTTAAGGAAGGGGAACTATTCTAATTACAGCGTCCTTGCGCGTGAGTTTAAAGGACTTAGACTGTACTGATCACTGACTGGAAACCACTGTATCCTTGGAGCTTTCGCCTTGACCTGAATAAGACTTAGAGGCAAAGTCTTCCTTGAAAAAGAGTAGGATCCTAAGCTGGGCACGGACAGGCTTTTCTTTTTGACGTTTCAACATGTGACACCAGCGTCCACAAAACAGGAGCGCGTTGGGTGCAGCCGGTCCAAAGCTGACGGACACCAATTCATAACAAGGGTCAAGGTTATGAAAAGCAAATAGTGGCAGGGGACAAAGGGAGATTCTGATGCCATGAAACCTCAGGTTATTGTTCCCTAAAGAAATGTAACAGACAGGTGATGTACTGCAGAACGATATGCCTGA
This sequence comes from Myotis nattereri, assembly GCF_964212035.1. Classification (NCBI taxonomy): domain Eukaryota; kingdom Metazoa; phylum Chordata; class Mammalia; order Chiroptera; family Vespertilionidae; genus Myotis; species Myotis nattereri. The sequence goes on from NC_138082.1 coordinate 6,719,638, forward strand.
AAGCTGAGTAGCTTTATTAACCACTACCACCCCAATAAATTCAATTTTAAAAAAAGAAATGTGAACTCTTAAGAGAGGTCTGTGGGAATTTCAGCTTCTATTAGGAGAACTGCCTTGGACTGACAATGACAGCCAGGTGCTATGGATAGTGGCACAGCCCCTTGGGTAGACCCAGAGGCACAGGAACACCTCCTGTGCCTGCCTCACCGATGGCACAGGTGGGCGCAGCACTCAGAGGGGCCTTGTCCTGTTTCAACCTCACCCACTAGCCGCACAACCCTCTTTGCCGGGAGTGCCGGCAGCGGCAGCCAGCTCCTGGAGGCACTGTCTGCATGGCTGGTGACATCTGACCCCTCTCCGACGGAGAAGTGCAGGGCAGAGGTGTCCCTGGAAGTTGGCGCCACTATAAAGGACATGGCTAGCCTTGCTACCACTAGAAACTGAAAATGCATCCGTAAAATATCAGTGTCTCTATGCACATCTCCCATCAGCCCATACAATGCAACGCTTCTCGATTTTAACCTCAGTCTTTGAGAACAAACTGAGACATACCAGATTCCCACAAATAAGATGCTGAATCAAGCACGGACTGACAGTCTTCTCAAATTTTGCAGTAGAGTCACAATTCCACTAGGGGGAGCAAGACGGTAATCTGTCACCTGGGAGATGGGAGTACTGGTAAATGCTCAGGTTGTGTCCTTAAGAAAAGCAAGGTGGCTGGAGGATGCACTGTATTCAGACATAAAAGACCTCGAGCTCCTGATCGGGTTCCTAGTATAAGTAAACACACTCGCTCTGTACAGACCCAAAGGAAAAAAACATCCCTCCTGGTGCCTGAGGGCCCAGGCATCATTCTCATCATTGCAAAACCCAATCCAATCATTCCCTCAATTTCACTTTTTAAAGTGCATCCAACAGGGGTGTGTGTGTGTGTGTGTGTGTGTGTGTGTGTGTGTGTTTCCAGAGAGGAAGGGAGAGGGAGAGAGAGCTAGAAACATCAATGATGAGGGAGAACCATTGATCAGCTGCCTCCTGCACACCCCACACTGGAGATCAAGCCTGTAACCCGAGCATGTGCCCTCCCCAGTAATCGAACTGTGACCTCCTGGCAGACGCTCAACCACTGAGCCATGCTGGCCAGGCGCATCCAAAGTTGAGGAGTACAGTCCATTGTGGGTTCTATGGGGAGAGGGCCCCCTGTATAGAGAATCCACGCCAACCTGCAAACAGGCCCTGGGTCCCTCCTCCCAAATCCCCTAATGAAACCACAAGTTTGATTTTTTGCTAAAACCTTGTGCGGGCACTTCACAATGCCTTTGCCAGAGCTGCGTGCTCTTTACTAATCCGCCAGCTCCGGACGGAGAGCGGAGTGACAGAGGCTGTCTCGGAGCATCCGTAACTACCGTCAGTGGCGAGAGGTCCAAGAAGACGCCCCAGCCACACGTGCCAAATTCCTGGCACGCTGCGCATCTTTTACTGAGTTGATTGGGTCGTTAAAGACTCCAAGTATCAAAGAAAACATCTTGCATTCGAATCAGGAGTGGGCGCTGGGACTCAACCAATAGCCAAGAGGGGGAAATGATATTCCTAAACATCTGTCCATACTTGAGTATTCTGAGTGCCGTGTGTCATGAGAGCAGGCCGGGTGCGCGCTGGTAGTAGCTGATAGCTGATGCGGCAATAATCCCGCCATATGAAACCGTCGGCTTCTCTGAACATGCCGAAACACCTCATAAGTCACAACTGGGTTTTGGCTGAGGCAGAGCTTGCGTTTTTACAAAAGGATAATAAAAATTTGTTCAAGTCACTAAATTTAATGGGCAAAACTTGTTCACTCTATCATGTGGGTCCCTGTGCGATCTGTGAGAGCACACCATGGATGCTTCCTGAATATAGATCGCTCGCTGCTTGGGAGAAGGTCCCTCCATCACAGGGGGATCATGATGATCATAGTATCTAAATCTGTGTCCCTTAAGAGCTGTACAGAATACACTGTGTCCTCACAGCATTTTTAATGCAGGGCCACATGTCTGGAAATGCCTCCTATGAACTACACTGCAGAGCAAATGCCTGTAACATTTCCAGTTACTTCCAATTATTATTAATAACAGAAAAACTAATAAAATCCCAAGTATCAATAACATCCTCCCTATCTGTAGCTATCCATTAACTCTTTAAACATTATGAAAAAACTAGAGGCACGGTGCATGATATTTGTGCACTGGAGGGGGGTGTCCCTCAGCACAGCCTGCGCCCTCTCACAGTCCGGGACCCCTTGGTGGATGTTCGCTGGCAGTTGGACATCCCCTGAGGGGTCCTTAGTGCTGCTGCAGAGACGGGAGAGGCTCCTGCCACCACTACTTCACTTGCCAGCCATGAGCCCATCTTCTGGCTGAGCAGGTGCACTGACCACCAGGGGGCAGCTCCTGTGTTGAGTGTCTGGCCCCTGGTGGTCAGTGCATGTCATAGTGACTGGTCGTTCTGCTGTTCGGTTGATTTTTGCATATTAGCCTTTATTATACAGGATAACTATATTTGGTCGGAAAATGAAAAAAAATTAATTTGTTATCTAACCTTTTCCAAAATGAGAGTAACAAAGAGGCATGGGCTATAGTTATTTAAGGACCAATTATCCAGTTTGAGGAAGATGCACATCCTTTCACAATAAAACAACCTTACCAAAAGTTAGGGAACAAACAGCGACAATCTAAGTAGGGAGCTCTGAGGGGATGAGTTGTCAGCAAGATGAAGGCAGGTGTTGGAGTGGATTTGGAGGAATGAGACGAATAAACCTTCCCTGTTGGAGAAAAGCCAATGAAGAGTAAATAACCGAGTGGGGAGAGCACGGGGCCAGCAGGAGGAATTTAACCTAACCCTCTGGGCACACAGGAACCGGGCTCTTGAGCAAGAGTTTATGCAAACATTGACGCCGTCGCGGTGTGCGCCGACCACTGAGGGGCTGAGGAGCTGGAGAACCCTGCAGAAGACTACGGCCATGGCCCAGGGCGTCACAGGGAAGAACTCTCCCGTCCCCCTTTAATTTTAAAAACATACTTTTATTGATTTCAGAGAAGAGGGGAGAGAGAGAGAGAGAGAGAGAGAGAGAGAGAGAGAGAGAGAGAGAGATAAGAAACATCAATGATGAGAGAGAATCAGGGATCGGCTGCCTCCTGCACGCCCCCCGACTGGGAATCGAGCCCACAACCCGGGCATGTGCCCTGACCAGGAATCGAACCCTGACCTCCTGGTTCATAGGTCGACGGTATTTCGAGTTCCCCGATTGCTACTCACAGGGATATATGTAGTGGAAGCAGCAGATACTGTGTTCAGTCCTTTGATGTTGCTTTATTCCTGGATGCAAGTTTGGCTCAGCAGCTTGGCCGCTTTCCTCCCTCTTTATATAGAGCTCAGACCTCCTGCCCCCAGACACTAATGTTTCCAGGTGAAATGGAGGTTACTTCCTTTCGCTCCTGGCCCTCGTCCATCTCCCCCCGCCCCGCCCCCAGCCTCTGTGAAAGGGAGCCCTGCTGTGTCAGCCTTGTCACTGGGTCGCTGAATTTAAGCGGCAGCATTTCAAAAATAAGCCACGTCCGTCAAGAGGAAAGCAGAGCACAAGGCAGGCGTGCGCTGCCAAGTGCGCATTTTGACCGGGCTCCGCTGCCAACTCTCCGCACCTCCGTTCGCTCGGGCTGCTTCCCAACGGTCTGAGGTCAGAGCTGCAGGAGCTACGTTAATGAACAGCGCTCGGGAGCTGACTTTCAAGGAAAGTCCAGTTAAGCCGGAGCACAATGGACCAAGAGGTGGATGCGCCCAGAATATTTAAATCCGTGTGACTGCAGGAGAACAGAAAGAACAGCATACTTCTCCAGCAGTCCCCTGCTTTGAAAAGTGGTTGTGGAGGTTTTTCCTCAGTTTGGCTTATGTTCTTTGTATAACTGTATCGTGTAGCACTTGAATTCATGTGGTTTCAGGTAGCAAAGGCGATTTAATCATGTTCATCAATATGAGCTCTCCAGTGACCTTTATGGGGGGAGGATATATGTCTAGAAGGTGACTTTCAGGGTCTAAGTGTCTTCAGAGTAGTTTGTTTTGTCTGTTCCGATACAGAAAGTGGTCCTTAGTTTCAGGATGGATTGTACAAACATGACTTTTTATCAATGCCCAGTGTGTACATCCTTTATCTTACTAAGGGCACAAATAAAATAGTATTCCTAAAGAAAAAATATAGAAAATGATCTATAACTACAGTAATACTTTCTTATGGTCAATAGTAATTATAATTTTTGAGGATCTCAGAAATTGGAAGCTAAGTAGGGCAATTCCAGTGTCCTTTAAAAACAACCACAAGCCCTAGCTGGTTTGGCTCAGTGCATAAAGCATCGGCCTGCGGACTGAAGGGTCCCGGGTTCGATTCCGGTCAAGGGCACATGCCGGGTTGTGGGCTCGATCCCCAGTGTGGGGTGTGCAGAAGGCAGCCAATCACTGATTCTCTCTCATCATTGATGTTTCTATCTCTCCCTCCCTCTCCCTTCCTCTCTAAATAAAAATATGTAAAAAAATTTTAAAAAAACAACCACAAAATCGGTGTGCAGACACAAAGGCCTCCATCAGGAGGGTGGAGAATGGCATGGCCATATGAGATATACGCACTAACCCAGTCAGAGGAAGCCATTCATGATTTAGGCAAACTCCGAACTGGGTGTGTCTGACATTTGTTAGAACCCGATTCTTTCAAAACATCAGGAAGCCACTTTTTGCTCAACCAAGTCTTTCCAAAGACCATGATGGTTTCTTTTAACCCCCGCCTTCCTTTCTGTAGGTTTCTTTTTTTTAATTCCATACATATTCTTTGGAAAAGGAGATGGCGGTCACCTCCCACCACCTGTCCGCAGGGAGCCAGGTGGGGGATCAGGGAGATGTCACCTTCTGGCTCGGGCTGTTCAAGCCGCTCTCCCATCGAAGGTGGGACCTCAAGTAGTCTCCGCGCCTGAGATGTGTGGAGGGTCCCCCTGATGCCCCACAAAACAAGAAATTCACGGGAATGCAAATAGATCAGGGACCCCCTTGGGGTGGTCTTCCGGGAAGAATCTTCTCTGTTCCCTCCCCCACCCCCAATGTCAAGGACAGGGCGAGCGGTGACAGAGGTCAGCAGGAAGTGATAAGGCGGCAGGGAAAGAGGAGTCCAAGAGGCTGAAAAACAGCAGATAACAGAAAACGGGGGAACTTGCAAAAAGGAATGGTCACGTCGTATTTCCTTACAGAGACGCCAACTCAGCTCAGATTTCCTTTTTCTCTGCCAGCACCCCGTCCCAACAAGAGATGAAAAATATGTTTTTAAAAAAGTAATCTGGTCCATTTCAGATAACCGTATTCAATCCAATCCAACAGAGACTGGTTGCCTGTGAGGAGCGTTCTCAGCATAGGAAGCTGAGACACGGACATCCGAGGCAGCCACTCCTGAGATGGAGTCCCTGAGGGGCAGGAGGAAGTACATGAGTTCACACAACCCGAGTGTCAGGTAACACCCAGGGGAAGTACATGGAGAAAGAAGTGAAATCCTGTGTGGCCTCCTGACAGAAGCAGCGTTGGGTCTGAATATCGAAGAGTGGAGAGCAGTTAAATGGGCAGAGAGGGACAAAATGGGAAGCATGTGAGCAGAAGCTGGGGGGACAGAACACACCCAGGGAACCACGTCTTTGGGCTGGAGCGTGAGAGAAGGGAAGTGGGCTGAGGAGTAGACAGGGATCAGAGGATAGAAGGCCTTGAAGGCCAAGTTAAGAAATGTGGACTCTCCTCTCTAGAACTTGGGAGCCAGGCAAGGCTTTTGAGCAGGGAAGTGACCGAAGAGTTGTGTTTTAGGATAATCATTCTGGTCCTGGCCAGGTCGGCTCACGGGACTGAAGGGTCCCGGGTTCAATTCTGGTCAAGGGCACACGCCCAGGTTGCGGGCTTCGTCCCCGAAGGGGGCGTACAGGAGGCAGCCGATCAATGATTGCAGCCTATCAATGATTCTCTCTCATCACTGATGTTTCTATCTCTCTCTCCCTCTCCTTTCCTCTCTCTGAAATCAATACAAATACACATTTTTTAAAGGTAAATGAACCATATGCACCTTTATGCACCTAGACCCAGCAGGCTCAGGCTTGCTGCCTGCATTCAGAAAGATGCTCACAACTTCCTCTGTGGGATGCAGGGGCCCTGGAGCTGAGCCGCCAGCCAGCGGCCCAGGCGGAGGAAAGGGGAGGGAGGAGGGGGGATGGGGCGGTGCGACCGGAAGGCCTGCAGCCCTTTTGCTCTTGACTTTCCCACTTAGGCAAGGCCCTGGGTTGCACTGTGTTCTGCTCAGCTCCGGGACAGGAAGCTCCTGGGCTCTGAAGTGAGCGAGCATCCTGCATCTGTACAACCTGCTCTCTCCCCGCCCCGCCACAAAACCAGAGGCCAGGCTTTCGGTTTGCTGCTACCTTCATGGTTCAGGTTTTGATAAAAAGAAAACATATCTTTGGGTCATGAGAAAGAAGAATAAAAACATTACCTTTGTGGCTGAAACAAACAAAAAAAACCCTCTCCCAAGTATAATGTTCTCTTTAGTTCCTAATTCCAAAAGTTCATCAAAGGGCAAACTCATTTTTTTAATCACGCACAGTGTGCAAACTAGAAAGGGCTTCCTGATGCATGAAGACCTCTGTGCGTTTTCTCTCTTCTCTGGCTGGTTTTTCATCTTTCCCTGTCCCAACAATGCAGAGAACAGGTTAGGAAGAAACTTCACCTTTCCCACCACCACTGCCAACAGGCTAACGAGTTTCCTGACACACCCTTCCCCAGGTTCTTGCTGATCTATAGAAATACAGACACAGATACAGGAAGCTACCGTCTTCTCACCGAAGTAGGCTTTTACTATCTTCCTTTCCCATTATTTGCAAGAACAGTAATATACTGAGGACATCCCCCAGGTCGGTAGCTGTAGGACTAACTCACCTCTCTTAGTAGCTACGTCGTGCTGCATCATGTGAAATTCTCAGTCTATTCCAGTCTTCCCCTCTGGATGAGCCCTCAGGCTGCTTCTGGTCTGGGCTGAACCAGCCTGTCGCTCTCCATCCTGGGCCAGAGTATCTCTCAGCGCGCGCCCCCAGAGCTAAAGGCATGTTCTGAGTCCCTACCATGCGCTGTTTTTGTGACACATACAAAAGACACATGTGACACAGTCCCTTCCCCAGAGAGAGCCAAATAGAGCCGGGAAGCCAGCCTCCCCCATGCAGAGCAATCACACTGCGAGGCGGGACTGAGCGCGCTCCCCGACTTCACGCAAATGGTGCCGAGTTTCCCTTAGACACAAGGACGATGGGAGAGAGAGTCCAGAGGTCCCTTCGGCCCTAACATTTCAGGGGCCTTCGCAGCTTCAGAAAAGGGGGAGACGGGAAGGCCCAGGAAGTCCCTGATGTCTGCGGAGAAGACAGGACTGGAGCAGGGCCTGGGAAGAGATTAGATCAAGGGGGGGAAACTTGCATGTTGGATGACAAGTGAGCCAGGGCCCGGCAGTGACCTCAGACAGGTGACAGCAAGCAGCCCTTGTCCACATCCCTGCACTTCTAAGCAGCCCCTCACCCCCTCCTACCCCACCGCCTCTGCTAAAGATGTAGAGTCCTAAGCTGAGTGGCCACAGAGCATGCATAGGACTGCTGGAAGATGCACTCCTTCGGCCCTGGCTGGTGTGGCCCAGTGGGTAGAGCACTGGACTGCGGCCTGAAGGGTCCCAGGTTTGGTTCCAGTCAAGGGCACATGCCCAGACTGCGGGCTCAGGAGGCAGCCGGTCAATGATTCTCTCTCATCACCGATGTTTCTATCTCTCCCTCTCCCTTCCTCTCTGAATCAATAAAAAATATATTTAAAAAAAAAAAAGAAAGAAAATGGGGAAGCAACGCACACAGGGAGCATCGTCAATAACACCCTAATGACCCTGTAGGGACAGAGGGTGACGAGGCTCATTGTGGGGGTCGCCTTGTACCGTATCTAAATGCCAGATCACTGTGCCGTGTGCCTGAGACTCATAATACTGTATCAACTATACGCTAATTAAAATAAGAATACAATACAAGGCACTGCTTCCAGCCAGGTACGCCTGAAAACACTGCCCAAATCTCTTCCTTCACTACCTTTCCTATGCCCCCCCACCCGACACCCTGCCCCCGCAAAACACACACACACACAGGTATTACCGTCCTCTGTACCCATTAAACAAAAGTCACGTAAACTGTTCCTACACATCTGGAAAATTACATAAACAACATGGAAGGAAGTAATAATGAAGTTTAAATGATTGCAATTTAAAGCAAAACAAAAAACCTGAGTTCTTTTGAGGATCAAAAACCCTGTTTAAAAAGGTTGGTATTGAGCCCCAGCTGGTTCGGCTCAGTGGACAGAGTGCCAGCCGCAGACTGAAGGGTCCCAGGTTCGATTCGGGTCAAGGGTTAAGTTTCGGTCAAGGGCACGTACCTAGGATGTGCAGGAGGCAACCAATCCTATGTGTCTCTCTCACATCGATATTTCTCTCTCTCTGTCTCTCCCCCTCCCTTCCACTCTTTCTAAAATCAATGGAAAATTATCCTCAGGTGATGCTTGACAAAAAACAAAAAGGTTGGTATTGATAAACTAGCTGGTATATGATAAACTAGTGCTGATCTTTCACTCTATGTTGCAATGCTGTATATTCCACTTACCAAGTCCATTTAAGTTTAAAATACATGCAGTATCATGTCTTAAACTTTCTCATACTGGGAAAGGAGATTTGAGAGCTCGGTGTGTGTGCCAGACGTATTTATGCCTTGGTACTGAATATACGTAACTCTGTGAGAAAGCTCTGAAAATGGATCCAGCGTAAGCAAATTAATGTGCCTCTTATCTCAAAGACTTAAGATTTAAAAGTTGCATGTAATTTTTAACTGAAGTGGCGCCTCTGGGAAGTCTGTGATTCTCTCTCTTTTTTCTTTTCTTTTTTTTCCATTGCCCCTCCCAGTCTAAAATTAGCTTTCAACATATTTTTCAAACTTTAGCAAAACAAGATTTACTCAGAGGAAGTGAACTTGGATGCCAAGTTGAAAGACATAATCTTGACAGTCATATTGCAGAAAATAGGAACTTTTAATAAGGAGAGGGAATTACTGAGTTTAAATAAAACCTAATTTGGCGTGACTCAGTGGTTGAGCATTGACCTGTGAACCAGGAGGTCACGGTTTAATTCCCAGTCAAGGGCACACGCCTGTGGTGCGGGCTCCATCCCCAGTGTGGAGTGTGCAGGAGGCAGCCGATCAATGATTCTCTCTCATCACTGATGTTTCTCTCTCTCCCTCTCCCTTCCTCTCTGAAATAATATATATATATATATAAATTTTTTAAAACCTAATTTGCTGGGTGTTCCTATTTAGCAGTAAGAAATAAAAAGAAAAAACAAAGTCATGAACTCATTGCACCAGCCCAACCACAGAGGCAACGAAGGCCTGAGAGTGGGTGTCAGGGAGGCAGCTGGGCCGGAAGCCTCCTGTGGCCCAGTGACCATAACTGGGAGGACTCACCCCCTTCCCCTCAGCAGCTCCCCATGGATCAGCTCTAAACAGGACGGAGACCCCATTCATATATTTGCAAGTTAGATCCAGATGTGAGAATCTACACTACACACCTAACATCAAAACCCTTAGCAACCGTCACCCACCAACACCCAGCATTCCAGTGTCTAAAATGCACCATGTGATCACGGCTCCTTTGAGATCACGGTCCCATCGTCCCAGCTCAGGGGACCTTTGGCCACCCTCCCCTCTCTCAGGGACAGAGCCGGCTTGTCAGGGCATGTCAGAGCCTGTCCCTCCTTTCGGGCCCTCCAAGGACACTTGGCATGTATGACTGCATTTCCCCTCTTGAATCGGGACCAGTCAACAATGTCAAAGCAAGGCCATGAGGGAAGTGGAAGGACTCATCTGGGAGCCAGGAGATCTGAGTTGGCTTGAGCCTGGGGAGTAGGTGTTATATAACCAGGGCATGTCACAGCGCCAGCAGAAGCCTGCTTCCTCACCAGAAAGAAGGGTTCAAAGCAACCAGCTCCCCAAGAACAAGAAGGGGAAGACCAATGCCCTAGCTGGTTTGGCTCAGTGGATAGAGCAATGGCCTATGGACTGAAGAAGGGGAAGACCGGAGTCTGAGGGGAAAACCCACCGAGGGGTCCAGGCCATCATGAGCTCAGGCTGAGAACGCAGGGCCTCCCACACAGCTAGGAAGCAACAGGGCCCATCTGCTCAGAACCGGTCAGAGTATCCGTATAGTGAATATGGCTTTTTTTTTTTTTTCCAAAGATCTACATGGCTGCAGAGGAAACTTGGCTAACAACTCACAGCTGGGTTGTAAATCAGAATCACTGAGAAATCGGGTTCCCCTCCAATGAGCCTAGTACAGTAAGTCAGAGATGGGAATCCTAACAGAAGTGCCCGAGAAGGCTTTCCATGCAACTAGAATGCCTTCCTCAACCATGTAGTGTCCACCTGACCCTTCATATGGACACCTTAGAAAGAGTATACCTCTGACCCCCGTCATCCCACTTCAAGGAAGCTATCCCACAGAAATATCTAGACATTCAGACAAGTTTTGCATAGAGATGCTCATAAGAAAAATATTCATGATAGCAAACATCAGAGAGAAACTAATGCCAAAGTTAGGGAAACTATTAAATGTTATAATACATAAATCCCCCAAAAGACATACACATGGCCAACAGGCACATGAAAAGATGCTCAACATGATTAGACATTAGAAAAATACAAATCCAAGCCACAGTGAGATACCAGACACACGAGGACAGCTAAACCAAACCAAAGCAAACAACATGGAATGTGGAGAAATTGGAATGTTGCTCACGGGAGTATAAAACGATAGAGCCATTATAAAGAAACGGGTCATATGGCGGTTCCACAGTAACTCAACCGCAGAATTACCACGTCACCCAGAAATCCCACTCCTAGGTATCAACTCGAACAACTGAAAATGGGTGTCCAACGAAAGCTTGGACACAAATGCTCACAGCAGCACGATTCCAGTAGCCAAAAGGCAGAAGCAACCCAAACGTCCATCCGCTGATGAAGAGATCGATAATACGTGGCGTTGCCACAAGAAGGACCAGCACAGTGACAGACACTGCCACACAGAGGAACCCCACAGACGTGCGAAGTGAAGGAAGCCACAGCATTTACAAAGAAGCCACGTGTATGATTCCATTCCTATGAGAAGTCCAGACAGGAAGCAGATTAGCGGTGGCCAGGGATTGGGAGGAAAAGGGGGTAGGAAGTGACTGCTTAATGGACATGGGGTTCCTTTCGGGGTGATGAAATGTTCTGGAACTAGACAGTGGTGCTGGCTGCACAACACTGTAAATACACTACCTGCCACTAAACTGTACACTTGAAAATGGTTAAAACGGTAAATTTGATGTTAATGTATATTTTACCACAATAAAAAAGTTACAATGGAAAAAATACCCAGAATAATTTCTAAAATTGATCTTTCAAAGGAGTTTAATGAGATGTGGAAATGTAGAAAAAGCAGCCTATTGTTGAATCTCAGAGGGAAGGCAGGGGTGGGTGGGAAGAGATCAACCAAAGAACTTGTATGCATATGTGCATAACCCATGGACAGACAATTGTGTGGTGAAGGCCTGGAGTGAGGGGTGGGAGTGGACTAGAAGGGGTCAATGGTGGGATAAAGGGACATATGTAACACTTTCAATAATAAAGATTTTTCTTTAAATAAAGAAAAAGCAGTCTATGAAGCTACTTACAGTGTGACCCATGTCTCAGCCTATATAATAAAAGCGTAATATGCAAATTGTCCCCTCGACTGGGAGTTTGACCGCATGCTATGACATGCGCTGACCACCAGGGGGTGGTGTGGAACATGGCAGGCATTGGCGACACGACGCTGGCAGCGGGCAGCAGTGGAGGCGCTGCTGGCCAGTGGGCCCCGACGAAAGTAGGACCGTGGCGATATGGTGGAGCAGGTTAGTGGCGGCGCCAGGCCCAGGCAGGGGTGAGTGGGCCCCAATCGCCCCACAGACAGCGACCAGCAGTGGCAGTGGAGGGGGGCCCAATGACTTGGGCGAAGGGGGCATACAGGAGCCCGGGTGCTGCCCAGGGCCCAGAGGTCAGCTGGGACCTGCCCTTCCACACCAGATGTTCACACTTTGATCGCCTGTCAGACCTAGGGACTGCACCCATGCACAAATTTTGTGCACCGGGCCTCTAGTAATACATATATATGCACAGAAAAACAAGAACTGGGAGGAAATTGATAAAAATGCTAAGCAAGCACCCTAGTCGGTGTGACTCAGTGGTCGAGCACTGACCCATGAACCAGGAGGTCACAGTTCAATGCCTGGTCAGGGCACATGCCCAGGTTGTGGTCTCAACCCCCAGTGGGGGGTGTGCAGGAGGCAGCTGATCAATGATTCTCTCTCATCATTGATATATCTATCTCTCTCTCTCCCTCTTCCTTCCTCTCTGAAATCAATAAAAATACATACTTTTAAAAAAATATATTTTATTGATTTTTTACAGAGAGGAAGGGAGAAGGATAGGAAGTTAGAAACATCGATGGGAGAGAAATATCGATCAGCTGCCTCCTGCATGCCCCCTACTGGGGATGTGCCCGCATCCAAGGTACATGCCCTTGACTGGAATCGAACCTGGGACCCTTGAGTCCGCAGGCTGACGCTCTATCCACTGAGCCAAACCGGTCAGGGCAAAAATACATATTTTTTTAAAAAATGCTAAACAGACTTATTGACAGATACATTTTCTGTTTTGTTTCTCTGTAATGTCCATAGAACATCTCTATAATATTTTTATTGTTCCATATTCTTTTCATAATCATAAAAAATAACTTTTTAAACAATGAGACATTTGATACTTTGAAGCACAGATAGGAAAAGATAAAGAATAATGAAAGATCTGAAAAACACGTGACATAACGACTTCAGTGGTGGGGGCTGGGCACTGCAATGGAGCGGTGGAACCCACAACCTGCCAATGTGTGTAACAATCCGGAGAATGTACGTCTCGCCCAGAGCTGGAATTGTAAACCCAGATCTTTTGAGTTTCCAAGAGACGCCGGAGCCTCAGACTTTTCAGCGAAATGCCATGATTTTTAAACGCTGGCAACTTATTCAATATTTTTCAAGCACCACAGGCCAAACAAAACACACTGCGGGCCGGATGCAGCCCACAGGCGCCGGTTAGCAAACTCTGGCTCGGAGGATCAGGAGTGTTGAGCCTGGAAAAGGAGACCTTTGCAGGAATGCAGGGTGACTGCGAGGTCCTCGGGCAAGTGGGAGACGGTGGAGACTTACCCCCGGCGTCTCGGAGGCAGAACCTGAACTGAAGGCTGGGCACGTCCAGAGGCCGGATCGGGCCAGCAGCTAAGGAGGGTTCTGACGATCAGAGAAGCTGTCCAACAGGAAACAGGGGACTTCAAATGCAGGGAGTTGCCCACCCCTGAGATGTTCCAGAAAAGCTACATTCGGAGGTGTCCGCCCGCCGGCCTGGCTCAGTGGTCAGGCGTCGACCTATGAACCAGGAGGTCAGGGCACGTGCTGGGGTTGCGGACTCAGTCCCCAGTGTGGGGTGTGCAGGAAGTAGCCGATCAATGATTCTCTCTCATCATTGAGGTTTCTCTCTCTCTTTCCCTCTCCCTCTTCTTTCCTCTCTGAAATCAATAAAAATATTTAAAAAATAAAAAAGTGTCCTGGCTGCCTGGCCGAGGCTTTGGAACGCTGCCCTGCGCCTCAGACTCCGATGCCGGATTCTGTTTCAGTGCTAACGGGCGGTGTGAATGACCCAAGGCACAGTGAACACCAGGGGGTCCTGCAGGAGGGCCCTCAGCCCAGCATAGTTATCAGGGAGGGCTTCTGGGAGGAGAGGCCAGTGCTCCTCAGAACCACATTCCCAATATTCGTAGGTGAGACTGTAAGTCAGACCTGCTCTAGGCGCATTTCATTCGTGGAAGCACGATGAATTTACCCACATTTTAATTCATCATTCCTCAAGCAGAGAGGATGGGTTTTTAAAATGGGGATGGGATCCTAGATTAATAAATAAAGGCAGAGTGGGTACCACAGCAACACGATCAGAGACAGCTCTTGGCTTGGCTTTGTGCTGCTCGAGTGATCTGTGAATGCAACTCATCGCTTCGCCCACGGTTCTCGAGCACCGGGCCCTTCAGAGATGGAAAGGCAAAATGTTCTGGGCAGTTTCTCGAACTTCCTAACAACTCTCGATTTTTCCTGTTAATAGACATCCAGAACAGGATAAATATGAAATCTACAGGAAACCAAAGAAAAGTGTTAGTTGGCACCACGCTTCAGCCCTGCTAAGTCATTCCCCAGAGCAAGCCTCGCTGGAGAACACCTCTGACTTTCCAACTGCTCTCAAGTGGGAGACACCATGGAACAACCAGTGGCTGGAGGAAGGCTAGACAGGTACGTAGTCATGAGCTGCCCTTCCCTTCCTGCGCCTCCAGCAGACATCACTAATCAAGCACGATACTCCTGATCTCACACAGACACAACCTCAGAATCTTCTCCAACACCCGGGTTCTTGGGGCAAGGATTTCCAGTCAACACGTGAGCCTGTTTGCCATCTACTTGAAGAGAAACCTGGATGACCCACCAGTTAGATACAAAGATTAAAAAGCTGACCTGTTTTTCAGTGTATTTTCCTCTAAGAACTGGGATCGTTTATGGAAATCGCCATGAAAATCTAGAAAGGGTTAAGCGCGAAAGCAATTGCTTCTGACTCCCGTGGGGTGAGCAGATAAGCCCACAGCACACAGCACACGGCTGCCAATGGATCGGAGCAAAGCAGAGCTCAAGGGCTCAGTCGAAGGGAGTGAACACAGGACTGCAGAGAAGGCGAGGGCCGGGGAGACACCTCTCAGACACTGTGGGGCCCCCTCCTACCATCTAAGAGACTTCTCCTAGAGACACAAATTCCCCTGAGTTCAAGTTTCCCCTTTAGGCCAACATCACCTCTGAGCAAGTTACATCTTATGGAGAATTTCTTCTGATAGGTGCCGTGTTTGCTTTCTCGGCTCCTAAAGAAAGATCAGGAGCAAGGGGGGAGGTAGGTGGTCTCAACAGAGATGAGGAACGAAATCATGTGATTTCGAACCTTCTCAGAAGGGCCACCCTGGACCCAACACTGGGCTTGGGTCACACAGTACAGCAGCCACGAGGAGCCTACACTGAGTGGCTACTACCTGCCAACCACTTTCCATACGTCACCTTGCTCCCTCCTCACAACTAACAGAGTTATTATTAGCGCCATCCTTTTATAGATGAAGAAAATGAGGCTCAGAAATGTCAATAACCCGACCACAGCTATAACGCGAGCGAGGGACTAAGTGAGGTCCCGATGAAGATCTGAGGGCTCCCAAGCCTGTGGCCTCCCCGCCCCATGAGCCGCTCCTCGGGGAAGGCATCAAAGCACACCTGGCACCCGCAGACGTGTCCCTGAGGGCTGACACCTATCGTCATCCATCCCTCCTTCCGGAGACGGGGCAGGAGGTGCGTTCTCCTCTTGCAGGGGAGGCCTTCGGGAGAAGGACCCCCACACCTGTTGGACAGCCTGTCTTGGAGAGATTAGGGGCCGGAGCCTGGGACTAGGAAGGCATCAGCTTCCTGCGGCTCTGATGTCCTTCCTCCCTCATGGAGAGCAGAGGAGGCCAGAGATGAGGTCAGGAACAGACGCTGAGCACAGCCTGCCCCGTGCAGTGGACAGTGACAGGCTGGAGGGACAAACGCCTCCTGCAGCCTTTGACGGAGCCTTTGATGGAGCAGAAAGCGTCCAGGGCAGACCCGGCTCCGGTCAGTGTGGGAGCCAGCGAGCCCCGGCCTGCTCCTCTGCTGGGGTTCACCTGGGACCACAGACAGCCGCTCGTGCTACGTGGACTCCGCTGTGCAGCTATGTGCCAGGAGAGAGCGGCAGGAACGTGTCATTTTGAAACTATCCTATATGTTTCCTTCCCTACATTCAATGGGCATAGATTTATTGAGGGCCTACTATGTGCTAGGAGTTAGGGACACAGGGATGACCATAGTAGACCCCATTCCTGATTTTCTGCAACGGATGATCTGGTAGAGCCCTGAGGATTCGCCTTTGCCTAGGCAACAGTGGACTGCCTGGATGATCATTAAATCTATAGGAAAACAAATATTTGGCGCAGGAAATGCTTATTCCTACCCCCTCTCTAGGCACATGCCTCCCCCTCTGATGCATAAAGCCAGGCTGCCTCCTCCCTCCACGCACTCCTCAGTCTACTATTCACCCTCAATATTCTGAGGGGCCGCGGGGGCCACCCTTCAAGCAGGTCTGAGGAAACCCAGGAGCAATGCCGGCGGAAGGGGTGACACGCAGGGTGGAGCACCTTCAGTGTGAGAGACGGCACAAGGCATACCTGAGGGAGGGGAGCGGGGAGCAGGGAGGTCAGGCCACCAGCATGCATTGCGTGCTTCCCACATATCTCAAATAATTCAACCAAGGAGCCAGGATTCCTCGAGCCTTATTTAATCTCTTCCTCCAAAGCCCTTGCTACAGAAGGCAAGAGTGAATGCATTCCCCTTGGGTGTCTGCCTCAAAACTAATTTTTTAACTTAAAATTCATGTAAATCTGAGTTGCTATTATGTGCCAAATCTTACGTCTATGCCTTGAGATACCCATGCTTGTTTCAATGTAAAAGCAATGTTTTCCATCGACTGACAAAAAATATTAACTGGGAAGATGCATCATGTTAATCCTGTGAATTATGCCGGCCCTGGCATACCTGAGCTGTGCCATCTTATAGAGCACGAGAATCTAGGACCACATCAAGGTCAGACAGTCCCACTGCCCCCCCCCCACCCCCCGTGAGGTTCTCTTTCTTTTACCAAGTTTGGAGGCCCCAGGTGTTCATTAAGAAAGACAGCAAGTTATCAAGCATTCCTCAGATAAGAGATCAGGGCAGAGGACACAACACAAGAAAGCCCCGTGAAAGGTCAACAGGTCAAGACCAAAAGAGCTAAAGGAACATATGCAACTGGGGACCAATCACTGTGCCCTCTTCACCAGGTGTGTGACCAACATTGGAGACGAAGGGTTAGTCATCAAAAGTAAACTCTCATGTGCAGGAAGTTACTTCCTTGACTCTCTCTCTGTCACATGTGCACACACCCTACCACTACTCTATGCAGATCCTGAGAACGAGGAACTGGAGTGAGCAGATGCTGGTACCGTGGATTCAGATGAAGCCAGAGATCAGCAGCACAAGAGCCAAGATCCGAGACCAGGACGATAGTGATCTGGTGAGAGCGTGCTGACATCAGCTAGGAAGTCGACTGACCTCTGAGGCTGGTTTGTATCAGCCAGTGGCTGTGTGAGCTGGAGAGTTCTCATCAAACTGTCCCAAATCAAGAACCAAAAAAAAATAGCATTTCCTGCACCAAATATTTGGTTTCCTATAGATTTAATGACCATCTAGTCTTTCCATCATTGCCCAACCAAAGGCAAATTCTCAGGGACCTACCAGACCATTCGTTACAGAAAGACAGAAATTGGGTCTACTGTGGTCACTACTATGTCCCTAACTCCTAGCACATAGTAGGCCCTTAATAAATCAATGCCTGCCCTGGCCAGTTTTGCTCAGTGGATAGAGTGTCAGCCTTCGGACTGAAGGGTCCCCAGTTCGATTCCAGTCAAGGGCACATGCCCGGGTTTCCAGCTGATCCTCAGTTGGGGGAGGGGGGTGGGCGTGCAGGAAGCAGCCAATCAATGATTCTCTCTCATCATTGATGTTTCTATCTCTCTCACTCTCTCTCTCCCTTCCTCTCTGAAATCAATAAAAATATATTTTTAAAATAAAATAAGTCAATGCCCACTGAGTGTCGGGTGAAAAGAACATTATAGTATTATTAAAGGATAGTTTCAAAATGACACATTCATTTGTCCTGCCTCTCTTCTCTGCTTTTATGGTGTGTGTTAACCAATGAGGTCACTGCCAGGTCTCGCAGAAGGACGTCCACACGGTAAAAATCCCGCATCACAGCACTGCTGTGGTGTCACGTCACATGCTTTCACTCAAAAGATTTCAGTGACACCCCGGGAGGGGAGGGGAGGGAGGCCGGGACACCCACGCGCTCATGCGTGCACCCAGCTGTCCCTTTCAATGACCTCAGCCCCAGGGTGAGAGAGAGAGGACACGTGATTCCATGCTCCCTCAGCCAGTCTCATTCCAGCAAGCTTTCCCCAGTGGGAGCATGTCCCAGGGCAGAGAGGGATGCTGGTGTTTGAAGAAACAGATTTTACATACAAGTTGGACCTTAAATGCAAGCCAACTGCTTATCTGATGCTCAGAGAAACAGCAACCCGATCCAACTCTGCGAGCAAGACAGGCTGAGTAGGCCTCCGGGTGGAGCCTTCCAGGGGGATTCTCGGGGCGATTTTGAGTCTCTATGACTTCGGCCTCCCACACAGACTTAAAAAGAGCCAATCAGTGAGCCGCATCCCTGGAACCCAGGCTGGTACGTCACCCCAAACAAGACCAGGTTGAATGGGGAGTGCCTGCCGAAGGAGAGCTTGCACATCTGCTTACACAGCTGGCCTGTAGCCGAGTGTCTGTAACACAGACAGGAAGATCTGGGGCATGCAGGAGGGTTCACTCTATCCTTCCAACCAGCTTCCTGGGTTTTCTAAGATGCCCCAAAATGAGGTCTCCATGGTGACTGCCCACAGAAAGCCTGCTGGAATTCTTCTGCATGTCTTCTCATTGACTTCAGCACGCGTTATTTCAAGACCTCTATCAAATATATCAACACATTTAACTTTAGCTCAAGTAACTCCAGCTCATTAAACGGTATAAATAACAGCTCGTTAGCAGAGCACTGGTAAATATTTCCCTATCCCAACTAAGCCAGGCTTACTATACACTCGAGCACTGTAGCCTGATCCTGCCACAATCACCAGGCTTCTATGCTAAGCCTAAGTAAGAGACTGCTACTGAGCAAATAATGGACTTGGGCCTGTACGTTGCTAAGCTCTTGGCAACGGGTTCATACAATCTTTAAATAGCCAATTTAAACCAACTGCAAGTTTTCATAAACAAGACCATTCTAACACTTTTAATGATCTGGTTTATTAGGCTTTTTGCATAAACAAGCTTAGAACTCTTCGTTCCTTGTTAGAAAGATTCATATCTTAACCACAGTCACTTTAGGAGATTAAATATGAGTATCTCTGGGAGTATAGAATCCTTTCTAAAGTATATTTTAAAGTATGGATATTAGGGTCACTTTAAGGCAATCAAGCCACTTTAGGGGCAAAGAATCAAGGGATTAGATGGAGTTTGCAGTTGAAAGATGCATTCAAATAAGTTACACATATCTCCACATTCTTTATCCCCATAATTCCTGTGGGAAATTACCCTAAGGAAGCAATGAGGGATGAGCACAAAGATTTATGTCCAGATGTTTATTGGGGTGTTGTTTATTAGAGAAAATCATGGCAAGCTTCTTAACTATCCAATCTTAGGGATATAATGAAATAAAACATAGACTATCCAAATGGTTGAATATTATGCAGCTACGAAAATGACATTTCAAAGTATTTTTAAAGACTTAGAGAAATATTTGCTATATAATATTGAGTGGGGGAAAAAGTAACACATGTAACACACACACACACACACACACACACACACACAACAGCCCAGCCAGTAGTTGAGTGTTGACCTATGAACCAGGAGGTCATGGTTTGTTTCCTAGTCAGGGCACATGCCTGGGTAGTGAGCCCTTGTAGGGGGCATGCAGGAGGCAGCTGATGGATGATTCTCTCTCATCATTGATGTTTCTATCTTCCCTGCTCCCTTCCTCTCTGAAATCAATAAACATGTTGCATTAAATAACATATAGAACAGATAGCAAGTCTATATTTAAGTATACATACACATGCATAAATAAGTAAGCATAAAGAGAAGAGGAAGAGGAAAAATACCAACACATCAACAGCATTTATCTCTTGTGATTATATTACATATGAGTTATTTTCTCCTTTTTTTTCCCTTCTGCTCATGTTTATATTCCAAATTTTGCAGTTAATATTCATCGCTAATGTAGTTGGGAGAGAAAAGAAACATGATAAAAACTAAATTAAAAAGCAGGTGTGTAAATGAAATTGCGCTTAAAGCAGAATTTGTAAGAGTAAGTAGAACACAGCTGAGGACAGCAATAGCTGCAGCGGGAGCAAGGCCGGGCAGCAGCTCACAGATGCTTCCTCCGGACAGATGCTCGAAGTGAGGCCACACCAAAACGCAGGGACTGGACGGACCAGCCGCTGTATTTACAAAGCAAGTTTGTAGCCCATCTGCAGTTGTGCTGGGATGATCTATTAAATAAATGTGCTCGTTTATTCTACTCTGTTTACTGAAAACCATTAGGAAGCAAATAGCCCCAATTTTTCACTGAAGCTTTTTCTTGCTTGGGGTAGAGAAAGGGCTATTTTGTGTGGCATTAGCTGGGCTACAGAAACCCCAGGTTTGGCAGCATGAGGCTCTCTCTGTGCAGGGTTAAAACGGGAGTAACACCTCAGTTCAACACTGAGATGGGAAAGGGTGAGGCGGGAAACCCATAGGCTCCCTAAAACTGTGGGCAGGGAAAATTTCCCCAATTTTTGATGCCCTCAAATGGCTTCAATTAACTGAAGTAAACATTTCTATATATAAGAAAGGAATGCATTCTTGGTTGAGCAAGTACCTAAAAGCAATGTCTAGTACTTTAAGCCATTTAATTAAGTTAATTAGAAATCAGCCTGCAGGTAAGACTTTGGGCCTAAATATGTCACATTGAACTGAGATCCTAAGATCCGTGACACACTGAAGGTCTCTCAAAGCCTTAGTGTCACAGAGAGAGGTCACACGACCCGGGCCGACCAGCCAGGGTCTTGCTCAGGATTGACTGAGACCTTGACCTCTGTGACCTTGAGCAAAGGTGCCCCTCGCCATCTCCCTCTCCCCCCGTGACGGGCAGAGAGCGGACTTCCCATTCTGCACTGACACCGTCCCACACATCACCACCTTCTGTGGCCTTTTTCCAGCAGAAACACGTTTCTGCCCTCGCGAGCATCCACCTCTGGGAGGCACCGCCTTCCCGCCCTGCAATCGCAGGAGCCTGAGGCAGCCGGCAGCCGCGTGTCAGCGAGCACAGCCATGGAATCCAACCCAACCACGCCTCCGCCCGAAAACAGACTCCGCCACCATCATGAAGAAAACAGCCGGCTGGCTGATCTGTAAAAGCGCCCGAACCAGCCACCAGCCCTTCAGAGGAGCGTGAAGATGGAGGAGGAGGAGTTCTATTTCCTCATCACTGTTGGCAAGCCAGCCTGGTGGTTTTTCTGAGGAACGGAGACCATTTCATCTACTTCCCACTTGTCTCATGGCCCAGTTCCCTTCCACGTTACTAGGTTATCTCAATATCCCCAGTCACCTCCGTCTCCTCACTGACACGTGTGTTTCTCAGTCAGCCAAACCCCATAAAGAAAGATCCCGGTGTCAGGTATGTCACCACCACCAGGATTTCATTCAAAGGACCCAAAACCAGCCCAGAGAGTCAGATTTTCGCTCAGGTTGTCCAGCTCCCGAAATGGGTCTGAAAAGGGAATCTTTTAGTGCTCTTTTCCTTCTTAATATTTTTTGTATTGATTTCAGAGAGGAAGGAAGAGGGAGAGGGAGAGATAGAAACATCAATGATGAGGGAGAATCACTGATGGGCTGCCTCTTGCACGCCCCACACTGGGGACCGAGCCCGAAACCCAGGCCTGTGCCCTGACCAGGAATCGAACCGTGACCTCCTGGTTCCTAGGTCGATGCTCAACCACTGAGCCACGCCAGCCAGACTTACTGCTCTTTAATATAGAAAATAGTGGCTTCACCACAGCCCACCCAAATTCAAGTGCT
Organism: Myotis nattereri; assembly: GCF_964212035.1. Lineage (NCBI taxonomy): Eukaryota > Metazoa > Chordata > Mammalia > Chiroptera > Vespertilionidae > Myotis > Myotis nattereri. The sequence goes on from NC_138082.1 coordinate 6,741,644, forward strand.
TCTGCTAGAGAAAGGCTGTTATTTGCGTGGATGACGTAACGGACTCTCCTGGAGGGAGGCAGCAAAAACAGTGCCCTCGCCTCTGCATCCGAAAGCCACTTGAAGCTGTTGTGTCAAACCACCGAGAAATTAGGCAACGGGAACGTGGCTGGGGAACGCGCCCAGGAGAGGCTGTTCTCCCCGTTGGGGCAGAGCAGCACCGGTTCTGAATCACTCATCCAGGCTTCCTCCGAGGGCACCCATGAGGTCTGTAGCCCTTCAGGTAATAGAAGTGCGAGAGCTATTCAACCACTGCGGGGCCCGGGGTTCTCATCTGCCCATCAGCGGCTGGGTGGCGTGTGTTTTGTTGTGGGGCGTGGGGGCGGGGGTTGTTTTGTTTTGGGTCCTTCCCAGATCTAAAAAGTCTCCAGTTCAGCTCAGAATACATGATTCCCACAGAGTTTCCAGGAAAACATTTGCGTAATTGTCCCCAGAGGAAAGATATTCGGCAACAAAGCCCTTCAGTTCTTGGACTAAACTGTTCCCCCCGCTTCCTACTGATAGAGGAAGACTGTCAGTAGCGTGACGGCTTCGGCTACACAGAAGAAAACATATAAGTGCAGGTAAAACACTGGAATGAGCTAGACGAAAAGGCTAATTCTTGAGGCCAGGACACAGACAGGAGGAACGATTTGCTTGAGATGCGTTAGGGTGGGTCCCGCCATGTGGCAGAAGGGTGGGAGGACCATTCTGTACATGATAGGATAAAGAGACATTGGCGTTTAAAAATGGAAAAAGACAGGCATTCGGACAGAAGGGAAGGAAAATGTTTACTGAGTGACTGTTCTCCAGCACCCTGTCCCCTCCCAGGTCCCCAGAGCAGGCGTCTCTGCCCCACGGTAGTAGAGCCGCGAGCCCATCCTCCCTCCCTTCTCCAGGAATGTCCCCGTGCAAACGGACACACTGCCCATCCGCCACCTGCTCTGAGCTTAGCTCTGCTATTCGCCTTGACCTTGCACACACTGGCCAGGGCATTCTAGAGCAGTGGTCACCAACCTTTCGGACCTCAAGGACCACCAGTGGTCCACGGACCACCGGTTGGCAACCGCTGTTCTAGAGCCAACGTGGACTGTTTACCTAGGCTTTCCCTCTCCACCCCATGGTCAAGCCGATCACTTTCCATTGCTCCAAACCAATAACCAAGTTCAATGGCCACTTCTCCGTGAAGCCATCTGCGATCCACCCCACAGGCCACTCCCGCCCCCCACAGTTGTCTCATGCTGAAGGAAACCTGCCCTTCTGGGGCTTTAGAAAGGAATGGCGAGAAGCTAAATATTAGATATCAAGAGGGAGAGAGAGATAAAGGGTTTCCTGAAGCCCCTTTCAACTGCCCACAATATGACATCACTGGTGCTTCCACTAGTTTGAGGGGGATTTCTGCCACTGCACCTAACAAAACCCTGACTAATACGTCAATGCACAGTACACATTGATGACTATAAAATACTCATCCTATATAATAAAGAGCTAATATGCTAATGGTCATGATGCCCTCACACCATAACAACCAATCAGCAGGAGGCTGCAGGCACGAGCTCAGCGGGGCAGAAGTGGGGAGGCACCCAGAGAAGGCGGGGCCAGCCCGAGGCAACTCTCGGGACCGAGGGCAGGGCTTGAAGTGGCCAGAGAAAGCCGGAGGGGCCAGGGGCAGGGCCATGCACACTCGAGCTCTGGGTGGAGAGGTTAGGGTGTGCGCGGGAGGGCAGGGCCACATGATTTCGTGCATCGGGTCACTAGTTTAAAAAAATGAGAGCTGCCCTCACCGGTTTGGCTCAGTGGATAGAGCATCAGCCTGTGGACTGAAGGGTTCCAGGTTTGATTCCAGTCAAGGGCATGTATGTTGGTTGTGGACACATCCCCAGTAGGGGGTGTGCCGGATGCAGCTGATCAATGTGTCTCTCTCATCGATGTTTCTCTCTATCCCTCTCCCTTCCTCTCTGTAAAAAATCAATAAAATATATTTTTTTTTAAAAATGAGAGCTGTTTGAAAAACCGTGAATAAAGCCACATGTTCTGGCACCGTGAAAGCAAATGGGATCCTGACTAAGATTCTTGAGAATAATCAGGGTCCGGAGAGACCAGGAGATAATTAGCCAAATGGATCATGTAGAGCAAATCACCGGAAGGGACTCTCTGCTGTTGTGTTGGTCGCAGGAGAAAACACTGAGCCGCACCGGAAGCTGCATCTCATCCCCCGAGGGAGGAAGAAATCAGAGCCGCCAGGCAGACGGGAGGGAAGGGCCTGAGAGGATACGGAGGAAGCGGAGAGGCAGGAGTGCCTGGCGAAGAGGCCCTTCATTGTCACACGCTCTTCCTGTCGTCCTTACATAGAGACATCACTTAATGAAGCGTAACGAAGGAATATCCCAGCATCACTTCTTTCCATGTCGCTAGGAAAGTCTGCACAGCATAAAAGTACTTTGAAATCGGTCCAGAAAACTTACAGAAGAATGAAAGTATACAATATTTGTAAATGGAGAAAGAAAAGAAAAAAAAGTAGTCGCCGTATAATCCTTTTTTATAGCAGGTCCAATTCCCTCGAGGCTTTTATTTCTTCTCATTTACCACATTATTTAAATCTGAATAATGCTATATGTCCATTTTTTTTCCAGGATTAAATTTCTGTCATTTATAGGATTAGATATTTGGTTATATAACCTATGGTGTTATGCTCCGACAGGGAGTTAGATTAGCTACGGTTATGTTCCTGGTACCATGTTTGTTAGCCTAGAAAATGGGTTCTCTATTATAATGGGTCTCTCTTATTTCTCAGCCTTTTTCTCCACCCTCCAAAGTATTGTCAACGGCTTTCTGAGATGAGGAATATGCCCTCAAGAGAGAAATGTGACAGAGAATTGATCTAGGTCAGTGGTCAGCAAACTCATCAGTCAACAGAGCAAAATATCAACAGTACTTCTTCAAAACAGACTCGCCCAGGCCGAAAACTGACTTCTGCGCACGGGCCACGAAGTTTCCATCGCACTGTACGTGTGCGTCCGCACGTGGTATTTTGTAGAAGAGCCACACTCAAGGGGCCAAAGAGCCACATGTGGCTCACGAGCCACAGTTTGCCAACCGCGGCTCTAGGTGGACACTGGCACTTTGTTTGGTGGCCGGACTCAATCACAAATGCCCTGCACTTTGGCTGGGAGGCCCCACAACCCAAAGGTGGAGGCCTCTATTCATTGCTGCGTGGGCTGATTCTCCATCTGGGGAAAAAGAAAGGAAGGGTTGCAAGCACAGCTCCCAGCTAAAGCGCTTCGTTTGCCCAGAGCAGTCAGTCTCAGAAACATCTTGCCTTAGAAATGGACTTACTGTGAATCGCATTAAACCCTCTTCGACGTACGTTCAAGAGCCTTTATTAAACGGGCACGCAGATCCCTCTTCATTTAGAAACGATCATTTACATTTGAGCCGTGATGTGAACGTTATTTTTTTTTAAATTCTCCTAAATTCACATAATTTGAATTATTGTAAAATATTACTGCTAGATAAGGAAACCTTTCTTAACAGAATCGTTTGTTATGCTTTGGCTAGCAGGCCTGACAGACTCCTGCGTCAGCCTCTACTCCCGAGGACAGTCACAGCTAACGAGGAAAGCCTAACTCTGCCTCCACCTCGCCCCTCCAGGGAGAAATTCCCCAGGGCAGACGCTGCCCTCAGCGCCATCTTCTCCCGGTGCTGTTTTCAGGTTTTCATTCTTGTAAACGTGGCATTTACATCAACTTGTTTGTGCTTTCACTTATTACTTATACAGTAAGTAAATTGCAAATGCCAACAATATTTTTTAAAGCTTCATAAATGAATAAATACATGAGCCCACAAATGGGTGAGCAATCCCCCAAAAACGGTAGATGCACTTCCATTTGTGTTGTAAATGCATTTAGGAAAAGAATATTCTATCCGTGCTGATGAAATGTGGGCTTCTCAGGTGTTCATTTCAACTGAAAAAAAAAAAAAAAAGGGTCTTGGTCGCTAAGGCTGTCCCCCGAGCGTATCTATTCCAGAGGCGAATCAAGCCCCAGGTTCCCTCAGAAAGGGAACAAGAACACCATCCCACATTACCGTTCCTCTGGTGGGCTTATGTTGACCATAGGTTGAAGATACTTAGAAAGTAAAAAATTAAATGAAAAAGGAAGAAGGGCCGAAACCGGTTTGGCTCAGTGGATAGAGCGTAGGCCTGCTGACTGAAAGGTCCCGGGTTCGATTCCGGTCAAAGGCATGTACCTGGGTTTCGGGCATATCCCCAGTGGGAGATGTGCAGGAGGCAGCTGATCGATGTTACTCTCTCATCGATGTTTCAAACTCTCTATCTCTCTCCCTTCCTCTCTGTAAAAAATCAATAAAATATATTTTTAAAAAAAAGAAAAAGGAAGAAGGACAAAACTGTACCCACAATTGGCATTTTTCTCCTTGTAAACATAACAGTTTAACCGGACAGTGGAGAAAAGTCATGATTTCTCAGGTGTCATTGGTAAACCTGAATTCCACTTTCCGGAGACGATCCCAAAGGGACCTGAACAGAGAGCAGAAGGAGATGTTCTCCACTTGTGGCCTTCAGAGGCCTAAGACACTTGCCTGTGTTCACAGCAGTCTCCTCACTGAGCAAGAGGATTCTGACCTCCACACTTGAAGGCCCAAACGTTCAGAGGTCAGCAGCACGAAGAAATGGCTTACGGGGTGGGCCCCTGGCTGCAAGTGACAGCTCTCCTGCATGTTAACCAGGACCCTGGGCAAATTACTTCGCGTCTTGTCTAACCTGTAACGTGAGGATAACAATGTCCACCTTATAATAGTTGTGGGAGGGTTAGAAGTTAGACCAGGAACTGATACATTGCAAGTGGTCAAAATATTAGTTATTATATTCTAGGCTCAAATTTGAAATAAAAAAACTAAGTTCTCTATTGAAAGTCGATATCTAAGGAGTGGTCTTTGTGCCCTTTTCAGACCTTTGAGTTTCTAATGCTTACAAGACTACCCAGGGGATGAATTTGGGCTCAGTTTGTATTGCCTTTTTTTTTTTTTTTACATGTTTTTATTGATTTCGGAGAGAGGAAGAGAGAGATAGAAACATCATCCATCGGCTGCCTCCTGCACACCCCCTACTGGGGATTGAGACCGAAACCCAGGCATGTGCCCTGACCGGGAATCGAATCCTGACCTCCTGGTTCATGGGTTGATGTTCAACCACTGAGCCACACCGGCTGGCCCCTTGTTTTCTTCATTATGCTTTTCTGTGCTTAGAATCTAACACCATACACTTTTTTAAAGCCTCAAAGGACTTTTAAATACAAATCCAACTTTCTTTCCCTTTTCAGAGAAGAGTCTAGGGCTAGCCATGAGCGGCCACACTGATGGTTTCCAAAGTGCCTCCTACCTAAGTCCATCTGCTCCGACCTGGTGCAGCATGACGTCACCGACTACCGGTCACTACGCCCTCTCCTCACGGTTACCTACTGATCACAGCCCCAAATTCAAAACAAATGTGAAGTTTATCATGGATATAGTTGGTGATTTCCTGTTCGGAAGAAACACCAGTTTGGAATCTCCTAGATTCTTCTGACACAAAGAGGATCCTACAGCCGAAGCATGTGTGTGTGTGGTGGGGAGGGAGAGAGGGAAGGTGACCTTGGGCTTGGATTTACTGCGACCTCGAAGTGTTGGATGACAGCTGCCTCTGGGGACCTGAGGGACCAGATTTGAACACAGTACGCATGAGGAGACTTGGACATGACATTTTATGCACACCTATTAAATTTTCTTTTTACATCCGATGAAAACTAGAAAGTAATCCTTGTAGGGTTCATCCTTTGAAATTGAGTGAATAAAATAATATTCAATAAATTGTATGTTTTTCACTGCATTACATTTAAAAGTAAAACTGGTTTGGGGGAATTTGATTCCCAAGGAAAAGGTCGTTTCCTTTCACAAAGACTGAAATTTTGACCACCCCCCCAAAAACAGACCTAATCATTTGGCATTTATAAAAATGTGATTTTCTAAGGTAAAGATACAAATTATGAACAACAAGTAGACATCTATCAACAAGTGAATCTGAAAATCAAGTGAATAATCTGATGAACAGAATGAACTGGTGATTATAATAGAATCAGGGACATAGAAAGGGAGTGGACTGACTATTCTTGGGGGGGAAAGGAGTGAGGGAGATGCGGGACGAGACTGGACAAAAATCGTGCACCTATGGGTGAGGACAGTGGGTGGGGAGTGAGGGAGGAGGGTGGGGTGGGAACTGGGTGGAGGGGAGTTATGGGGGGAAAAAAGAGGAACAAATGTAATAATCTGAACAATAAAGATTTAATTACTCAAAAAAAAAGAGAAAAAAAACAGTAAAAAATAAATGTGATTTTCTGTGCTTGGACTTAAAAGGTGGTGTGGGTTAAAATGACTGTACTTAACCTTAAAAACACTTTGCAAACATTCTCTTTCCAGGACTATGAACAAATTCCCTCAGCATAAATTTCTAAGGAAAAACACTCCCACTTGCCCAAAAAGTAACAATTCCTGCTCTCTGGCTTCACTGAGCTCTCTAACTCTCTCCCATCTGCAGTGTCTCACAGAAGGCAACTTGCACGGCTGCCCCTGGAGAACTGTCTTGCAGGTCAATGGCCTGGCTTCAGTAATTCTTCCATAACGTTTCTCTGTTTTTCCAGGACAAAATGATCAGTGTTCTTCATTACAGTGAACCCATTTACAAGCTGCTGTGCAGTTTATAAATCCCTTGGTAAGAAACCAACTGTGTATATTTTTAAATAGACTGCCGAGCGAGAGGGAACTTTAGAGTCGCTCTAACCAGGCTACATGTTGGAATCCCCTGGAGAGCCTTTAAAAATACTGATGTCGGGTCCTACCCCACACCTGTTAAATCAGAATTTCTACCCATGGGGCCCAGGCATCTGCATTTTCAGAAGGTCGCCCGCTGGTTCAATGCATAGTAAGGGTCAGATACCCCAGATTTGATCCAGCCACCTCATTCTACAGGGAAGGGCGCTGCAGCCCAGAGCTGTTCTTTATTCATATGCTAGAGGCCCGTTGCACGAAGAGATTCGTGCAATAGGCCTTCCTTCCCTGGCTGCCGGCACCGGTTTTCCTCTGGCACCCAGGACCCAGGCCTTTGCTCCGACCACAGCAGAGAAGCCAAGCCTCTTCAGTCTTCAGTCGTCTTCAGTCTTTGCTCAGGCCGGAGCCTTCAGTCTTTGCTCCACGCCTGCATATGCAAATTAACCGCCATCTTTGTTGGGTTAATTTGCATGCTCATCCTGGTTGGCTGGTGGGCGTAGCGGAGTGACACCAATTTGCATGTTTCTCTTATTAGTGTAGACTTTTATTGATTTCAGAGTTGGAGGGGGGGAGAGAAAGAAATATCAATGACAAGAGAGAATCATTGATTAGCTGCCTCCTGCACACCCCACACTGGGGATCGGGCATGTGCCCTGACCAGGAACCGAACCCTGACCTCCTGGTTCATAGGCCAACGCTCAACCACTGAGCCACACCATCCAGGCTGCATGACAGTTCTGAAGTCACTTAGCTAATGAGTCACAGAGCTGGGGTTAGAGCCCACATCTGCAGATTCTTTCTTCTGTATTACGCTACCTCCTTTCATAGCTGCATGTCTCCTTATGGAATGAGATGTCAGAATTGGATTCCAAAAAGGGACCGCAGTTTGGACCTGCTTCCCTGGGAGCTACAGAAAGCAGCTCCGTGGGGGTCGGCCCCACACTGCCTCCCTGGTCGGCCAGCGGTTCACTGCTGTTATGACAGCTACATCCCCTGTGAGGTGAAAACCACCCCTCCTGACACCTTCGCCAGAGAACAGCAGCCTCGTTCTCCATCCGTATGAATGCGTTGCTTTATGGCTTCCACCAAACCCTGTCCTCTGATGCTTCTCTTTAAAAGAGATAATAACAACCCCCCTTGAAGAACTTCATCCGGTGGTAAATTGAATTTCTGGCGTAGGGATGAGCTAAGAGCTTTCATATAAAGAAATGGCCGCAGGGCAACTTCTAAAAGAAATCATTTGCTGATGGGAGGTCTGGGGTTCTGCTTTTGGGGAGAGCTGCACGGGGGGCCTCAGACACAGGAGGAGCTGGAAATGAGCCCAGCCCCTCGAGTGTGGGCAACGCTGGCCCCTTCTGAAGGTTCTGGAAAGGGATAAGCATAGTAAACCCCCCCCCCCCCGGGTGTTAGCCAACACCTCCCCATGCACAACTTAAGGTGTGAGAACTGCTGGTGGGCCTGGTCCCTGTGACCCCATGTACACACATCCCAATCCTGCTTACCTATGAAAAGCAACCACGACAGTGTTTTTGTTGTAATAAAAGGTAATCCCCTGAGGCTGAAAGAAAAAGACGGAGGGCCTGTGAAAGGAGGTGCCAAAATCACAGCAGAGTTGAAGCAGAACTGACCCAGGAGCCAAAGACCTCAATCCAGGCCCACTCCTGACATCGACATGCACTTGTCACATATGCTGGGGCAGGTCCATTGCTCTTGGGGCAGGTCCATTGCTCAGGGCTTCATTTTCCTCACGGGGAAAGTTGGGATAACATCTGTCCTGACTGCCTCATGGGTTGGTTTTTGAAAACCAACCAGATAGATAATTTACATAAAAACATCCTTATAAAACTGCACATAAATGCAGGTACCACTAGAAAGAACAAAAGATTAAAAGAGACTTATATCACAAGATAAAAAGTTAAGACATTCATTCGCCGAAACCGGTTTGGCTCAGTGGATAGAGCGTCAGCCTGCGGACTGAAGGGTCCCAGGTTCGATTCCGGTCAAGGGCATGTACCTAGGTTGCAGGCACATCCCCAGTAGGAGATGTGCAGGAGGCAGCTGATCGATGTTTCTCTCTCATCAATGTTTCTAGCTCTCTATCTCTCTCCCTTCCTCTCTGTAAAAAAATCAATAAAATATATTTTTTTAAAAAAAAGTTAAGACATTCAGGTACTAAATTCCTAAAACAAAGATTTGACTGAAGAATGAGTTACCCATATAATGTCATGATGAACCACCATGACTGTGGAGTCAGACAGACTTGGAGTCAAATCTTAGCTCTGTCTGCCCAGCCGGTGTGGCTCAGCAGCTAAGTGTCGACCCAGGAACCAAGAGGCCACCCGTTTGATTCCCAGTCACCGGGGCTCGGTCCCCAGTAGGAGGCGTGCAGGAGGCAACTGATCGATGATGTTTCTCTCTCATCGATGTTTCTATCTCTCCCTCTCTCTTCCTCTCTCTCTAAAAATCAATAAAAACATATTAAAAAAAAAACATCTTAGCTCTGTTAAGTTACCGTTCATAGCGTCGATGTCCTCACCCATTCAGTGAGGACTATGTCGCAGGTCCTCTTGGAGGTTTGGCATGGTTAACATGAGATAATCAAGGAAAGAGCTTAGCTCAGTGGCTGGCACATGGTAAGTGCTCAAAACAAATGTTAGTTCTTGGTCACTAGTGTAACCCTACTTATTGTTACCGTCATGTTTCCCCCACAGCACAGAGCGCAGGTGGGTAGGGACCAGGTATGTAAAGAGATGGCACCTTGGAAGCTTTCAATACCAGATGGTCAACATTTACTCTACAAGTAACCAGCTTTCCCTTTTGACAACCAGAAACACTGCCGAAGGCCACATGTGCAACGCTACACTTTCCTGTTGACCTGATCCGATTCTTTGCAGGCTTTGAGTAATGCCTGGTAAACTGGGAAGGGTCTGGGTCAGCAGTCACCAACCGGTGGTCCACAGACCACTGGTGGTCCGTGAGATCCGGAAGGTTGGCAACCACTGGTCTAGATAACCACCCTCACATTCCAGTCACAGCTGTATCGCCATCTTCTCAGGCTCCAGATGTTAAGTGTGGTTTTCAAGCTTAAAGGTTGAGGTGGTTTTCAAGGTTGAAGCATCCCCTAAGTATCAGGTCCATGTTCTACAGCAAGTCGATCCTATAGCTAAATCAGGGTGTCTGGAAGGTACCCAGCCAATTTCTAGAATTATCAGACATGATAAGCAAAGAAAACAAACAAAAAGGCAAGTGCTACTTGAAGAGAAGTTACATGAAATGTGCAGCTGTGTTCTAGAAAACTCTGTAATTGGCAATTTGTGCCACTGATCCTACCAATGCTTTCATTCGAATGAAGAAAAACGGGGGAAATCACGAAAAGTTAAGGCAAAAAACATTCACTTAGCCCAGCCTAAGTATGATTCTCTCTCATCGTTGATGTTTCTGTCTCTCTCTCTCCCTCTCCCTTCCTTTCTGAAATCAATAAAAAATATATTTTTTAAAAGTAAATAAAATTTAGAGACCTGGCTCCCTCTGATTCCTGACACTGTCACTTACCGGCTCTATGACTTGATCTATGTTACTAATTTTCTCTGAGGCCAGTGCAGCCTGTGTTCAGCAGAACCAGTGCTGCCTGACCTCCTCCGCCCTTTGCTCTCAGAAGGCTCGAATGGGATAAAATATGCAAAAAACATTGTGTGAGGAGGGGTCATAGCTCTTCCCAGAAATGATCAAAATGCCGCTCTAGACACTGAATGCCTCTAACCACAGTAAAACTGCTAGAAAACACAAATTTTATTCCATAAATGATATCATTAAATAACTGAGGTGCTACACTATTTTCTTCAACCAATATCTGATGGCTTCTAAACTGACTTAACAAAGGGAATAAGCCGAAACATCTTATATTCTATTTCTTATATTCTATTTCATATCACAGTGACAATAACTCAAGTTTAACTGCACTCACCTTTGATCAAGAAAAATAATGCAGTTAAACAATTCAAACTACACACTGCTCAACTGTTCTTTCCATTTTCTCTCATGAGACACCACAAAGCTTGAAGGACAAGGGAATGTCTATGGGCTGTTGACTATGTTTTTTATAACAAAAGAATGTATGTGTCCTCAACTTTAAAAATATAATATACTGAGTAAACCAGAAAGCCCCATCTGTCTTCACTTCCAAGAGGTAAGCAACCATCATCTGTCTGGTGTGTATCCTGCCAGACCTCTTTCTACGAAGTGACTATCCGTGCATAGACACAGAAATCTACCTCCTGTTTTGTTTTGATATATGATTGGGAGGGGAGAGGAGAGGAGAGGAGAGGAGAGGAGAGGAGAGGAGAGGAGAGGAGAGGAGAGGAGAGGAGAGGAGAGAGGAGAGGGAGAGAGAAGGAAAGACTGATTTTACAGCAGCCATTGAGGAGGGGATCAGGGTAGCATGTCAGTTTCAGTTCGAGCCTGTTCAGTCTACAGTGAAGGTGGTGGACTGCATACTACTGTCTCTGGTATAGAAAGAGCAAAGGGAAACCCGCTCTCAGAAACTCTGCAGGGGCGATGGGAGAAGCGAGGCGCTGCTGTGTGTCCCTCACTAGAATCCAGGGAAACAGAAGACAGTGCCCTTTGATGCCCAGGCAGTGACGGTGACGACGATGGCATAGAACGGAGCTGGCGGGAGGCAGGTGGCACAGGCTGGCTTTGGAGGAAACATAACTCCAAGTCGCGTGCCATCCATCGTGGGTCTCCCGTAACGGCTGGCTGTATTATTTTCCCTGAGAATAGACCTCTGTCCTCACAGAGCACTGCCCCCTTGAAGGTGTCAGGACTAGTCACTTGCTTAAGAGAAAGGCACAGCCCTGGCCGGTGTGGCCCCACGGGGTGGAGTAGCGTCCTCTGCACCAAAAGGTCATGGGTTGGCGCCCTTGGGCTCTCACTGGACTCTCCGAGCCTAACACAATGCCTCGCACGCAGTAGGCGCTCAGTGCTTTATGAATGAATTAACAAGCGCGCCCTGTCATGTTCGGACACCCTGCCCAGCACACGGTCAGACCAAATAAGGAGGCGGTGAAAGGGATGGGGAGTCTGTTCTGAAAACTGCCTACTCACCCGGCTCCAGTGCTTTTAAGTTGGTCCATCTCGGTGAATTTGGTTTATCCAGGTCTGTGCTAGGATCGCCACCCTGACCAAGAACTGGTGCTCAGGTTAGCATAATATGATAGAAGGGTTCGGTCCACATTGTACAGAAAACCCCAAACAGGCTTAAACAGGACAGATGCCTACTTCTCTCTCATTGTAAACAAGGTCTTAACAGGAAGTTACCCAGGACTGGGGTGGTGTTCAAGGGATAAGAACCCAGGTTCTATCTATCTCGCTGCAACATTCACCTCAGTATCTGCTTCCTGCTCTACTTCATGACCCAAAACGGCTGCTCAAGCCCAGCCATCCCATCCAACTCCAGGCATCAGGAGGCAAAGGGGGGCAGGGTAATGAAGGGTGATGTTCCCCTTTTCTGAAAATGTCACCCTTAAGTCCCTTAGTTAGAATGTAGTCACACAGCCCTACCCAGTGGCAAGGGGAGCTGGGAAATGCAGTCTCTATTCCCTATAAAGAAAGGAAGGCTGGATACTGGGGGACGATCAGCAGTTTCTGCATAGATTTGCCAAAATATTGGAGGGGACCTCGTTTGCTGTTCCTGGTATCAGCAGGTCTCTCCTCAAACGGATATTATCCAAGCAAGGAAGACCAACCAAGGGGGGCGGGGTGGACCTGTATATCCAACAATGAAAAGCAATTTGAGCATTGACATGAACACGTTACTATCCATGCGCGATAACCAAGCGCCATCATCATGAGTCGGGAAACGTGTGTTCAGTGTTGCTTTGGTTTTCTTTTGTATCTTCATGACATTTTTGTGCCATGGGCACTGTCCCACCCTTTCCGCCTTTCCCCACTGTGGCCACCTCTCCCTCGTCTTGCTGCCAGCTTTGTTTCTAGACACACATTTTCTAAGCTCACACACCTACAGCAGTTCCCCAGGCTCGGGCACTAGTCTCTCATTTCATCCTCACTACAGCACTGTGGAATAGATACAACAGTGTCCTTCTTTCCATTTTGTAGGTGAAGCAACTGAGGCACAGAACAGTTCCGTCATTTACTCAAGATGACACAGCCAGGAACTGGCTATCTCGCTGCAAATAGCCACTTGGAGCCCAGGTGGTCCAACTCCAAGCCCAGTGTTCACAACACCCATGTTTCCACATCAACAGAATAAAATCCAAACCCTCCACCGAGCAGTCAAATATCTGTGCGCCTTTCCAGTCTCTTTCCCTCTTCTCTCCTTTGCTCCTTCCTCTTGGTGCAGCCCGTTCAAGGCAGTACTCACCATAAGTAAGTACTGATTGAATGACTGGCTATGCGAATGAATGAACAGTCAGTTCTGATTTCATTCAATCATAGTCCTTATGTTCAATGTCATGGAGGGGCCGCGGGGGGAGAATTTCAGCTTCTGCCCAAGAAGTCTAATCTCTGAACATGACACCAGGCAACAAGGAAATCAGGCGAGAACTTGTTAGGTTAATTACTCATCCCCTCACTGTCAGCAAGGCATCCAAGCAAGCCGGCACTAATAGGTCTGCATCCTACATGGGCTGTAAGCCACAGTGGGCATGGGGGGAGGGGGGAAGGGGGAGGAGCTGGGGATAGGCTGCTGAAATATGGCTCCCCAATGCAGGAAACAAATGCCTTACAATTATACCCTCTTGTTGCCTGGAAAAAAATTTGCCAAATCTATCACAGGGCAATCCTATTGGCAGAAGTCCTGGTACCATGAGCAAAATCAATTGCTTTATATAAATGGTGGCTGCAGGTGGAATAGAGTAAAAACCCAACCTTCATTCACAGCATGCTTTACAGGAGACAAATCACTGACACATAACCTCCGACACAATCCCCCCAGCAACACGGGTTCTGAGGCTTTATTATTGTCCCCATTTGGCTGATGAGAAAACTGACATGCAAAGATGATGAGTACCATACCCAAAACCACACAACAGAGCGATGACAGCAGCCCAAGCCTCCTCGCTCCAAGTCCAGCCCAACTCAGACCAAGAGTCCAAGCTGAGGAGTGGAGACGCGGAAGAAGAACTGGGAAATGCTGGCACCAGGGCCCTGTGTCAAGGTCTCTGCAGGCTAAGGCGTTCACTCCGTCAACAACAAGTAATGGTTCTGGGTGGGGCCTCTCCTTCCTCATCATCCCCCTCCCCCTTAACATTTAAATGGATGAACTTCAGGCACAGCAGATTGCCCTCCAATCAGGGGAAGGCCTGAGTAGAACACAGGGGCTCCCTGAGCAAGGGGGAACTCTCCAGCAGCCTGCCGTGGACTGCGTGGAACCCACTCCAGTGAGAGCTGTGTCAGCTCTCCTGGGTCTCCAGCCTGCCACCCACACCACAGATTCTGGACTTTGAGGTTTCCCCAATCATATGAACCAATTCCCTATTATATATACACTAGAAGCCCAGCGTGAAATCACGCGGCCCCACCCACCCACGCAGCCTCACTGTGCTCGCAGCCCCTCCCACCCACATGTGCAGCCCCGCCCACCACGTGCACCTTGCCATGCTCGCAGCCCCGCCCACCCATGCTGGTCTTTGATCGTTATGGCGTTAGGGCCACTGGGTTTCTATAATATGGACTAGAGGCCCGATGCATGAAATTCGTGCAAGAGTAGGCCTTCGCAGCCCCGGCTTCATCTGGAAGGTCATTCAGAAGGTCGTCCAGAAGGTCATCCAGAAGGTCGTCCAAACGGTCGTTCCGCTGTTCAGTTGTTCGGTCGATTTGCATATTATGCTTTTATTATAGATATACAAAATTTGCATACACATACACTTATGCATGCTATTGGCTCTGTCCTGGAGAGCCCTGACTAATCCAGGGCCCAGCTTGCAGGATGGAGAGCTGTGGGAGCAGATCTCTGCAGATGAAGAAGGCTCTCCAGGGAGCTGAGCAGGCACTGGGAGCAGGAGTCGCATGCGGTGTGCTTGTGGAGGGCAGTACTGAAGTGCATGTGCTTCGAGGGATGATGGCGGGCTGCTTGACTTGAGTGAAAATGTTTGCTTAGGGAGAACTCACATTCCTAGCTCTACAGGGAGAATGAGTGTCTTATTCCTGGAAATTCTCTAATAGGTAAGGAAAGGGTAGTATAAAGCTCACTGTGGTTATGAACATCCCACCAGGTAACACATTGGACAAGTAATTTTTATCACTTTAACCCCTTAAAATAGGGCAGGACTCACGTTCCGACAGAGAAAGAGCTTCCCAGTTGCCGTTCGTGTGGAAGAGGCCGGTGGCACCAGTGTGCTTTTATTCTAGCAGAACCCAGGGCAGTAAAGGTCTTTGTGACAGAGCAAAGGAAAAGTAGAACTTCCTATTTGTGTGTTTTTTTAATATATTTTTTATTGTTGATAGTATTACAGATATCTTCCATTTCCCCCCTTTTTCCCCCTCTTCCCAGCCCCTACCCACCCACCCACGTCTTCACCACCCTATTGCCATAGCCTATGTCCATGGGCTATGCATATCTATAGTAATAAGAGTGTAATATGCTAATTAGACCAGACATCCTTCCAACGACCTTCCGGACGAAGCTGGGGCTGCAAGGGAAGCCCGGGTCCCGGGTGCCAGAGGGAAGCCAGTGCCAGCAGCTGGGGGAAGGAAGGCCTACTCTTGCACGAATATCGTGCACTGGGCCTCTAGTAAGTATATAATTTCTTTGGTTAATCTCTTCTTGTTCTCCCAGCCTCACACTGAGGTATGTCAGTCTGTTCCATGCCTCCCTGCTCTGGGTATTATTTTGTTGGTCAATTCATTTTGTTCATTAGATGCCACAAATAGGTGAGATCCAGTGATATTTGCCTTTCTCAATTTGGCTTATTTCACTGAGCATAACTTATTTGTTTTAGATATGTAATTTCAGCAAACATATCCTTTAAAACACACAATCTCTTCATCAGCTGCACGAAAGTTTATTTTTAAACAGATAGTCAAAATATTTAAGCCATAACCCTATCAGGGCTGAAGCTGGGTCGTCCATTACAGAGCTACAGGTTTACATTCACTCTCACCAAAATGTCTACAGCATTGCAGTCTTTATTTGGAGAATATTTTTTATGCCGATAATGGAAAGCATACAAGTCCATCTACATTTCACTTTTATCATCAAAGTAGCTTTCAAAGAAGTTTCTAGGCTCAAAATATACCAGTCAGGTATTAGCCAAGGTTAAATTTTATTTATTTTTACTTATATTTTTAATATATTTTTATGGATTTCAGAGAGAAAGGGAAAGGGAGAGAGAGAGAGAGAGAGAGAGAGAGAGAGAGAGAGAGAGAGAAACATCAATGATGAGAGAGAATCATTGATCGGCTGTCTCCTGCACACCCCCCACTGGAGGGTCCAGCCCACGACCTGGGCATGTGCCCTGACCAGGAATTGAACCATGACCTCCTGGTTCATAGGTCAACATTCAACCACTGAGTGACACAAACCGGGCTAAGGTAAAATTTTAAAAGTATGATTTCTATAATGAAAATCTTACATCTAAAATGAAAGACTAATAAAAGAGTGCTGACTTATTCCATAAATTTTAATTTACTCAAGAAAAACCATTTATTTTAGTGGCATAATATATATATAAAGCCTAAGCAAGAAACTGACTAAACAACCGGTCGCTATGATGCACACTCACCACCAGGGGGCAGACGCTCAATGTAGGAGCTGCCTCCTGGTGGTCAGTGCGCTCCCACAGCCAACCTCCCACAGCCGGCTCCGATTGTGCACAAATTCGTGCACCAGGCCTCTAGTTTTTAAATAACCACATGAGACCATAACAATTAAACTTACCTTACCTATCACTTAGGATGTTTTCAGCTGCAAATATGAGAAAAGACAACTAAAATGTGCTTAAGCAATTCGGGTATGTCTTTCGCTTAACAAAACCTCTTGAGGTAGGTGGCTCTGAGCAGAGCTCAGTGGCTCAGTGATGTTATCCCAGAGCCAGGCTCTTTCCTTCTTTTTGCTCGGCCACCCATGGTCGTTGGCGACCATCCCCTAGTGACTGCAAAATGGCTGCGACAGCTGCAAACAACACATCATCATACAAGGATAGCCAAAGCAGGAATGCTGGGGCAGGAGAGGTGACAAGTACATACCCTCCTATGCCTCTCTCTTTTTTCAGAGAGGATGACTATCTCTCCCAGAAGCCTCCAGCTGGCTTCCCATTACCTCTCATGGACCAGAACAAAGTCACTTGCTCACCTCTCACCCAATTTGTACCAAATGGGAATAGGACTGCCTTGATTAGCTGGCATTTTACAGTCAGGTGCCTGAACAAAAGTGGGCTTCTGTCACCAAGGAAGAAAGTAGAGTAGGCAATCAAGAGTGCCTCCCAAATATGGGCATAGAATAATAGCTCTAATTGCTGAGTATTTTTAGTACTAGGTACCTTGTTGCGTACTGTATATGCATCAGGTCATTTCATTCTCACCAGTGAGAGGCCATTGTTAGCTCCATTTTCCAGACGAGGAAAGTGAGGCACAGAGAAGTCAGATAGTTTCTCCCAGGACTACACCTGGTAAGTGGCAAGTATCCATTTCCCTACAGTTTAAACAGGGTTTCATCCAGATATCCAGCCCCACAGCCTACAAAGTCTTGGCTTGAGTGGCTACAACATTTTTACGCAGAAAAGACAACTGAGGTACCTAGAAAATTCATGTTGGGAGGTAATACAGTACAAGGAGAAAAGTGGTCAAGTCCTTCAGATTTCCAAGGAAAAGCGTTTTATTTCACCTATCTTTATTGCATTATGCTGGGAAGGAAGGAAAAGTATTCCAGGTATTGCAAACTTTAAAATGATCCTTTTTTAAATGTCTTTCATTTATTGCTAAAAAAAAAAAAAAAAAAGTTTAATGTTATAAAAGCCACTTATGTTGCCAACACCAGGATAAAAGTGTTTATTAATCATTTCACATATTTCATTATAATATACATATATACATTTTACTATGTTTTACTCCAAGCCTTTTTCTTTATTTTCCATAGTCTTCCTGAACGTCATTTGGGACAGTTAGAAAATATTCTAATTTTATTTATCCATTGTAGGCCACCTACATTTCTTTCTAATTTTTTGTATCAGAAATAACAACACAATAAATGTCTTTTTCTTATAGCTTTCTTCTTCTTCAGGAGTTTTCCTCTAGAATAAATTCTAAGTGGGATAAGGTGGTTGAAGGACCTGACCATTTGTATAACTTTTTCTATCCATTGCCAATATGATTTCCAAAAGAACAGAGCTGTTAACACTGCTGCCAGAAAAATAATTTACTCATTTTCTGAGGTCACATAAGCTTAGGTTTATTTATATCCATGTTAACTTAATAGCCATTAAATGGCTTCTCATTAGTGTTTTGACTGCCATTCCTTTGATGCGGAGTTGAACATTTCTCTATAGGCCTGTTTGCCAGTACTTCCTCCTATGAAAAACCTGTTGTTACTCTTTGCCCATTAA
Source organism: Myotis nattereri (assembly GCF_964212035.1). Classification (NCBI taxonomy): domain Eukaryota; kingdom Metazoa; phylum Chordata; class Mammalia; order Chiroptera; family Vespertilionidae; genus Myotis; species Myotis nattereri. The sequence continues at coordinate 6,760,039 of NC_138082.1, forward strand.
TCTTTTGGGGACTTAGTGCTGTTGTGAATTTAGATATTTCAAAACAAAGTTGGTTTAATTTCATTTCTGCAGACTGTATGCAGACTAAACGATCAGTTTGTCTAGACTTACCCTTGGGCGGACCCAAATTCCAACTCATTTCCCAACCTCCTAAATTTCAATAACTGAGGCATAAATGTCAATCTTAGCTATAAAAATATGAACAAGAATGTTTCCACTGCTCAATTTTCCCCCAAAATAAATATTAAGATTACTATGCTCAAAAATTCTGAGAGTAATAACATTTACATATCGGTCTTTGTTTTCACGGTCAACTACACAAGGATTATTCTTTCACTGTGCGATACTAAGAGTTTCTTTGTGTTTTTATCCTGAAATTGTTAGGTAGGTGCAAAATCAGAGGTGAAAAAGACAGTATCTTCAGATTTTATTTTGCTTATACCGTTGATTCCTCAAAAACAACATATAGCCCGGCAGGTGTGGCTCAGTGGTTGAGCGTAGACATATGAACCAGGAGATCACAGTTCGATTCCGGTCAGGGCACATGCCCGGGGTTGTGGGCTCGATCCCAACTAGGGGGCGTGCAGGAGACAGCCAATCCATGATTCTCTCTCATCGTTGATGTTTCTCTCTCTCTCCCTCTTCCTTCCTCTCTGAAATCAATAAAACAATATATTTAGCCCTAACCGGTTTGGCTCAGTGGATAGAGCGTCGGCCTGCGGACTGAAGGGTCCCAGGTTCGGTTCTGGTCAGGGGCATGTACCTTGGTTGCGGGCACATTCCCGGTGGGGGGCGTGCAGGAGGCAGCTGATAGATGTTTCTCTCTCATCGATGTTTCTAACTCTCTATCCCTCTCCCTTCCTCTCTGTAAAAAATCAATAAAATATATTTTAAAAATATATATATATTTAAAAGAAAAATATGTAACTTTTTTAAAACCCAAATATATATAAAACAAACTCTTTAATCTGTTAACAAAAAAGAAAAGGCGTAATTCATTGTTTTCATACTTTTTTAGACTTCACAACTTGCTCTCCTGTTACCTAAATATTTATTCCCAAACCGAAATCCCTAAGAGAGGCTTTTAAAAATAGAGATTCCTGCCCCAGGTCTCACAAACCAAAACCTCATGGCTACAGCCTGATCACCTATTGCTTTTCAAATACTTCCCAAGTTTTCACATAGTTTGGCTTCAAAATTCTCAGTTTAAACTAAATCTTAAGAACCATAAGGCTAATATTTATATTTGTTTTTTAAACCCTGCTGAGCAAAAGCTCTGTGTTTACGTCTGTCGTGCTTCGAACAGAGCTCTTAAAAGACAACTGATACCTTTAATCTTTTACCTAAAAAAGAGCGAAGGCAACGCTTATCGCCCTCATTTATCCGCAGGTGCTCCCCAAAGACAAGTAATCACGCATCCTTAGTCCTGTTACAAAGTGGTTTTGGTCGTGGTTGTTTGCTTGCTTAGAAATGACCAATCCCTCTTGGATGAGGATGGTGCAACTATGAGTAATTTTATTTTTCCAAATAACCTCTCTGAGGAAGTTATTTTTATCCTTCAGGTAAAATTGAAAGGGGTTTTTAAAAAAGAAACACACACACACCAAAAAAACAGGTAGCATTCACAATTTATCTACTGAGATAAATTCTTGTCACTGCCTTGCATTATTAGAATCTTATTCTAAGATGTCAATGAGCACAGTGGAAAGTCTATTAACGTATCCAATCATGTCCATACCGACATTATTCTATTACTATGTATTACCTACACGCATTTATACACTCATGCACACAGTAAGTCTTCACTCAACATCGATACGGAATTGGAGCTGAGGTGAAGCAACGTGTAAGGAACTGAACTTTACCAGCGGCTCATTGAGATAAACAAGAGTTACGTTCCATCTCATCGACGTTATAAAGAAACAGCGTTGAACAAAACGATGTTATTCAGGTACCTACTGTATTCCATATGAGTAATAAACATAGTGGGCAGTTTAATAATGTCTCAATAATGTTGATTCCTGCATTATTCTATTAATGTGAGCTATTCCATATATATTCCATATATATATTCCACACACACAATACACACACATACACACATGAAATAAAAATATTAAAAAGAAACTTGGATGAACTGGAAAGCCAGGGGATGTTCATTTATGGAGGCAGAGGCCTCATAAGTCGAGTCTTTACTAACTCTCCGGAGAATTTCCGCGCAGGCACTGAAATCACAGAAAAGCAGTGTGGCAGCGGCCTGACTGGGTGGGGAAAAGGCACTGTGGTCAGAGCTGTACCTTCTCTTTGTCGCCCAGGAAAGGGAACGCACTGGGGGAAAGGGAATGCGCCCCGGAAAGGGAAGGTGCCCCGTGCAAAGCCGCTGCGAGGAGACCGAGCATCGCTGTGCGGTCAACAAGTGGGGTAACTATGCAGAACACTGTGGCCCCCAGAACCGGGTAAATCTCATTCTGGAAACAACATTAATAGCCAGTCCAGGGCTCCTGGGAGGGCTACGTGAATGTTTCTTGGCTGTACTCCACCCCCAGGGGGAGTATTCCACACCCAGCGCTGACACAGGCGGCAAATCTACTGGCCTCAGTAACTTACACCAGCTTCATGGTCAACTTCCACCTCCCGTCTGCAATGGGCCAGACACTCGGTGCTTCTGGAACTCCCCCACCCCCACCCCCACCCCCAGCCGCAGAGGAGCTATTCCACATGCAAAGTTAAACTGATCCATGTCCCGTTGGAGCCCCTACTGGACGGATGCATTTGCTTTCACATCAACATCAACATCAACATTTCTTCTAAAACTACAAGGAAATGGGTACTCCAGGAGGCAGTACCAGGGGGCTCACAGCACTTCCCATACCTAGGGGGGTGCACCAGCAATGCACAGGGCTCCAACAGCTCCATCTCCGGACCAACACTTACTGCTTTCTGTTTCTCAGGGAACAGCCATGCTAACGGGTGTGAAGTGGTATCCACTGTGGTTTTGTCTTGCGTTTTCCTGATGATTAGTGATTGTTCCACTTTCTTTTACATGGTGTTTCAAAATATGTCTTCTTGTTTTGTTTCAGTATCCCTTTCGGTAGGGAAGACATGTCATCACTGCTCTACGGAGACACCCATGAAAGGCCCTGGGAACTGAAGAACTTCCCACACACTAAAACCAAGAAGCCAGCGTTGCCGTGCTCTGGATCGAACCAGGCACCAAAACCGTGGGACCCGGACATAAAAGATATTTCTAAAGATGTCCTCCCGGTTCTTAAAGACTAGGGAAGGCAGCCTTCCACACAGTCCTGCGGAAGAGTCAATACTGTGAGTGTTTACTGCCCAAGGAGTTTCACCAGATTAACAAGGGAGTGAAAAGCAGGATGGCCCCAGGGCTCTGGGAGGTGAGGGTGTCCATTGTCAGGCACCCTTCCTGCCTGAGGCCTTCGGTGATGAGCTCCTGCTCACAAAGACACACAGGTGTGCTCCCATGGGCACACCTGCATTCCCGGCCCCTCCCGGCTGCACAACGAGAACGCACACACAGCAACGGATTCAACCTCCCCACCATAAAAGTAGTTTCATAAACCGAAGAAGCAAGGACAAACAGGCACTTCAGAGACTTGGGAGTTAGAAGTCCAGCTTTGAGCCCTGGCCAGTGTGCTCAGTAGTTAGAGCATCAGCCCGTGCACCAAGGGGTTTTGGGCTCAATTCCCAGTCGAGGGCACATACCCCTGGTCAGGCACATGAGAGAGGCAACTGGTCGATGTGTCTCTCTCACTTCGATGTTTCTCTCGCTCTCCCATCCTCCCTCCCTTCTACTCTCTGAAGAGTAATGGGAGAAGTATTCTCTGGTGAGGATTAACAACAACCAAATCCAGCTTTGAACTAGCCCTGGGTTGCTCTTTTCTAGTCCACCAAGATTTCCCAAACTCCTGCAAATAACCTCTCTTTACCTTCTCCATCTACCCTGATCTAACCCTCCTTAGGCTACTAATACCTGAAAACACTGCTCTTCCAAATCTTTGTTCTTCCTTTTTCACTGTGAACTCTCCTTTAGTTCACAGTCATTAATTCAACAGGGGTAAGCCTATGTCCCGGGGCTGAGCCAGCAGGACGAACTCACCATGGTGGTGTAGTCTGCCTTCTCTAGTCCTTACTTCATCTAAAATCCCCCCAAGTACCTCCTGGGGCTTAGAGCTGCCCTTTGCTCATCTATTAACAGAATCCCTCGCTCTAACTCATTAAAAATAATGTGGCACCAGGAAGAGAGAGGCCGCACTGCCTTATATGACCTTGAACAAAATCACGCGCCTCGGAGGCCTCCCTGAAAAATGGCAATAATACCTTTCCTGGAAGCAGAGCCCTGAACCAAACAATCTTTTAACGGGAAATTCATCACAGGCTTTCTTGCTAACCAAAAAAACGACAACTTTTTCTAAAACGTTTGCCCTAAGTCTTTATGCCAAAGATGACACTTTGATGCCGGTGGGTGGTTGATACCCTGTCTGTTCAGTAGTCAATCATTCCTGACGCGTCTCCTAAGGTCCAGTGACAACGAGGGACCTACAGACTCTGAGACTTGTCACTGCCAAGCAAAAGACCCAAACAATGCTGGAGACACAAGATATACAAGCTCCATATTAAACAAGAGACCGGGCCTGCTAAACTCTTCCCACACGGCCAGAAGACAGAGCCTGGAAGTCTAGCTCACCCTGAGGAGGAAAACAGGATCTGAAAGGTTCAGATGTCAAAATCCCCTTCACTGTGTGCAATGGAACAGGAGAAAAACCAAGGGCAAAACACACACACACACACAAATCTAGAAACCTCAACTAAGAATCTATAAGATCTGGCCTGGCGGGCGTGGCTCAGTGGCTGATCTTCAATCTATGAACCAGGAGGTCAGGGTTCGATTCCCGGACAGGATACATGCCCCAGTTGCAGGCTTGATCCCCAGTAGGTGGCGTGCAGGAGGCAGCCGATCAATGAGTCTCATCATTGATGTTTCTATCTCTCCCTCTCCCTTCCTCTCTGAAATCAATAAAAATATATATTTAAAAAAAAAAAAAAGCCCTGGCTGGTTTGGCTCAGTGGATAGAGTGTCGGCCTGCAGACCAAAGGGTCCCGGGTTCGATTCCAGTCAAGGGCATATGCCCAGGGTTGTGGGCTCAGTCCCCAGTAGGAGGCATGCAAGAGGCAGCCAATCAATGATTCTCTCTCATCATTGATGTTTCTATCTCCCTCTCTCTTCCTCTCTGAAATCAATAAAAATATATTAAAAAAAAAAGAAGAAGAACCTGAGTATCTGTGACAGCTCACTTCCTACCAAGCAGAACAAAACATTCACACACTTTTATACAAACAAACCTTCCTGGCCATACAGTAGTCCCCCTGATGGAGCACTCTGGGCAGAGAACAATAAACAAAATCCAGACGGGAAGTAGCCAGAAAGGAATAAATGGCCGAGCTTTCTGGCACTATCTCTTGGTGGAGAAATAAGAGACTTCACTCTGTTTTAATAAGATTAGTTTAGAACCCAGGCCCTTAAAATTACTTATTAATATGGTTACTCACAGGGGGCGGGGGAAGTTATAAATGAGTTTGTAATGTTTTGGCTCCATTCCTAGAATCAACATCAGAGTCAACCCTAATGGCCGACCACTGACAACTCCAGAATCCAATCCCCACCCAGCACCAAATACGTCCACCTGCTCCCTGGGGCTGGCCCTTTCTGAAGCCCTTTCTCATTCTGATGCATATGGGTTTGCAGGCGTGGGAATTCTATGTGAAAATTCCAATGCGCCAAAACGAGTCCCTTCTTCCCACCAGAAAAGCATGTTTAAAGAAAGTACAATCCCTTCTCACTTAATGACAACACAGTCAAAACCTACCTGCCCAGCCTGGGCATCTGAGCAACACACTCGGCAAGACGTCAACACCGCCTGTGTTCTGGCGCGGAGCCTGAATAATAAGCATCCTCTTCAGAAGGAGCAGTGTCAACTCTGACCCGCCTAGGAGCCACATGGGCTGCTAGTCCTGCGGGGCACAGGCTCCTAGCTGTCTCCCCAATACCCACTATCGAAATGAAGGCTTAATGGGGCACATGGCTGCCAACCTACAACGTATGTTTCCCTTACCCGGCCAGTGTGGCTCTGTGGTTGAGCGTCGACCCATGAACCAGGAGGTCACAGTTTGATTCCCAGTCATACCTGGATTGTGGGCTCGATCCTCAATGGGGGGCGTGCAGGGACAGCCGATCAGTGATGTCTCTCTCTCTCATCACTGATGCTTCTCTCTCTCTCTCCCTCTCCCTTCCTCTCTCTCTAGAAATCAATGAAAGAATCAAACAATAAATAAAAGAGTACATTTCCCAGCTCCCCTGGCGGGGAAGTGGTCACGTGACTGGGTGTGGGCAATGGGATCTGAGCCACATATTTTAAGGAGCTGTCCTCTCCTTTCTTACTCCCTTTGCTCTAGTGATGGAAACTGGGGCAGCCATCTGAGCTGGGAGGCTCAGTAAGAGAGAAAGTGCCTGTATCACCAACAGCAAGACTTGGTCCGCTCTTGCTCAGACCTGTCTAGATGAGAATGAAAACGTTTCTGTGTTATTATTTTGACCAAACCAGTCCCCTTCAGTGGTCAGCAAACTGCGGCTCGCGAGCCACATGCGGCTCTTTGGCCCCTTGAGTGTGGCTCTTCCACAAAATACCGATTTCTGTGCATAGGCCACGAAGTTTCAATCACACTGTATGTGGAAGGCGGGGCACACCTGGGCACTGGAGTCCTTCCCGACATTTATAAAACGGGAACCGATCTTCTCCCGGACCCGGGGGACGAAGAGAAAAATCTCATTTGCATAGTTCAGGAAATCAAACCCACGACTCTAGAGAACAGAACAAAATACTTAGGATAAAATGACCAGATCGGATTTAATAGGTGTGTTTTGTTTTTGTTTTTCATACAAAAAAAAACCAAAAAACCTACATCGCAATTTATCAATATAGATTTCATTATAACAAACATACCACTTGGTGGGAGGAGTTGTTAGTGCGGGAGGCGTGGGGAGGGGGCAGGGGGTATATGGGACATGTCTACACCTTCCTCTCAATTTTGCTGTGAAGCTAAAACTCTGAAAAAATCGAGTTTTTTCAAAAAACAAAAAACAAAAAGAATCTTTTAAAAAGACACTGAACTTTCTCACTTTTGTAACAGTCGTCACCACTATGTTGGCCGGATGACAAGAATGGTGGGAGTCGGCAGCCAAATCCCAGAGCGCCCAGGGAGCCTCCCGCAGAACTGAGTCCTCCGAGGGCCACTCGGTCCAGATCAACCTCATCCCCGCGCAGCCCCGCTCCAGAGCGAACTCACCATCACCCCGTCCCGCAGGCCCGGGGCTGTTTCTTATTTTAGTCACAGAAATGCTTGTGTGCTTCCTGAAGTAAAAGCTTTTTGAAAATGAAAGCTTGGGCTGTGTGTGCGTCGGTTTTTTTACTGCCTCCGCCTTGTCTAATAAAAATGAGCGTTTTGTTTTGTGATTCCTTAGCTCCCGAGTGCAGGATCTCTCAGACGCAGGGAGGACGATCACTGAACGGAGCATACTCAGTGTTGCCGAGAGACAACCGCAAACCTACAGGTACCACTTTCCTCGAACATTTGAAAGAGCACGTCGTTCCACGATATTAAAAAGAAAGACAAAAGACAGATTATTTTGGTCCTATTTTAACCCATTGGCTGTATTAGCAGTACAACCTGCCATCTATATGTTCACAAACTGAACATTAGCAGTGAAAGCATTTTATCACATCCTCCAAGGGCTAAAGCTTAAAGCCTATGTAGTTGGTCTGTGGTCATTAAAACTCAGTCTAGAATGCAAAGCATATGACATATTCCACAAAAATGACCTTCAGTAAAAAATAATAAGTCAGACACTCCCTCTCAGAGCCACCCACTGGGTGCAGGGGTGCAGGCAAAGGGACAGCTGGGTGTGGGGCCTTGTTTTCTTTCTTTTTTTTCATATGTATATATTTCAGAGAGGAAGGGAGAGAGAGAGAAACATCAATGATGAGAGAGAATCATTGATCGGCTGCCTCCTGCACGCCCCACACTGGGGATCAAGCCCGCAACTTGGGCATGTGCCCTGACTGGGAATCGAACTGGGACCTCCCAGTTCATAGGTTGAAGCTCAACCACTGAGCCACGCCAGCCGGGTGTGAGGATTCGTGTTCACAGCAAAGCCACAGCACAGGCAGGCAAGGGGGACCTCTCTGAGGGTGCTCGCAGCCGGCCAGCTGAACCCACAGTCTTCCAGGGACCAATCAGAGGCGGCCGGCTAAAGAATCTTCCCCCAACACCCCCAATTTCACCCTGTCTGATTGAGGGCAGAAATAAAAGCTCCAGTAGCTGCTCATTTTGATCATTTAGAAAGCCTCAAATAACAGCAGAGAGCTTTCTAGAAGCAAGCCAGAGGGAAGGGAGCGGGGAGGGACAACCGCAGGGGAAATTCTATCCTTCAGAGTCAGTTAAGCCACTAACATCCAAGCAGGTCTTGGTCTGACCCAGAAAGCCAGGGGTGAGGGGTTCTTTTTAGAACTGATTACACAAACATGAAGTCACCTGACTTTTTTCACCTTTTATATTGAAAATTCGGACTTTTTCACACACACATACACACAGAAAACTTGGACTTGTTCTTCAAAATGAATGGCAGTACCAGCCCAGGACTTGAACTTGGAAGTGGGAAAGCTCCCGGCGCGGGGATAGAGGAGCGTCACTGACCCCTGTGAACCCTCAGGCACGTGGGCACCTCTCCGTGGTGCCGTTTCCCACCTGCAAGAAGCAAAACACACTTCCCACCTCCCGTTGTGATGGAAAATGAAATGATGGGGTCCGCTGCAGAGACTTTCGGCGTGGCATAGGACATTCATAGGGCCAGCTTTGGAAGCCTTAAAAATACGTTTTCCATTTAATCTCTGTGCCACGTGGAAAAACGTTCTGTATAATCTATTAAAAATAATTTTTTAAAAAACGTTGGAGCCTCTCGGTTGATGGAGTCTCTTGCTCCAGACCCGGCCTTCTAGATTAACGGCCAGGAAGGCAGGGGTTTTGTCTGTTTTGCTTCCTACTGTATCTTCAGCCCCTGGAAAAGCACCTGGCAAGTAACAGATGCCCATTACATAGTAAATAAGTGAAAGAATAAAAGTTTTGCCCTTAGAAATGTGGAAATGACTTCCACATTAGCCATTTCAGGCAACAGTTCCTTACACTGTGCAGTAGCCCCCTCACCTACCTTCCTGAGACGGGTGTAAGGACTGCTCACCACACGCCTGCCCTCTGCACGCACAGTGACGAGTGTGTCGGTGGGATATACACTTACTACACACACTGTCCTCTGCGTGCACAGTGACGGGTGTGTTGGTGGGATATACACTTACTACACACTGTCCTCTGCACGCACAGTGACGGGTGTGTTGGTGGAATGTACACTTACCACACTCGCTGTCCTCTGCACGCACAGTGACGGGTGTGTTGGTGGGATATACACTTACTACACACTGTCCTCTGCACGCACAGTGACGGGTGTGTTGGTGGGATATACACTTACCACACTCGCTGTCCTCTGCACGCACAGTGACGGGTGTGTTGGTGGGATATACACTTACTACACACTGTCCTCTGCACGCACAGTGACGGGTGTGTTGGTGGGATATACACTTACTACACACACTGTCCTCTGCGTGCACAGTGACGAGTGTGATGGTGGGATATACACTTACCACACGCCTGCCCTCTGCGCGCACAGTGACAGGTGTGATGGTGGAATATACGCTTACCACACGCCTGCCCTCTGCACGCACAGTGACGGGTGTGATGGTGGAATATACGCTTACCACACGCCTGCCCTCTGCGCGCACAGTGGTGGGTGTGTTGGTGGAATATACGCTTACTACACGCACTGTCCTCTGCGCGCACAGTGACGGGTGTGTTGGTGGAATATACGCTTACTACACGCACTGTCCTCTGCACGCACAGTGACGGGTGTGTTGGTGGAATATACGCTTACCACACGCCTGCCCTCTGCGCGCACAGTGGTGGGTGTGTTGGTGGAATATACGCTTACTACACGCACTGTCCTCTGCGCGCACAGTGACGGGTGTGTTTGTGGAATGTACACTTACTACACACACTGTCCTCTGCACGCACCGTGTGCTTCAATCAAACATTTTTAAGTTGCGAGAGCAGAGCACTATTCCACCCTGTCCTGTTCTAATGTCTCCTGCCTTTTAGAAGCAATAACGCAGGGGAGTGTGAATATGGAGAGAGGAGACCTACGGCTCCTCTCCTCTAATGGAGGGCACAGAGTCAGAGAGGCACTCAGGCCAGAAGGCTGTTGCCTTGGAAACGGGAGCTGTAACTACTGCCATCACACCTCGGAGCAAAGAGGGCCAAGATCTAAGCTCCTCGAGGAAGTGCAGATGACTGTAGCTATGGAAGGCAGCCAGTCTGCAGGAATGAAGAAGCGCATGCCAGAGAGAGAGAGAGAGAGAGAGAGAGAGAGAGAGAGAGAGAGAGAGAGAGAGAAGATCCAAATCAAGTGCGACAAGCAAAGCCCAATCCCAGAATGCACAGATGAAAGGCCATGGCTTCCCTCCTTGCAGCCACTCCACCCCCTTTACCTTCCTGCACACCCACCAGCTGCCGGCACCAGGCCAGGCGCGAGGAGACCAGCCCTTCTGCAGGGAAAGACACAAGCAAAGGGCGCTCCCCAGGAGGTGCCAGCAGCCTGGGCCCACTCGCTTTGGTGTGAACGGAGCACAGGCTTCAGAGAGAATGTGGCGATTTAACTGGGATCAGACACAGGGAAGGGTCCCAGGCGGAGGCCGAGGAGGGGCATCTCCGCTGGGGAAGGGCTGCCACCAAGGAGGAGGCCTGAAGCAGCACCATTGTGTTTCTCAACAGGGCGGCCACCTGCCATCTGGGCGGGACAATTCCCCTTTGAGAGACAGTCCCACACACTGCGGGGGTATTTACCATCTCAGACCCCACCTAGTGATTGCTGGTGGCAACTCCCCTTCATTATAATAACTAGAGTGATGCCTCCTATTTCCAAATGTCCCCAGTCAGGGGTGGGGGGCAGGAGGAGGTACTATGGCTCACAGGCGAGAAGTCTGAGGACTTAGAGGGACAGATGTGGGGCTGGGGGGCGGGGAGGGGAGCTGGGGGTGAGAGGGCAGGTAGGGACCAGTGCGAAGGCCTTGCACGCCCTGCCAAGGCGTCAGGCTGTCGCTGGACTTGGAGGAAGGAGAGCACACTCCAAGCACTGGCGTGGGAGGCCGCGCCAACAAGCCCTGGCAGCCACGGGCTGTGGGGAGGCGGAGAGGAAAGGATGGAGAGTGAAGAACAACCCCACAGGTTTAAGCCTGGACAACTGAGTACACAGCAGGGGCACTAACCACTGTGATGAATACAGGAGGAGCAGCGGGCTTGGACGGATGGAACCACGAGGAGTAAAGGAGTCTGGAGCACACGTGGGACGCCCAGGTGGAAGTTCTAAGAAGCAATAGACAGACGCGTGCTGAGGAGAGACAGCTGGGTTGGAAATAAGAAAAACTTCAGTGCCCGGCCGGCGTGGCTCCGTGGTTGGGTGTTGACCTATGAACCAAATATTTGTGAACCAAAGGTCACGGTTCGATTCCCGGTCAGGGCCCATGCCGGGGGTTGCTGGCCCAATCCCCAGTAGGGGCAGCAGGAGGCTACCGATCAGTGAGTCTCTGTCATCACTGATGATTCTATCTCTCTCCCCCTTTCCCTTCCTCTCTGAAGTCTATAAAAATTTTTTTAAAAGCTCATGGGCCCAAGGCCCCAGGTCCACAGTCCCTAAGGGCTGCTTCTCTCTGGGGCTGAAGGAACAACGAGGAGAGACAAGAAGGGAAAGTAAGCCAGGACGTCGGAGAGGCCACAGACGCCCACAGACAGCGAGCTCCTCCGAAATGGTCAGAAGAGGCCCGATGACCCAATTTTTTCATGACAAAGTCAATATTCAAGGAAGAGAAATGTGAAAACACCATGAACATACGAAAAGCTCTCTCACCTCATCAGCACCCAGGGAAACATCCTTTCGTCACATAGGAGATGGGCAGTAACACCTACAGCTGAGGGGGGCGGGGGAAGCAGGGCTTCCGAGCAGGGGCAGTGACTCAGGAAAACTTCTGCACACGGGCAGCTGGCAGACCCCACTCACAAATGACCCCCAAGCAAGAGCCTGCCCTGCAGGCTTCATTCCTCTCAGAGCCCTTATCTCGCTGCTACTTCCTACTCTGTGTATGGCGTCCCCGTTCACACAGCTTCCCCTCTGCAATGTGACCTTCTGGAAAGCCGGGCGCGTCCGCGCCTCGCTCACCTCCGGTGCTGCAGCTCACCTCCGGTGTTGGGGCTAAGGGCGTCCCGTGCGGCGATGTTTTAATAACGAAAACCAGAAACGAGCTGAATGTCTACCAACAGGAAAAATGGTTGAATAAATCATGAGACAACCGCACCATGGAATATTATAAAGATCTATATTGACCTGGGGGTCAAATGTCCATAACACATTGTTTTGTGGATAAAGCACTTTGTAAAATATTTACAATCAACCTGGCCGGAGTGGCTTAGTTGGTTGAGCATCATCCTTCGCACCGAAGGGTTACTGGTTCCATTCCCAGTCAGGGCACATGCCCTGGTTGGGGGGGGTGATGTTTCTCTAGCATCTCTCTCTTTCTCTCTCCCTCTCTCTCTCTCTCTCTCTCGCTCGTTCTTTCTCCCTTCCTCTCTCTAAGCATGTCTTCTGGTGAGGATTAAAATATAGATACATTTAGAATCATATTTTTATGAAAAAACAAAGGAAAAAAGTGGGTGAATATATGTGTACATGTTCAAATAAACACACAACTATTCATATTAATGACCTGAAGGGAGAGGAGATTTCATTGCAACAGTGAACACATATTTTGTAACTTTTAAAAATTAAACTATTTAAAAAGAATTCTGGCCTCAAAAACATTCAACTATCATCCTAAGCATGTGCTCCTGTTGCGCTGACTTCATCTGACGGAGTGAACAGGCTCGCGATTCTAAGAGTTCACTGAACTTGCCTGTGGCCAACCTTGTAGCCTAGCGGTCATTTCTCATCTGATTTGTTCAAAAGGCAAAATTAGCCAACACACAGCAGCGAAAACACCTCATCTCTGATTCAAGGCGGCCTTTCCCCGGGGCCTGGAGAGGACTCAGAGCCTTTTCAATGGGCCACTGAGACCTGGGGGAGAGGGCCCGGGGCCCCAGAGCCAGGCCAGCTCCTGGCAGTACGTGCCTCCCGTGGGCATGTGGGACTCCTGAGGCCGCTGCCAGCGCCACAAACCCCAGTGGGCCGAGCCTGGGGAGTGACATCTCGGAGGCCCACGGTGCTCTTTAAGAGGCCCTCCATCAGATGCCCTCGTGCATGCCAGAAACAACCCACGAGGAAAATCTTATCTCAAGACAAGCAGCAAGCAGGCATGTCAAGGATTTGAAAAATTAATTCCTTAAGCTGATCAAGTGATAAATGCTGGGAATTTAAAAGGACTCAGGTGTCTCCACCTCCCTGCTAATCTACCTGTGAGCTACTCCACCAACCACAAAAGAAACAGCATGAACGAGACAGATGTTAGCAGCTCGGCTGTCCCCTTACAGCACGGGGCACAGCACTTCACACGGCCCCAGTGAGTGGGGATGAATGAATGATGAGCGAGAATCGTCAAGACCACGTGGACAGCACGGAGGGGACGTGACATGTGGAAGGCCTGGGACCCAGTCCGCACTGAGATAGTCGTGAGGTGCTTAAACCCGGGAAGTTAGTGAAAATGCTCTAAGCCTCAGTGTCGTCTATACAATGGGAATGACAGCAGTGCCCGGGTTACTGTGACGTGCAGGTGGGGATGTACACAGAGGCTGTGGTAGAGCCTGGAGAGCTGGCCAGAGCTCCGTTGGGTTGAGCAGGGTTGGCTCTGCCTCAGCTGCAGAGAGCAGCCTCCTGAGCTCACCCCCTTCCTGCAGGTCCCACTGCAGCGAGCACCTGCTGGCTGAGCCCAGCAATCTCAGTGCAAAGCAAGACACCTGGCCTGTGAGTTCTCCTCCCAGGGCTCCCCCAGGTCGGCGGAGGCCCCTGCCTCTTCCTCTGCCCAATCCTGCTTCCTCCCCTTCCCAGATGTTGGCCCTGAATGAGCACCTTGGCACCTGCCTCCAGGGAGCCCCACGTGCAACAAAGCCCTTGGTCGTTTAAGTACCCCAGGGCTTTCGCAATGCGACTAAGGCAGAGGCCAAGTCCAGTTTAGAAAATAAAAATCACACTCGTAAACTTGGTCTGCCTCCGTGCCATTCACTTCCAGTATTCAACGTCTGACCGTTCATATTCACCAGGAGTGTGTACGGAACACCACGTCCCGGGGGCGGAGGGTGGGGCCACAGGGCTGTGCGCTGTTTAGGGCTGATGTCTTTCTTTCTTTTTTAAAATATTTTTATTGATTTCAAAGAGGAAGGGAAGGAGAGCTAGAAACGTCAATAAGGAGAGAGAATCACTGATTGGCTGCCTCCTGTATGCCCCCTCCCCCCCCCACCCCCCCACCCCCGCACTGGGGATCAAGCCCACAGCCCCGGCATGTGCCCTGACCAGGAATTAAACCGTGACCTCCTGGTTCATAGGTCAATGCTCCACCACTGAGCCACTTGGGCCAGGCAGGCTGATGTCCTGCTACCTCCGGTTCTCAGGGAGTGGCACTGCCCCCAGGGGTTGCTAACAATGGCTGTTAAGGGTGGTCGTTAACAATGGCTGCCAACAGCGTTTGGGGAGTGGGATCGGGATGCTAGCGCCCTGGAATACCCCAGAAAGCCCCTCTTGATGACGGACTGTCCCATGTCCCACACAACTTTCATAGAAGAGAAAAAACAGGCAGTGCCCTCTGCTCGGATCTGATTCCTGCTTCCGGTGTTTGGAGGGAACAGCCCCAGGGACGCCCCTTCTTCCAGCCTCGGCCAGGCTCCGGGTCTTATCCACGCTTCCTGCCTTCACTCCTCCTGGCCCAACAACCACGGGCTCCAGATTCCTCAGCATTACCCACCCCCCCACCCCCCCACACACACAGGAGGAGGCTGCGGTCACTGCCTGCCACCTGCCCCGCGGGCCGCCCCGCCTACCTGTCTCTGGGCGTCTCTTTCCACCTGACAGTGAGGCCCTGGAGGGCGGGGAGGGAGGGGGCCTTCTTCCTGAGTTGGAGAAGCCGAGGGCGCTGAGCCTCTTAAGACGCAAACCCAGCGCGGGGCGCTTCTCTCCAGGACGAGCTGGAGCCTCCCCAGGGGAGGGGGTGACGTTGGACCCCGAGGAGGCCTGGCCTGGGGAGGAGGTGGCCCAGGCCCTTTCGGAGCCGCAGGCCCTGGTGCTGCCCGCAGACCCTCTGCAGAACCACCTCCGGGTGAGGAGGGCTGCTCCTGGGAAGATGGGCCACACCTGCCCCTCCGCAGGTGGCTGCCTCCCGGGGGGGGGGGGGGGGGGGGCGCTGGCGAGTGTCTCTCCCAAAGGCTCCCCCTCCAGCACCGCCAGGAGCCTGGGGGCCTGGAGGCCTTTGGGGGCCCCTCTGCGTCCCCCTGGGGTCCAGCTTCTGTCTGAGCCTCTGCCCCAAACCACTGGGCGTCCTTTTACCACCTGGAGCCTCTCCCAGGCGCTGGGCCACATGCAACAATAAAGCTTTTGGAAGGAAGAGAAAGAGAGAGAGAGAGGACACAAAGGTTATAAATTACCTCAGTCTAGAGCTTAACTCTGCATTTTATGGGAACATTTTGCTCAGTTTTAAATTTACCTATAAATTGAAGGGAAAGTGTTCTGTTTTCTATTCGGAGTTTCTCACCATCTCTAAAACATGCCAATGTCGGGAATGTCACTCGATTAACGAGCCCTCTCTACAGCACACCTGACCTACAATCACAGCTGTCTTCTTCTTAGTAATATACAGGAAAAGACTGAGCCCTTAGTTATAAGGTTTTCTATACAATGAGTGATCACAGTCTGCTGAATGCTGCTTAAATCCAACCTGACCTATTACAAGAGCAAAAGCCTGTTTCCTTATACCTTCTAATGCAGCTGAGCACACACTGAAATACAAGCTATTTTATTATAAACCATCTACTGTTGCTTCTCCTTTATGTGGCAGAGTTGCGTGTCTGTTGTTTAAAATACTGTGTGTGAGGTCTCTTACCCAGGCGTTTCATCTCGGGAAGTAAAGAGGATGCGACAACACATATAGAAGGGATGTGGGGTTTGACAGAATTGATCCTAAAACTGGGGTCTGAGGCCCACCAGCCGCAGAGACACCTGTGACGTTCAGGAAACATCGAGGCTCCTGGGTGCCGGACTCCCCACAGGCTCTCTCCCCAAGCCCCCGGTGAGTCGGGGTGCAGCGATGGGGGAGAGAGGCCGCCCAGCCACACCCCAGCCTGCAGGGGCTCCCGGCCTAAAGGGGAGGGGGAAAGTGCAACTATCCGGTTAGAGCCAGCCATGGGCAAACTACGGCCCGCGGGCCAGATCCTGCCCGTTTGAAATGAATAAAACTATTGAAAAAAAAGACCGTATCCTTTAATGTAATGATGTTTACTTTGAATTTATATTAGTTCACACAAACACTCCATCCATGCTTTTGTTCCGGCCTCCGGTCCAGTTTTAGAACCCATTGTGGCCCTCGAGTCAAAAAGTTTGCCCACCCCTGGTGAGACACATGGCTGTCACTGCCCAAAAGCCAGACCACAAATGGCTCTGGGAGGGGGGTGCCCTGGAGCAGGGACCTAAGGCCGTGAGTGCAGAGCCTCACCCGGGAGCGTTCCTGCAGAAGCATCACTACCTCAGAGCTAGCGCCCCACGGAGGTGACCCCCATTCCTGCTGAGGCCTAGAGATGTTGTGGCCCTAGAACATGGCTGGGCAAACTTTTTGACTCGAGGGCCACAATGGGTTCTTAAACTGGACCGGAGGGCCGAACAAAAGCATGGATGGAGTGTTTGTGTGAACTAATATAAATTCAAAGTAAACATCATTACATAAAAGGGTACAGTCTTTTTTTTCAATAGTTTTATTCATTTCAAACAGGTGGGATCCGGCCCGCGGGCCGTAGTTTGCCCACGGCTGCCCTAGAGTCAGGGCTTACCCACCAGCTAACACCCAGGACCTGGCCTTGGGGGGGCGGGCAGGAGGAAAGAGCGCCATCCCTCATACATAAGAGGTGTGGTTCCTCTCCCAAAGCTGCATTTCGCTCACGCTATTCGGCTGGTCGCTGGGCCGGCGTTCAGGACAACGGGAGCCATCTTTGTGAGGGAGGGATCCTGGGCACATACCCCTCAATGGGCTGGAAGGCTGTAGGCCGGACCGGCACTCAGGAGTCACCAATGCTAACCGCCAGAATCCCGGGGAAGTGACTAAACGGAGCCACAGCACCACGGAAGGGGCCTGGAGTGAGGGCTCTCTCGCTGCCTCCACGGACCCGGCAATAGCATAACCAGCTTCTGCTTAATCAGTTCCCACGCAACCCGGAGGCACCCGCACGCTCCCAGAGCAGCAGATTAGCCTAATGGTGAGTGACGCAGCCATCCGGAGGGACTGGCGGGAAGGTGGGGGTGGGAGCAGCCGTGCACGGAGGAAAGGCAATTGGCTAGAGCGAAGGGGTTAAGTGGTGTTTAACTAGTTGTTAAATTGCAAAGTGCGAGGCTGCCCCATTCTGTCACAGAAAGTGTCAACAATGAATGGAGAGGCAGATGAAATGTGTCAGATTCTGTTTTTATTCTGCATCCAGGTAGATAACAAGATGTATATTCATCACTATAAAGGGAAAGATCAAGACGCTTCACACCCCATCTGTTGTGCGACAAATGTCTGTCAGACACCCAGAAGTTAGCACACAGCAGAATCATCTGGGGGCGGGGTGGGGGCTTGTTAAAGCAGAAGGCTGCGCCCACCCTCAGAATCTCCAACTTGGGAGATCCAGGGCGGGGCCCTCAAATTCACACGTCTAGCAGTTCTCAGGGGTGCGAATTCTCCTGGCCTGGGAACCCCACTCTGAGAACAGCTGCTCAGAATGTCTGCAGAGCCATTGGAAGGGGGAGGGGGGGGAGAGAGGAGAAGGAGCCGCTGAGGGTGGGGAGGGAGGGAGGCAACCTCAGCAGGCCCCGTGATGACACAGGGACGTCCCGTGCCTCTGTAAGCCAGCGGATGGTCCAGCTCATCTAAGAATAAAGGGTGTGTAACCATCAGCAGTCATGTGTTGGCTGCCACACGCAGGTGGACGATGGGGACCAAAGGCCAAGGCAAAGCGGGGTCTGCACTTCTCAGGGATGTGCCCCGAGCTGCTGATCCCAGGGGAAGCGGGAATACCGCGTGGCCTCGAAGGTGCAGAGCCCTAAGGAAGGCGCCTGGTTCCGTGGGGCTCCTTCCTGCCCTCTGCCGACCCGACCCCGGGGCCACAGGGAAGAGGAACGGGCTCCTGCAGTGAATGAACCCTGCTGTGCCCACTCCGCTGCGGTGCCGGTGCCGCCGTAACCAGGCAGAATCAGCCGCGGTTCCCTGAGCCAGCCTCACGCGGACCGGGCCGAGGACACGCAGCACCAGCCCTTTCGTCGCCAAGATTTCCAGGGACGGCACTGCTCTCTGGCCCAGCTTCTCTTTTACGTATTCATGTTTTAATTCTCTCCCGGGGATATTTTTGCCATTGATTTTTAGAGAGTGGAAGGGAGAGGAGGAGACAGGAACACCACGGGGAGAGAGACACACCGGTTGGCTGCCTCCTGCACCCCCGTGACCAGGGCCAGAAGCCTGCAATCAAGCCAGAAGCCTTGACTGGAATGGAACCGGGGCCCTTCAGGTCACAGGCCGACGCTCGATCCACTCAGCCAAACTGGCTAGGGCTACTGATTGATTTTCATTCTTTATTGTTGCAAGTATCACAGATGTCCCTCTTTTTTCCCTCCATTGCCCCCCTCCACCTGGTTCCCACCCCACCCCAGACCTTCACCACCTACTGACTGTGTCCACAGGTAAGATCTGTGGTTAATCTCGTCCCACATCCGTCTGAGATTCGTCAGTCTGTTCCATAGTCCCATGCCTCTGATTCTGTTTTATTCACCAGTTTATTTTGTTCCTTGGATGTCTTGTTCGTTTATTTTGATTTTTAGATTCGATTGTTGTTAGATATGCATCTGTTGCCATTTTATTGCTCATATGTTTTTATCACTTCTTCTTCCTCTTAAAGAATACCCTTCCGCATTCCATGTAACCCTGGTTTGGTGGTGAACTCCTCGAGCTTCTCCTTGTCTGTGAAGCTCTTTATCTGACCCTCGATTCCACCTGAGAGCTTCGCGGGGCAAGCCCCGCTGTTGTTAACCAAAAGCCCAGACGCTCCCTCTGTCCATCCCGCTCCCTCCATCCTTTCCCCTTCCCTGCGGGACCACAAGTGGGTCAACAGCAAGCAAGTGCCTCAAATCTCCGAGGCAGAGACCTTCGGCCTTGGAAACATTTCAGGGAAAAAAAAAAAAAAGGTGGTGTGGTCTGGAGCAAGCATTCAAGAGGAAAAAGAAGAAAAAGAAAAATTAAAAAGACACCAAAAACTCTTAGAGGAGAACGCACCACATGGAATTCTCATTTGCATTCGGCCCTCAGGTCTTTCCACGCCCCCTCGAAGGGTCGGCTCTCTGACCGAGTGCTGTGAGTAGGTGAGACGCAAAGGCTGCGTTTTCCCTTCTGGCTTCAGGCTGGGTAATATTTCATAACCACATGATTGCAGGGCTGAGCTTGCAGGGCTGCAGTTAGGAGTCGCTCGCATATCCATCACGCGGCCCACATTTCAAAGGCTGATAAAATACCGCCGCGGCGACGGAAGAGGAGCTGGTGGTAAAACACGGCCCTCTCCTGAGCAACGAGACGGTGAGGGTGGGTGCCTAAGACGGTGCGGGGGGCAGGGGGGCCGCCTGTGCCCGTGCACCCGGCACTGCACCCCTCAGGGGAGAGCGGCTGCCACACAGCGCCATCCAGACCAGGCGGTGAATGAGACATGGTTCCCCGCATCACCCTTAGCTTCCTGGGCCTGAAACTTTCCTTCGCGCACATCACAAGCCCTGATCGAAAGTCCCCCGTGGCTCCCACGGACCCCAACTCCTCAGGGGACCTGCAAGGGCCCCCACAAACCTGTGCTGCCTTCTCCGCAGGCGTCTCCCAGAGGCCTGGGCCTGCACAGAGCTTCCTTCCTCCTGCTCCGCTGACCCAGGGGCCCCCTCCTCCGCCTTCCCAGCTTGTGGAACTCCTGCCACGAGGCATTTCAAACCCAGCTCGCAGGGCATGGCCTGGACAAAGCCGCTTTTCAGGAAACTTCCTGCTGGACGCCTCTCCCCGGGGCTGCCACGATAGAGATCGCTGGCAGCTGGCAGCCCCGGGCACTGCCCAGCACTGGCGCTCATCCCCGCCCCTCCCCCACCCGCCAGCTGGCCGGGGAGCTCCTGGGGGGGACCTCGCACTGGCTTCTCCCTATCTCACCTGCCCCCACATCTCACCTGCTCCCCATCTCACCTGTCCCCCACCCCCCGCCCCCGCCCCCGGCACAGAGGACGCTCTGAAAGGTGTGCGGACATCACCCTGCAGCAATCGCCCCTGTGAGCAGGGCTGCCAGGTGCCGAATGCCTGTTTAACAGGAGACTCAGAGAGGCGAGTGCGAGGTCGGAAAATCAGCCTGGGTCCCCCAGGGCCCTGCCGGCTACAGACAGGAAACAGGCCCCGGGAGAAAGAGATCAGCGTCAAGAAAAGGGGCCGGCTCCTCTCCACTAGGTCAGCATCCCCCTGAGGAGCAGAGGAGCCAGCATCTGGACAGAGTGCGGGCAAATATTGCTGAGGTCGGGAAACTGCCTGTAACCAAAGCACAAAGGGCTTGTCAAGGCAGCGCTCGCTCCCCGCCCCCAAATCGCCGACCGCTCAGCGAGAAAACCAGCAGCTTCCACTCGGCACATCTGTTTTCAGTTACCTGCGCCCCAACCACAAGCTCCGGGAAGCGGGAGGCTGGGAGCTGGCTCCACGGTGTCAGAGCCTTGAGCCAGGCTGCAGACTGTGCGCCCCGGGCCTCGCTGGGGGGAGTGGGGTGGGCTAGGAGCTGTGCTGTTAACTTGATCCCCAAAACGTAAAAGCTGCCAAGGGATCCTCACCCGGCCAACACAGCTACCCGGGTTCCTCAGTCACTAACTAACAGATTAATTTACCAACTAACAGCCACACGTCACCAATCAGCCCCCAAGGTACGTTGTCCTTCCTTGCCATTTCTCTATTTGCTACTATGTCCCTAAGTCTCTCCCGCTAAGATTTTGGTTTTCTTCATTGATTAAAAAGTCTTTGACGCCCTAGCTGGTTTGGCTCAGTAGATAGAGCATTGGCCTGCGGACCGAGGGGTCCCAGGTTCGATTCCAGTCAAGGACACATGCCCAGGGCTGTGGGCTCGATCCCCAATAGGGGGTGTGCAGGAGACAGTCAATCAATGATTCTCTCTCATCATTGATGTTTCTATCTCTCTCTCTCCCTCTCTCTTCCTCTCTGAAATCAATAAAAAATATATTTTAAAAAAAAGTCGTTGACTACTAGCATGTTCTTTACATTAAATTCTTTGTTTATATGCATATATTTTTATTGATTTCAGAGAGGAAGGGAGAGAGAGAAAGAGACAGAAGCATCAATGATGAGAGAGAATCATGGACCGGCTGCCTCCTGCACACCCCACACTGGGGATCAAGCCTGCAACCTGGGCATGTGCCCTGACTGGGAATCGAACCCATGGCCTCCTGGTTCATAGGTCTATGCTCAACCACTGAGCCACGCTGGCCGGGCTGCATTAAATCCTTAAGCCCTGTTTCTGTTTACAACATGGCCTCGCTAGGCCCACAAAAATATTTCCAAGCATAACATTCCCTTCCTTTCAGCGAACTGGGGATACAGTGCACTGTCCATAAGTCGGTCCTGCAAAAGGGGGAGCGAGGGCAATTGACGGGGTTTTTCCTTCTCTTCTACCCCCCTATCTGGAGCTGAGCTGAGTATAGAGAATGCACCGATACCCCGAGCCACTCTTGGAAGCAGTGCAATATTGCAAATCCCTCCACTCCAAAATCCAACAGCATCAGACAGGACTCTGACCTGCAGAAGCCAGGCACGGTGCCCGAGCTGACCTCCCGCCTCACTGCTCCGTTACTGCTATAGAAATGGCTGCAAGAGGGAAACGTCATTTCACACACCCACTGTGGTAACAACGGAGATCCCCATGACTTCACCGCCACATTCATCTTTTTACAGAAACCATCCCCATGAATTATTAAGTTATATATTTACTGGATCATAATTGTCATCCGAGTGCTTAATTTGTTGCACTTTCAACAGCTGGGTTTCTAATTAAGAATACAATTATTTTGCAGGGAGACATTAAATATTTACTATTGTTATGAAGGCCCCTCATGCTTGCAATGGCTTCACTATTAATTTTTCTACTGGAATGGCTTTATATGGAAACATGGAGATTACTCTGAAATGTCAGTAGGACAGGCATGGAGAGATGTATCCGAGGGCCCGGCACAAAGACTGGCAGGACACTTTTCAGGACTCAATAAATATCTACTGGTAGAAAAAGGAGTTGTTTTCCACTGTGCTTGTTCCTAGGGGATGCATCGTAATGGGCTTTTTTTAATGTAATAGGCCTCACTGTAAGAAAATTTACCTAGTACAGCCCTGACCGGGTTGGCTCAGTGGATAGAGCGTCTTCCTGCAGACTGAAGAGTCCGGGTTTGATTCCGGTCAAGGGCCCATACCTCAGTTTGCAGGCCCTTGTCAGGGACATGAGGGAAGCAACCAATCAATGTGTCTCTCTCACATTAATGCGTCTCTCTCTCTGTGTCTCTCCCCCTCCCTTCCACTCTCTCTAAAAATCAATGGAAAAATATCTTCGGGAGGGGAGAGGAGGTGGGAGGGGCAATGGGGAAAAAGGGGAACATATGTAATACTTTCAACAATAAAGATTTATTTAAAAAGAAAAAGAAAAACATCCTCGAGAGAGGATTTTAAAAAATACCATTATTTAGAAAATTTAACTAGTACAGCTGATCTCACTAGAGCTTATGGGAGAAGGGCCATAGCGTCTCTCACCAGTCCCTGTGTGCTTTTGCAAGAGACATCAATCTCTCCTGTAGGCAGAGGATGATTTAAGTGAAGCTTAGAAACATACACAAAAATACATCTCTACCAACATATTCCTATGACATGTCCTCCTCTAAAAAAGTCTACGCGGGAATTATCTGAAAGGATTATAACATAAAAGTTCCCAAACAAATATAGAATGCCACCAGCTAACTTGCAAAGTAATTTGGAAGCGGCTATATGTTTAATTCCTAAACTCAGAGTTCTATAGCATATCCTCTGTCTACAAAAGTAGGAGATCTTTTCACGAATCGCCCATGTGGCTTCTCCTCTCACCCGAAGAACCGTTTTCTGTGGTTTTAACCCCCCCCCCCTAGATCAATTACTGCTCATTCCCTTTCACATACTTCATTTTCTCCCTCCCTACATGTCAAAGAGGTGAAAAGCTGGGCCTAATCCCTTTCCTCCCAACCTTTGAAAAATCCAGAAATCACACCTCCTCTCTGTTTTACCTCTCAGCATCCCAGGGTGGCAAGGTCTGCCATGCGCCCCCAGGGCCTCACAGGCCAACAAACCACGCCAACAACTCCAGCTGTGACTGAACTACCTCCATCCAAATGCAGACTCTGCCTCAAACCCTTATCCGCTGCCCTCGCCACACCAGCCTATCACTACAAACCAAGTTTAGCATTTAAGACACACAGCATCAGCAACTGCCCTGCCTTCTTTCTCTAATCCCTCCGAATAACAAATTTCCTTTGAAAACACGGTCGATATTGTACTTCCCATGTTTGCATCAGAATCATTTTACATGGTCTTAGAACACTGGTTTAGGATACCAACAAGGGTCACGTCGCATAAAGTTTACTGTGGACTGAAGCAAGATTTAAACTTCCCTTCCATGGCTGGCAAGAAAACCAGGAACAGTTATAAGCAAGCAAGGAGCAGTTTCAAAGTCCCAGGAGGCTTTTAGAGAAATACATACATCTTCATTTCCAAGGAAAGAAAATTGCCTGCACCCCTTTAATAGAGGAAATACCAGCCAACTACACCCCGTTACACCATCCTTCACAACACCGTGAGCAACATCATTTCCTCATTTTCCAAACCCACCTGCTACTAGATGCATCGGCGTTGGTACTCTGCATCCTAGTGCTGGCTTTGGAAATTACCAGCCTCAGAAGAAATTTGCTGTGACTTACCTGGGCGTCGGTGCCTTCTACAAGGGCTGACAGTGGTTCTCCGGTATTAATTAAGCAAAGTCACTCCCATTTCACCAAGAGGAAGAAATAAGTAGGAACTTGGCCCTAGCTGGTTTAGCTCAGTGGATAGAGCGTCGGCCTGCGGACTGAAGGGTCCTGCGTTTGCTTCGGGTCAAGGGTACGTACCTGGATTGCAGGCTCCTCCCCCACCTGGGCCCTGGTTGGGGCTTGTGCAGGAGGCAACCAATCAACATGTTTCCCTCACATCGATATTTCTCTCTGTCTTTCCCTCTCTCTCTTTCACTCTCTCTAAAAATCAATGAAAAAATATCCTTGGGTGAGGATTTTTTTAAAAAGTAAAATAATAAAATAAAATAAAAATAGGAACTTGGACAACTATCCCCCCAAAAGGTCCAGGATGTTGTCTCTTTGCTGGATTGAGGGGTACAGGGAACTAAAACTAAAACGCTTTAACAGAATTCACAATGTTGAAAAGCTACATTTTTTCCTGGGGGGAAAATAAACCATCGGGCTTCATCCGAACAAGAATACAACATGTTCATTCGGTACAAGATCACCTTCCAAAGTCCCTCCGAAGGTGGCAGACATCTGTATCTAGTGACGCTGAGCTGGACTCAGTGAAACTCATTACCGACGTCACCAACCCGTTGCGCCAGGGGGATGCTGAGGTCCTCAGGCCTGTGGCGGGCCCCTGGGGCTCCCTGCGTCTCCCCTGCATTCGGTGCTGAGGTTTCCAACTACCATCCCTCAGGACAGCCACAGTCTACGACCAGGTCCAAGCTGCCCCCTCATGAAATCCAAACAATGGGGAGTCCTTTCCCCAATTCTCAGGAGGAAAAGTATAATAAACACACATATACAGGGTGTCCCCAAAACCATGTGTACACACACTTTGCATGATTCTAAAGGCAGAGCTTATTAAAGTACAGTTCACTTTCAAAATGGAGCGGTCAGATGTTAACGGGTGTCTGCATTGGTGGGGAACACCCTGTATATATATATACTCTTCTGCAAACTTCCTATTCATTTCTCTAAAACCTTAGCACCTGCTACCACAGGATCTAACAAGACATGAAGGCCACATGTGGCCAAAAACTACATGCGTGTGTTTAAATACAGTTCTAGAAAGAGGATTCCTTGAGACAATGTTAGATTAAGTTGTAAGATACGAAGATGTGCATGACAGACAACAGGACTGTTTTCTGCTCGCTAAGCAGGGCCTTTTTCAGATGACAGGAGGGAGACTCCAGGCTTGTGGCACGCGAGGTCACGCGCACCTCCACGCTTTCCCCTGAGCAAGCTGAGTGTCACCCACTATCTCTAGTTGGATCCCTCAGCCCCAGTGCTGCAGGAAGTGGTGGAAGCTAAGGAGTCTGAGTTACACAAGGCCTGTGGCCCCTGGCGAGTCACACTGCAAAATGTCCATCAGCGAGTTCCACAGGGCCTCCCGCTGCAGGAACGTGGCGGGGACGTGGGGCCAGGAGACAGTCAGGGGGCGTGTAGGAAGCCACAACACGCTCCCTGGGCACTGAGCTCCCACCTGCTCCTCTTCTAGGTGGCGACCCACACACAGCAGCCTGTGATGGAGCAGCGGGAAGCCACGGGCTAAAGCCACTGGCCACGCCGTAGGGAATGTTCTAGGCCCGTGGTCGGCAAACTGCGGCTCGCGAGCCACATGCGGCTCTTTGGCCCCTTTAAGTGTGGCTCTTCCTAAGCCTTAGGAGTACCCTAATAAAGTTAATAACAATGTACCTACCTATATAGTTTTAAGTTTAAAAAATTTGGCTCTCAAAAGAAATTTCAATCGTCGTTCTATTGATATTTGGCTCTGTTGACTAATGAGTTTGCTGACCACTGTTTAGGCCAGGGATGGCGAACCTATGACACGCGTGTCAGAGGTGACACGCAAACTCATTTTTTTTGGTTGATTTTTCTTTGTTAAATGGCATTTAAATATATAAAATAAATATCAAAAATATAAGTCTTTGTTTTACTATGATTGCAAATATCAAAAAATTTCTATATGTGACACGGCACCAGAGTTAAGTTAGGGTTTTTCAAAATGCTGACACGCCGAGCTCAAAAGGTTTGCCATCACTGGTCTAGGCGAATGTGAGTTTTACTGCTGGGCTCTAACGGGGTAATGACTCTCCTTTCTCATAAACATGCTAAGTACATTTTTACTTTCTTAAGAAGCTACATCCTTCTGTGGCTTTAGGACTTATTTCCATAACCAAGAGCTTCTTAAGCTGTTCACAGCTGAGCAGCACAGCCCTAAAGATTTGGCCTGCCCCAGCCAATATGGCTCAGTGGTTGAGTGTCAGCCCATGAACCAGAAGGTCAAGGTTCGATTTCTAGTCAAGGCAAATGCCCGGTTGTGGGCTCAATATCCAGCAGGGGGCGTGCAGGAGGCAGCCAGTCAATGATTCCCTCTCATCATTGATGTTTCTCTCTCTCTTCCTCTCCCTTCCTCTCTGAAATCAGTAAAAATATATATATTTTAAAAATAAATAAATAGATAAATAAAATAATAATTAAGAGACTTGGCCTGTCTGTCCATCTCAGGCATGCCCCCATCACACGTTCCTGCAAAATAAACCCTGGTGGAACAGATTACAGAAAAGGGAAACAGACCCCCACGTGTGACTGAGAGAGAACCCATACATTAGAGAAATCAATAAAATTATAATAGTATCAGATTCTGCAAGAGTGGAGATTTCGGTGTGGTCACCGCTGACAAAATCAAGGCCTCCGGTTTTATCACTGAGCGCTGGCGGAAGGAATTCAGCCCTTTCATCTCCCACACCAGTGCCTGGGTCTCGGTTCTGACCCTGGGCGAGTCTGACAGCGCTGCACCCCAACGTTACAGCAAAGGAGCAGGCTGGCCAGCTGGGCACAAGGAGGAGAGCACTGCCACTGGCCACTGGAGCTGGTCCGCGGCCAGTCACTGGCTGCTCCACAGGAGTCTCCATGATACTAACAGCCCTACCCGGTTTGGCTCAGTGGATAGAGCATCGGCCTGTGGACTGAAGGGCCCCAGGTTCGAGTCCGGTCAACCAATGTACCTTGGTTGCGGGCACATCCTTAGTAGGAGGTGTGCAGGAGGCAGCTGATGGATGTTTCTCTCTCATTGATGTTTCTAACTCTCTATCTCTCTCCCTTCCTCTCCGTAAAAAAATCAATAAAATATATTTTTAAAAAATAAATAAAGTCAGTATCCTTTCCAAACCACTTTTCCTCAACGGAGTCCGGTTCCACCTTGCCATGCAATTAAGCATATTTCTGTTTAATACAATTTCTCTCCATCTGAGAGCAATCCCTTTGTATGCAATCCAAAGATCTCCCTAAATGCCATCAAAATGGCAACCAAAGTTGGCTTCAGAATCCTTCAAGCGGTTCCTAAGGATGAAAAGAATTTCTTTCTACTTCCTCCAACTTAACCTTTTTCATACTACTCTGTATTTCTCCCAGAAATATTTAACTTGATTTTAAACACTGCAAAGCTCTCTGTTCCTATGAAGCTGAACACGTGTGAGAAGCATGAAAAGGCCACAGACTGGGAAATCGCTAAGATCCCCTAAAATTCCAAATGCCCTTCATCCTATTACATCCTTTTTCAGAAGAACCTATCCAACCGTATGACATGCGGGCAAAGGCAAAGCTGTGGAGACAATAATGAGGTCAGGGGCCCGGCTAGCGTGGCTCAGTGGTTGAGCCTCGACCTATGAACCAGGAGGCCACGGTTCCATTCCAGGTCAGGGCACATGCCTGTGTTGCAGGCTCCATCCCCAGCAGGGGGCATGCAGGACACAGCTGATCAATGATTCTCTCTCATCACTGATGTTTGTCTCTCTCCCTCTCCTTCTTCTTTGAAATCAATAAAAATATATTAAATGATAATTTTTAAAAGATCAGAGGTTGGGGGAGGGAGGAGTGAATAGGCAGAGCTCAGAGGGTTTTCCGGGCAGTGAAACTACTCTGTATGATGGTATCATGGTGGATACATGCCATTAACTATTTGTCAAGCCCCAGAGAAGGTACAACATCAAGAATGAACGCTATTGTGAATTATGGACTCTGAAGGACAATGATGAGTCGATGGAGGTTCATGGATTCTGACACACATGCTGCTCAGGTTCCAGGTGAAGGCAGTGGGGAGGGTGGAGAGGGGCGGGCAGTGTAAGGAAACTCCATACTGTCTGCTCAGCTTTGCTGTGAACCTAAAACTTCTCTACACAATAAGATCTATTTTTTAAAATAATTATAGCACTAGATGTCCTAAATAACGTAGAAGTATATATCCTCCAACAGAAAAAAAATGGATACAGCAGTTGAGGAAGAGGTTAAATCTCCCGCAGCCAGAAAAGGAAAAGTGCAAGAAGCAGCCGCTATCTGTGGGGCCTGCCTGTGACGTCACAGAAGGCTTGGCAGAGAGGACGTGTCTCTGTTTGGTCTAGACATGAGCGAGAGGAACCAGCCGCACCGGCATCGGATTCCAGCATCCTCTTCGGAGAACCACTGTTGATGCTGGTGGAACACTCCCAGAAAAGCCAGGCAAATCCGTTCACCGTGCACATTCAAATGCACCTCGTTGTGGATTTTACATCTGGGGTCTCACCTCTGGTTTTGTAACGTATGCAGATACGGTATCTATTTTCAGTTTAAGTGGCAGTCAGATGGGCTTCCGCAAGCCACTGGTTTGCCAAGCATCCATTATAAAAGCAGAATCAGCATCTTTCAAGATAGAAATCAGCTTTCAAATACACAGAATTCTAATTTAAATTTAAAATCTAATGAGAAACAGCAATCCTCACCGCCCGCTCCTATCCGACCAGTTGCACAGAGTGGAATAGAAGGAGGGCCACATAGGGGTCTGATTCGACATATCTGAGAGGACATCGCCTGGGCACCAAATACAGTTTCAAATGTTGGCGCAATACGTTGTCTGAACATTCACACACACACAACCAACTTTCCATCAAGTATCGACTCACTAGAACAGTCCGACAGAGACACAGACACCATGAAAGAAATGTTATTTGGCTTCATTAATTGAAGATATTTTAAGTGAGACTATATGTAAAGACATTATAGATCCCTCTACTTTCCTTCAAATGTTCAAGTCTTACGAAATAGAAACAGACCCATAGACACAGAGAACAGACTGACAGCTGTCCGCGGGGAGGGGGGGGGCTGAGTGAAAGGGGTGGAGGGAGGTTGGGGTAAACGTTGCCAAGCGGCTCTTGAGCATCCTGAGGGGGCCAGCGTGGCCCTCCCTTAGGCCACCCCGGGTCAGTGATAGGATCACCTTCTGTGCCCTTTGGGACTGAGCCAGATACTCTAACCAAGAACCCACAGTAACAGTGATTTCCTATGCAAGTCTTTCCAGAGCTGCCCCAGGGAAAGCCAGTTTAAAATCCTGCAAATATGGGGGGAAAATGATAACCAAACATCCTCCTGTACTATTTCCTTGACTGGGGTGGAGGGTGGTAGGGCTGTTAAAGGGCTATTCATGTCCTGACACACTGAGCTCTCAGCCACACACTTCTTGATTACACATATTTAACAAAGTCCAAGAAAAAAAATCCACCAAAACACTTGTCACTATGTTCTCCCACCAATCTTTTTAACCAGGGCTATTTATGTAACAAAAATTAATCACGTTTTCCTGCCTGTCTTCAAAGATTCCAGGAGGAAGAAAGAAAGTAAACAGTACAAGACGGGGAAGGATGGTGAGAGAGGAGAAAACACAGCAGCAGAAACTGGCAGCGGATCATTCATTCATCTATTCACCGGTTACTACTAACCTACCAGGAGGCTAACCAGGGCCCTGCATTGGGGCGCCGGGTAGCTCAGTTGGTTAGAGAGTCCTCTCGATACACCAAGGTTTGGGGTCCAATCTCCGGTCAGGGCACACACAAGAATCAACCAATGATGCCCAGCTGGCATGGCTCGGTGGTTGAGGGTTGACCTATGAACCAGGAGGTCAGAGTTCAATTCCCGGTCAGGGCACATGCCCAGGGTGCGGGATCGATCCCAAGTAGGGAGCATACAGGAGGCAGCCCATCATTGATGTTTCTATCTCTCCCTCTCCCTTCCTCTCTGAAATCAATAAAAATATATATTTTAAAAAGAATCAACCAGTGAACGCATGAATAAGTGGAACAACAAATCAATGTTTCTTTCTCTTTCCCTCTCAAATCAATATTTTTTTTAATTTTTAAATTAAAAAGCAGGGGTGCTGCCCTAACCAGTTTGGTTCAGTGGACAGAGTGTCCTGAAGGGTCCCAGGTTTGATTCCAGCCAAGGGCACGTACCTCAGTTGCAGGCTCGATCCGGGGCCCTGGTTGGGAGCATGTGCTGAGGCAATCAATGGATGTCTCTCTCTCACATCGATCTTTCTCTCTCTCCGTCTCTCCCTCTCCCTTCCACTCTCTCTAAAAATTAATGGAAAAATATCCTCCAATGAGGATTAACAAAAGAGGGGGAAAAAAGTAGCGGTGGAAACATTTTCCCCTTTAAGGGAAGAGCAAATAAATGGCTTAGCTCCAACCTTTTTAAGTCACATGCTAATCAGGGGGCTAAAAACGGATTAAAACCAGAAGTGAGAGGCTCAGGGAAGATGCTCACCCCTTCCATGAAGAAGAAAAATGAAAGTGCTCACTAAATCCAGCTGCAACAGACACGTCTAGTGACTGGGCAGTTCTGTGACAACGTTCCCTTCGGACAGTAACTCCAGCGACTTCTCCCGAAGTTCTAAAAAAAAAAAACAGGCCATAACCGGTTTGGCTTAGTGGATAGAGCGTCGGCCTGCGGACTGAAAGGTCCCAGGTTCGATTCTGGTCAAGGGCATGTACCTTGGTTGCAGGCACATCCCCAGTAGGGGGTGTGCAGGAGGCAGCTGATCGATGTTTCTCTCTCATCAATGTTTCTAGCTCTCTATCTCTCTCCCTTCCTCTCTGTAAAAAAAATAAAAATAAATAAAAAAGAAAACAGCGCACACTGTGGAGGCATTTGGGGGTGAGGGCGTGGGAAAGCCTTAGTATTTCAGCGCTATTATCAGTTGCAAGTGTCTTCAAACAAGAAGGCAGGGCCACAGCCTTCCGTACGTGTATCCCAAATACTTCACCCGAAGGGGAACCGTGAGGCAACGCCCTTGGGACCTGAACTCAATGGGCTCCCTCTTCTAGACCAACTCAGAAGTGGGCGATAACGAAGATGACATGATACGTGAACCACGTAATTACCCGGGCGGCAGACCAGTATTCCATCACCGGGTGTTTACACGGTGCTTCAGCTGTACCTAAATATAACCGGAGAAATGACATGTGATTCTACAAGTGCTCAGTAGGTTAGAGCGTCGTCATCCCGATATGCCAAGGTTGCAGGTTCGATCCCTGGTCAGGGCACGTACAAGAATCAACCAGCAAATGCATAAATAAGGGGAACAACAAATTTCTCTCTCTCTCTCTAAAAACCAGTCAATAAATAAATAAGTGAAGGCAAATGAAAAACCAAGAGCTCTGCCCCCACTAAGAGCCAACAAGCTAGTTAAGCACTGGCTTCGGTTTTCCCCTCTGACAAGTGGGGATTCCAGCGTCCGCCCTGTCTCCCCGGTCATTGGTGATATTGTCAGGAAATGGGGCAGGTTTTCGACAGCGGAGGTCCTGAGTCGTCGTTTTCCAAAGTCACGTCCTACATGAGTTCCTTTACAAGCCTTCTTTATCCACAGTGTCTCAGTCCTGAATCTCTCTCTCTCTGGAAGGTCAGAAGAGAAAAAGGGAGCTACCTTTTTAGATGAAGGATGACATGTGTTGCCTGACCTCCCTTCTGCCCCTCACTAACCAGTTCAAGATGCCCATCTTCTCCCAAGATCAAAAGGCACTCCAGGCCGAGAAGGAGTTTAGAATAACTCAGGGGGCTCTGGACGAGCAAGAGGGGGCGGCCGATGCTCTTCATAGTTACAGGGACGTGAACACCGGAAACCACACACACAAGCTCCCTCTCTTTCTCTCCCTTTTCCTCCCTCCCCGCCCCCCAAACCTATAACTCACACAGAAATTACCACACTTGGCTTCAGAACTTTCTAGAATAATGAGAAACATTAGGTGACTAGATACGACTGATATTCATTTTTAACTTTATCATTTCCATCTGTATAATTAAGTGTATCTTTAAAGATGTATTTGTTTAAATTGACTCCCCATAAACTTAAAGCCACTTCCATCCCCATGACAACCTAGAGCAGTGATGGCGAACCTTTTGAGCTCGCCGTGTCAGCATTTTGAAAAACCCTAACTTAACTCTGGTGCCGTGTCACATAGAGAAATTTTTTGATATTGCAACCATAGTAAAACAAAGACTGAGATTTCTGATATTTATTTTATATATTTAAATGCCACTTAACAAAGAAAAATCAACCAAAAAAAATGATTTCGCGTGTCACCTCTGACACGCGTGTCATAGGTTCGCCATCACTGATCTAGAGTCTCGACTCAAAAAAACGAAAAGTAGTATTTTTAGCACACACTCGGAAATACGGAGGCTTCCGTTTGGCTCTCAGATGGAAGAGGAAAAGCCGTCCTCCCACCCTGGCTCGCTGAGAGCGGCGAAGGTGCGTTTTCATTGTTCCTGAGTCCACATCTGGAGCTCACGAATCCCGTTTAAAAGGCAAATGATTTAAAACATAAACACGTGGCTTCCTTCTCTACAGTGATTCCTAGAGGGATCGGAAAAAACCTGAATACAAACAAACTATTGTTTTAAAGAGGATTTTTTAAAAAAAAAAAAAAAAAAAAAGTAAAAGCACACCGTAAAAGCTAACTAAGCTTCTACTTTCTCCTGGAGAAAATAATAGAAGCAAGAATTCCCCCTCAGTCCAATTGACCTAGGTCAAGTGCAGCTTAGGTAACACTCAGGCTATCAGAGTGTGCACCTCAGTCTCTGAGGCCGTGGCCCCCCGTCTGGGCTGGGTTAGAGCAGCAGTTGACAATCTTTTTCTTGAAAATGCCAGCGAGTATTTTCAGCTTTGAGGGACATACAGGAGAGCAGCCACGCGCGTTACGTAAGGAAAGGACGGACGCTGTGCACTGATACACTTTTATGTATCCACACTGAAATTGGAATTTCACATCATTTTCATCAGTCTCAAAAGATTGTTCTTTTGATTTCTTTCAACCACTTAAAAATGTAAAAACTGCTTTTAGGCCACATAAACCCCCTACACTGGTTGTGAGGTTTCTGTCGGGGGGGGGGGGGAGGGGGGCGCGGGGGGAGGGAGCTGGGGGGAAGGGGTCCCCCCGAAGGCTGGCCTGGCCACCGGAGGCCTGAGTCCTTCCAGCCTCCTGGGTACACAGCTCTGGTCATTTCTCTTCCACTTAAGTACAACCTCCACTCTGGCTCTTCCCATCCTGGAACTCCAAGAAATAGAATCAGTGTGGCTCAAGAGCAGTGATCAACATTATTCAAAATTATTTTAGCCCAGCCAGTGTGTCTCAGTGGTTGAGCATCAACCTATGAACCAGGAGGTCACAGGTTCAATTCCTGGTCAAAGGCACATGCCCGGCTGCAGGCTCGATCCCCAGTGTGGGGTGTGCAGGAGGCAGCCGATCAATGATTCTCTCTCATCATTGATGTTTCTCTCTCTCCCTCTCCCTTCCTCTCTCTGAAATCAGTAAAAACCTATTTTTAAAAGTAAATCATTTTAAAGAACAGTCTAGTGGGGAATACCAATTCAGCTTAAGGTTCAAGAGCATCTGTACATGCACCTCAAACGTAATGCGGTCAACCTCCCTCCCACTCCTAGCTCCTTCTCCCTTTTTTAAAAAGTACGTATGTTTCTCTCCTCCTATTTTTCTTTCTTTATTCTACTCAGGTTTTTCATGTTCATTTTTCTGTGACCCTTTTTCTTTTGCCCTCCACCTTAGCTGGGTACAACCTCGCCCTGAAATACATTTTAGAATTAAAGTACACATACGTATCCAGGCATGTTTAACCAACCTCCTCTTTCAACAGCACGCTATAATTTTAAGAGAAAAAAGACTCCAAATTAAAATGGCTTTTTACAAAGGATCCTTCCTCTGACTTTTTTAATCACTTTTTTTTTCCAGAGAAATTTATGACTTTCTATATTCATTCACAGACTCACTCAAGGCTTGAAATTTTACACCAGTGTTTTTCAGAAATTCTGCCCTGATGATTTTGTTGTGAAAATTGCTCTAGCAACTATCTTGCTCTTAGACACTTCCTCAAAAAGACGTGGTTTTATACTTCTGTGAAGAGGAAGTGGCCTTCTTACAACTCGTTTTCAGTTCTTTCTGACAACTTAGGTCAAGGATGACTGCAAACTCCTCAGAATTTTTTCCACACACATTTATTCTTCAGTCAAATTAACTGAGTCAACTGGTTTGTTAAAATCAAAATGAACGAGAAATGCCCCTCTTCAAATTGTAGGAAGCAAAATGCTGTAATTGTGGTTTTTTAATGCTACAATTCAAACCAAAGTACAGAGATTTCACACAAAAATAAAACAAGCAGGGACACCTCCTACCAATGTTGTCTAAGCTAGAGAGAAAGAAGGCCTGACAAATGGACATAAATTGAAAACAAAAAAATAATAAAAACCATATCCTCATAGAGCTGAAATTGACCCTAGATAACTAGCCTCTTTTTTTAAATATTTTTTTATTGATTTTTTTACAGAGAGGAAGGGAGAGGGATAGAGAGTTAGAAACATCGATAAGAGGAATACACTGATCACCTGCCTCCTGCATGCCCCCTACTGGGGATGGAGCCCGCAACAAAGGTACATGCCCTCGACCGGAATCGAACCCGGGACCTTTCAGTCCATGGCGCTCTATCCACTGAGCCAAACCCGTCAGGGCAATAACTAGCCTCTTTAATTTGACAAGTGAGGAACCAACTAGAGATTCAAGGACTATTTATTGCGTGCCTACCACGGGCCATTTGCTGTACAAAGACTTTTCTTTTTCCCACATGATGGTCACAACTTCCCCACAAAGCAATTACTGTGATACCCATTTTACAGTCGAGGCAAGTCGTGTCTCAGGAAGACACAGGCCATGAGAGCACAGATGTGACTATAGTCCAGACCTCCAAGCATCACTTCAGTCTTCTCGTAACCATGCCACTCCCATGTAGTACTTCGGGAAATGGTTCAGTAAGATGCCACGATATTTTAAAATATTAAATATATAGTGATAGAGTAACCGGGGGCCTTGATATAAGACTGCTTGCTAGCCCTAGCCGGTTTGGCTCAGTGGATGGAGCATTGGCCTGCAAACTGAAGGGTCCCCGGCTCGATTCTGGTCAAGGGCACATGCCTGGGTTGTGTCTTGATCCCCAGTGGGGGGCGTGCAGGAGGCAGTCGAGCAATGATTCTCTCTCATCATTGATGTTTCTATCTCTCTCTCTCCCTCTCCCTTCCTCTCTGAAATCAATAAAAATACATATATAAAAAAAGATTAAAAAAAGAAAAGACTGCTTGCTAAAAAGCAGAGCTCCTCAAAACAAGACTATTTCTCCTTGGCTGCTAAGAAGAGGAGCATCAGCAACTGAATGTCACACTTGCCTCAAGGACCGCAAGGAATATTTATACTGTGTCGCCAAAGTACCTAAAATCCCCGGCACAGGCTTCTACATTAGTCGTGACAATATCACGGACTCAGGTAGCGGCTGGCCACTTCTCCAGCTT
The DNA here is from genome assembly GCF_964212035.1 of Myotis nattereri. Lineage (NCBI taxonomy): Eukaryota > Metazoa > Chordata > Mammalia > Chiroptera > Vespertilionidae > Myotis > Myotis nattereri. The sequence goes on from NC_138082.1 coordinate 6,796,164, forward strand.
ACAGTCTACTCTTACTGGTAATCCGGATTCCATTCAATAGGACAGGGAAGAGTGTCACACTCGTAGGAATCAAGGGCGGCGTTTCAGCTGCCGGACACAGCACTGAAATCCGAGGGTGCAGCCACCAACACCCACTTCCTGTCAGGTAAAAAGAGAGGCGTGGCAGCCGGGCCCTTAACATTGAGACCTTATACCTGCTCACTGTCTCTATTTAGAAACGACCCAGTTTAGATAGAAACATGGTTAGAAAGTTAATGTAACAGTGATTTTTGGCAACTCTAATATGCAAACTCCCCCGGAGACAGCTTACAATGAAATGGGTCACAAGAAGAGCCAAATCTAGGTTTTCCTAACGGCAGACAAGACACCATTTTCAGGCAGATGCTCAAATACCGGACTTGAGTTATGAGAGCTACTTAAACTACATCAACAGATGGGTGAACCTCACAACTAACTCAGAACATACTCTGTAGGCAACAAAACTAGCAGAATTGTGTGCTTTTCTGACCAAAAGGAATCTAATGTTTTCGGAAAGAGGGCCTGGCCCTGTGCGGGCCATCTAGGCCAGCTGGTAGTGTGTGGGTTCTTGGCTTTGTGTAAGAAAGATTTCACAGCGCGAGTCCAGGTGGACGTTTAAAGCTGGGGACAGTGAAACCGGGGGGGGGGGGGGGCGGGGGGACCTGAGACAGTGGGGCGTTAGAAGGGCCACAGAGACAGCAGGAAGAGGTGAAGAGTTAGAGAAGTCCCTTCCAGAAACAGTGAGTCACTGGTGTTTAGGTGCCCTGGGCAAATGCTAAGGTTTTGTGGTTTTGTTTTTTTGTTTATAAGATAAGAACTCTTTTCAAACATAGCTACCCTTCCATATTCATCAAATATCCAATCAGCATTCAAATATCTCCAATTCTCTCAGAGAAGTATCTTTCAAGTTTGTTTGGATCAGAATCCAAATCTACTCATTTGAATTAGTTTATGTCTTCTCATTTAATCTATATTTTCTCCTCCATCTTTTTTTTTTCTTGTAATTGACTTTTTTAAAAAATGAGATCATTTTTTCTGTAGATTCCCAATAGTCTGGATTTTTTTAAGTAATTTTTTATTTAAAAAGATTTAGCACTAGCCAGTTTGGCTCAGTGGCTAGAGCGTCGGCCTGGGGACTGAAAAGTCTCGGGGTTTGATTCCGGTCGAGGGCATGTACCTCGGTTGCAGACTCAATCCCTGGCCTTGGTCTGGGCACGTGTAGAGGCAACCAATCAATGTGTTTCTCTCACATAGATGTTTCTTTTCTTTTTAAAAAAAAAATATTTTTATTTATTTCAGAGAAGAAGGGAAAGGGAGAAAAATAGATACATCAATGATGAGAGAGAATCACTGATTGGTTGCCTCGTACTAGGGACCGAGCCAGAACCTGGGCATGTGCCCTGACCGGGAATTGAACCATGACCTCCTGGTTCATAGGTCAACGCTCAACCACTGAGCCACCCGGGCCGGGCTCTGAAGACTGTCTTAGTAACTACCCATCTCTGGATCCCTGTAGTCCCTATCGGTACGCAAATGCTGTCTAACCTGCACTCTGCCTGTTTGAAAGCTGTTTCGTATGTCACGTGTATCAGTAAAGACGTGACGGGTCCTTCCATGCACAGGACACGCAATAGTCTCTCTAACAAGACCATGAGCTCCAGGAGGGAAGGGCCTCCTGTAATACTAGCTCAGGGGGCCAGAAGCGCCACAGCTCAGAATGCCCACCTTGGAGTCGACCTTGCCCACACGTGAATCCCAGAGACCTGTGACCCTGAGTGAATTACTTCATCTCTCAATTCTCATTTTCCTGTGAATGGAATGACGGCCACTCTCTCACAGAGATGTTAGGGTTAAAGCACATCAAGTGTGAGTATTGTCTTGTCTCCTCATTCGCAGTCCTCCATGTGGCTTCTGACTATTTTAGTTGTCCCCGTTCTTACCTGTCCTTACCCGTTTTGGAAAGAGGGGGAGCAGAGGGCTCCAGCAGGGTCGTTGCCATGGAGATGGAGTTCATTCAACACTCCTTGAATGCCTAAGTACCTAGGAGATCCACCTTGCCATGGGTGTGATGTCCCTTCCCATAATGTATAGGATGAACACCTCCCTTTCCCTAGCGTCACCCCAAAATTTCCCCTGGGAAGAAATGGAACTTGCTCAGAACTAACTACAGTGCTAACCCATCCCCACCACCAAAAGCTCAACTTCAAAAGCGAGGAATATAACCAGAAACGAAGACAGGATGTGATCTTTGATCTTTCGATGGGGCAGAAATTTTTCTCTGAATTTTCCCTAATTGGAAATGCTGTATTCCAGTATACAGATGAAAGCTCTGTTTACAGAAGTGTTTCCCTTTTTTTTTTTTTTTTTGGTCTGAGCACCTCCTGAGTAAAAAGCATTTGAACCTGTACATACACACATACATATTTACTTGTCACTTAACAAATATTAATTGAGCATTTCCTATGTGCCCCTTACTATTCTGAGTGCTGAAGATACAGAGGGATTGAACCAAGGCTAACACAACAATAATAAAGACCTCTGCCTGGTGATTTGTATCTCTCCTACACGTAAGTTGTTTTGGTGTTTTTTTTAAAAAAAAAAAAAAGGATGAAAAATATGGTGTAAGGGATATGTACTGTGGAGAAAAAATAAAGAAAAGGGAACAGAGAATGTAGAGTGGGCATTTTAAATAGAGAGGCCAGAGAAGCACTCACTGAAAAGGTAACATTCGAGTAAAGATCTGAGAGTGAGAGTGGACCACGTGTGCATCTGGGGAAGTCTCACAGGCAGCGGGAACAGCAGGGTGTACACCTGGCATGTTCAGTGAGGAGGCCCGTGAGCTGTGCCAAGGAGCCAGGGAGGCAGTGGAGGAGGCACGGCGGGGCAGGTGAGTGGAGGAGCTCCATGACTGGGTTTTACTCTGGGTGCGATGGGAGGGTTTTGGATCAAGAAGCAGCACGAGCCCTGGTCGGTGTGGCTCAGTTGCTTGGGCATCCATCCCATGCACTAAAAGGCTGCAGGTTCGATTCCCAGTCAGGGCACATGCCAGGCTTGTGGGCTCGATCCCCAGTAGGGGTGTGCAGGATGGATGTCTTGCTTTCACATCAATGTTTCTCTCTGCCTCTCCCTTCCTCACTCCCTAAAAATAAAAATCTTTTTTTTTTAAGTGGCATGTCCTGAGATCCATCACTCTAAGTAGAGTGGAAGGGCCAAGACTGGATGGGGAGGACTTGTCAAAAGGCCGCTGCAATATCCCAAGTAGCAGTTCGGCCAGGTGGTAAAAAATGGGAAGTAGAGCTAAGAGAAGTTCACAATACTGGTGTATTGTATAAAAAAGTTAACGGGGTTTTTTAAAGAAATCTGAATCCTACATTTTCTTTCCCAAACTCAATAAGCCATCTTGCTCACCCCTGGGACAGAAGCGACCCTCTCTTTTAGAGACCGCTGTTTCACCATGATTGGTTGGTTGACTGGTCCCAGCTGACCTGAATTTCTGCCTGGCTTTTTGTCTTGATACTTCTGCGCTCACTTCCTCTTTCTCTTCGTCTTGTCGGTCTCGGATACCAGAACAGGTTTCCTCCACAGGCCGAGCCTGACTACCCACACAGAGGCTGTTGACTGCATGTAGGAATTCCCTCCTTAAGAACGTTTGTGGCCCTGACCAGTTTGGCTCAGTGGATAGAGCGTCGGCCTGCGGACCGAAGGGTCCCGGGTTCGATTCCGGTCAAGGGCATGTACCTTGGTTGCGGGCATATCCCCAGTGAGGGGTATGCAGGAGGCAGCTGATCGATGTTCCTCTCTCATCGATGTTTCTAACTCTCTATCCCTCTCCCTTCCTCACTGTAAAAAATCAATAAAATATATTAAAAAAAAAAAAAAAAAAGAACGTTTGTGGTCTCTGTGTCGACTGCACCCAACCTCTGGGGCCCACCGTTGGGAAACAGACTTGCTAGACCCAGATGTGATTGTGGAGTTCCATAAAACATGAGCCTGGGGAGGACCCAGGCCATTTGCTAAAGCGGCACCTCTAAGGGAGGCCAAGGGGGGCTCCAGCACACCACGGAGCAGAACAAACACGGGGTCTGCAGGGTGTGCTCCCCTTGCTCTGAAATAGGCTCAGGGGGCTGTAAAAGGGGCACACAGAGAAAAGCCAGAGGGGCTCTGTGTGCCTAAAATGCAGTTCGTGGAGATCCCAGAAGATGACACCCTTGGGGAAAGTACCTTTGACCCCTAGGCAGAACTCCAGATGTGTTTCTCAGACCTGGTCAACGCTGAAGCTACTACCACCACACTGGGTGGGAACTCAGGAGTTGGTGGAAGGCAGGTACTATTTGAAACCAGATCCCATGGGTTGAGAAGGATTGACACAAGATATCTGGGGTGCTCTCTTAGAATGTCAGAGCTTGAAAGAATTTAGAGATATTTTACAGACAAAGAAACTAAGGCCAGGACTTTCCCAAAGCCAAACATATGACTATTAGAGAAAGAACCATGAGTAGAATACAAATCTTCTGATTCCCAATCCAGTGTTTTATATATCCTATCTAATAATAGAGAAACATGGTAATTAACCATAACTTCACTACCCTTCCCATTGGCTAATCAGCAAGATATGCAAATTAACTGCCAGCCAAGATGGCGGCCGGCAGCCAGGCAGCTGAAGCGAACATGAACATGAGGCTTGCTTACTCCAGTGATGGAGGAAGTCAACGTTCCCCGCCTGCCGCAGCTCAGCTCTGAGCTCCAGATGAAACAATGTTGCAATTATAGAACCTAAACAAACCCCAGAAACCTGCTTTCAGCCAGCACGGCCTCAGAGCTTAGAGCGGCCAGTGATGGCAACAGAGTTTCAATTATAGAATCTAAACAAACCCAGGTACCTGCTTTCAGCTGGCAACGGCCTCAGAGCTGGAGCCTGCTCTCAGCTCCAATGACAGCTATAGAAGGTAAATTAATCCCAGAATAAAAAAAAAAGAAAAAAAGGAGAGGCTGGGAGCTTCAGTCGCCCACCAGCCTGAAAACAGCCCTCAGCCACTCACCCAGACTGGCCAGGAACCCCAGTGGGGACCCCCACCCTGAAGGGGGTGTGACCAGCTGCAAACAGCCATCATCCCATCATCCAGGCTGGCCAGGCACCCAAGCAGGACCCCCATCCTGAGCCGGAACACCCTTCAGGGCAAACCAGCCGGCCCCCACCCGTGCACCAGGCCTCTATCCTATATAGTAAATGGGTAATAAGGAAACTGACCCTAACAGCAGAAAGACTGGGAATGACTGGTCACTATGACACACACTGACCACCAGGGGGCAGACGCTCGATGCAGAAGCTGCCCTCTGGTGGTCAGAGCGCTCTCACATGGGAGGAGCTCTGCTCAGCCACAAGCCAGGCTGATGGCTGCCAGTACAGCCGTGGTGGTGGGAGCCTCTCCTGTCTCCTCAGCAGCGCTAAGGATGTCCGACTGCAGTTTAGGCCTGCTCCCCGCTGGGAAGTGGACATCCCCTGAGGGCTGCCGGGCTGCCAGAGGGATGTCTGATTTCCATCTTAGGCCCAACCCCCCGGGAAGCAGGCCTAAGCCAGCAGGTGGTCATCCCCTGAGGGGTCCCAGACTGCAAGAGGGCACAGGCCGGGCTGAGGGACCCTCTATCCCCGCCGAGTGCACAAATTTTTGTGCACTGGGCCTCTAGTATATATATATATAAAACAGTAATATGCAAATTGACCGAACGACTGCTCAATCAGTGTCTATGAGATGCACTGACCACCTCTCGGTCCCTCCCCGCAGCCGGCAGGCTCTGATCGTCCAATGGCAAATGGGGAATCGGGGGTGGGTGGCAGTGGGGGGCGGGGCCAGCTGCTGGCAGCTGGGGAAGATGGCCCTGATCACAGGCCAGGCCTAGGGACCGTTACCTGTGCACAAATTTCATGCACGAGGCCTCTAGTTTTAAAATAAACAACAACAATGTAACACTGAAACCTTTAGAGGCCTCAGCTGCTCCCACCAACCTCTCTAATTATAGTAGGAGCTCTGAAGGTTCCCTTAGGGCAAAATGACCTCCTGGTATTAAGATCTTAGAAAGTTACACTGGGATTCTTATGATTCACGAGAGAGAAGTACAAAACCCAAGACACATGAAAACCAAGAAATTCAAGAAAACACTGGCTTCGTAAAGCCTGAAACAGCCCAAAGGTGGACCATGTACTTCTTATTCGCTTGGTCCAATTAAGAGAGTACTAGATGTCCTGTTTTCAAAGGATCCTTAAAAATCATGAATAGGATCATTTAAAAACTAGTCATGAATTATTCATTTCAACCTCTGGGGCTACCAACTTTTTCACAAGTAAAAATATTGATAAGAGAATGGACCTGTTCTCCCAACCTCTGCTGACAGACAGAAGGCAAATATGATGCTGGTTAACAAGTAGTAAGGGAACAATCAACCAAGCTCGACTTTGGGTGGTGGGCACACAATGCAATAGACGCATCATGTATCATAGAAATGTGCACCTGAAACCTACATAACCTTATTAACCAGTGTCACCCCAATAAACTCAATCTAAAAATAATAATAAAATAAAAACATCAGATTATTTATATTATATTTATTATATAATTTTTGTTATATAAAACTAATCTGTAAAATAAAATCTTGGATTACCTATAAAATAAAGGGATATTATTATTCAGGGCAGGAATCGTTTCCCAAATCATGGCCACTGGTTCATACCCTCTTCCGGAACAGGAAGTTAAGTGGCTGTTACCTGGAGAGCAAATTCGAGCGCATCTGCAAAGGCGCCCTCCGTGGCCACATGCGGGCGGAGGAGTCCCGCACACACCGCGGGGAGAGCAGGCCCCTCTGCAGCTCAGGCTGGGTCAGGGGGAGAGGGCGGGGCCCAGGCACCCACGGCATCCCGTCCAACCTCTTTACTTCACATCGAGCCACCTGAGGCCGGAGGTCATGTGATGTGTGAAGGGTTGGCTAATGCACGACGTCTGCCCATCTGCCTTGTGCCCAGGGCAAGCACTGGCTACCAGGCATCACACTCCCCCTCCTCAGCGGCAAGGCCCCTGACGTGATGCTCCTGCAGCCCCTCCGCCAGCGGCTCAGAACCCCTGTGCCAGACGGGAGCCGTCCTCCAGCTCTGGGCTTGCCCGTGGTCCTATCACCACCTCTGGATGCCCGCGCCGGGTACACCCGGCCGGAGGAGGGTGGCCAGTCTCCCGTCACACTGGCTCGCTGCTACTGCCAGGCCTGCGGCGGGCAGGCAGAGCCCCGCTGGTGCGGCCACGTGTCCATGTCCAGGGTTGCCTGGGCCGGCCCGGCTCGCACCTGCTCCCAGCTCACACCCTCATCATTCTCAAAAGTTGCCCCAGTTTGGATACACATGAGGTGGCCAACCAAACTCTGCGTAACGCCTAATCACCTACAAAACGCTTACATGTTTACTTGTTTGTTTCCTGAGCATCTGACGTGTCAGGAAAAAGAAACACTGAACCAGTCACCAGCAGTTTTCTCATCCAAAGGGACTCACTCTCAAGTAATACTGACACCACGTGGGCTTTGAAAGGGCCTGGGGGGGGGGGGGCGGTTGGGGGGCACTGCTCCTGCCAAGCTCTCCTATAGGCTGGGCTTCGATGGGAGGAGCTTAGGGGGAGACAAATGGGAGCCATCGCTGACACAAGTCTGAACCCAGAGGGTGATCAGATCTGTCATTCCTGACTGCATGTCAATTGTTTCACGTTATCCTTCAGCCCATACAACCTCACATGACATTGTTCAGTCCTGTTTCTGGCAGGAACAACTGGGCCTTTCTTGGGTTTATATTTACTCTCTGTTTAGAGGAAAAGAGGAAGTTAAAAACTTTTTTTTTTTCAAGTTTCAATCAGTTCAGGGCTAGACCTTATGTGCTGCTGCAGCCAACTGTTTATTTCAGAGAAGCATAAATTCCGTTTATTTGGAAAAGTCACTGGTCTAGACAGCACAGATACCGGCTCTGTGCTCAAGAGAAAAATACTGATACTGTCATGCAGAAAGGGAGACTTGTACCTGGCACCCTACACTGGAGACTAGAAGGAAATATATCCGGATGTCAAGAGGGGTTTTGTCTGAGTATAGAGACTTCAGAGGGTTTGAACTGTTTGTCTACCTTTCTGATTTTGTATAATGATTTAGTTTATATGCTAATCACCAAGGAAAAAAATCACCAAGTTACCCACCAACACCTCACTCCCCAGGGGCGGTGGTGGGGGGAGGAGGCTGACAGGTAAGCCAGGCCCAGGTCAGGTAGGAGGAGAAGCTCAGAGCAGCTCCTGACCTCCCAGGCCTGGGGCCCGCCCAGGTCTCCGAGGAGGGCAGGGTGCAGCTCACCCTGTGGCTCCCGGGAGTGAGACAGACACCCGTGGGTCCAGTGGCTGCACTGCCCTGTCAACTGTTAAAAGTACAGCCTTGTGGTTAGAGCCCCACCTCTGCCATCAAGGCTGCCAGGATAGGTGGACACCTCGCTGGCTCTCCCCTGGGTGTGTGCCCTTGGACACGTCCATTAGCCTCTCTGGTCCTGTTTTCTCGTCTGTAAAATAGGAATCACACTACAGTGGCTGTGGGTATTAAAAGAGATGATTCACAGCAAGGGCCCGACGTACAGTAAGATCAAGATCAATGTAAGCCATTATTAGGTCTCGGCCACGAAACACCAGTCCTCAAGTGCACTCCCCAAACCATGTGACTGGGTCCCCAAACAACTAGTGAACGTCAGAGAATAAAGCCTTTCTCTCCCCTCTTCTCCGCTGAAGGCAGGCCTGGAGCACAGTGTCTGCTGTGAGCCTGGTGCTCCAGGGAACGAGGGGGATGGGGCAGCCCAAGGAGGTGGCCAACAGGCCCAGGGCCCCACACTAGGGGCCAGAAACCCTGCCTTCCAAGTTGCAGGGATTCTCAATTCCTGCCACCGCCAGGGCTGCCAGCCACTGCCTTTGACAAGGAGATGAGTAACTCAAGTGTGAGCCTGGACTTGGCAAGGGGACAGCAAGCCAGAAGCCTCCAGGCAGGAGCGCCCAGCAGGGCCACCTGCTGAAACGGTTTGTCTGCAGGCAGCCCTCACGTGGAGGTGGCACTCCGCTGCCGCTGGCAAGTTCAGGTAGGAACAGTCGTGAACATTTCCCAGGTGCACATTTCAGAGGCCCGACGAACTTCCCATCTGACTTCAAAACTTTGAAAGTTTTAGGGGCCCAAGCTGAAGAGATGGCCTCACGCTTAAAGTCACTGCAGTGCTGCCCGGGCAGCGTGGCTCCATGGTTGAGCCTCGACCTAGGAACCAGGAGGTCATGATTCGATTCCCTTTCAGGGCACAGGCCCGGGTTGCGTGCAGCTCGATCCCCAGTGTGAGATGTGCAGGAGGCAGCCCATCCATGATTCTCTCTCATCACTGATGTTTCTCTCTCTCTCTCTCTCTCTCCCTCTCCCTTCCTCTATATGTGTGTGTGTTTAAATCACTGCAGTGCCTTAACTATGTGACATAAAGGGCAGCCCCCAAAAGTTCAACAGCAAATCAAATTGCAGAGATTTGCAGAGTTTCACGGCTCTCTTGAGTCAAAATGCATTACATTCATAAGTTAACAGAATTTTCTTCCCCAAACTTAAAATTACCTCGTTTTTTAAATCAAAGATATAAATAAACCGCCTGATGTCCATTTGGAGAAAATAATGACATGGCTGTATTCATTACAGGGGTGCGTGTGCTCCGTGCTCCTTACGGGACCACCCGCCCTGGCTTGCTTTAGCCCCAGAAGTCCCACGTCCTACAAAAAAACCTCCGTCCCTGCAGACAGGATGGGGGTCCCGCTGTCGCTGGAACATGATGTGTGTTATGTGCAGAGGAAAGCAGAGCAGACACAGTGACAAATGCAGAACTGCCAAATGCCAAGTTTGTTTGTAGCAACAGCTTCCAGTTCCTTCTCGTAGTAAAAAAAAGAAAACACCAAAAACTGAAAACCACACTTGCCACCCCCTCCCCCCTTTCTTCTCACTCTTCCAAAACAGAGCTAGGAAGGGAGTCCTCCTCCCGGGGTACCCCTGGATGGGGTGCAGGACTGACTGCTGAAGTGTGACCGCACAGCCCAGAGAGCTCCGGACCCAGCTTGGGCCGGACAGGAAATGTCAACCTCTATCCCTCCCACCTCAGGCCCGTTCAAAACAAACCCAGTCCACTTGTGATCTGGGTCATCCAGTGCAAGAATGTGTCCTCAAGCTCAAAATCCAAGAGGCTCGGCAAAAGTCAAGATTCACCACACACACACACAAACACACACACACACACACACACACACACACACACACACGCACGGCATTAAACAGATGAGGGAGGAGTCAAGAAAAGTCTGCGTTACAGATCGCTGGATGGAGAGCGAGGGACTCACTCCTCTACAAACTGTCGAGCAGGGACTTCACGCTGGCTCCCCACCCACAATGGTGGAGCCCAGCTCACGCAGGAGGCGTTTAAACCAAGGGTATTTCTGCCTCTGGTGAGGTTAGCAACCCGCTTCTAAGAACCTCGAGTTTCAAACTGAAAGGTAAGACTATATAAGGCAAGGAAGGTCACACACTTCCTGGACCCAAAGCCATGCGGAAACCACGGCTGCCCACCACCCACCCCACCCCACCCCACCCCACCCACCCCAACCCCTCTCGGCCAGCCTTCCTCTGGCTTTGCCCAGAAATCGGCTGGCAAGTTATAGGTGCCCTCAAGTCGTAGAACTCCTGGTCCTTTTCCACATCAGGCATCAATGGAACCACATGAAGGCTGTTCAGCTTTCTCTCCCTCCATAGTAATCCCACTTTGTTGGGGGAAGGGAGGTATGTATTCAGAAACACTTTAAAAGAGAAACATTTTGGAATGTCCTACTCTGATAAGTCCTGAAGAACAAGTCACTTTCTTTCTTGTAAGACCACGTCACATGCTTTTCACTAGCGTTGATATCGATTTAGAAGATGCGGCCTTCTGGTAACCCTTTCGACACATCCAATGGCAAGACAGGGGTGTCTTAACCTCCGCAGAAAGCACAAGAGTCTGGAAGGCAAGAGACAGATGTACTTCCCTTCTCCAGATCTGTTTCTTCATTTTAAAAATGAAGGATTAAAAAAAAAAAGGATAAATAAATAAATAAATAAATAAAAATGAAGGATTTGGGCTAAGATGCTCTCTCTTTTTTAAAAACATATTTTTACTGATTTCAGAGAGAGAGAGAAAGAGAGAGAAACATCATTAATGAGAGGGAATCATTGATGGGCTGCCTCCTGCACACCCCCTACTGGGAATGGAGCCAGCAACCCTGGCACGTGCCCTGACCAGAAATCCAACCAGCCACCTCTTGGTTCCTAGGTCCACCCTCAACCGCTCAGCCACGCCGGCCAGACAAAGACGGTCCTTGGGGTCCCTTACAACGACTCTAAAATTCTATGTGAAATTTTGTGAATGTGATAATAACAATGAGTCTTAGAAGTATTTTTTGTACTTTAAAGATTTAGGAATAACAGACAAGTACAGTGAGCAGCAGCATGTAGAGGCAAAGATGACAAGACCATGTCAGACTACAACTGGAAGATTTAAAACAAGCAAATGTCCAACAGTTGTCCAAGTCTGTGACCAAAAGGTGGGGGAAATCCTACTATCAGCTTACACACACTTTTAAATGCTCGGGACCCGCGGGGACAAGTCGGTTCACAATTACCAGCTGCTCCTCCTGCTAAATTTAACGTGCATTTTAATTCAGTGGTCTCTTCCCTGCAGGGGGGGGCGGGGGGGGCGGTGAATACTTAGGGGAAGCAAACCGAAGCGTTGACTCTAAAAGGGGGGCAGGAGAGCACATCATTGCGGTGGCACTGCATTTAAGTCCAGGCCGTTCTTCGGGGTGGGACACCGGCTGGGGAGGCACCAGGTGCAGCCACTGGGGAGGTGGGAGCGCGGGGAATGCTCCGCCGGGCGTCAGGGCTGCCGGGCCCCAAACCCATGTCCCTGCACCACCCACGAACAGACAGCAAGGGCGGGGGAAGCGAGCTGTTTCTTTTTTCCGTGGAAGGAGCTGCGAGGAGTTGGGTCCTGCAACTCTGGTTGGGCGCCCGTGAGTGTCCGCGTGCTGAGAGCAACAGGGCCCGCCGAGGCGAGGCGCTTCCACCCCACGGACGGACCCACAGCGAGGGCTGCCCACGAGTCAGCACACAGACCCCCTCCGCACGCCAGGCTCCGCGCTGCCTGCGGCTCAGCCGGGCCAGCAACCAGGCTGATGGGCACAGGCCGGGGCAGCACCCCCCACCCCCCGCTGTGCGCGGGGCCCACCTGGACTCCACTGCCCCGCGGAGGGGTGGGTCCGAGCCCAGAGGGCCGCGTCCAGGGTCCCCATCGCGCGCCGCGCACACAGCCCCCGGGCAGCTGAAGAGGAAGTCAGGCTGTCATGTCAAACGGCTGGCGACAGCTGACACCGAGCGCGCGGCGTGGGCCGGGCCGGGGCTGCGCTCGGGGCAGGGTCCCGGGCCGCGACGCTTCTCCCGCTCCGTCCAGCGCCCCCCTCCCGGCGGCGCGGACCGGCCAGCCCTCGGCGCACCGGCCGGCGGGGCCCTGGCTGCGCAGCAGGCGACGAGCCGGAGCCGCAGCCGGAGCCGGAGCCGCGCCGCGAGCCTCCCATCCCCCTGCGCAGCGGGTCCGGGGACCGCACAGCCGCGCGCCCCAGCCCTCCGGCCCCCGGTGCGCCGGCGCCCAGCCCCTCCCCGAGCCCAGGCGCAGTTCCGACGGCCCGGGCAGCGCCGCGCGGGGGACGGAGCCGGAGCCGGAGCCGGAGCCCGAGCCGGAGCCCGAGCCGCCGGCAGGAGCAGGGCGGCCGCACGCCCGCCCCTCGCGGAGTAAACAGCCTCCGCCCCGCGCCCCTCCCGCCCGCCCGCCCGCCCGGCGCCGGCCCTACCTGGTCGCTGAGTTTGAGCACTGCCATCTTCCCTCCGCGCGCAGGTCCCGGCCCGCGGATGGCGCGCCGGGGCCGGGGAAGCGGAAGGGATCGCCAGGGGCCGGGCACAACCCGGTCCGAATTTGACAGCCTCCCCGGCTCCTCCTCCGCCGCCGCCCCGCCGCCGAGAGGCCGACACTGGCGATGGGGCCCGCGGCCGAGCCCGCCCGCCCGCCTTCGCACAGGAAGTACCGGCCGCCGCCGGCCCGGCCGCCACTGACATCACCGCGGCCTCCCGCCGCCGCCGGGCCGACGCTGCCTCCTGCCGCCCGCGCCGCGCCTCGCACCCGCGGCCCCGGCCCGCACCGCGCCCGCCCGCGCCCCGCACCTGCTCTCCGCGCCCGCCCGGCCCCGGAGCCGGGAGAGGCGCCCCCGGGGCTGCTCCTCATCTGCCCGGGATCCCGTCCCGAGGGGGCGAGAGAGGGTGCCGTTCGCGCGCCGCCTGCTTTACCTGGAGATGCGGCCCAGCCTGCCTCTCCCCCCAGCCTCCCTCTCCCCCCAGCCTCCCTCTCCCCCCAGCCTGCCTCTCCCCCCAGCCTCCCTCTCCCCCCAGCCTGCCTCTCCCCCCAGCCTGCCTCTCCCCCCAGCCTGCCTCTCCCCCCAGCCTGCCTCTCCCCCCAGCCTGCCTCTCCCCCCAGCCTGCCTCTCCCCCCAGCCTGCCTCTCCCCCTAGCCTCTCCCCCTAGCCTCTCCCCCAGCCTCTCCCCCAGCCTCTCCCCCTAATCTGAAGCCCAGCGGTCCCGCACTCCGCGGCGGCACCCCCCGGGGTCAGAGCCGTGGTTCCGATGCTCTTTGTTGCCCGTGGGGAGGCCCTGGGCACTGTCATTCCTTAGCAGGTGCCTGCCAGGCCCCGTGAGGAACGGGGGATGGGGCTCGGCCCTTCCACCTCGTCCTCCCTCTGCCTCCCTGCAGGACGCACACCCTCCAGCGCCAGTTCCCTCTGGGTTTGTTTTAGGGAAGGTGGGGGTGGCCCCGGGTCACTGCGGAAGAAAGGGGGGCCTGAATGGCCGCATGGATGGGGCTTTTGAGGGTTTCTACCTGTCCCGACTCGCCCATTTGTGCCAAATCCAGCCCCCACGCTCTTGAACCGGCAGAAGAAGGCTCAGCTGTCAAACCCACGGGCTACAAATGCAGTGGTACATTCACAGTCATGGAAGGTGTCGGTGCTGCTGGGATTTGGAGCAAACATTTATTTTCACCAACTGTCTCCTCCGTGCCTACCTGGCACCAGGTACTGGGGTGACGGGGGAGCATAAGCAGACAGGAGAGCCAGTCACAGGAGGCGGCCCACATAACCCACATAGTCCCTGCTCATGACAGCAATCCCACACTGACATCCAGAAACCACAGTGAGAAACGCTTCTGAAGGAATCTGTGGCCAAGGAACCAGGCCAGGCAGGCGGGGAGGGCAGGCTTACCTGAGAGAGTTGAGATCTGGGAGGAGGAGTTGAGTAACCAGGGGGTGGGGTGCTGCTCCCAGGTAGCCCTGTATGCCCCCCGGAAGGCCCTAGAGCAGTGGTTCTCAACCTTCCTAATGCCGCGACCCTTTAATACAGTTCCTCACGTTGTGGTGACCCCCAACCATAAATTATTTTTGTTGCTATTTCATAACTGTAATGTTGCTACTGTTATGAATCGTAATGTAAATATCTAATATGCAGGATGCATTTTCATTGTTACAAATGGAACATAATTAAAGTATAGCGATTAATCACAAAAACAATATGTAATTATATATGTGTTTCCTGATGGTCTTAGGCGACCCCTGCGAAAGGGGTGTTCGACCCCCAAAGGGGTCGCAATCCACAGGTTGAGAACCGCTGTCCTAGAGCCATGCAGGCCAGTGGCATTGAGCAGCAACCCTGAGCTAGAGTTCCTGCGTCAAGACCAAACATCTACCTTCATTCACAAACCTAATGTGGACTCTTTCTCCCTACTTCGTCCCCAGGGAGTCCACGTTGAAAGGAATTGGGATTCGGATCCTGCAGACCAGGGAGCGAAAAAAGCACACTCCTGCCTTCCACTCCCCTCGCCTCGCCTCAGGGATGCACAAAAGATTGCCTCCCCAAGGCCTTCCAACCACAAAGCAGCCTGCTCTTGCGGCATCTCTTAGATAGTTCTCCGTTGCCCGAGTGATAGGTTTACTTACCTGCTATTAATATCATCCTGCGTGGCTCTGTAAGTAAACTGAATAGGACACTGAATTCTCTACTTAACCATAGCCACCTTTCAGAAGATTGATAACAAGTGATTTCATTTGGTGGATGTGCTCTAGACCCACTTTGGTTCATCGTGAACGTGCCTCTATAGACATGATTGCGGCCTGAAAGGCGGGGGAGTCATTCTCAACCCTGGCAGGCCCATCATCCCCTTTTGTAGCTAGTGTTTTAAATACTCCCCTGACTATTGTGAAATGCAATTCATAAATAATGTTACCTACCTATGCAAATTTCAAAAAAAATCAATATAATGTCCTAATTGTATAATAAAGGAAAAATAAAGGAAAGTGGTTTATAATTCATGTGTATTTCCGTAAGTAACTGCTACCACACAACTCTATTAGAAGACCAAACAAAAGTAAGATGCTTGCGCTTGCATGTAGACCCACTGAGAATGAGAGAACTACAAATGCAGACCAAGATCGAGGTGCTGAATTAGCTCCTTAAATATCAGCATCGGTGTCCAAGGTGACATGACCTGCGAAAGGCGGAAAGGCTCTTGGTCAAGTTCCAAATAAAACCAAGGGCACAGGATTGGGCTAAATGCATTGATGTGGGTGCATTTACCAGGATGTCGGGTTTAACATGTTAGCTCAAACACTGAAAGTGACTCCAGAGGCTTTCTTACTTGGTTAAATGAAACTCGGTGGTTGTCTATATTCAATGAGATGACAGAATGTCCCTGGTATGATGTAGAGAAAGAAACCCGAAATGCTCTGGAGAGGGGACTGTGGGGTTATGTTAGCATGTAGACCCATGCAATCCATATACCCAGCCCCAACCTCCATACCCCTAAAAGCCCAGATGACGGTCTCTACACTCGGGCATTGGAAAATACATGCATTAGTAAGGGGAGCACAGAAAAGCTCGGTAGTGGCCAGATATGGTGCGGGAGATGCTTTCATAGAGATGGCTCCCTGATTTCCATGATAATTGGGTCCTGGGATGGCAACGACCAAGGGGCAGCATTTAACTGGCAGGGGCAAGGGGGACACTTTTACGATGGGCAGCACAAAGTCGTGCTCAAAGGTCTTGACCTGCAGGGATATTCGGTACCGTCCTAAGTGGCCCTGGGCAGACTTCTGAAATATCCCTTCATCTTTATAACTGTAGTTCTGCTGCCTGAAACCTGACTGGGGCCATCAGAGTGAAAAGTCATCCTTCTCACCCAGTTTCCATACCACGCCAGTTCACTGACACAGCCCCTTTATTAAAAGACAGGTTGGGCCCAGCCAGTGTGGCTCAGTGGTTGGGCGCCGACTTATGAACCAGGAGGTCATGGCTCAATTCCTGGCCAGGGTACATGGCCGGGTTGCGGGCTCAATCCCCAGTGGGGAGCGTGCAGGAGGCAACCGATCAATGATTCTCTCTCATCATTGATGTTTGTCTCTCTTTCCCCCTCCCTTCCTTTCTGAAATCAATAAAAGTATATTTATTCAAAAAAATAAGACAGGTGGTCCCCCTGAGGAAAAACCTTGCAGCATCACCATAAACATATACTACCAATCTACATCCAAGCCTTTCCCAAAGGAAGCAAATGATGTCATTTACGAGGGTGACCATGCTCTGGGAAAAAGGAAATACCTACCCAGATGTTTCAGGGATGACTAGACACTGCTTCAGAAGTAATGGGCCCAAGCTCTTATTCCCTCAACTGCTGGGGATGTTGCCTGCCAACAGCTTGACATTGAATCATCCCCCAGGAATTGCCCTCAGTCAAAGTCATTGTCTCCTCTAAGGTTACAGCCCCTCCCTGGGCACTATTCAAATCCTATGAGTGCCAGGGTGCAATGGCAAGCACCCCTGGTCTCAGTACAGGACACCTCTAAAGGGCATCTTAGCTCCAGAGCGCCCCCTGGGATCAGCCGAGTCCTTGCTGCAACTGCATTGCAGATCACCTCTGCCCAGCCTGCCCCCTGGATCCCCACAGGTGGTGGTCCTAGAGCCACCTCCAATAACCTGCCCCCAGCCTCCATCTCAGAGCCTGTTTCCAAGGAGCCCAACCCAACATAGTCATGTATTTCGACTTTACGCTGGTAGTTGAGAGCGTTCGTAAATAAATCAGAAGCACCTTCCTGGCCAAGGTGAAAACCACTGCAGGGCTGAGAAAACTGATGCTGGATGAGGGTAAACGTTGAATGGGTCACCTCACACCCTCAGCATGGAAACTTTGCTATTTTGAAGATGCTGTGGCCTCTGAACGGTCAAGCGACAGGAGGGACAAGGGTGCCGGGGCTACGGGTGATCCTCACAAACCAGGATGCCAAGGGCCAGCAGTCTAGGCTGAGGAGATAGGGAACGTGGGCAATGTCATTTTTATGAAGTCTCGTCTCTGAGCACTATTTCTTTCTGCACACACCATGCTTCCTGAATCCTAAACAGCCATCGGGTTCCCGTCGGTACCAATGGTTCCATAGCATCTTCCCAGAGGGGAGATGGTGAGATATTTCCACCCATTGAACAATCCACACTAAACAAGTCCACGCGTACAAAGCACTTACAGCAGCGCCTGGTACAAGTCAGTGCAATGACTATGGCATCCATTGTATTAAAATGGGAAAAGATGACATCCTAACATTGAAGAAACAGGGTAGGTTTTTTTTTTTTCAAATAAATATCATAAAGTTCATTTTTGTGTGGGTTTGTTGAAGGTTAAGTTCTCTAGAACAGGGACTGCCTTTCTCGGCTCCTGACCTTCACTGTCCTTCACCTTCTATCATGTATAATCAGTAGCATTCGGTTAAGTACTTCATTGTTTGTTTGCTTTTACTTGTCCATTGTATTTAATTGTTTTATGAGTATCAGTCTCCTATAATTTCTTATATTTTGTTTGTATATGTGGCGTTTTCCTCTCTATTAGAAACTTCCAGTGGGCATGAGCCATGCCTTATACTTCTTTGGTATCCTTATAATGCTGGCTATTAAGTACAAATCCAATAAATAAAGGATTTTAAAAGCATGCAAGTGGAGGGACTATGGGCTGGGAACATAGTAATTCTACCCAATGTAACTAGGACCTTTTTCTTTAAGTACTTACTCAAAATCCCACTTGCCTGCCTAAAGTGTAAAATTCAGCAACACACAAAAAAATTCAAAAGTAGAAAGAGCTAAGTTATTACAACGATTTAGAAATAAAGTATTTAAAGTTTTCCTGTGAGGGATTGCTAAAATGAATATTGCATTTCCTCCATTGTTTATTGTGGTTTTTAAACTTCTATCCCATTCATGTTCAACTTCTTTAGACAGCTGTCTTGGAAAAGCAAATCAAAAACATTAGAAGGTGAGAAGGTAAGATTCATCTTGGAAGACGAAGGGGTCGAGGACGAAGGAGAGAAGAGAAGCCGCTGTGGGAGTTCAGGACAAGTGCACCCCAAGATTCACCTCTGGTGTGTGGGTTATTTTGAGCTACAGGCAACCAAGACCCTGGGGCTAAAGAGAAACTTCTGCCCACCCCCCTAACTACCTAGAAGAATTGAAAATAGGGGTCTTGCCTGTAATAAGAGTTATCAGCAGAAATCATTCATTCGGCCTATCTATAGGGCGGGGCCAGCTGCTGATTACGGCACACGTGCTCTTCTCATCACCCTGCCACGCCCTTCCTCCCCGCGAGGCCCTGGGTGCCTCTCAGCTCTTAGCTCATTCTAACTTTCTGTCCCTGAACCTCCTGCATGTGGGGTTTTCAGTGGCACATACATAATTAAATTTGGTTATTTTCTTTTCTTAATTTGCCTCATGTAGATTTTTTTAAATATATCTTTTTTATTGATTTTTGTGTGTGTACATAAATTTTTTTTAATTTCTTGATTGATTTTAGAGAGAGGGGAAGGGAGAGAGAGAGGAACATCAATTTGTTGTTCTACTTGTTCATGCACTCATTGGTTGGGTCTTGTATGTACCCTGACCAGGGATCGAACCCACAACCTCAGGATGATGCTCTAAACAACTGAGCCACCCCGCCAGGGCTTGTCCCATGTAGATTTCATTATTAGACCCACTGAAAAAGCCTGAAGGGAGAGGAAAGAAATGCCAAAAAGGTGAAGCTGGTGAAAGCAACAAGCTCTATTAAAAGAGAAAAAAACCTGATGGGCCATTGAAATGTACAATGGTGATCTTTCAACTGAGCTGGAGCACCGAAGAATCTGAGGCACCCTTCTCGACCTTCCTCCAGAAAAATAATCACACAAATTCATATTTGTAACCATTCCTTCTTCACAGCAAACTTCTCAAAAGAGATGCCTCTTTATTTTTCTTCTCTCCGCTTCCCCGTCTCCTCAACCCTCTCCCCCTCCCCTGAGCCACTCCCCTGAAAACACGGCAGCTTTCACCAGCTCCACACGGGCACGTCCTGACAATCCTTTTTGCCTTTGGTCTAAAATGCATCTCTGGCCCGGCCAGTGTGGCTCAGTGGTTGAGCGTCGACCCATGAACCAAGAGGTCACTGGTCCTATTCCTGGACAGAGCACATGCCCAGATTGCAGGCTCGATCCCCAGAAGGGGGCCTGCAGGAGGCAGCAGATTGATGTTTCTCTCTCATTGATGTTTCTATCTCTCCCTCTCCCTTTCTCTCTCTCTCTAAAATCAATAAACACATATTTTTAAAATAAAAATAAATAAAATAAAATGCATATCTGTGTCTTGGGCCAACCGTATTTCTCCTGATCGCCAGACTGCCTACTTCTCCCATGGATGTCTCAAAATCATCTGTGAAAATTGACCAACAAAAACCACATTTAAAATGGAGTCAGGAGGCTGGAAGAGAAAACTCTCAAACACGATACACACTACTGACTCCAACAGGAAGAGACACACCTTGCACCTCCTGCAGGACGGACAGGACACCCCTACCTCAGCAGGAGGAAGGAAAGATCCCTCGCAACAGCTCAGCCAATGGGGGCCTGCCATAACGCAGCCCGTGAAAAGCCACCATACTTCAGATTTTCCGTTTCCTCCAGCGACTGCTTCCTTTACAACAGCCCCTCCCAAGTCCATAAAAGAATGTTCTTCTTTGTTTCTCTGGACTGGCAAGTGGTGTGCGATTAAACCACATGAACCAAATTGCAATTTTTTTATTGTTTCCAAATAAACTCATTTTGCTAGAGAAATAGCTGGCTGTCTGTGTGTTACAGGTGAACACCTCCCACTTAGCATGTGAAAAGGGGATCCGTGGTCTTCCCCTGACACGTCCTGTGCTCCCCATATCAGCAGGGGACCCAATCTGGTAGAAGAACAGAACCTGAGGCTCGTCCAAACCTGATCAACTCTGTTTCCATCGGATCTCCTAAATCTATTGATGCCACTCCTGCTCTCCGGACCTCACTGCAGACCAGGCTGCCGGCCTGTGGCACAGCCTCCCGCCTGGGTCCGGGCCCACCCCCACCCCAGCAGTACCAACTTTCCGAACTTCAAGCCTGTTCTAGCCACTCTCCTTGGGCGGCTGTCCATCGCCTTCAGTCTACTTACAAACATCTGAGTTTGCTGGGTTTTCACGGTTTTCCTCCACTTTCCCCGCCCACCGTTCTTGCAGGGAAGCCACGCTGCTCGCCTCCGGCTTCACATCCTAGTCTGTGTGCGTGATGGCCGCTGGTGTGGGGCCTACACAACCCGGGAGACCAAACAGGGCGGCCTCGCCTCGTTATCGCGTTTCCACACCGCCCGAAGCCGCTTCCCCGGGCCCCACATGCCTCTCTCTGAGCCTGTGACGACTGCTCTTTTCTCTCTATTATTCATCTTCTAGTTAATCCTACGTGTCCTTCGGATCTCAGTGCAGATGGAACTCACCCCACAAAGCTCTCTCGTCCTCACACCACCTCCCAAGTGTGGGTTAGGAGTTTCCTCTGAGGCTTCTGTTTAGCGCCCTCTGCTTAACCCCTCTTGGTACACGGCGCCCTTGATCCTATAATTGCTGTTTACTTTCCTGACTCCTCTTTTAGGACAGGAACTGTGATTTATTCACCTTTCTGTCTCTAGCTCATTGTATAGTGTCTGACGCAAGGAAGATGCAAAATAAATACTTCCGAATGAATGCAACTTTGAGTTTAACCTGGATAAACCTTCGTTGATTCCTGGCCAAATAAGGCTGAGGATGTCTGTCCTCAATGCCATACAGTGATATGGCAGGGGTAGGGTGGGGTGGACGTAGAAGAGGGTATGGGGGAATATATGGTGATGGACATTTTTAAGTCACATTAAAATGTAAAAGAAGATATAAAAAATGTGTGTGAAACATGCTTTGGAAAGTGGAAAGAAGGAAAGAATGAGAGAGACAACAGTTGGCATGGCACTATCGGAAAGAGAAAGTGGGGAGGGAAGGCGTGAGAGACTTCCCAGGCTGTCATGTGCAAGCCCCCTGCCTGCGCCGCTGAAGTGAGCAGGCTCTGTGTCTGGTCTTGAACTAGAACGAGCAGCCAGAACGCTTCAGATGAAGGGCAAGAGGGAAATGAAGAGTGTAGTAATGAAGCCATGATGTAAGTCCATTGACTGGCCGGACAGTCTGTGAGGTACACATAGTTATTCCTTCTTTTAAGACAATGGTGTAGCAAGGGCTCAGGTGGTCACAGGTTAAACACACTTCTTCCTGGAGTGTCAGTTTTACTTGGTGACTCAGGGAGGTAAGTGGTTGAACTTGGTAAGTAACTAGAAGCCGTATTTGCATGTTCACGTACACAAATGGATATCTTATCGTCTTATCTGGGACCATAGCATGAGCACACATCTTTTAAGTAAGCCTGAGACTTCAAACATCTTGTGTTTGCGATAGAAAATCCACAGTCTGCCTGTATTCCCCTACCGACCCCTCGCACGCCCAAGCCCTAAGCTAAGTCATCACCCACTTTGCTCTTGGGACGCCCAAGAAAAGTTTAATAAGCACCGCTTTTAGAAGTTCGATAGGCTTCCTGCTGCTGAAATGGAAGAAGGATAGAAGAACCTTCAGTAATGTGACTGGTGCACTTACATCAGTGGCCAAGTTTACAACTGAGCATGGATTTGTAGATCTGTTGTCTGCTCCCAGCTTGCCCATTGCACGGGTAAGCAATTTCATAAATATGGGTCACTAGTCCCAGAAGGAAAATGAAAAAAAATGCAATGCAGAGGAATCAGTACTAACTTACTCCCCAAAGAAAGAGTTCTAACTCCATATCCCCTTGATGCTTGGCAAGTGGCATCATAGTCTTGGCACATAAAGGTCAGCCCACTGTGTCTATAGGAAAGGGAGAAAGGAGCTAACTTCCTGAGCCTCTATGTGTGCCAGGCGCCGTGCCAAATGCTGTACACTCCACCATCCTCTCTCGCCACTCCAGCCACAGTAATCCTGCCCTCCTTGGTACGAAATCTACATTTTACACAAGCTTTTACTACTGGACATAGCACTTTAAATATTGATGATTTGTTTGCCTGTCACCCTACTGTGAGCTCCCTGAGGGCAGGGCCCATTTCAAATTCATCTTTAGATCCCAAGGACATTCAGTACCTGGTCACATAAGATGCCCTCGGTTAAACTTTTATTAACTGAACTAAAAAGTGCCTCTTCTCATGTACAGGACATTGTTAAGAATTCATTGCCTTCCTGCTCCAAAAAATTTCTTCCTCTACACCAGCGGTTCTCAACCTGTGGGTCGCAACCCCTTTGGCGGTCGAACAACCCTTTCACAGGGGTCGCCTAAGACCATCCTGCATATCAGATATTTACATTACGATTCATAATAGTGGCAACATTACAGTTATGAAGTAGCAACAAAAATAATTTTATGGTTGGGGGTCACCACAACATGGGGAACTGTATTTAAAGGGCCAGAAGGTTAGGAACCACTGCAGTAAACCATCTTGCATCCTCCGCCAAAGAACTATGGAACACCACAATTATCTCAGGTTTTTTTCTATGTTTTTAGGCCCTGGAACAGTTTCAAGTCTCCCTCCTGACACCCAATCAAAAAAATAAAAGATAAAATTAGTCAATAACATAGACCATACACAATTTTTAATTGTCTTTGCAAAGCACTCTTTTCAATAAAATGTTGTCATCTATGAAATATATCTTTAAAATGAATCACTAAGTGTAAATGTCCCCCATTTCAGTGACCTTAACAAGAAGCAAAGAACAGAACCAAAAAAAAAAAAAAAACAGAACAAGACCAGAGTCACTGGATTCAATGTGCATTCTCAATTTCCAAGTCGGCAACCTCAAGATTGCTTTTCTTTCCTCCCCAAATCCAATGTAATCAAAACACAGAAATGTCTTCTTCTCATCACTGCACTTTAGAGTGCATATGAAGTAGGTACTGTATACACACACACACACACACACACACACACACACACACTCACAGAAGAGGAAGGACAATCAATATCCTGATTTAGATCCTGCTCAGATTTACGAATTCAGACGTTTTCAGCCTAATCCAACTCCTCTCAAGTTCACATTCCCTTAACTTCTGGTATATTGGGACGTCCTGTTTTTGTAGAAAGCAATTTCAGAAATGGTTCAGTAAGCTTTTTTGGACAGTGTCTAGCTCCTGCAATGCAAGATTTGGAGCATTTAATGGCAAATGAATGAGGAGCATATGCAGTACGTTTCTTAAGATCTGCAATGTTTTCAAAAACTCAGGGGGAAAATGCTTGACCAAGTCTATCTGTGGTTTCATAGAATACTTGAAAATTAGTTCATGACATTCAGAGATACAAAGACACAGCTGGGTTTCCCGTCCAGTCTGCAGAACACAGAGCTATCAAGCCCTGATGGGCCATAGGAAAGGACCCTCAACTGTTGTAGAAACAGGAAAGAATTAAGATTTTGTGTCTGGTCCTTGGGTAGTTGGATGCATCATTAATCAGGAAATCAAGAACAAAGCCAAGGACCTAAAGATTTGCGTGCATGTTTTACATTGACTGTTTCTCTGCTGTGTAATTGCCAGCACATGTCCACGGTGAAAAATATGCTGGCAAATAGCAAATCCACCGAAGAGCTCTCTGGCTAGTCTTTGGTGAAAACCTACAATAGCTCCTATTGTCAGTATATACCCCATATTGAAAATAAAATGGTTGTTTCCATTAGATCTATGTGTGTGTGTGTGTGTGTGTGTGTGTGTGTGTGTGTGTGTGTGTGAACACAATATAAAATAAAGTTCTTACAATGGGTAACACCTTTAAACACAGTAGAAAATAAATAAATTATTTAGGATGTACAACAGTGTGAATATGCTTAATACCACTGAACTATACACTTAACAATGGTTTAAATGGTAAAATATTTTACTATAGATAGTCATAATTAACAAAAGAAGAAACCATGAGTAGCCAATAAACACATAAAAAAGATGCTTGATATCAGTAGTCATCAGAAAAATACAATTTAAAATCCTAATGAGTTACTCTTCACACTCATCAGATGCACACATACTCTAAGAGTCTAACAATGCCAAATGTTGCTAAGAATGTGAGGCAACGGGACTGGCCTGCTTACACCTGGGCTTATGCACACCAGGTAATGCCTAGGAAAGTCACCTAGCAATTCTACTCACACATGTGAATAAAAAATGCTCTTTGCAGCACTATTTATACTAGTAAGAAAAAAAAAAAAAAAGGATACAACCTAGATCTTCATTAACAAGAGAATAGATAAACACAATTCAATGCTGAACAACAGTGATAATGAATAAACTAGTCTCAGGCAGCAACATGGATAAATTCCCAAAACATAACATTAGGCCAACGGAGCTATAAAAATATATAACAGTCTAATATGTTTTATATGAACTTTGAGACATTCAAAAGACTACTCCATAATATTAAAAATCTAAATATACTTTGGAACTATAACTCTAAAATTGAAGGCAATGACTGCGCTTGGGGAAGGAGGAGTAGAGATGGAAGCATGGAGGGGCCTCTGAAGCTTAAATTTTATCTCTAAATTTTACTTCTTAAGCTGGGCAGCTGGTATACAGACCATTATTTATATTTCTGAAGACTTTTTCTTGCATGCTTGAATGTTTCACTAATGGAAAAGAAGAACCCGTTAACAGGAGATCTTTGATAGTTAATTCCATGCCAAGCACTGGGCTAAGCAATGAGACGTGTAACTCCAGGTTAGTAGAGTGCCCGATGACAGGTACTCAATAAACAGTCAGTTCATCAATGAAATGAATAACTGTAAGATAAGACACGGTCCATCCCTAATTGTGGAAACTAGAGTGATAGACATGAAACAAACCGAGAAACGCCGGCGGCTCTCAGCAGTCACTTGGAGAGCAATTCGGGACGAGGGGTAGGTCTGGGGATGCAGGCGTTGAGCTCAGCTGAGTCAGAGGTGCCCTGGGACATCCACGTTGAGAAATATGTAATGGAGTTGGACAACAGGAGGATATACACCTTGGAGGTTTGTCAGCAGATGGTGGGTGATGAAAGCCATGGGAGCAAGTGCAGTAATAAGGGGAACAGGAAAAGAATGAAAAGCAAGGGGGCCCTGAGGAGACTGACAGTGAGGCATGGAGGACAAGCCGGAAAAGAGACTCACTCCCATAGTCAACTCCTTGAAAAATAATTCTAAGGTGAAACTCTTCCTAAATGCTGCCAAAGCACAGAAACAATCTTTTTAGCTTTTTTTATAGTCAATTTTAAACAAGTACTAAAATCGAACAGTAAAAGGGACTCTCATTTACCCATCACCTGGGTTCAACAGCGCTCCACTCAGGGATAATTGTCCTTGTGTATAGCCCCATCCACTACATCACCCTTATTATTCTGCAGCAATCCCAGATACCCCATTATTCCATCCACAGGCACTTCAGCATGGCTCCCTAAAAGGTAATGACTCTCTTTTCTAAGCACAACCACAATACTACTGCCTTTTTAAAAAATCAACAGTAATTCTTTAGTATCATCAAACATTCAGTAGTTGTTAAAATTTCCAGTCATTTCACAAGGATCATAAATGTATTTTACAATTTGTTTGTTTGATTAAGGTCTACACATTGCTATTGGGTGATAATGTCATTCAAAACTTCAAGTCCCTCCTCCCCCCTCCCCATCATCTCTTCTTTAAATAAATAAATATATATATATATATATATATCCATATATATATATATATATATATATATATATATATATATATATATAAATGATTTCAGAGAGGGAGAGGGCACAAGAGATAGAAACATCAATGATGAGAGAGAATCACTGATCAGCTGCCTCTAGCACACCCCATGTTGGGGTTCGAGCCCAAAACCTGAGCGTGTGCTCTGACTGGAATTGAACCGTGACCTCCTTGTTCATAGGTTGATGCTCAACCACTGAACCACACTGGATGGGTTCTTCTTGTCCTTTTTTCTTTGTCAATTACAGTTGACATTCAATATTATTCTACATTAGCTTCAGGTGTACAGCATAGTAGTTAGACGTTCATGTAATATACGAACTGGTCCTCCCCATAAGTCTAGTACCATACCTAGTTATTACAGTATTATTAACTATATTCCCTTGGCTGTGCTTTCCATCCCTGTCATCTCTTCTTTTTTCCTTGAAATATTAAACTACAGTTTTAAAGTCCAATGGCACTAGATCAGGACACCAAGAGGCCATCCAAGGATTTCCTGGGGAGCCATTCCGGTGGAAGATGCTTGGTGGGCGGGCCAAGCTCACCTTTGAGCTGAAATTGGAGCTCAGGTTGGCGCACCCTCTTGCAGTAAGTCAAAGGCTTGCATGCTGTTGGATGATCTTGGGAAATCTGTAAGTGCTGTGGGCTGACTTCCATCACTGCAATTACTTCTGACAAGTAAAGGGCCAACCATCAAAGAACAGGAGCAACTGGCCAGTGGGGGTGCCTTTCACATGGACAGATTTCCTGAGGGGTCACGTCCGTAGATGAAGCAGCCAAGCGTCCATCGACTGTAATGTAGACAGTTGTCCTCAGTCAGAACCATGAACCTAACATGAAATTCAGAATCATTGCGAACTATTTACTAAAACTGTGGACAGAAACCCAGCCCCACATAGTCGTTCTTAACACACATGTGATATTCTCGGCTTTTTAGGCAATAATGAAAGTTTACTTTTAGCATTTTATGCAGGGGTTTTTTTCTTAAAGATGCTGAAACATATGTTTATTTTAGCAAGTTTCCATGAGTCCTTAGAAATGCCATACAACTACGTAGATTTCTTCACGGATGCTGGATTTTCTTTCATGGAGTCAGTACCTTTAAAATTCTTATTCTTTGAAGTCAGAGTTCTATGTAACGCACCTTTTTGGTGATACATTATGAACGTTTTTTCCCTGGGGCTCTGAGGGGTTTCAGTGTTGGGACTCAGCGAGCCCGTTTTGCTGTGTTTGCATGATGGATGGCAAGGTTCCCTGGATTGGTTCTTTTCTCTGTTGCATTTCTTTGAACTGCCTCATTGTTTACTAATAACGCCATGTGTGCTCTCCAGGAAGCAGATGTCCAAATGAAGCTAAGGGTGACCGGCCTGTGAAAAATAAAGGGGAGAAGAGCCTCGACGTCAGTCTGGTGGCTATGAAAAAAGAGGGGACGGAGGAAGATGGGAAGACGGACGCAGCACAGTCCTGAGGCCATGGCACATGTCCCGGGCCACCGCACACGTTGCTCTCGGAGGAGTCCTGTGTTGGCAGGAATGGAGGGGCCTCGTCCTCTGCTGTGCTCAGGGACAGGCTGCAAGCTGCTGGGAAGACAGTGGTCTGGGTCTGATTCTGGGGTGGCAGCTCGAGAGCCAGCTGGGCTCACAACTGGGCTCACAGCTGGGCCATGAGCTCCTACTTGAAGGGAGGGCAGCGAGGGCCTCCATGGCTGCCATGCCACCTCTGTGGGATTCCTACTTTTAAAAATAAAAGCCTTTCAACAATAAAGATTTAAAATAAAATTAAAAAGCCATTTCCTGGCCCTGGCAGAAGTGGCTCAGTTGGTTGAGCATCGTCCTGGGCATGGGAAGTTTGCTGGTTCGATTCCTGGTCAGGGCACATGCCTGGGTTGAGGGCTGGATCCTCAGGGGGAGGCATGCAAGAGGTCGCTGATGGATGTTTCACTCTCACATCGATGTTTCTCTCTCCCTTCCCTTCATTTCTCTCTAAAAGTAAATGAATAAGTCATTTCTTATGTGTGGGATTGAATTTTCATTAGAATCAAATTATCCCTAGTAGAATGAAAAATAAATCTGTATGTAGAGTTTTTTAAGGTGTTTTTTTTTTAACGTTTTGTAGCTGAAAATAGGTCTGCTTTATTTTCTACCAAATTTAAGAGCTAGGAAAGAAAACACAAACTGAATTATATAATATTTTATAATTTCTATATCTCTAAAAGAACAGTAAACAGAATTAAGAGCAAGCAACCAAGCTGGGGAAATAAATATGACAGGCAAGTTAACAGTCTTTTATCTGGAAAGAATTCATACAACTTGATTTAAAAAAAAAAAATTGGACCCCAACAAATAGGTAAAAGATATAATTAGACAAGTCTCAAAAAAGAAAGTCTAAAACAAATAGATTAGGATATTTTCAACTTCATCAGTAATTAAAAATAAGTAATGTTAAATAAGATTAGTTTTAACCTAAGAAATTTACAGAGGTTTAAACATTTCTATTACTCAATACTTGTAAGAGTATGATGAAGTAAGTTATTCTTAGACATTTCTGGAGATGTGTAAATTGGTGATAATTATGGACTCTTATTTTCCCTTAAGAATACATGCTAAGGAAATAATTTAAAATAGAAAAAGGCCTTAAGGCACAAAAATGTTATTTTAGTCAGGACTCTTGATTAGGACAAACTCTGCTCAAGCGGCTGAAGCCAAAAAGGGTAAATTACATGTTCATATAAACAAACCATCAAACCCTGGAAGGCAGGGTTTAGAGCAGGGCTGGGCAGATTGGATGCAAGAACTCACAGCCTCTCTCTCTCTCTCTCTCTCTCTCTCTCTCTCTCTCTCTCTCTCTCTCTCACACACACACACACACACACACACACACCATACCCCTCAGCATATGATGTGTGTTGGCCTCATTCTTGTAGCTCTGGGAGAAAACAAAACAAAAACAATGATGTACAAATAAATTCTTTTTTTTAAAAAAAAAAGTATGTATTTTTATTGATTTCAGAGAGAGAAAGGGAGAGGGAGAGAGATAGAAACACCAATGATGAGAGAGAATCATGGATCGGCTGCTTCCTGCACGTCCCACACTGGGGATCAAGCCCACAACCCAGGCATGTGCCCGGACCGGGAATCGAACCATGATCTCCTGGTTCATAGGTTGACACTCAACCACTGAGCCACGCCGGCTGGGCTACCATTGAATTCTTAAGTATTGAAAGACTATGTGCCCCAACAATAACCAAAGTGTTTAGAAGGAGCTCAGGGACCATCTCTCCTCACCATGGTGACATGGTAGAGAGCAAGGCAGCAAGTGTCTTTGGGGTCACATCCTTCCAGCTGTGCTCCCAAGGGAATGGACTCTGCTCTCGTCTGCCTGGGTCCCAAGCCCGTCACAGAACAATCCATGGCCAGCCTCTCCCTGTCCCATCTCTCAGCAAACCGCTACCTGCGGTCTTATTCCAGGTCCTCATGGTCTCACCTGGACAGCCTGTATTGACTCCTAACAGGTCTCACAAAGGCCAGGATAACCCCACCCCACCCCCCACAGGCCACTGCTCCCATTAATCCACCCTGCACACCTCACCAGTGTTGCCAGCATTCTCTTCTAAAACACACATCTGAGGGGGTCCCTCTCGCCTCAGCTTTTCGCGTGGCTTGCTTTCGAGATGACGTCCGCATCCTTTGGCTCGGCCCTCGAGGTTGAGGCTGGCTCACCATCCCCTCTCCCTCTGCTCTGACGCGCAGTCAGCAGGCACTGCCTGTCTGAGACTCTGTTCTTGCACCTGCTGCTCTGCACGCCTCTGCTGGGCAACCCGTCCCGGGCAAGTCCCACCCAGGCTCCTCGTCTGGGCTCCACCAGGACCTTGGCTCCTGCGTGGGGGCGTCTCTAATCTCCTAAAGTAGATGCCCAGGGAGCCTGCTCTTAGGGAATCACACAGGGTGCCTCCCACAGGCGGCTCTAAGGGCACGGGGCCTACTAAGCAAACCAAGTCTAAGCCTGTACACGCTCAAGGTTACAAAATCAACACCGAGACAGTCCATCACCGCCAACGAGGCTCTAAATGATCGCCAATCAAATAATGTCCTTGCTTTGCTTCTGCAGCTTCTCTATAAATCTCTCTCCCAGCTCCTGCTGGCAAAGGCTCCTAACCACTGCCGGTTTGGCACTGCCGCATGCGAATCAATCTCTACACAAATAAACTCGCCATGTTTAATGTGCCTTGGTTTATCTCTTCACATGCCTCAGCTCTCACGCAGGCACCAGCCAAAAGCCCAGGACAACAGAAGGCTCTGAGGCTGCCTGGACCAGGAGATCAGAGGGAACGAGCTTCAGGAACATTCCCTAAGGCTCCTAGAAGGTCCCCCAGGATCAGCAGCCACCACCCACACCAGGGCCACGGCGGGCTGTGGTTGCCTCTCGCTGTTTCGCTTCCCCTGGCAGGGCAGCCACACAGAACCTGCCTGAACTCCAACCTCTGCCTCGGGATCTGCTCGGGGAAAACCCAGGCTAAGACCAAGAGCTGCGCTCAGGCAGACAATTTCCTGGAAGGTCATGATCTGACCAAAGCGGGTCTGAAGACCCAAAGCCTGAGGAAGGATGAGCTAATAGCCTGTTCCAATATCCCCCTCCCCACCCCCAGGTCTTCACTACCCTATTGTCCAACATCTAATTCTGTTAGGGGCAAGAATAGGATACTGGGGACTCGCTATGGTTACGGGAAATATTCATCATGCTCTGTTAACTGTGATTGCCTTGTTCTGGTTAAAAAAAGGACATTCTAACCTGGCTGAGAGTTGTACACCGCCCCCCCCCCCCTCCAACGCACACACACCCCACACCCCACCCACACCCCGGACCTGGGAGCCAACCTTAGCCCTGGGAGTCAACCTTGGAATGAGGTCCATTCTCATACAAGAACTGCCTATTATCATGGAAAGATTCACAAACAATGGAGTCCCACCCCAGCCTGCATAGCCTATTCCCCATGGAATCTTTGTCCTATCCTATATAAGCAACTGGCTTATGGGGGGCTGCAGAGCAGATTTCTATGGATGACCTGCTGCTCTCCCATGCTCCCAGCAGGATTGGAATAAACTCCCATATAATTCAGCCTTGTCTCTGCTGAATTGGCTCAAGTAGTGACAGGCAGCCCGGACCCCTTGGTTGTCTGGTTACATATTCTAACTCAACTAGAACTGGCTTCCGGGGAAGCTGAACCTCGGCGCAGTGTGGCGGTCAAAGCAACACTCAGTCCAGTGTGGACAGAGGAAGGGCCCCCTGCTAACCTGGCAAGCTCAGGGGAGACCTGGGAGGCAGCCTTACTAACTCAGAGACCCAGGCAACCACATAGGAGGGTCTGAAATTTAAACTTCCTAACTTAAACAGGTCATGGCGGGTGGTCATGTCCTAGGCCAGTATCTTTCCTGACAAAGGTCAATCTTTATGTTAACTGTCTATTGTCTTTTTGCATCTAAGATAACATATTTGGAATGCCAAGGTAATTTCTTTTCTTTTCTTTTCTTTTTTTTTTTTTTTTTTTTACTGTTAACTACCCTATACCCACCTAAGTAAAAGAAGTACCTTTCCCTTTTCCTTTTTATCCAGTCCCAGTTTCCCCGTTTTGCTTTCTCCCACCTCCCTAATCTCTCACCAGTGGACTTCATGTAACGCCCTCCCCTTCCTCCTTTGACTGTAATGTATAAAATAAGGTGCAAGCCCAGCCAGTGTGGCTCACTGGTTGAGGTTCAACCCATAAACAGGAGGTCGAGGTTCAATTCCTGGTCAGGGCACGTGCAAAAGTCAGCCTATCGATGATTCTCTCTCATCACTGATGTTTCTCTCTCTCTCTCTCTCCCTTCCTCTCTGAAATCAATAAAAACACATTTTAAAAAATAAAATAAAATAAAAATGAGGTGCAAAACTGCCATTCCTGGGAGCATCTTCCCAAGCCATTGAGATTTTGCTTCCTGGTAATTGTCAAAAGTTTGGCTCAAATTCATAAAAATTCTCTCAGGTTTGCACATTTCTTAAGTTTATACCGGTAACCAAACTAATGCAGATGAAATCATCACTATCATTTCTCTCCATTAGTGTGGGGATATTTTAACATTCAGGAAATCATTGCAGCCACACTGGTGTTGATGAGTTGAATATTGGCCCTGGGACAACTCTTGTTCTGTCTCCTGTTCTCTGTACAAAGCAGAGACCGTACAACGTGGACAGTGAGAGCCAGGCTGTGGGGTCTGCCATCGGCCTGCATCCCTGCTGGGTGACCTTGAGTAAGCCCACAGTCTCAACTTTTTCACGTATAGCATGGAGAGCACTCGATTCCATAGGTTTCTTTTTTGTTTTAAATATATTTTTATTGATTTCAGAGAGGAAGGGAGAGGGAGAGAGAGAGAGAAACATCGATGATGAGAGAGAGCCATTGATCAGCTGCCTCCAGCACTGCCCGCCCTCCCAAGAGGATTGAGCCCGCAACCTGGGCCTGTGCCCTAACGGGAAATCCAACCGTGACCTCCTGGGTTCATAGGTGGATGCTCAACCACTGAGCCACGCCGGCTGGCCAGAGGGTTTCTTAGGATTAAGTGAGAGAAGGTGGAGGGAGTGCATAAGCATGGGGCCCGAAGCATAGCACATTCTCTCCAGACCGAAGCTACTAGTATAGGACAGTGGTCTCTTTCTCCTGCACAAAGGCACCAGGTACAGTCCGTTCTCCAGTCAGGAGTGGATGCTTCGCCGTAGCCGGGCCCTGTTGAAGACGTGGGCTTTAGGGTTTGACTGCCCATCGCCATTAAAATACAACCAACCACAATGAGGACATCTGGTTTCGATTGAAATGCTAGTCCCTGTGTTCTTGAATCAGTGTAGGGTTTGGTTTGTTTTTTTTCTGCTCTCCAAAACAAGTGAAAGCTTTGTGCTAAATTTACCATTGCTAAGTGGGTTGAAAAAATTCTTTATTAAAAAGCAAATCAGCCCAGGACGGCCTGGAGGAGAGCGGTCTACCTTGGCAAGTTGCCTTCACGTTAAGTGCATATTTCACAGTCAACTCACCGTGGTAGAGACATTTCTCCTGACCCTTCTGGCCCCAGTGATCTAATGCCGAGCCAAGCTTCTAGGGAAAATATCGCCACTTACCATCAGTGAGTGAGCCGAGCCCTGTCTTTGAAATGAGCCTCCTCTCCTATCAACGCTCACTGATACCATTTGTCGCTATCAGACGCGCTATTACAGTAAACACTATAGCTACATCTTTGCACCTTGTCTAATTATTGCCTTAATAATTCTTAGAAACAGGATGCCCAGGATATATGGTATACATGTTTTTTTAATTGAACATAGATTGCCCTCCAGAAAGTTCTTCCCAGCCTATACTTTCTGCAATAGGGTACGGAAGTATCTTTCCTCCTACTCTCATCAACATGTAAATCTTGACCAGTTTGGTAGATGCAAATTCATCTTATTGTTTTACTAGGGGCCCAGTGCATGGTTTCGTGCACCAGTGGGGTCCCTCGGCCTGGCCTGTGCCCTCTCACAATATGGGACCCCACCAGTGTACAATTGTGGCCGGGGAAGGACCAAGGGAGGTTGGCCAGCTAGAGAGGGACCTCGGGAGGGCTCCAGGGCATGTCCAGCCCATCTAACCCAGTCCCAATCGGCTGGACCCCAGCAGCAAGTAACCTGCCAGTTGGAGCATCTGCCCCCTGGTGGTCAGTGTGTGTCATAGCTACCGGTCAATGATTGAATGTTTGCTTAGGCTTTTATATATAGAGATTTACATTTCTTTAGTTACTCATTAGTTAAGCATCTTTATGTTTGCTTATTAACCATATGGATCCATTAGCTATTTGAATCTTTTGCTCATTTTTCTATAGACTGCTGGCATTTTTATTGACTTATATGCATTCTTTTGTTGTTGTTAATCCTACCCCACTAACAGGATTTATGCTCATTCTAAACCAATGAAGGCCCAAATAATGGGATTCTACTTTATTTCAGAATCGGAGAGTCCTACAATAGGAAGGGACCTTTAGCCCAGCTGGCGTGGCTCAGTGGTTGAGCGTTGACTTATGAACCAGGAGATCATGGTTCAATTCCTGGTCAGGGACATACCCAGGTTGTGGGCTCAATCCCTAGTGTGGGGTGTGCAGGAGGCAGCCTATCAATGATTCTCTCTCATCATTGATGTTTCTATCTCTCTTTCCCTCTCCCTTCCTCTCTGAAATCAATACAAAAATATTTTTTTAAAAAGAACTATTTAATTCAACACACCAACTCAACAGCCAGATCCCCTCCAGCAGCTCCACCACAGAGCTTGGAACTTCACAGTAAACATACAGTGACAAGGAAGGAAGGAAGGAAGGAAGGAAGGAAGGAAGGAAGGAAGGAAGGAAGAAGGAACCATACAGTGACAGGGGAGCCGCTCCTGAAGGCAGCTCTGTCCCAAAGGCTTCCTTGTGCTGATATAAAACCCACTGCCCCGCAGCTGCCTCCCAGGCATCCCAGCACTACCGCTGGGGACCAAGCAGAACAAGGCAGCGCCCTGGTGTTTGGAGACAGCTATGAGGGACTCTCCCATCCGCCCCTGCCCCACCTTCTCCAGACTAAACCTCCAAATTCCTCATCTGGTGGTCATTGTTCCCGTTCCCTTGCCATCTGGGTTGGGTGTTTTTTTCATGTTCAAGAACGTTCATTCATTGTCTGCAATAGAAAAAAGTGGGAGCAACACACACTTCTCCCGCTAGAGAGCTAGTTAAATAAATTACAGAATAGTCATAAACAAAACTCAACTGCTGTGTTGTTTTTCCTAATATGATCCCGTTTTCCCACACCCCTCAAAGGTTGAGCCCACAGGTTCAGATACTTCCCCAGACCAGGCCCTAACTGAAGGTAAGCGTGTGGCTATGGCCCAGCGCAAGCGCGTAAGGAGCGGGGGAGGCTGGATGTAAGCCCTGACTTAGGCTTTTATATTAAAAACTTTCAACCTAAAAGTGATGGCAAAATAACATTGGGGTGCGTGAGTCAGATTTGCCCTCTGAGCCACCAGTTATCTGACTGAGGGAAAGCTAGCAGTCACCTCCCTGATACTAAAGGGGCATTATATTATACTAGTTATTATATGTTTGCGTCTATAAAATATGCATAATATTTATGTCATATATTATATATGTTCTATATAATACATATTTATAAATAATATATTTATATTCTAATGCATTTATAATTTATACATATGTATTGTATAAGTTAATTATTATATAAATATTGAATTTTACCTATGATCCTAGAAAAACAATGAAGGTTAAGAAACCTACCTCCTGACAGACAGATGGCCAATAGACATATGAAAAGATGCTCAAGGTTACTAATCACCCGATAAATTCAAATTACAATTACAATGAGATATCACCTCATACCTGTCAGAATGGCTATCATCAATAATCAACAAACAATAAGTGTTGGAGAGGAGCAGAAAAAAGGGAACCCTCGTGCACTGTTGGTGGGAATGCAGATTGGTGCAGCCACTATGGAAAACAGTATGGAGTTTCCTCAAAAAATTAAATGTGGAACTGCCTTTTGACCCAGCAATTCCACTTCTGGAAGTATAACCGAAGAAACGCAAAACACTAATTCTAAAGAATATATGCACCCCTATGTTCATCGCAGCATTATTTACAATAGCCAAGATCTGGCAACCCCAAATGCCCATCAGTAGATGAGTAGATAAAAAAGCTGTGGTACATCTACACAATGGAATACTACTTTGCCATAAAGAAGAAAGAAATCTTACCTTTTACGATAGCATGGATGAACCTGGAGAATAGTATGCTAAGTGAAATAAGCCAGTCAGAGAAAGACAAATATCATATGACCTCACTTATATGTGGAATTTAATGAACAATGTAAGTTAACAAACAAAATAGAAACAGAAGCATAGATACAGAGAACAGACTGACAGTTGTCAGGGAGGAGAGGGGACTGGGTGAAAAAGGTAAAGGGATTAAGCAAAAAAAAAATACACACACACACACACACACATATACACACATACACACAGACAAGTGTAGTGATAGCCAGAGGGAAAGGGGGGTGAGAGGAGGTGGAGGTGGGCAAAGGGGGACATGGCGATGGAAAGAGACCTTGCTTGGGCCCATGGGCGCACAATGCAGTGTGTGGACGATGTTTTATTGAGTTGTGCACTTGAACCCCGTATGGTTTTGTTAACCAATGTCACCCAATGAATTCAATTTTTTTAAAAAAGACAGAAGCCTTCCCTCTCGGTGTTCTGGAGAACAGTTCACTGCAAAGAACCACCTTTCCCCTATGACTTGGATGACTCACAGAGGCCCCCCTTGTTTACCAGGCCAAGCCAAATGGGGGCCACAAGCCGGGCCAGAAAGCCATGGTAAGGACGTTGCGTTCTGTCACAGTGCGAGGGAACAAAGCACGACACAATCTGCATTTTGTTTGGAAGGATCGCTTTGGCTGTGGCGTAGAGAATCAACTGACTGTAGGAGAGGGGCCAGAGGAGGCATGGTTTCTTGTGTGTGCCTTTCTTGTCTCTCGTTTACAACTCAGGCAAGAACCTTTTAAGAGTTTTTAAAAATTTCAGCACCAGAGAAATGGATGGGATTAGTCAAGTGTCCAATCAAAGATGCATGAGCTTTAGAAGAGTTGCTTCAAAAGTTATGGTAAAGTTCACTCACCCATGAAATGTGAAACGTGTAGGTTGAAAATTACTTCCAGCTGTTCGTGAAGATATATATACACCAGGAGACGGATTTCTGCGCATGTCGGAGCCCGGGGGGCTAGCAGCTGGGTTAGTCCTCACCATGCTTCCTTTAAGAAAGTAGGAGTCAACGACCTTTTCAAAGAAAACTATGTGGAAACTACCAGGTTATCGAGACAGAGGTAAAGGAGCCAGGGTAAACGCCAAGGTGAAAATGTCTGATTTTAGGTATACTTTGTGTGCTCTTAGCAGTAAAAATTACACTTGCAAAAGTGTTAAGTTGGAACTCCATCATATGATACATACTGCTGGTGATTACACAAAATCCACCGCTTCCTGCCTCATTGGTTCAGAGAAGCAAGGTACCCAGTCTCAGGTGGATCAAAACTGGTCTAAACTAATCATAATCATCCTTCTCACTTTTCCGCCTTCCTAGCCAAATGGAGGTGGCCATGTGACCCACTTCCGGCCAGTGAGGCCTCAGTAGGCGTCTGCTTGAGAGAGGGTTAGCTTTCCTGATTGAAAGGTTACACACAGCTGGACTGCCCTTCCCACTGCTTTCTGCTTTGTCTTTGGGGGTGCTGGCTACTAGTCCATGCACTACAACAACGTACTCCATGTGCTCCATGTACTATATGCACTCCAGGTACTCCATGTACTCCATGTTCTACAACCCTGGAAAGGCTGGGCTTACAGGAGCCTGGCCATCCTCGTTAGCCACCAAACCAACATCATCAGACTCCCACCTCCAGATTTTTTAAGTAAGAAATTGAAACTCGTATGTTTAAGTCTCTGCAAACTGAGTTTTCTATTGTAGTCAAACACATTTTAAAATATATATATTTTTATTGATTTCAGAGAGGAAAGGAGAGGGAGAGAGAGATAGAAACATCAATTACGAGAGAATCATTGCTCCTGCGTGTCTCCTACTGGGGATCAAGCCGGCAACCTAGGCATGTGCTCTGACCAGGAATCGAACAGGTGACCTCCTGGTTCATAGGTCGATGCTCAACCACTGAGCCATACCGGCCAGGTGTCAAAGACATTTTTAATTGAGACCCTTTAAATGACCAATATTCTAGGGAAATAAAATATCCATCATTATAACTTAGAAAATGGACCTGCCCATGTTCAGCAGTGACTGGAAGAGCTCACTCCTACTAACTAAATCCCTTCAGATCATCATCGAGGAGCGTCCCTCCTGACCCTCCAGGCTTCTCTTGGATTGGTCCTGGCTTTTTGCTTTTGTGTTTGTTTAACATCTATTGGGAAAGACAGCTAACGACAGTGGGAGTTCACGGCCAGGCTGAATAGGGAGTGAGAACCGGGAGCAACGAGGTGGACAAACCCAAGGGTGAATCTCGTCTGCTTTGACCAGGTTGGCAAGTTCAAGGGCTAGTACTCTGCCGGCAGCCAGTCCCGTGCCAGCCCCTCCCTGTGCGTGGATTCCAAGTCTGAATCTGGGTTTGTGAAGAGAGAGCCTGCAGGATGAGCGCGTCTGCCTTGATGAGCTCAGAACTAGGGTGAGGAAGCGCAGAAAACTTCAGCATTCAAAGCACGTGTTCTGTGTGCTCCGCGGTCTCCGTGCCGGTGACGAGCACTGAAGGGGGACTCAGGGGCGGGTTACCTATTAGCCTCCGGTTTCTCTTCCCTGGTCAGTGTGGAAGGTGAAGAGGTGCACCTGGCTCCAGGCTGTCTTTTCCTCTGTGTTTTCCTTCCTCCCTCCCTCCCTCCCTCCCTCCCTTCTTCCTTCCTTCTTGGTGGCATCTGTAAAGCATCTCGTTTCTAATTGTGGATCACACAGGGCTTTCCTGGCTCATGTTACTGTCTGTCAACTTCCAGCCCCTCTTCCCACCCCCACTCTTCAGTGAAAAATAAAGTGAAAAAAGGAGGCCAGTTGGAATTTATTTTCCTCTCTCTGTAGCAGATGTTAAACTTACACTTTTTAAATGAGAGAATATTAAAAGAGCTTCTCTTTATCACAGAGCAACAACTCCTGCATCTGAAGTCCCAGCCTCAGGGGGGGACCTCCCAATTTTTTCACTCCGGTGTGAACGGAGGACTGTGGACGTGGGACTGTGGGTCAGGGAATGTGGGTCAGGGAGCTGTGAGACGGGGGGCTGTGGACGGGGGGCTGTGGGATGGAGGGCTGTGGGATGGAGGGCTGTGGGACGGGGGACTGTGGGATGGGGGGCTGTGGGATGGAGGGATGTGGGACGGGGGACTGTGGGTCAGGGAGCTGTGAGACGGGGGGCTGTGGACGGGGGGCTGTGGGATGGAGGGCTGTGGGATGGAGGGCTGTGGGACGGGGGACTGTGGGATGGGGGGCTGTGGGATGGAGGGATGTGGGACGGGGGACTGTGGGTCAGGGAGCTGTGAGACGGGGGGCTGTGGACGGGGGGCTGTGGGATGGAGGGCTGTGAGATGGAGGGCTGTGGGACGGGGGACTGTGGGATGGAGGGCTGTGGGATGGGGGGCTGTGGGATGGGGGCTGTGGGATGGGGGGCTGTGGGATGGAGGGCTGTGGGACGGGGGACTGTGGGATGGGGGGCTGTGGGATGGGGGGCTGTGGGATGGGGGGCTGTGGGACGGGGGACTGTGGGATGGGGGGCTGTGGGATGGAGGGCTGTGGGATGGGGGGCTGTGGGATGGAGGGCTGTGGGACAAGGGACTGTGGGATGGGGGACTGTGGGATGGAGGACTGTGGAACAAGGGACTGTGGGATGGAGGACTGTGGGATGGAGGGACTGTGGGACAAGGGGCTGTGGGATGGAGGGCTGTGGGATGGAGGACTGTGGGATGGAGGACTGTGGGACAAGGGACTGTGGGATGGAGGACTGTGGGACAAGGGGCTGTGGGATGGAGGGCTGTGGGATGGAGGACTGTGGGATGGAGGACTGTGGGACAAGGGGCTGTGGGATGGAGGGCTGTGGGACAAGGGACTGTGGGACAAGGGACTGTGGGATGGAGGGCTGTGGGATGGAGGGCTGTGGGATGGAGGGCTGTGGGACAAGG
Source organism: Myotis nattereri (assembly GCF_964212035.1). Classification (NCBI taxonomy): domain Eukaryota; kingdom Metazoa; phylum Chordata; class Mammalia; order Chiroptera; family Vespertilionidae; genus Myotis; species Myotis nattereri. The sequence continues at coordinate 6,836,222 of NC_138082.1, forward strand.
GGCTGTGGGATGGAGGACTGTGGGACAAGGGACTGTGGGACAAGGGACTGTGGGATGGAGGGCTGTGGGATGGAGGGCTGTGGGATGGAGGGCTGTGGGACAAGGGGCTGTGGGATGGAGGGCTGTGGGACAAGGGACTGTGGGATGGAGGACTGTGGGACAAGGGACTGTGGGATGGAGGACTGTGGGATGGAGGGCTGTGGGACAAGGGACTGTGGGATGGAGGACTGTGGGACAAGGGACTGTGGGATGGAGGACTGTGGGACAAGGGACTGTGGGATGGAGGACTGTGGGACAAGGGACTGTGGGATGGAGGGCTGTGGGACAAGGGACTGTGGGATGGAGGACTGTGGGACAAGGGACTGTGGGATGGAGGACTGTGGGACAAGGGACTGTGGGATGGGGGACTGTGGGACAAGGGGCTGTGGGACAAGGGACTGTGGGACAAGGGACTGTGGGATGGAGGACTGTGGGACAAGGGACTGTGGGATGGAGGGCTGTGGGACAAGGGACTGTGGGATGGAGGACTGTGGGACAAGGGACTGTGGGATGGAGGGCTGTGGGACAAGGGACTGTGGGATGGAGGACTGTGGGACAAGGGACTGTGGGATGGAGGGCTGTGGGACAAGGGACTGTGGGATGGAGGGCTGTGGGACAAGGGACTGTGGGATGGAGGACTGTGGGACAAGGGACTGTGGGATGGAGGACTGTGGGACAAGGGACTGTGGGATGGAGGGCTGTGGGACAAGGGACTGTGGGATGGAGGACTGTGGGACAAGGGACTGTGGGATGGAGGGCTGTGGGACAAGGGACTGTGGGATGGAGGACTGTGGGACAAGGGACTGTGGGATGGAGGGCTGTGGGATGGAGGGCTGTGGGATGGAGGACTGTGGGACAAGGGACTGTGGGATGGAGGACTGTGGGACAAGGGGCTGTGGGACGGAGGGCTGTGGGATGGAGGACTGTGGGATGGAGGACTGTGGGACGGGGGGGGGCGGCTGTGGGACGGGGGGGGGGCCGCTGTGGGACGGGGGGGGGGGCGGCTGTGGGACGGAGGGCTGTGGGACAGAGGGCTGTGGGATGGGGGGCTGTGGACGGGGGGCTGTGGGATGGAGGGCAGTGGGATGGGGGGCTGTGGGACAGGGGGCTGTGGGACGGGGGGGGGCGGCTGTGAGACGGGGGTGTGGGGGGGGCGGCTGTGGCACGGGGGTGTGGGGGGGGCCGCTGTGGGACGGGGGGGGGGCGGCTGTGAGACGGGGGTGTGGGGGGGGCGGCTGTGGCACGGGGGTGTGGGGGGGGCCGCTGTGGGACGGGGGGGGGGCGGCTGTGGGACGGGGGGGGCGGCTGTGGGACGGGGGGGGGCGGCTGTGGGACGGGGGGGGGGCGGCTGTGGGACGGGGGGGGGGCCGCTGTGGGACACGGCTGGCTCAGCCCTTTCCCCATCTCGGGCCTCGGGCAACACTAGGGGTCTCGGCTTACTCACCCGAGGGGGTTCAGGGAAAGAATCCTTGAAGTTGTTCCATCGCCTAGCCCCGTGGTCCGCAAACTGGGGCTCGCAAGCCACATGCGGCTCTTTGGCCCCTTGAGTGTGGCTCTTCCACAAAATACCATGTGCGGACGCCCGTACAGTGCGATGGAAGCTTCGTGGCCCAAGCGCAGAAGTCGGTTTCCGGCCTGGGCGAGTCTGTTTTGAAGAAGTGCTGTTGATATTTGGCTCTGGTGACTGATGAGTTTGCCGACCACTGGCCCTAAAGAGTCAGTGAACTGCCTCAAAAATTCAAATGTGAAACCACGGACCATCTTTATGGGAGAAGTCACTTTCCCTCTTTTTTTCAGTTCCTTTTCTCAATCATCGGGGATTAGCTCATTCATCTGGTTTTACGAGGGGTTTATTGCCAACGTCAGTCAGTTGGGTGAAAGCTCCGTTAAAGCAGATGATTGAGAAGCTGCCCCTTTAACTCGGATGTGGTTTTAATCTGTTTAGAGAGCTGCACCTGACAAATATTATCTGCTCTCTGCGTTCGCCCCCCACCCACCTTTCTCCCTCCTCCCTCCCCCCCTCCCATGCACACCCACACATGTATGATCCTTTTAACTCACGCAGTTTTCCACACTGAGGTCCAGAATCCTCAGCCCCGCCTCCTGCCCAGCAGCTCCTCCGACTCACAAATGTCCCCGGCTCTCCAGTCACACCCTGACCCATGGCCTTACCCCACCCCCTGGGCTTCTAGACAGCCCTCCTGCAGCCCGCCATCACGGCTCTGGGAGAGCAAGTGAAGGGCTGGAAGAATTCTCTGCGCCTTCTCCTTAGAGGCTAGCAAGAGCCCCTGGCACCTGGCCCCGCAGCAGAGGACAGAGAGAAGCCAGATCCAAGTTCACACACGCCTCTCGCTAAGTCCAGGCAGTGCCTCATGGAGGACTTCTTTACGTGTACAGCGTCCTGAGCCTCTGGTCCTCCCAGTTCTGTCCTCTCACCAAGTGACAGGCGCGTTGCTGTGGAGCTGCCCAAGGAGCAGAACATCTGCCAGGAGCAGCCCAAGCAGCCCAGGCACCTAAGCTCGGTTCCGAGTTCCCATCGCCAGCTCCCCGACATCAGCACACTTTCCTCTCCTTCCTGTGGGGAAGCTGGAGCTTCAAGGAGCCACCTGGTCTTCATTTCCGGGCCTCCCTTGCCCCCCAGAGACCCCTCCCCCCAACACACACACACACACACATACACACACACACACACACATGGCTCTCCGCTGTGTGCAGACTCACACACCCGCCTCCACACACACACACACACACACGCACACACACACACGGCTCTCCGCTGTGTGCAGACTCACACGCCCGCCTCCCCCCCACCGCCCCCCCCCCCCACACACACACACACACACACACGGCTCTCTGCTGTGTGCAGACTCACACGCCCACCTCCCCCCCACCGCCCCCCCCCACACACACACACACATGGCTCTCCGCTGTGTGCAGACTCACACGCCCGCCCCCCCCACACACACACACACACACACGGCTCTCCGCTGTGTGCAGACTCACACGCGGTCACCGGCACATTCTCTCGCAGAAGCCAAGGAGGCATGAAGCGCCAATGCTCTGCACAGCGTATCCGCTCACATGCTACACGCTGCCTGCTGGCCCCTCACATGCTACACGCTGCCTGCTGCCCCGGCTCCCGGTTGCACTCACCTCTCCGTTTGCTCGCTCTGCACAGCTTACAGGGCTCTTTCACCGGGAACTTTGGAGGCCTCACCCTGGGCCAGGAGGACACACCTTCTCTTCACCTTACACACAGCCAGTGGCTGCATGGCGGCCCCAGGTCTCCAACTCCAAGTGCAGTTTATTTTCTCTCCACAGCTAGAACCAGTGCCAGGCTCTCTCTCTCTCTCTCCCCCCTCCCTCCCTCCTTCCCTCTTTCTCTCTCTCTCTCTCTCTCTCTCTCTTTCTCTTAATATGTCTTTATTGATTTGAGAGAGAGAGAGAGAGAGAGAGAGAGAGAGAGAGAGAGAGAGAGATAGAAACGTAAATGAGAGAGGAACATTAGCATGGATTGGCTGCCTCCTACACACCCCCCACCAGGGATCAAGCCCACAGCCTGGGCCTGTGCCCTGTCCGGGAATCGAACTGGTGCCCTCTTGGTGCATGGTCCACACTCAACCACTGAGCCACACCAGCTGGGCAAGGCTCCCTTGCTAGATTTCAGACAGGCATGAATCAGGGCCTGGCTAGGTGATGCCGGGTTCCAGAGAAGGCTATCTTGGAAGATGCACTGTGAAGGGTGCCGAGACCCAGGCTGTGGAGCCAGGCAGCCATGTCAGAGTCTGGGCCCTGCCTCCTAACAGCTGTGTGCTATTGCCTTATTCCTGGGGGGTTCTCTCACATGGTGTTTCACGTGAATCACGCCCCTGTGTCAATGTCCTTCAAGGTCTTTAGTGCAGCTGTCCAGGGAATTACTTGACCTCATTATGACTCAGTAGTTCCATCTGAGAAATGGGCATAATGGCATCTACTTTCAAGGCTATTGTGGCACCTGAATAAAATCAAGTCTATAAAGAGCATAGAAAAGCCTTAATATGTCCAAACTGCTGTCCCTTTTGAAGCATAACCCCTCATCCCCACCTCCTTGGCTCTGTCTCCACCCACTTCCCTTTCTGTGGAAATGTTTGCCTCTAATGAAAATCTTCCCCTCATCTCCTCCCCATTATCTGTCACTCGCATGGCCAAGCCCCCCGTAATCTGCACTATGGCAATCTGCCATTAACAATGCAGATGACCAGCAGGCCCGGGACACCCCTTCTCTGAGCCTCATGTAACTCTCTGCTAGGAGAGGTTTCCTATCTGCCTGTCCCTTAGGAGAATGGCTGTCTCTGCCCACAGCTGAATCATATGAAGTGGCCATTATGCAAATGAGTCAAAAAAGGTGAAGTGGACATAAAAGGCCACAAGTTATTATTAAACGAAATGGCTGGGCTCTGATTAATGGCCAAGAACTCATGGGGTTTTTTGTTTTTTAATCCTCACCTAAGGATATTTTTCCATTGATTTTTAGAGAGAGTGGGAGGAGGGAGGAGGGGGAAGAGAGAGACATGGATGTGAGAGACATACATCAATTGGTTGCCTCCCACATGTACCCTGATTGGAGCCGGGGATCAAGCCTGCAACCGAGGTACATGCCCTTGACTGGAATCCAACCCACAACCCTTCGGTCCGAGGGCTGACACTCTAACCACTGAGAGAAACCGGTCAGGGCAAGAACCCAGTTTTAGATCTGCCTCTGAGAAGTGCAAACCAAACCTAGCGGACAGGGATGGGGAAGAGATCTACACACCCACACACAAATATGGACAGCCGTGTGTACTGAAGGCGTTGCAGCCGCGCTGGCGCTGACCCACCGCGGGACTTCAAGGTGAGGAGGGAGAAGGACATCAGAGGGCCTTGGGAGACCTTGAGCTGACCCGGGACCCAGCCCACGGGCTGCCTCTAACTTCTGCAAACGCAGGAGACAACACTTGGAATCTTCTCTCTGTTCTTGTCCTGCTCCTCTTCCTACAATTTCAAATGAAGAGCAGGAACAGAGTCCTGGAGTTAGCCGTGGTGCAGCCTATGCCTGGGTGATCCTGTTTCTGCCCAAATGTCTCACCCCTGTGTGTTTACAGTAGACGCGACATACACCCCAGAAATTCCCCTGGAGAACCTCCATGTGATCTGGCCAGAGACGTCTGTTCAATTCCTAACGCATAGGCGGGGCACCTGCCTGCCACACGCCAGGCCCTGCACTGGACACTGGCCCGAGAAAGATACCTGGGGCATGAGGCTGGCCCCCAAGACTCACGCCATGATGGGTGGGGGAGGGGCGGTGTAGGCTCTGGCTATTTGCTCCATCTCAGTTGCTTTCATTGCTGTTGTTATTTACTTTGTCTCCACCCCCCCCCCCCCCCCCCGCCCCAAGGTGGGTGAGTGGAAGATACATAGATCCAGCATCTGGTAGTAATTTGTAACTCTTGACACTCTCCCTACAACCAGCTGGGATATCTAAGGATCTAGCATTATTTTACAAATTGCTGGCAACAAAAAAGTACCCACCTCTTTTAAGACTCAGTAATTGCGAAATAACAGAAATAGCCTCTGACCTCAGGTCCTGGCTCAGAGCTCTGAATCCCTGGGATGTTCTGGCTGATAGGAGCGTCTTCTGTTCCAATGAGGCAAGGCTGGGTGGCTCCCGGGTGGGGATGGGTTCAGAAAGAAGCTTGGGACTTTCAGCCCCATCCGCTTCCTCCAGGAAGAGAAAGCAACTGGAAATGGAGTTAATGATCGATCACACCATGTGATGAAGCCTCCACAAAAGTCCCAGAAAGCTCCCGAGATGGTGACAAGGTGGGGGTGGGGGGGGGTGCTGAGTGGTGGGCCACGCCCCTGCCTGCATACCTTCCTCTGCTCCTCTTCCATGTGGCTGCTCCTCTGTGTCCGTCATCGTGTCCTTCTATACTAAGCTGGTAAGAGTGCTTCCCTGAGTTCTGTGAGCTAGTCTAGCAAACTGTCAACCCCAACGAGGGGGCTGCGGGAACCTCAATGTATAGCCAGTTGGTCAAAAGCACAGATAACAACACGAGACTTGAATTCTATGCAGCTGGTGTGGCAGAGAATTGCTGGGCGGGGGGACAGCCCACACATTTGGTGACCAGAGGTGTCACAAGTGAAGGATAGTAAAGGAGAAACACAGCAGAGGAAAAGGGGGTTTTTCCTCCTCAGGAACGAAGTGAGGGAGAGGACTGTTTGCATTTAAAAATATTGTTGTGGTGCCTTCAAAGAATATTAAATCAATAAAAGCCGGCCTTTACCTTACAGCCGTTAGTCCACGGTGAGTTGGCCAGACATCAAGGCCTGGTCTGGATCCAAAGGCTTGCAAGCCACCAGCTACGGGCCCAGCCATTGTTTTCATGGGCTTTGCTGGCCCCTGTCAGAAGCTAAGCCTGTTACAGAAATATAATTTTTTTTTTTTTTGACAAAGCAGCAGTTTGTATGATTTCCTCAATCACAGGATGAAATAGGATAGTCTTACACCTTGTGAAAAAGACCAAAGAATTACTTGCTTTAAAATGTGCCTGCTTGCTTTGCTGCCTAGAAGTTCCTGCACAACAGTCGTCAGAGAACAGCGGTAATAATCTGTTTGAAATAATTCAGGGCGGCTACCACTCACCGAGTCCCTCCAGCTGAGCGGCAGGCAGGTGCTGGGCCCTGGGTTGACACCATCCACAGCCCACCGGGCCAATGGCGACTTCACATGGAGCCAGGCGGGGCATGTGGGTCAGGTGCTGGGCAGCACACCAATGCAGCACCTTAGCCAGGAGGTTCCAAATGACATAAAAGGCGCTCATTCCTTTTTAAAATATATATATTTTTATTGATTTCAGAGAGGAGGGGAGAGGGAGAGAGATAGAAACATCAATGATGAGAATCATTGATCGGTTGCCTCCTGCACACCCCCAACTGGGGATGAAGCCTACAACCCAGGCAGGTGCCCTTGACTGGAATCAAACCTGGGACCCTCAGTCCGCAGGCCAACACTCTATTCACTGAGCCAAATCAGCTGGGGCAGGAGCTCATTCTTAAAGAAAGAGCAGGAGCCAGCCAAGAGAAGAAGGAAGCAAAAGGCTTTTTTTTTTTTTACACAAATCTTCATTTCCTCTAATTTCAGCAGTGACTACAGAGCACTTCTCCCTCATAATAAAAACAACAAACTATATCAATAGCAACAGTTATTACATTTACTAGGCACTATGCCTGGATCTTTTACATTATAAGCATTATCTCAGTTAATCTTTGCAAGGACCACCACTTATTAAAGGAGATACTATTATTATCCAAATTCTGTAAGTGAGGAAACAAGCATAGAGAGATCAGGTAACTTGCTCAAGGTCACAAAGCCTCTAAGTGGCACATCCAGGTTATAATGCAGAACTTGAACTTACAACCAACCTGGTTTTGACAAACTCCAGAGCCAACTGGAAAGCTCATACTATATTGACCCATTCTCTTCCCTCGGCACAGTAAAAGCAGGGAGAGGATTCTCAGCAGGCGTCTGTTCCAGCTCCCATCCATATCACCCTGGCCTCAGAAGCGTGAGCCTCCCTTAGTCCAAGGTCCTACAACCAATGTCAGTTAAGGAGGAGAAGCAATATGGATATATGCCCATGAGGTTTATGAATCGCATTGATCTAACCAGCCTGCTCGGTTCAGGCTGCTAGAACAGAATACCAGACTGGGTGGCTTCAACAACTAAATTATTCCTCAGTTCTGGAGGCTGGGAAGTCCAAGATCAAGATGCCAGCAAGATCCATTGTCTGGTGAGGGCCTGCTGCTTCCTGGTTTACAGATGACCATCTTCTCATTGTATCCTGACAAGGCAGAGAGCAGAGAGACGACGACCAGCGCTCACATCTCTTCTTCATAAGGGCACTAATCCCATTCATAAGGGCTCCACCCTCATGACCTCATGACCTCCCAGAGGCCTCATCTCCTAATAGCCATCACATAAGGAATTGGTTTCAACATATGAATTCTGGAGGACACAAACATTCAGTCTATTCCATAGCCTTATTGGAAAAATAAATTTTTCTGCAATAAAATTTATCCTTCTCTTGTTCCCTCCCTCTTGATCTCACCCAGGTTTCAGCAAAGTACCATCCTAGCGGTACTGACCACCTCTTGGCTATCTGTATCTATGCTTAAGTAGGTACCTCCATGTGAAGATATGTTATTATTGACTTGAGAAAAAGAGGGAGGGGAGAAGGGAGGAGAAAGGAGAAGGGGGGAGAGAGGGGGGGGGAGAGAGAGAGAGAGAGAGAGAGAGAGAGAGAGAGAGAGAAAAGAGCATCAATTGGTTGCCTCCTGTACATGCCTCGATTGGGGATCAAACCCATAACCTTTTTGGTGTAGAGGATGATACTCCAACCAAGCCACCCAGCTGGAGTGGTACTTCTGTACCTTTTATTATTATTTTTGATGTTCTTATTTATTTTAGAAAGGGAAGAAACATCAATATGAGAAACATTAATCTGTTGCCATCCACATGTGCCTCAACTGGGGATCGAACCTGCAGCCTAGATGTGTGCCCTGACTGGGAATCCAACTGGCGACCTTCCTGTGCATGGGACAACACGCAACCAGGCGCACCAGCTAGGGCTCTGAACCTTTTATTACTGTGTCACTGCCACACTGCAGTGGATGGAGCTGCGCCTAGACTATCATTTCTCAAACTTCCATGCACTTGTAAATCTGATCATTTACTGAAACGCAGATCCTTCTTCAGTAGGCCTGGAACGCTACCTAAGAGTCTATTTTAAAAGCTCCAAGAACTTTGCTGCTGCCGATGGCCAGACCACCTTTGAGTGGCAATGACCTAGACACTGGCACATGAACAATTCTTCCTTGATCACGCTGTGCTAAGAGACTTCCTTCCCAAATGTGCAAAGTAGATTCTGTGCTTTGTGACAAAACTGTACAAAGCATCCAGTCGCACATTACACGTTACACACATTACATACTATAGACACCAGCTGTCTACCAATTTTCACTTTGCTTGGTTTGAATTTTCTGTACATGTCTGATTCACTTGGGTCTACTTGCTCCTAACGTAGCACTAACTTTCATATTTTTATATTCTCTGACATATTCTTAGGCAAAATTTTCATGCCTACATCCATTATCTTCTTTACGGACTCAGGGACAGATATTTGTAAAAAAAAAAAAAAATACCTCCATATGCATCCTGACTCCCACCTCTATCTACCTCATCAAAAACTCACTCAAGCAACTATCTACTTTTGCTCATCAGCCTCCTCCTAATCCCAAATTCCTAGTCTACAGTAATAGTGATAAATTATTTCATGAAATTAGACTATTTAAAAAACAAATTTAGCCAAATTGGGGGGGGGGGTTAGATATAAAAATAATTAACAACTTAAACCTATTTATATATTCCTAGCACAAATTTTAGGGTAATATTTCAGACCAAATCCCCTCCAAAGCTTCACTAACATGTTAAAAATCTCCTAAAAAATTGTACTACTAGGCCATTAAAGAGTCTATTTGTCCATATGACATGAAAGCATGTCCTTTATAATCTTTTTAGATCATAAAATAACTATTAAGAATAAATTTTTAGCCCTGGCTGGTTTGGCTCAGTGGATAGAGTGTTGGCCTGCACTCAAGGGTCCCAGGTTCAATTCCCGTCAAGGGTTGCGGGCTCGATCCCAGTACGGAGCATGTAGGAGGCAGGCGATCAATGAGTCTCTCATTGTCTCTCATCACTGATGTTCCTAGCTTTCCCTTCCTCTCTCAAATCAATTAATTTAAAAATAATTTTTAAAACGTTTTTCCAGCCATGAACATAGAAATGTCCCTGGCCCACACTTTACTCACTCTCTCCTGCCTGTAGAACCCCTTGACTGCCTTGCAAATCATTTCGTTCTGTGGCTTCCTCTCCACTTTTCTAATGAGAAATGGTCTCTGTCCTGTAAGCTGGCTCCGCTGGCTCGGGCGGGAGGACGGACAGCGATGAACACGTTTTCAGCTTGCTTTCCCCAGGCTGATGCAGAGCTTTACTCAAGGTGTGTCTTAAGTATTTGTGAAATAGTATTTCTAGTTTACTTCCTAGGCAACAACGGACTAAATGATATGCTCTCATTTTACCCTTCCTGTGTGAGTCCTGCTTAAACCATCGTCTCCATTTTGCCCTCCAGACAGTATCTGAGCCATGTTTGGTTGTCACAGCTGGCATGGGGGTGCTATTGGCATCTAGTGGGTGGACATCAGTGATGCTGCTGATGCCCAAGATAGCACCCCCCAGCGAAGATTTATCTGGCCCAAATGTCGATAATGCCATGGTTGAGAAGCCCTGTGATAATGGTAGTTTCTGCTCCTTTTAACCTTTTGTGGTTTAAAAGGCATCAGAAACCCATGTGGCTGCAATTTTTTCAGTTTCTTATTTCGTTTTTCAACATTAAGTTCCCTTGTTTGGAAAAACAACCCAAAGAGGTATTATTAAAATGGCCCAACCACAACGGAGTGTAGCACGATGTGTAGTACGGCAGAAACAGAGTCAACTACAATCAAAAACTGGTCTAAAGACTTTAGATATAAGTTTTATTCATTTGGTGGTACGTGATGCTCACATGGCACCATACAACAAATTTTAAAAATACAATATGAAAAAAATTGAACAGCCAAAGAGATCAATTCCATTAGAGGGCTTACAGAAAAACCAACAAGAGCCCCCAGAAAGACCCACCCACTGTTCCCTTAAGAACATTAATTTCTTCCTGTTTAAGTTTGGCTTTAAGAAACACCAAAAGAAAGTGCAAAAGGAAGTTTTTGAAAGATAATTAAACTTCACATAGCGTCTTTCACGTGTCACAAAATGCTTTCATTATTCAACAAGCATATAAAATAATGCAAATATCTGTGAGCCTCTATTTGGTCCCAACTATGAAGGTCGTAGCCTTCAGTATTTCCTTCATCTCTGTCCTCAAACTATTTGCATCAGTAAAAAGTCACGTAAGGTGACTAGTAGTCTCTTTTGCTCCACAGTGCCTCTGTCTGCAAAGCATTGAGTTTCCATAAAAACATGGGCCCAAGCAAACTGAAGTTATAGAAGTACTTGAAGTGAAAAATATAACTAAATTCCCCCAAGACTGATTTAAAGTCAAATTTTGGCTTTGAAATCTAATTGTGTTCATTTTCATGATTACTAATTACTGAAGGCCATCTGTCAGAAACTATAGAGAACAGCAAGATTTAAAGTTGCAAAAACTTCTTAGAAAAATGACTTTGGAAATCGTTTTTAGTACATACTGACCTATTGTCACAAAGTTATTTTATACAAGGAACACAAGAAGTTACAAATTCTTCCTGGAGAGTCAACTAATGCTCAATATTGATTTTGTAAGTCAGCCAATTACAAACTGTTTCTCATGTAACCTTCAAAACAGGGATCCTGGATGTTAGCAGGTCAAGAACAAACCTCCTAGTCCCCGTGCGATTTTACTTACAGTGGCAGTCTCCCACGCATGTGCTGCTGCAGAATCTTAGGTCCCCTTAAGAGTTCACAGAAGGGCTAGCATAGGGAGACAAAACAAAACAGCCATGGGTAGAAAAGGACAAAAGCCAGGAAATTAGGAAAAGCTAAAAATATACTTAAAGTACTTGCCAAATAACACTAATTATTGCCTAAATGCTTGGTTCCTCTAGAACTTAATGGCATTTCAGTCTATGCTTGACCCCTATACACCAATTTATCTAATTACTAAATGCAAAACTAAGCAGACATTTCAGCTGCTGCAACGGTGTATCACAGCCCGGAATACGTAACACGTACGGAGATGCCTCGCACCTTCCCCATTACACTGCATTAGGGGCCAGGGCAAAGGCACCTTTGCATCCCACACACTAAGCACAGTGGCTGGTACACAGTAGGTGCTCAGCAGGTACTTATTGAACACATTGTTCAGTGGCTTATGACACGGAAAAGAGCCCAAAGGCTGGCTTATTCTAGTAGCATTCCTTAGGTAGCCTCACTCCCAATAGGTAGAAAGCAGTCTTAAAAAGATCTTCTCCACTTCCTAAATGCACACTCATCAACAGCTGGACATGACTTGAATCACTTTCCTTAAACGTGCTCATAAAGCATTTTGAGAATTCAAGAGATGAAAGGCGCTATGTAAGTGCAAAATAATAATATTCAAGACAGTTCAGCAAAGGTGATATATTTTCTATGGTGATGGAACAGTTGTGCTAATTTGAGATGAACACCCCAAAAGCTACTCTTCTCATTGGCATTATCAACAGAACAGTAACACTGGACAAAGACGCCATATCACTTTATATAGTTTATATTCTGCTACTTTCTATAAACCAGGTGACAGAAAATGAAATTAAGCCATTTATTCTACACAAACCAATACTTTATCAAAGTTCCTGCATTTTACAAGTCATGTTCAAAAAACACACACAAGTTAGCATTTTGTACACAAATGTTTTATTTCTCAAACATTCCCTTTAAACACAAGGAATGAATGCTAAATCTTCATAAAGATGAATTAAAAATGAAACCCCTCCAGTATAGTGTGTGTAGTCCCTGTGTTCTTGGTCACTACTGGCATTTACTGTTTAACATCAACAACAAAGACAGGTTATTTAAAAATCATGCTACTGGATTTCTAGCTCTTCCTCTATGACCAGTTTTATGCTCATCTGCAATGTTTAAAAGTGTACATCACCAAGTCGAAGCAAGTATAAGGTGTGAAGTAGCTGTGCATTAAACACAAAATAAACAACAAAATTATAAGATATAGTCAAGTTCATAACGAATATAGGTGTTCTTATCATCATTGTAGATTCTTGGGTAATGTGCTATGAGAGCATCCTGTGAACCAATGTAGATGGAGTTGTAAATTTTCCAATACACATCTCTGACCTTCCGGGCTGGGTGAAACAAACCCTAGAATAATTAAAAAGATTACGTTATTTCAATTTTCAAAGAACATACACAACCTTAAAACAACAAACCATAAATACATGATTCCAAACACTTCACTTTAAGACAGAACAACTGCACAAAACTGCAGTGAGCAAAATCTAATTCCCCCTCCCCACAACTGTTGTCCCATGTGGCACAATGTACCCCATTAAAAATTAGGAACAGTGACTTAATTCAACTAAATTACTTTTGTCATTGAGTTATCTTTTCAAAATCTTTCACCTACCTGTAAACAATACTGCAACATTCTACATGGTCCAATAGCAACTCTCAAGCCCTCCAGGGCTCCCATAACTGCCTGGATTACATGGGGAGATGTCTCAAACACATTGGGCCATACATAGTTCAACAAGTGATTCAGCGAATCTTCACAACCAAATCCATAAACCCCCAGTGACATGTGTTGCACTACCGCACTAGCCGTCTGTCTGTGTACAAGGTCCCTGCAATGGAAAAAAAACCTCTTTGTTAGATACAGTCTTCGTTTTACTGGAAGTATTCACCACCCATTAGAAACTAACTGAAGTTCAGTGCATGGAACAGAGTCCGCCTCACACCTGACATCTGATATGGAAAGCTTTTAGAGTGACTAATGGTTCTACCTGAGAACTTCTAATGACTCAAATCTCACCAGGGCTAAAAAATAAGCCATTATTTTCTAACAGACCTTTGAAAAGAGTAAGACTGTGAGAGCCTTGTGCAGTGTATATGTTAGTAGGCTACTAAATGAACAGTAATATCGCATCTTAAACTCTATAAATTGAAAATCTTTAGAAGTAATTCAATACTGGGATAAAATAGATAACAGAATTAAAATCAAATCCCTGACCTCATATGTTCTAAGTTTCACTCAAGAATGCAATTTGGTGCCCTAACCGTTTGGCTCAGTGAATAAAGGGTGGGCATGCGGACTGAAGGGTCCCGGGTTTGATTCCGGTCAAGGGCACTACCTCAGTTGCAGGCTCCTCCCTGGACTGGGCCCTTGTCGGGGTACGTGCAGGAGGCAACCAATCTATGTTTCTCTCACATCGATATTTCTCTCAGTCTTTCCCTCTCTCTCAAAATCAATGGGAAAAATATCTTCAGGTGAAGATTTAAAATCCTATATAATAAAAGCCTAATATGCAAATCAACCAAATGGCAGAACAACCGGGACATAAAAAGGAGTTCATCTCTTTGCCCTCAAAGGTAGTAGTTAGAATATCTTAAAAGATAGAAGAAAAAAAAAATACTTGAACTTTACTAGTATCCTTATTACTTTTATCTACTGTAATAATGTTTAATATATTAAGCTTCATACATAGCAAGGCAGTATTTCTCATTAATACATTTCCCAACTAAAATATTTTTCCTTTTCACTTAGTAATTTTCGACAACTTTGTCACCCCTCCACATGATTTTTAACTTCAGTCACACATCAGTGACTGCACTCTGATGCAGACACATCTCACTGAACAATATGGAGTATGACGTACTCCTACTTTACTAGCTCCAGCTGGGCAGGCTTATAAAGAACATGATTCTTATTCTGTCCTCAGGCCTTACAAGTTCCCTGTGGTTACTTGTTGAGTCTGTTAAGTCTCCCTTTTGGAAGATCATTAATGAGTAACTTGAATCTGTAAACAAGTAACTAACTGAATGGGCTCTAATTTGAGTAACTTATTTTTCCTTTAATTACTTTTGTGTTTAAAAATTATGTTAGTCCTAGATCAGTGATGGCGAACCTATGACACGCGAACTCATTTTTTTGGTTGATTTTTCTGTTAAATGGCATTTAAATATATAAAATAAACATCAAAAATGTAAGTCTTTGTTTTACTATGATTGCAAATATCAAAAAATTTCTATATGTGACACGGCACCAGAGTTAAGTTAGGGTTTTTCAAAACGCTGACATGCCGAGCTCAAAAGGTTCACCATCACTGTCCTAGATGGTTAAAGGGATCAGGAATCTACTGTCAAATAACTCAAGCAGTAGTGTATCAGGTCACCATCTGAATAATTTGGGGCATACAATGGGAACAGTGTGGCTCTGGCCAGCTATGTTCAGTAGTTCAAAAGCCTAACAGAAATCTTTGCTTCGTCTGCAATGACAAAAGCTAAAAAGATCAGGCCTCTGCCACACCAATAAGGCCATGCTCCTCATTCTCTAATTATTATGACTAGTTATTTTTAAAATAAAAGTTGATCAATTGCTGGTCTTCAAAATGTATTTAGTCTAACATATGAAAGGAAAGGGGGCCCTTGTAGCATTTATATTATTTGAAGATAACAATAGAGTTTCATTCAGGGGAGCATTCCCCTTTAACTACATCATAACTAACAGGTCCCATAATAATTATTTCCATAAACTCTAAAATAAAGCAAGAATTATAACTATTTCTTGCACTTCATTCAAGTCACTTACCTATCCATTAAAGCATCTTCCAGTAATGGTGTGACAGCATAAATGTAGTCCTTGCCCATTTCACCGATATATTCGAACAAGAAGGAAAGGGACTTTAACACTCCGTTTTGAACATTGAGCTCAGGAACTCTGTACTCATTCATTAAGGCAGGGAGCACTGTGAAGGGTGAACATGTTTCAGCGACAATAGCTATTGCTACAGTGGTACACACTCTGTTCTGCCTTTCCTGAACTTTGAGGTTGTTTAAAAGTGTAGCCAACACATCATGAGGGCTGAAAAAAATAAATGTCAGCAAACTGTTAGATTAAAGGTCAAAACGGTTTTCAGAGGGAAAAGAACAATGCAAAGAAATGAAACTACAGTAAATAATCACTGGGAACTTAGTAATTTTATGATAAAGTACAATATTTTCAAGTCACTGGCATTGTTTCTACTTAAGAACTTCATTTAAATTAAAATGTCCCATTTTAAAGAAAAATTCAAATGTATTCACTTTCAAAAGTAATTTTGAGCCTTTAGTAAATTTCTTTAAATATAAGGAGATTTAATTAAATGGTCAGATTGATTGAGTGTTCAAACCACGGCCAGTAGAATGAGGCAACCTTACAGTAATACCCATGCCACAACACACAAAATCTTTTCCTTTTCTATCTTCCCTCCCAAATACATTTACTTAAATACTCTCCTTCTTTAAGCATTATTTGACCACAAACTTAAAGGGACACAGGGGATAAACATTAGCACAACAGATATTCATTGCGAATTTCTTGACTACATTAACGCTAAATAAATACACTGATGCCAAACGGGGTGTGGTGGAAGACTTCATCTAATATGACTTTAGCTATGTTTTATTGCTTGAAAATATTTACTCATTTACTAATGAACCACATGGTACATGTAAGTACCTCATTTTTCTACAATGACTGTAGTTTGGTTCTGACAGAAATGGAAGCAAAAAAAGCACCAACAAAAATTTGAAATTATTTTGAGAGTTGTAGTTTCCCTCTCTGAAAATAAGTGATTAAACGAAATTCAAAAACCTCCACCTGTTTTAACTCAAACTTCAATAACTGAAGGTTAGTGCATAAATAAGATACTTTCACAACTGCATTACTCACATTATGCCCTAAAAGAAATTTCTACAGAAATAGAAGCATTTTTCAACATCACAAGAGGTTTATTACAAAATAAATACGTACATACATACATACTTACATACATACATACATACATAAATACATGAATGCCCTGGCTGGTTTTGCTCAAAGGTTAGAGCGTTGGCCCACAGACGGAAGGGTCAAGGGTTCAATTCCGGGCCCTGACTCAAGGGTGTGCGGGAAGCAACCAATCGATGTGTCTCTCACATTGATGTTTCTCTTTCTCTCCCTCTTTCTATCTCCCTGCTCCTCCTTCCCTTTCACTCTCTCTAAAAACCAATAGAAAAATATCCTTGGGTGAGGATTAAAAGAATATACATATATATATGTGTGTGTGTGTATGGAAATAAATAGTACTCACCCGATGGCCTTTGCAATATAACCAAATGTGTTGACTGTGGCTCTACGAATAGCTTTTTTGTGAGCTTTTAAGAGCTCCAAAAGCTCAAAGCAAATCCTCATCCACTCCCTTGCTGAGACATATTCAGCTCCCCTAAAAAAAAAAAAAGTTAAATTTTTGTGCTGGTAAGTCTTAAAAGGTAAATTTACAAATCCAGTTCTCAAAACACAATTACCAACTCACTTTAAGCATTAAATAAAAACAATTATTCTTCAGAAAAGATAATTTAGTCTTAAAACTGTATTGCTAACCCCCCCCCCAGTACCATCCAAATTGAAATTTCACTGAAAATATTAATACTGATAACCTAACCATATATACAAACATAAGCAATGTTAAGCAAAGTAAATAAAGTGTTTAAATATGAAAACCAATACTGCTTATAAAAATGTTTAATCTCTTACCTGTCAGCAATACGCCCAACAAGATCAATACAATTCTCTTGTACTTTTTCATGCCTGTTCTTTAAGATGGGAGTGAGTCTAGGCAGCAGATCTTTAATTGGTGGAGTCATCTTATGCATACCTATTTAATAGAGCCAACGCACTGTCAATTAACATTTGAACCGCAATCTCTGTCCATTTTACCTTTTACTTAGCAATATAATACATGTGGCCAGGCATAAATATAAACTTACAGCTGCCTATGAAAAGAAAAAAGCCCAGATTCTGACCAGACTTAGAATTGTCATTAACTCTTCATTAACAATTTCTGATTATGCATAGAAATGAAAGAAATTAGTGAAGTGATTTAAAGAATGATGGATATTCAACAAAAAAAAAGTTTTATTTGGTTCTGAAATGTATTTTGTACACTGACATTTAAATATGGGGACAGCTTATGTTCCAGCCATACACAATGTAAGCCAGAGGTAGACATGTAAATTAAAGCAAAATTTTCCAGAAAGGGCCCCCTTACCCTTTAACTGCAAAACAAACAGATCTCCAGTCTCCCTGCAATGCAGGGCATACTTGGGTGGTATTTACACCTACGAAGAGAGAAAAAAGGAGGCAGCTGGCAGGGGCTCCTGCTCTAACTAAAATTGCTTGCTCTGATTCTCTCTCCATTGCTTTTCCCATGTTTCCCTCACCAACAATATGGTTCACAACTTCCTGCAAACTAGAGCCCCATAAGTGGCCAAGTAACTGATTTTTGGCCAAGTAGCTACTTTAAGTATAGAGGACAGGACTGAACTGGGGATTATATGTAAGTGCAATAGTTCAAAGATGTCCTATATTGCATAAAAACCCCTTACTAAAAGGAAACAGTGGCTTTCACAGCCAGCTATTTTAACTTCCTGCCCTACAGAAGTTACTTTTGCAATAGTCATATTCAATTATAATGAAGGATTAAACACAAAAGACCATTTATTTCAGCACACTGAACTTAAAAAATAAAATACCCAGAAATAAATGTAATATATTTGTTTTTAGTTTGGGTTAGAAAACTGAATGGATAAAGAATTGGATATAAATAAAAACAAGATAAACAACTTGAACAATTCACTTTTCTCCCTGGTTATGTTCCTAACCCTTGAAAGAAAGCAGAAAACCTGCCATCAGCACTTATTAATTCAAGGTTGAATAGATCTATACTTTGTTCAAAAAACTAAATTAAAACGTCAGCGTTGTCCTCCTGCCCCCAAATATATTTCAGGCAAGACACTTTCTGAGCTGTGACTACCCCACCTCTCCTGTAGGTCCTAAATCTGCCCGCTTTTCTCTTTTAAAGTGGAATATAAATGGGTTTGGGAGATAAGACTATTGTGACATCACCCCCTGACTTAACTATAATTTTGAAGTACTTTTTAAAAAGGTACCGGAAATCATTACTCAACCCGCAAGTATAATTCTATAATTTACTTAAAAAATAAATGAAAGAAAGTTAAAAACCAAAACAAAAAAATTCTTACATGACCAGCAAATTCCATACCTATTACATTCACAATGGCCTTCAGTGCTCCAAGAATGCTGCCCAGTACTTCAGGGTACTCTTCCCCCAAATACTCATACAAAACAACACCCAAGTGCCCCATCAACTTTTCCTGTAATACATAATGTTAAAAAGTTACTATTCACATTAAACTGTACGGTGAAGAAGTAAGTATCTGACATAAAAGTTTACCTCTTGGCATGTCTTCATAACAACAGCAGTTCGAGAGATCAAGTCAGCTGCCTGTTGCCTAACTTTTGCGGATTTGTTATTTAAACGCCACAAAACTGTACCACAGATCTGAGGCAAGTAAGGTTTCACCCGTTTGCCAAGTGCATTGACCACTGTGCCAAATCCGTTCAACATTACTGAGTCCTAAAAAAAAAACAAAACGAAAACTAAATTCTTAAAAGCTACATTCATTGGGAACTAGAATTTAGTTTGTGACTAAAAGGTTGAAATGTACTGATATTCAGTTTTTAACAAAATGATATGTGAAAATTTAAGGTAGAATATTTCCACATAGCTAACTGAAAGAGAACACGAACATTTAAAAATTATTTCAAATTCAATTACTCTCTAGTTATGTGCTGGTAAACAACATGCTTTTTTATAGTATGAAAGTCAATGGTAACTTGTCCTAATTAGTATCATTACCTCTGTAGTCTGTTCTTGAAAAGCATAAAGAATGCCATCAATCAGTTGTTCTTCAAGTTTGTGATCAATATCTGCTGCTCCCAAGTTGCCCATAATCTTCTCAATGGTTTCCATCACCATTTTTCTGTACTGTTCAGCTTCGTCTTTCAGATCATCCACGATCCTGGATATAATTTCTGCTGCTCCTACTTTGTTAGCCAGCTCCACAGTGGTATCAACTAACTAAAGGGGGGGAGAGGCGGCATTGAATTTATTGTTCTTTGGAAATAGACAACATGAAAAGCAAAAGTTCTAAAAAAACTATTCAGCTAGTGAGCATGCTGAGAACTATCAACTCCTATTTCTAAAACTTAAGAGAAAGATAACCAAAATAATTTACACTTGCATCTAAGTCGAGGTGATTTAAGGTATTACATTCACATTTCCCCAGCCAGACCAAGCATTTCATTAATTAGACAAAGACATCAATTCAGAGTTGGGTTATGTACACTAGAATGCACAATCAATATGGAACTTACCTGACTGACTAAAACCCATCTCCTTTCACAATCAAGCACACACAAACTATGAGGTAATCAGGGCAAAAAAATAGTATGTAACATGCATTCAAACTAACTAAAAAATTAAGTTAGTTGAAAGGATTTTAATTTTTTTTTTACAATGAAAACTTACCTGTCGATAATTTCTTCTATCTAAAGCCATTCTGTGTTGCCAGAAATGTTTAAAAAAGGGAGGAAGAATCTCTGTTTTAATGTAGTTTGCTTCGACACCATCTGTTCCACAGCACTGCTTCACCACCTAAAAGGTTAAAAACAATAATTGTAAACACAGTCCTGGTTTACTATGTAAGGTTTTTTTAAAACTCTCTTTGAACCATAAAACACACCCAATTTAGATGAACAAACCTGGAACAATAATTTGGGACAATTACCTTCAGCACAATTTTCTTCATTTCTTCATCAGGAGATTGGAATTCTCGAATAAGGATTAACATCACTTCTCTAGTATAGTAGTTGGCATATTCTGCATCCATGAGAGGAATAAGATACCCAATAGCCTTTAAGAAGGCAGCCAGACCCTATTTTAAAATAAACATATATATACTTAGTAAATTGGAATTAAGTTGTGTTAGCTTCAACGAGTAGGAAAAAGAAATCTAACTGGTGGCTCTACCTTTCCTCTGTGTTGGCGGATACCCTTCCATAGAGGCTTCAACACAGAATCAAAAGATTCGATACCATAAGGAGTTGCTGCTTCAGCCAAGGCAGCAATGGCCAACGCACTAATGGTCCGAACTTTCTGCTGCTCATCCACAAGACCTATAAAACCAAATACAGGTTTTAACTAAGCAACAATATTACTTAATTTCCACATAATCTAGCAATATAATCTAACTGCAGAATCTGTTCACATTAGACAAAATTAGGCAAAAGCGGTAATAAACTGCAAACTATTAGCAGATAATATTTTAAATCCCATTATAAACTTTATGGTGATTATGCAGTTAAAGACCTTCCATTAATCACTCCAAATCAGGAATACAAATTTAGGACACCTGTCTTATAAAGATAGACAAATTTATATAACAACTTACCGTGTTCAATGATTTCAACTAGACTTCTCAGATGTGGCAAGATGGCACAGCCCATAAGAATAGCGATCTGCTGTACAATCTTAATACCAGTGTGTCTCGCTTGCCAGGACTTCTTGCTTTTGCACACAGCTTTTAAGAAGGGCAATAGTGAAGGAATGCCCAGGGCAGAAGCTACAACAGCAAAAGCTCTAGCTGTTGTGTTACGAACATATTCATCCATATTATCTATATCGGGTCTCATGGTAGAGATCATAGTAGCCAGACCAGCAGCCTAAAAGGTAAGAAAAAAGGATAGTCATGGGCTGATAACATTAACCCTCAACCATTTCTTTGCAAATCAAATAATCCCATCTACAGATACAAAACTTTCTCCTCTAGAAATAGAATGCAAATACCTTTGCCAAATTAGAAATAATCTCTCGGCCTTCCACTCTAGCATAGTAATCTTCATCAATCAGCAATGGTTCAATGACCACAAGGATCTGAAAAAGAGAAAGAACTGAATTTCCACACCAATTACCGATGCCACCCTTGTAATAGAATTAAATTTAGGAAAATTTGTTAAAGCATGTCATTTATGTAGTCTAAA
Organism: Myotis nattereri; assembly: GCF_964212035.1. Classification (NCBI taxonomy): domain Eukaryota; kingdom Metazoa; phylum Chordata; class Mammalia; order Chiroptera; family Vespertilionidae; genus Myotis; species Myotis nattereri. The sequence goes on from NC_138082.1 coordinate 6,858,001, forward strand.
ACCACAAGCATATAGAACTCATTTTACTAGAAAATTTACTTTGTTCTTTAAAAAGCCATGCATCTGCACTTTTTAATTCTACTGGTTTCAGAGAGAGGAAGAGAGAGGGAGAGAGATGGAAACATCAATGATGATGTACTAGGGGAGATGATCGTGACCTCCTGGTTCATGGGTCAATGCTCAATCACTGAGCACACGGGCTGGGCTGCACTTTAGAATTCTAATCCATAACTGCCACAAGCAAAAACAAATGTTTAACACTAAAAGCCATGCTATCAAAACAAATTTTCTCATCCTAATCTAGTATCAATCAAGCAAATAAAAAAAATGAGTAGTAATATGAACCCATTTTAGTAAAGAGGGCAAAATGTTACGTCTACCTATACACATATTTTTGTATGTGTGATACATGCTTGGGAAAAGAAAAATGTCTGGGAAGACATATAAATTGAACATTGATAACTCTGTCTTGCAAGCCGGTAAAATTTCCCTTTTTATTGTAAACATACAGCATTAGCTATTGCTTTTATAAGAAATTTTAAATTGCACAAATACATTTAAGTTGGTAAAAAAAACTTCATTAATTCCTTTCATATTAAAAATATCAAACCAGCCTTAGCCGGTTTGGCTCAGTGGATACAGCGTCGGCCTGCGAACTCAAGGGTCCAGGTTCAATTCCAGTCAAGGGCATGTACCTTGGTTTCGGGCACATCCCCAGTAAGGAGTGTGCAGAAGGCAGCTGATCAATGTTTCTCTCTCATCGATGTTTCTAACTCTCTATCCCTCTCCCTTCCTCTCTGTAAAAAATCAATAAAATGTTTTGTTTTTTTTAAATATCAAACCACTAGAAACACTACTTGAGAACAACAAACCTTATGCACATATGGTCGAACTAAGTCATCCAGTTTGTATAATATTCTATCAATAACTTTGACAAGCAAATGACGTTCTTGATCCTCAAGTGTAGGAGACATCAATAGAGGAAGGATCTGATTAAACAAAGGACCAGCTCCAAATTCACGAGCTTTATCAGTAATCTGACGCAATGCAGCCTGGGGGAGAAAAAGAATAAAAGGTGTTTCTTTGTAATTAAGCATTTAGAACAAGCCAATTAATCCATAATTGTCTGTAACTTAATCTTTACAGGCATTTTACAGAGTAGCTTAAGTTCATTCCCATTAAAATTACTCTGAAGTGTGAATTCCTATAACAGAAGTTCAATGTTTCAGTTAATAAAAGGTAACAGAACAATGGCCACTGGAGTTATAAAATTCCTTAATCTCCCTATAAAAGATTACCCACCCATCTTCAAGCCATATAGGATACTATTACAATTCCTCATACAATCCCACTAATTTGCTTGAGTCTTCAGCATGTTTTAAATGCCTTAGGACAAAAAAAGAGAATCTCATTTTTCAATATCTCTATTAGCATAAAATTCCTTGATTAAAAAGCTAGGTCCTTCTTATTACATATCTTTATTTCACTCATACTATGGCCTTGGTAAAGCTGAAGAAGTTAATACATTTCTAAACATAAAATTATAATTAAGACGATGACTTAATGAATTGGCACTTACCTTTCTCATTGGAGGTGTACCATTCTTAATTTTTAAAAGCAATTTCATGATTTTTCTCTCTTTTTGCTCTTCTGGACTAAGTGTTGATTCATCAACATCAACCTAATATAGTAAAAAGAAAATAATTTAAAGTTGGACTGAGATATGATGACTTAAAATCCCTAAATAAAGGTATTATTTTATTTTTACTATTATCACTTACCAAAAGTTTATCAAAGTACTGAATATCATCAGGTTTTAAAAAGGGAAGGTTTCCTGATGGTTGGTCGTTGACACTTTTCATAGTTCTGTCTTCAGTTTGCATGTGGAAACCAGTCATACCACCCAAAGGTGTTGGAGTGGCTGTGAGCTTTCGAGCTGGAGTTCGAATAGGAACATAACCAGCTGGAGGAGGAAGTACCTAAGACAGTTAAAAAGACAGTTTAGGATTTTCTTGATTAAAGATGAATGTAATGAATAACATTTGCACTTTAAAAGTATTTTACAGTTTATTAGCTAGGAAGCTTTTTGCTTGGAGATAGGAATTACTACTATCGATCCCATTTTTCTATCTTGATTTTAAGTTTAAAGTATATATGACAAATACTCATATTTCTCATCTGTTAATAAAACTTAAGTATATTAGAACTGTGGGAAATTTAGGAAAATGAAGCATATTATAAAATTCTGATCACTTTCAAACATTAACATATATAAACATGTTGGTTTTAATAATAAAACAAAAATCATGACACCAAAATCAAGTCTTAAATATTTAAGTTGCTTTACGGAAATCAAATAAATGCATGCAAACTAAAAACATTTACCAAAGCCTTGTAAAATACACACCATTTGAATAAGTCAAAGAAATTTCACTGAAGATTCACTAAAGAGGATTTTTTCCCTCCTATTTCTATTAAGGAAATCAATGACTGCAATTGACAACACAGGCAGTCAACACAGGTGCAGGATGTCTACACCCACTTTATGGGTGACTACAAAAAGTTATAAAGCAGAAATTCATAATACTTAAACACCTTACAACAAACCTAGTAAGGGGGAAAAGACATATGAACTGTTAAAAAGCAATGGGCAATGGCAGAAAAGGCTCTGAAAAGGCCATAAATGATGTAAGTTCCAGCCCTGGTTATGACACCATCTACATGCCCAGACTGCCTTCAGACTAGCAAATGGTGATCCTTGAGCCCCAGGGACCTAGAAAATTTTATAGTTAAAAATAAACTTCAAATTGCTATGGTAAAGAGAGAATATTCTGTGTTCACTGGCAATCCATGAACTTGTTACATACACAAAATCTTGTGAGGCACCAAGTTAAAGAATCCTAACCCAATGTGAGCTTAATCCTGGGATCACTAATAAACTGAAGCAGCAAGCTATTCCATACCCCCAAATCGGCATTTCTCAAAGTATATGGTCTTAGAAGTCCAGGAGATTTCTCACCTTCCAAAAGTAATAAAAAGTTCCATGTAATTTATTTTCACTCTTATTACTTTTTGGAACTGAAATATACTTGGAAACAGCTAAAAGAATGTAATGATAGTAGTAAGTTTAGACAAGGCCAGTGCAAACCTGACTTATGAATTTCTTGAAAGAATACTTAAAATTCCTATTTTATATCCTAAAAACCACCACATTCATATTCCATGTTATTACCTTATATCCTTCTGGAAACATAGCATCTAATTCTTCATCAGAAAGTGGGCGATTTCTCTCATCAATTTCTCTCTCCCAACGCCAAGCCTGAAGCTGTTCAGGAGTCATACTCATTATGTGACCTGGAGTAGGGGTAGCCATGTTCATGGCTGGTGTGCCAATTGGTGTTTTCCCCGGGGTCAGAACAGGAGTGCTTCCACCCATCTGACTAGCTGGTGTTTCATCCCAACGTGATTTCCTTTTACTGGCTCCAGGAGTGGGTGTTTCACCAATTGAATCTCCACCTCGATCTGTTCGAGGCGTCTCAGCCCATCCACTTCCATGCCCAGGAGTATCTTAAAAAAAAAAAAAAAAAAAAAAAAAAAGTGTTAATGTCTAAAGTTTTAAGCATCAAAAATTTACTTTTTATTCTCAAACAGCTAACATACTCAAGGTGATCAATTTCAAAAGCAGAATATTCCTAAAATGCAGGCCCATTTTAGGTTTAAATGTTTCATATTTATCCTCCCCCTTCACTAATTTTTGTTCCTTTTCCACTGACTATAGAAACAATACCTAGCAAACATTAAGAAATGGGAAAACAAAGTATTTTTTAACCACCCTTAATATCACAACCACTCTTTTCATTTCCCCATACAGCTGAGATATACAGCTGAGCTTGTTTTGTGTGTAAATTCTATATTGCTTCTTTCATCCATTGCATGGCAAGTTCTCTCCCATATCATTAAATATTCTGCAAATAAATTTTTTAAAAATATTTTTATTGATTTCAGAGAGGAAACGAGAGAGATAGAAACATCAATGATGAGAGAGAATCTTTGATTGGCTGCCTCCTGCACACCCCAACTGGGGATCGAGCCTGCAACCTAGGCATGTGCCCCTGACCAGAACAGAACCCAGGATCCTTCAGTCCACAAGCCAACGCTCTATCCATTGAGCCAAACCAGCCAGGGCTGTAAATAAATTTTAATACAGCAGATGTACTACGAAATCTTAACTTGCCACAGCTCTCATAAACAGTTAAAGAAATATGGCTTTAAAGGGTTAATACAGCCGAAACCGGTTTGGCTCAGTGGATGGAGTGTCGGCCTGCGGACTCAAAGGTCCCAGGTTCGATTCCGGTCAAGGGCATGTACCTGGGTTGCGGGCACATCCTCAGTGGGAGATGTGCAGGAGGCAGCTGATCGATGTTTCTCTCTCATTGATGTTTCTAACTATCTCTCTTCCTTCCTCTCTGTAAAAAATCAATAAAATATATTTTTAAAAAAATAAAATAAAATGAAAAAAAAATAAAGGGTTAATACAAAAAAAGACTTGGGAAAAGTCATAAATACAGAAAGTAGAACAGAGTTTAAAGAGACAAAAATGGGGAGTTATTACTTTATGGATATGGAATTTCTGTTTGGGATGATGAAAAAGTTCTAGAAATGAATACTGGTGATGGTTGCACAACACTGTGAATGTACTTAATGCCACTTACTTGTACACTTAAAATGGTAAATTTCATGTTATATATACTTTACACAATAAAAAAAAGGTTATGACCTACAAACTTTACTTCTTCCTAATGTTTTTCTTAAATTTTAAATCTCCTCAAGAAAGGAAAAGAATTAGGCATTTGATCTGCTCAGTTGTTTTTTTAAGTATTTATTGTTCAAAGTATTACATATGTCCCCTTTTATCCCTCCATTGACCCCCTTCTAGCCCACCCCTGCCACCTGCCCCACTGCTCAGCTATTCATCTATCCCTAAAGCAGCAGGTTATTTGCTTATCTAACCAGAATAGAACAGATTTGGAGCTATAAATACACCACTCATCAAGTCAGTATTTCACCCAAACAATGCCAGACTCCAGTAGAAGTACCTCTTTCCGTCTTGGGGGTCTCATCCCATCGGTTTTTACGAGCACTGGAAGTTGCGCCTCCGTGGCCTGGTGTTGCATGGCCTGGTGTATCCCCACGTCCAGGAGTAGCAGCTCCCGCTGGTGTGTGACTTGGTGTAGGATCCCATATTTTTGAGCCTGGGGTTGCTCCAGGAGTCTCACTTCCCTTTGCACGACCTGGTGTCTCATCCCATCTTAAGGAAGGGGTATGTCCAGGGGTCTTAACAGAACAAACACATTTTATTTCACACAGCTACACACCCACATAAAAATAACTAAAAAATTTCTGTTAGATTTTAAATGTGATCTCACTTATATGTGGAATCTAATGAACAAAATAAACAAACAAAACAGAAACAGACTCATAGATACAGAGAACAGACTGACAACTGTCAGGGGAGGAAGGTGGGGGGCAGGGTCAACGGTATGATGATTACCAGAGGGAAAGGGGGCTAAGGAAGGTAGAAGAGGGTAAATGGGAGATAAATGATGATAATGAAAAAAGACTTGATTTGGGGTGGTAATCACAATAAAATATGTAAGACGTTGTATTATAGAATTGTACACTTGAAACCTATATAACTTTATTAACCAATGTAACCCCAATAAACACTAAAAAAAATTTTAACAAATGCTTTAGTTCCTTTCTCCATAATTTGTTAAATTTATTTATTTATTTATATTTATTTATTAATACTCATCAGAGGATCTTTTATTTATGTCTTTTATTTTTTTTTGTTAAGCCTCACTGAGGACACTTTTCCATTGATTTTTAGGTAGAGTGGAAGAGGGAAAGACAGGGAGAAACATCGATGTGAAACACACCGATTGACCGCCTCTGACCAGGGCCAGGGCCAGTGAAAGAGAGAGAAACATCAATGTGAGAGAAACACGTCAATTGGCTGCCTCCTGCATGGGCCCAGAATAAGGCCCGGGGCCAGGGAGAAGCCTGCAACTAAGGTATGCACCCCTGACCGGAATTGAACCCAGGACCCTATGGTCTGCAGGCCAACGCTCTATCCCAAGCATGTCAAACATGTGGCCCATGAATATTTTTGTAGCCCAGCCAATGTAACGGTATGTAAGAAACGTTTCAATAAAAATTTCATAACTTAATTTTTTACAATATCCTGTTACGCATAATTATTACAGCGTTCACTAATAACTGATTACTATAATCGTGTTGCATTCATATCCCTTCCGCACAGGCACACCATTTCTCTCCACTAATACCAGCAGCGAATATTTTAGCAGCCACGTCATTAGTCTTGTACTGGCTTGTTTGGTGTGCACAACAGGAAGTATTTCACTTTCGGAGAACATGAAAAATAGGTTTATTTGTGTTACGCTTATTAATCTGTGCAGTTATTCAGTGTTTGGTAAGTTAATGTTCAAGAAAAAAATATTAATTAAAATGTTCTATTATTTTATGTTAACAATGGCTCATGTATTTCAGCCCTTTGTAGTCAGCATGTCTCTTATCAAAATAAACCTACGTTTCTGTGAAAATTGAAGCTTTTGTTTTTTTGCGGCCCACATAAACTTAAACCTTGTTTATTTGGCCCATGTTAGCCTTTTGATCTTGACATGCTTGCTCTATCCACTGAACCAAACCGGCTAGAGCTATTCTCTATAATTAAAAGTTAGAATAGATTATCATTCTGTTTAAAAGATATGTACTTTCAAAAAAGAAAAATAAATAATACGTTCTTTCTAGCAAATACGTTTACGACTAACCACAATTTAAAGTTTTAATTTGGAGCAGTGAAGGAAGCCCTTATTTTAAAAATATTGCATTCTAAGTATGAAACTTAGTTTTGCCATTACTAGCTCCGTGACTTTGGGAAAGGCACAAAGGTTTCTCTGTCTAGATCTGCAATCAAAGAATTTCAGTATTATATAAGTAGTTCTCAAACCTACTGAATTTTCACCAAGAAACACTATTTTTGTGTTTTCCTTCATTCTGTGTTTATATATTTGATTAATATAAGACATTTTGGATCATGTGGGTAATTACAGCTAAATATTGCAACACAATTTCAATCCTTAAGATTAATTTATATTTACGATCACATTTGCATTACTCCTCTAACTGATGCTAGCAAGATCGGTGAAAAAAAATTGGAAGTGGATTTAAGTAATCAAAGGTTCCACAGCAATTTACATCGAGAGACTAAATAGTAAGGGAGGATGGAAGATAAGCAAGTGATAGCAAAAGAGACTGCACAGTACAGACAATACCATATGTAGCAACACATTAGGTGATTCAGTGTGATTTGTATTTAAATAATGACATAAATATTCTATAGGTTTTGTACTATACTTTCTATGTATTTGTTTTAAAATTGGATGCTCTACCCGACATTAAGAGTTCTAGCTATGCCAAAACCGGTTTGGCTCAGTGGATAGAGCGTTGGCCTGCAGACTGAAGGGTCCCGGGTTCGATTCCGGTCGGGGGCATGTACCTGGGTTGCGGGCACATCCCCTATAGGAGATGTGCAGGAGGCGGCTGATCGATGTTTCTCTCTCATCGATGTCTCTAACTCCCTATCTCTCTTCCTCTCTGTAAAAAAATCAATAAAATATTAAAAAAAAAAAAAGTTCTAGCTAGCTTTGTTTGCAAACTTGCATAAATACAGTAAATTTAAAACTCGTTATTTTTCCCTTTAAAAAGATTCTATGTATTAGTTAGGGTTGGGAAATTTTCCATTAGGTGAGTAAAGCACGTAATTTGTTCAAAATGTTGGCACCTTGATCTTCCAGAACTATAAGAAAATGTATGTCTGCCCTAGCCAGTTTGGCTCACTGGATAGAGCATTGGCCTGGGGACTGAAGGGTCCCAGGTTCGATTCTGGTCAAGGGCATGTACCTTGGTTGCGGGCACATCCCCAGTAGGGGGTGTGCAGGAGACAGCGGATCGATATTTCTAACTCTCTATCCTTATCCTTTCCTCTCTGTAAAAAATCAATAAAATATATTTAAAAAATATGTGTGTGTGTGTGTGTCTATCTGTTTCTTAAGCCACCCAGTCTGCTATTGTCATGAAAGCAGACAATACATTTCATGTGAGAGAAAAAAAAATTATAATAGTATTAAAAAATACAATGTAACCACCTCTGCTTGATCCCAACTTGACAGCTTTTTGGGAGTGGCACCAGGAGTCTGATCAGCTGTTTGATCCCAACGGCGTTTTCGTTTTGAGGGAGGCTGGGACGCTGCTGCTCCATTGACGACTTTCAGTTCTCCAGCTTTAGCTTTCTCTGCTAGTTGTTGCCTAATTTCTCTCTGAAAATAATTGAATAATCACTGAGTATCTTTAAAACGTTTTCAACATATTTTCATATCATTAGTACAAACATTTCTATTTAACGTCATGTCATTCTTCACTCACTCTCCTTCCTATGCTAGTGGTAGTCCTGGTCTTATTTTCCCTCTTCTCTGTATTTCGTTTCATACAATGTCCTTCTGCACAGTAGATGAGCAAGTACAGAATTTATAACAGAGCACCCTACTCTAGACAGTGAAGCAAATCTTCAGCCAATGGTAGAGAACTAAAATGCTTCCATTGAAAAAAAGTTTTATTTAAAACTCATATAAACAGCAAATCAGAATATGTAACAAGGTAGAAAAGTGGTAAAAAGTGAAAAATTTTAAATTATGATTTTAATTATGTAAATATTATATATAACATCCCAACAAATGCATTTAATTTCCATCACCCCACTTAATTTAGACAATTCATTATGTATTCATAATAAAGTTATGAAGGCTAACTACTGAAACAAAATGAAGCAATTTCTGTAAGCCAGCAGGAATTCTTCAGAATTCTCCAACCATATCCAAACTCAATTTTATGGGAGAATTAGAGGTTTTTCAAGGAATGGTTTAGCTACTTGGCTTTCTCCTTACACACTGGCTTCAGGTACACACTATCATCCTCCCCACGGAAACAGTCACTAGAAGAAACATATGTGTGTGTATGGCCAAGGGGCAGAGACTAGAAAAGGACAGAAAAAAAGCTCAACACGGGAGGTGGTCGAATTTTGGGTAAGGTTCTGTCTCAGCTTTACTTTTATTAATAATACTGAATTACTTGTTCAGCAAATGAAAAGGAAATGTAAGTCTCTCAATCTCAGCTTTATTTCTAGTCTTTCACAACCATTAAAATAAAGAGCAGGTTCATACCTCTTCTTTAGTCAAATGCTGCTCTCGCATTACATCCATGTAAGTTCTAGCATTCATTTTAGGATCAGGGGTCTTCCCTCCTGCAGAAAAGAACAGCAACAGGACAAGAGTACAATAAATAAACTATAATTAGGTTCAACTGATTTATCTGCCCTGCTCTAATATTATGTTATTCCATATCATTTAATTTATTTTTTGATGGAAAACTTTTTAATAATTATACATCTTACTTTTTATTGAGTTTGCTGATCAATTTAACCTGTTTGAACACAAACATCTACAGCAGTTTAAAACAAATATTTTAATGCATATAAAAGCAAAATGACAGCACAGTTTAGTCTTCAGAAGTGATGGGTTCCTGGGTTGCTAATCCGGAATACGTACACTTTCGTGCCTTTGTCTCCATCAGCAGTTCTGACTTCAAGCAGCAGAATAGAAGCCTAGAAAATTATCTCTTTACCATTAGTAACACTTTGGAAAGATATTTATATTCAAAACATTACCTGTTGCAAGCTGTTAAAATCCTAACTACAAATAACTATAACTAGGTAAGTTCTTCATACAATGTTCTAAAGCAGTTATAGTTTAGCAAATCTGATTTTTTAAAATATACCTATAATCTTATTCTCATGTCAGGTTACTAAAAAAGGGCTTCATGCTTGTTAAAGTTTTGTTGACCCAGAAACATTTTTATCTTTAGAAAGTATGATTACAAATGAAAATATATTACTTGAATATATTACTTTCTACCAGTTATTATGATGCACATAGAAGAGAAGTGGCATACAAAGAGATGTGTTAGTCTCTTGGTTCAAGTTTCAGTATTTGCTTTTCAAACTTCAAAATATCTTAAAGAAGCCCAAACAGTATATAACAAGATTCACAGAGGAACACTATGTTTTATAAAATGTGATAATTAGCTATACGGTAGTATAGCATCACAATTTAAGAAAAATAAAATAATAAAATTCTAAGACATTTCCTATGCTGAAGATCATGCCCAATTGGTAGTGTCATTCTTTCTGACACTAGCTCTGATAAGACTTCCTTTGGAATACTTTTTCACCATAATCTAGAGAGGATGTGTTGAACTGCACCCTTAAGAATGCAGACAGGACTGGCATATAGCAGTACTGCTGTAGGAAAGAAATTAAGGACAGTTAGTATGGGCCTGTGAATTCTGACATACATGTTTAAATCAATTACAATTATGCAAGTAAAAAAAGAATATCCCTACTAATTCATGCAGGCTGAAAGTCTAATTTGTAAACCTGCAGCAGAATCTCAATTTTAAAAAACAGGCACCTAATTTTGATTTTGAAACTCACCCGAGGAAAGCATCCATCAGGCTCACTATGCCCCCTGTGCTGACCTGCACACTAAAATTAGCAAAACAGACTCCAACTATTAAAAATATCAAAGCCTTTGTATACATACTTTTGTTTTAATTTTAAGTATGCTTAAAGCAAAGTAGGTGCACTTACTAAACTATATTTAGAGAAATATGAGGGGAGCTCTAATGTGAGAAAGTTTCTCAAAAGTAACAATCCTAAAATCTAGGATTTGGAATGAAAACTTTCAAGAATTTGAAAGTATTTTGACCAGAAAAACACATTTGTTCCAAGTATAGAAAGCGTACCCAAAACAAAAGTAAAAGAAAAACCTTTAACCCTTTGCGTTTCTATGGCATTGGCTCATTATTTTCTTGTCCTTCTACCTGGAAAGAAAACTTGTATTATAAAGATGAAGAATATGGCATCTTTGACTTCAACCAAATCTATACACATCTATAATAAGGGGGATTTTTAAAAAGAAAAGCAAATTCATAAGCATGCCAAAAAAAATCAAAGGGCTAAAGAGAGCTTAATACAAGCAAATTCGTGAATACTAAAGAAAAGTGGGAAAGAATTACCATCTGCAAAAGGATCAAGACGCTCTGGGGAAATTATCATGGTCCGCCTGTGCTTTTTGTATTCATCTTCCCGGTCAGCAATCTTTGGAGGTCGGTGCTCAGCAAATGGATCATACTGAAAAGAGGGATGTCCAACTTAATACCCACTTTATTAAAAAACCAAACAGAATATCTTAAACAAAAAGCGGAACATTATAAAACATGTAAAATGTTTAATAAATGCCTATTAATAAAAGAAATATTAATTTTAGAGATAAGTATTAATATGAAAAAATAAGTAACATAGAAATGAAAAAAATACCCATCCGTATTTCCATAGTTCAAGTCTTCATAAAATGATTACCTTTATAAAATTTGCTAAGTATTGCCCCAGCTGGTTTGGCTCAATGGATAAAGCGCCAACCTGCAGACTAAACGGTCACGGGTTCGATTCCAGTCAAGGGCACATGCCTCGGTTGCAGGCTTGATTCTTAGCCCAGGTCAGGGCACGGGCAGAAGGCAACCAATCAATGTGTCTCTCTGTCTCTCGCCCTCCCTTCCACTCTCTCTAAAATCCATGGAAAAATATCCTTGGGTCAGCATTTAAAAAGAAATTAATAACTTTACCAAATCAACTCTCCTCAAAACATTCTAATAACCTTACTCTTAAAATATATGGGCTTCCATGGGAATTGAGACAGTTTTCTTTAGCTGAGTAAACTCTGGATTTAACAAAAAAGAAAAAAGTCACCTGTTCTGTTGACTGTGGTATATCATTAAGCAATGCCACAGGGGCATGATATCCTGGCTTCTTCTGACCAAGCAAACTTGTAGATGATGAGTAGTCATCGTCATCCTGCAATAAAATGCCACCAGAAAGCCATAAACAAAACATCAGAATTTAAAAGTAAGAAAAATTATACTAAGATTCAACATGAAATCTAAAGACTTACTGACAGTGTGAGGTCTAAACCCTTGTTCACAGAACTTATAAACATGTGAGTTTTCAACTCAAAAAAAGTTATTAAAGAAATTAACCTTAGTTTTTACTCATTTAAAAATATTAAACAAGAAATGCTTTCTGTGGAAGCCAATTAAAATAAAGTAAGTATGAACTAGAAAAACCTGAGCATTTTGTTTTCTCAGAGAGGGCATGATGAAATTTGTTTTTCACATTTGGAAACTAAAGTTTATTTAAAAATCTCCACTTTCCTTTTGTGTTTGTTTGTTTGTTTGTTTGTTAACATGATTTAACCACAGAAACAAGTAAAAGATAATGTTTTAAATGTACTTGTTTCCCTTGTAATAATATTTAAGCAGAAAGTGTTGTATTATTTTACGAGTGTAAGAAATACAACAGTGGGTAACTCTCAAGATCTTACCACTGATTTAAAAATGAAACAATTTCTCCTTCAGTTTCTGGAACATATAGCTACCACTATCTCTTACCAGAAGGTATGATAGGCTTCTAGAAATTTTACCTTTGCAACTTTCTAATTTACTTTTTAAAAAGTGCCAACTACAAAATAAAATGTGGCTTGAGTGTCAAAAAAATAACAAGTTTCATAACCTATATCCATAAAATGTCTATTACTGAAACATACAAAAAAGGGATAGCTATTTCACCATATTTGGATGTTTGAGATGATCTGACAAAATGTAAGCTATGGGAATATATAAAAACACTCAGATGTATTTCAAAATGAAAGTGGTCACCCTCCAGAATAACTGAAACAGGCACGAAGAATCCATTAATAATATCAATAACAAAACAGCACTAAGCACAAGTCAGATTCAGGTCACAAGGACAGATGGCTGCTCACTATGAAGTCACTTCCCATGTGGGTTACTCTAAACAGAGCTCAGTAGTAAGGATTTCCTTTATACAATTAATGATTTGTAGGTGCTTTGCTAGATGAACATAATGGTTCAGAACTAAGAGGAAGGATTCTTTCTGTTTAAATCGCTGTTTTTATTATTTTTATTTGGAGGAAGGATTCTTTCAAAAGTTTTATCCTCCAAAAGGAATATCTCCCAATTTCCAAAATGTCTGCAGATTAAGCCAGATGACTCAAAGAGAAAATACCTTTATATTTCTTGCTCTCCACCCAAAGAAAATTAAAAATGCTTGACTCTTGTACACTTTGTACTTACATCTTCAAGTTCAGTTGCAGCAATTGATGTCACATACCCAGCAAATCTGCTGTCACTTCCACCATATATTTCCTGGTCATAATAACCTGTAGAATCAAGGCCCACTCCTTGAGCTTCATCAAGAGCTGCCTTCTTGCCTTGAATTTCTCGAATCTGTGCTTCGATATCTGTAAGAAAGTTAACACAGACTTTAATTTCATTTCCAAAGAGCCCTCAACATAATGCATTTCCCTACTAGGTATTATTTAGGATACTCTTCTAAATATACAAACTAAAATAATTATACCATATAAAGGGTTAGAACTATAACTATATAAAGCATTGATTTTTAATACATTTAATATATCTCCAAATCAATAGACAATAAATACTCCCATACAGAACAACAAATTACTCTTACATTAAGAATGGGTTACCAACGTTTATTAAATTACTGTTGAATTCTAAACCTTTCTCCAACTTAAAAAATAATACTGTCAATATTGACTAGGGACAAACAATAACACTCAAGATTATTCTAAACTCAACACTATCAAAAATATAAAAACAACACTATGGAAAGTGGTCCTCAAACTTGAACGCGAAACGAATTGTCTACAGATTTTGTTAAAATGCAGTAGGCCTGGATCACACTCAACTTTCTGCATTCCTAACACGCTCCCAAGTCATGTCCTAAACAGCTAGGCTCACACTGTGAACAGTAAAATAAAGGGCAATCTAAATTCTTAAGCATGGAATTCAGAACTCTGCATAATTTGGCTGCAACCATCATTACACTTATTAGTTCATGATTAGAGTCTGAGATCTAGCCCTGGCCGGGTAGAACTTAGTTGATTGGAGCACGGTCCTGATGTGCTAACGTTTCGGGGTTCAATCCGCAGTCAGGGCACAAACAACAATCAACGAATGCAACAAATAAGTGAAGCAACAAATCAATGTTTCTCTTCCTCTTCCTCTCTCTCCCACCCTCCCTCTCTCTCTAAAACCAATACACAAAAAATAAAGGTTGGAAAAAAAGTGTGTATAACTATGATTTTTTATAAAGTCTGAGATCTGAAATCAAAACATCTGCCTTCAAAGAAAGGTTCTTTCTCTACTAATTAATACTTCATTTAAACATGTGTACCTCAGTTTCCTACAACATAAAGGTTTTTTTTAAAGGATTAAATCACCACCCCCACCTCCCCAAGCACCATGTTTTCTATTCACAGGTCTAGTATTTAGAAGACCGACATCTGGTGAATGACGAATCAACTCTCCTCAAATGCCCCCCAAACTTCTCAATTTTTAATTTTGTCAAGAGTAGGAAAAATTAAAATACAGTGAACACTCACATACACTTATCTGTATTCATCAATTGTGTCTATATGAGATAAAGCAAATGTGTGTACATATAACTTTTCTAAACCATTTAAAACTCCTAATATTTCTGCATCTATTTCCAGATCTAGGACATTCTCTTATATAAATAACCACAACAGATTTAACATGCTCAAGAAATGAGCATGTTAAACCTTAATAACATTATCATCTAATATATTATCTAGCTTATCTCCCCAATTGTCCTAGTAACAAACATCCTTTTCCACAATTGATCCACAATTCAAGCAAGAGCCAGGCATTGCACTTAATTGTCATGTCTTTATGTTCTTCAAATACAGATGAGTCCTCCCAATTTTTTTAGCCTTTCCTGACACCAGGTAACTTTAAATTACAATTTTAAATGTTTAAATGTTTCATTTTAATTATCTGGATAACACAGGGCGGCGGAAAGAAACAAAGTATTTACTGCCAGTGATTTCTGTAGCCTAACTGATGCTTTCATTTTTGCTAGATCATTACCTTCAACTGAATTACACCTTAATACCAGCTACTTTAATTTTTTTAAAAAATATTTTATTGATCCCCCATAGAGAAGACGGGAGAGGGACAGAGAGCCAGAAACATCGATGAGAGAAACATCAACCAGCTGCCTCCTGCACGCCCCCCACCGGGGATGTGCCCGCAACCAAGGCACACGCCCCTGACCGGAATTGAACCCGGGACCCCTCAGTCCGCAGACCGATGCTCCATCCACTGAGCCAAACCGGCCAGGGCAATACCAGCTACTTTAAAAAGCTAATTTATTGAATGTCGGGGGGGGGGGGGAGAGACATATATAATACTCTTTGTAATACTTTAAGCAATAAAACAAAATTAAAAAAAAAAAAGCTAATTTATTAGTTTGCAAGGATCCAAAAGGGGAAAGATTCAAATGCTCATCCCAACCCCACGCTAAGGGAGAAAACCCTCTGTAGTTCCAAAGATGGGTGCAGAGAAAATGGAATAAGAGTACCTAGTCTAAGGCACAGCTGGGGCAGGCACATTTCCCTACAAGAGTGAGAACAAGTCTCAGAAACTCAAAGTAATGGAACAGGTTTACTATTACTACTGAGCTAGCAGCCCCAGTTTGTACCCAAATCTCAAAATTCTTAGATCTTTTATGAAATATCTTTAACCTCAAAAGTTCCAACTCTTCTGAATCTTTGTCATTTTTTTTCTTTTCTGGCTTTACTGATCTTGTTAATTGATTAGGTAATGTAAAATCTTCTACATGTTAAGATATAGACATGCTTTTTAAAAAACTAAACTTGCTCCAATTATCTACAGAAATGTCATTATTCAACTAAAACTCCCCCCCTTTTTGGAAGGGAATTCTGATCTTAGAAACATTTCAACCACCAGAAAACAAATCCTTCCCTAGAAGGTCAATATTAATTAAGTGTGAATTAATTAATAAATTTGTGAGCTAGCCCATTTGAAATCTCAATTCATTCAAAAAATTATTTCCAGCCCTGACCGGTTTGGCTCAGTGGACAGAGCGTTGGCCTGAGGAGTGAAGGGTCCCAGGTTCGATTCCAGTCAAGGGCATGTACCTTCACTGATCGATGTTTCTCTCTCATAGATGTTTCTAACTCTCTATCCCTTTCCCTTCCTCTCTGTAAAAAATCAATAAAGTATTTTTTAAAAATTATTTCCATTTACTTAAAAGTTACTATAGCACTGGCTGGCTGAAGTGTTGTCCTGCGCACCGAAGGGTCACAAGTTCAATTCCTGGTCAGGACACATACGCAAGGTTCGGGTTGGATCTCAGGAAGGCATATGGGAAGCAACCAATCGATGTTTCTCTCACGTAGATTTCTCTCTCTCCTTGTACTTTTCTCTCTAGAATCAATGAAAAGCATATCTCAATGAAGATAATAGTGTTTCCTTTAAAAAAATTACATTACTTTAAAAAAAAATTTTTAATCCTCATCCAAGGATATTTTTCCATTGATTTTTAGAGAGAGGGAAAGACAGAGAAACATCAATGTGAGAGAAACACACACCAATTGGTTGCCGCCTGCACGAGCCCCGACAGGGCCTGGGCCCGGGAGGAACCTACCACCGAGGCACGTGCCCCTGACCAGAATCAAACCAGGACCCTCTGGTCCACAGGCTGACGCTCTATCTACTGAGAGCACCGCCTAGGGCTACTACGTTACTTTTAAGTCAGAAAAATGCAATGCTAAAATTACACTTGTCTAACAAATACATCAAATTTTATCTGGCAGTTCAGTTTGACATCAAAAAATAGTACCTCAGAACTATGGGTAACATCTTATCTATTATTTGCATTTTAAACTAAGACCTAAGTAAACTGAGATTAACCACCACTGGTCACACCTCATACAACCAAATTCTGTCCCTCTACTACTCATTTACCCTTCTGTGCCTTTTATATCTATGCCCCAGATACTGCTAACTCCAGCTTGTAGCATTTCCTCCTCCTTGATGTGTTTTTATTCTTAATTTTAAATTCATATTGTTTGCAATCTTTTAATCATTGTTCATTACATGTTACAGAGCATAGCCTTTGGATGTTAACCATTCACTGACACTTTTTAGTCAGGTCCATAAGTGTTATCCATTCTGCACAGCCAGTGCAATTGATGAGCAAGGATTTTTCAAATGAGACTTCTAAAAGACATCCAGAAAAATATCTCACCTCTCAGCCTTTCCCTTAAACAAAATTCCAGTAAGACAACTAACAACAATGGTAAATTATTTTACTGAAAATTACAGATATCAATTCCTAAACGATGAACTCCTGATTAACATTAATTCAATAACTAAATTCTGAAGAAAAAATCCTTTTCAAAATCCTTAAGCAACTTCTCCCTTTTATTTTACTAGCAATATTCATACTGAAGACCACAAAAGTATACAAAGCAAAATAACTAAGTGAACACAGAAAAACAAAATTTCAGAACATGCAGAAAAAATAACTATCTCAGGCATTCTGCAAGCAAAAAATTAGAGAGAAAAAACTTTCAGCTTTGTGATACCAAAAAATATCTACTCAAGAGATAGTGGCAAAACAAGCCACTGGAATTTTTGGATAATCCGTTTTTCCTTTCCAAAACAGAAAACTATTCCCCCACTTGCCATAGTCAGCAATATCTGAAGAACTGCTGGATAGCAAGATTATGCACACTAATAATTATCTACATTTGACACGTGCAAAAAGGTCCGAAATTTTTATTTCATTTTAATATTTCAATACTGGAAAGCATAAGCCACACTGATCAAGATAAGAAGTAATCAAGTTGGTTAAGAGGATGTCAAGGACCCTGGCTGGTTTGGAGCAGGGAACAGGAGAGAGAAATAGAAACATCAATGATGAGAGAGAATCACTGATCGGCTGCCTCCTGCACACCCCCTACTGGTGATCGAGCCCACAACCCTGGGCATGTGCCCTGACCGGGAATAGAACCATAACCTCCTGGTTCATAGCTCAACACTCAACCACTGAAGCACGCTGGCCTGGCAATAAAAATATTTTTTTAAAAATTTCTTAAATGACAAAATACAACAAAGAATCGTTTTTCCCAGCAGCATTATTTAGGATAAAAAGATTATATGATCTTCTTTACTTAAATAACATGATGATGAACAACTCTAAATCAAAAATGGCCGGTTTGGCTCAGTGGATAGAGCTTCAGCTCTAAAAGGTTTGATTCCGGTCAAGAGCACATACCTTGGTTGCAGGCTCCTCCCTGGCCCGGGGCTCTGGTCCGGCTCCAGCAGGAAGCAACCAACCAATCCATGTTTTTCTCTCACATTAATATTTCTCTCTCTTTCCCTCTCTGAAAACCAATGGAAAAACACCCTCGGGTGAGGATTAACAAAAAACAAAAACACCACCAATAACAAAAAAATTTCAAGTCCCCCTCTCAACTACCTCAATTGCATTCAATGGCATAAGGAAGAATGGTAGTCCTTGATATACCACAACCAATGACTTTCCTAAAACAGAAGTAATCTAGCCGAAACCAGTTTGGCTCAGTGGATAGAGCGTCGGCCTGCGGACTGAAAGGTCCCAGGTTCGATTTCGGTCAAGGGCATGTACCTGGGTTGCGGGCACATCTCCCCGTGGGGGATGTGCAGGAGGCAGCTGATCGATGTTTCTCGCTCATCGATGTTTCTAACTCTCTCTCTCTCCCTTCCTCTCTGTAAAAAATCAATAAAATATATTAAAAAAATAAAAATAAATAAAACAGAAATTAAGCTGGTAACTGGGAGGAGGGCACTTTATTCCGTATTCAATGGAAAGCCAAAGTCAAACCTAGCTCAGCATGCAAAGCCTTCCCTAATTTGATGTTAATCTTAAATTCCTTTTTCTCAGCTCAGGAGGTATCTAATCTATGAGTAAGTCCCACTTCTTACTTATCTCAGCCAAATAGATGTATACAAACCTACCCAATTGTTCAAAGGTCATTTCTATAACACTATTTTTTTAAATATATTTTATTGATTTTTTACAGAGAGGAAGGGAGAGGGATAGTCAGAAACATCGATGAGAGAGAAACATCGATCAGCTGCCTCCTGCACACCCCACACTGGGGATGTGCCCGCAACCAAGGTACATGCCCTTGACTGGAATCGAACCTGGGACCCTTCACTCCGCAGGCCAACGCTCTATCTCCACTGAGTCAAACCAGTCAGGGCTGTAACACTATTTTAATACTTTCAGTACAAATTAATCTCAGTGAATGTTGATAAAATATTCAGCACCCATGTTTACCAGATTTTGGGGATACCAAGGTACAGTTCCTGCAGTCAACAATCTCAAAGTGGAAGAGAAAACCTTAACATGATAGAATATTCTAGGTAATATAATAAAGAATTATAGAGGACTATTAACAGCCAGCATTAAAAAAAAAAAAAAAAAAAAGAACAAAACTAATTCCGCTCCAGGTTATCAAAGATGACTTAAAAAGTGAAAACAGAGATGAGCCATGAAGGACTAGAAGTTCCAGCAAGAAACTATGTAAATACCATGTGTATTTCTACTAAACATTTACCAGCCCCTTTATACTCCACAGTGATGAACAGTGTCTTTTACACAGTGCTCAGGTGTTAAACTGAATGTTCCAATACTTTATGGCATCAGTTAATTCACATCGATAAAGCATAATCCCAAATACAGCAATTCTGGCCAATAAATTTCAATTTTCTGTAGCCCAAAGCTTTAAACTAGGTTCCAAAACTGCAGGAAAACCGACCAGAACTTTTGATTTCCTGTCCAAAAGTACCTTCTGATGAAGGTACCAATAAACAAGTACCCAAAGCCGTAAAACACCCCAAATGAACACTCCACTCCTGGATAAACAGAAACAGAAACAGAAACATCTTTACGTTTTCTAATTATTTTGCAAAAGGCGCGATTGAGAGATGGTCTAAAGAGAGAAAAATGAATGCCTCTACACGTCTCGATGAAAGCCCTGTTTCAATCTTAAATACCCAACAACAAGAATATTCAGGTCCCTGCAACTCGTGGGCACGTTTCACCCACGGCAGAGCGCTGGACTCCCGTTCCTGCGGTGACCCGACTATTCACATTCCGTCCTCATCAACCTGTCCCGTCTCATCCCTCTTTTCCTCCCACGACCCCCTGCCAGGCTCCCAGACACCATCTCGGGCTCCGACGCGCACCCCCAATCTCAAGCAGACGACCCCTCCAGACCAGGGCCGAGTCGTCTCCTCCGTTCCCCAGCTGCCCTGCACTCGCCGCTTCCCGCTGAAGCACCCACTGGTCCCGTAACGGGAGGACAACGCTTCCCCACCAGACTGCGAAACTAGGGATGGCCTCGTCTCCACCATCGCTCACGGCGACCCAGCCAGGCACCCGGAAACGGCGCGGGAAACGACAGCGACCCTCTCGGAAGCCTCGCGTGGGATGCAAACTTGAGGCTCCAGGTCAGAAAGCCAGGAATGCAGCTCCACTTCCCCGGCCTCGTCCTTCCTAAAAGGCGGCCCTACTTCCTGCCACTCCCGCACGCTCCCCTAGTGAGCCCCAGCCCGGTCCCAGCGACCCCCGAGGTGTGTGCCCCGCCTCCCACAAAACGATCCGCTACCCCGAAAGCAACGGTGTCTTTCCTCTTCCAACAACGAGTCTCGAAAGAAAAAAATGTTTACTAAAAGCAATCAAGGGGGGGGGACATTTTATTCCCAAATCATTTCATACCAAAAAGAAAAAATGAGGACACAGATGAGCCAAGGTTAGGAGAAACGGGCCCCGGCTTGACTAAACCAGACTCCGGGCTGCCGGGGGCGGCCGCCGGAGACCAGCCCGCTCTGCCCCCCGCCCCTCCCCGACCCCGCGCCCCGAAACCCTCCTGAGCGAGCCGTGCGAACGAGGCCCTCTGGCCCGTTGGAGACGCCAGCCCCAAGCCGCAGCCCCCAGACACGGAACAAAGAGCCTGTCGGGTGCAAAGGCAGGACGCCATTACGTGGGCCGCGGCCTGCGCCGAGGAGACGAGCCGGGCGGCGAACGCGGGCCCGGCCTCCACACGAGAAACCCCGGGGAGAGGCAGGAACCCAGGGAGGCACCACTCCGGCGGGCTGGGCAGCGGGGAAGGCGCGGGACTGGCGGCAGGCCGCTTACCTTCGTGAGTCTTGGCAATCTTCGCCATTTTGTCCACTCGAACACACAGGCGGAACTGGCGCTCCCAAGCCCTTCCGCTCGCCGCCGCTGCCACGGAGGAAAATAGCTGGGGGCTGGCTCCTGCGCATGCGCCCGCGGGAGCGCGCGCCGCCGAACGCCACGTGACAGAGCCGCGGCCTGGCTGGAGTGGAGCGGTGCATTGTGGGGTGGGGGCGGAGTCAGCCGTGGGCCTCCGCGCGGCGGCGTTCGTGGGGAACCCGGGGCGGGACTGGCCGGAGGGGCCGTGGTGCCTCCGAATAACTGCCGTGGAGGGAGGTTCCACGAGGACAGTCAAACACGGCCACGTAAAAAGCAAGACTTGCCCTAACCGGTTTGGCTCAGTGGATAGAGCCTCGGCCTGCGGACTGAAGGGTCCCAGGTTCGATTCCGGTAAAGGGCATGTACCTGGGTTGCGGGCACATCCCCAGTGTGGGGTGTGCAGGAGGCAGCTGATCGATGTTTCTCTCTCATCGATGTTTCTAACTATCCCTCTCCCTTCCTCTCTGCAAAAAAATCAATAAAATATATTTTTAAAAAGAGTATAAAAAATAAAATAAAACTAAAAAGCAAATTTAGTTTAGAGGAAGGCTCCGACCTCCCCTCCCCTCCCCCCAGGTTCTTGGGGAGGAGGCTGGGGGTCGGCCAGAGGCTTACCTTAGCGTCTGTCTCAGCTGCGGCAGTGCTTCGCTCCAGGCACATTCATTCGGCTGCTGTAATTCACGGTCTTTTTTGTTTTCCAGAAGTACTTAACCATTTGGGTAGGAGTTTCGTTTACAACATGTTCCCAAACACTATTCAAGCGGGCAACTGTTCCTAATCCCACTTAAAATGAGAGGGTAACTCGGGCGGGGGGTGAGGGTTACAGATAAAACGTGCAAGGTCACCCAGTTACTAAGTGACACAGCAGGAACTCTGCCACCTTGTACATTGTAAAGCCTTTTCACTGTACAGGTTCTTAGAAAACCACTGGTCGCCAGCACTAATGCTGATGAAATGCCTCCCAATTCTGCCTAAGAAACATAAATCGGGAGCTTCTGGGTTGGGGAAGACGGGGCATTGGGGAGATGGGGCACTCGGAGAACATGGGAGCTCCAAGCCCTTCCCTCTCCGCACACCTGGCCCCACACCGGAGTCGGCTGTTCCTGAGTTGTATCCTTTTATAATAAACTGGTAACTAAGGACGCACCCAGGGATGTTAGGGAAGGTGCACTAGGCCTTGACATGCACAAGAGAGATACTGTTGCATGACTCCGTGGTCTACACATACATCACAAAGATTGCACTGATACGTAAACAGTGGGAATAGATCTTGCCCTGACCACCCTTCAGATTAAGCATCAGATTTCTGTTTTACAGGTTTTCCTATCTTTTGAAGATGCTTGAAAAACTGAGAGGGGCCCTAAGCGGTTTGGCTCAATGGATAGAGCGTGGGCCTGCAGACTGAAGGGTCCCAGGTGAAGGGTCACAGGTTTGATTCTGGTCAAAGGCATGTACCTTGGTTGCAGGCACATCCCCAGTAGGGGGTGTGCAGGAGGCAGCTGATTAATATTTCTCTCTCATCGATGTTTCTAACTATCCCTCTCCCTTCCTCTCTGTAACTTTGCTTTAATGGATATCTTTGTTTCTTCTTTCCATGTAATTATTTTATTGAGTTTTGTATCTCCAGGCAGTTTTCCCACATTTGGGTAAAATGTTTAGCAGGCTGTAAACTTAACTTGGGAAAAGAGAAAAATAAAATTTTCTTGAGTGGAAAAAAGTAATTTAAAAGTGGCAGAAGTCTAACTGAATAGTGTAAGAAAGGCTAAACTTTCAGTGAGCTGAGACTTATGATAAAATGCTAAGGAAAATAAAAAGGGTTTTGTGTGAAGCAAGAATAATAAACTAGTTCTGTTGCTTGAGCTGGATGGTTCAATATAACAGAAGACAAAGTGAACTCACCAATTCTTTTCTTTTCTTTTAAGAAAAAATAATCCGCCCTAGCCGGTTCAGCTCGGTGGATAGAACGTCAGCCTGCGGACCAAAGGGTCCCAGGTTCGATTCCAGTCAAGGGCACATGCCTGGGTCGTGGGCTCAGTCCAACCTGCAGGAGGCGGCCAATCAATGATTCCCTCTCATCATTGATGTTTCTATCTCTCTCTTTCTCTCCCTTCCTCTCTGAAATCAATAAAAATATAATTTTAAAAAAAATAATCCTAAAACTAAAAGGGGAAAATATGAGTGAAAGGAAATGGGCTTAATTTAAATGAGGTGAGGTGAGAAGAGAGTGACTGACGGCTTTAAGTGAGGGCAGGTGTCCTGGCCTAAACCAACCGCATCCAGGTATCAGTAGAACTTGCTAATGTAATAAAAGCACTTTTTTGTTTGTTTGTTAATTTTTCCCCCATTGATTTTTAGAGAGAGTGGAAGGGAGAGAGAGAGAGAGAAATACAGTGATTGGTTGCCTCCTGCACACAAGACTGGGCAGGGATCAAGCCTGCAATCAAGGTACGACACGTGTCCTTGACTGTAATTGAACACGAAACGCTTCAGTCTGAGGGCCCACAGTCTAACCATTAAGCCAAACTGACTACAGCAACAAAAGCACTTTTAAGGACATTGCAACAAAATGTACTACTTGTGCCCTGACCGGTTTGGCTCAGTGGATAGAGCGTCGGCCTGCGGACTGAAGGGTCCCAGGTTCGATTCCGGTCAAGGGCATGTACCTTGGATTGGATTTCAGGAGGGCCCCCCTCATCTCCACAACCAGGAAGACTGTCTCACTGTGCCTGAACTGTGCAAGCAATACGGTTTATGCGGAACATCAGCTTTCCTTGTGGAGCCTGAAATCTGGGTACATGCCAGGTAGAGGGTGCCTATGTGATCAGCTCCAAACAAAAACCCTGGGCAGAGAGTCTTGAATGTTGGCAACAGTCTCTGGTTGGCAACTTGACAGAACTTGTCCAGAGAATTAAGCATGTCCTTTGTGGTTCTAGGACGTCGCTAGGAAAGGACCTGTGAAGCTTGCACCTGGCTCCCCCAGACATCCCACCTGCTCCTTTTCCCTGGACTGATTTTCCTTTGTATCCTCTCACGTAAAAAGTCATAGCTGAGTACAACCAGAGGTTGGGTCCTGTGAACCCCCATAGCAAACTGAACCTCCCAGTGGGCCTGGGAACATGAGGTGGTACCTACTTCTTGCAGTTACTATTACTTTCTTACCTCAGTATCCTATTTTTGTCACTGTAGTTCTCCAACCCCTGCTTAACAATGTCCTTATATTAAATTTTCTCTTTAAATAACTGGTGTACTTTTACTGACTGGTCCCTGACTGACAAAGCCAGCCAGTAAGGGCAAACTATCTAATCTCCTTTGCTAGTCCGATTTTTATCAGAACTTAACATCTGTAACAGCAGTAATCTATGTAACTCCGTTCCAGATTCAGATAAGGTGTTTGTTTTTTTTCAACCAAACATTTCACAAAGATAGTCCCTGTATGAAATCATTGAGCATGCTAGGAAGGTTATTCTATTGATCTAAAGTTTAGATTCTAAACAGTGAAAGATAGAAAAAAAATACATATGGTTTTTATTACAAGATTTCAAGCATCCATAAAAATCAGATATAATACTATTATAAACTCTCCATTTACCCATCATCCGGTTCAATTATTATCAACAAATGATGGATTTTATTTCATTTACTTTATTCCTCCACCCACACTGGATTACTTTAGAGCATATTGCAGACGTATTTCACCTGTAAGATCCTCAGTATGACTTTCTACTGAAGTAGAAATTTCAGTTGAATTTCCCAGTCTTGTATACTTCTTTCTATAGTCTGCTCAAAATAAAATCCAAATAATGCCCCTTTAATCTTTTAAACCTACAAGAGTGCACTCTTCCTCCTCCTTCACTTGGCATTTATTTGAGGAAATTGGATCACTGGTCTCACAGAACTTCCCATGTTCTGTATTTGGCAGACTGTGTCCCCTTGCTGTCATTTAACCTGTTCTTCTATCCCCTATGTGAACTAGCACATCTCAAAGCTTGACTAGATTCAGATTCACTTATTTTGGCAAGAATACTTAATATGTAATGTGTCAAATATATTTTACAGCACAGTTGGTTTGGACTTACATACTGCTTCTCATAGGTCTGGTTGTTTAATTTACTACTAGTCTTTTCAGATTGTATAGAGTCTGTACTATAGACAGACCTTTTAACTCGCAATTCTTGGAAGCACTGTCATCTACTGAAACTGAACCAGAGTTTGCTAACACCTTGAAGCTTATGAAATATTATTCTTTCCTTTGCTGGGAAGTCAAATGAGTACCACACACTGCCATCTATTATAAAGATTCCTTTGCCTTTTACTTTTTTTTTTTTTAATTGGGAAACTATTCAATTGGGTGGCCCAATTCAGTTAGGTATTTTCATATGTCTGGGTAGAGGTGAGTGAGAAAATGTTTGGTGAATTTAATAAAAGGAAGCCTTATATTAAGTACATAAGCACATCATGTACTAAAAAATGTTTAACAGGCCTTCTAGTTAACAATCGTTTGAAATAGAATTTAGTAGGAGGTAGCAATGTAATGTCTATATTTTGTAGGCACTGGTAACCACTGTGGTTTTTGAGCAGGGAAGCTATATGATGAAAATGTGTTTTAATGGAAGACATCACTGGAAATATTTAGGATTTAAGGCCAGAAGAGCAGGAATTGTGAATTTGAAGGTAATCTGATATAGAATTGTTTGGATACAGCTACAGAACCACCTGAATCGACAAGCACATCTGTCTTGTGTTGAAAAATGTTTGACAAATTTTGTAGCTGGGAATTTCAACTCACTCCACAAAGCATCTAGTGACTGCAATGAACAAAGCAAAAACAGAAAATAACAATCATACATATACACAGCAGCTAATATTAAACATAAATAAAACCAAGCCACCATTCTACCCTCAAACTCAAATGACTTCCCTTTACACGTGGGCTAAACCCGAGTTGGTCCCATGACCTCCCGGGCACCCTGAGAAAGCCCTCACTGCCTGACCTCATTTGCTACCACTCTCCTCACTCACTATGACCCAAAGCCCTTGCTCTTCAACAAACAGGGCGAGGTTGTTCCCGCCTGGGCCCTTTGCACTTGCTCTTGCCTCCACCTGAAGTAACTTTCCCCCAAATGTTCACATAATTCACTTCCTCGCTTCATTTAGGCCTTTGGTTCGTAGGGCCTCCTCAGAGGCCCACCGGCCCACCCTACAGAAAAGAGCACCCAGCCTGACCCCTTTCCATCTCCTTGCCTGCTTTTTCCTACGGCGCACGATTATCTGACATTGTGTTACAATACTAGTTCATGGATTTCCCTCTAAAATTAGCTTCTATGATAGTCCGGCTGGCATGGCTTAGTGGTTGAGCTTCAACCTATGAACCAGGAGGTCACAGTTAAATTCTTGGTCGGGGGCTCCACCCCCAATGGGGGGCATGTAAGAAGTAGATGATCAATGATTCTCTCTCATCATTGATGGTTCCCTCTCTCTCTCTCTCCCCCTCCCTTTCCTCTCTGAAATCAATAAAAATACATATTAAAAACATAAAAGGGACAGAAATTCCCAGTGGATACACCCATGTTTAAAAAAAAATAAACTTCTGTTCATTTATCCAGCACCTAAAGTGGCAAAGAATAAGTGCCTCCCAACTATTTGTTGATACATTTAATCAACTATTTCATTTACTAGGCGTACTGGTTAATAAAGTGTATTTTGTAATAAAAAAAAACCACACGATAATTTCAAGAGAAGCATCAAAAGTGCTTTATTTGCACTAGCTGGTTTGACTCAGTGGATGGAGCGTCAGCCTGCGGACTGAAGGGTCTCAGGTTCGATTCCGGTCAAGGGCACATGCCCGGGTCTCGGGCTCGATCCCCAGTGCGGGGCGTGAAGAAGGCAGCCAATCAATGATTCTCTCTCATCATTGATGTTTCTCTCTCTCCCTTCCTCTCAAAAATACATATTTTAAAAAGAAGTGCTTTATTCAAAGTAATATCCATCGCTAGCTACACATTTCCCCCATCTTTCAGGTAATTTGTGGATACCGTCCCAATAGAACTTTTCTTGTTTTGAGGCAAACCATTCAGAGACCCAACTTTCTACTTCTTCGTATGTTTTGAAGTGCTGCTCAGAAAGTGCGTGTGCCATCGATCGGAACAAGTGGTAATCTGAAGGAGCAAGGTCTGGTGAATATGGCGGGTGGGTTAATACTTCCCAGGCAAGATCTTTTAACGTGTCTTTAACTGGTTTTAAAGTGTGCGATGGTGCATCATCATGAAGCAAAATTACTTTGCCATGTCTTCTGGCCCCTTCTGGTCGTTTTACGATCAAAGCGTGGTTCAAATTGATTATTTGTTGTTGGTAGCGATCAGTATTAACGGTTTCACCTGGTTTTAGAAGCTCGTAATACACCACACCTTCCTGATCCCACCAAACGCAGAGCATTGTCTTCTTTCCGAAGCGATTTGGCCTTGCAGTTGATGATGATGGTTGACCTGGATCAACCCATAATTTTGTGCGTTTGGGATTCTCAAAATAAATCCACTTTTCACCGCCAGTCACAATTCGATGCAAAAAAGACTTTCTTTCGTGCCGCTGAAGCAACATTTTACTGATGACTTTTCGGTTTTCCATTTGTCTTTCATTCAGTTGATGTGGCATCCATTTTCCTTCCTTTACAATCTTTCCCATTGCTTGTAAACGATCGGAAATTGTTTGCTGAGCAACGTTTAATCTTTCTGCAAGTTGTTTTTGAGTTTGACACGCATCTTCATCCAATAATGCCTGTAATTGTTGGTCTTCAAACTTTTTCGGTTGACCTGGACGTTCTTTGTCTTTCACATCAAAATCATCACTTTTAAAGCGTTTAAACCAGCGTTCACAAGTATCTTGAGATGGAGCATGTTCACCGTAAGCTTCCCGAAGTATACGGTAACTTTCAGCAGCACGTTTCTTCAAGATAAAGTAATGAATTAAAACTTCCCGCAAATGCTCTTTTCTTGGCACGAAATTCGACATTTTTAAGCGTAAAAATACCTATGATGTTAACACCGTCAGCAGATTTGACATATGAAGTTTTGAGGCTTGCTGTCAATACAACTAAACAGCATCCATATCAAGTCGCATATACGTATCAACATATGTGTAACTCCATCTATTGAAAAAAATCCGCATTAGGCAGGAGGTAGTGGTGCTATCCTCAGCTTACAGGGAACTATGGTGTACGAAGGTTAAACAAGGACCTGGGAACAAATGTAGGGGGAAATGTCAGCACTTGGTAACTGATTCCCGAGATGAGTTGTGGGGTTTGCAGCAACAAGGGAAACCCCAACCACCCAGGATCACCAATTAAATAAGCTGTTGGCCCCACAGGAAGAAGGCACGGAGAACCAACGTCCCTTCCCGAAGGACGTGGCTTTCGGTCGCCCTCCCGCCACCCCGCGGGGCTGGCACGGCAGGTACTGTGCAGAGTACAGACAATCATTAACAGCGAGCCTGCCCGCCAGGCCTGGCACCGGGAGCGCCGGCGGGGCCGGCTCTGCACTCACGGGTTCGGACAGTTACACAATTAACACTGGGAACATCCGGCTTCCTCCCACCCCCGGGCGGCGCTCACGTGCCCGGCCTCGCGACCCACACACAACGGAGCCCAGGAGAAGCGCGGCGGCCGGCGGGTCTCGGGCGCGACTCCAGCGCGGGAGGCGGGGTGAGCGGTCCGCAAGCCAGACGCGCGGCGGCGCGGGAGTGCGGGGACTCCCGGCGGCCGGCCAGGGGGAGGGTGTGTCCGCGGCCCGGCGCCTCCTCTGATTGGCCGGCGGGATGACGTGCACGCTGACTCTCGGCCCTGAGGCGGTGGGAACGTGCGTCAGCTTTACGCAATCGGAGAGGAAGAAGGGGCGGGTCTGGAGGCTCAGGGCGGCCGCCTATTGGCTGGGAGGCGCCGGAGCCGGAGCCGGGCGGGACCTGGCCTCGCCGGGGATGGGCGGCGCCGCGAGTTTGGTTCAGGAGGTGGGTACCGGCTTCAGTGAGACGATCATGGCAGCTCGAACCGGTCAGAGGGTCCTGAGAAAGGTGGTCTCGGGCTCGGGATGTCGTCCAAAGTCGCCGGTAGCAGCTGGACCCCCGGTTTCGGCGCAGGGGCCTACGCGGAACGTCAGGTAATAAACAACAGGGGCGCAGGGACCCGGGAAGTTTCCCGCCCGGACCCGCGGAGTTGGGGGGGCCGGGGGTCTATGAGTCGATGCGGACCCGGACCCGGAGAGAAAGGTTCCTTGGGTTCTCCATTGGAGAGACTGAGGCGCCGAGTTTATCCGCGGGGGCCGGACGCTCGCCAGCCTATCCCGCCGCCCGGCTGCCCCTGTGGCTCCCCGGCCTCGCGAGAAGCGGTGAATCACCGGGCGCAGCCAGTCTGGGAGCAGCTGATAAAACACGCCGGCCTCGCTCGCCCGGGGCTTTTCCGGCCTCCCTCCCCGCGGGCTGCGGGGCTGCGGGGCTGGCGCCTGGCCGCGGACCCCTCCTCCTGCCCCTCCTGCCCCGCGAGCCGGAGGACCAGGCGTGCTCTCCCAGTAGCTGGTAGAGGTCTTTGCCCCCGCCCTTTGGTTCTTGCAAAACGAAATGTAGCCGACGTAAGGGACTTGAATTTTTTTTCCGCTCCACTGTAACTTGCAGGTCCTGTAACCTTGAACCACAGTCTGTCTTGGATTATCCCGGTTGGTTCCTTCTTTTGGGGGGTGGGGGGTAGGCGGGGATGGAGATGGGAGGGGAGGGGGTGGAGAAGGACGTGGAACGTGAAAAATTCCATGCCTCCACCCCTGAGTTTTTTTTTACCTGTGGCAATGTCATTGATGATGCCGGAACAGTGAAATGAGGTGTAAACAATAGGGAAACGGAGGGAGCAATCACACAGCTAGTTGAGCTCCAGGACATTTAGAGTCTATGAAGCATTTTTTTTTAAAATGCCAGCTCATCCTTTTTAGACAAATGTTGGTTGACATGGAAACAAAATCATCTTACATCGTTGACTCCTGCTTCTAAAGAAAATAACCTGGAAAAGTAGTTTCAAACAAAACACACCCTATGGTGCTTTAGATCTGCTTGGATTACTCTTATACAATGTTTGGATTGCAAATAAACAGAACTGCCCCTTTTAGGAAGACAAGTACAACTGCTTTAGTGTCATAATTAAGGCTTAAGTTTCAAGATAAATATCTACTGTTTATGATAATGAAGATGGAGGGGGTTTATGAGTTCTTTGCTGGTCACAAGCATTAACATAGTTGTGGCCTATGAATCATTAACAGATTATTATAATTATACTAGAGGCCTGGTGCACGAGATTCGTGCACTGGGGGAGGCTGGGGGGGGATCCCTGAGCCAGGCCTGCCCCTCTCTCAGTTCTGGACCCCTTGGGGGGGGGATGTCGCCTGCCAGCTTAGGCCTTACCCCCAGCCCCAGCTCCCCATCCCCCCATCCCTCTCGCCGTCGGGGGACCCCTTGCACTTTACTGTCCGCCTGCAGCAGAGGTGGGAGAGGTGGGAGAGGTGTGAGCCTGGCTTCTGGCTGAGCAGCGCTCCCGCTGTGGGCAGCTCCTGTGTTGAGCATCTGGCCCCTGGTGGTCGGTGTGCATCATAGCAACCAGTCCTTCTGCTGTTTGGTTGATTTGCATATTAGGCCTTTATTATATAGGATTAGTAGATAATATATAGTTATGGTACTATTGTACTTACCTAGTTATTAATAATAGTAAAGGAGCAAAGGGAAGGCCAGACATTATAGGCATGTCCCCTGCAAAACATTAGGAGAAGGGGACCCTTCAAAGTGAAGATAGACATGTCCAGTAAAGTTGGGGTGGCAGGGAGGGTGTTGTCTTTCAATCACACCTGGGAACAGAGGTCTTTGGCCAGAATGGGCGTAGCCACTGCCAGCACGCAGACCTTTGGGGAAATATAATCCCTTGAACAAAGAAGCTTGCTCTTATGTTCTTGGCCCTCTTGGAACGCATGTGACGCTGGGCTTGTGCTCCTGCTCCCCTGCATTAGCCCCCTCACAGTGGGCTAATGGACTGCAGCTAGCCTGGTGCTGACTGGACCCAGCTCCAACATGGGAAGGAAACTGGACACTGGCTTTGCTTCTAGCTTTACTGACTCCCCAGCTACACTTCTACAACTGGACTAAGGGACATGGGGCTTTAGAACCCCAGGAACGTAATTCCACGGAGATAAAGCTTTCTACCATATCTCACCCTCCCGTGGGGGCCTCCGGAAATTCTTCCAGCGGCACCCCAAGGACCTCACTCCCACTAGCAGTGGGAGAAGACGAGGCACATTTTTCTCCAGTAACAGTTAATGTAATTACAACAAATATATATTTAATAATTATATTATTATAGAGTATTATATATACACTCTAACATTTGAGATGTAATATGGGAAGATTAATGAGCAAAAAAGCTGTCCTTCATCTGGTCCAGTTTTTATTTCATGGTTTAACCATATATATGCTTGTATGTCTCCTCATATTGCAGTTGACACATTATTCTTGATAGTGTATGAAAATAGATGTGCTGTCCAGGGCATTGTTACCATCGTCTGAAAATTGAGTAGGTAAACTCCTATAAGCTTGCTTTAAACACAGGTGTTTCGCTTATGATTATAATTGGATTGTGTACGGGTTTCTTTGAGGGACTGAAGGGATGGTATTACATGAACCTACTACCAGACTCAAAACCATATGTAGTTAGAAGTAAGCATCCTATTAACCAGACCCTCAGTTCACCTTTTCAGAAGCAATAATCTTTTTTTAATAAAAGCTTATCTCATAGAAGCTTTTTTTCAGATATTGATTTATCAGAAAATTGGTATAATTGTGTACCATATCTGCTACATAATTGGTTTTTATAATAGATAACAAGGTATCTAACAAAAAGTGGGGAAAGTAGGTAAAACTGTTACAGCAGTTAAAGACATCTAAGAATGTCTTAGGAGGGAAACAGATAATTAGGCATTTTGTACACCCAATTTGGATTTGTAATCAGTGTGACTAACAGAGAGTCTAAATTATTTTTGTAGCTTCTTTTTAAAAGAGGAAGCTAAATTAACTTCCTAGTTATTATTATTATTTCTTTTTATTTCTTAGAGAGAGTGTGGAAGGGAAGGGGGGGAGGAGAGAGAGAGAGAGAAACTGTGAAAGAGACACATCAATTGGCTGTCTCTTGCATGCACCCTGACCAGGGCCAGGAATCGAGCCTGCAACCAAGGTATGTGCCCTTGACCGGAATCAAACCTTGGACTCTTTAGTCTGCAGGCCGACACTCTGTCCATTGAGTCATACTGGCTAGGGTCTAATTATTTTATTTCCACTGCTCTACTTTATTTAGCAGAATATGTGCCATTCACTTTTATTGGTATAATCCCACTTTAAAGTAAACTATAGGTTTACTAAAAAAAAAAAAAAAAATCTTTTAATATTATCTTCACCTTTAAAATAAGATTTGCATAACACCCTTACCCTTTCTAGGAGAGGAATCTATCTAGAATCTCTTCACTAAAAAAGAATATCATGGATATCTTTGAAATATGTTCTTACCATTTATTATAAAATCAACTACTACTTGTTATGTCTTAGAAAACTTGGAATTCACAAAGCAATCTTGTTTTACCATGTTTTCCCCATTATTTCATTTCTTGAAATGTTCCATCCTTTTTTGCCAGGACGATGGAACAATCGTTCGGATAGGGTCACCCGGTCTCCAATCTGAGAGTGAGACCTAATTTCAAACCTAATAGAGTAGACAAAAAATTAAGGAACCCTGCCCTGGCCGGTGTAACTTGGTTGGAGCCTGATCCTATACAGCAAAAGGTGGCAGGTTCGATTCCTGGTCAAGGCACATATCCAGGTTGTAGGTTCAATCCCCAGTCGGAGGCAACTGATCACAGCGATGTTTCTCTCTCTCCCCTCTCTTAAAAAAAAGGGGGGAAGAATTAAGGAGTCTCTATGGTTCCAGCTGGGAAAACAGCCTAGGTAGATAAGATGAGTTGAAAACTATACAATGAATATTGTAGCGAGTGTGTGGCATGGTTTTGTTGTTTACAGACTGAAAGCCAACATTTTGGGGTTTGGGGAGATTCCTTTTGTGCCAGAACTTTCTAAGCCTAACTGTAAGCTGTTATTTTAGTTCTGGTGCTTAGGAAGCTTGTGTGTGTGTGTGTGTGTGTGTGTGTGTGTGTGTGTGTACATGTGCATGTGCATTTCAGGAATATTGTAAAGTGGCAGAGCCTTCTACAGTGTGATAGTTATTTTACAATCTCTATCATTTGTTCCCTCTTCATTGGTAATATAATCTAAATCACATCATTTTGTCTTTCTAGATACTTAGCTTCCTGTGGCATACTGATGAGCAGAACTCTTCCACTACACACCTCAGTTTTGCCCAAGGAGATACATGCAAGAACTTTCTTCAAAATTGCTGCACCGTTAATAAACAAAAGAAAGGAGTATTCAGAGAGGAGAATTATAGGGTTTGTATATAGTAATAGTTGTACTAGAGAGCACTTTCTTTTCTATTGAGTACTGTGCCTCTTTTTTCTGGATTCTCTGCTTATAGGCTAAGTCCTGGGTTTTTTAGATTGGCCTTTCCATAGCCATTGCTTTTTGTAAATATATTTTGAGTGGATGTAATTATATGTAAATATAATTAATTATATTTCAACCTTGACATGTAAAGAAAATAAGCTGTTATGACCTGCATTATTATTGTACATTATTCTTTTCTATTGTGGCACAATTACTAATATCTAGGCCCCAAATATGTTTAACTAGCTCCCTCACATACACACATACACAGGTAAGTACATACGGACATAGTAAGAGGCCCCTACCATCTAGAACCTTTTCTATAAAGGGCCAGATAGTAATATGTGGGACTTTGTGGGCCACACTGTCTCTGTTGCAACTACTCAACTCTCATTGTAGCCCCAAAGGAGCCACAGAAAATCTGTAGTAGATAAAAGGGCATGGCTACGTCCTAATAGAACTTCATTTACAAAGACAAGCGTGGGGCCTGATCTAGGGGTATATGTCGCGTAGGATAGAGATTCTGAAGTTCTGCCAAACCAGAAATACAGCATCCATCATGCAAGTTTCTACAAGGCAGTCCTAATTCCACACAGGCCATTATGCAGTACAGAATTCTTGTAAAAGTGCATTTTATTCATTTATTCAGTTGCTTTTTTTCTTAGGATTTTTCTGTAGTAAAGGGCTTTCTGCTGACTCATAACTTTTGTCACTAAATTATCTTTATTACTGGCTAGTCACTAATAGTTAAGGTATTGCTAGCAGGTATACGGATAAAACCCAAAAGTTTATTTCTTTCTCATGTAAAGTTCAAGTGGGCATTCCCAGTCCATGAGCAGCAATCCTCCCAAGTCGTGATTCAGAAACCCAGGCTCCATCCAACTTGTGACTTTGGTAATTTCTTAGTCAACAGTGTCTTTCTCTTTTTTTATTTTATTTTTCAACTACAGTTTACATTCAGTATTATTTTGTATTAGTTTCAGGTGTAGAGCGTAGTGGTTTGACAATCACGTACTTCACAAAGTGGTACCCCCAAAATTTCAAGTGCTCACCTGATACCATACATAGTTATTACAATATTGTTAACTATATTCCCTATCCTGTACTTACGTCTCTGTGATTATTTTGTGACTATCAGTTTGTAGTTCTTAATCCCTTCACCTTTTTTACCCAGCTCCCAAGCCCCCAACCCTCCGGAAACCATCAGTCTGATCTCTGTATCTATGTGTCTGTTTTTATTTGTGTTTTTTAAAAACATCTTTATGCCCTAACTGGTTTGGCTCAGTGGATAAAGTGTCGGCCTGCGGACTGAAAGGTCCCAGGTTCAATTCCAGCTAGGGGCATGTACCTTGGTTGCGGGCACATCCCCAGTGAAAGGTGTGCAGGAGGCAGCTGATCGATGTTTCTCTCTCATCGATGTTTCTGGCTCTCTGTCCCTCTCCCTTCCTCTCTGTGAAAAATTAATAAAATATATTAATAATAAATAAAAAATAAAAACATATCTTTATGATTTCAGAGAGGAAAGGAGAGGGAGAGAGAGAGAAAGATCAGTGACGAGAGAGACTCACTGATTGGCTGCCTCCTGCATGTCTCCTACGGGGGATTGAGCCCATAATCTGGGTATGTGCCCTGACTAGGAATCAAACTGTGACCTCCTGGTTCATAGGTCGACGCTCAACCACTGAGCCATGCTGATTGGGCATGAAATGTGCTTTTTTAATATAACAATTTATGATAAACCTCTTTGCTCTAGCAAGCGTATGAAACTCAAAGGCTAACATGGGCCAAATAAACAAGGTTTAAGTTTATGTGGGCCACAAAAAAACAAAAGCTTCAGTTTTCATAGAAACATAGGTTTATTTCGATAGAGACACGCTGAATACAAAGGACTGAAATAAAGGAGTCATCGTTAACATAAAATAATAGAAAATGTTAATAAAAATTTATATTTTTTTCTTGAACATTAACTTACCAGACACTGAATAACTGCACAAATTAATAAGCGTAACACAAATAAACCTATTTTTTTTGTTCTCTGAAAGTGAAATATTTCCTGTTACGCACACCAAACAAGTCAGTACAAGACTAATGACTTGGCAGTCGGCTGCTAAAATATTCACTGCTAGTATAAGTGGAGAAAAATGGTGTGCCTGTGCGTAAGGGAAATTAATGCAACATGATTATAGTAATCAGTTATTAGCGAATGTTGTAGTTCATTATTAATAATTATGTATAACGGATATTATAAAAATTAAGTTACAAAATTTTTATTAAAACTTTTCTTACATACCGTTATATTGGCTAGGCCGCAAAAATATTCATTGTGGGCTGTGAGTTTGACGTGCTTGCAAGTCTAAAGGATATATTTGATCTTTTAAATAACTGAGACAGAGTTCCACAATGTGTGTACCAGAATTTATTTATCATTTATTACTGTCATATTAAGCATTTATTAATGTCTAACAACTAGTAAACATTAAGTTTTTTTTCTCACAAACTCAATTTTTCAGTGCTGGCCATTCATTAAAATTATAAAAAGTACATCTGCAAACCAGATCCAGCCTGTGGTGTGCCAAATTATGACTCTGCTATGAATGTGTATTTAGCTCCTTTCATTTTGTGTTGCTTTCAGGTCATTCATTTTAGAGTGTATGGTTCAACATGTCCCAAATGATTTATTGTCTCATATGCAATAAGCTTTATTTATATTCAATTTAAAGTATATGTGTACCATATAACTAAATGCAGTTAACAGTTCTTTTCTTTTCTTTAAAGATACTCTATGCAGGAAATGTATGATGTAGTAGCAGGAATGGAAGATTACAAGCATTTTGTTCCGTGGTGCAAAAAATCCAATATAATATCCAAGAGATCCGGATACTGCAAAACACAATTAGAAATTGGATTTCCACCTGTAGTGGAGCGCTATACATCTGTAGTAACCATGGTGAAGCCACATTTGGTAAAGGTAATTGTTTTACTTATTTTAAATATTTCCCAAATATTGATTATATAAAATGGGTTCAAGTGTAATTGATTTAAAAGATTTTCCTAAACTAATAGAAGAGGAAGAAAATAACCACTAAAATATGAAAGTGAGCTTTTTTTCCTTCTTTCTGTTGAAGACTATCACTCACAGGAAAGAGTGGGCCACACAGTGAGAAATATTTCAAGTTCATCTTTGCACTATTTTTTTTTAAATATATTTTATTGATTTTTTACAGAGAGGAAGGGAGAGAGATAGTTAGAAACATCGATGAGAGAGAAACATCGATCAGCTGCCTCCTGCACATCTCCCACTGGGGATATGCCCGCAACCCAGGTACATGCCCTTGGCCGGAATCGAACCCGGGACCCTTCAGTCCGCAGGCCGACGCTCTATCCACTGAGCCAAACCGGTTTCGGCTGCACTATTTTTTTTTTTTAATTGATTTTTTACAGAGAGGAAAGGAGAGAGATAGAGAGCTAGAAACATCGATGAGAGAGAAACATCGATCAGCTGCCTCCTGCACATTTCCCACTGGGGATGTGCCCGCAACCCAGGCACATGCCCTAGACTGGAATCGAACCTGGGACCTTTCAGTCCGCAGGCCGACGCTCTATCCACTGAGCCAAACCGGTTTCGGCTGCACTATTTTTTTTTTAAGTGAAGGAAGGTACAAAAGATAAATGTGGAGGGCATAAATATTGCTATGGTCCTGCCATGTACCAGGTACTGAAATGCCAGCTGCTGTTGCATGTGTTACATTAATCCTCTCGCCCTTGTCAGCAGAGGGTACACATATAGGGAAGGTACCGAAAAGGCAGGCTCCATGGGGTAATACCCATTTCCTTTGAATTCCTAGAGTGTGGTGACACAGACTTTTACAGCTGAGTTATGTTTTGTGCCCACAGGATTAGGTGGTGATACCATTTTTTGGTAATTGGCCAGAGCTAAGCACCTTTGTCAGTTCTTTGTCAGGCATTGAATGAACTGGAACTCAGTAGAAAGCGTTTGCTTGCTCAGTGAAGCGAAGACCTTCAAGTCCACCCTAGTCTCACTCTCAAACCTTGAACTCCACTTAAAAGACTGCTCCATTCTGGGATTTTGCCATTGTTATGGCTGTTTTAGAGTTTTTACCTACTACATGTAATTGCCTCTCTTATAATAGCTATAATTTAAATAGCTACTGATTGAGCTATTTGTAATACTTTAGTTGAATTACTCATTTAATCTTCACCACATTCCTTTGAGATTCAAATGTTATTGTTCTTATCGTATAGTTGAGCAAAATAAAGCTCAGAAGAGTTAGATAACTTGCCCAAAGTTATAAAGTTTTAATAAGACTCTGTAACTCAGTCTTTCTGATATCAATGAATTTCTCTATAGTCTTTATTCCCTGACTTCAATCTCCTACCATTTAAACTCTTTTAACTTAAATCTTAAAATATTATAGGTGTCTAAAAGAACTCTAAAAAAAAATCACATTTTCTCCCTCTGGCTTTCTTCTCTTCCCTGGCTTCTTAACACATAGAGGATAAAGTCAGTGGTTTTATTGTCATGGGCCCATCTCCTCCACCATCCTCCTCACACACAACATTACAACTAATGTTCAGGCAGTACCATACACCTTGAAGTCCCATGGATGTCCCATACAGTGCTTCTTCCACAGCCCCGTGCCTTTGCATGTTGTTCACCAGTCCACCTAGAATGAACGACTCCTGCCGTTAATTCGTCAAATTCCAGCTGTCTGGTGTTGCTTCCTCCTTTTCCTTTCATATAGATAATCAGCTCCACCTCTGATTTCTCTGGGCTTTTTACATGCTGTATTTATCTCTCAACACTCAATATAATTAGTTCTTCATCTGGATTTCTGCTTGACAAGATTGAGCTACTTGAGGGAATGGGACATCCTCTTTCTCCTCTCTCCCCTCAGGAACAGCACTACAATGATGGGAGCCATGAGGGGTCCTTGCTTACGAACATCTCACTACTGCGTTCTTGGGTTATTGCAGACCTAGAGATGCTAATAATAATGTCGGGAAATTTCAACACTGGAGGAGGGAGGAAACTATTAGAAAAAGTCATAATAAATGTATTAGATGATCATTGCTAGCTCAATTTTTTTTTTAAATATATTTTATTGATTTTTTACAGAGAGGAAGGGAGAGAGAGATAGAGAGTTAGAAACATCGATGGGAGAGAAACATCGACCAGCCGCCTTCTGCACACTCCCACTGGGGATGTGCCCGCAACCCAGGTACATGCCCTTGACCGGAATCGAACCCGGGACCCTTCAGTCCGCAGGCCGACGCTCTATCCACTGAGCCAAACCGGTTTCGGCTGCTAGCTTAATTTTATGAGGCTTAGAGAAATTAAGAACCCTACACAAATTCATTGTATGTGTCATATTCCAAAACTTTTCCCATTAAAATGGAAGTGAGCTGCCTCACTGTGCTAATTGTGTAAAGATATACTTGAGAACAACACAACTCTGTATGCTCAGTTTTCAGTTATCCATGGGCTCAGGTACTGGATTATAATACCTAATACACATTTATTTATAACATGCAGTTAAAATCATTATAACCAAGAGAGGAGCAGAAGCCCTGTGAATGATTAGCTTCCCAAAATGTACCTGTGACTTTATGTGCTAGTTATAATGTGTGAGTCTACATGAATCTGTAATGGCCTGAAGCCCTGCGGCTTCTCAGCAGATTTAATAGAGGCAACAGGTCAGTGACTCTCACTGCCTAATTCACAACATAAACATCTTTTTTTTTAAAATATAGTTTTATTGATTTTTCACAGAGAGGAAGGGAGAGAGATAGTCAGAAACATCGATGAGAGAGAAACATCGACCAGCCGCCTCCTGCACATCCCCCACCGGGGATGTGCCCACAACCCAGGTACATGCCCCCGACCGGAATCGAACCTGGGACCCTTCAGTCCGCAGGCCGACGCTCTATCCACTGAGCCAAACCGGTTTCGGCAACATAAACATCTTATATGCATAGTTTCTATGGCCGGCGTCAGCTGTCAGAACACCTCCTGTGGTCAACCTCTCTGCTGTCAGGAATGAGGTCTTTGGTAGTGATGTCCCTTTCAACATGTAGCGTAAGCATCTGTCCTTGGGCTTGGTGATCCGTGTGAGTGTGCCACTGCCACATTTTGTGCCCGGGTAGAGGAAGGTGCTGCATTGTATGGTCTTCTCAGCAGCTGTTCTCCTGCATTGTTACATTCCCTAGGCCTAGACGCTTCTTATGTGGTTGTAAGAAAGGTAGAATGTATTATCTTACAATTGGGTAGCTGAAATAAAGGTTTTACTACAGGCTTTTGATGTGCTTAAAAATTAGCTGGTCATTATTGAACTATATATATAAAGCCAAACCTTAAAAAAAACTTTTTAAATGTTTTTATTGATTTCAGAGAGGAAGAAAGGGAAAGCGAGAGAGAGAGAAACTTCAGTGATGAGAGAGAATCATTGATCAGCTGCCTCTTGCACATTTCCTACTGGGGATCGATCCTGAAACCTGGGCATGTGCCCTGACCTCCTGGTTCATGGGTTGTTGCTCAACCACTGAGCCGCACCAGCTAGACTAAAGCGGAATCTTTTGAAGAAAATTTTCATTTCTCCCCAGTGACTTAACAAAATGTGACTAAATTCAGCTATTAAAGTAGTATTTCTGAAATCAATAATAAATATATTTTAAAAAGTAGTATTTTAAGCCAAAACCGGTTTGGCTCAGTGGATAGAGCGTCGGCCTGTGGACTGAAGGGTCCCAGGTTTGATTCCGGTCAAGGGCATGTACCTGGGTTGCGGGCACATCCCCAGTAGGAGATGTGCTGGAGGCAGCTGATCGATGTTTCTCTCTCATCGATGTTTCTAACTATCTCTCTCCCTTCCTCTCTGTAAAAAATCAATAAAATATATTTAATAAATAAATAAATAAATACTTGTTAGTATGGGTGTAGTTGATCTTCGTAATGATTCTACCATGTTACCATCTGATAATTGATTCAAAGGGAATTCAATGAAGAGGAACTGAGGCAAAAACTGCAAATCAATTTTTAACTCTTTGGCTCCCAGTTTGAACTGTCTGTGGAGAGATCCAGAATGGTCAGAAATTCTATGTTTGGGAGGTTATAGCTAGGGAAGAAGAAGTGATGGTTTACTTTGCGGAAAGTGAGTTTACCTATGCAAGTCCTTATTTGCTAATCTGTAGTGTATAGCACCAGGGGAGGGACATTATAAACTCTTGAGGGAATAAGTTATCAAAGAGAAAGGGATAGAGGAGCTTAATCATTTATTAGCTCCAATAAATGCCAGAAGAGCTGAAAACAAGGCTTAATTGAGGAGGTTTTTTTGTTTTGTTTTTTTAATGGTCTGCTGCTGAGAGAAAGTGATATGTATTATTGAGGTCAGTTGTCTACTAGTATAAGGCCCACATAGCATCTTAGGATAGTAAATAACTTCATTCAAGGTCATAACCCACTCTAACAATGAACTAATGACTGTGTTCTGGCCTCCATTTTTCACACAGCAGAAGGCAAACTCTTCAGTGGTTCTCAGTCAGCATTTTTAGTGCTTAGAATGGGAGCTAGGATGCTCTGCACAGAATCTCACTAAGAGTTGCATTTCAGTGTGCACACACACACAGAAAGTAAATGTGCGCACTGGAAAGGTCAGAGGTCAGGCACAAGAGTCAGGGCCAGCCTTCCATGAAAACTGGAGCCAAAGAGGCCTCTAGAAATAAAGGATAATGAGTGAAGGATGTGATTGATAAGAGAGAAATCTTTGGATAGGAAAGAAGATAAAATTTTCAAAAGGATCTGTGCCAGATACCTTATAACTGTTTAGCCATCTTAGAGTGATGATATATGACAGATATTATACTCATTTTGCAGATTAAGGAATTAACTTGTTCAGGATAACTTTTAAGTGGCAGAGCTGGAGATAAACTTCCAGAAAATCACTGTTTTGCAGCTGAAGGAGAGAACTCCAAATAGCTTAGTGGGTGCGACAGTGGGAGAGAGAACAGCTGGCAACCTTGAGGGTTCCAGGGGGAAAAGAAAATGCTCATATTGGCAAGAGGTCACTTCCTAGTACCAAGCTAAAAGTGAGAAGTTTTCGTCACCCGTGTCTGACTATAAAAATACTTGCTTTTCAAGAAGTCATCGTCCATTATAGATTCTGGACAGTCCAAGTGGTACTTTACTGCAGCTGTATTTTGCATTTTGTTCTAGGCATCCTGCACTGATGGGAAGCTTTTCAATCATTTGGAGACAGTTTGGCGTTTTAGCCCAGGTTTGCCTGGCTACCCAAGGACTTGCACCTTGGATTTTTCAGTAAGTGCTCATATCACAAAGCCCTTCATTGGTTCCAAATATCAGCTGAAGTTGGTAAAAAAGGAGTAATCCATTTATTAGAGCCCATTAATATGCCATTATTAATAATATTATTGAAATAGCAATTACTGAAAACCACTTTTTTAAAATCTCAAATTTTTTTTTTTTTTTTTATATATTTTATTGATTTTTCACAGAGAGGAAGGGAGAGAGATAGAGAGAGTTAGAAACATCGATGAGAGAGAAACATCGATCAGCTGCCTCCTGCACTCGGGGATGTGCCCGCAACCCAGGTACATGCCCTTGACCGGAATCGAACCTGGGACCCCTCAGTCCGCAGGCCGACGCTCTATCCACTGAGCCAAACCGGTTTCGGCAAATCTCAAATTTTTGAGTATCGAATTTCTTTTTCTCTAATTTTATAAGA
Source organism: Myotis nattereri (assembly GCF_964212035.1). Classification (NCBI taxonomy): domain Eukaryota; kingdom Metazoa; phylum Chordata; class Mammalia; order Chiroptera; family Vespertilionidae; genus Myotis; species Myotis nattereri. The sequence goes on from NC_138082.1 coordinate 6,900,706, forward strand.
ATATTAATCTATTGTATTTCTTGAGACCTTGAATAACAATTCCTTCTCTACTTTCTAATTTTTACAAGTTCATAGGTTATAAGATATTACTTAACACCAAATGAAATTTACACATTGATCTGCATCTTATGATGCAGAAATAAAGTGCAAAAGGAACAAATATGTTTTTAAAATCTAGGGACTGAGGTATTTTCTTGTTCACATCACCTTAGTTATACCACTGTGGCTTTTTCTTTGCCAACAGAATATACTTGGTGTTTATATTTGCAACTCAGGCATTGCATTTTAAGAAATGGTCATATTGCCCTAACCGGTTTGGCTCAGTGGATAGAGCATCGGCCTGTGGACTGAAGGGTCCCAGGTTCGATTCCAGTCAAGGGCATGTACCTTGGTTGCGGGCACATCCCCAGTGGGGAGTGTGCAGGAGGCAGCTGATCGATGTTTCTCTCTCATCGATGTTTCTAACTCTCTATCCCTCTCCCTTCCTCTCTGTAAAAAAATCAATAAAATATATTTAAAAAAAGAAAAGAAATGGTCATAAATTTCTACATGCTGTTCTCAGCTCTTGAATTGCTTTCATTAAAATGGTAGTGGACATGAATGGGGCAGTTAGGGACATTTGAATCAGACCTGTGTAGATTAAATAACAGCATTATCATCTAATAAAATTAACTCCCTCTGTTAATTTCTGGTTTTAATGTGGTTATAGAATACATTAAAACAGGGGAATCTGGTGGATGGGTTTATGAGAAATCTTTGTACTGTTTTTGCAACTTTTTAAAAAATCTTAAATTATTTCAAAATGAAAAATTAAAAGTTCTAAAACTTAGTAGCTATTTGGTCCTTAAAATACTACTACTCAAAGCTTACCTGAGTTCTCTCTTGAGGGGATATAAGCCACCTACCCCATCTGTTTGGTGGATCGGTCTTACCTCCTTGCTGCTACTTCCCAGGTGAGGAAGTTGCTTTTCTTCCTTATTTCCTACTGGGAGGTAGGTAGATCTAAAAGGGACCCTTTCATAGGAAGCCAGAGTAATAAACATGGTATTCAGCAGACTTTTCCCACTTTTTAAACTTAATAAAAGCTGGGTTTGCCTTGAGTCGTTGGTCTTGTTCACTTATGTTTGTTTTGCCCACAGTTGTGCTTGTTGTAGTAAATATGACTCCATCTTCTGAGAGGTGTTTAAAAATCTCATCGAGATAGGCCCATCCAGCTCTGCCTTCCACACTGGGCCAAAGAGCCCATTTCAGTGTGAACACAGCGCCCTAACTAAAGAGTTAGTGAGAGAAAGATCTTCCTAAGTTAATTGTGAACATTTTCCTACAGGTTTCGTTTGAATTCCGCTCACTTCTACATTCTCAGCTTGCCACATTGTTTTTCGATGAAGTCGTAAAGCAGATGGTAGCGGCCTTTGAAAGAAGAGCGTGTAAGCTGTATGGTCCAGAAACAAATATACCTCGGGAGTTAATGTTTCATGAAGTTCATCACACGTAAAAAAAGGAAAGAACTGGAACTGGTCACCTACTCGTGACTTCAGTGTGTTCACTTTCAGAACGTGCTTTTATCATTTGCTTTCAGAAGCCAGAAAGCATTTGTTCAGCCCAGCTTTGGTTATAAACCTGCACCATCGAAAATTTACACTTGGAATATGGAAGCACATGTACATAGAATTCAATCACGTATAATTCAAAGTAATGTGTACATTAGCATATTTACAGTCAATGGGATGTCATCACTATTGCTAGAATACTGACATCACTCTTCTGAGAGAAATTGAAACTAAACTTAAACCTTTTAGTTATCACTTTATCCAAAAGAGGTTAGTGGAGATACTCATGTAGTATATATTATAATGACCATATCACGTTTAAGTTATTAAATTCAGACTATTTATAACTTACTGTCATAGGGTTAGGATATTTGCATAATCATCAGATACTTACAGTAAAAACATTGACTTAACAATACTGTTCATGAAGGTTCCTTGGTACCTTTTTAAAATTGTTCTGATGGTAGTAGGAGATAATTCAATGCTATAGTGAGGTTAGCTCCCTGATAAACTCCTGGCTTTTTTGGTGAGTGGTCCAGAGCTTTAAGCTACATTTTTTATAGTTTGCAACCCTCTCCCAGGTACTTTGCTCTTTCAACAATGCTGATTGTGTGTCAAATTGTGTCTACAACAGTGGGCAACATGAAGAGAAGTTGGCTGCTGTCTCCAGCACCATGCATCCCTATTTTCTATTTATTGTGTATACTCACTTTCAATAATGTATTTCAAACTGATATTTTTGTATACAAATCAATGTAAGGACTGAAGTGGTAACTTAATAAAGTTAATTTGTTTATTTTGTAGTTATTTCGGTTATTGAAATCTTCCTGTCTCAGTGTGTATTTACATAGACATAGTAAAGTTTAATTATAGCATTTATATCTTTAGAATACTTTCACAGAGACAAATCTGGACAAAATTCAGACTTTTAATCAATGTTGATCATCTTCCCTCCTCTCACTTCATACCCAGTAGCCCTCTGGCATTACCTTTCCAGTTAGAGTGCTATTAACTTTGTTTCCTCACATCAGTTAGGGGCCTCGATACTTAGTTCCCTGCATCACTATTGAATACAGCGGTCTGGAGCACCTGATAGAGTCTACAGTGAAGGACTCGTTCCACTCACAGAGAGCATGGTTGTGTCCTCACAAAGGTAGAGCAGTGTCTTCTCACTCACAGGTTCTTTCCCAGAGCTGCAGTAGTTTCTATGTAATTATCTTTGATAACAAAGGTTTTTTTTTAAATATATTTTATTGATTTTTTACAGAGAGGAAGGGAGAGATAGAGTTGGAAACATCGATGAGAGAGGAACATCGATCAGCTGCCTCCTGCACATCTCCTACTGGGGATGTGCCCGCAACCCAGGTACCTGCCCTTGACCGGAATTGAACCTGGGACCTTTCAGTCTGCAGGCCGACGCTCCATCCACTGAGCCAAACTGGTTTCGGCAATAACAAAGTTTTTTTTAAATAGCAAAGTCCCAGGTATCTTTTTTCTCTGTACAGTACTTCTTTTCATGGAAATAGAATTTGTACTTTAACACTGCTCTCCCAAACACCATAGGTAAACTCTTAGGTTCAGAATCTAACTTAGCGCTTAGGCTGTAGACAGCCGTGGGCAAATTATGGCCCGCGGAATCCGGCCCATTTGAAATGAATAAAACTAAAAAAAAGAAAAGACCGTACCCTTTTATGTTTACTTTGAATTTATATTAGTTCACACAAACACTCCATCCATGCTTTTGTTCCGGCCCTCCGGTCCAGTTTAAGAACCCATTGTGGCCCTCAAGTCAAAAAGTTTGCCCACCCCTGCAGCATGTAGCTGGTGTTTTGGTGAGGGAACCCTGGAATACGTAATATTGCCTTGATCTAGCCATCCCTTTTGACCCATGAGGTTCAAGTATGTCCAGAACCCAAGTCACAGTGCCGAGACAGGATATAAACCCAAGCCTTCTGGCCTACTATCAGTGCCCCTGGGTGCTCCATCTAGTCCAGTCTAGAGGCCGTGACTGTGGACCTACAATCGGCCAACTATACTTTCTGCATCATAAAGGGGAAGCAACACCCCTTTCTCCTTGAAGTGGCACCTGGTGAGTGGAACTGGGGTGGGGAGATGCTACTGAGATGAAACCGGTAAGATTTTTCTCTGTGGAAATGTCCTTGGTGTTTGCCTGGTTGAGTGAGGACATGAAGTTTGCAGCTACATCGGCCATCCTCACAAAGAGGGGAAAGGTAATTTTTCCAGAGAAGGCAACTCAGAACTCTTAATAAACCAACCTTGCAGTTGTCAACCTGGCTTGTACATAATTGTAGCAAGAGTTCAGCAAGTGTTCCCCAATCCAAGATTGTTCAGAGGGTTAAAATAATCCAAGCATTCAGGCCCAGCACTTACTTTTTCTCTGGTTAATCTCTTTAGGCTCCAGTCATTCTAACAGCAACTAGAAATCTCAAGTACTTCCCATTCCGTTTCTTCTAATCAACTAGCTGCAAAATTATTTTTAGGTGCAGGATTTTAAGTGACTTAGGCTTTTGACCTGTGGTGGATTGTATTTTTCCATTTTTGCCCGAGCTATGTATACAAGATAAGGACAGCGGAAACGTTTGCCTCAGTGCCTAGCTTACACCAGACTACACAGCAGGCCCAGGGCCTTCCTGAGGAGTTCCTTCCCACCTAGAGCAGATCAGGTGCTACAGCTCCAAGTTAGACTAGGCTAGTCCCTGACCCAGATGAAAATAAAAATTCAACTAACGTTAAACAAATTTTATTACACAAAGGTCACATAATTGGTATTTCTCTACTTTGTACACAATTATTCTTACTCTCCACAGAAAGGCTGCTTCTTCACTTCTCATCGGGTGATGGCAAGCACTAAAATCCTGATTTTAACAGAATAGTAGTAAAAATGCCTCAGTGATTGACGTTGAAAGCAGTACATTGGTACATGGCTCTTGCACTTATCAGGAATGTACAAATGTATTTTTATTCAAAAATACAAAATAAATTATCTGTAGGCATGGACAATGACAGCAGTAAACCATTGTATGTTGTCAACTGAAACCAGTAACTGATGGTTAGAGCGATTTTCTTGAACATCAGCCAGCCTTTTCTTCAGTCACTTCCTTCAACTGACTTCTCTGAAGTTACAGGTGAGGCGATGCCCTGCGCTTCCTCTCAGTCCTCAGTGATGATGGTGAAGCTCTATTCCGGGGCTAGAACATGCCGCCTCCCATCCCTCCCCCCATGCCGCCCATCCCCCCCATCCCAGGGTCCTTCTCCTCTTTGGGAAGTTCTGTGACCACAACTTCTGCTGTTGTTAACAGAGAGGCCACGCCAGCAGCATCCAGTAAAGCAGTTCTTACAACCTAGGGGAAGAGTTTCATAAGATATCACTTTTTACTTAGTAAATTAAAACGGAGGACTTATTAAAAGACTTTTTAGAAAGTGATCAGCTACTTACCTTAGTTGGATCAATGATTCCTTTTTCCACCATATTCACAAATTCTCCAAGCATGGCGTCATAACCAATTTCTGAGGAACCTTGCAAAATTTTCTCAACTATCAACGATCCCTCAACACCTGCATTCTTAGCAATGGTCATTGCAGGAATTTTTAGTGCTTTCTTAATAATTTCTATACCTATAAAGAAAACAAATTTTAGCCACCTTATTTCTTTTATAAATATTAAAACAGAATTCAACTTGTGAGAGTACTGGCACAGGAAAATTACAATTGGAATACACTACAGGCCAAATCATTTCCCCTGAAAATGATGATGCATCTTCATCTCTTGACATCAGTGCTATTGTACTTTTGTTATTCTGGAAATTGCTTTGTGATTTACTGTCCCATTTAGTGGGCAACATTTTCTAACAGAAAGACTAAAAACAGGCTGCAAATAAACTCATTTGTAAGTTAACTTTTTTACCAATTTTTTGATCTTCATTAGTTGGAGTTAAAGAGTCCAAGGCCGGAATGCACCGAAGCAGGGCACAGCCCCCTCCCAGAACAATGCCTTCCTCCACAGCAGCTCGGGTGGCATTGAGGGCATCTGTGACTCTGTCTTTCTTTTCATTCACTTCCACATCACTTGTCCCACCGACCTGAAGATTAAAGTCAGTCCAGTTAGTATGGCTTCTCTGACTCAAGATGCTGACAGCCAAGAGTCATTAGCACCTAGTTTACTTAAAAGCTCAAATAACAACTATCTCCATGAGGAAGCTAATCCCCTGAACAAGAGCCCAAGAAGTCAAGCATGAACTCTTACCTTCAGCACAGCTACCCCATCTGAGAGTTTGGCCAGGCGTTCATTTAGTTTTTCCTTTTCATATTCACTAGTTGTGGTATCTAACTGCTCGATGATTTCTTGAATACGTTTTTCAATCTGAGCCTTGTCACCTTTTCCTTTCAAGAGCATGGCATCATCTTTGGTCACAATGACCTCTCCAACTTTTCCTAAGTCATGAGGCTGAACGTCTTCTAGGTTGAGAGTCAAACCTTCTTCTCCAAACACCTAACAAAAACATTGAAAAAGGAGCAAGTCTCAGCGATGGTTTTTCCATTATACTAAACGTTTATTAATAACACAGCATGCAGTGTCTTAATGAACAAAACAAAAAATCTTGTTTTACTGTTATTTATTTGAAATGTGAGATTTTCAGACCACTGAGTATAGTCTTCCATTGCATTTCCAACTTCTCACTTAACCCTCAATATTTGAGCTTTATATGAGAAAAGTGTAAACTCAGGAAATTCACCCAAGGTCACACTTTTGGTGGAACCAGAACTAACTCATAAGTCCCCTGTCTTTTTACTATATTCTTAAAACTAGATTAGTCAATAAGGTAGAGAAGGGAATGTGGCACAGCTTAACCCAGCCTCCACCTCCCAGACATGCAACAGAAACAGAGATAAAGCAAGCAGTTCAGTTGGCAGTTCTGTGATTGTAAAAAGTGTAAATTCTACATATTAACTTTAGACCTGGAAGTATAAGTAACATTCCGTAAACCATACCACATTTATGTTACTTACGGCACCACCAGTAGCAATAGCCATGTCTTTAAGCTGGTTCTTCCTATTGTCTCCAAAACCTGGAGCTTTGACTGCTACAACCTGAAGACCAACTTTTAGCCTGTTAGGAACAGTAATTAATAACAGTTAAGTTAAAAACAAAGGTAACTATTTCACAGACTGAAAAATGAGAATTATTAAATTTGAGGGTCATCTAATCAGCACTTACCCCATGGGTTCCATATAGTATTAGATTAAGTTGCTATTAAAGTTTGAGCAAGCAGTGTTCTTAATTTAGTGCCTTTTTAAATGTCAATGTTGCTAATAGCAATTTGAGCAGGTAATGAATACTTAGAATATACAATCAAAGAAATGTTCCCTTGAGACCAGATTGAAAAACAAAAGGAATACACACACTTCAAGACAGCTGGTCTAGCCGAAACCAGTTTGGCTCAGTGGATAGAGCGTCGGCCTGCGGACTGAGGGATCCCAGGTTCGATTCCGGTCAAGGGCATGTACCTGGGCTGCGGGCACATCCCCAGTGGGAGATGTGCAGGAGGCGGCTGATCGATGTTTCTCTCCCATCGATGTTTCTAACTGTCTATCTCTCTCTCCCTTCCTCTCTGTAAAAAATCAATAAAATATATTAAAAAAAAAAAAAAGACAGCTGGTCTATTTTACTAAAAAAAGTCAAATAAAAATCAGAGTGGATAAGCTTTAATGATATGGCAAGTAAATAAGACATCCAACTTTTCAGCTACCAATAAAATGGCCCAATGGAAACTCGGTAAGCCTATTGTTTTTGTTTTTATGTTAGCTTCAAATTCCACAATCTCTAAGGCTTTTTTTTAATAATCCAAAAAGCAAATCCAAGCTAACAATCATTCCAGGATAAGTAAACTCAGAGCTTTTGGGTCAGGTCAAGGTGTGTAATCTCTAATACATACATACCTATTTCATTTGTGCATTTCCATTAAAATAAAATTGGAAAACCTTACTTCTAATATACCTCAATTCTTACCTTAAGAGTAGATAGTTTAGTAATGCCCTAAGATTCTATTTACAGCATTAACATTACCTGTCTTAAAGTCAAAAGTAATGCATTATAGATTTTAAAAATTAAGTGAATAGACCTCACTTAATTTTAGGTTGAGTGCCTATTTCTGGTTCAGACTATTCACTAATTAAAATTTTCTTTTGCCTTGGACAGTGTGGCTTAGTTGCTTGAGCATCGTCCCATGCACCAAGAGGTTGCTGGTTCGATTCCCAGTCAGGGCACATGGCCAGGCTGCAGGCTCAATCCCAAGTAGGGAGCATGCAGGAGGCAGCCTCTCATCACTGTTTCTCTTTCCCTCTCTCTAAAAATCAATAAAAAAATTACATATATATAAATTTTCTAACATATTATGTAAAACACTGCTGAGTACACTTAGATCTGAAACTTTTGGTACGGCAGTTGTTTACTGAACTTTTCCCATGCAAAACTATAATTGTGAACATAGTTTTCCAGAAAAATCTTTTTTTTTTAAAAAAAAATGAAAACAAAATTTAATCATTTACCTAAAAATAACTGTAAACACTTATAAAAATAGAAAGATACCATATACAAAATTAGGCTATGAGACAGTTGCACAAAACATTAAGGACTTTGAGGTCCAATTAAAAAATACGCCGCCATTATAACTGGACTAAGGGTCCATGAAGCACACCTGTATTACACAGAACTCTGGGTGGAGGCACATAATGGAGATTCCTAATGTCAATATAAATTATTCATCTAGAAAAATAAACCAAATATCACTGCTATTACCTATTCAAAACGAGTGTACTGAGAGCTTCTCCATCAACATCTTCAGCAATTATGACCAGGGGCTTCCGGTGAGCATTGGCAATTTCAAGAGCAGGTACGATGGACTGAACACTAGAAATTTTCTTTTCACTCAACAGAACGTATGCATCTTGGAATTCACATTTCTGACCTGCAAAACAATGAACGTTTCAAAGCAACTTTAGAACTTTAATATTCTGAAATTTATGTAACGGAAAAAGCTATAAATCAAAGTTCTAGTATACTTTACTAGTAAAAGTCACCAATAAGTTCACATTTTTTCTCTATTTCTCATACTTTTTAACTTCAGTAACATACGAATTTGTTTTCAGAGATACGACACCAACTAATGCCAACAGTCTGACACATAGCAAACAACGTATTTTTAAAATATTTCAGTCATTGACTTGCTCTTACCTTTTGCTGTATTAATAAAGTATGGAGAAATATAACCTCGATCAAACTTCATGCCTTCAATAATTTCTAATTCATCATTCAGGGTTTTTCCATCCTATGAAAAGAATCAAAGAGTTAGCTGTATGAATTTCATTAAAGAAACACAAAAACTGTACCTACAGACCAGATTAACAAGTTGACCCCACTTATCTTACTTAAGGGATCCAGGTAGGAGTATGTAAATGCCCCATGGCATCCTACTCTACTGCTGAAAACATTCTCAGAAAGCTTATCTGAATTAACTTTTACAACTAGAAGACAGTATCACTTATGTCAGGATGGATTCATTCCTCACAGCAAAGGCTAGTAATTCACACAAAGCAGAGTTAAGTACTCTATTCTATACAGGTGCTGACAGTACACATGAAAGAATAAAATAGAATATACTCTTAGAAACATACAGATAGAATTTTGTGCTGACATCTCATTTCAGGCTACCATGGAAAACACACTTGCCTTTACAGTGATGACGCCTTTCCTTCCAACCTTTTTCATTGCATCAGAAATTATGTTGCCAATTTCTTTGTCTCCATTTGCAGAAATTGTAGCAACCTGAAACGATCAAGTTACCTTTCCAAATTACAAGGTAGGTTAGTGTTCTCCATCAACTCCCCTCCTTTTCCTAGTAACTTCCAAATGGATACATCCATGGGGGGAGGGGACAACAGAGGAAGGGGGTTTTATGTTTTCAACTTATTATTTGGCTACATTATTTTCAAAAGACATGAAACATGCAATTATTCTTTTAAACAAAAACAGTGAATTAAAGAGGCTGACCCCATTATTTTGTTTTCCTTTGGCAAACATGGCAATACTACCACATACATACAAATAAGTCTTATAGCATACAGAAATAAAATAGCAGTCCATTAAGACTCGTGTCATGATCACTGAATTATTTTTAAATATTTTAGCAAGTATTCAGTAAGAAAAATGCTTCCAATGTAGGTGATTGAATAGTACTGTTATTCTGAAATTGGTGTATGATTTCCATGAAATGTTATTAAATATTTTACTTTACCACAAATTATTATGAAAAATCCCTACCTGAGCTATTTCTTCAGGGGTTGTCACAGGTTTAGATTGCTTCTTAAGTTCAGAAATCACAGCATCAACAGCTAACATCACACCTGGGTCAAGAATAAACATCATTACAATACTTATTCTCTCATGTCTACATGTCACATAAAAATTTTGATTTATATAAATGTTTTCATGCCTGAACAGCTTACACACTGCTTCTGTGCCAGAATTTTTCCAAATCATATGGAGCTGGATGGCATGCACTGAAACAGGAACTTTAATCAAGTCCCACAATGCCAAAATATTTTGAAAATTAAACTAAAAGAATTGAGGTGTACAATTGGCAAAAATCTAACCATTCAACTCATTCTGTATAAATCATTCCCAATCCAATGTGCCTCTGGAAGGGGCACGTGTGGGAGGCAATCAAATGATGTGTCTGTCACATGGATCTCTCTCTCTCTCTCCTCCCATCCTGTAAACTCTCTCTCTAAAAAAAAAAAAAAAAAAAAAAAAAAAAATCAATGAAAAAATATCTCCACTCCTCTAGTGAGGACTAAAATTAAATAAATAACAAACAGTGGTCTAGCTTCCTGAAACAAGCAATAATAACCAAAATGCAGGCCAATAACAAAGTATGTGTTGTTAAGAGGTATCTTAGTTGCTTAGACTGTAGGTCAAGGTTGTGGGTTCATTTCCTGATCAGGGCACACACAAGCAGCCAATGAATGCATAAATAAGTGGAACAACAAAATCAATGTTTCTCTCTCTCTCTCTCTCTCAAATCAATTAAAAAAAAAAAAGGAGAGAGAGAAGTAAAAATCTGCTTTAAAAAATCTGTGACATCCTGGGCGACTTAGCTGCTTATTAGGCCCTACTTACTAAGGGTAAAGCATCAGAACTGTACAATCTCTCTCTGCTCTAATCCCCAGAAGTTGACTGTTTTCAAGGTACACAGTACATACTGTATCTTCCATTAAAAATATTAGCTTTCAGGGTGATGGGGAGACTGACAACAGGAAATGTCTCATTTTCCTCCTTACCACCTTGTACAGTGCTCACCACACAGCCAGGCATTCAATCACTATTTGCTAAAGGAATATTCAGCATGAGGATTTTTAGGAAGAGAAATAAGAATCAACTTTCTAATTCAATGGACAGTTCAAACAATGTCTGACAATGCGGAGGCATTCCTACCTCTCCTGATTTCCACTGGATTAGCACCTTTGCTGATCTTCTCGAAGCCTTCCTTGGCAATGGAGCGTGCCAGCACAGTAGCCGTGGTGGTGCCATCCCCAGCCTCTTCATTTGTATTATTGGCAACATCTTGAACAAGTCTAGCGCCAATATTTTTATACTTATCTTTCAAGTCGATGGACTTTGCAACGGTCACACCATCTTTTGTTACTTTGGGACTTCCCCAGCTCTGTTCAATAATCACTGTTCTTCCCTGTAATTGCAGAGGGAAAAAGAAGGGGGAAAAGTTACAGAACCACACACTTGAAAGCCTCAACATATTATCAGATCTGCAGCATAAACCTCAAGGGCAGGTTCATCAATGAACTTTGTTTACAGAAAAACACCTCGTTGTTATCAAGTGCATAATTTTCGATAAGGTATTCTATAAGATAAAAATCCTAGAGACTAAAGGATGTTATAAAACAGGAGCATTTTAGATCTTCCTGGCAACTATAATCAGTTATGCTCAAATAAACTCATAAAAACTCTAAAAATATAATGAAATTCTTCACGTTACTTATACTTCAAGTTTTCCCCAGAGCCTGCTACTTGGAAAGTCATGTGAAAACTTACTTTTAACTCGCTTTAAAGTGTAGTTACTAAAATATTAACTGCGAGGCAAGCACAGCGCACTCCTGCAGGGCCACTGAACATTAAATATTTCTCAAGTATGCTGCAGAGTATTGGCAGCTTTTTGTTTGAACCAAAGCTGTTATTTGGGAGGCATGCCAATGCCTTATTTTTTTTCTTAATTCTTTATTGTTTAAAGTATTACATATGTCTCCTTTCCAATGCCTCATTTATACAGTTTGGATCACTTTGATATTTGAATTGTTTTCAAACTAAAATGAACCATCACTCCACTGTGCACAACCTTCAAAGGCCTCTTCAATTTATTACTACTCACTCGCCAGTCTCATGTTAAGCAAGACAAATTTTTAAATGTGCTTTGGAACAGAAGGGACAGCAGAAAAAAGTAGGTAAAACTAGAACCTTCAAGAACGTATTTAGGTATTATAGGAGATAAGTACCATCCTTCCCTCTATGCTTGCTATTTGCTGGGAAACAATCCAAAATTTAACAAAAGCTGGCAAGCAAGGTGAACCCTACCTGGAGTTTAAGAATCCATCTTAAACTCTGAGTTACCAATGGATTACATCACACATCACACAAAATGAAATTTCCTAAACTTAAGTTTTAAGACTATTACATATAAGAAAAAGAAAAAAAGATTAACCATTAATGTGGAACTTACATATAAATTGGGTTCTCTCAAAAATGGATACTCCTATACTGTCCAAGTTCAGCGTGACTATCTGCCATCAGTAAAATATGAATGAACTCACAGTACCACCAATGACAATAAAATAATACTGATACCTTTGGCCCCATAGTAACGGCTACAGCATCGGCTAAAAGGTCGACACCTTGAAGCATTAAGGCTCGAGCCTCGGCACCGAATTTTACATCTTTGGCGTAAGCCCGAGTGAGATGAGGAGCCAGCGCCCTGGACACGGGCCTCACCTGGCGAAGGACTGTGTGCAATCGAAGCATTTCTGGGGAGCGGAGGAGACAGGCAGGTCAGCGGTACATCCACACCCGCACCCCCCGAGGCGCCACCCGCGCCACCGAGCAAACGGCGGACGGGAACCGGGCTGACCTGTGCCAGCCCCGATGCCCGGGGCAGCCGTCTGCAGCCGGGGCCCTGCCCCCGCTGCCGCTAGCGAAAGCGCGTTCATCTTCCGCTGCTGAAACGGCCGTGGGAGCCAACCCCTCCAACGCGCCCCAAGACCCCGAGTCCGCGGGAAAGAAGGTCGTGAACCCGGGGGTCAGCGGAGCAAAAATGTCCCCGACTCTGCAAAAACCTTAGCAAAATGTGTCCCCGGGGCCGCCGGCTAGGCCGCTGCACCGGCTGCTCGGCCCGGCCCACCCCGCGCGGCCCCACGTGTCTCCCCATCCGAACGCCCCGAGCAAGGTCAAGAGTGCAGGCGCCGCACCCCGCCCAGCCCGCGGGGCCCGAGGAAGTCCCCACGCGGCTGCGACCCCTCTCCCCGCAGCCGGCCTGCCGGGGGCTGCATCGGGAGGCCCTAGGGGTGCACCCTCCCCGACCCCCACGCGCTCCGGGCCAGCCCTCCCCCCCGCGCCTGCCGGGCGAGCGACCCACGCCGCACGTGACGGGCACCGCATGGACCCGACCCGCGGGGCCTGGGCCGGCCGATCCGGGCCTGCGGCGCCGGGGGGAACCCGAGGCTCGCCCGGGCCGACCCGCCCAGGCCCCATCGCAGCAGGGGGAGGGCCGCTCCGGGGTCCCGGGCGCCGGGGGGAAGCGGCGCGGGCGGCCGCGTACCTGCGGGGCAGCGGCAGGGCGTGCGGGCGGCGAGGCGGGCCGTCGGCGGCGAGTGAGGGACAGAGTGCAGGGCGCACACGGCAATGAGCTGGGCCCCTCCCGCCAAGCTCCCCGCCCCGCGGCCACGCGTGCGCCGGCGCCGCCCCCGCCCCCCGTCGGCCCCGGCCCGGCAATCGGCACCGCGGCGCGCAGGCCCCGCCCCTCCCTACCCGCGCGGGGCCCGGCCGGCGGCCCCAGCCTTCCCGGCCGACTTAGGCTAGTTCCGGGGCGGCGCTCGGTTCTAGAACTTTCCGGAAGGGGCCGCGCGCCCTGTGGGTCAAGGGTCAAGTGGCGTCACTTCCGCGAGCGGGCGCGGGGAGCGGACTTTCCCCTGGGCAGGCGGCCTGGAAAAGCCTAGAAAGAGCTCCTCTTTTCTCCCGCCTCCCGGTCGCCGCGGAAGTGGGCGGTGCCGATGCCTCGGAGCCAATCGCGGCGCGCGGCGCGGCTGCCGCCCTCCGGGGGGCGGGGCGCGGGGCGGGCGCCTGCGCGCTGGGCGGCCCCGGGTTCACGTGGCCAGCGGCGACTGCGGCTCTCTCCTGGCGGCCGCGGCGCGACAGCGGAGCACGGGCGGCGGCGGCCGGAGTCATGGTGAGCCCGCGTGGGCACCGGCCGGCCCGGGGGCGGGGGCCCCCGGCCGGTTCTCGTTGGCAGGGGCAGGAGTCGCTCAGGGCCCGCACCGGCCCGGCACCGGGGACGCCGGGACCCCCGACTCTTCCTCCGCCGCGGGCTCTGGGCACGCGCGTGTGCAGCGGGCGTGGGGCCGGGGGGCGGGAGCCGGGACGCGCGCGCGGCGGTCCACCCGCTGTCCCCGGCAGGGCCTCCGTGGACGGGCGATGTCGGGCAGAAAGCGTGGCCCTGGGCGGAGCGGTGGACTTGAGTGTCTGCTGGAAGTGCCCTAAGGGAGGGAAATGCTTGACCTTGGGATGGACGCAGGTCGCCTTTGGAAGCCCGCCTGGCCGAGGACCCTCCGGAGGGGACGGGGCAGCACCTGGGCGTGTGCGCGGGGCCGTCCGCAGGTCTCCAGACCGAGCAGTCCGAGCTGCGATCTCCGTCCCGTTCGCCGAGGCCTGGCCTGTGCACGGCATGGCCACGGCCGCTGTTCCCACCCGGGCCTTTCCCTCCCGCAGGCAGGACAGGCCTTTCGGAAGTTCCTCCCCCTCTTCGACCGCGTGCTGGTGGAGAGGAGCGCCGCGGAGACCGTCACCAAGGGGGGCATCATGCTGCCGGAGAAGGCCCAGGGCAAGGTGCTGCAGGCCACCGTCGTCGCCGTGGGGTCCGGCTCCAAGGGAAAGGTAACCCGGAGCTAAGTTGCAGCTGTTGTGTGTGTGTGTGTGTGTGTGTGTGTGAGAAGTGGAAGGGAAGATAAATCCTTGGTGGTTATTAAAAGGAGCCCTTTAAGTAGCTGGTATTGTTTTCGGGTCGTTTTCTTAGTTCCGTCCCGTCTGATCTGGCTCTTTAATGAAAATGATCGTAAAATGAAGGTGCTCGTTTTTACGTGGAGAGTCGGAGAAGATGAAAACAGAATTATGCTTTGCTATTGCTGAAGGCGGGCCTTTAAGAATCGGGCTACTCTCTCTAACCCTGAGGCTGCCCTACCTGACCCCCCCCCCCCCCCCCCACACACACACCTTTTCCCTTACTTGGCTTACCTGTGAAGCTAACAGGTTGCACTGTGCCTTCCAGGTATCCTCCAGGTAACTGGTTAGATCTCAGCCTCTCCAAGTGTCACCCTGAATACACAGATAATGCCCTTGGGGTCAAATATGGGAATTGCATTGTTGCAAGTTGCCTGCAAGAAAGTTCTAGCAAGGAGCCAGGAATAGGAAGCCTGTAGGAAGCGAGCCCTGCGCTTCAGTCCCAGTCTCTCTCCAGATCTGTTTTTGAGAAAAGGAAATTGAATCCCAAAAGCAGTCTGTTCCAACTCGCGACGTTTTTCTTACATTTTTGAATGCTGAATGAAACATGACCGTGTGCACATGGTTTTAAAAACGGGCTGATTTCAAACGGTCCGGTCCATAGGTTATGTTAATATTTAACCATTAAAACATTAGCTCAGGTTAGCTTTTTCCCTGCATGACTTCTTGAACTTTCACACTGAAGTCAGGTTTTAGTTGAAGCCACCGTGTGGGCATTGTTTCAAAATGTAACTAACTCTCCAGTGATACCTTGGAGTGAAGAACTGAGGTTGTAGATACCGTATCACTTCACTATCAAGTCCTTTTTCAACACTTGGCTTGAGTGAGCACATGTGATTAACCCCCGTCAGGTGTGAATGTTTGTAAGCTAGATGTTTTTGCTAATACATATCCTTATTTTCTGAAGGGTGGAGAGGTTCAACCTGTTAGCGTGAAAGTTGGAGATAAAGTTCTTCTTCCAGAATATGGAGGCACCAAAGTAGTTATAGACGACAAGGTGTGTAAACTTAATGTATTTTCTTAAAAACTTAGTAATTTTTTAAAGTTACATGTTTGCTTTTTTTTTTTTCCCTTAACTAATGGTTTCTCTATTTGCAGGACTATTTCTTATTTAGAGATGGTGACATTCTTGGAAAGTATGTAGACTGAAATAAATCACTATTGAAATGGCATCATGTGGAGCTGCCCATTCCATTGAAGTTCTGAAATCTTTCATCATGTAAATAATTTCCGTGTCTCTTTTATAATAAACTAATGATATCCAAACTGATGACATCCAGTGTCTTTTAAAATTTAGTTTCACTGTACTGATATAAACATTTCCAAATAAAAATATATGAATAAATGGTTTTAGGGTTCTCTAGTTTATGCTTTTTTCTTAAGTAACCTGCAGAGAATTCTGGGAAACAAGGCTTTCAGTTTTCACATTGAATTTAGCCTTAGTACATAAATATTTGATACTGATACAAAGCCATGAATTTACAGTTAACATTTTTTTTTAAATATATTTTATTGACTTTCTACAGAGGAAGGGAGAGAGACAGAGAGTTAGAAACATCGATGAGAGAGAAACATCGATCAGTTGCCTCCTGACATCCCCCACTGGGGAAGTGCCCGCAACCCAGGCACATGCCCTTGACCGGAATTGAACCTGGGACCCCTCAGTCCGCAGGCTGACGCTCTATCCACTTAGCCAAACCGGTTTCGGCAGTTATATTTTCTTTGAGAGGCAATAGGCACTTATTTGAGATGCAAAAGAACAGAATCTGTTGACATAAAAAACATCCAAACCTATAAGAGTTGGTACTCCCAGAATGGTAGTTTGCAGGGTTTTTTAATGCATTGGAGTGTAAGGAAGATTACATGAAGGTGGGAGAAGGCAAGAAAGGGATTAGATTACAGAATAGTTAGGGTGGGTGGCTTTAGAAGAGAGTTTGAAAAGAAGCATTTTAAAGGTGTGTTGATCTATTTAGATGCACAGACACAAGACAGGGCTTGCTTAGGCAAAGATAGGCCTTTTTCCTATTCTATGCCTGGGGTGTAACTACCCACCATGACCTGGCCAGTTAGGATTTTATGATCAGATCCCCCTGTGAGATTTGCCATAGAACCACTCCTCTGTGCACAAAGCTGCCGCACACCCGTTCAGACAAACCCAAATGGTGTTCCAAAAGAAGGTGAGTAATTGAAAAGAAGGAAGGGATTTCTGCAGGTGCAGGTAAGCTAACAGTGATGCTAATTCTAAAGAATGTTCATGGGGTATGACATCTGCTTTTTGGTAGCGTTGCAAACAGCTTGGAATAAAAACTGCTTTGGGCCCAGTACAAAGGTTAATTTGCCCACTTGGAACTTTCTAAAGGGTTGAAGAGTGAGACTTGCAAGGCAGTTCCGCTGGGGTGACAGCTTCCACTTCTAAAAGTACCACTGTGTATATTTTCACGTTAGGGTCTGGTGAGGTGAGCTGGGGAGGGCACTGCTATACCTACTAGCTAGCCCAATTGTCCGGGATGGTTGGAGCCATTGCACAGAGAAGCACATAGGGCGTTTATGGTCCAGGTCTAGAACTTCATCCCTCACTGGCGCTGGCTAGGAAATTCCAGACTGAGTGGCGTAAAACTTCACTCCTGGGAGAGGCTGAACCATGAAAATGTCTAAAAAATATTTTAAAGAGGTGAAGTCAGCCGAAACCAGTTTGGCTCAGTGGATAGAGCATCGGCCTGCGGACTGAAGGGTCCCAGGTTCGATTCTGGTCAAGGGCATGTACCTGGGTTGCAGGCACATCCCCAGTGGGAGGTGTGCAGGAGGCAGCTGATTGCTGTTTCTCTTTCATTGATGTTTCTGACTCTATCTCTCCCTTCCTCTCTGTAAAAAATCAATAAAATATATTTTAAAATAAAAAAGGTGAAGTCAACAAGCCTTGGCCAGAGAGCTTGCTTGGTGAGAGCGATGGTCCTTATATGCCAAGGTTGCTGGTTTAATCCCGGATCAGGGCACATGCAAGAAGTAACAGATGAATATACAAATAAGTGGAATAACAAATCAATGTTTCCCTCTGTAAAACAAAACGAATTTTTTTAAGTCAACTAGCAACCTAACTATAACAAGCTTATATTGAACTATAATTCATTTGTGGAATCTAGTGTCATACTAAGTTTTATATTTATAAAAATTTGATGAACATTTCCAGTTTTTAAATGTTAATACAGGAGGGGGCAGGGGAGAACGGGAGCGGACTGGAAGAGGTTAATGGGGGGGGGGGGGCGAGGAGGACCTATGTAATACTTTCAACAATAAAGATTAAAAGAAAAAAAATGTTAATGCTACCATATAATTTACTTGGCCAAAAAAATCCAAGGCAAGGTGTATGATAGCAACCATTGGCTAAGTGCCTTGTATATGCCGGGATAGGCAGTGTGATAAAAATTACAGTTCACACGTCAGGAGCATTTTCTAGGTTCTGGCTTCTGTTGCAGGTACTCTGCATATATCAATTGGTTTAATTTTTCAACAACCCTATGAGCTAGGCTACTATCATTCTCCTCTTGTCCATGAGGAAGGTGAGGCACAGAGGGTCCAGTGATAGCCAAGATCACCTAGCAGGAAGTGGCAAAGCCAGGAACTGGATTTAGGTAGTCAACCTCCAGCTGCTACTGTCTGAAACTTCATCCTCTCTGGACTCTGCTACTTCTGTCAGCCAGTTCTAAGCACTCAATACACATTTCAATCCTGGTGGTAACCTCTATGGCATGGGAAGGGTGTGTGTGTGTGTGTGTGTGTGTGTGTGTGTGTGTGTGTAAATGTCTGGCAATTAGTAGGTATCTAATACATAGTTTGTTGAATTTAACAAATAGGAAACTGAGTCACAGAACTGGATAAGTAGGTTGACTTAGCTCTAGCAGCTAGGGAGAATGAAGATAAGAACCCAGATAATCCTACTCGAGTTGAATACCATCCCCTAAAATCAGCTATGAGATATTTCTGTGTTGGTGATCAGATTTATTTGAGTTTCTTATAAACTATTCTGATCATGTCTTAAAAGTTGTGTCCCAGCCTGGCTGGTGTGGCTCAGTGGTTGTGTTGACCTAGGAACTAGGAGGTCGGGGTTGGAGTCCCGGTCAGGGCACATGCCCGGGTGGCAGGCTTCACCCCCAGTGAGGGACATGCAGGAGGCAGCCGATCCATGATTCTCTCTCACCGTGGATGTTTCTGTCTCTCTCCCTCTCCCTTCCTCTCTGCTATCAATAAAAACATATTTTTTTAAAAAAGCTGTGTTCCAAAAAATAAAAAGTTGTGTCCCATATTTTCCTTGTAAAATTGAAATCTAAATGAAGTAAATGGCATGGAATATGGTCTCAGCTTTTGATAATACTTCTATCAGTAAAGTAGTAAGTGTAGGCATTTGCATTTATGTGCAAGGCATTTAGTGGCATTTGTTATACTGAGGGTTAACTTTTGTTTTATTTAGGTACAAGGGTTATGATTAAAAGCTCTACTTTTACAGCACCCAAGTGGGTCATCAGTTTTCTACTGTGCAAAGCTAGATAATGGGCTTTGCAGATCCTAACCTTGTAAGCTCCGGTTTCCCTCTGTTATCAGTAAGAAAATTGAGTGGGAAGAGATGAAGAAACTTGTTCAAGGCCATGGGGCTGGTAACTTGCAGACTTAGGAATCTAGGCCAAAGGCCCTGGCTGTCCCATTCCCCCAAGTTTGTTTTCTGAAGACCCAAGTAAGTACAAGAATTTTGAGATCTAAAATGACAGTTTCTAAACCTTGGTTCATCCAAACCTGGTGTACTTAAAATGTCAGAGCTCTATTCATAACCTAAATCAGAAGGATGAGAGAATTTTTTTTTTAATTTTTGTTTTTGTTTTTTTTTTTTGCACCACAGAAATAGTCCTGTGATGCTGGTTTAGCAGAATTGGTAAAGAAAGAATTTCGTGCTAAGATTCTGTTGGGAATAAGCAAAAAAATTGTGACACGAGAAACACCCAAAATAAGGACATTGTGGGCATGGACCAGGTTTCAGAACAATATGTTATGTACTGCTTGTTCAACAGAAAAGTAATAATGATGGTAAAAGGTAAACAAACTAGGTATAATTCTAACTGGAATTTTCATAATATAATTTTTGAGCGCTTGCCAGGCATTTGTGCTAACACTTAGCATGTCATCTTGCTTAACTGTAATCATAGCAACCCTGTGAGGCAGATACTCTTTGCCTCATGGGTGAAAGATGTACAGAGAAGTAGAGGAACTTGTTCAAGGTGACAGAAATTTTAAGTCATAGGTAGGAATTGAACTCAGGTTTGTCTTGACTTCAAAGTCTGCCTTCCATATTCTACACAAAAAAAATTAGGAAACTGAAATTAAAATTACCCAGGGAACTATTCTATTATACAAATATTATCATTATTAAGATTATGGGTTTTTTCTTTTATTGCTTCAGATATGTTACAAAAATATTTTAAAAATTGGGAAATAGGATATTTTTCATTTTTTATTTAATTGTGGCAAGAACACTTAATATGAGATCTACCCTCAATAGATTTTTAAAAAAATCCTCACCAGAGGATATTTTTCCATTGCTTTTCAGAGAGAGCGGAAGGGAAAGAGGGAGGGACAGAGAGAGAGAGAAGCATAGATGTGAGAGACGCATCAACTGATTGCCTCCTGCACATGCCCCCTGACCAGGGGACAGGGAGCGAACCAGAAACCCAGGCACGTGCCCTTCACCAGGAATTGAATTCGAGACTCTTCAGTGCAAGGGCTGACACTCTAACCATTGTGAAAAACTGGCCAGGGCTACCCTCAACGGATTTGTAACTGATATTATTGATTATAGGCACATTGTTGTACAACAGATATCTATAACTTTTTCATCTTGCTTAACTGAAACATTATGTCCGTTAATTAACTTTCTGTTTCCTCTCCCCCTTCTCTGGCAACCACCATTCTACTTTTTGCTTCTAAGAGTTTGACTATTTTATTTTTTTAATAAATTTTTTATTGATTTCAGTGAGGAAGGGAGAGGGAGAGAGAGATAGAAACATCAATGATGAGAGAGAATCATTGGTCGGCTACTTCCTGCACAGCCCCCACTGGGGACCAAGCCCACAACCCAGGCATGTGCCCTGACCTCCTGTCACCATTCCATTGGTACATAGGTTGGCACTCAACCACTGAGCCACACCAGTCAGGCAAGAGTTTGACTGTTTTAGATACTGACCTCACGTAAGTGTAATCATGCAGTATTTGACTTATGATTGGCTTTTTTCACTTAGCACAGTGTGCTCAAGGTTCATCCATGTTTTCACATGACAGGGTTTCATATATATTTCCCCTAAAATGTATACACACTTTAACAGCTGACAGCTCAATTTTGAAAATGAAATGTATTTTAATAGATACTGCCATTATAATTATTCAGTGTGTATACATTTTGGGGCACCGTATATATATTGGTTGACTGTTGACTTATCTGTATATAAAAGCCAGCGACCATAATGCTGTAATAACCATAATGACCGGTTGCTATGAGGCCCACTGTGGCCAGTGACCCAGCCCCATCAGGTACATGTGTCTCTGTTTTTCCCCATTGACCCAAGAGCTCTCTATGTGGTTCGCTGAGGCTGATCCCTGGCCAGCATTGCAGCTTTACTTATCCCTCTGCTCAAACCTGCTCTTTTCCCATTCTTCCCAGTTACTGTTCTCAAAAGTATCCTTTAATAAGTACTGCCTACTACCGGACTCTCCCACCTGGATCAAGGGCAGGGCCGGCTGGCCAAACACCCCACCCTCTTCCCCCCAACCAGCCCTGCCCCCTATTGGCCCACCAACCGAGATAGGCCTGCAGCCCCTCCCCGCCAGCCAGCCCCGCCCCTGATAGCTCCCCCCCCCCCCCCCGCCAATAGGGGGTGGGGCTGGCCAGCCAATCACCTATGGCCCGACCCCCAGGCCACAGGCCCCGATCGGCACCCCTCACCCCATTTGGGGGCAGGGCCAGCTGGTGCCCCACCCACAGCCCCTCCCCATGGCTGCCCCCACCCCCATTGGCCCCCCAACCCCAATTGGGGTGGGGCCCAGAGCCAATTGCCCGCGGCCAATTCCCCCAGCCGGCCCTACCCTGATTGGCCCCAATCGGGACAGGCCAACCTCCCACCATCACCTCCTCCCAACAGGCTCAGCCCCGATCTGCCCCGATTGGGGCCGGGCCAGCCGGACCCCACCTGTGCACGAATTTGTGCAGTGGACCTCTAGTCTATATAATAAACCCTAAGTGACCATTATGGTAGAACGACCAGAATGACCAGTTGCAATGATGTGCACTGACCACCAGGGGGCAGACACTCAATATAGGAGCTGCCCCCTGGTGGTCAGTGTGCTCCCACAGGGGGAGCGCTGCTCAGCCAGAAGCTGGGGCTCAGGGCTGGCGAGCTCAGAGGTGGTAGCGGGAGCCTCTCCTGCCTCCGCGGCAGCACTAAGAAAGGAACAGCAAGCAGTAAGGAGCAAGGGGTCCCAGACTGCAAGAGGGATGTCTGAGTGCCGGCTTAGGCCCGACCCTTGAGGAGAGTGGGCCTAAGCTGACAGTCGGACATCCCTCTCGCAGTCCGGGACCCCTCAGGGGATGTCCACCTGCTGGCTTAGGCCCACTCCCCGTAAGGATCGGGCCTAAGCCGGCACTCAGACATCCCTCTTGCAGTCTGGGACCCCTCTCTCCTTACTTCTTGCTGTTCCTTTCTTAGTGCTGCCGCGGAGGCAGGAGAAGCTCCCGCTACCACCACTGCGCTCGCCAGCCGTGAGCCCCAGCTTCTGGCTGAGCAGCGCTCCCCCTGTGGGAGCACACTGACCACCAGGGGGCAGCTCCTATATTGAGTGTCTGCCCCCTGGTGGTCAGTGCACATCATTGCAACTGGTCATTCTGGTCGTTCTACCATAATGGTCACTTAGGGTTTATTATATAGACTAGAGGTCCACTGCACAAATTCGTGCACAGGTGGGGTCCGGCTGGCCCGGCCCCAATCGGGGCAGATCGGGGCTGAGCCTGTTGGGAGGAGGTGATGGTGGGAGGTTGGCCTGTCCCGATTGGGGCCAATCAGGGCAGGGCCGGCTGGGGGAATTGGACTGCCTAAGCTGGCAGTTGGACATCCCTCAAGGGGTCCTGGACTGCAAGAGGATGCAGGCCTGGCTGAAGGACCCACCCCTCAGTGCACGAAATTCCTGCACTGGGCCTCTAGTTTTATTTATTTTTATTTATTTTTTAAATATATTTTATTGATTTTTCACAGAGAAGAAGAGAGAGGGATAGAGAGTTAGAAACATCAATGAGAGAGAAACATCGATCAGCTGCCTCTTGCACACCTCCTACTGGGGATGTGCCCGCAACCAAGGTACATGCCCTTGGCCGGAATGGAACCTGGGACCTTTCAGTCCGCAGGCCGATGCTCTATCCACTGAGCCAAACTGGTCAGGGCTGGGGCCTCTAGTTTTAAATATATTAGTATTACTATGTGATAGGCAGTTAGACATGAGCAGAGCAAGGAGCATGGGCCAAGTACAGAAGGTCACAGGTGGAAAGCCCCGGGTGCCGAGGGGCAAAGTGGGAAAACAAGGACCTTGTCTCCAGGAAAACCTTTCTTTCCCTAGCATATTGGCGGTCATGAGGTTTAGATCCTCTGACCTTTCACATCCCTGGTCATTCAGTTCAGACCCTCCCCTGACCTTTCCTCCCTGCCATGTTGCTAGTCATGTGGGTTAGACCCTTAGAGGGGGAACCAACAAGGAGGCCAGAAAATAGCCCGTAGACATTGAGCCCCCAAGACAATGAGAGGTGGACCCACATCAAATACATCTAGACCTTGGTTGTGTGTCAGCTGCAGGCCCAGAAAAGCAGCAAAACCAAAGAAGCCAGGCCATGGCTGACGTCAGGACCCGCTGCACTGCCTAGTGACCCCCTCCCTGTCCTGGTGTTGGTCGGTCGGTCAGTGATCCACAGTGATCCTGAAAGGGCACACCGGGAAGGCTGATACATACCCTATTGGGATCCTTCCCAGAGGCCTCCAGATACTCTCAAGGAGAACCGAGTGAGGCGATCTTTAAGGAACACTCCCGGCCTTTCTCCACCCCCTTCGCCCAGGTGCCATTTCCTTGCCTCTCTCTTTCTCCTACACTCCAAGTGCCCTTCTTTTGCCTGTGAACTTGTTTTCTGAAGCCCGTTGCCTCTACCTCTGTGGCTTTCTAAAAAGAAACTGGTATAATTTTGAGTCTTGCCTCTGAATTCTTTCTTAGCCAGAACTCAAGTAGGGAGGTTGCTGAACCAAGCAGCCGTGGGCAAACTACGGCCCGCGGGCCGGATCCGGCCCGTTTGAAATGAATAAAACTAAAAAAAAAAAAAAAAAAAAGACCGTGCCCTTTTATGTAATGATATTTACTTTGAATTTATATTAGTTCACACAAACACTCCATCCATGCTTTTGTTCCGGCCTCCGGTCCAGTGTAAGAACCCATTGTGGCCCTCGAGTCAAAAAGGTTGCCCACCCCTCTGGTCTGACTCCACCACCTAACGGTTAGTGCTGTTAGCGCCGCCGTAATAACTGCATGCAACTGTTTCCTGTATTTAACAGCCTTTCGTTTTATTTACATTCATGCGACTGGCTCCACCTTCCAAAAGTTTCAGGTGGGCAG
Source organism: Myotis nattereri (assembly GCF_964212035.1). Taxonomy (NCBI): domain Eukaryota; kingdom Metazoa; phylum Chordata; class Mammalia; order Chiroptera; family Vespertilionidae; genus Myotis; species Myotis nattereri. The sequence goes on from NC_138082.1 coordinate 6,925,291, forward strand.
GCAGAAGGGTGCCTATTCTCTGTGAAACTGAACGCAATGGTTTTAAACATCGGCCAGAAAAATGTGGGCTCGCCATTTCAACGCATAGAAATAGTGACATGGATGCCGAGATTGCCGTTTTCGGCAAAAAGCTGTGCGATTCTGGTGTCAAAGATTAGACAGTCGCTACTCATAATGGCCGTGGCGATGCCCTCATGAATCGATCGGGGAGTGTCTTCCCAAGTCATCCGCCGCCGCTGGCCGTTCAGCTCGAGTCGATACGCAAACTTTTCCGCCTGCTTGCGCGTTCCCATCAGCTGGACGATGGCGAAGAACTGCTGGTGCCCGTCGCACTTCTCCTGCTTCTTCAGGACCAGCATGAAATGGCAGCCGAAGCAGGCCTGCATCATCACCCAGTCCACCGCCCCGGGCAGGCTGACGTCCGTGGCGAGGAACACGATGTCCTCCCCCTGCAGCGTGGTGATGGACTTGTGCTGGTGCATCAGGTGCGGCAGCACGGCGTCCAGCGAGCCCTGCCACCGACAGGCCGCGCCGGGGCAGGGGCAGGCGTACAGCCGGAACGCGCAGAGCTCCTCGTGGTCGGCCTTCTGGGTGTGCGGCAGGGTGATCTCACACCCCGAAATGGCGTGTTTGCAGGGGAACAGGACCGAGTTGGCCACCTTCTCCATGGCCAAGTTGCGGATGGTTCCCAAGGGGCCCCGGCAGGTCGGACAGCAGGAGAGCTTGGGGCGGCAGTTGCTGCAGACCAGGTGGCCGCTCTGACACTGCAGCGTGGGCGGGAGCGCGTAGTCAAAGCACACGGGACACTCAAAGAGGCTGGCCAGGTCATTGTTGGCCGCGATGGCGCCCGGCAGGGTGGGCACCTTCTGGGCAGGGGTGCCCTTGGAGGTCCCGGTGGGTAACGCGGTGGACGTCCGGCGGCTCATCTGCAGGAACGTGGCCCAGGTGTTCCACATCCTCAAGGTGTAAGTCTGGGGGAGTCGAGAGAGGACCCCAAAGTACCTGAGAAGCGAAGCCCGGGGAAACCGAGGCTTTTCACCAAAGGCCCGAGCCTCCCGGCCCAGCCACAGGCGCAGCCTCCTCCCCAACGACATGAACAGGGGAGGAGGCTGCATTCTTGCCAGCGCACAATGCAGGCGCGGGCCGGGGCGGGTGGGAGAACGCGGGCACCCGGAACCGAGCGGCCAGCCCGAGCCGCGGGGCGGGGCTGCGGGGAAACGGCAGGCGGCCCGCGCCCAGCTGAGCTCCGCCACGGGAGCCCTGTACCGGGGTCCGCGCCCTCGCCCCTGGCTTCCTTTGTTTGTCATTAATCGGAATAATATATACTATATAGTATATCGGAATAATAGAAAATATTGTAAGTTTATACCACATTTTTTAAAAATGTGTTTTTATTGATTTTTTTTTTACAGAGAGGAAGGAGAGGGATAGAGAGTTAGAAACATCGATGAGAGAGAAATATCCATCAGCTGCCTCCTGCACCCCCCACCACTGGGGATGTGCCTGCAACCAAGGTACATGCCCTTGACCAGAATCGAACCCGGGACCCTTCAGTCCGCAGGCTGATGCTCTATCCACTGAACCAAACCGGTTAGGACTATACCACATTTTTTAAATTTTATTTTAATATATTTTATATTTTTTTTATTGAGTTCAGAGGGAAGGATAGACACATCAATGATGAGAGGGGGGGATGGGAGAGGGCAATGGGGGCGGGGAAAGGGGACATATGTAACACTTCCAGCAATAAAGATTTATTTTAAAAAAATGATGAGAGAGAAAGAATCATTGATTGGCTGCCTCCTGCACGCCCTACACCAGGGATGGAGCTTACAACTCTGGGAATCGAACCTCTTGCTTCATAGGATGATGCTCAACCACTGAGCCAAGCCGGTGGGCCCATATTTTTCTTTACCCATTCATCTGGTAGATGGACATTTAGGTTGTTTCCACATCTTGGTCAGTGTGAACTGGACATTCGGTTATTTCCCCATCTTTGCCCCTGTGGATGCTGCTGCGGTTAAGAGGGAAGTGCTGATCTCTCTTTGAGATTCAGTTTTTGTGGATAAATATCCAGAGGTAGGATTGCTAGGTAGAACTGACAGCCCTTGACTGGAATCGAACCTGGGACCCTTGAGTACGCAGGCTGACGCTCTATCCACTGAGCCAAACCGGTTAGGGCTAGAGCATAAGTTTTTAAAAGCTCTAGAGGCATAGGCAGGCCCATTGTCTGTTTTAAGTGCCTTTGGTATTCCTAGGTAGGAAAAACATTGGAATAGATGTTGACTTACATCTCTAAAGGCTTCTCCTGGACGTGCAGAAGCAAGGATAACATGAGAAAAGGTATCAATACAAACATGCACATAGCAAAGTTTGCCAAAAGATGGGACATGAGTAATATCCATCTGCCATAAGTCACAGGGTCTAAGTCCTCTTGGATTAACTCCAGTAGCAGGGCTAGGAAAATGAGTAGGACAATGGCTGCAGTCACGCACAATACCTCAAGCAGCTTCTCTAAATATGCGATAATATAGACGGAGAGCAGAAGCATTTTGATGGTGAATGGCATGAGACGGCCGGGCTTCTTCTAGAGCTGTACAAACTACTGGGCGAGTTAGTAAATCCACCTGATAATTTCCTTCGCTTAAGGGTCCTGGTAGGTAGGAATGAGCTCTAATATGTCCAATATAGAAAGCCTTTTCTCGTTTATGAATGTAAGCTTGTAGCTGAGTTAACAAAGAGAAAATGGCTGTTCTTCCTTGTGGGAGAGAGGCGGTCTCAATATGAGGAAATAATTTAACTATATATTGAGAATCAGTGTACAAGTTAAAGGGAACTTGTTGCAATTGTTCAAAAGCATAAATGACTGCCAAAAGCTCTGTTCTCTGGGCTGGCGTCTCTAGGGTTTGTTGAACATGGGTTATTGAGTCAATGATTGTTACTGCCCTACCATTAGAGGAACCATCTGTGAATACTAAGGAGGCAGGAGGTGACAATGGCTCTTTTGAACATTTAATAGGAAATATAAACGGATGTAGGGAGAGAAATTGCAATATAGGTGATCTTGGCAAGTGATGTAAAATTTGTCCTGGGAAGTTACCTGTAGCTATTTGCCACCACTCTTCTTCAAATTGTAATAGTGTGTCTAATTGTTCTCTTTTATAAGGTATTATTATACTGCGTTGTCTACCTTTGATAATGAGAGTAGCCACTAGGGAGGGATAGGATGTTACAATCTTCCTAGGAGTGACAGGTAAATGTATCCATTCTAATGGGCCTTCCTGCCACAAGCATCCTGTAGGAGTATATTTAGTGGCTAGAATAATTAAGGTCCAAGATTTGGAATAATCTAGATACTGTAGTTGCTGTTTATTGATGGCCTGTTCTATTTTTGCTATAGCCTTTTCTCCTTCTACAGTTAATTGTCGGGGAGAGTTAGGGTTAGAATCTCCCTTTAAAATGTCAAATAGAGGTTTTAAGTCAAGAGTGGTTATTTTTAGATATGACCTGACCCAGTTGATATCACCTAATAGTTTCTGATAATCATTTAATGTGTTTAAATGATCTTTTCTTAATTATAAAGGCTGATTTTTTTCTTTTCAATTCTTATTTTAGATGGTATCAGAATAGTGCCTGAATTGTATAACACTTTAAAAATCCAAAATCTTAAAATACATGGAGCTGATACACATGATTTGTACATAAATAGCAAGTTGAAAATGAAAGAAAAATATTTTACAGATTTAAATAAAGAACTTACTACAATTAAGATTTACACATTCATTGCTATCACATATACAAGTTAAGAAATGCTGTATAAGTTCCTATAGAGACGTATATACATAATTAATACTCACTGTTAGTTATTTTGTCTCAAGTTTAACATCTTTCAAACCATAGGTAATCTTTTCCTTATACTAATTTCAATATAAATTTTGAATATATAACCAGCAGAAAATCTTATGTAACCTGACACTCAAAGAAACCAACTATTTGTTAGAGGTTCTAAATATTTTTGAAGGCAGACAAGTATTTGTTTTAAAAGTTAAAAACTCAACAGGAACTATGTTTTAGATACACCTTTATATATTCTTCATTTTTAAACAAACAGGGACTATCTCTTTTGGATTTTCATTGCTAAGACAAGGCCTATAATACAAAGCAAATAATTATTTAGAAAATGAATAACATCTGGGAATTTATTCAGTTTTTAGGGATCCAATATTATAAAAGTTTCTGTAATGTCATTAAAAAATGAACATATACCTATTAAGAAATGTAGTGAAAAGTGTTTAATCATTTTAGAGCAGCAAAAATACAACATTAATATTGGTGTTTTGATGTCTGAAAGCAATAATTTTGCCATATGTATCTTTTTAAAAATATATATTTTATTGATTTTTTTTTTACAGAGAGGAAGAGAGAGAGAGAGAGAGTTAGAAACATCGATGAGAGAGAAACATCGATCAGCTGCCTCTTGCACACTCCCTACTGGGGATGTGCCTGCAACCAAGGTACATGCCCTTGACCGGAATCGAACCCTGGACCCTTGAGTCCGCAGGCTGACACTCTATCCACTGAGCCAAACCGGCTAGGGTGCCATATGCATCTTAATCTTTTATATCATTCATTTTAAGTTGATGGTTAATTCAAAAACTGAGTTTTAATCAAAGCTGTTTTCAAACGTTGTCATAATGTCACGTTGAAGAGTCATATCAATGGTACCAGCCATTGCTTCTCTCCTCCTCCGCTCTTGCTCTCTCTCCCTTGCTAAATTACGGTCTTGGAGAAGCCCACGGCTACTGTTCTCTTGGGCTTCCAGTGACTGCTGATGTTCTTTCTGCTTGTCTCCAAGGCACTTGTTTGGCATCGTATTTGAAAAAGATTCTAGGGTGGAACCAGGGTGCCTTTGATTTTCTTGAAATACTTTGGGTTCCTTTGCATTCTGTTCCAGATGTTTCCGTATTAGTTCCTGTGTTCGAGCTTTTACTTCCTTCTCTATTGCTGCTTTTCTAAACTGGTCGAAGAGCTCATCTGAGGATTTGCGTACACCTGAAGTTTTAACTGGTTTGCCCAAACTTTTCCAAGAGTCAGCATTCTTGATTTTTATATCCTTCTGCACAGAAACTCGACATTCAGACTCGACCACCATTGCGTCATCCCCAGACTGATGCATCACAGGTAGGCCATTCAAGTGATTTTCAGAACCACCTGAAAAAGGCAGGATTTGTAAAGGTGAAATGTTTTTCACACTCGGTTTATGTTCTAATTCTTGATGATTAATTGCTAACTGGTGGTGGTCTGGTGCGGTTCCACTTGAATGTGTAGTCTGATGAAAAAGGGCAGTAGTGCTCGAGGTTGTATCTCGCATAGTAGATTGTATCTTTACTTTCTCTTTAGGAGGAGATCCATTCTGTTTCACTGCAGTAAATTTAGGTAACATTTCTGATTCGGAATCACTGCTGTCTGAAGTAACTGAATCACCGCTACTGCTTTCAGACTCTGACGAACTGCTGCTGCTGCTGCCACTCAGTTGGGAATCAATTTCAACAACAGCCGTGGATGATGGCGTTTTCTCAGATTTTGTTTGGCATTTCCTGGAATTTAACTGATTATTGACATCTAGTAATCGCTTTTCCAACTCCTGTGTTTTCTGTGCATGAAGTTCTCCATTTGACTTCGTTATTTTCTTACCACTAGGTTTTAATGGTCTTTTTCTTAGACATGCAGCAACATATTTTTCTAGCTCTCTCAGTGTTGTTGTTTTCAGTATTTTCATGTCTATCTCTATCTCCTCATCGCTGGAATTTCTCAGTGAAGGTTCTCTTGAATGTATTATACAAAGGACTTTTCCAAGTTTATCTACAGGGAGTTTGCTTATATTCAAACTTAACCGCCTTTTCTCATCATGGCTCATAGGTTCAGCATTATCTTCATCCTCAGATTTCAGAGCCAACACTGATTTTTGCCTCTTCTTTGGATCATTGCTCTTAGATTTCTCCTTTAATTTCATTTGCTTAAACTTCTTTCTTGGATTTTCATCCGTGTTATTAACCTTTCCTTTTTTCTTTTCCCGTTTAGATTTGTCATTTTTTTTCTTTAGCTTATGGAGTGGTACTTGGGATAGAACCTGCAGTTGCTGATGAATAGCTTTAACCTGCTTCTGAAGCTTTGCAACACCGTGAACTTGGTCATCTTCAGAATCACCAGAAGAGTTATCTTTAGAGGAAGTTTCAGTACTGCTTTCTCTGCCAAGGGACTTTGTGGTATCTGTTTTGATATTATATACAGGCTTACTCTCAACAGGTTCATCTGGGATCTTTGCAAAATGCATTTCAAACACATCCTGGAGCATTCTTGCCATTGTCACTACTTCATGATCTGGAGGATTGTATCTGTAGCAATTCATGAACATTAATCTCACATCTGCAGCAAATTCATATGCATCCTTATATTCTTGGTTGTCCATTTTTCTCTTGATAGTTCCAAGATCCATTGGATTTTCCACAATGTCATAGTAGTTATGGAGTCCCAATGCATTAACATCGACAGGATTATAAAAGGGCCATGCATATGAAAAGTGCTTCTTTGCAAACAGTTCTTTCAGAATCTCACTACAGTGCCTTAATGGTTCAGTTACTTTAACTTTATATTGTTGCTGAGAATTCGGCAAAACATTCTTCCCCCCACTTTCTTTTACGGGTGGCATTTTGGCTGGTTTTTTTTCTGTAAGTGCTGGGGAAGGTTCACCACTTGCTTTAACAACTGAAGTTGTAGGAGTTGTTGTATCTGCTTTCCTCTTTACACCCTTTGTAACCTGGGCCACTGTTTGTGAGGTAGAGTTGGGTGGAGCACCTTGTGCCATATTTAAAGGAGAAGTAGATGATTCAGGAAATACAGAGGGACTCACTTGCGGCTTAAATACTTTTTCTGATCCTTTAGGAGACTGTTTTTCTTTAACAGAAGAAACTGCTACATTCTGTTGAGTGCCTTTCTTGATTCTTTCCTCACCACCCACAACTTGCTCTTCTTTTGGCATCTGTAATAATTTCTGTTTAAATAAATTCTCTAGAGCTTTTACCATAAGAACAATGTCATCTCCAGGCTTGTTGTATAAATAACAATTTGAGAACATTGTTCTGAAGTCTTCTATGCATTCTGAAGCCTCGACATAATACTTATTTTCCAAGCGCTTCTTAATTGTACTTAAATCCATTGGGTTTTTGATAATGGTGTAATAATCGGGCAACTCTAGTTTCACGGCATCCACAGGCTGCTGAAAAGGCCAGGAAAAACTATGCTTCCATAAAGCCTTCAAGACAACTTTTTGTAGATACTGCAGCTGATTTGTCAATCTCCCATTTTTCTTAGTATTTATATATTCTGGAGGTGGAGGGTTAATAATAGCTATTTGTCTTCTTGGCAGAGACATTCTTAATTGCTTCAAATTCTGATATTCTAATGTCTACAAATACATGTCCTTTTTCTATACAAGTACTAGAAGTTGTTTCGTTATGTATGCCTTAGTTTTGGATGGTTTAGGTTATTTCAATCTTTCACAGTATTTCTGTTTTTCTAAGACACAAACTGACGTCTTAGCAGGAAAAGTCTGTATGTTTGTCTTGTAAGAAGGATCTTGTCTGATCGTCCCCTGGAGCTTGCACAGGATAATATGCTGCAGGCAGCCGTTCTCCACCAACCGTTGCCACCAGCTCTCACCTTGATGGCGGCTATTCTTGCGCCAGTTGTTGGGGTCCAACCCCAGCAGGTCCAGGGGTTCCCAAAGGTGTGGATGGAGTCGGCGAAGAAGAAATGATATGGAGACAGCGTTCAGTTGATCAGCAGCCTAGCCAGGTTCTCCAGTCAAGTTCTCCAGCCAGGTTCTGTCTGTCTTCTCCTGTTACATCTGTATTTATACCAGTTGATTTTAATCCTATCCATTCTATTCCAAAGGTTAGGGCGTCTGTTATCTCCATTCCAAGGCCACAACTCTATTGTTCTGTTAAGCTACAAGGGAGTAATTGAAGGAGATTATCCTAAGTAAAGATTATGTAGCTTAAGGGTGATTGTTCCTAGTTAAAGTGATTAATTACCCGCCTGGCACTTAGTTAAGGGGTTTTACTGATTCCCTTCCTTAGTCCTGTTAATCCCTAACTCCAGGGAAAAATCCCCACCGGGGAAACAACCTTTCTCAGGGAGGTGGTCCTGTTTAAAACACATATGCCATATACGCCAGGTCCCTTGAAACATAAGCTGTGCAGATGTTTCTTCCCTGCAGTGACTGTGTCAAGCAGCAAGGGTGGACCGGCTTCCAGCAAATTTTCATACCAAGTAATTTTCAAATATGTTGAAAATATATGTATAAAATTTTATATAGAGTCTAATTTGTTCAACTATGAATATACATCCCCACGCTTCCCTACTGCTTCAACTTTGCTTGGCCTGGAATGAAATCTCCTGCATCTCCATGATGGTTGATGGAGTCCCAGACTTGGAAATGTTCAGTGGCCGGACAAAAAGGACTGCAAGAAATTCTTTCCCCAAAGTGCTCCATCAGATATCCTTTCGTATTTCTTTAGGCTAAATTGGAGTCACATGTTTATTCTTTAAAAAAGAACAAACACACCCTGATTTTGGAGGAAGGAAGGGAGAGGGAGAGGGAGAGAGGGAGAGAGGGAGAGAGAGAGAGACATCAATTTATTGTTCCACTTATTTATGCATTTGATGGTTGATTCTTGTATTATATATGCCCTGACTGGGGTTTGGACCCACATCTTTGGTATATGAGGACGACACTCTAACCAATTGAGCTATCTTGCCAGGGACATGTTTATTCTTTAATTGAATATTGGTTTACACCAGCAATTTTCAATTGGTGTGCCATGGCAAGAATTTGTAAAACTTGAAATACCTGACTATTTAGTCAGGGGCACTGACCTCTTTTCCCTTAGATTGTTGTCAAATAAAAAATGACAATAACCAATACAACAATAGCCGCCCCATATGAATGAATCAAAATTATACCTATATTTTTGGCAGATCAGCAAAAATTGTGTATATTGGTGTGCTGCAGAATTTAGTAGTTTATGTGTGCCATGAGGTGGAAAAGGTTGAAAATCACTGGCTTAGACCAATAAGGATTTATAATTCAGCTGGAGATGGGTATACCTATCCCAGGCCCTACAGGGAAAAATGGATATTGAGCAAGATCAAAGGGGAAGGATAGCAAGTAGGCAACCAACAGGGGCTGCTTCAATACCTAAGACATTTTGCTTTGTAGTATAGTAGTCTACCGCTCCCCCTTTCCCATTAATTTTTATTTTCTGAGGACAGTACCTTATACTTCTTTTTCATGTTTCTCAGCACCTGCTCAGTGCCTTACTACACATAATGGGCATTCACTATTTTATTTGGATTTAAAAATTCCCCCAAAGAATTTCATATTGATAGATATTTTTTATTGATTTCAGAGAGAGGAAGGGAGAGGGAGAGAGAGATAAAAACATCAATGATGAGGCCCTGCTGGTGTAGCTCAGTGGTTCAGCTTCAACCTATGATTTAGGAGGTCAGGCCACATGCCCAGGTTGCAGGGCGTGTAGGAGGCAGCCAGTCAATGATTCTCTCTCATCATTGATGTTTCTCTCTCTCTTTCCTTCTCTCCCTTCATCTCTAAAATCAATAAAAATATATTTTAAAAATCACACACAAAAACCTCAAGGATGAGAGAGAATTATTGGGTTGCCTCCCATACTCCCCCCACTGGGGAATTGATCCAAAAATCCTGGCATATGCCCTGACTGGAATTGAACCGGGAATTGAACCATGACCTTCTGGTTCATGGGTCAACGCTTGACCACTGAACCACACTGGCTAGGCTGGATAGATATTTTTGAAATTCCTTATGATACTATGGATTTATAAAATATTTTTTTCTAAAACTCTAAGAGACTTCCAGGAATATTTACTTTTATATTTACTTTCATACTCTAAGAGGTAGAGAGAGAAGTGCTGTGAACTATTTTCATTAAAAAAAGAAACTTTTAGCCCTCACCAGGTAGCTCAGTTGGTTAGAGCGTCGTCGCAAAACACCAAGGTTGTGGGTTCCATCTCTGATTAGGGCACATACAAGAATCAACCAAGTGGGTGCATCAGTAAACCTTGGGTGCGCGAGGGTTTACTGAAATGGTCGCCATTGTGCAAGCTGGGTCAGCCCAAGTGGAACAATAAATTGATGTTCCTTTCTCTCCCTCTCCCTCCATCTAAAATCAATTAATCTTTTTTTTTTTTTTTTTTTTTTTTTTTTAAAATATATTTTATTGATTTTTTACAGAGAGGAAGGGAGAGAGATAGATAGCTAGAAACATCGATGAGAGAGAAACATCGATCAGCTGCCTCCTGCACATCTCCCACTGGGGATGTGCCCACAACCCAGCTACATGCCCTTGACCGGAATCGAACCTGGGACCCTTCAGTCCGCAGGCTGACGCTCTATCCACTGAGCCAAACCGGTTTCGGCCAATTAATCTTTTTTTAATAAAAAAGGAAACTTTTATTTGATAGCATGTTCAAAGTCTTCTGGTCAAGAGGCAAGATAATCTAGATTTTCTAGTCCCAGCCCAGAGTTATTTTAAATTTTCTATATTACCTTTGAGAAGACTACTTCTCCTTTTTTTTTTTAAAATATATTTTATTGATTTTTTACAGAGAGGAAGGGAGAGAGATAGAGTCAGAAACATCGATGAGAGAGAAACATCGATCAGCCGCCTCCTGCACATCCCCCACTGGGGATGTGCCGGCAACCCAGGTACATGCCCTTGACCGGAATCGAACCTGGGACCTTTCAGTCCGCAGGCCGACGCTCTATCCACTGAGCCAAACCGGTTTCGGCAAGACTACTTCTCCTTTAACCAAAATATATCAGTTTTTACATTATTACATGTAACTTATTATTGATCATACTCTGTTTTTCTTTTTCTTCTTCGCCCTCCAAATTAACCTTGGTTATAGAAAGATTTTTGTTTAAAGGTCATAATCTGTAGACACAGAGGAAGTAAAATGTGAAGGTTATGAGCTAGAAATATTTCAACCCTAAAGAACAAGGTTTTTCCTCTGAACAAGGCCAGAGTCGACACCACATGCAACTTTATTGGACTTTTCAAAGAGATGAATGTGTACTTTGTTCCTGAATTAAAAACCTACTTATTCCTTTTTTCTCTTGTTCTTTTTTTTTTTGGAAGCTCTAAAGAAGTCAATTAATGGTCTTCTCTTGTTCTTATCAGATGCGCTGAGACAGTATAACAAATATGGACGTAAGAAAATATTAAGGTGAGCCCCTCAAACATAGGTACCTGATATTTACTCTCAGGGGCACAGAACATGACCAATTTTCATTTAATTCTTGGAGATGGGTTGTCCACAGACTGAGAAACCTACTTAGGACTCTGCTGTCACACCCACCCCATGTCTATTCGGGAGAAAACATACTTTGGACTCTCACTTGTCTTAGATTCTCACTGTATCTCCTAAGAGAACTGGTGATTTGCACATGTCCCATGGCTAGACACTGAGCAATTTCTGATTACGGACTGGGTCTTTGCATTCTCCTGCTTTGGTGCTGAACACATAGTGGGGATTGATTAATAAATATTTGTTGAATGAATAAACCTTTTGTATCTAGAAGATGGTGATGAAATTAAGAATTAAGTCTTTGCTCTTGAAAAGTTACCAGTCTATACATCTTCAATGAAACAGGAATCTTACTTAAGGCAAAACAACTTCCTACTGTTAAAACACTCGGAGCCAAAGTTCCAAGTATCTGACAGTTACTCAGTTTTGCACACACTCAGTTTAACCAACCTCTCCTCCAGCCCTCACACCTTCGGGTGATGTCTGTGACGTGGTTCTCTCTGCATTCTCAATGTACCTTTTCGTGTATTTGATGGGGTAGCTGATGTTTTCTCTTGGAAGTCACCCTACTGTATGCACTCTTCACCCACTGTCTCCTCATTAGGTATCTATCCTAAGGCCTCTCCCATCCCAGATCAAAGATTTAAAGTTTCTAAGCAGGGAACAAAAAAAAAGTTTGCCGCCTTGGCCTGTTTGGCTCAGTGGATAGGGCGTTGGCCTGAGACCTGAAGAGTCCTGGGTTCGATTCCCGTCAGGGGCACGTACCCGAGTTGTGGGCTCGACCCCCAGTGGGAGACTTGCAGGAGGCGGCCGATCCATGATTCTCTCTCATCATGGATGTTTCTATCTCTCTCTCCCTCTTCCTTCTTCTCTGAAATCAGTAAAAAAAATATATATATATTTAATATATTTTATTTATTTTTTACAGAGAGGAAGGGAGAGGGATAAAGAACTAGAAACATCGATGAGAGAGAAACATCGATCAGCTGCCTCCTGCTCACCTCCCACTGGGGATGTGCCCGCAACCAAGGTACATGCCCTTGACTGGAATTGAACCTGGGACCCTTGAGTCCACAGGCTGACTCTCTATCCACTGAGTCAAACCGGCTAGGGCAGAAATCAATAAAAATATATTAAAAAAAAAAAGTTTGGAGAAAACCAAGATGGCGGCACAGGTAAACACCGGAGATTGCTGCCTTGCACAACCACTTCAAAAATACAATTAAAAGACGGAATGGACATCACCCAGAACCACAGGAAGGCTGGCTGAGGGGAAATTCTACAACTAGAAGGAAAGAGAAAAGCATACTGAGACTCAGAGGAGGCGCGGTGCTGAAGTAAAATACAAAGGTGCGGAGTTACATGCGGAGCAGGCTGGCGGCTGAGGGCGCGGTTGTCTGTTTCAATCGGGAGGGAGTCTCAGGCTCTGGGCTCCAGTTCCGGGCAAGTCTCTGGGGACCCAGACTCAAACGGGAGAAGTGGGACTGTCTGGCATCGGTCAGAACTTGAGGGCAGCTTTCTCTCTGAGGTTTGCAGTGGTTGCTGGGACTCTGAGAGGCAGAGCCTCTGGGCCGGGACTGAGAGCAGCCATAACTGCTCGCTTGGCCCGCCCTGTTGATCCCCTGAGACCCGCCCTGCCCAAGCCCTGCACAGAGGCATTTGCGGGATAGCCTCAGGCAAAGGCTAGTTTAGCACCTCCCTAGAGGACAGAAGATCTCCCACTGCAGACACAGCCGATTCTCACAGCCAGTTGGCCGGGAGGTCAAATCTCCCCCAGTATTACCCACAACAATCAAGGCTTAACTACAACAAGACTGCGCACAAAGACCACAAGGGGTTGCACCAAAAAAGCATAAAAAATGCGGAGACAAAGAAACAGGACACAAAAGACAGAAATGCAGGATACAGAGTTCAAAACCACACTTTTAAGGTCTCTCAAGAACTGTCTAGAAGCCGCCGATAAATTTAGTAAGGCCCTCGAAAAGACTGGTGAGACCGCCGATAAATATAGTGAGATCTTCAAGAAATCTAATGAGACCCTCGATGTTGTGATAAAGGACCAACTAGAAATTAAGCATACACTGACTGAAATAAAGAATATTATACAGACTCCCAACAGCAGACCAGAGGAGCGCAAGAATCAAGTCAAAGATTTGAAATGCGAAGAAGCAAAAAACACCCAACCGGAAAAGCAAAATGAAAAAAGAATCCGAAAATACGAAGATAGTGTAAGGAGCCTTTGGGACAGCTTCAAGCGTACCAACACCAGAATTATAGGGGTGCCAGAAGATGAGAGAGAGCAAGATATTGAAAACCTATTTGAAGAAATAATGACAGAAAACTTCCCCCACCTGGTGAAAGAAATAGACTTACAAGTCCAGGAAGCACAGAGAACCCCAAACAAAAGGAATCCAAAGAGGACCACACCAAGACACATCATAATTAAAATGCCAAGAGCAGCCAAAGCTGGTTTGGCTCAGTGGATAGAGCGTCGGCCTGCGGACTGAAAGGTCCCAGGTTCGATTCCGGTCAAGGGCATGTACCTGGGTTGTGGGCATATCCCCAGCAGGAGATGTGCAGGAGGCAGCTGATCGATGTTTCTCTCTCATTGATGTTTCTAGCTCTCTATCTCTCTCCCTTCCTCTCTGTAAAAAATCAATAAAATATATTTACAAAAAATAAAATAAAATAAAATGCCAAGAGCAAAAGACAAAGAGAGACTCTTAAAAGCAGCAAGAGAAAGAAACTCAGTTACCTACAAGGGAATACCCATACGACTGTCAGGGGATTTCTCAACAGAAACTTTGCAGGCCCTAAGGGAGTGACAAGAAATATTCAAAGTGATGAATGCCAAGAACCTACAACCAAGATTACTTTATCCAGCAAAGCTATCATTCAGAATTGAAGGTCAGATAAAGAGCTTCACAGATAAGGAAAAGCTAAAGGAGTTCATCACCACCAAACCAGGATTATATGAAATGCTGAAAGGTATCCTTTAAGAAGAGGAAGAAGAAGAAAAAGGTAAAGATACAAATTATGAACAACAAATACGCATTTATCAACAAGTGAGTCTAAAAATCAAGTGAATAAATAATCTGATGAACAGAATGAACTGGTGATTATAATAGAATCAGGGACATAGAAAGGGAATGGACTGACTATTCTTGGGGGGGAAAGGGGCATGGGAGATGCGGGAAGAGACTGGACAAAAATAGTGCACCTATGGATGAGGACAGTGGGTGGGGAGTGAGGGCGGAGGGTGGGGTGGGAACTGGGAGGAGGGGAGTTTTGGGGGGGAAAAAAGAGGAACAAATGTAATAATCTGAACAATAAAGATTTAATTTAAAAAAAAAGTTTGCCAAAACAGCCATGATTTCATGACTAAAGAGAACACTTAAAACTTGCAACAAAGAAAATCTGAAATCCTGTGTGATGTACACCTCCCACCAGGAGGCATTCAGGTGCTCCTCTGGCTTTCTGACTTGCAACACGAGTTCATTTTGTAGGCGTAACGCCCCCTACCAGGTGTCCACTGGGTCTCGGATCACTGGCATCTGGGGCCTTGACGCAAACCAACTTGTTATTGAAAAAGTCCTTGGGCCCTTGAGTCCTTTGGCTCAGTGGATAGAGCGTCAGCCTCAGACTGGGGGGTCCCAGGTTCGATTCCGGTCAAGGGCATGTACCTGGGTTGCGGGCACATCCCCAGTGGGGGGTGTGCAGGAGGCAGCTGACCGATGTTTCTAACTCTATCCCTCCCCCTTCCTCTCTGTAAAAAAATCAATAAAAAACATCTTTTTTTTTAAAGAAAAAGTCCTTGGCTCGGAAGTCGGCGGATGGTGGAGCCATCCTTTACACTCTCGGCCCCGGTCTAGTCTGATCTGAGATTGGGCCGATGTCATGCGGGGTCTTTGGAGTTCCTGTAACAGAGTGTCCGTTTTCCCCTTTGCATGCCTGGGACGGTGGCTTTCGGGACGGAGTTATGCTTGCGCAAGGTCTACCGAGACGGTCGCCATGGTGCAAGTTCGGTCCGACTAATGTCACGAACGTAAGGCCGAGGAGATCCTCCCCACCGCTGTGGGCCCCGCCGCCGGGCCTCTCCCTCCCTCCCTCGCCGCCGGGCAGCCGCCGGCTGTTCCTTCTTCCCACCCCCTCCCGCCGCCGGGCAGCCGTCGGCTGTTCCTTCTTTCACCCCCTCCCGCCGCCGGCCGGCCCTTCCGGGCCTCCTCCCCGCCCTCCCGCCCTGCCCCGCGCGGACGCGCTGTTCCGCCAGGCGCCGCCCCTCCCCGGCTCCCGTCCTCCGGGCGCCGCTCGGCCCCGCCCCGCGCAGGCAGCGTCCCCACATCCGGGTACCGACTCCAGCCGCCCAGACTCTGGCACTATGGTCATGGCGGAGGGGACGGCAGTGCTAAGGCGGAACCGGCCGGGCACCAAGGCGCAGGTACCGTCTCGGCACCTTCCCTGCGGGGGCTCTCGGCGCCGAGCAGCGCCGCCGCGGGAGGTCGGCGGGCCCGGGAGGAGGCTGGGCTGGGCGCGGGCGGGGGCACGGTGCCGGCCTGCTCTTCCGGAGCCGCAGCCCCTGGTCTGGCTGAGCCGCGGCGGTCCGCGAGGCCGCGGAGCCCCTTAGGGGTGGGCGGAGCGGCGGGTGGGGGTCGCCGAGGCCGGGGGCTGGGACCTGTCAGGAGCTTCCGCTGGTGCTTGCCTCGCCCCTGAACCCCAGTTGACCTGCGTCGGAGGGCGCCGCCGGCCAGGAGACACCGCTGGGCTTTCGGGGAGGGGTTGTGGGGGGGGGGGGTCGAGATGCCAGGGAGAGAGGGCGTGGGAACGCAGCCTATCTGTCCTGGCGACTGGGTCCCACCTGGCATCTAGGACCCACCTGGCGACTAGGTCCTACCTGGCATCTAGGTCCTACCTGGCATCTAGGACCCACCTGGCATCTAGGTCCCACCTGGCATCTAGGTCCCACCCGGTGACTAGGTCCCACCTGGCATCTAGGTCCCACCTGGCGACTGGGTCCCACCTGGCGACTGGGTCCCACCTGGCGACTGGGTCCTACCTGACATCTAGGTCCCACCTGGCATCTAGGTCCCACCTGGCGACTGGGTCCCACCTGGCGACTGGGTCCTACCTGGCATCTAGAACCCACCTGGCATCTAGGTCCCACCTGGCGTCTGGGTCCCACCTGGCATCAGGGTCCCATCTGGCATCTGGGTCCCACCTGGCGACTAGGTCCTACATGGTGACTAGGACCCACCTGGCGTGTGACACACCTGCCCGGCTTGCCCCATCAGCTGGTGTAGCCGGATCTGGGTGGCGGTCCTTGACTGCGCCTCCTCCTGCTGTGTGCCTTTGGCTACTTCTCTGCAGCTGTTCTCTGTCCGGCAAGTGCTCATCCTCGGCTGCGACTGGTTGGAGGTCATTCCCTGTGAATTTCCTTGTTGTTCTGTGGGCGGCACAGGGAATGAACTGGTGTTCGCTTTCAGGGGGGCAGTAGTTGGGTGCGTTGGCGCTTATTTAGGTATTGGTTCTTGGGATTTGCAGAAGAGGGATGCCTCACGTTCTTTAAAAAATCAAATAGGCCTTTAGACTCAGCCTGACGAACCTGCCAGCTGAAAGGCTTGCTCTTGAGTAGATGCTCTAAACTTAGAATGTAATTTTAAAGAAGAGTGGTGCCAGTGGGCAAAAGACACACAACAAAACAAAACAGAAAACCACAGAGCTGTGACCGTGTGCCGGAGAGTAGCTTTTCATATCTTGCACAGAATTTTGGAAAGGGGGTCCTTTGGAAGGAATCTTTGAGATCCAGACACCTTCCCAGATGCATGTTACAGATAAGAAAACGGAAGCCCTGAGAATCAGCCCCGAGAATCCTCTGCGTTTGCTCAAGGGCCCATAGTTTTGCATTCTTAGTTCACTGGTGACTTTTTCTCCGTAAACAAGTTGCTTCTAGGATTGACTTTTAGAGAATTTGGTTTGGAAGTCCTTACTAGAGTCACATTTAGCTGTCAGTTGCTCTGGCAGTTTTGTTGTCATGCTACTGGACATTTTTATTGAGGCTTTTTACCCTTTCCAGACTTTCTTTACCTGCAAATACTCTCTTAGATATCTTTACTTCTTATTCTGTGCAAACATTGTTGTTGTTTTTTTCTTTTATTAAGTGATCACCTTTTATATTTTATATTAAAAAAAAGTGAACTCACATTCTGGTAATTGTCATCCATTTTTATTTACTCAAAAGTTATGAAGTTTGAAAGGAAAGAAAATAATATATTGTAAATTAATATTGTAATACATCTGTCTGCTATGAATAAGTCACATATAAGAAAGCTCCTTTGCTTTTTCCACGTTGTCATAGATCAAGGTTGTTAAATAAAATGTGGCAGAAAAGATTAGGGTTAAAAAAAAAAAAAAAGACTGCTTACACAGCATGCTGCCCTGTCACACTAATTTCCTTCAGTGAAATGAGTCTATTCCAAGATGACTTATTTAGAGCTATCCTAGAGTAGTGGAGTGTCTTCCTACTTTTTTTAAGATTGGTTAGATTGGGAATTGGCACATAGTTGGTTTTCAATAAGTGTTTATTGACGGAATTAGATGAGAACATTCATTAACCCGGATTTTTGGTTCCTCCTTTCAGTGTTTAAAGTATATCACAGGTGTGATGAGGCAGAATATTTAATTACCAATTAACTTTTTTTTACATCTTTTCTGTATATTACTATGTGTTTTCTAACATTTTAACACATTGCGTACCGCATAGAAATCTCTAAGACATACGCCAGGGACTGCACGTTTTGGGCAAACTGCACGTTATTTAAATCCTCATAATGCACTTTAGGTGTTGTTTTTCAATAATTATAACATTTTTATTTACAAAAACAAACAAAGTTCCTAGTACTTTTTTAATGTATGGTACTGCGTAAAACATTTTCCTCTATGAAGAGGGATCAAACAAAATTTACATAAGTATCTAGATTCGCTCCTTTTTTCATGGCGGTGAAAAACGAGAACACTCGTGAGCGGTCCTTAACAGATGGCACGCGAAACACGAGAAAACTCCTGAGCGGTACGAAATGTGTTAATAACAAATATTGTATTGGCTGTTCTATTTTTGATGGAGCTCATATTTTGTTTAGATATTTAGAACATCATTAGAATTGGAATAATAGTTTATAATGTCTTTCTAAAATAAAATAACACTTGTGCTACTACTAACACTAGCTATTCTCTAGGTAAAAACTGATCAGTTTTATGGTTCCCTGAGATTTTTTTATTTTTATTTTTTTATTAATCCTCATCTAAGGATGTTTTTCCATTGATTCTTAGAGAGAGTGGTAGGAAGGGGGAGAGACAGAGAGAGAGAATCATCAGTGTGGAGAGAGGCATCTGTTGGTTGGGGCCAAGAATGGAGCCTGCAACTGAGCTACAAGCCAAGCTGGCAAATCTTCAGGTGCCTGGAGACTTTTAAGTGTAACTTTTTGAGAAGATACTTAACCACAATAAACAAAAAAGTAGTACTTATCTCCTCAAGTGATACATGAAAGGTTTATGGGAGCCATATTGAAGGATTTGTGGTTGAAAAAAAGTAACTTGTAGTTCAGTTAAATAAAATCTTGGTGTTCACTTAAAAACATTGAGTAAAATTACTTTAACTTTTTTATGGAGTAGAGGCCTGGTGCATGAAATTTGTGCACTTGGCGGGGGGGCGCATCCCTCAGCTCGGCCTGTGCCCTCTCACAGTCTGGTAGCCCAGCGATCGATGGCCCCAAAGAGGTAGTCCCCGTCCACCCAGCCAGGGCTCCGCGATGGTGGCCCTGCCCACCTGCCGCAGCCCACTGGTTGGTGGCCTGGGCCTCCCTCTGCAGGGTGATCATGGGGAGATGGCTGGGCCCCTGACCAATTGCATTGCACCCACCTTGGCTGACCTGGTGCCAGTGGGTGTCATAGTGTGGTCGTCCAGATGGTCGTTCTGCTGTTTGGTAGTTTGGTCGATTTGCATATTACGCTTTTATTATTATAGACTAGAGGCCCGGTGCACGAAAGTCGTGCGGTGGTATGGTTCCTAGGCCTACCCTGTGATTAGGGCCATCTTCCCCTGCTGCCAGCAGCCGGCCCTGCCCCCCGCCGCCACCCACCCGGGTTCCCAGTTTGCCATTGGGCAATCGGAACCTGACGGCCAGGGGGCGAGGGACTGAGAGGTTGGCCGGTCCCCCCCCCCCGCTTGTGACCCTGTTCCCACTGTGGGTCGCCCTCTGTGTGTGGGGCGACTGGCGGGGCGCGGGCCTTGACCTGGCGCTGCCTGCATCCCCCACCACCCACCCCCGGTTTCCCATTCACCATCTGGTGATTGGAGCCTGCCAGCCAGGGGGAAGGACCAAGAGGTCGGCCATTCCCACCTGCTCGCCTGCCCCACCCCTGCCACGGGTCACCCTCTGTGTGTAGAGCGACCGGTGGGGTGGGGGTCTTGGCCTGGCGTCGCCCACATCCCCCGCCACCCACCCCCGGGTCCCCATTTGCCATTGTGCGATTGGAGCCTGCGGGCGAGGGGTAGGGGTCAAGAGGTAGTCAGTGCACCTCATAGTGACTGCTCGAGCGGTCATTCTGGTCGTTCTGCCGTTATGGTCGCTGGGCTTTTATTATATAGGATAACCACAATGCTTACAATATGAGCGCTTTTCCGCTCCTCTAGTATAACTTTGGATTTTTATTAAGAATTGAAGTTAATCATAATGGTATTGCATCTTGTATTTTAACCATGAATTTTTTTATAGGATTTCTATAATTGGCCTGATGAATCCTTTGATGAAATGGACAGTACACTAGCTGTGCAGCAGGTAATAACAATAGTTTCTTTTGCAACACCAATAAACTAAGCAGTTGACCTTCCTTGAGATAGTTAAGTATTCCTATGTCTTTTAGCACAAACCAGAATCCGTGGAATTAATGGATGGCCATTTAAAACTTTTGTCAACCTTCATTTTGTTTTAAGATGGCATATTAAACTATAATCAAACTTAAATATATTTTAATATCTTAAAATATGTTAATCTGTACTATATTAGTGTACCAAATTTGATTTTACAGTGAACTTAATTCAAAATTAATTGAATACTAAATTAGAATAACATTAAATAGAAGTAGCATATTGATTTGGTGACTGAACTCTTGCGAACATGTACCTAAGCTTTACTTTTTTTTAACCATTTTTTAAAATCCTCACCCAAGGACATGTTTATTGATTTTAGAGAGAGAAGTGGAGGGCGGGGGAGAAACATTGATTGTCATTGGGCAATTGGAACCTGACGGCCAGGGGGCGAGGGACCGAGAGGCTTGGCCAGTCCCGCCCGCTTGTGACCCTGTTCCCACTGTGGGTCGCCCTCTGTGTGTGGTTGCCTCCTATATGTGCCCCTACTGGGAATCGAACCCTCAACCTTTTGGTGTACGGGATAACACTCCAACCAACTGAGCCACACCAGTCAGGGCAGGACATTCTTTTTTATTTTTTTTATTTGTTTTGGGGCGGCAGGATGTTATTAAATATTCTTATTAAGAATCACATTTTGTACTAGTTGGGTTTAAAAAAAACCACACACCAGCTGGTCATTTTTTCAAAATGAATAAAATCTGAAATCTGGGGAAAAAATAATTTCCATAGCTAATTATTAAAAAACTAGAGGCTGGGTGCATGAATTTGTGCACGGGTGAGGTCCGACTGGCTCACCCCCGATTGGGGTGGGGGGGCCAATCGGGCGGGGCCAGCCGGGGGAAGTTCCGCGGGAGGTTGGCCGGCAGGCCCCACCCCCTGGTTGAACTACCTGTCGAGGGGACAATTTGCATATTAGCTTTTTATTATATAGGATCACACTTAAGGATTAATAAAAGGATGCCTAAAATTGTGTGTACTAGTAAATTGGACGAGGCATTGGTTAACTAACATTTTTAAAGAGAAAATGTGCAATAACAATAGGCTGTTTGGCTTTGTCTGATGGCCAGATAATAAAAGTAGATAGCTATTTGGATTTATTGTTATTTGAAGATCTTAAGGAATAAAATAGAAATACGGTTGAGTTCTTTGAGCTTTAAAAACAATTCATAATCATTATAAAAATCTTTAAAATGGATTTAGTATATTAGGTATTTAGCATAGGAAATGGAAGAGCATTCATGAATGGTTTTGTGCATTGCCTTTTTGTATGTGAGTATGACGTTATCTTTTAAAAAATATTTTAAAAGTTGTTTTCAAAGAGGGAGAGAGAGCGATAGAAACATCAGTGATGAGAGTGAATCATTGATTGGTTGCCTCCTGCACACCCCCTGCAAGGGATCGAACCTGCAACCTGGGCATGTGTCTTGACCGGGAATTGAACCTGATTTCTTGGATCATGGGTTGACGCTCAGCCACTGAGCCACACCAGCCAGGCTCTGGTAGTTTAATTATGTGCCTGGGCATGAATTTCTTTGGGTTTTCTTTCTCTTTTTTAAATATGTTTTTAATTAATTTCAGAGAGAGGAAGGGAGAGGGAGTTAGAAACATCAATGAAGAGAGATAATTATTGATGGGCTGCCTTCTGCACGCCCCCTACTGGAGATCGAACCTGCAACCCAGGCATGTGCCCTGACTGGGAATCGAACCGAGATGTGGTTCATAGGTCAACGCTCAACCACTGAGCCATGCTGTTTGGACTCTTTGGGTTTTCCTGTTTGGCATTCACTCTGCTTTTTTTATTGTGATAAAAAAATATATAAAATTTACCACTTTTTCCCATTTTAAGCGTACAGTTTTGTGGTGTTAAGTACATTTACGTTTTTATGCAGCCATTACCACCTCCATCTATCTTGAGAATTCTTCATCTTCTCCAGCTGAAACTCTGTACCCATTAAACAATCACTTCCCATAAGCCTATTCACCTTGAATTTGTAGGTTTATGTCTTTTCCCAACTTGGAAACTTTTTAGCCATTATTTATTCAGATGTTTTTTTTAGCACCACATTCTTTTTCTTTTTGTGGGATGATGGTGACATGACTCTTAAATCTTTTGTTATTGTCGGACAAGTTCCTGAGGCTCTGTTTATTATTGTTTTTATTCCTTTTAATTTCTGTTGTTCAGATTGGATAATATCTATCTATCTACAAGTTTATTAATTCTTTACTGTGTTATCTCCATTCTGCTATTGAGTCCAGTGAGTGTTTTACTTTGGTGGTTGTGTTTTCCAGTTGTAAAATTTCCATTTGGCACCCAGTTGGTGTTGCTCAGTGGTTGAGCGTCGAACTGTGAACCAGTTTGATTCCCGGTCGGGGCATATGCCTGGTTGCAAGCTCCGTCCCCAGTATGGGGCATGCAGGAGGCGGCCAATCAATGATTCTCTCTCATCATTGATATTTCTCTCTCTCTTTCCCTCTCCCTTCTTCTCTGAAATAAATAAAAATATATTTTAAAAAAAGAATAAAAATCACTATAGCAATAGAAAATTAAAAAAAAATTCCATTTGGCTCTTTTTATCTTTCTTTATTGATACTTTTGTTTCGAGTGTTTGTAATTTTACATTCAAGCAATTTTTAAGTAGTTGCTCTAAAATCTTTGTCAGGTAATTTCCAATATCTGTGCCATCTTGTCATTGGTGTCTAGTGCTTGTTTTTCCCCATGATAAATGAGATTTTCATGTATTTTTGTATGCCAAGTAATTCTGGATTATATCCTGGACATTTTGAATATTATGTTTATACTCTGGTCTTATTTAACCCAATGGAGAATGTGATATTTTTGTTATAGCAGGCATTTGACTTTGTTAGATACAGGTTGCAAGTTCCAGCTGAACTGAGGTTCCAATGTTAGTTTAGTTTTCAAAACCTTTTGCATCTGTTGTGTGTGCGTGCGCACCAATCTGTTGTCAGCCTAGTCCAGTGATGGCGAACCTATGACATGCGTGTCAGAGGTGACACGCGAACTCATTTTTTTGGTTGCTTTTTCTTTGTTAAATGGCATTTAAATATATAAAATAAATATCAAAAATGTAAGTCTTTGTTTTACTATGGTTGCAAATGTCAAAAAATTTCTATATGTGACACGGCACCAGAGTTAAGTTAGGGTTTTTCAAAATGCTGACAAGCCGAGCTCAAAAGGTTCGCCATCACTGGCGTGGTCGGCAAACTTCGGCTCGAGAGCCACATGCGGCTTTTTGGCCCCTTGAGTGTGGCTCTTCCTAAGCCTTGAGTACCCTAATTAAGTTAATAACAATGTGCCTACCTATATAGTTTAAGTTTAAAAAATTTGGCTCTCAAAAGAAATTTCAATTGTTGTACTGTTGATATTTGGCTCTGTTGACTAATGAGTTTGCCGACCACTGGTAGGTAGAGGTATATCCATTAGCTGAGTTCTCAAAGTCTGTCAGATATTAATTAGCATAAGATCCATGCATGCACTTGTGTACAGATTAGGATTGCACCCAGGAGTTCATAACCAGCTTTATGGGATTATTTACTTTAAAAAAATGTTTTCATTGATTTGAGAGAGAGAGAGAGAGAGAGAGAGAGAGAAAGAGAAAAAGAGAGAAAGAAAACCATGCCTCCTGCATACCCGCTACTGGGGATCGAGCCCCAAACCTGGGTATGTGCCCTTACTGGGAATTGAACCATGACCTCCTGGTTCATAGGTCAATGCTCAACCACTGAGCCATGCTGGCCAGGCAAGAGCAGTTTTTATATATTAAAAAATTACATATGTTTAATATAAGATTTACCATGTAGTATAATATTTTAGTTAACTATAAGAACCTCTTTGTTTATAGTATATTCAACAGAACATAAGAGCAGATTGTTCCAATATTGACAAAATTCTTGAACCACCTGAAGGCCAAGATGAAGGTGTATGGAAGTATGAACATTTAAGGTAAGTCCTTGTGATATATCAAAATAGTAATAGTACTTATTAGTAAAAAATAATCTTTAGTATTAATTATGAATTATAAATAAAATCATTATTAACTGCAGATCAAAAAGCAAATTCTAAAGTTTTTATATTTTCAGTGTTATAAAGTTTTCAACTTTGATATTTACTGATTATTTTTTACATTTATGGATTTGGGCCTTATGTTTTTACAGTTTTCCTTAATCACATCTGTTAACCACAAATGCATTATTTCCATTTACCTACTCAAGAATAGCTATCTCTCTCTAGAGCAGTGGTTCTCAACCTTCCTAATGCCGCGACCCTTTAATACAGTCCCTCATGTTGTGGTGACCCCCAACCATAAAATTATTTTCGTTGCTACTTCCTAACTGTAATTTTGCTACTGTTATAAATCGTAATGTAAATATCTGATGTATTTTCATTGTTACACATTGAACATAATTAAAGCATAGTGATTAATCACAAAAACTATGTAATTATATATGTGTTTTCCGATGGTCTTAGGCAACCTCTGTGAAAGCGACCCACAGGTTGAGAACCGCTGCTGTAGAGGATCATGTCAAGTTCCTGGTATAGGCTTGGTATCTGATGAGTTACCTATTAACTACTGTGAACTTTCAGTCTTCCCTTTGGAAAATATAGATTAATTGTAATCCTGCAATAAGGAATTTTGGAGCTTTTCATAATATCCTTTGAATGAGAAAATTGATGATGAGTGAAGGACTAGTTAACTAGAGTTAACTTTAGCAGCAGCTATATCCTGAAGTTACTAGATGGTTTCTTGAATTTATCAACTTTCTAATATAAATGGGAGTTGGGATGAGTTGATAGTTTAAATATGGAGAATGCAGAATGGATAATATGTTCATCGGGGTTTGTTACTTTTGAGTTTATTTTAAAATAATAAATGTAGTATGGCGTTTCCCCAATTAATTAGACCACATTTTCTGTGATGAGTGCCTCAATTTGTAGATAAGGAACTTTTTAAAATTGATGTTGCAGGCATGTTGTCTAGATTTTGCAAAGACATAATGTCTTTTTTTTTTAAAATATGTTTTTATTGCCCAGCTGGCATGGCTCAGTGGTTGAGGTCACAGTTCGGTTCCCAGTCAGGGCACATGCCCGGATTGAGAGCTTGATCCCCAGGAGGGGGTGTGCAGGAGGCAGCGGATCAATGATTCTCTCTTATCACTGATGTTTCTATCTCTCTCTCCCTCTCTCTTCTTTCTTATGCACACCCCCCACTGGGGATCGAGCCCGAAATGCAGGCATGTGGCTTGATCGGGAATCAACCGTGACCTCCTTGTTTATAGGTAGACAATCAACCACTGAGCCACACCAGCTGGACTATATATTTTTTTTATTGTTGACAGTATTACAGATGTTTCCTACTTCCTCTTCTCTTTGTCCCCCTCCACCCAGCCCCTTGCATTTATTTTTTAAAAATATTTTTATTGACTTTTAGAGAGAGAAGGAGGGAGAGGGAGAGAGTAAGAAACAACCATGTGAGAGTGTAACATCGATTGGCTGCCTCCTGCATGCCCCCTATTGGGTGTGTGCTTTGACCAGGCATGGAGCTGGCAGCTCCTCCTCCATGGGACTGGGACACCTCCAGCCAACTGAGTTACACTGCCAGGGCTTAGATCTGTGTTTTCAGGACTATAGTGTTCTTATTGGTTTGATGGGGAAACACAGGAGTAAGTAATTTGATAGAATTTTTAGAGGGAACATTTAGTATTTCATTTAGTTATGAAGTAAGTTATCTTTGTGTCATGGCAATATTTTTTGAGCACTTAACAATGTTCCAAGAATTGTTCTAGGCTTGTAATTCTCAATTTGGGAATTTTAGAAGGAAAAGATGTCATGAAAAAAATCCCTATGATCTGTTAAGTGACAAAATAGCAAGTTACAAAATTGTGTATATGATCCCAGTGTATTTAAAATCATTATATATAAAATCAAATTTGCTATAAACAGTAATTATCTTTTCAGAAGAGGTGGTGGGATTATGGAAGACGTTCTTCTATGTTATAATTGAAGGTTTTACAAAGACATGTTTGTAGTCATAACAAAACTTGTAAAATATGTAGGAGTATAAAAAGTGTAGTCTTTTTTGTATATCTGTTTGTATATGGATATAGAAACACATATAATTTTACACATAACTGGAATCTTACTGTGAGTATAAACATATCCTTTGTATATCCTTTGCCAACATTTTATTACTCTTCAGTTGCTAATTATTTAGAATGTTAAAGTTTTTTATGTATATGGTTTCTGTGAACATCTTTGTACATATATCTGCATATAATTCTGATTATTTAATTAGAATTGGTTCTTAGGAGAATGACTTAATAGAAAAAAAAAATACACTTTCTAAGTGTTCTGGTAAATTTTTCTAAAATACTTCTCAGTAAAATCGTATCAATTTCCAGTGTTAAAAGTGATCAAGTTCTTGAACTCTGATATTGAACTTTTTTATGATCATTTGTTTTGAATTTTGTTTATTAACCTGTATGTCTTTGTAGGAAATGTGCCATTTAAATTCATGTGGTGTTGATAATGTTGATGAGGGAGGATGGATGGTATTGGTAGGGTTCTGTATTTTAAATTAATATTCTAAATATAATGTGGAAAATACATAAGACTTTTCATTTATATATTTGAATTTTTAGGCAATTCTGTCTTGAGCTCAATGGACTTGCTGTCAAACTTCAGGTAATATTTTCAAGTTAAAGTTATAATAGAAGTTCTCATTTTCCCCCCTAGTTTTATAACTTAATGTGCTTATAAGACTTATGTAAAATTTCTAATTAGAATTGTACATGGAAATGTAGTAACCCAAATGATAAACTTTTTAATTGCTTTACATATTAAGAAATGTAACATTTTAACAGAGCGAATGCCATCCAGACACATGTACTCAGATGACAGCAACTGAGCAGTGGATTTTTCTTTGTGCAGCTCATAAAACTCCAAAAGAGGTGAGAATTTATAAAGTAGAATGACTAATAAAATGGCCATAACCTAAATTTCTACAAGACTGTGGTAGACAAGTTTTTAGGGGTTTTAGTTCACTCTTTATTTTGCCAGTTGGTCTCGTGTTCTTTGTGGCAAGGTTATTGCCACAGTGCTGTTTTAGAATTTCTTTTTAAAAAAATATATTTTTATTGATTTCAGAGAGGAAGGGAGAAGGAGAGAGATAGAAACATCAGTGATGAGAGAGAATCATTGATTGGCTGCCTCCTTCATGCCCCCTCTTAGGGATCGAGCCCGCATCCTGGGCATGTGCCCTTGACTGGAATTAAACCCGGGACCCTTCAGTCCGCAGGCTGATGCTCTGTCCTCTGAGCCAAACCAGCTAGGGCAGGATTTCTTATAATTAGTATCATTTTTCATATTGGGCAGTTACATGGAGAATGGATAAACAGAATGTGGTATATACATACAAGGGAATATTTTTCAGCCATGGAAAGGAATGAAGTTTGGATATATGCTACAGCATGGATGAACCTTGAGGACATTATATTGAGCCAAATAAGCCAGACACAAAGGGACAGCTATTTTATGATTCTACTTATATGAAATATCTTGAAAGGGTACCAGGGACTGGGGGGTGAGGACTGTGGGAAGGTATTGATTGATGTTACAGAGTTTCTGTTTGGGATGATGAAAAACCTTTGGTTAGAAATAGTGGTGTTGGTTGCATGACACTGAATGTAATTAATGCCACTGACTATACATTTAAAAATAGTTAAAATGGCAAATGTTGTGTTCTATATATTTTACCACAATTTTTAAATCGTCACCGGGGGATATTTTTTCCATTGTTTTTTAGAGAGAGTAGAAGTTAGGGAGGGACGGGGGGGAAAGAAAGAGAGAAACATCTCACCTGAACCTGGGCAGGGATTGAAACCTGGAAGCCAGTATCTGCCCTTGACCGGAAACCGAACCCAAGACCCTTTGGTACACCCTCTGCCCCAGGCCTTCACCACACTATTGTCTGTGTCCATGGGTTATGCATATATGCATATAAGTTCTTTGGTTGATCTCTTCTCACCTACTCACCCACACCTTCCCTCTGAGATTCCACAATCTGTTCAATGCTTCTATGTCTGGATTTATTTTGTTCATTAGAGTCCACATATGAATGAGATCATGTGATACTTGTTTTATTTTGTTTGTTCAGATTATCTTTATGTATTTACCATCACACTGTAATAAGCTATATTTAGTAGTGACTGATTTACATTTCTTCTTTTTTCTTTTTTTTAAATTAAATCTTTATTGTTCAGATTATTATAGTTGTTCCTCTTTTTTCCCCCCATAGCTCCCTATCACCCGGTTCCCACCCTACCCTCTGCCCTTACCACCCCCCCCCCCCAGTGTCCTCATCCATAGGTGTATGATTTTTGTCCAGTCTCTTCCCGCACCCCATAACCTTTTCTCCCTGAAAATTGTCAGTCCACTCCCTTTCTATGCCCCTGATTCTATTATATTCACCACCAGTTCATTCTGTTCATCAGATTTTTTATTCACTTGATTTTTATTTTATTTTTTATTTTTTTTTTTAAATATATTTTATTGATTTTTTAAAGAGAGGAAGGGAGAGAGATAGAGAGTTAGAAACATCGATGAGAGAGAAACATCGATCAGCTGCCTCCTGCACATCCCCTACTGGGGATATGCCCGCAACCCAGGTACATGCCCTTGACCGGAATCGAACCTGGGACCTTTCAGTCCACAGGCTGAGGCTCTATCCACTGAGCCAAACCGGTTTCGGCTCACTTGATTTTTAGATTCACTTGTTGATAGATGCATATTTGTTGTTCATAATTTGTATCTTTACCTTTTTCTTCTTCTTCCTCTTCTTAAAGGATATCTTTCAGCATTTCATATAATACTGGTTTGGTGGTGATGAACTCCTTTAGCTTTTTCTTATCTGTGAAGCTCTTTATCTGACCTTCAATTCTGAATGATAGCTTTGCTGGATAAAGTAATCTTGGTTGTAGGTTCTTGGTATTCATCACTTTGAATATTTCTTGCCACTTCCTTCTGGCCTGCAAAGTTTCTGTTGAGAAATCAGCTGACAATCGTATGGGTACTTCCTTGTAGGTAACTGACTTTTTTTCTCTTGCTGCTTTTAATATTCTCTCTTTGTCTTTTGCTCTTGGCATTTTAATGATGATGTGTCTTGTGGTCCTCTTTGGATTCCTTTTGTTTGGGGTTCTCTGTGCTTCCTGGACTTGTAAGTCTATTTCTTTCACCAGGTAGGGGAAGTTTTCTGTCATTATTTCTTCAAATAGGTTTTCAATATCTTGCCCTCTCTCTTCTTCTGGCACCCCTATAATTCGGATGTTGGTATGCTTGAAGTTGTCCCAGAGGCTCCTTACACTATCTTCATAGTTTTGGACTCTTTTTTCTTTTTGTTTTTCTGGTTGGGTTTTTTTTGCTTCTTCGCATTTCAAATCTCTGACTTGATTCTTGCGATCCTCTAGTCTGCTGTTGGAACTCTGTATAATATTCTTTATTTCAGTCAGTGTATGCTTAATTTCTAGTTGGTCCTTTTTCATATCCTCGAGGGTCTCACTAGATTTATTGAAGGTCTCACTAAATTTATTGGCGGTTTCTAGAAAATTCTTGAAAAACCTTAAAAGTGTGGTTTTGAACTCTATATCCAGTAGTTTGCTTTCCTCCATTTCTGTCATTTGTGACCTGTTTCTTTGTCTCCGCATTCTTTATGCTTCCCTGTGTTGATAGAGTGGCTTTCTGTGCTAGGTGTCCCCAGTGGCTCAGCCTCCCCAATTACCTGAGGTGGACACTCTTGGTGCACCCCTTTGTGGACTGTGTGCACAGTCTTGTTGTAGTTAAGCCTTGATTGTAATGGGTATCACTGGGAGGAATTGACCTCCAGGCCAATTGGCTGTGAGAATCAGCTGTGTCTTCTGTGCTGGAGACACCCTTCTGGGGCAAGACTTGCTTCAGTGGGGCTTTGGTGCCCACTGAGTTGCCCCCTGAGTGTGTCCCTTGTGGATTTGAGGAGTTGTTATCTGGATGGTCCCACTCTGACCACTGGGTACACTGGCTCTTGGATCTCTAAGGAGGTGCTAATTTAGCCTCTGCCTGAGGCTGCCCAGCAGGAGCCCAGCCGTGAAACATTGCAAGCTGCTGTGGGGCCTTGGGCCTTCTTTTGGATGTTCTGGGTCTCTCTGACCCAACTGCAGTTTGTTAGGTAATTTTCAGATTGCAAAGGGCCAGGCCATTAATATGCAAAAGCCTCCGTGCACAGCGTGGGTGGGACAGGGCCTCAGGGAATCAACAGGGCGGAGCAAGCAGCTATGGCTGATCCTCAGCCCTGCCCTAAGGGGCACCCGAGTCTCAGTGTCCCGGTAATCGCTGCAAGCTCCTCTGAGAGAAAGCCGCCCTTGAGTTCCGCCTAATGCCAGTCAGTCCAGTTTCTCCCTGTATGAGTCTGGGTCCCCAGAGACTCGCCCAGAACTGGAGTTCAGAGCAGTCGGGAGCTTGAGACTCCCTCCCGATTGAAAAAGACAACCCCGTCCTCAGTTGCCAGCCCTTTCCGCATGCGCCTCCGTACCTCTGCACTTTACTTCCGCATCTCCTCTGAGTCTCAGTGTGCTTTTCTCTTTCCTTCTAGTTGTAGAATTTTCATTCAGCCAGCCTTCCTGTGGTTCTAGATGATGTCCGTTTTGTCTTTTAGTTGTATTTTTGAAGTGGTTGTGCGAGGCAGCAATTTCCGGTGTTTACCTATGCCATCATCTTGGTTTCTCCAGCTGATTTACATTTCTAAATACCAGTTCCTTTTTCCCTTCAAGTGGATCCCTGGTTCATTCTCACTCTCCTGTCCTTTGTCCTTCTCCCTGTCTGCCTCCAAAAGAACTGAGTGAGGAGGCTACTTTGCAGTTTTATTTTTCCTTCAGTAGGTTTATTTTTCCTTTAGTAGGTTTGCTGATTTGCCCTGAGACAGGAGGTTTCATTGTTTCTGATAAATGGAATAGGATAAAGCAAGTTTATTAAAATGTAAAGATATAAATTTCATGTTAAATTTCAAAGGAGGTCAAGGAGAAAATTCTTTAGAAAGCTGCTAGGACAATAGGGTGGCAGACACAATAAAGGATGCTTTCTAGGATGTGAGGAGGCAGTGATCCCTCGAGGTATTTGTGAAGTGTGAGTCAGTGGACAGAGCGGTCAGTATATTCCTACTATATACATGTGTTTTTTTTTAATGTTTTTTTTATTGTTTTTTTTTTTTTTAAATATATTTTATTGATCCTTCTCAGAGAAGAAGGGAGAGGGATAGAGAGCCAGAAACATTGATGAGAGAGATCGATCAGCTGCCTCCTGCACGCCTCCCAGCAGGGACACGCCCGCAACTGAGGCACATGCCCCTGACCGGAACCGAACCTGGGACCCCTGAATCCGCAGGCCGACGCTCCATCCACCGAGCCAAACTGGTTTGGCAATATATACATGTTTTTGGGTCCTTCCTAACTGTATGATCCTGCCTAAGGCATTCATGGGCCATCAGCCACTGACAGTCCCTGTTGCTGCGCACCATTCTCCAGGCTCTCCGTCCTAGGCTGTAGAGCTGGGATCGTTTCATGCTTGTTTACCTAAATCTCTGTGATCCCTTCTGAGCTGGCTGCTTGTTTTGAAAGATTCCTTATCTTTGCCCACAGATAATTTTAAGACCTGGAAGAAGCCTGTGCAGACTACTGACCAGCTTCAGTTTCCTCATTTGTAAAGTCAGAGGGTTAATGAGCTAATCAGGTTTTCTTTCCAGCTCTAAATGCTGTTTTCTCCTGGGCAGTGTTGGGAGTGAGAAATTAGGAGATTGATTCATGTATCTTTTAGAATCTGATATAGTTCATAGGGATGTTAAAGTCTTATTTATTGATGTGACATTGAATTCTAGTCATTCTGATATTATAAGGCAATTCTTTTTTAGGATATATTCAGGTTTTTGGAATAAGACACACCTATAATAAATACACCTAAATTAAGAGGCAGAGCTCTCTGTTGATGCATTTTTATATCCTTTCTTTTATAGTGTCCTGCTATAGACTATACTAGACACACACTTGATGGTGCTGCTTGTCTTCTGAATAGCAATAAATATTTTCCCAGCAGGTAAACAAAACTTTTAAACATGGCATTAAACTTTTTGGATTTAATTTAAAAGATTGTTGTTTTTAAAATTAAAACTAGGTTCCTGGTTTTAATGCATTGTATTTTTTAAGCTTTATCTTTTATTCAAGTTTTGAAATTAGGGTTATAGTTAAACTAAAGGTAGCAGGACTTAGTTCCCAACGCTCACAGGCCAGTTCAGTCAAGGGTAGTCCCGGCTGCTGTGTCCTTGTCCAGGGCTCTCTTTCTGACGCTTTAGAGTGGGGATATTTGCACACTTATTTACTGGAATCTCTGTGACCGCCAGCCTCCTTTTAGACAGCATGCCTCCGGAGCAGGCTTTTCTTAGCTGGACTGCCCTTGCCTATTACCGTCCTCATCAAATGAGATCTGGGAAGAAGCCCTGTGTATACTCTGTTATATTGGTGAGGTTTGTGACTGGTCTTTTATTCTATTGAGATATTTGTTATCAGGTGGATCAATTTGGAAATTTTATTTCCCCCCAAATATCTTTAACTCTAAAGAGCTCAGATAAAACATGTAAAAAATACTGGGTTTTGCCACAGTATCCAAATACATTAAAAAAAAAAAAAAGAATATCTGAAATATGCAGGCAGTTTTTATTTCTCAAAAAAAAAAAAAGAAGTTCTGTGGAATAAAACAGTAATTCCTTTTAGCAGTTTTAATCATCTCTAGAGAACAAACAATGTTATATGTGTATGTTTTAGTAAGTTTTGATTTGTCAGGGATTTGTTTTAATTGCATTAAACTACAACGTTTCAAAACATGATACTAAATTTCTTAGGCACTGTGGTTACATAGAAGGAGCCCTGGCTCCGGAGTGAGCAGGGGTTCTAGTCCTGCTCTTGCCACTTACTAGCACTTTGACCTTTTCCCGAGGTGTCTATTTTCACACTTGTGAATTTAGGAGATTGGAATACCGTATATTTTTCATAAGCTCTGTCAAGCTCTGTGAATCTATGATTTCTGTTTCTAGGGTTAGCATAAAGGAATCATCTGTAGCAAAACTAGGATCAGTATGCCGTAGGATTTACAGAATATTTTCACACGCTTATTTTCATCATCGGCAGATATTTGATGAATATGAAGTAAGTATGTTTTACTAATTATCCTGATGCATTCTAATCAGAATGACAATAATATAGGCTGATATTATGTCTCATTTTTGTTTTGTTTTGGTGGTATATTAAAATAACCTTTTTTCTTCTTCTCTACAGAATGAAACATTTTTGTGTCATCGGTTTACTAAATTTGTGATGAAATATAATTTGATGTCCAAGGATAACCTGATTGTACCAATTTTAGAAGAGGAAGTTCAGAATTCAGTTTCTGGGGAAAGTGAAGCATGAAGGGAATCATATAGAAAAAAATGTACTGATCACATAATTAACATTAATTATGTACTGTATATATATCATTTTAGACACATCAATCATGTATCCATATTATAGCCTCTTTGTTTAGTATAGGTTTTTGTATGCTGAGTGTTGCCTTTTAAAATGGGAGATACTTTTTAAGTTATTCATGAGCTGTATATTCACCGGTGTGGCACTCATGGTTTTTAAATAAGATTAGTATTATCTGTTTATAATGCCTGTTAATAAAAGAATTTACAGTTTGGTAAAATTGCTGCTAAACAATCATTGGATCACAATCCTCATCAAATAAACCCATCTAAAAAGATGAGTAAGCTTGAGGTTTCGCACAAGCCATTTACTAAAGAAATAGTCATGTTTTCCTTTGGTTTTACCCCTGAGTTTAGGTAGTCTAGAAAATTCTGTAGCACATAGTTTAGTCTTAACTATTAACTTTTCAAAAATGAGCTAAAAATGTTTTAAAATTCTGTTTATAGTTTTTGATATACATATATGATTATGTGTATGTCCAAATATAAATCAAATGAAGCATTAGTAATACTGAATGTATTAGTAATACTGAAATAATCTTAATACTACATAAAGTAAATTCTAGACCCATATACTTGGAGAGGATTTACTTTTTGCGACAGTGGACTGTTACATACAAGATGGTGATGATAATAAGTGCGTAAATGATGTTCCCACTGCAAACCTACCCTGTCCTTCCCTCTCATTTCCCTTCACTCCCTCCCCAACTACATTGGCTGAGTAGCTTTTCACCAGACTGATCTAGTGGTAGCGTATACCTGTTTATATTGTATTAACTGCTTACAGACTATACCTCATCGTAGCAATGACACTACAGGAGAAATGTGTCTCATAGGCTCTTGCTTATCTTTGTTTTGCTAAATTGCTCTAACTACTTGGAAAAGTTTTAAAAATAGTCTGACTCTCTCTGTTAGTAATATTATTCTTTTTATCTAACCATCAAGGCAGCATTTAAATTGAGTTGAAAAATATTGTAGTATTTATTTTATGACCCCTCCCTACAAAGTTTATGTTTGAATTATATGCACATGTGGTATTTTTTTGCAAGAATTTACAGGTTCCAGGGGTGCTGATGAACAGTCATACATATTTTGGACTTTGTAATAATTCAGTGTCTTAATAAGGATTCGACTGCAAATTTTACAATCTTACAATATACTGAATGCAGTTTTTAACAAGGCACTGGAGTTCTGATTGCTAAAATGGTTGTAATGAGGCACTGTGATAGGCTAAAAAATTGTATATGTAGTGAAGAAAATGTGTAATTCCATCTCTTGAACAGAGTTAAGCACGGGGAACTTTTTATTTAAAATGGTTATTTTGAAATGAAGATGAAAATGTATTCATCTTGGTTTATTTTTTTCAAGCTTGAGGACATATTTTATATCAGATAATGAGGCGAGTACGTGCAGCAGGAACGGGAATGGTAGCATTTTGCGGGTGTGTATGTGTCGATGCCTTTCCGAGCTGCCAGTGTGTTTGGTTTTGGAGTAGCTCTGTCCTCGTAGCCAGTCGTTCTTTTACCCCCATCCACAACTCTCCTTTAAGAACTTTTACGGTCACAGTGAAAGGAATGTTGACTTTGAAATTATACATTTATATTAATGTCACTATAAACCTATGGGGATATTAATTTTTACACAAACTTGCTAAATATTGAGAGACTAAATTACTAAGTTAATAAATTATATACAGCAATGTAGCTGTTCTCTCTAGATGGTGTCTCAGTGGATTTCTGTTGCAGTGGCTGGGGTTGGCAATCTGGCTAAGTATTTTGAAATACATTTTGAATAAAATGGCTTAGTGTTAATGGGGAAATAAAATGTTTTTTTTTAAATCACTCATTCCATCTTCCCTGTGCTGTGTTTGGAATCAGTCATAAAAAAGGGGCTGGGTGGTTAGCATCAGTTTGTCGTCTTGCTTTTGTACTCATTGACGTCTTCATACTCATACTTACTGCATGTGAGGTTGACTCATTGTACTGGGCAGATCTAAATGGAACAGTCACAGTTTTTCCTTAATACTGTTTACGGACTTTGGAAAATATACATGTATGTACCTAAGTGGTATTGAAAAAATTAATGGCCCTGGCAAATGATTGATTTATAAAGTAAGTGTTCTAAAGAGAGGGGAATAGAAAACTCAGTTTTGTGTAATGAGGAAGTTAAGCTCCACTTTTTGTTTGGATTATCCAATATAGAGCCCAAAGTTAAATTTTTCTTTGTATAAAGTAATTTTGACTATATAGTCAATTCAGTCTTCTCCTATCATATTTGGGAAAGTAGCTGACTTAATTGTGTTCCTGTAAGTATCATAGTTCTTTTGTGAGTACATATTTCCTTTTCTCTGATTTGAGGTCAATTTTGCATTTCTAGAACAGTTCCTCAATTAAATTCTTAATGAGTTAACACTTTTTTTTTAAAAATATATTTTATTGATTTTTTACAGAGAGGAAGGGAGAGAGATAGAGAGTCAGAAACATTGATGAGAGAGAAACATCAATCAGCTGCCTCCTGCACATCCCCCACTGGGGATGTGCCCGCAACCCAGGTACATGCCCCCGACCGGAATCGAACCTGGGACCTTGCAGTCCGCAGGCCGACGCTCTATCCACTGAGCCAAACCGGTTTCGGCGAGTTAACACTTTTAAAAAATCACAATAAGCCCTAGCTGGTTTGGCTCAGTGGATAGAGCATCAGTCTGCGGACTGAAGGGTCCTGGGTTCGCTTCCGGTCAAGGGCACATGCCCAGGTTGCAGGGCTCGATCCCCAGTAGGGAGTGTGCAGGAGACAGCTGATCGATGAGTCTCTCTCATCATTGATGTTTCTGTCTCTCTCTCCCTCTCCCTTCCTCTCTGAAATCAATAAAAATATATTTTAAAAAAATCAGAATAACATTAAAAATCCATGATTACATTGTTAGGACTGTGTTCTGGTTTAAACACATTTAGTAATGCCAGATTTATTGTAATAGAACTAATTATCTGTTCCCTGTGTACTTTGCTCTAATCACTAAACAATGGCACTCTTTTGCCTGAAGGCTTCCTATAATTTTATTTTCACTGTTAAATTCTACATTTTATATGCTTTGTTTTTGCATACTCTTTGGATGTGCTAATGGTTTCTTTGTGTTGTTCTACCATGCTATGCAAATGTTTTAGTAAAAGTAGTTGATTTTCATTTCTTGAATGCAGCATATTGTTAACTACAGAGGTATTGGTACAACACATTTAGTAGCTTTAGATGGTCAAAATATCAAATTTGTTTTCTGAAAAAATATGTATTATTTGTAGAGTACACTATTCAACCAGATACTACCAAGCGAATCAGTCAGGGCAGCGATTTTCAACTGGTGTGCCATAAGAGGTACACTGGTGTGCTGCAGAATTGTTAAAACACGCAATACCTGACTACTTAGTCAGGAGCACTGATTTCTTTTCCCTTAGATTGTCAAAAAAAATGACAACAGCCAATACTACAATAGCTGTCTGGTGTGAATAAATCAAAATTATACCAATATTTTTGTCAGTGGCAAAAAATAATTTTTTGGTGAGCCACAGAATTTTAGTGATTAATTTCTTTGTGCCATGAGATGAACAAGGCTGACAATTGCTGTACCAGAGTGTTATAATACTTATCTGAAAGATTCAACGAGGAGTCCCTCTGAACACTTCGATGCATTTTTATAGGACACTTTGTGTGGCCTGGGAACCTAGTGTTTGGTGCTGTATTTATGTACAGTTACTTTGAAAATCTGAACATAACGTGATGATTTGAGGGAATTAGAAAAGAGGGACTTTTCAAGCATTGCTTGGAGCAGAGGAAATGTATGTTGAATGCAAATGAGCTTGTTAGCTATTAGTGAGAGGATCATGGGAAACGAATGAGCTTCACTAATTCTGAATAAGATGCCAACTTTTAGAGCAAGGGTGGAGACTAAGCCCTTGTTATTTTAATTAAATACCAGTGCCCAGATTCAGTGCAGTCACTGTGGGAAGAACCCATCAGTAGAGAGTGAGAAGCTCAGGTTTAACAGGATAATAAAAACAGAATATGACCCTACTGGAATGTATTTTGGAATGAGGAATGAATTGCATTCATTTTAACTTGGGTCGGGGTAATTCTCCTTACATGACGAGGTAGGAAGGGAGAAACATAAGATGTCAGCCTGCAACTGTCCGAGAAGCTGGAAGTTTTGAAAAGTGGAATTCTGAGGTACTTTGGAAGGGGTTGCAAAAGGAGAAAAAACTTGAGACACATGGTTTCCCAGAAGAACAAATTTAAAAGAATGACATGTGGTTAAGGATCAAATGTTCACAGAAAAACAACTGAAATGTTAAAACCCACTTTTTGTATGTGTGGCATAAACATTAAACTACATGCCTCTAGTCTGGGAAAGAAGAAGGAAATGTAAGTAGAATATCCAAATCTGGTCTTTCAGTTTTATAGAAGTCACTGCAATTAAAGACACGCTATTCTCTTGCTGTAAGAAATTAAGTCATTTTACTTAGCACATCTGTGACAGTGGCCATTCATGTGCTGAGAACAACGCTGTCTCTGAGGATTTGTGTGCCCATGAAGGCACAAAGAAGATTAAATGTATTTAGTTTTGTTTTTTTTCATAACCAACAAAAGAAATTCTCACATTAGACTCCAGGTTTCCCAGCTGTCCATTTGGGTGGCTCTTGGCCAGCCCACGCCTGGGGCCAGGACTCCTCCTGGCTCGGCAGCACCAAGTCCGGCACCTGGTAGAAACGTGTGGTCGGTTCAAGCTTCCTTCCACCCAGCCACGTTTTCTGATTCCCCTCGCTGTTTGTTTACTGATTTCGATTTTGATGAGAAAATCAGAATAACTTGATTTTCATGTCTTACTGGTTCGCTTCATGGACCTTTCATGCCGTAGTGCAGTGGTTCTCAACCTTCCGGCCCTTTAAATACAGTTCCTCATGTTGTGACCCAACCATAAAATTATTTTCGTTGCTACTTCATAACTGTAATGTTGCTACTGTTATGAATCGTGATGTAAATATCTGATATCAGGATGGCCCTAGGCGACCCCTGTGAAAGGGTTCGCGACCCACAGGCTGAGAACTGCTGCCTTTGAAACGTTTTTTTCGTAGCAGTTGAGTTCATGGTTTTCTGGCAAGTGACTGGGTGAAGGGACGTAAAGTTGCTCTCATGTTACTGGACTCGAGTTCCCCGTGAAGCTTCTCTGTAGGACAAGAAGGCGTGGCAGGCGCTGTGCGCCCCTCAGTGGGGCCCGTGCAGTCAGCACCGTCCCATCCCCGTTTGACAGGTGAAGCGAATCTCAGGTTAAGCAACTTGCTCAAGGTCACACAGCTGGCAGAGATGGGTGCACCTCCGACCGTTCCCAGCTGGGGTCTCCTGGGGCTCTTTCTTTTAATGTCCTACATGTGGCCTACCCTTCGTTCCTCTCCTGTCCCTGCTAGGGAGTGACCAGTCACCTCGTCCTTGGTTTCTTCCTCATCAGTCACACTATTGAGTAGCCGTTGCGGTGAGTCTTGCGCTCCCGCAGTCCCGCTGTGGCCTGACGCCTGAGGGAGCTGGGAGGGTCCCTGCGGTCAGGCTGCTGTGAACGTTGATTTGCAGACGGTGGTAGCAGCGAGGAGACCCGGCAGGTGAGTCAGGGCTCTGCTGCCCACCGGATCCCGCTGTAGCGTGAGCGCTGGGAGCAGGGAGGGCAGAGGAGCCGTTAGAGGAGAGACACTGTTCTGACGGGGAGGACCCAATCTCTTCTCGGTGAGCAGTGAGCTGGAACCAAGCGGAGCTCTGGCCTGGTTTCCCCACGTGGAGGCTGTGCACCATCGGAAGGAAACATTCCGGCTGTTTCCCGCCTGTGCGCCGGGTCAGCCCAGGCCTCGGTGAGTTTTGTGAGGACGAAGCCGCGTGTGTGAAAGCCCCTGGCCCGAGGCCTGCATTTGCCCCTCAGTGGCTTCAGCCTCCTGCCATCTGAAAACTGTAGGGTTTCCTACGACGCCTGATAGCATTTGTCATGCCCTTTCGTGCCTTTTCGCCGCTCTAAGAACGCCGGGTGGAAGGAGCAGGATCCTCAGCTGAGCTGGTGGGAGGGGAAGCTGCACCAGGCATGCCCTCCCAGCAGCCACCGATGCGGGCCTTCTCCGTGACTGGCGGTGTTAGCTCTGCTCATTGGTAAGGCCCAATCCAGGTCTGCCGTGCGGCACAAAGGGACACGTGTGCTCTGCTGGGGGCAGCTCCAGCCCAGCCAGTCTGCCTGCGGGACCCTCATGCTCTCCCGCTGCGGCAGCGCCCGGGGCCCACCTGCCCCAGCCGGAGCGCGAGCTCGCATCGCCCACGGGAGGCCGAGTCACACGTGAGTCGTGAGCGGGAGGAGGCTGAGTGAAGGCGCCCGTTTTGCTGAAAAGGTGGCAGCAGAAACATTTGGGTCGTGGAGGGTGCAAGGTCCGGCAAAAAGTCGCTGCTGTGCCCTGGAAAGGGGGCTCCCGGCAGCGGGCTGGGACTGGCCACAGCGGGCTTGTTCTCTTGCGTAGGTTTGCGCCTTGTTCCTGCCAGCTTAGCATTGAGCTTGGTTCTCTCACCAATTCTCTGAATTCTCCAATAAATATTTCTTCTATTAGAATACAGTTTAGCCCTGGCTGGTGTGGCTCGGCTGATTGGATGTTGGCCCATGCACCAAAAGGTTGCTGGTTTGATTCTGGCCAGGGCATAGGGGGCTTGCAGGAGGCAGCTGATTGAGGTTTTGCTCTCACATGGATGTTCCTCTCCCTCTCCCTCTCCCTCTCCCTCTCCCTCTCCCTCTCCCTCTCCCTCTCCCTCTCCCTCTCCCTCTCCCTCTCCCTCTCCTTCTCCCTCTCCCTCCCTCTCTCTCTAAAATCTATATCTATATCTATATCTATATCATCAAAATA
Organism: Myotis nattereri; assembly: GCF_964212035.1. NCBI lineage: Eukaryota > Metazoa > Chordata > Mammalia > Chiroptera > Vespertilionidae > Myotis > Myotis nattereri. Next base: position 6,966,081 of record NC_138082.1, read on the forward strand.
ACAATGATATTTTATATAATGAAAGGCTAATATGCAAATTGATCAAACAGCAGAACAAGCAGTCGCTATGGCGAGCACTGACCACCAGGGGGCGGATGCTCAATGCAGGAGCTGTCCTCTGGTGGTCAGTGCATTCCCACAGCGGAGTGTTGCTCAGCCATAAGCTGGGCTGACGACTGGCGAGCACAGTGGTGGTGGCGGGAGCCTCTCCCGCCTCTGCAGCAGCGCTTAGGATAATGTCTGACTGATGGCTTAGGTCTGCTGTTAGTCGGACATTCCCTGAGGGCTCCCGGACTGCAAGAGGGCGCAGGCCGGGCTGAGGGACCCCTTAAGTGCACAAATTTTGTGCACTGGGCCTCTAGAATATATATAAAATACAGTGTACACATAGTAACATGTCCCTATCGTAAGTGTACAGTTCAGTGAGTTTTGACAATTGTATACACTTGTGTTATTTTCAACCAAATAAAGATATAGGAGATTTCTATCACCCCAGAAAGTTCCCCAGGCACCTGACAGTTGCTGTATATGAAATGTGTCCCTCAGAAATGCCTGTGTTGACATGCTGATCCTCCGTGCGATGGTGTCCAGGAGGTGGGGCCTTTGGCAGGTTTTTAGGTCACGAGGGTGGAGGCCCCATGAATGGGAGTCATGTCCATATAAAGAGCCCCTGAGGGCTCCCTTGCCGCCCACCAGGTGAAGTTATAGTGAGAAGACATGGGAGAAAACCAACCATTTGGAGACTGTTGTGATTCTGATTGACGACAGCTCGCCTCCTGCTTGTGTGGGTGTCGAGGACCCCTGTAGCCCTGGGGCCTCACAGAGAGCGACCTTTTTGTTTCTCTGTCATGCAGAGAACCGCAGTGACATGACGGAGCCTGTCCTTAGCTCAGGGGTGAGTCCCCGTGATTAGGGAGAACAGGGTGACATTAGACCCAAATGGGATAGAACGAGGAAGGAGTTTCTGAACCCTAAGACAGCAGTGCCACAGCTGCTGTACCAGGGAAACGGCTGAACTTCACCGCCCCCTGCCCCCACCCCCCTCCCCCCACATCTAGGATCTGAGTCTTGCTCACCCTAACTTACAGGTATTAAACATTCAGATAATGATAAGGTGAGTCACATTCAACTCCTCAGGCATACAGAGTCCAAGTTTTGTTACCTTTTCTCAAAAGAATAGACTAACGATATATGTACTCTAGAACCACTTGGTCATTACTCGCTATAATACAAATGTGCCATGTTACTAAAGGGTAATTGTTGGAATAAATGCTTATGAAATAGAGTTTGAGGATATGACTGCTAAGTTGATTCTAATAAAACCTTATTTACTTATTTATTTTAATATATTTTTATTGATTTCAGAGAGGAAGGGAGAGGGAGAGATAGAAACATCAATGATGAGAATCATCCATCAGCTGCCTCCTGCATGCCCCCTACTGGGGATGGAACCGCAACCCGGGCATATGTCCTTGACCGGAATCAAATCCGGGACCCTTTAGTCCTCAGGCCAGTGGCTCTATCCACTGAGCCAAACCAGCTAGGGCAAAATGTTTTTTAATAAGAAGAAATAACAGATTAAAAGCAAACTGTACAAAGAAAGTAAACTTACACAAATCTAATAAAATGAAAAATGATTGATGTATCAGTTTTCCTTTAGTCAAGGATAAATGTCTAGCCCTGCTCTTGATGCTGCGAATCCCCTCTGTGCGGGCAGCGTGACACAGGAGCCTGCCTCAGGGCACCTGGCCCTGGGAAGAGCTGTCTAATGGTTCTGAGTCCCTTTTCTGGGTCTCATAACCAGCTCACGGCATGTCGTGGGCTGCAGAAGGCATGCTTGTCTTTACCAAAAATTCAACTCTTGAATATGGAGCTTAGGTTCATCAAAAACCCGAACAAAAATATTTCTGCAAAGATTGTTGATAGCTATTTCCACAGAATAATTCTGAGCGGAATCTTCTTAAGTGCCTTTATACCTACAAAGGTGAGGCTTCAGCATATGGTACGATTGGACTAACACCGTGCCAATCCTATCTGCAGTTCATGGAGAAGGGCCTGGCTAGTCACACTAGGTGCGTGATAACACGTAATACAGAAATATAAACACACGGTAAACACTTGCAGTCAAGAAAATGATAGCCCAATAACAAATGACATTTTATTATTCAAGTGATCTTCTAATGTCAGCACCACTGCTAATAAAAATATAGAATATGCTGAGTTCATCCATGGCAAAGCCAGCTGTCCTTCCCTTGAAGGTGCCCACATTTCAAAGCCAGCCTTTCATGGAGAAATGCAGAGCATCTGTTCTGTAGACTTTCCATCTTTACCTGCTGAAGTCGGGGCGAGGCACAGGCCCCCACCTCCCGCACCCCCCCCCTTGCAGAGCACGGAGGGCAGAGAGGGACCCGCGGGGCCACCAGACCCATCCCCGTGCTCTGGGCGCCAGGCTCTGGGGTGCCAGGCGCTTCCTGATGCAGCCGTCGAAGTAAAAGTGTAATTCACAGCTCGGCAGGCGTGAAGGCTTCAGTTTCCACTCAAATTAATGTCTCCCCTTTCCATACTATTTACAATGTAAAGGAAATAAATCAATTCTTCCTGTCAACTAAGGTTTTTAAAGGCTGAGATTGGGCTCTTTCCACGCTGAGCGGTGAGGGATGCGCCTCTCTCTCTCTCTCTCTCTCTCTCTCTCTCTCTCTCACTGTAGACTATAGTGAAGCTCAGTGGGTTAGCACAGGGCAGGAAGATGGTGACCCTTTGAAAGCAACGACAACAAAAATGACTTTTTACAAAAGACATTCTAACGGGTGCGGGTTTGCCCTGTATATACACAGCGTGGCTGGATCCACTGTCAGGTCCAGGAAGGAGGCGTCCGTTCCTTAGCCCTGTGTGTGCCTGCGTGTGGGAGGGGCACTGCTCAGGGTCATTAGGACCCTCACTTCCTGAGACCGTCCAGGGGGCACCGTGCCGGCTGGGACTTTCAGGCTTCTTGCCGGGAGGACAGAGAAGTCGCCCTGGTACCAGGTGCATCCGTGAGAAGATGACGCAGGGTCTCGGTTAGCAACCTAAGGCGGCATCTGTTCAGACAGAGGCGTTTATCCGAGAGGCGCGTGAAAGTGTCTAGATGGACGAACATGCTGATTCTTCTCTCCGGTCCGGAGGCTGAGCCCAAGTGTACGCGGGTGAGGAGGATCCTGAGCCTGGAAGAATCCAAGGCGCCGACAGAGTCACACGGGGAAGCCACGGCCGCGGTGGGAATGGCCGTGGGCAGGGCCCTGGGCTGGGCGCCCTGTCACATGCAGGTGACCTGCGGGACCCCGTCCTCCTGGTCCAGCTGCCCGTCGTCCAGGTCCCGCAGGACGCCCAGCCCCGAGCGCGCGGGCCCCTGCGCCCAGGGCTCCCTGGCAGGAGGCGGGGTGCCCTCGGGCGGGGCGCGGTGCCCGCGGGGCGGGGACGGGGCCGTGTCCAGGCCGATGCTCCGGCTGCCGACTCTGTGCCTGTCTTCACCTTTTCCGTGCCGGCCGGCCTTCCTCTGGAACACAGAGACGGGCGGCCAGGAGTTAGGAAGATGGTGCTCCCTGGCCCTCCGCCCAAATGTCCTTTCCCTGCTTCTCGTCACGGCCCTGCTCGTCTCAGGACCAGCTCGGCCCTCCGCCTTCCCTCCAGCCCTGCCCCCGCTCTCTGTTTCACACCCTGGGAGCTTCCTGGCACCTTATTCTCATCACTGGCGGGTGGGTTGTCGACAGGTCTGGGCCCCTAACGACACTTCAGAAGAGAGAAGCCTGTTGAGATCACCCCTGGGGGAGCGAAGAAGGGCAGGGATACATGAAGGGTTCCATTTTTCTTCTTGGTGTTGGTTGGGATCTAACAATAGGAAGTGTTCGAGATGCCCAGCCAGGGTGGCTCAGTGGTTAAGCGCTGACCCATGAACCAGGAGGTCATGGTTCGATTCCCGGTCAGGGCACATGCCTGGGTTGTGGACTCGATCCCCAGTAGGGGGCGTTCAGGAGGCAGCTGATCAATGTTCTCTCTCATTATTGATGTTTCTATCTCTCCCTCTCCCTTCCTCTCTGAAATCAATAAAAATATTTAAAATAAAAAGGAATCTAAAAGGGATACATTTTAAAAATATTTATTTAGCCCTAACCAGTGTGGCTCAGTGGATAGAGCGTCGGCCTGTGGACTGAAGGGTCCCGGGTTCGGTTCTGGTCAAGGGCATGTACCTTGGTTGCGGGCACATCCCCAGTAGGAGATGTGCAGGAGGCAGCTGATCGGATGTTTCTCTCTCATCGATGTTTCTAACTCTCTATCCCTCTCCTTCCTCTCTGTAAAAAAAATCAATAAAATCATTAAAAATATTTTAAATATATTTAAAAAAATAATAAAAATATTTATTTATTTACTTTTGTAGAGAGAGAGGAAGGGAGAGGGCGCGAGAGAGAAACATTGATGTGAGAGAGAAACACCGATCAGTTGCCTCCCGTATGTGCCCTGACCAGGAATCAATCCAGGACCGGAAAGACGCTCCAACCACCTGAGCCCACACTCGCCAGAGAAAAGGGACACATTTAAAAAGCACAGTAATCTCCCAGTTCACAAAGAAGTTATTTGCTGAAAGTTCATTTATATGTTATTTGAGAGCTAGGATTACATTTTCTTAAATGTAAGAGCTAAAATTATAAAATTCTTAGGGGAAAAAAAACCCCGGAAGTCAGATGCCTAGGCTAGTCTTGCAAAAGTTGGCTAACCCATAGGTGTGTTGAACCATAGTGTATGAACTACACAAATATTTTCTACTGATTTTCAAGGCAAATACATAACGCAAACAGCTTTATTAAAGCGGACTTTGTGGGCTCCTGGGGAATGTAACCGCTGTCTAGGGGGTGGTTTGTGCAGGAAGACGGGCCCTCGGACAAGTTCACGGGAAAAGCCCACAGTGGGCCCGCTTCCCCAAAGAAAGGCCCAGCTTCGCATCCGAATCAGACGCAGTTGGGAGGTGCGGACATGCCCCAGCGCCCCCTCGAATTCATCCAACGCAAACACTAGATTGCAAACCCTCTTCCTTTTTCTTCTCATTCACCAAATGCATTGAGTTTAATGCACGGAGTGGAGCTGGCAGATTTCCTCTTACGGGGCACAGGGTTTGAGAATGGCCTGTTCTGGCGCTGGGCCTCCTGCTGGCCGGCGAGGAGCCAGCCTTTAGGCTGCAGGCAGCGCGACGACGGGCCCTGCCAGACGGGCCTCCTTTCTCAGGCCTGGCTGCCGGCGCCCTTTCCCACGTGCACAAAGCCCCATTCACTCTGGAACGCCCTCCCAACGCTGAATGAATGCAAACGGGAGGGCGAGGGCCGGGGCACTTGGCAGCGATCCTTTCCTGCCTCCTCAGCACCGAGCCAGCGGCAGCTTCTGCAATAAGCTCCCGATTGTGTCCCCGCCACAGAGGCCAGCTCTCACACACCAATGCGAACTTCCTTAGTAAAACCGGGTACTATTCAGGGCCATGCGACATTCATAGCATTCACTTTTAGGTGAGTGTTAAGTAAACGGCCACCACATGTGAATGCCAAGTGTTAGAAGGCGACAAGTGCCTCCCATGGGACTCGACAAATGATTTAGAACACTTCCCCTTTTTACCCCGGGACTCTTAGCAAGTACATCTTCAGCAGTGACAGTGCCCCCCCCACCCCCCCGCCCACACACACACACTCCATGTGAAATAATAGCTTTTCCTAGCAATCCAACCGCAGGGTCTGAGGACTGAGCGTGCAGGAGTCTGCAGCCCGGCCGGCCTGGGAGAGCACCTCCTCGAACCCCTCACTCGACAGAGGATGGACCTGGCCCAGAAAGCAGGCAGGGCTTGTCCACGGGCAGGGAAAGGCTGGCCTGGAGCTGGAGTCCCAGCGTTTCACCGTATTCTCTCCACACTCATCTCACCCACACCTACCCACAATACAAGGCGAGGTAACCTGTGTGTTCCCAAAGGAACATTTCCAGGTATTTTACCGAATACACGTGCAGCGTGGAAAGCCTGGCAAAACCCACCCACAACCCCATCTTGCAGAGAAACCACTGTTAAAATGTGGTGGGTTTCACTGTTTTCTTCTCTAAATAGCTATGTATTTGCATTTGCACACGGGTGTGTGCAGCTCACCTTTCCACTGAGCACAATATTTCTTGTTTTATCTGCTTTTAATATATATATATATGTATATATATATGTATATATATATATGTGTGTATATATATATATATATTTATTATTGATTTCAGAGCGGAAGGGAGAGGGAGAGAGAAACATCAATGATGAGAGAGAATCATTGATCGGCTGCCTCCTGCATGCCTCCTACTGGGGATGGAGCCCACAGTCTGGGCATGTGCCCTTGACGGGAATTGAACCCGGGACCCTTCAGTCCGCAGCTCTATCCACTGAGCACCCAGCCAGGGTGCGAGTGTAGGTCTATTACTGTCTTGGAAACATCTCTAAGACACGGCGTGGAGGAGAGGGCTACGGAGGGAGCTTGTTATGCAGACTCATCCGTGGGTCCCCAGGGATGGGTCACCTCTGGCCATGGTCTTCTCCTGGTCCTGGTGCAGGAGAGGGAGCCGCCCTCACACAGGGACACCTGCTCCTTGTCAGAAAGGAGGGGGGTAGCGGTTCCTCCTCCGTCTGCTGCCGCCTGATCGCCTTCAGCTCAAAGTGACCCTGTGCCACAGTGGCCCGTTCTGAGTGGCCATCCCAGACCCTGGGAACCCGCTCGGGCGGGCAGCCTGCACTCGCATGCCTCGGGTGAGCAGACTATTCCATATCCACACCACACCTCCCACCTGCGCTCCCCGTCTGGCATTCAATGGGTGTCAGGGTTAAATGCTCCAGCGTCACATCCAGCCCACAGGGCACCATATTACTCACTTCCGGGGTCTGAGCCGCTGAATTCCACAGAGCGGGTCTCTGAAGAAACACCACCTGCTTTGTAGCCAAATTCCCTTCGCTGCAAATTAGAACAACAGCGTCAGTCCTTGTGGATTAGTAATTCTTTTTTTTTTTTAACTGTAAGAGAACATTTATTTGGTTAATCACAGAGGTATAAAAAGCAATTCCTGGAAGATGAGTTTAGGAAACAAGTTGCTCAAGAGGTCGCCGGTTCGATTCCTGGTCAGGGCACATGCCTGGGCTGTGGGCTTGATCCCCAGGAGGGGATGTGCAGGAGGCAGCCGATGGATGATGTTTCTCTCTCATCCATGTTTCTCTCTCTATCCTCTCCCTTCCTCTCTCTCTAAAAATCAATGGGAAAATATCCTGGGGTGAGGATTAAAAAAACAAAACTGAATGTGGTCATTACAAAAGGAAATGTGAATGTTGAAAACTTGTAACCTCACATGCTAACATCACTATTTTCATCTCCATGTCCCCTTCTAGGCCTTATCACATATGTGCTTCCGTGTGTCTGTAACCGGCAATACGGCACATATTTACATTTCCTATGCGCTTCCCGTAACACCCTTTCCTTGTTTGCGCACTGTGATCAGATTCTTAGTCGCTGCACAGTGTCTCAAAGACTTACGATACCGAAATGTACTATCTTTTTTTTTTTTTTAAAAAAATATATATATTTATTTATCTTTTACAGAGAGGAAGGGAGAGGGATAGTTAGAAACATCGATGAGCGAGAAACATCGATCAGCTGCCTCCTGCACACTCCCCACTGGGTATGTGCCTGCAACCCAGGTACATGCCCTTGACCGGAACCGAACCTGGGACCCGTCAGTCTGCAGGCCAACGCTCTATCCACTGAGCCAAACTGGTCAGGGCCGAAATGTACTATCTTTCTTTATTATTGAAAAATTAGGTTGCTTCCAGTTTTCTGCTAATTATAAACAATGCTGCGTAGAAATATGTCTCATCCTTGTCTTATGACTCAAGGAATCTTGAAGTACATTCTCAGAAGCGGGGTTGTCAGGTCACGAATGTTTCATTAAAATGTTTGTTTGCATCGTCAAAGCTGCCTTTAAGACGAGGCGGCGAACGCGGGCCGCGCGCGAGGAGCTGTACGTGGATTTTCAGTCGAGGGGCTGGGGCCAGATGCTCCTTTGTGGGCAGCCACTCAGTACTCTCCTCAGTCCCCTGCCCTCCTGTGACGTGCCCTTTGCCAAAGCCTGCGTGCGTTTGGGTTTCTCTGAAGGGTTGTCAGAGTCTCCATGGATTTAGGGCAAGGAGTCTGCAGCTAATGTTGCTCAGTTACGACTTTTATGATGCAAAAAAACAAAACCAAAACCAAAACCAAAACCAAAACCAAAACCTCACTACGAGCTCTTGTTTTTGGAAAACAAATGCAACATTGAAACTCTGGCCCCACCCCATTGAGTGCCCCACACTTAGCGGTACTGTTGAATTTTGAGAAACAAGCAAATCTTCCGCCAAAGTGGTCTTGGGAGTCCTCCTCCTCCTCCTCCTCCTCCTCCTCCTCCTCCTCCTCCTTCTCCTCCTCCTCCTCCTCCTTCCTCTTCCCTTTGTCCTTCTCCTTCTCCTTCCTCCGCCTCCTTCTCCTCCTCCTTCTTCTTTAAAAGCCTCACCCAAGGAGTGAGGTTATTTTTCACACACACACACACACACACACACACACACACACACACACACACACATCCAGTCTTGAATTTTGGGGTTTTAAGTTAGGAGAGGTCTTTAAGAATTCATTTACTTGTACTTCCTTTTAAATTCCTTCTTATTGCTTCGAGAGAGAGAGGAAGGTGGGGTGGGGGGAGGCGGACCTGTTGTCCCGCTCATTTATGCACTCATGGGTCTACGCTTGTATGTGCCCTGACGGGGATCAGAACCACAGCCTTGGCGTTGGCGTTCGGGACGATGCTCGGCCCACGGAGGACCCGGCCAGGGCTGTGCTCACTGCCCCTGCCCGCACTCTCCTGGCTGCGTGTTGCTTAAGGTGGCCCGAGGGAGGAAGGGTCCGTGGTGTTCATACTTCCACTTGCCACCTCCGTGTGCCTAGGGCATCACCAACTGACAGCACGTTCTGGCCTCTGAGCCTGCTGCGGGCTCAGAGCCTTCCTTTCGGAGGCCAAGGGCCACTGTGGGACCAGCCCAGCCGCGAGCAGGAGGCCAGGGGCCACTGTGGGACCAGCCCAGCCGCGAGCAGGAGGCCAGGGGCCACTGTGGGACCAGCCCAGCCGGGAGAGGGAGGCCAGGGGCCACTGTGGGACCAGCCCAGCCGCGAGCGGGAGGCCAGGGGCCACTGTGGGACCTGCCCAGCCGGGAGAGGGGGGCCAGGGGCCACTGTGGGACCAGCCCAGCCGCGGGAGGGAGGCCAGGGGCCACTGTGGGACCAGCGCAGCCGGGAGATGGAGGCCAGGGGCCACTGTGGGACCAGCCCAGCCGGGAGAGGGAGGCCAGGGGCCACTGTGGGACCAGCCCAGCCGCGAGCAGGAGGCCAGGGGCCACTGTGGGACCAGCCCAGCCGCGAGCAGGAGGCCAGGGGCCACTGTGGGACCAGCCCAGCCGGGAGAGGGAGGCCAGGGGCCACTGTGGGACCAGCCCAGCCGCGAGCGGGAGGCCAGGGGCCACTGTGGGACCAGCCCAGCCACGAGCAGGAGGCCAGGGGCCACTGTGGGACCAGCCCAGCCGCGAGCAGGAGGCCAGGGGCCACTGTGGGACCAGCCCAGCCGGGAGAGGGAGGCCAGGGGCCACTGTGGGACCAGCCCAGCCGCGAGCGGGAGGCCAGGGGCCACTGTGGGACCTGCCCAGCCGGGAGAGGGGGGCCAGGGGCCACTGTGGGACCAGCCCAGCCGCGGGAGGGAGGCCAGGGGCCACTGTGGGACCAGCGCAGCCGGGAGATGGAGGCCAGGGGCCACTGTGGGACCAGCCCAGCCGGGAGAGGGAGGCCAGGGGCCACTGTGGGACCAGCCCAGCCGCGAGCAGGAGGCCAGGGGCCACTGTGGGACCAGCCCAGCCGCGAGCAGGAGGCCAGGGGCCACTGTGGGACCAGCCCAGCCGGGAGAGGGAGGCCAGGGGCCACTGTGGGACCAGCCCAGCCGCGAGCGGGAGGCCAGGGGCCACTGTGGGACCAGCCCAGCCGCGAGCGGGAGGCCAGGGGCCACTGTGGGACCAGCCCAGCCGCGAGCGGGAGGCCAGGGGCCACTGTGGGACCAGCCCAGCCGCGAGCGGGAGGCCAGGGGCCACTGTGGGACCTGCCCAGCCGGGAGAGGGGGGCCAGGGGCCACTGTGGGACCAGCCCAGCCGCGGGAGGGAGGCCAGGGGCCACTGTGGGACCAGCGCAGCCGGGAGATGGAGGCCAGGGGCCACTGTGGGACCAGCCCAGCCGGGAGAGGGAGGCCAGGGGCCACTGTGGGACCAGCCCAGCCCCGAGCGGGAGGCCACGCTGCCCGCCAGCCCCGCCCGCCGCCAGGAACATGCTCTCTAAACCTTCTCTAGAAGCTCTGTTCTCTTATGATAAGGCACCACGGCCTTCACACACCTGCTCCCCTCCTCACCCACGTCCTTTACCATGTTCCCTGCCTCACACTCAGCTCTGCTTCCGCTGGGAGCCTTTTCAGGCCCCCTCCCCCCCTCTCCCTCCCCCATTAGATGTTCACACCTGAGATGTGCTGCGTATCTGTTGTGCACTGTGACCTTTTGAAGGACCACAAGCCACTATAATGTCTAAGGCAGGGGTCCTCAAACTTTTTAAACAGGGGGCCAATTCACTGTCCCTCAGACTGTTGGAGGGCCTGACTATAGCTTAAAAAAAACCACCTATGAACAAATTCCTATGCACACTGCACATATCTTATTTTGAAGTAAAAAAACAAAACGGGAACAAATACAATATTTGTATTTGCATGTGGCCCTTAGACCTCTGGTCTAAGGTGTTCTTGCCCCACCGTAGCTGATTCTCACCCTCGGGGCCCAGTCCCCTGTTGTGTGGGCCCCATGGCAGGACCCATGGTCTGTTCTGCATGAGTTATTTGTGACTGTGTTTTCTCTCCAAGCAGATGAGTCTCCGGGAGCCGGAGTCTGTCCCTAGAGCGGGTAATATATTGCCTGTGCACACCAGGCACTCGGTAAACATTTGAGTTGAAGCGAAAAGCCATGCTGTTTCAATAAGATGCAAGAGTGAGAATCAGGCTGAATGTAAGAGAGCTGGTTTCTGACAGTGGCTCGTCGGCAGCTGCTCAGCCACGTGGGACAGAAAACCGCTCTCACAGGAAGCTGTCCGCACGGCTTCAGCATCCGTCAGACCAGAGGGAGTGGCGGGTCGCAGTTTCTGATTAGTTCTGCGTCACCGTGTACACTCATGAATTGCCGTGGTTTAATGATTGCCGCTTGGAAATGAGATATGAAATCAAAATTGACTTGTTAAAAGCAGAAGCATGAAGTTAAATTTTAGCTTGCCCCTTTGTAGTTGGCGGGTGTGTGGCCAGGAAGTCCTGTGCCCTGTGACCCTACCGTTTCTTGGGTATCGGTGTGTGTGTGGGAAAGCCACAAGGGCACCACCACCGTTCAGCTCCTCCCAGCCCTTCCCCCGGGACAACGTGCAAATTTAAGTTCAGATGCGGAAGAGTGATTCCTGCAAGTACATGGAGTAGACAAAGGGGCTATTTTAGAAAACTCGGCCTTATCAGAATGCTGCTCCCGGCAAGGTAGAGCTGATTACACAACACTGCAGAGAGCTTCAATCGGAGCGGGAGGAGGGGTGGGTGAGAGGGCTGGTGCTCAGGGCTAGGAGAGGGTCTCAGACACGCCAGGGCCTTCGCTGCTTCTGGCTGGGGGTCATGAGGCCGTGAGCCTTTCTTCTAGGGGAGCGGGGTCTGCGTCACAGTGCAAGGACAATTTCTCTTTTGTTGTTTATCCCTTGTCCTTAAGGAGCAGAATTTTATATTCTCAGTATCACTTGATTCTAACATTCTTTTTAGGAAAAAAAATTTTAATTGATTTCAGAGAGGAAGAGAGAGATAGAAACGTCAATGATGAGAGAGAATCATTGATCGGCTGCCTCCTGCGCGCCCCACACTGGGGACCGAGCCCACAACCCAGGCACGTGCCCTGACCGTGACCTCCTGGTTCATAGGTCGACGCTCAACCACTGAGCCCCGCTGGCCGGGCTTTCTTTCTCTCTTACTGTAAGGTTATAATTCAGTGCTTATGAAAGTGCATTCTAATCACCTTGGATTCTTGTTTAATGGCACCACCCTGCCCCTCCCCCACTGGTACTTGGGGTGAGGGAAGCGACTGTCGGTTGAGGTAGCCACACAGACGGAAGTCTGGCTCAACTTCCACTGTACTCCTGGGATTATGTGAAGATCAGCAATATTAGCTCCTCGTTTGGCTAATTTGATCCTCTACCAGATTTGCCCTAAAGAGGTTGTCAATTTTCACCTCGTTTTTTTTTTTTTTTTTTGAAAAGAAAAGAATCGGGCCCATTTGTATAACTGCATAGCTATAACGATTAAGAAGGGATTCTGGTAAGTTCTCCAGGCAGACAACAATCATCTTGGAACGATGTAGTGATATCAGATGACCACACTGAGGTTTCCATGGTAACCAGCTTTGACCGTTGGTGGTGTGATAATTGCTGAGGATAAAGAAGTAACAACCTTCACCTGGAAACCCACTGAGACAGTGCCTTCGTGCAATCTGATAACGGGGTATGTTTGAGTAATTAAAGAAAGAAGGAGAAAACACCTTATGAATAGACCATTCAGGTAGGGCTTAGATTTTGCGACCCCTTTGGCGGTCGAACGACCCTTTCACAGGGGTCGCCTAAGGCCATCCTGCATGTCAGATATTTACATGACGATTCATCACAGTAGCAACATTGCAGTTATGAAGTAGCAACAAAAGTAATTTTATGGTTGGGTCACAACATGAGGCACTGTATTTAAAGGGCCAGAAGGCTGAGAACCACTGGCTTAGGTAATAGAAGAGAAGGGAAAAGCTGACGTGGTTTAAGACAACGAATGTATCTGAGACGAAGATCTTTGAGGAAGAGCGTTTCACTGGTGTCTGCACAGACAGGTGGGCTCCCAGGAAAGATGGCGACAGGTATGGTCTCTGTGGGTGTGAGCATGCGTGTAAGTGTACGTCTTCACAGCGTCCTTAATTCCCGCTGCTTCTTCTACTGGCTTGTAAGCCTCAGTGCTATTGATGTCGGCTGAAATATTATGATTTCAGACAAGCTGGGTTATCATCCTTGCCCAGGGTTTCAACTTCGTAGGGACTTTGGTTCTGCTAAAGAATTAGGTCCTGCCCTAGCCTGGTTGGCTCAGTGGGTAGAACGTCAGCCTGTGGACTGAAGGTCCCGGGTTCGATTCTGGTCAAGGGCACATGCCCAGGTTGTGGGCTCAATCCCCAGTAGGGGGTGTGCAGAAGGCAGCCGATCAACGATTCTTCCTCATTATTAATGTTTCTATCTCTCTCCCTCTCCCTTCCTCTCTGAAATCAATAATATATATATATATATATATATATATATATATATATATATTTAAAAAAGATAAAGAACAAGTGTCCTAGAGCTCATTCCTGGTGATGCTGGTGATGCTGTAATTACAATGAGTTTTGTTTAGTTTTGGCCCGAGGGATCAGTTGGATAGAGTCGTCCCCTTACGCCAAGGTTGTGGGTTTGATCCCCAATCAAGGCACCAAAAAAGAAGCGATTCCTTAAGCTCAAAGCCTGGACCATTCTTCTAGTTTCAGAGACTAAACTCTTCCAGGCTCTATCGCCCGCCTGGACCGAGTTGAACTGCACGTAGTATTTTTCTTTCTGTGACGATGACACGGCCAACAGTCAGTGCTGTCTGTGTGGGCCCCGCGGCAGCGAAGGCCAGCAGTGACAGGCACCGGGACAGCACATTGGACGGGACCCAAAAGGCAGAGGATAAGCAGGTTTTCCCCACAGTCTTGGTGATCAGATCCCAGCGAACCTTTACCTTCATCCTAGATTGTCCGCCTTGCAGCCACTTACTAAACACAAAGGAACAAAGGAGATGACATTGCAAAATGTTCCTGGCACCTGGAAGCACAGTTGGCCCTGGGGGTTGTAGTGTGCCTTGTTGCGTAAGGGCGACTGCTGTTAAAATACATTTTTCTGCCGCCTTCTATCCGGGTCAACAGCAGATTCCTGACTGGGGCTCTGCCAACGGGAGACTCTGCCATTTAACCTCATTACTACTCAAGGGTTCCATCTAACTGTGACAGTCTGAGTACGCTCTCTTATTTATTTATCTTTTATAAACTAATTTTGTTTTCTTATTGAATTGATTGGGGTGACTTTGGTGAATAAAACCGTACAGATTCAAGTGTACAGTTCAATAAAACATCATCTGCCCACTGCCTGGAGCACTCGGCACCCAAAATCAAGTCTCCCTCCTTCCCATTCATCCCCCCTTCACTACTTCCGCCTCGCCCACCCCACGCACCTCTGCCGCCACACTGTTACCCGTCTCCGTACTTTTTGTTGTTGAATCCCTTACCTTTTTCACCCTGCTCTGCAACCCCCTCCCCTCTACGCTCTCTTATTTTTAATACGACCATGGAACTTATAGACCAAAGTACTCCATAGCCCTTGACTCGGGACTGTATCACACCACACAATACACAACCCTGAGCTGGCCCAAGCCGAATGCAAGCCCCTGGTTATGTACGGAATGTGGGCTGCAGCAGCTACAAGCTCCTTCATATAGAAATCTTTTCACTCACTGATCGAGTCTTTGCTTTTTATTTTCTTGTTGAACTTATTGGGGTGACACTGGTTAATGAGATGTGCACTGTACTGTGTGTTCATCATCCTAAGTCGAGTCCCCTTCCGCCACCATTATCCCCCCTTTACAACCTCTCTACCTGCCCCCACCCCTTCCCTCTGGCATTCACCATACTGTTGTCTGTGTCGGTGAGTATTTTCCTTTTCTTTGCTTAATCCCTTCACACTTCTCCCCCAGCCCCGACCCCTCCCCTCGGACAGCTGGCAGTGTGCTCTCTGTTCCCCGAGTCTGTCTCCACTTGGCCAGTTTGCTTTGTTCACTAGTTGCCACAGAGAAGTGCATCCTATGGCCCTGGCCCTTCCCTGACTAGCGTAAGTCACCTAGTGCCTGGTCATGTGGGGGATGTAAGCGTAACCAGCTCCTGAGGGTCCACTGGGCGTGCTCCCCAGTGACTCAGGTTGCTGGGCTTGAAGACAGAATCCTGAGAATTACTGCCGTCCTGCGATCTGACAGGCATGTCACAGTGTTTGAAAAGATGGGAAATAATGCTCCGGGGAGCTGCCACTCACAAGTTGAGACGTTACCAACGGATCTCTGA
The DNA here is from genome assembly GCF_964212035.1 of Myotis nattereri. Taxonomy (NCBI): domain Eukaryota; kingdom Metazoa; phylum Chordata; class Mammalia; order Chiroptera; family Vespertilionidae; genus Myotis; species Myotis nattereri. The sequence continues at coordinate 6,981,388 of NC_138082.1, forward strand.
GAAGAAAAGCAGGTGAATTGCTCTGATTACTCCTAATCCCCCTCTCAAAGCTTGAGCTGGCTCATCTGTATCCGCCTCTATCCCTCTCCTCACCCGAGGAAGGGCTGGCTGTGTTATAGAGCCACGTCAGTCAAATGCCTTTCAAGGGTGGGGGACCTGGGACTCGGGTGCACTGCTAAGCTGGGAACACCAGAGACGCAGGAGGCTGGGGGAGGCGGGAGGGGGTTGCCTCCCTCAGCCACACAAGCCGATTACAGCTCAGGACAGCCCGGCCCAGGTGCAGTGCGGCCCCTGCAGGTAGCCACTGGCCAAGCAGGACAGCCCTGCCGTCAGTCACTTTCTCCATGCCAAATAGGGCAGAGGGCACGTCTCCGAGTTCAGGGACAGGAAAGCACGTTACACAGAGGACTTAACAGGTCTCTCTCTCTCTCTCTTGCTCTAAAAAAAAAAAAGAGTACAATTCATTTTTTCCTTCCCGGGAAATAGGGCAAATTTGTAAAAGGAGAAAAGGACAAGCTGGTATCACTGAAGTGATGGCATTTTGGCTCTAACATTCTAAGGTGGGCACTTGTTTCAGTGCGAACAGCTAACAAGCCCATGCTCCAGGGGAAAACTATCCCATTGCACTGCGGGATGAATGGAGGCAGAAACACCTCCTCCTCCATGCTGGCCTCCAGGGTTCTGCAGTCCTAGCCCCAGCTGTGTGCTGGGTGAGGGCAGCTTTGCACGGGCAGAGCAGAAAGGCAGGACCAGGGGCCCTACAGCGTGGGCTGTGCTTCTCCGTCTGCAGATTTATGTCGACTCTGTTCACTCTGGGGAAGAACCAACCAGCACCCTGAGCGGGAAAAGGGAGTGCGGCCTTCCAAGGGGTGCCAAGGCCGTGCGGGGCTGGGAGGCAGGCTCCGGTCCCTGCCCTGGCCGCCCTGGCGAGCCGGCCTGAACTCGTGTGCCCTCGGGAGGAGGCAGAGCCGCTGGTACACACCCGACACCGGGGGATTAGATCTGCTCCTCTCCAAGGCCCGTGAAATGAGACGAGAAGTTCAGGGAATGCTTTCTGGAGGCATTGCATAGGGATTTCTCAAACGGAGTTAGCGGACACAGAACTCTGATTTAGAATGAGGAGAGAGAGTGCGAGGAGACGGGGCGTTACCTGTCATGTCTCAGGACAGGTGTCGGCAGCACACTGGTCAGGAGCCACCCGAACTCCGCCAGCGTGTGCAGCAGGGGCGCGTAGTCCGTCTTGATCTCGCAGCCCTGCGTGACAACAAGAGCTCAGGTCCACGGCTGGCCCCCTGAGAGATTCGGTCAAGGGCGTGGGCGTTCTGATGGGTGTTCCCCCTCCGGCAAGTTCACTTTCGCTGGTGCCGGCTTCCCGGCCTTATGCTCTGCTTCCTGCTGCCTCGAACCCTGGCCCAGTGGAGACACTGGCGCGGGGGTGGAGGGGCGTCAGGGCCTCTGGCTGCTCCCTAGAATTTGGGCTTTCCTGGGTCCCATTCCCTGGGCCTGGCCTGGCCTCCAACACTAATGGGGGTGGGGAGTGGGAACCTGCGTTTTAAATGAGCTCCCAGGTGAGCTGGATCCTGGTAATCTGCAGACCTCACGTGCGTCTGGGGCCCGGACTGAGGACCGGAGCGGAGAGTGTGGCCCGGAGTGAACGGTGAGAGGGGCTTGCCATGGGTTTTGATGGATTTTGAGCTTAACGCTGGAATGGATTTTTATGCGGCGCTTTACCTCTTCCCCCCAGTCCTGTCCCCTCCTCTCACTGGGGTTCTGGCTTCCTGGCAACATGGGCTACGTCTCCGCCCTTGGTGAGGCCAGGGAGGCAAACGCGTCCACAAAAGAGCCTGCCAGCCAGGGCCTAGGCCAGTGGTCGGCAAACCCGTTAGTCAACACAGCCAAATATCAACAGGACGACGATTGAAATTTCTTTTGAGAGCCAAATTTTTTAAACTTAAACTATATAGGTAGGTACATTGTTATTAACTTAATGAGGGTGCTCCTAAGGCTTAGGAAGAGCCACACTCAAGGGGCCAAAGAGCCGCATGTGGCTCGCGAGCGGCAGTTTGCCGACCAGGGGCCTAGGGCTGCGGGCCCACACGATGTGCCTGAATTCGGCCTGTCCCCCTCGGGTGGGCGGCCTGTCCCCCTCAAGTGGCCTGTCCCCCTCGGGTGGGCGGGCTGTGAATCCAGGGCACACGGCAGCCAGGCCTCCCTGGTTAGGAGGCAGCACGTGGAGGTTTGGCTGCTGGGAGAGAACACCTTTCGTTCGGATGCCTTTGACTTTGAAAGGTCACAGGTCAGAAACCAGGTCCTTTGGTTGCTGGAGACAAACGCCAGCTACCCTCGGAATTTGTTCACGTTCACCCAGGTGCCGGGCGTTGCATGGAGAGGCTCGGGCCAGGGGACTCTGGGCTCGAGGGCCGGTCTTGGGGAATTCGCTGCCATTCATGCACAGGTCATTGCGTTGCTGTCTTATCACAAGTTGGGGGTCACAGGCACTGCTCCCCGAGCGGAGAGAGGTTTGAGGTTTGCTCCTGCGTCTGAAGGCTGCTCAGAAGGCGGGAGGGGCTCACTGTGCGAGGCGCTGAAGGCCGTTAACATCATATAAAACGAGCCCGGCCGGCGTGGCTCCGTGGTAGAGCGTTGACCTATGAGCCAGGAGGTCACAGTTCGATTCCCAGTCAGGGCACATGCCCCGGCTGTGGGCTCGATCCCCAGTGTGGGGCGTGCAGGAGGCAGCTGATCGATGCTTCTCTCTCATCGATGTTTCTAACTCTCTATCTCTCTCCCTTCCTCTCTGTAAAAAATCAATAAAATATTTAAAAAGTATATAAAACTAAATATGAAAGTAAAGCCGAATTGTCAGCCAACGGCAGCTTACCTCAATAACAGTCCATTGCTCCACCACGATGGCATCATTTCCTGTTCGGCTGGACCCTGGCACCCCGGAGCCTTCCTCTTCGTAGATGAAGAACCCGTCCAGCGCTTTAGGCACGTGGTCCCCTGCGAGGAAGAGGATACAGCTGAGAAGAGTTGCAAATACGAAGTGTTTCTTAAGAGCGTCCCCGTCCTTAAATAACCCTCGTAGGAAGCAGAAAGGCAAGCAGGTCCCTTTGTAAACATTTGTTGTGGCTCCATCAGCAACACCCTCCTCCTCTCTGAAGGTTACATTTTTGTTGTCAAAGTCAAGACCAGGGGTCCTCAAACTTTTTAAACAGGGGGCCAGTTCACTGTCCCTCAGACTGTTGGGAGGGCCAGACTATAGTTTAAAAGAAAACTATGAACAAATTCCTATGCACACTGCACATATCTTATTTTGAAGTAAAAAAAGCAAAACGGGAACAAATACAATATTTGTATTTGCATGGGGCCCGCGGGCCGTAGTTTGAGGACCCCTGGTTCAAGACAGTTTTATGCGTCAGCCCGTTAAAATCAAACTGTGAACATGAAAACGATGATAACCAAAACAAGATAAAGTAATATCCTACTACACGGAGAGGCCAGCCGATTTCCTAAGCCCAAGGAGCACCCGGAAAAAATCTGCACCTCGAATCGTGGTTTCTGGCCTGTAGGTTGTCTGCATGTTAGTTCTACTCCTGAGAGAAACGACATCAGCACCATTAACCCTTGACATGTACAGGTGGGACAGTAACACGAATGTGAGGCAAGATGACGTCAGAAATGCAAACATGGAACAATGCTTTACTTCAGTGACGCTTGAAAAAAAATGAACGGTGACAGGAAGGTCCTAAACAGAAGTCATTGTCGAAAGGACGCCTGCTGGGCAGGAAGTTTCCAGGGAGACCTTTTCTTGAACGGCTGACAATGACCATCTGGCCAAAGCTAAACTGATTTTATGGATGTTCTTTTGTCTCCAATTTTGCAATCGCAGGCATTTTCCCACGGTCACATGTGGGTTGAACAATGTGGTTTTCATGTGGCGCAGGGTCACCTCCACGCTGGCCTGGCTGACAGTTGTCCGAGTAACAAAGGCCACCGAAGCTTTCAGTGCTCTGCTAAACTTAAATACAAACGAGGCAAGAATGCTTTCCGTGTGATTTGTAGTTTTAGTTTTTATGAACAGGCTTCTCCACCGTAAGAGGAAATCATGGTGCCGTCATTTGCACATCGCTGACAGTGAAGACAGACCGCCATGAAGAACTTACGCTGTTCCGAGTGGCGTCCAGGAAAGTTTAACTCGTTGGAAAAGGTTTTCTAAGGACAGCAGATGCCCTATTTCCTTTTAAATGTACCTGACCTTTGTCACACCAAAGGGACCAGAAGAATCAAGTCTCTTTCTTTTTTTAAATATATTTTTATTGATTTCAGAGAGGAAGGGAGGAAAGAGAGATAGAAGCATTAATGATGAGAGAGAATCATTGATCGGCTGCCTCCTGCATGCCCCCTACTGGGGAGCCCACAACCCAGGCATGTGCCCTTGACTGGAATAGAACCCGGGACCCTTTAGTCCTCAGGCCAACCCTCTATCCACTTAGCCAAAGCTAAGTCTCTTTCTGATTGTAAGTTCAGGGCATCACTAACCACCATAAAGAATGGCTATGTCCTAAGTCCTTTAGTTAGGACGGGGGCATGCATTTTAAGAATAATGATATGCTTCGATAACACTGTCGTTATTTACGATCTGCGTCCTCGGGGATGCTGTGGCGTGAGAACCACGGGTTTTGTGGCTCTGCCTGTTTTCTTGTTCCTGGTACCAGGGTTCCCCGTACTTGTACGTTTCTTTTAGTTTGAGAGAGAGAGCGGGGCCCAGGTGCGCCCAGACCCGGGGCGCTGCCTGCTGCCGAGCAGCTGTCTCCGCTTGGGCCGTGTGCCCGGCAGTATTACCATCTTCTCCGTGTGCCTGACATGAAAAGGCACCAAGCCCTGACCCGCCGCTTCTCAAAAAACCCTTTCAGAAGCCAGTGCCACCCGTAGCAACGGAACGTACACTGTGTGGATGAAGGGTGGGCTCCAGGCGCAGTCCGAAGTGGATGCAAACCTGGCGTCCTTTCCCGCATGTCCCTATGGTGTAAGGAAACAGGGCCCCCTCGGCCCCCCTGAGGTGAGGACACACGGGAGGAGGTTCACCTGTGAACTCTGAACCCCCTGGCACAGGCCACACCCCGGGGCCCCGGGCCCTGGACGAAGAAGCACACGCTTCAAGGGTCCCAGGGAAGAGGGTACGCGTCGGGACAGGATCGGACACATTCAGTTCAGCTACAGGTCGATGCCACGTCTAGCGGGACGGGAACACTCCACGGCCGTCTTTCGGTGCACGCGTCACTGTGGGCCTTAAGCTGAGGGCGGTGGGCCCAGGGCAGGGGCGGTGGCGGGCAAGCCCATGGGGACTGTGTCTCCTTCGGGAGCCCTGTCTCCAGAAGGAATGCCAGCCTGTCTCTGCCCTCACCCCACCGCCCCGCCCTGCCTGCTCCCGCCCACCCCCTCTGTGACCCACTTCGCAGGATGAGCCAGAGCGGTTCTTCCAGAAACGCACCTCAGGCCAGACTCCTCCTTTCCATGTTCAATGGATGACTTGGAATAAAAGTCCTGGCCGATGGCAAATGCCTAAGAGCACCCACTCCACGCTGGTACCCCCGTCTAGCTGTGTGAGGGGCACACGCAGAGCTCTGTGCCTCAGTTTCCCCATCTGTAAGCGGGGAGCAAGCAGACCTTGCTCATAGCGCTGCTGTGGGAGTGACCTGAGTTAGTGATTGGGAACTGCTGAGAGCAGTGCGGGCACGCAGGAGGCACGCAGGAGGCACACAGTAGGCACACAGGAGGCACGCAGTAGGTACGCAGGAGGCACACAGGAGGCACACAGGAGGCACGCAGGAGGCACACAGGAGGCACAAAGGAGGCACACAGGAGGCACGCAGTAGGTACGCAGGAGGCACACAGGAGGCACACAGGAGGCACACAGGAGGCACAAAGGAGGCACACAGGAGGCACACAGGAGGCACAAAGGAGGCACACAGGAGGCACGCAGTAGGTACGCACGCGTAGACTCTGCGAGGAGGGGCTGTGCTCACCTCTCCCACGCCGTGTGCGCCATTCTCCCCAGCGACAGGCCTCCCCAGCTCCTCTCTCCCGCCCTGGAGCTCGCTCCCTGCCAGCCTTCCGTCTAGTGGGCGGTTACAGACTCCTGACACCTCCACGTGGCAGAGCTGCCGTCTCACCCCATGGCGCTGCCCGCAAGCCTCTGCTTCGGAGGACCAAGCGCCTGTGTCTGTTGGCCCAGTGGGTGGCGCTCCTGGGTCCATCTGGGGGTGTTACCCACCGGTGTGTCCCCCCAGAGTGTGCAGGGGCCCAGCCGAGGACGCTGGCGGAGACGGCAGCGCTGGGCCTGGGTGCAGGGCCGGGCAGTGGGAACCCTCGGCCGCAGGGATGGCAAGAGGCCCCCATGCACCTCCGGGAGGGGGCGGGGGGGGTGGCTTTCCCGAGAGGAGGCGTGGAGGTTGGGGAGGGCTGGGGACATGCACCTCCGGAGGGGGTGGGAGGGGGGGCTTTCCTGAGAGGAGGCGTGGAGGTTGGGGAGGGCCCGGGAGAGGCCTGGCACACCCCGCCAGCCTCCCACCGCCCGCCCGCGGGGGTCCTTGTGAAGTTCCTGGTCCCTCTCTGACTGGAGGAAGGGGTTCATGAAACGCCAGCTGTTGGGGGGCATTTCCATTCCTGAGCCGTGTCTGCTTTGCATCTCGTTCCTGTGGTGGGCTGACTCCTGACGGTATCTTGGAAGAGGGTGGAAGCGGACGAAGGAAAGGTGCCCTGTCCCGGGGCTCCCCTGTCGCCCCAACAAAGCCACCAGCCCAGCCCTGCTCCCTCCTGCCCTGCTGCTCAGAGCCACACAGGCCCTGGTCCTTGGTCACCACCCCCTGCAGCTCCCGGCTGCTCCCAGCAAGTCAGGGTGATGCACCCAGGGGCTGCGGGGGTGGGGGTGGGGTGGAAAATGTCCTCCCACCCCCAGCCCCAGGATCTCTAAATAGCCTGGGAGCTCTAAGAACAAAAGCCCCCCCTCCCCCCAGCCTCTCACTGGCAACTGCTGTGGCTAATTTTATCTTCATGGGCAAGTGCCTGAAAGAGACGTGAAAGGAGTCTTTTTTGTTTTTCCTGCAGCAGTTAGTCACAACCCCAAATTTGAAATGGCTCCAACTGAGACTCTTTGGAGGGAAAGAGAAGGAAAGTGAAGGGGAGAGGGAGGGGGGAGGCGGAGGGAGGGAGAGGGGGTGAGGGGGTGAGGGGGTAGAGAAATATGAAGCATGACCGACCCCCAAGTAGGAGACCCGCGCTCAGAGCACTGTGACTGCACAGGACCAGCGTCGGGAAAGAAACTCAGCCTCAGACCGTGGCCACCCAGGGCGCGCGGGCGCTGGGGGGTCCCTGTGCACAGGCTGTAGCTTATGGAATTCTCACAACGATCAAGCGGCAGTATTTTTTAAGTTTTCATTAGTTGATTTAAGTACAGTTGGCATACAGTCTCATACGGGTTATGTTAGTTTCAGGTATGCAATACAGCGATTGCACATGTTTATGTCCTACAGTGTGATCACCCCCAATCCTAGTGACCATCTGACCCCGCGCAAACTCATCACAGTGCTATTTCCCCTTCACTTCCCCCTCCGCCTCCCTTCTGGTAGCCTTCCCTTCCGTCTCTGTTTCTGTGGGTTAAAGTAAGACAGTTTTTATCCCCCTTCGAAGAAACGGGGCTCAACTACCTTCTTCAGATCCCACAGCTAATCAGGAGAGGAGATCGGATTTAACCTGGCCTGTCTGATCGTAAGGCCCATGCTCTTCCCCTTGGACCAACTCGGAAGAAGTTTCCAAGAACCAAAAAATCTTCCTTGAGCAGCTGCTCTGCCCAGCGCTCTGCAGGCAGCCGCACTTCTGGGGCTGCCGTGGGCTCGGGCCTGAATCCTGGTTTCTGGTTAGAAGGGTCCCCTGGAACATGTGACTCTCGATAATTCAAAATATTCATCCAAAGTCTTCAGTTGTATCAGTGAAGTTATCACTGCACCGATTTAATGATAATAAGGTATACTGAGATCTCATCTTATTTACTTCTTCATTCTTTTCTCTAACCTCATTGAGTTAGGGTCCCCAGTTATTCTGTTTTTCATTTAAAAAAAATGTTTTTATTGATTTTAGAGAGAGAGGAAGGAAGAGGAAGAGAGAGAAACATGGATGAGAGAGAAACATCAACATTGATTGGCTGCCTCCTGCACACCTCCCTGCTGGGGATCGAGTCCACTACCCGGGCATGTGCCCTGACCGGAATCGAACTGTGACCTCCTCCTGGAGCTAGGTCGACACTCAACCACTGAGCCACATGGGCCGGCCCTCTTCTGGTTTTCATGGCCTCCATCCTTCCATGTTTCCAGCTTCCTTAATGTCTATTTTTCTTTTAGCGCTAATCTCTTTCTAAAAACACTTTCCCTAGAAAATCATTTTTCGAGTTTTGTTTGTTTCTTTGTTGTTTTTGTGATGTAGATGGATGACTACAGATTCCTTTGTAACTAAAAGAGGAAGGCTAGAGACAGATGAACGATGGGGGAAGGCAGACAGGAACATCAGATCAATATCATTTTCTGAAGCAAAAGTTATTTTTCAGGACAAAGTAGAGAAAGAATCCGGTAGGTAGTGCCCACATTGGGATAGTGTCCTCCGTTTGGATAGTAACTCTCAAATGCCGTCATCAGCCCCCGGTGGGGTTGCTGGAGGTCTGTCTAGTCCTGACAGTGACAACCCAACAGCAAACATCACGTTAACGTCTCCCACCGGGATGGTGAAGCTTTCACATTAAAGCGACAGAGTCGTGCAAGGACTGGAATCTATTTCCTCAGGAATAACATCTGTCCTTTTAGCCACAGATCTTGAGAGGCAAACACATTTCCACCCACTCCAACATAAGGTCAGTTTTTAAAGACATTATCACAACTGGAAACTTACCTCTAGGGGTTTCCCAGCACACAAAAGAGTCAATTAAAGACAAGCCTTGCTTATAGTAGAAAGTCGTTAACTCCAGCCAATCAGCATCAAGTGTGCTAATGACGGGTCCTTTCCTCGTGACTTTCATGGACAGGACGCCCTCCTGGTAGGTCCAGCTGGTGGACTCATCATCAAACACGTTGAAGACTATATACAACTTGTTATCTGAGGACAGGCATTCAGAAAGAAAGAGGGAAGAGCTATAATTTCACTGAAAAGATTCTTAAAATATTTTTTATTAATCACGAGCTATTTCAAGCACATAACAAGCACCCTATATAATAAAAGGCTAATATGCAAATAGACCGAATGTCAGAACGACTGGTCGCCATGACGTGCACTGACCACCAGGGGGCAGACGCTCAACGCAGGAGCTGCCCCCTGGTGGTCAGTGCGCTCCCACAGGGGGAGCGCCACTCAGCCAGAAGCCAGGCTCACGGCTGGCGCATGCCGTGGTGGTGGCGGGACCCTTTCCCGCCTTCAAGGCAGGTGGACATCCCCTGAGGGCTCCTGGACTGCGAGAGGGCACAGGCTGGGACCCTTTCCCGCCTTCAAGGCAGGTGGACATCCCCTGAGGGCTCCTGGACTGCGAGAGGGCACAGGCCGGGACCCTTTCCTGCCTTCAAGGCAGGTGGACATCCCCTGAGGGCTCCTGGACTGCGAGAGGGCACAGGCCAGGCTGAGGGACCCCTCCCAGTGCATGAAATTTCATGCACCGGGCCTCTAGTAGAGAATAAAAAATTATCTACCACTCAACTTTATCGAATCTTAACATTGTGCTGTATTTGCTTCAGACTTTTTTTAAGGGGTTGAGAGACGGATATAGTTGAGGCTCACTATGTAATCTTCTCTTATCCCATGCTCCAGAAATAGCTACTATAATGAACTTGGTGTTTACCACTCTCATGCAAGCTTTTATTCTTTCACTATAGATTTATATGCCCACAGATGATATACAATGTTTTACAGTTAAAAAACTTCTAAAAAATGGCATCATGCTATACATGCCAATCTTTAAATTGATTTTCTTGTTCAATATTACGCTTCTGCAGTATGGTTAACACTTAACAGATCTTAGTCATTTCGCTCACACAGTATTCCAGTCTACTGTTCTCTATTGGTGGACACAGACACTGCTTCCAAATTTTGTTACAATTATTACTCATGTCTCCTTGGACACGTGTGGGAGCCACCCTAGAACCCGTACTCAGACATGGAATTGCTGGGTCGTGTCTTAGCCTTTACTGTGAGTTGGCAAATTCTTCCTTTGGGCAGCCGACGGCCCCACACCCGTGACTGTGTTAGAAAGTCTACCACCGCGTGCGGTACAGACACCAGGACTTGGGTGTGTGTGTTGTGTGCGTTTTTCTGGGTTGAGTCTCATGAATTTCATCCGGTTCTCTAAGAGGTCTTTTGTAGGTACCTGCTTCCCCTGCTGCAGAAAGTTATTAGGAACGGTATGACTTAAAAACAAGCCGTTTAGAAGGTGGAATCTAAAGGTGGACTGGACACACATTAAGTAGGTAGCCTCCTGGTTTAGAACTTAAAGACCTGGACACAGACACCTAACCAAGGGGAGGCTGGGCACCAGCAGCTGAAGGGCAGCAGTGGGTGGACGTGAGCAGCGCCCTGACCACAGCCCCACCGCTCGCTCCCTCTTCCACTCCCGAGTGTTTCATGCGGCAGGAAGCCGGCGTGGTGGTGAGCTGGGGACCGGTGGAAAGGGCAGGTGGTGGTGGGGGATGGGTGAGAGGGGGAGTGGGAAATGCTCCCGGTTTTGTAAAGGAGATGGCGCTGACCGGGGTCCAATGGGTGTTTGTCAGGTACGGGATTTCAGCACATCTCAGACACCGCTCAGGACGCCCTGTCACACTGTGAGCAGCTGCAGCACCAACACTGATGACAGGGTCATGTCCCAGCGGCTAACCTGGTGCGGGGTTTACACAGCCAGGCCCTGGGCTCGGCACTTGGCAGACTTCCCTTCCTTCCTTCTCACAACCCCGTCCCATGAGGAGGGCAGTCCTGTTCTCATCCCAGAAGTTAAGCATATCCCTAACCCTAAGGTCTTACACAGTCTTTGATTTTTTTAAATAGTGCTTTTTTTTTTTGTTGTTAAATATTTTTCCATTGATTTTAGAGAGAGGGAAAGACAGAGAGAAAAACTGATGTGAGAGAAACATCGATTGGTTGCTTCCTGCACACACCATGACCAGGGCCCAGGCCGGGGAGGGGCTGCAACCAAGGTACGTGCCCTTGACCGGAATCAAACCTGGGACCCTTTGGTCTGCAGGCTGATGCCCTATCCACTGAGCCACACTGGCTAGGGCTCTAATCTGCTTTTTCAAACATGCCTGGGAAGGTGCCAGAAAACGTTGAACAGTCCAAAAACAGAGTCTCCGTTTCTCCAAAAGACTTGCCAGTTGGCTGAGAACAATAAAACGATGGTTTAAAGATATTTTAGGATGCGGGCACTATTGTTACAGGACTTGTTTCACCATGACGGGCCATTTTCATATTCTAAGTGATGATCAAAGAAAGGGATGAGCTTCAAGGGTGAACGCCATCCACACAATGGGAAAGGCGCCAACGAAAATCCTCACACGCTGCTGACAAGGAAACACGCAAGTCAGAGCAGCTTTCTTCAGAGAATCGCTCTCTCGACTCACAGGCATAGCCTGGCTTCCCAGGGAGCTGGTGAGGGCCTAAGAGGAAAGCAGTGTTCACACAGTGTCCTCACGTGGGCGGCACTGTCGGACCCGCCAGAGACGCTGTTTGGAAAACTGTCCTGCCTTACTTCTCACTGTAATAATGTTAAAGAATAAGACGAGTTTATATTCGTTTATGTCGTCCCCGTAACCTTTAGAAACTTACTTTGCCTAAAAAACTTACTCTGTTAGCCCTGGACAGCGTGGCTCAGTGGTTGGAGCACTGGCCCTCGCACTGCAGGGTTGTGGGTTCTATCTCTGGCCCTGGTTGGGGCCCATGCAAGAGGCAACCAATCGATGTGCCTCTCTCACATCAATGTTTCTCTCTCTCTCTCTAAAAAAAAAAAAAAATCAATGGGAAAAATATCCTTAGGTGAGAATTAACAACAAAAACCAACAACCTATTTTGCTAAGTTTAACCCAACAGATGTCCTGACTCTACTCCTCTGGTCTATTACCTTCTCCCCGTGTTGCCTCGGAGGACCTGGGGCTGCCGTGTGGCTCCCTTTGGCATGGCCCGCTCTCTGGGGGGAGCTCTCCCTCCGCCCCACTCTCCGGGGGCTGCCCGCCCAGGGGGCCTTCACCCCAGCCTCTCCCGTTGTCCTCGCAGGAGTGGCGCCCCGGCAAGGCGGGCTCTCCGGCTCCGTCCAGGTCGGTCCCGTTGCAGAACGGCGCAGAATGCTGGGCCAGGAGTCCCACAAACCTCCGTCCTCGCTTAGAAGCTTCATTGATCTGAGGTTTCAAAAGAGACGGTGGGACAACATAGGAGTTTCATGTCAACTGATTGCCAAGTAATCAATTTCCTGTAGGCTCATTAAGGAAATTAGCACAGGGAATGCATTTGCTGGTGACTAAAGACTTATTCACGAACAAACCAGCGACCTGTGATAGGGCGCTACTCCCGAGACAGCCACACTGTGAAGGTGACTTCTGCAGCCAGTTCAGGCAGCTAGGAAGGGTGCAGGCAGGAGCCCTGTTTTTCTTTAAAAGGTTACCTTTTGGGAAGGGCTAGTCATTCCATAGCATGATTTCTGCAGACCTGGTAACCATGGCCTCTCTAGTTGAGGCAAAATGAAAAACTATCCTGAGAAATCCTCAAAAATAACATTACCAAACACATCTTAATGAATACAGAAGACATTCATTAAAAAACAAAAAAATATACAGTTGTTCAAAAATAACATTTGACAACTCGTTGTTTGATGTGGGGAAGAAAAATGTTAACGGGCAGATTCTTGGCCACGTGTGTGATGCACAAACCCAGTTCGCACTGCCTGCCTGAGGCAGCTTTCTGACTGCGTGCACCTGGTGCCACTGCCGCCCGCCCGGGCCAAGGAACACGCTTAGATTGCTCTGTCAGGGCAAGAACGGGGCCAGAGCCCGTGGCATGACCTGTGACACATTCAGACACGAGTGGCCGTTTCAAAGCACTTCTCCTTCCTCTGCCTGCGCTTCATTTCTCTGTTCTGTTTATTTTTTTTAAATATATTTTATTGATTTTTTACAGAGAGGAAGGGAGAGGGATAGAGAGAAACATCAATCAGCTGCCTCCTGCACACCCCCTACTGGGGATGTGCCTGCAACCAAGGTACATGCCCTTGACCGGAATTGAACCCGGGATCCTTCAGTCCGCAGGCCGATGCTCTATCCACTGAGCAAACTGGTCAGGGCATTTCTCTGTTCCTTTTGTGCCCGTGTCTCTTCCCGGCCCCCAGGGTGTGACTGGCAATTATGTTGAGAGCAGGATGAGTCTTATTCATCTTTGTATTGTAATGTTTTGTACCTATAGGTGCCCTGTAAGTACTTGTTAAATAAGTTAAAGAAAGAGCAACCTCTTTTATGTGGTCACTGGTCTAAATATGTACATTACGGTTTTATTTTTTAAGTATATATTTATTGATTTCAGAGAGGAAGGGAGAGGGAGCGAGAGATAGAAACATCAATGATGAGAGAGAACCACTGATTGGCTGCCTCCTGCACGCCTCCTACTGAGGCTTGAGCCCACAACCCAGGCATGTGCCCTTGACTGGAATCCAACTGGAACCCTTCAGTCCGCAGGCCGACGCTCTGTCCACTGAGCCATACCAGCCAGGGCTACATGAAAGGTTTTAAACGTTACCTGGGAGAGGAAGGGTAAGTCATGATGGAGGTTGCAACTGTGGACATCTAGAGTCAGAAACGAAATGGCAGAGGGCAGTGTCCATTAGAGAGGGTGCCTAGCCCTGGCCGGTTTGGCTCAGTGGATGGAGCGTCGGCCTGCGGACTGAAGGGTCCCAGGTTCGATTCCGGTCAAGGGCATGTGCCTTGGTTGCGGGCACATCCCCAGTAGGGGGTGTGCAGGAGGCAGCTGATCGATGTTTCTCTCTCATCGATGTTTCTAGCTCTCTATCTCTCTCCCTTCCTCTCTGTAAAAAATCAATAAAATATATTTTGAAAAAATTAAAAAAGAGAGGGCGCCTGTCCTGTCGCTCCCGCTGACGGAGAAGACGGCGGAGCAGGACGTGTGGGTGTGCGAGCTGGACAAAGGACTCTGCGGACACAGTGCCATTGATTGACTCCTGTAAGTTAGCACTGACGCTGTGACTGCTCGAAGCCTGGCCATCATCACAAGCTGTGCTTCACACCAGGGCCCGGTGGGGGGGGGGGGCACCCTGCAGGGGGAAACGGTACAGTGACCGCCAGTGCCTTCTCGAGTCTTATACGTTGATTTGGGTGAAAAAGTGAAGAAACCTTTTCCTATTACTAGAAAGTTTCATCTGGAAAAGTCCGGTAACAGACTCTGTTAATTAGTATTTTCCATTTTTAAGTTGGAAGATGGATGTTTTCCAATGTTATTTTTATTTAAAAATCCTGGGGAAAAAACACTTGCGAACCTACTTTTAAAAACAGAGCAAACATTGCTATAATGTTAAAATGACTTAAGATCTAGCTGTTCAACCACCAACTCTTTATCCAAGGCGGCCGTTCCAAGCTGACGCCTGGCGTCCATCCACTGCTCCTGTGCGCACACGGGCGACGCTCCATGTCCCCTGCGCGTTTCCTGAAGCGGCTCTCTTTCTGAAATAACCGTTCCTCTAATTGCTGGAATAACAGTACTTTCCTGTTTAAGTGGGCCTGTAACTGTCTCCAGGAAGTCAGATGCAAAACAAGAGCTCTGACGGCGATCCATTAAGACTGAACTAGCCGTTATATTCTTGTTTTCAACAGAAATTTTCTGGAGTGGATTTATCCCCAGAAAAAAAAAAAAGTTCCCAGAATAGTAGTAGTAAACAGCATGTGTATGTCGTTTATAAAAGTCTAGTCTCCCAGCCTGTTCCTGAAAAGCCTTCTGAGTGCCGGTGACCTTCACAGAAGTGGGGACATCAGGGGCAGCTGTCCCTGGCTGTGCACAGGCCACAGCTGCTCGGACACAGCCACTCACAGCCTAGGCACAGGCACAGGAACAGTGAGCAAGTCCCACCCTTTCTTCCTGGAAAGGAAATGTCTTAGTTTTTTGGTTCTATTCATGTAAATAAAAGCTACAACCTTACAAGTATGCCAATGCAACACAAAAGAAAACTTCAGTGTAAAACCCCATCAGTTTAGAATACTTATAAGTGTAAGTTTTTTTCTTGATTTTAATCAACATGCATAGTGTTTACTTTTTAAGTTTCAATTAGGTTATACTGTATAGACTGCCGGTCAATATAGTTGCCACGCTCAGGAACCATAAATATTCTATGCAGTGGTCAGCAAACTGCGGCTCGGCAAACCAGGGCTCGCGAGCCACATGCGGCTCTTTGGCCCCTTGAGTGTGGCTCTTCCACAAAATACCGACTTCTGAGCATGGGCCACGAAGTTTCAATCGCACTGTACATGCGCGCCCGCATGTGGTATTTTGTGGAAGAGCCACACTCAAGGGGCCAAAGAGCCGCCATGTGGCTCGTGAGCCGCGGTTTGCTGACCATGGTTCTATTGTACTGATGGGCCCACTGCCTCCTCAGTTTGCCAATTATTGAGAATTTGGCCTCTTATTCGCTATTTGTTAAAATATTTTTGTATAGAAATGACTTTTCCCCTTCTCCATGAATCTCTTGGAATAGATTCCTACAGAGGAACTTATTGAGTCACCAAATAAAACAGGATTTATAATTTTTATTACCAAACTAATATTCAGGAACACTGTACTAAGTTATTACAATGCCAGTTGCAATATATGGATTTTTCTTAAAGCTCACCCAACACTGGATTTCACACTTTCAATGTAACTTCTCAGTGAATCCTGGTGTGGCGGTTGTTCTCAGCTTCTACATTTACACTAAAAATGATTGGTTAGGTTGAACTGTTGGCCAAATGCCTCTTTGGACTGTTTCCTTCTGTATCCACTGTTCATGGATTCTGTGTGTCCATTCAAGACTGGACTCCGCTTTAATGCATTTTATTCACTTCATGTAGATTCTGAAACCAGGTTCCCAGAGGACACCTGTTGCAGAGTTCATCTGGATTCTCTAAGCTTAGTTTTCCTAGTATTTGCTATATCTATATATGAAATTCAGAGTCCTCAATCTATACTAATAATAGCCTAGGTGGTCGTCACGTCCTCACGCATCATGCCCTAATGTTGTCACAAGATGGCCATGTGCACAGGGAGGCAGGGCCCAACAGAGGAGGCGGGTCGTGGCAGGGGAGGGCAGTTGGAGGCGATCAGGCCAGCAGGGGAGGGCAGTTGTGGGTGACCAGGCCGGCAGGTGAGCAGTTAGGCATCAATCAGGCCAGCAGGGGAGCCGTTAGAGGGTGATCAAGCTGGCAGGCAGAAGCGGTTAGGGGATAATCAGGCAGGCAGGCAGGCAGGCGAGTGGTTAGGAGCCAGCAGTCCTGGATTGTGGGAGGGATGTCCAACAGTGATCCCCCTTTGTGGGATCAGGCCTAAACCGGCAGTCGGACATCCCCCAAGGGGTCCCAGATTGGAGAGGGTGCAGGCTGGGCTGAGGGACACCCCCTGCCCCCGTGCACGAATTTCATGCACTGGGCCTCTAGTCTATTTATAATTGACTACATCTACTTTTTCATTTTCTTTCAGAATTTTTATACTTAAAAATGACCTCTTTATCTCATTGGAAACATGTGGCATGTGCTGCCTACAGAACAGCTACCCACGTTCCCCATGGCACTTGCTAAGTAATGTTGCTCCCCCTTTTATTTCCTCAGGTTTGTTATGAAACTTCTATGTGTATAAGTTTATTTCTGGCATTTCCATCTGTTTCATTGGCCTCCATGTCTGTTTTTATACATAAAAAAGTAAAATACGTTTCTTAACGCTGAACAATTTGGTATATGGTAGAGTAAGTCACCTATTATTTCTCTGTTCTTTTTCAAACAAGAAAGGAAATTGATGGAGAAGAAATACCAATGACGTCTCAATACCCCATGGAAAAAATGTATACATTTAGTACCTTTTCTATCAGTTCTTTTGCTACGTCATTTGCTTGCGTCTCATGCATTAGAGGACACTCCTCAATCACCAGCCGTGGGCGTCTCTGTCCGCTGGGTGCTGCTGAGAGCTTCGGGCTGCAACAGAGAATAGTTCAGGGTCAGAAGCCCGAAGCCGGTTGCTGAGTTTAAGCGGATTTGCTCACGTGAAAATGCATGAGCAACAAGGAAGGCCCAAGCAATCATTTCTTTGCTTTGTCATTTCAAGCCTCACGCTTGTCTTCTGGGGCAAAAATACCAGAAAAAGTCACTTTTATTCATTTAAATTTATTCATATATTAATTTCCAACTTAATATAGAAGAAAAGTTTCATGACTGTTGTTTTAACAAATGTTCTGAGAAGTGAGTTGGGATGACTAGCAGACCTCGCTATGGTACAAAAGCACAAGTGAAAATCTGATTCAAGTGCAGATCAATATTGACCCGTGTTTTTCCTTTTTCTTCTTCTCTGAGTTTTCCCCCTTATTTAGTCTTCGCCTTGTCAGGGCACCACTGAGTCTATTTTAAGCAATGCTAAACGAGAAAAATACTGTATACATGGTTAGTAAGGTTTGTAAGTAGGAAAGGTGCTCCCACTGTGTGGTAAGTGGCGTGTTTATTTGGGCATGCCCGACGAGGCTGCCGCCTGCGTGCACCCCCTCGGACACGGACCAGGGGACAGTGACTCAGTGAGGACAGTGTCCCTTAGACGCACACCTAGAACAGTTTTTAAATGTTTACTTTCTTCAGTTTTCCTGTTTTCCCTCTTTTCTTTTTATTTCATTTTTTCTTCTCTGCTTAGCCCTTTCATAGTTAAGGTGGTTGATTACTAGTCTATTCCTAGAAAGAGAAAACACAGGTTTTACCTCGGTCTTTGAGATGGTTTTGGTATACTTGAAGAGTGGTTTTAAAAAATGGAATGCTAATCAAAGAAAATGGGTCCGGTTATTTTCATCACTGGAAGGAACAACAGTCTTTGAAAACGTTCAAACTTACAAGCTAGTCTGGCAAAAAATGGTTGCAGTATTGTTTGGGAAAGTAACTATTTCAAAAAGTTTAAAAAATAAAATAAATGGCTTTTACCTATTTCTTTTTTTAAAAGCTGACAAGCCCAGCTGGTGTGGCTCAGTGGTTGAGTGTTAATCCATGAACCAGAATTCCTGGTCAGGGCACATGCCTGGGCCCTGGGCTTGGTCCCCAGTGTGGGGCGTGTAGGAGGCAGCTGATCAATGATTCTCTCTCATCGTTGATGTTCTTGCTCTCTCCCCCTCCCTTCCTCTCTGAAATCAACGTATATATCTTATCAGATATATATATAAGAGCTCTACCCACTTTGTAAGAACATGGTATGTAGGCCTTTGGGAAGTAACCATTTCAGAAGGGAGACGGTGTCTGTGCCCTGTAACAGAACAACGCAGGGCAGTTAAAAATGCTCAGAGAGAGTCCCTGGCCCAGCCCCGGAGGACTTGGAGCTGCGGCTACCCTGTCGGCTTCCACGTGCGTCTCCAGGCTGCTTCCCTTCCCTTTGGCACGGACTTCCTCACCTGGGGCCTGTTGGTCTGCAGGCTCTAGACTCAGTGAGGCCTCGTAAGGGAGGAAATGTAAGCTTCCTTCCCCAACCCGCGTTAACCACTGGGAAACATGCCTTAAACCCAAACCCCTACTGATCCTTCATTTCTATCACGTTGTTCGAACTTTCTGTTCTTTCAGCCAAAGAAAACTGCCCGTTAGCAGCTCCTCACTCAGTGGGACCGCCTCCTTGGGCAGCAGGCTCACCTTAACTTCAGGCGCCACAGCACCACCCGGTACAGGTGGCTGGCGGGCAGGGGCCTCCGCTGGCGCACAGGCTGAAGGACAGGGTGAACCGCCCCGACAACGTAGCCTTTGCGATAGTACTCGTCCACTTTTGTTACTATGTCTGGGATGGAGCTGATCTTGATGACTTCCGGGTTTGGTGACGCTGAAATAGCAAGTGCAAAGAGAAATTTGCACATCCATAAAATTGAATTATTTATTACTTCTATCTATGTGAGATAATACTAATGAGTAGGAAACCTATATTTTCCAAATTTATTTAAGAAAAAAGCAACAGTAACTTTATGAGCTGGTAGATATAGAATTATTACCAATATGTCTTTTTTGTTGTTGTTAATCCTCACCGGAGGATATTTTTTCCATTGATTTTTAGAGAGTGGAGGGGGAGAGAGAGAAACACCAACGTGAGAGAGACACCTTGATTGGTGGCCTCCCACGTGCACCCCAACCTGGGGGCCAGGGAAGGAGCCTGCAACCAAGGTACATGTCCTTGACTCGGAATCAAACCTGAGACCCTTCGGTCCAAAGGCTGATGCTCTAACCACCGGAGAAAATGGGTCGGGGCATCAGTATGTCTTCAAGTAAAAATATAACGCCTTAGCTTTTTTTTTTTTTCAATTAAGCAACTTTATTTCTTAGGATTTCATTTGACTATATTTCCATTCATAGATACCAAAGACACAGACACAAGAGAAACAGTGTTAAGTTGAAGAGCCAGCTGTCTTTATGATTCTGAACAAGATGAGATGCATAATTCTTAAGAATAAAATTCATACACACCTAAAATTCAGAATGGGAGAAATAGTATTTGTTAAGCAAGAATTGTCATTTCCAATTACACTTCTAAAGCACCGTGTTCGCTTTGTTTTTTAATCTTCACCCGAGGGTATGCTTTTATTGATTATACAGAGAGGAGAGGAGAGGGAGAGAGAGAGAGGGAAAGATCAGTTGCCTCCCATATGTGCCCTGACTGGGGAAGGAACCCAAAACCTAGGCATGTGCCCTGACCAGGAATCGAACCCGCAACCTTTCAGTGTATGACGCTCCAACCAACCGGGCCCCCTCACCAGGGTTAAACCACCGTGTTTTGTTTCTCTGGGAAACTAAAAATATGGTTTCTTAAGGCACTTATGTAAATGGTTGAGTAAAGGAACTGAAAAAGTAACGGAACCCAGAAGTTCCTTTTAAAAAGTAAGAATTCCAAATGCACAGGAAATTTACATGTAAAACTACATGCCCCTCAGGCCTCCCTCTGAGGCTGGGCAAGTCTGTCGGACCTACACGGCGGCACAGTCTGTGCAGCAGTTAGTCCGGGGGAAAGGGTGTGTTACTTGGGACAAGGTTCTTGTGTGCCAGCGGTCTTAATCTACAAAACAGCGCTCCGTAGCGACATTTCCCATTTCCTGGAGAACAATCAGGAACCAATACCTAGAAGTAGACCTGCAGTTTGAGTGCCTCTCGAGTAAGAAAACATCTGGAATTAACTCAGCGTGGTCGGTGGCGTCCAGCAGAAACCGCTGCGAATGGCCTGAGGACAGGGAGGAGGCTGAGGAGCGGACGAGGAGGAAGGCCGAGCGGACATCCCCTCCTCGCACATTAACATCCAGGCCCTGGGACAGAAGTGCACCCTCGGCCGGTGTTCGTGCCAACTTCTCACACGAGAGGACGGCTCTCAATAGAGCAGCCGTGTGAACCAGGATGGACCCATTTCCTCCAGTGCCCATCCTCGCTTGGATGGGAACGGATCTATTCAGAATCCGCTTCTTCCTCGCTGTGAATAGGAAGAAAGCCGCACGGCCCTGGACTCTGAAGCAACAGCTGGGCTTCATTGTGAAGTGACCCAGTTCTGCCTGCTGTGTGGCCGTCGCTCTGTGAGTCACTGGGTTTTACCATGTTCCAGTATTTTCATTCCCAACCCTGAGTTCCAAACAAAGGAACTGAAAAACCATGAAACAGAACAAACTGTTAAGACTAGGAAACAAACATTAACCCCAACGTCTCTTCAGAACTGTATACACAGTTTTAAAGCAAAGTTCAGGTTTTAGGGAGTCTCATGGCTCATTGTAGAAAGTGGAGTTGCGTTCGCAGGGCACGGAAGACTCCCCATCGTCTGGCCTCCGCCTGTGCTCAATATATTTTTATTGATTTCAGAGAGGAAGGGAGAGGGAGAGAGAGAGAAACATCAATGATGCGAGAGAATCATTGATGGGCTGCCTCCTGCACACCCCACACTGGGGATCGAGCCCACAACCCGGGCACCTGCCCCGACTGGGAATCTAAGGTAACTTCCTGTTTCACAGGTCGATGCTCAACCACTGAGCCATGCCCGCCAGGCCCTTTATGCTTTCAATGCAAGCTGCCATTTCTGTAGTCGCTCATTAACATATTTAATTGAAGCAATATAACTGCAGTTCTAAAATACCCTAAAACTCCACTGAGCTCCGTGGCTCATGATTACAGGCAGATACAAGACCAGATTCCGACCGTTTGAACCTCCGGCTGCCTCACTGTGTGCTGCTCCCATCCATCTGCCTCACCAGGACTTCCCAGACTGAACCTGACGCTTTCCCTGACTGCTGAGTCTGTGCATGGTGTCTTTCAGCCTTGCTTAACTGCGCTTCCTACTCAGTCTTTTTAAAAAATATGTTTTTATTGATTGATTTTTTTTTTTTTTTGGAGAATGGCAGAGGGAAAGAAAGAAACTTCAATATAACAGCAAAGCGTCCATCAGCTGCCTCCTGCACACCCCCTACCGGGGATCAAGCCTACAGCTCAGGCCTGTGCCCTGACTAGGAATCGAACCAGCAACCTTTCGGTGCGCAGAATAACATCCAACCAACCTAGCCACACCAGCCAAAGCTACTCAGTCTTTTTTATAACCTTTTAAAAAATTTTGAGTGGGGGTAGATATGTACCATACCCCACCCCCCAAAAATGCACAAAACATACTTAAAACTGCCACCACCTGGGCCACCACCCCATTCAAAGACCAGAAAACGGGGCACTCCAGCTGCCCCCCATTTCACCCTTCCCAACAACAACCCCCTCTCCCTCCCTGCGCTCCTTGAGCATGATGGTCATCCCTTCCTTGCTATTCTTTCTAGTTGACTGTTGAGTATGCAGCCGGGAACACTATAGTTCAGTCCTGCTAGTTTTCTGAGCTTTATAGACGTGGAATCATACGGTGTGTGCTAGGACTTTTGTGTCTGTCTTCTTCCACTCAGCGTGATGTTTCTGAGATTCGCCTGGTGTAGCTTGTGTCACTGTAGGTCGCCCCTCGCCATTGCAGCATAGCGGAGGTCGGCAGAGCACTGCCCCTGGCCTGCTTGGTTACATGAGCAGTATTTGCACAACTAGGCCAGAGATGAGTGGCTGTGACCAAGACCACATGGCTTGCAAAGCCCACAAGACTTCCTGTCTGGCCCTTTGCAGAAAATGTTTGCCGGCTTCTGCAGGGTGGTGTTCCGTTGCGTGAGTCTCCTACGGTTTATGTGTCCTGCCTCTTGTTCCTGGATTTCTGAGTTGTTCACACTTGGGTTGTTACAAATGATGCTTCTATGCACGTTCTTGGATGTGCCTCGGGGTGCACACGTGCCCACGATTCTGTTGGGTGTATGCTCAGCTAACTAGGTGACGCCAAAGCCTTTGTCCAACAGGGTCGCACTGATTTACCGACACCTGCAGTCAGCAGTCTTTACAGTTCAGTCATTTTGCATGATGTGTAGTGGTGTCTCACTGTGCTTTTAACACGCATTTTTCTCACTACTAACAAGGTTGAGCACAGTTTCGTGTATCTGTTGGCCACTTGGATTTTCTGTTTTATGAACCAGCTGCCCACAGTCCTTGGCCATTTTCTATTGGGTTATCTCTTCCTTCCTGGTAATGTTTGTAGTTATATTTATACATTCTGGACACAAACCCTTGCCTAAACCCCACTCATCCTTTAATCTCTGATGAGGTGGCACTTCTTTAAAGGGTCCTCCACTCAGGGGGTGCTCTCCTTTCTGCTTCTGTGGCCCTCACGCCTCTAGCTCGTTCCTCGGCCACCCCCGTGCAACATGCCTGCAATGAAACTGCCCATTCACCGCCCGCGACTCCTTGGGACGCCCCTGCTGCTGTAAGAGGCACCGCCATTCCCACAGTTACTCAGGCTCAGAACCGGGAAGTCACCCTGGATTCCTCATTCTTTCTGTCCCTTCATGTCCGCCAGCCACAGGCTCCGTTCCTCCTCCCCAATGTCAGTGATATCTGCCCCTTGCATCCCACCCTGTGGCCGCCCCTCACGTGCAGGTCTGCGTTGGTTAGCCTTGACCCCGGCAAGCAGTCTCCTAACTGCGCTCCCTCCTTCCCACCTCTCCCTCTCGCTACCCCATATGGATCTTCTGAAAACACGCCTCTGTGTCTATCGATTACTTGTTCAAAGCTTCACAGCTATTGATTCCTCGTAGAATCAAGGAATCGCACCTTAGGCAAGTCAGGGCGTCTTCACAGAAGACATACATCATATGTGTTTACTGCTGTCGCCAGGTTTGATAAGACAAGGCTGGGTTCTTGTTCTAATAAAAAGGAAGCAAGCTAGTGGCCAGCAACGTTTTATTTAATATGTTCTACATAAACCTACTGAATTACATCTTACGTAGTTCACCGAGGAACCTGCCACCTGTCCTGTGGGCTTTTAGCATTGCAGACACTCCTTTTAGCCATAGAGCTATCCATGCTCTAAAAATCCTTCAGGCTTTATCACTTAGACTAGAGGCCTGGTGCATGACATTCGTGCACTTGGGGGGGGGGGCGTCCCTCAGCCCGACCTGCACCCTCTCACAGTCTGGGAGCCCTTGGGAAATGTCTAAGCCGGCAGCTGGACATCTTTAGTGCTGCCATGGAGGCGGGACAGGCTCCCACCACCGTCACTGCACTCGCCAGCCGTGAGCCCAGCTTCTGGCTGAGCGGCACTCCCCCTTGTGGGAGCACACTGACCACCAGGGGGCAGCTCCTGCATTGAGTGTCTGCCCCTTGATGGTCAGTGCACATCATAGCAACTGGTCATTCCACCATTTGGTCAATTTGCATATTAGCCTTTTATTATTTAGGATTTTTTTCTAGGATTGGACAGAGAGGTAAGCTAACCTGTTGGATAATTTGCAGAGTTAATTTAAGTTTTCATTAATAAAGCATATCTAACACACTCCTATAAACATACACACTCTGATACACATACACACATAGGTTAGACTAGTGGTCGGCAAACTGCGGCTCGCAAGCCATATGCGGCTCTTTGGCCCCTTGAGTGTGGCCACGAAGTTTCAATCGCACTGTATCTGCGTGCCCGCACGTGGTATTTTGTGGAAGAGCCACAGGGGCCGCAGTTTGCCGACCACTGGGTTAGACAGTAAACCAGAAAATTTATCACAAAAGTGCACTGAAACCTCACCAGTGCCGTTGGTGGACCTGGCATAACAGGAGGTATAAGACTAGTTACCTTTGTATAAAGTGCTCACTCAAGTGCCAGGAGCCTGTTCAAGTAGATGATCTCCTTTCACCCTTAGCATGTCTCTATCGCGTCAGCACCATGAGAGCCCCCGTTTTACAGATGAGGGGACTGAGGCAGAGCGACGTGTACAGACTTGCCACGGCGAGTGAGTGATAGCGCTTGCGTTCAGAACCTAGGGGCGGGGACTTCAGAGCCTTATATGCTTAATGCCGATGACATTATTTCTCCCATAGAGATGGAAATAATGGTTCCAAAAAAAAAAAAAAAACAAAGAAAGACCAAGTATGGAGAGAGAGAGAGAGAGATGTGCTTGAATGGGAAAGAAATAAGTTGTTCAAGAAATCACAGCCCCATAACAGGGCCCTGGGCATTTCTCCTCCTCTCGCCCCACTGGGACTTCACGCTGTCTGTGGCCTGTGTTTGGAAAAACAGAGGAAGGCAAGGCAGGAGACAGGCTGATGGCGAGCGCACAGCGGCCGGCCGCCCGCCCGTGGTGCCTCCTGGAAGCCGTTCACGGTCGTGGCCGTGGCCTCGGAGGTCCTCCTGATGGGAACCCCGGGGCAGTCGCCGGTGCCAAATGCAGGGGGAAGGCTCCCCCGCCCTGACTCACATCTCTGAGCGCTGCAGTGGCAGGTGGAGGTCGGAGGAGAGAGAGGAAGGTGGTTTGTGGAGCTGGGCTGATGTCGTTTTGGCTTCTGAGTCAAAGCCAAGAACAAAACATGTCGGACAACATGGAGAGAACGGGGACACGAGGAGACGGGGCGCCGGGACCAAACAGGAACCAGGTGCAGCTCGAAGACATGTGCCGCTTGGTGTGACATCGGCAAACCATGCCCACACTTACCCTCTGTCTACAGGGTGACAACTGCTACCGCCTCCAAACCCCCAGCGGGGAAGCAGGAGTTACATTCCTGCCACAGACAGCACTTCCTGCTCTAACTAAACCGGAGTGACTTCTGAAAGCGCTGTCGATGCTTCTGATTTGAGGGCGGCTGCGTTTACACAGGTTTGCCCGAGATGGTTCCCGCTGTGGGGAGGAAATCAGGAGAGAGCTCCAAGTGCCTCTCAGGCCTGCGATCCCACGGGGGACCCTGCAGCAAACCTTCAAGCGCGGCCCCAAATGGCTCTGGCCTGCGGCTTATGAACAGACAAGGGCTTACGGGTAAGGGGAGAACACGTCTGTGTCCTGTGGGTTTACAGAAGCGAGTCCTAAGAAGCCATCCACAGGGCGGTCTGGGGAGAAAACAGCGCCGCATCATGGAAATTTCCTCCAGTCATGGTCTTTGGAAAAGCATGGACACAATTCATCTGATGGTTACTTCCTTGCTCACCATGATCTTAATCGACTGTTAACTTTCCTGGTGAAAAAGGAAGCGAGGAATGCTGACATCCCTTCCCCCGGCGGCCTTGGCCTCGGGTGGGAGTGGACGTGCGGTCGCGGAGAAGCAGACGTGGGTGCTGTGTGCGCCCCTGGAAGGCGCTTGCTGGCCGCCGGCTCAGCTTTTTGACAAAGAAAAATGGGCTGCCCTGCCTCTGGCACAAAGATGCTCTGTTCAGGGCAGCCGAGAGGCGCGGAGTCCGCGGGGCGTTGGAAAGACACGAAGGAAATGCCCAACGGGACCCTATGCCCAGCACAAACTTCCCACCCACCCGCACAGTGTGTGGCTTTTTCAAATTAAAAGTATAACTTTGTGAGAGGAGCTTAACGCAGGGGCATCTGGCAATGCCAGCGGCAGGCAGGACACGCTCGCCCCCACGGTTAGCCTCCCCTCGTTAGAGACACGGTGCAGTTTGAAGCCTGGGGTTGGCAGAGGCCGAGGTACAGACCCCTGCCTTCCAGAAAGGAGCGAGGCCGCGTGTCTGTGAGGTCCGGCCCCCCCTCCCTCCTGGGGCTGCCATCGGGGCTTGTTTATTTGTGTCCCAACTTTCTGGAACAGGGAGGTGCCCTGTTAGGGATGGGCACCGCGCCTCACAGAAAAGGCCGTCTGTTCTCCCTTCTCGCTGCGCGCTCAAGCTCCAAGTTCACTTCGGCCAAAAGACCGGTCACTGGCCCATCGCAACCTGCAGCTCAGCGGGGGACCTCAGAGCTGGCTGGGCAGCACCTCCCGCAGGAGGCCAGGAGCCTTCCCGCAGCTACCTTCCTGCGCCTCTCCGCTCTCTTCCAAAACTCGCTGTCAGGCAGGCCCTCGCTGGCTGGCCTGGAAAGCAAACCTGTTTCCCGGATCCTTCTACACATGAGCATCGGATTTAAGAATGAAACAAATAGTCCTAAACAGTGCTCCTAACTTCATAAAGCACATATGTCACCAAAAAACAACAGAGCAAAATAAAAAAATAATCTTTCCGTATGTAATTCAGAGACAAAGCACTCTTGTCATTGTGATTATACAATCGGTGGGGAAGCACACTCCAAGCATCGCGAACGGACACTCACATAAACACCCCAGGGGCCCCTCGCCTCCGACACATACAGTAGGAGGGAAAGGTACCTTGTAGAGTAAAGTCCAGCAACACATACTCGTAGGCAACTTCTGTCTTTGTTTCCACTTGCGGTCTCTTCAGGGTGGAGAAGATCTTCCCAGGGCTGCTGTCCTCGGGGTCGCCCAGCTTCCGGAGCCCGCACCCCATGGCCACCCCCAGGAGCTACTCCGCGGGGCCGCGCGGACCTCGCCGCCGTGGCTTCTCCGGCCAAAGCAGAGATGCTCAGGGGAACGCATCCGCGTCCGGGGAGCGGAGCCGCCGGCCTGTCCTGCCCATGTCTCTGGGCCGCCGCCGGGCCGTCAGGACTGGGCGGCGGGCGGAGGCTGGGCCGGGTCCCGGGGCGCGCGGCTGCCCAGCCCCGCGGAGGTTTCCATGCCACGTCGGTCCCAGCCCCGCGCCCTGCGCCCTGCGCCCTGCGCCCGCCGGCTTTGTCTGCCGGGGCTGGAGGGGGAAGAGGCGTCCCGGACGGAAACAAGAGGCCAGGGCGCAGGGCGGGTGGAAACAGTTACAGGCGAGGATCCCTGCAGCCACAGGGCATGCGATTCTGTTTTTTTTTTTCTCTTTTCCCCTCTTTCCTGTGCCCACCCCCTCCTTCCTCCCCGCTACTACCAAGGAGAGAGAGAGAGAGAGAGAGAGAGAGAGAGAGAGAGAGAGAGAGAGAAGGGATGAAAGAAAGGGATTCTCAACATGTTTGGAAACAAAAATCATTTCCAGAACGGAAGTCAGCTTTATGAGGAAACTTTTCTGGAGTCTAAAAGCAGAAAAGTAAAGTTTAAAAAAAAAATTTTTTTTAAACACACACAGACACTTTAGCACTTTTGAGAATTTCTTCCGATATGAAGGTTCTTTTTATGCTGGAAAAATTATATACTAATTAAAACTGCCAAATAGAAAATAGAACAACATTGAAATATTTTCATAACAAGACTATTTAATTGCAAAGGGGAGACAGATATGTGGATAATTAGTTTTCCCAACATCCTTAAAATTTAAAATCCTCTACTATTAGACGGCCTATGGTGGTAACTAACCACACTTGCAGGTCCCCCAGTATCTGTAATAAGAAACCCCCCACACAACAAGACTGACAACTTGATTCATTCAGTCTTACAAACTACCATTTACCTCAAGTCAAGCACAGTTTATGGCGGACCTATTGTAATGAGTGTTTACCGCGTTTCCCCATCGACAGGTCAGGGGTATGAAGCATTCAAGACCGAGAGCCCTGGAATCGGACGGCTTGGGTTCAGTCCTGCTTCTAAGGCCTCCTCGAGAGGCGATCTTGGGCAAGTTACTTGACCTCTTCAAGTTTCGACTTCCGTCCTCACGAAATGCAGTTAATAATAGTACTTACTTCATAGGCTTGTTATGAACGTTGAATGAGATAATCTTATCTCACATCCTAGCACTATGCCTGCCTAATAGCACAAAATAAATTTGTTAATGTGCTTACGTTATGCAGTAGGGTTGAGAGTAGTAATAGGAAGGAAGTGATTCTGCCACCACTCCCATTATGTACAAAATACACCCCCATCACAGTTCAGATCCTAGAAAACACAAGCCCGAAAAGATCCTTTCAGTCACGTTGGAGAGTGCAGTGAAAACTCTCATGGGGGAGGTGGGAGGGGGGATGGCTGATATAGTTTGTAGATCACTATGACCTCTTGTCTTTAAATAGTTTACTTCTCAGAAGTGGTGTTAACAGAGGAAAATTCCACAGTCCTTCATTCTCAAAGATGAGCATAGTTCGTGGTGAGCCATTTCTGGGTAAATCTGGCTGGAAAGACAGCAGGCTCTGACCCAGTATGACCTGCTTGACTATTCACAGTGCTTTCATGCCTGTCATTTTTCATGTCTTCTTTTGTATGATGGGCTGTGAGCCCCTGGATGGTGAAAAATGAAACATTTGAAACTCACTAGTGTTTATTGCAGTGCCTAAAGATTATTATGTACTCACTGTATTAAGTGCCTGCTATCTTCCAGGCACTGAACTGGATGTGGGCTGGGTATACAAGATGACTAAACATGCCCTAGAGCAGCGGTTCTCAACCTGTGGGTCGCGACTCCTTTGGGGGTTGAACGATCCTTTCACAGGGGTCGCCTAAGACCATCAGAAAACACTTATATAATTACATATTGTTTTTGTGATTAATCACTATGCTTTAATTATGTTCAATTTGTAACAATGAAAATACATCCCGCATATCAGATATTTACATGACGATTCATAACAGTAGCAAAATTACAGTTATGAAGTAGCAATGAAAATAATTTTATGGTTGGGGGTCACCACAACATGAGGAACTGTATTAAGGGTCGCGGCATCAGGAAGGTTGAGAACCACTGCCCTAGAGACTTATGGTTTAATGGGGATGGTAGACTTATAAACAGATCATTCCATTTTGACTTGGTAGCTGCTGAGATAAAGCATGCATGGGACACTGTAGAACCCACGAAGAGGCCTCCAGCTCAGCTCGGAGGAGGATGTATGAACTGTCCTGAAGGATGAATGGGCACAAGATAGATGAGGAAAGGTGGGGAGCTCCCTGGCCAGATGGCTCAAGGGGTTAGCGCGTCATCCCGACTTGTGAAGATTGCAGGTTCCATCTCCAGTCAGGGCACATACAAGAAGCTAACGCTGGATGCATAAATGCGTGGAACAACAGATCAATGCTTCCTTCTTTCTCTTTTTCTCAAATAAAAAAGAAGGTGGGAAGCATGCGTCAGGAGAGCAAAGCATGAGCAATATCGCAGAATCATGAAAGAGTATGGCATACGCTTGAAAACCATGAAGCAGTCAAAAATTATGAAAATATAAAATTTGAAAGAAGACTAAGCTGTAAGGGAGGCCGAGCTAAGCTCTAATGGGTCATAAGCCACACAAAGGGAACTTGGACTTTGTTTTGTAGGCAGCAAAGGAGAATCAAATAATCAAATGGAAAAAAATTGAAGGAGGAGTTTGAGGTAGGCAAGCCACATCGGTCTGCATTTTCTAGGAGTCACGTGGGCTACTAGAAGAAGGTGGTCACCCTGGGAGCAGGAATGGAGGTAGGCCAGCCAGTCAGGAGAGCATGCAGAAGTCTGCTTGAGAGCTGATGAGTCATGAAGGCTCTTCAATGTGCAGAGACTAGATATTAATCAGTAGATGACATTTGTGAAATATCAACTTGGTATTGTAAAGGAACAGTACCAAGAATACATAAAGGCCTCCTGCAAATAAAGAGAGAGACAAGCCAATAGGAAAGTATATATGTATGGGCACGTCACAGGCAAAGAAATATGTATAGTTAATAAATATATGACGAGATGGCTCAATTTCACTTCTACTTAAGGAAATGCAAATCAAGACCACAGTGAGATAACATTTTATTGTTATAAAATATACATAAAAGTTACCATTTTAACCACTTCAAAGTGTACAATTCAGGCATTAAGTACATTCACGATATTGTACAATGATCATCACTATCTAGCCCCAGAACTTTTTCATCACCTTCAGAGGAAAGCCCGTATCTTTAAGCATCCGCTCTCCACCCCAGCGTTCTCCCAGGTCATGGCAACAACTAGTCTCCTTTCTGTCTCTATGCACTTGTCCATTCTGGATATTTCATACAAATGGAATCTACGATATGTGGTCTCCTGTGTCTGCTTTCCTTCGTTTAGCGTAATGTTTTAAAGGGTTGGCGATGTGGTGGTATGCATCCGCATCCATTCCTTTTTATGGCTGAGTGATACTCCATGGTATGGCTATCCTACACTTGATGATCTTTCCATCAGATAGAAGACGTTTGGGTTGTTTCCACCTTTTGGCTATTGTGAATAATGCTTCTATGAACATTAGCAAGAGAGCATTTTATACTTTTTGGGCAAAAAATTAAGAAGTAGATAATATCTAAGCATTAGATATTTAAGGGTATGCTGCTGATGGGGATGTAGATTTGTTCAACCATGTTGGAAAACCACTTGGCATTATCTTTCAGAATTGAACACCCACATCTCTGTGATCCAGCGATATCACCCCTAAGTATATATCCAAGATAAACGTTAGCATATAAGTACCGGGAAACAGATATGAGAAAGTTGCACTCGTGTTCCTAAGAGGAAAAACTTGAACCATGTGTGTCACGGAGTTCTGCTATAAAGCGAAGGAAAGAAATGGAGCAGCAGTGGGGGTTGAGAATTCTTTTCAAGATAGGGAAAAACAGCATGTTTGTATGCTGAAGACAGATTCCACGGAAAAGGAAGGGGGTGGGGGTAGAACTGTTGGAGAACCTGATTTGTTTCCTAGTTCTGGAGGGTGTACGTACCCTCCAGGTCGAACTTTTACCTATCCTTCACTGGCCCTTTCTAAATGGCTGGATCAAATAGGGCACTTCAGCTAAATACCCAAAGGATGCTTGCTGTGCTTATCGTAGCTCCTTTGGAGAATTTGATTGGCCCACTATGCATATCACCACAGAAAGCAGATCCAATGTACCATATGCCCCCGTTCACACATTATTATAAGGCAGTCAAAATGAATTGAGTTACAAGCAAAAGCACGGGTGAATCTTAGTAACAAAAGGTTGAGTGAAAAAGGCAAGTTGAAGACTACATGCAGTATGATATCCTTTTAAAAATGTTTAAATACAAGCAAAATGAAACAGTCTGTTGCTTAGACATACCATATATGTGATAACATGAATGCAAAAGTACAAAATTCGACAGTGATTATTACCTCTGGGAGAACCGGAAAACAAGGAGGAAAGGAACACATCTAAACCACTGGTAATCTAGTTGAGTGGCTCTCAAACGTTGGTGTGAATCAGGATCGTGGAGAGCTCATTAAATCTAGATTGCAGCCTGGCTGGTGTGGCTCAGTGGTTGAGTGTCAATCTTCGATTCCCGGTGGGGGCATGCAGGAGGCAGCTGATCAATGATTATCTCTCATCATTGATGTTTCTCTCTCTCTCCCTTCCTTTCTGAAATCAATAAAAATGTATTAAAAACAGCAACAATACCCTGACTGGTTTGGCTCAGTGGATGGAGCGTTGGCCTGCGGACTGAGGGGTCCCGAGTTCGATTCCAGTCAGGGGCACGTGCCTTGGTTGCGGGCACGTCCCCAGTGGGGGGTGTGCAGGAGGCAGCTGGTTGATGTTTTTCTCATCGATGTTTCTAGCTCTCTATCCCACTCCCTTCCTCTCTGTAAAAAATCAATAAAAAAAAATAAAACAAATAGAAACAACAACACCTATATTGCTAGGCCCCACCCCAGAGTTTGATTCAGTAGCTGGGGTGGGGGAGCCCAAGAATATGCATGTCTAACAAGGTCCCAGGTGTTGCTAATGCTGCTCTTCTGGGACATTTAAGAGACCCACTTCTTTATTTTAAAAATTTTTATTATTGAAACTATTATATCTGTCCCCCTTTCCCCCCCCATTGACCTCTTCTAGCCTGCCCTGCCCCCACCCCAGACCCTCACCACCCTATTGTCCGTGTCCATGGGTTATGCATATATGCATACAAGTTCTTTGGTTGATCTCTTCCTACCCACCCACCCAGCCTCCCTGGCCTTCCCTCATAGGTTGGACAGTCTATTCGATGCTTCTATGTCTCTGGTTCTATTTCTGTTCATCAGTTTATGTTGTTCATTATATTCCACAAATGAGTGAGATCATGTGGTATTTATCTGTCTCTGACTGGCTTATTTCGCTTAGCCTAATGCTCTCCATGTCCATCCATGCTGTTGCAAATGGTAAGAATTCCTTCCTTTTTACAGAGGCATAGTATTCCATCGTGTAGATGTACCACCGTTTTTTAATCCATTCATCTGCTGATGGGCACTTAGGCTGTTTCCAAATCTTAGCTGTTGTAAATTGTGCTGATATGAACATAGATAGGGGTGCATATACCCTTTCTGATTGGTGTTTCTGGTTTCTTGGGCTATATTTCTAGAAGTGGGTTTACTGGGTCAAATGGGAGTTCCATTTTTAGCTTTTTGAGGAAACTCCATACTGTTCTCCACAGTGGCTGCACCAGTCTGCATTCCCACCAGCAGTGCACGAGGGTTCCTTTTTTCTCCGCATCCTCGCCAGCATTTGTCGTTTGTTGATTTGTTGATGATAGCCATCCTGACAGGTATGAGATGGTACCGCACTGCTATTTTTGTTTTGATTTGCATCTCTCCGATAATTAGTGACTCTGAGTAAGAGAGCCACTTCCAGTTCTTAGTTCTTAGGTTAGTGCAGGTTCACAGATGTCCTATTCCATTTTATTGCTAAATGACTATAGTATTTAAATGAGAGAGAGAAAAAAGATGGCTAGTCACAGACCAAAGATGAGAGCATGCCTGAAGCAAGGGTTTAATTAATCCAATTCTGGCTCCTGAAGCCTCCCCTCCAACAGAGCTGGAGTTCCGTTAATGAAAGCAAACGGGGAAAACTGCTCTAGGAGCCCCAGGACCATTTAAGAAAATTACTATAACCACTTTGTGAAATAAACCGGAAGACTGATTCTTCCTTATGTGCACAGTGACCACGTATGACCTTCCCTCTCCTGGACCTAAATAATTGTTGGCAAAGACTTGCACATTTCAAATCTACCTTTTCTGTTGATTCAGCCGCGCAGTGGTTCTCAACCTTCCGAATGCCGCGACCCTTTAATACAGTTCCTCATGTTGTGGTGACCCCCCAACCATAAGATTATTTTCGTGGCCACTTCATAACTGTAATTTTGCTACTGTTATGAATCGTGATGTAAATATCTGATATGCAGGATGTATTTTGATTGTTACAAATTGAACATAATGAAAGCATAGTGATTAATCACAAAAACAATATGTAATTATATATGTGTTTTCTGATGGTCTTAGGCGACCCCTGTGAAAGGGTTGTTCTACCCCAAAGGGGTCGCAACCCACAGGTTGGCGACCCACAGGTTGAGAACCGCCGATTCAGCGACTACTGAGCGAGCTTACAGATTTCCTTTCCCTTCCAGTTCTTGCCCCGCCCTCAGGCGCTCCGGGTGACTATTTTCCTTCCCTCCTTCCTCACCCCCCTTCCAGACGTGTCCCCCAGGATCTGAGGGGAAATTTATGTGCTTCGGGCCCTGCGGTGACCAGGCCGCGTGTAGGGCAGGCTCTGTCCCGCGATGTGCCAGCCGCTGGCCGGCTTGAGAAATGCCCGAATACCAAGTTCCTACCCACGTGAGCTCGGCCCAGAGAGGAAGCCAGACCGTGAATATGAGCTTAAGCCCAGCCGGGCAGACAGGCGGTTATGGAAAGGCAGGTTTACCGCTCTCAGAGCCTCCGCTCAGCCCTCCGAGCCAGGCCCCGTTCCCGCTGCGGCGACTCACAGCGGCGGGTCCGAGGCTGAGCGCCCGCGGGACGGTCCCGTGCGGGGCGCGGGGTGGGCGTGGCCTGGGCGACGGGGGGCGGGCTCGGAAGCGGCGGCGGCCCGGCTGCGCATGCGCGCCTCCCACGTGCAGCCGCGCGCCTCCGCCGGCCGGGCCGTTCGGCACCATGATCCCGCTGCCGGTTTGGGCCGCTCGGCCGCTCGGCCGCGCCGTGGCCCGCGGGCTCCCGCTCCCGGCGCCCTCCCGACCCCGCCTCTGCAGCTCCTGCCCCCGCGGCGCCCGCGACGAGGCCCCCGAGGCGCGCGCCTGCTTCACGACCCCCATCTTCTACGTGAACGCGGCGCCGCACATCGGGCACCTGTACTCGGCGCTGCTGGCGGACGCGCTGTGCCGCCACCGCCGCCTGCGGGGTCCCGGCGCCGCCGCCACGCGCTTCTCCACCGGGACGGACGAGCACGGCCTGAAGATCCAGCAGGCGGCCGCCGCGGCGGGCCTGGCCCCGACCGAGCTGTGCGACCGCGTCTCGGCCCAGTTCCAGCGGCTCTTCCGCGAGGCGGGCGTCTCGTCCACCGACTTCATCCGCACCACCGAGGCGCGGCACCGGCGGGCCGTGCAGCACTTCTGGGCGGCGCTGCAGGCGCGGGGGCTGCTCTACAAGGGGCTCTACGAAGGGTGGTACTGCGCCTCGGACGAGTGCTTCCTGCCCGAGGCCAAGGTCAGCCGGCAGCCCGGCCCGTCGGGGGACCCGGGTCCGGTGTCCGTCGAGAGCGGGCAGCCCGTCTCCTGGACCCAGGAAGAGAACTACATCTTCAGGCTCTCGCAGTTCCGGGAGCCGCTGCAGCGCTGGCTGCGGGACCACCCTCAGGCCATCACGCCCGAGCCCTTCCAGCGCACGGTCCTCCAGTGGCTGGAGGAGGACCTGCCGGACCTGTCGGTCTCTCGCAAGAGTAGCCACTTGCACTGGGGCATTCCGGTGCCCGGGGACGACTCGCAGACCATCTACGTGTGGCTGGACGCCTTGGTCAACTACCTGACCGTCCTCGGCTACCCCAGTGCTGAGTTCGAGGCCTGGTGGCCCACGACCTCTCATGTCATAGGCAAGGACATCCTCAAGTTCCATGCCATCTATTGGCCCGCCTTCCTCTTGGGGGCCGGCCTGAGCCCGCCACACCGCATCTATGTCCACTCCCACTGGACAGTCTGTGGCCAAAAGATGTCCAAGAGCTTGGGCAACGTCGTGGATCCCAGAGCTTGCCTGGACCGCTATACTGTGGATGGCTTCCGCTACTTCCTCCTCCGCCAGGGCGTCCCCACCTGGGACTGCGATTACTATGAGGAAAAGGTGGTGAAGCTGCTCGACTCCGAGCTGGCAGACGCGTTGGGCGGCCTCCTGAACCGATGCACTGCCCAGAGAATAAACCCTTCGGGGACCTACCCGGCCTTCTGCGCCCCCTGCTTTCCCAGTGAGCCCGGCTTGGCGGGGCCGGCGGCTCGCGCGGGGCCGGAGGACTACGCTCTGGTGAGCGCAGTGGCCACGTTGCCCAGGCAGGTGGCAGACCACTACGCGAACTTCCAGATCTACAAGGCCCTGGAGGCAGTGTCCAGCTGTGTCCGGCAGACCAATGGCTTTGTCCAAAGGCACGCGCCGTGGAAGCTGAGTTGGGAGAGCCCCGTGGACGCCCCCTGGCTGGGCACGGTGCTTCACGTGGCCTTGGAATGCTTGCGGGTCTTCGGGACTCTGCTCCAGCCTGTCACCCCAAGCCTGGCTGACAAGCTGCTGTCCAGGTTGGGGGTCTCTGCCACAGAGAGGGGCCTTGGAGAGCTCTCTTTCTTGCCTCGATTCTACGGACATCCTTGCCCTTTTGAAGGGAGGCGGCTGGGACCTGAAACTGGGCTCCTGTTTCCACGCCTGGACCAGTCCAGGGCCTGGCTGGTGAAAGCCCATAGGACCTAGAAACTCAGTCTTACGGTTTCTGGCTTGTGGTAAAAAGAGCAAGTGTGTTGTTTTGCATTTCAGGAAAGTTATATTAATGTTTTCTTAAGTGTTGCACCAAATGAGCACATACGCGGTGTCCCTGTGAAAAGAGGTTTAAAACGTTTCAGGTGCCCAGCCCTGACTCTTGTTTTCTCTGCCCACTCATTAACCACTGCCCTTTGTATGCCAGTGTCTCTACGGTGTCTCTAGGGAAAGATGGGTAAGAGGCAACTCTGCTGAGACCATTCTTTCTTCTGGTGCCTCCTTCCAAACCCAGTTAGGTTATTTACCCAGACTACCTCTCATGGCTTGTTTTCCAGTGGCTGCCAGCCTCTGCCCCGGGAATCGGAGTTGGGATTGGAGGTCTCTACCTCAGCTTTAAGCCCTATTTTGTTACGTATGTTGGGTCTCCTGTTAAAAAGAGATTCTTTTATTAACCTTTAAAAATTCAGTGTCCTAGACTAGATGTTTATATTTTCGGTTCTTAAAATCATGACTAATGATTAATATTAGCAGCCCAATAGTTGTGCTTTGTAACACTGCACTCCAACCAGTAGATGGCTCTAGTCTCACATGTGGAATTAAGATGGAGGTTCAGAGTCTTTAGAAGAAATTTGTTTTCTGCTTTCTAATTTTGCAGAATTTAAGAAAATTTTTATTGCTTTTCTTAAAATGAGGGATAACTACAACCACTGCTGTTTTACAGAAAGCCATAAAAAAGATCAGAATCCTCAGCTTTCTTCAGACTACTGAAAAAGGACATTTAGTCTAATTAAATATTTACTATGCTAATAAGTAAATATATCAAGTTTGTTTGGACTATCTATGATAAATTGTAAAGCTCTCTTGAGGTACTTGGTATGTTAAAATTTTAAACTTTAATAACAGTAAATTTAGAGGTATGATTTAAAAAATCTTAAGTTGTTCAAAAGGGCAGTATTTTCTTTATATTTTTTAGCCATCGTTTTGTTATTCACATACATAATTTACCTTATATTTCTTTTGGTCAATCAGCATTGATAACACAATACATAAGTTGTACAATAGTTACTATAAATGTTAATACATTTACTTTTAAGTAGTGTTTACTGATTATTTATGCTCTTTTAACTTGTTATTAAAGTTTAAAAGTTTGTAAGTACCTTATTCAGATTCATACTGTTGCATTTGTTGAAGGTGGTGGTGAAGGGAGGAATGATCAATGCTCCAAGAAACTCAAACTGGATTTAAGGAGCTCTCCACGGCCCCATAACAACACAGAAAAGGTGTTAAGGTATCAGTTATATAAGGACTACAACACAGTGAGCCAGCATTGTATCTGATAGGTGACTGATTGGACAGCCAGGCCAAAGTTGAGAACTTGCCTTGAAATATCCATTCTAAGCATGGTAGCAAGCAGAGAGGGCTCATTATGAAGTAACTTATTAGGTTGCTAGTTCCCCAGATTTATTCTGTGTGCTTCTGTTTAGCTCCAGTTTCCATTGAGAGGTTGTTTGCTTGAGAACATTACTTAAAAAAGAATGCTTGAAGGTATTCTAAAGTGGAAGGATGGTTTTGACAAATGTTCCTTCAGACCTGGACTTCCCATATGACGTATTCCAGTTACCTGCTGGGATTCGTAGGGCAGATTACGGGGGCCTAGGATTGAGTATATCTCCTAGGTCTGCACGGAGCAGAGTAAGGAAAGGCATGGGGTGTGTTTACATGGTGAAGGAAAACACCTACAGCCAGTGGGATGATAACCTCTGCCTCTGCAGTGTCCTGTGAACGGTCTTCCAGTTGCCATCACGAATGGAGAGACAGTGTCTTCCACTTGACTGAGCTTTCCTGTGGCCTAGTGCTGGTCCATACACTGGATCTTTGCTTGCTGGGTGTTAATGGAGTTCCTTTTGTGCAGTCTGTCACTTGTGCAGGCATTTTAACTGGCTACCAGAATATGTGCGCTACTAGAGGGCACAAAAATAGGGGATTCAGAGAAGAGGGTATTACAAAAGACAAGATGCTGTGAATAAAAGGTGTGATATGGAAGATGAACCAGTTTGATTTTCTGTAGGCGGTAAAGCAGATAGCCTTTGGGTACTGGATGTATTCAGTGGGATCCAGCACTTTAAGAATGGCAGGTGGTGGATAGGTAAAACTTAAAACCAGAGGACATAGCACTTCCAGGAGAGGGCATCCTACCCACTTGGGAGAAGATGATAAACCTGTAGACCTCTAAGAACCCCCTACTCCAGAACTGTTAACAGCTTATCTGGCATCTTTGGCTCCCCTGACCAGAAGTTTCTCCCAAATAATACTCCTGAGGCTCAGATTTTCATTGTAGGTTATTCTTGGAGACAGTGTTGCAGGAGGGTATGACAGAGCACTGATCAGGTGTTTAGGGGATGTCCGTTACAGTGATAACAGGCTATCAATTTGGTAGACTACATTCCTGTCTATGAAGTCATGCAGGAAGTTGTGGGCAATGGACAGTATATGTTAAGTGGCACCATTCAATATTAGAGGGCAATTCCACAAGTGAATTCATAGATTAGGCACCTCTGAAGCCAGGAGACCTGTGGCTATACAGAGGTTATGAACAGACAGGAATAGACATGCTCAGCTGGCGTGGCTCAGTGGTTGAGCATCGATCTATGAACCAGAAGATCATGGGTTGATTCCCAGTCAGAGCACATGTGCAGGGCTCGACTCAGTGTGGGGTGTGCAGGAGGCAGCCAATCAATGATTCTGTCTTTTCTCTCTCCTCCCTCTCTGAAATCAATAAAAATACATTTATAAAAAAGAACAGGCAGGAACAAGAATAGATACAATCTCTGATTTCACTGAGATCTGTTATTCTGGAAGTAGGCCTTGTTTTTCTTAAGGACCTGTGTAACTATAGGGAAGAGCTATAGAGAAGAGCCTGAAAACCTTCCTGTTTAGTTGATAAAGTACTCAGGAAGGCCTAGGCTGAAATATGGGCCCTGAGGCAAAGGCCAGTTTATTGTTTTTGCAGCTGTACCTGTGAGTGGAACATAGCTCTTGAGATTTGGGAAGTTCTAAAACCAAAGTAAAGCCAGTAGTTGGTCAGGTTGTGGGGCTCCAAATTGGATGAATTATGATCATAAAGCAACAGGCAGTACCAAGCATTCAACAGATTCCTCCTTGGGCACTATGGAGGGACGGTCTCCTGGATCTCTGATTGCCCAGCCCCTATTGAGCAGAGTTGCAGTGTTGGCCTGCATTAGTGCAACCTTGCGTGATTGGGGAGGCCATGCCTCTCGACTAAGGTTTGGTCCATAAAGCTGCTGTATAATCTATAATTGCCTCCTGGAGGCAATGCCCCAGAGTTATAGAACAACTGTCCTTTTCCTTTTTTATATGTTTTTATTGACTTTTTAGAGAGGAAGGGAGAAAAACATGGATGAGAGAGGAACATTGATCAGCTGCCTTTGCACACCAGTGACATGTGCCCTGACTGGGAATACAGCCAGTGACCTCCTGGTGCATAACTATTCTTGCTGGAATAACTATTCTTGTTGGTGAGGTCTAGGGTGCTGTGCCAGAGTAAATAATATCAGTGGACCTGAAAGGGTGTGGCCATACTGACAGCCATGTGTCTGTTTTTGCAGCAAGGTTTACTAGTTCAGAGAGCTTGGGGGGAGCTAGGGCACAGATTAGGGTAACCAAGAGCACAGGTTAGGGGAATCAGTTCTAGAAAAAAGCCTCTTGCAAAACTAAGTATCAAATATGTAATTTCAGCCCAACACTGTTAGTCCTGCCCCTTCCTCTAACAGAAAGTTCGGGTAGGATTGGTTAACTTTTCTCAATAGTAACACACCAAATTTAAGGTTAATATTGCTGGAAGGGCCAGAACTAAGTTAATTCAGGTTAATTAGTGGGGATTTTAACTTTTTAGGAAGAGTGTCATTCTTTTCTGAGACAAAGGAGCCCAGCCTACGCTGCTTTCCTCTACGGCACTCAGCCACCTGGAGATGAATAGGCTCTTCCTTCGAGCTGAGGTAGTCCCGGTTAACCCAGTAGAGATCCTCTGAATTAAAGAAGCCATCTCATAGGAATCATTGACCACATTTAAAATACCTGCTTAAAATCCTATGAAGGCAGTGGTTTTACTTATATTTTCATGATAAGGAAGGGGAATTGGGAAGAGCTATCTGCGAAGAAGATCTTTCAGTGCTTTGACAACTAGGAATGATATACTCTGTACTGTGCTTCTTCCCAGGAATAGTTATTGGGAGGTTCAGGCACCTTTGAATCTTTACCGAAGTAAGGTGAATTTAACTTCCATTTGGTGTACAACACAGTTTAACTCACCATGGATTTTAAAGTCCACACTTCCCCACTTAAGAACAAGATGATATACGATGTCAGGATGTTTCAGGAAACCAAGTGTGCCATCTGCAAGAAAATTCTAGCTCCAAGGGGAGGGGAGCCCTGCCTTCAAGTCATTAAGGATTTTGGGATGAAATGTCTGCAGGAGGCCTGGAAGACTCACTGGGTAAACTGGAAGAACAGCTTTGGGAATACCTGTGGAAATGGACGATGCCACTTTTCTTAGCGTACGGTATGGTGAAATGGTGCTGACCTCCTTATGCTAGTCCACTCCTAAGGATACTCTTGTGCATGTACCCCGTTAACTGACAATCACTGGTCTGTGAATTTAACATGAAGATAAGCCCTCAAAAGCTAATTTATGATTGTTATAAATGGGATTATAGTTCTATTCAATACATTCAATAAAAATATGACCAATTACACATTTTTTTTCCTGATTAAAATATTTTTTAAAGGGTAATATCTTTTACATTGGAACACATTAAGATCATTTCAGTACTTCGGCTTCCTTTGAACTAGTCTAGAAGTGTCTATTGATTAAAAAGCTATACGTTAAAAAATATAAAGTTCACAAGTGTGTTATATGTTTTAGTTAATCATTAAAATACAAGTAGAATGTATTTCTTTCAAGCCATATGTAATGTTAGAACTCAATCCAATAAACACAGGAGAAAAAAAGAGCAAAGAAAAATGAAAAAATTTGGTAAGAGAAAGCCTGTAAGATGGTAGAAATAAATATGAATATATTTGTCATTGTAATAAAATAAAACATCATAGGATGAACCTCTGTCAAAAGACAGCAGCAATGTTCAAGCTTAAATGTAAAAAGTTAGTTACATGTAGTTAAAAAGTATATACTTAAACATAACAGAAGATATGACATGAAGAAACATGAGGCATATGTTAACCAAAGGAAAGCTGGTATAATATTAGTAGTAGACAATCTATATTGAAGGGAAAATTGTTACTAAAGATAAAATGAGAATATAAAAGGAGTAACACCAACAAGTTATAAGAATTATGAACTTGTATGACCTAATAATATAGCCTCAAAATATAAAAACCCAAAGCTAAAATTGAAAATGATAAATGTTCGTCTGCAAAAAAACCACAAAACAAAAAACCAACAAAAAACTGCCTTTCATGAATTCAGAGAAACCATGCAGCGAGAAAGTAAAGGTAACGCACTGGATGTTAACACTGCAGCCTAATGCTCACTACCAAGCGGATCACTGCTGTGAACAATAAGTTTTATAGCAGAAAAGGTTTTGTGATCAAGACTGACTTTTTCCATGCATGTCTCTGTGAAAATAACTTACTTTTTGAATAGAAATGTCAGCAAATATACTACCTCTTCAGTAAATCCTCCCTAAGGATTAAAAAGGGAGACACTCCTGGCCATAACTTTGCTATTTTTAAAAATTGTTGTTTCAGGAATAAGCAAAGGTGAAGGGAGAGAACCGCAAGTTCTGTGTTCCTTATTTGTGCTCTCTCACTCACTCTCCCCATTAATTTTGTGAAGTAGTCTTTCTGTTTAACTGAAAAACTGAGGCACAGAGAGATTAAGTAACAGACGTGGCTAAGGTTATGCAGCTTGTCTCCATGCCAGAGCTTCAGCACCGTCCGCAGCATCAAAACCACACCAATCAGTGAGGACATACTGAAGGCATAGTATTGTGGGGAGGAAGTAGCATAATCAGGTCCAAGACCTAAGGATGAAAAGTCTACTTAAGAATCCTTAATTGAAATATATCAATGATTGTTTCAAAATGAAGACTTAGTTCTTGATAGCTAGATTCTGAAACAGATGACTGCCAAAATAGAAACTTAGAAAAAATTCTTACTTTTACCATAAAATATATTTCTCTTTTGCTTTCAATAGTTTCCTTTATTATTCTAAGCCTGCTTATATGTGCTGGTGTAAATTTTAAAAATATTAATAACTATAGTTTCTATTTTTATTTTTCCTTAAGATTATTTTGTTTCTTATTTTCAAAACAGTGTCCCAAATTCTTGACTCCAACAGTTCTCCTCTAAGTGAAAGTATATTATCATATCCATGAAGCTAAGTATTTTGAAATAACATTTTAATATTTGATACTTAAAATACACATTTATCTCTATACATGGAAACATCAATATTCAAAAGTTTTATTTGAATTAACTATTATAGTAACAAGGCCAGAGAATTTTATTAGAGGTTACAAACACTGAAACTTTTTTATTTCATACATACAGTTTTAATACAAATGAACTTACTAAAAGACTCATCTACTTACTAACAATTTAAGTTCTATGAATTTACTGAACATTTATTACTATATTCTTGTGACATCTTTCCTAATAAGCCTGCAGAAACCAGATTAAACACCTGACTCCGGTTATCACCAAAGCATAAACCACCCCATTAGCTAAAATGACACATACTGGATTAATTCCTGGCAAAATATCATCTTATATATATGACAATCAAAACATATTCTAACTTCCCCAAATTAGAGACTTTATTGTGAATTGCATAGAAAATACTCTGTCATATTTTACATGTTTTATGAAAGGTAGCTATTATGTTGGCCATGGGCTACACCTTAATGAAGTATAAAATCTATGTTTATATAAAACTTAGCTATCATCTATATTGTATTTTAGAAAATGTATCAAAAGTTCTTCTTAACTTGGAAGGCCAAGAACACCTATATCTTTATTCTATGTTTTAAATGATTTCATCAGAACTCTACATTCAAGCTACACAGTCCCATAGTTAGCAAGTCACAATGGGCACTTTTTCAGTATTTTTTTGCACGGCTGTCAATTTCTTGTTAATAAAATCACACTGATATATGTATTATAAATAATATATGACTTTTTTTATTATCTTAAAAAATCACTAAGAAAATGAATTTATGAAGGCTTTCATAAAGCAAAGAATCTTCAATTCTGGCAAACTGAAATTACTGCACTAACTTTATATTTAACTTTCTATAAAACTTATTTTATGGGAATTCCCTACATTGTTAGAAAGCAAAACTTTTTAGTCCTGAGTTTAGTTTCATTTATAACTCATTACTGGAATGCATTTAAGTAAATCAATTTACAATGTGTAAGAAGCCCATTTTGATATTACAGAAGAAAATTGTAAGTACTAAAATAAAATGAAGTATTGGAGATATGTACGGTTAATTGTATGAAAGCTGATGGTTGGATTTTTACTCCATTTTAGGGTTTGGAAGGAGTATTTTTTGTCAAACATAACAAAATATTTTTAACATTCATTATAATATTGTCTGACCTACTATAAAAAATTGTTAGTTAATAATTGATCTTCAAAGTAGAAAGTTTTTTCTTATTAAAATGTCCACATTAAGTCAACCTCTAGAAAGTAGTTAATTCATAACAAATTTTAAATAAAACGTTTTTGATGTAACTGATGCCATTAAATTAGTTTTCTAGCCTAAGGAGAGTCTGTAGATAGCACTTCTTCCTTTTCCCATAATTTATGGAGACCATCTAACAGTGGAGCTATCCGTTCTGGGGCACAAATACCAGTATAAATGTGTAACTGTCTGTACCTAAGCATAGAAATTTGACACTCAACCTGATCTCAGACAGAAAAACAAAGGAAATGGTGAAAACTTAATGTTTAACATCAAGGGTAGTGAGAAGGGCACTAGCCAAGTTCAACCAAGTTGTCAAATCTCATCATTGATACATTTGTAGAGGTAGATGTTTTTTTAAATATTCAACATGTGAAGGTAGGTAAGTCTGAACTCAACAGTTTTAAACAAGTCATTCTCTAAAGGCAAAACACAGCTAGAGCACAGGCATAAAATCTATTGGTAAACATAGGGTTGTTGCTGACTTTATTTTCATTTTTCCTTTGGCATAGACATTAGGAGAGTAAGTGTATTATTTTAATTGAGAACTTCTTACAAATAGTTGGAATTAGCCTGAATAAAATAATCTCACAAACTAAGACCTGAATAGAAGCTAAAAAGGATTACTGACAGTGTCACTGTGTTTAAGGGAGAAATATGTGTTGAATTTGACATGATATATGCAGCGAATGCTCCTACTTGCTAAGA
This sequence comes from Myotis nattereri, assembly GCF_964212035.1. Taxonomy (NCBI): domain Eukaryota; kingdom Metazoa; phylum Chordata; class Mammalia; order Chiroptera; family Vespertilionidae; genus Myotis; species Myotis nattereri. Next base: position 7,026,031 of record NC_138082.1, read on the forward strand.
TGCTATAAGAACCCTTATACTTCTTGTGTGAATGACAAAAGAGGGCCAAAATAGACATGGAGATATCTTTAAGTATAGTTAAGAATAGTGTCAACTTTGTCCATAGTAACTGGTATAAAATAAATGGTCATAATATGACAGATTTCCATATGTTATATATACAAATTATTTTTAAATGTATTAATGTCTAACAAAGTTTCTAATGTAAACCTAGAGTTTATAAAAAACATTTAATATAGGTAAAACATACATTAACCTAAAGACAGTGAAGCCAAAATAATGTAGAAGCTAGAATCTTTCACATATTATTTGAATTTTCCATATTACAACAAATGGCCTGTTAAATTCTCCATATTACAAGAAATGGCCTGTTGCAATGTATATTCTGTATATGCCATGACTGTGTTTACATATATGAAACATCTGGAATAAAAGTAAAAAACCCAAACACCAAAGATGTTTTTAAGTAGTTGTTTTTGACATTTTCATGTTGATAAAGTAGCCAGATAATGACTGAATTTTTTAAACTTTATCAATATCTTTGTTTTATACATATCGTTTGTTCTTGTTACAGATTGCAAATCTATGTTACTTAAGTGTGTGTGAAATAATAAAGGAAACCACAATTTTATCCCGCACTTCCAATGTTCTCCTACTAAGATTTCCTTAATTAACTTCAAAAAAAAAAAGACAAAAATATTTAACCGTAAGCATATCCAAAACCCTCATAGTGTTACCAGACCAAATATGGGGCTGGTTGTTTTCTATTATTGGATAAAATAGTTATCCAAGACTCTACTTAACAGAGTCAATAGAGGAAGGTGGAGTAAGAATTGAATCCTTTGCTCTGAAATCTTTTCTAGGAAGAAAGTGTGGGCTTCAAGAATATTGAGATTGCAAATCTACAGATGAAGGTTGAGAAAAGCTGCTTCTTACAGAATGTAACCTTGGTTCCTACTAGAGATTTAAAGGGAATTAGGGTTTAATGCATTTTAAATGGGTCTTATTTTATAATTACTTCAGGGAAAGATTTTAATAGTAATATGAAGTGGGCCTGGATTTTGAGAGGCTAGATGTGCGTTAGGAAATGACCTGCTGTTGGATAGGGAGGCATTCTAAGGCAATAAAAAGACTCACTAAAAGGGACCTGAGAAGAGTCATATCTAATAGTATTCCTCAATTATTAGGCTATTCCTCTTTTGTGCTATCTCTGAACTTTAATAAAGATTTGTTAAAAAGAAGATTTATGTAGTTAGTGATATACAAAATTAGAGTCATATCCTAGGGTTGAGAAAGCAACTATGCAGAGAAAATCAGGGATTTATTAATGAACTTTCCTATTAACAGAGCAATATTTTATCCTATTGTTAAGTAAAACATCCAATGAATACCCTGGTTCAAGAAGTGGTTTTTATTTAATCCATGGCTGAGTGTAAGGATTGCTGGAGATACGGCTTTGCTCAAGACACTTGAGTAGGAAAATTATACATTTTAACTAATGCCTACTTCAGAGCATCAGTGTTTAGCCAAATTATTTTGCCTGAAAATCTCATCATTTGCTCTGCCTGCTTTAAATGATTTGAGTTTGAATGTTGTTGTTCAAGAAAAATGCAAGCATCATGGAGTCTGAGTTTATTTCATAAAGTTGAACAGAACTTTGGAAGAAGCATGTAGGCCAAATCAATTGCCCAGCCTGAATCTGACAACAGAAATTTAATACCAAATGTTCTGGTAGTTCTAAAAACTAGCAACCTCTATATAATTAATGGCAATGAACTAAACTGTCCAAAATAAAAAGCGAAGTTATTTCTGTAAAAAGGGATGTCTAATAATACACCATTGTACTTTCCATGATTTGGGCACATTTGACATCTATTGCTCTACCAAGACTCTGAGCATGCCTGCTAACAGTCAATGAAACAACTTGCCAATGCTAGGGTAGGTAACTGTCAGGAGTAATTCACAAAAACAACGGGTGAATTTTAATGAACTATCAGACTTTGATGCCTCTGAGGTTAAAAATGTTTTAAATAGTGCAATTACACAGAGTTTATTCACATCACTTCAGGATACTTTGTGAAGTTCCCAAACAATCTTCTAACCAGAAAAGAAACATTTATGAATTACTGTAAAATAAAGATAATTATCAAATGAGTGTTATGAGAAAATTCACTCCAATGACACGAGGCTATCTTTAACCTTGGGCACTGTTGCAATTTTTGAGCTAAGGAGACTTCAGTAGGCAATTCTGTTAGTAAGCCACTCATCTTAAAACCACACACATTTTGTCAGTATAAAAGGTGGCATGAATTTGGTACTTGTCATTAGGATGTTAAAAAACTCCTAAATTATAATAATCTTTCCCCCAAATAGCAAACCCTACATGGAAGGTTTATACAAAAACTGATAAATACCTACATTGCAGTTATTAGCAAGAAAAATGGAAAGAAAGAAGAAAAGCAACCAAATGTTAATTTGTTTTTCTTGGTGGACTTTATGCTTTAAAAAATGTGGAAATGTGCCATGTTCCCAAAATATAAAGGGTAGATGGCACCACCTGTAGCTATCTTTTGCTATCAGAGGGATTAATGTTTTTCTGGATAATTTAGAAGGTCTTCCTTAACTTGTCTTCCTTCTTATATTTCCCAGAATACTGAGTTGTATAACTAAATTCTAGGATAATTCTATTTCTACTATTTTGGTTAGGAAACTGTTCATACTTAGGTTATTTGATAAAAGCATGATTAAACAGATTCATGTTTATCACAATTTGCTTATTTTAGAATTATCATACTTTATTTTACAATTGAAATAATTTCTGATTCAATCTTCCAGATGCTTAAGGGATTAGAATACACATTTTATTTGTGTCTAAGATTTAATTTGTATTAGATTTAATTTTAGTGTCCAACAAAAGATAACTCTTGGATGAGACAAGAATTATTTCTGAAAAGTGCTGTGTTCTTTAAGATCTTTCCCTCTCAGCCTCCCCATTCCCTTGGCTCCTTACAGGTGACAATCAGTAATTAGAGGTTTTTGGTTTTACCACTTAATAGCTATGTCATCGTGGGCAACTCTCTTAACTTTTCTAAGTCTTACTTCTCTCATAAAGATCTGCCTGATTATCTCACAAAAATATTAAGTGGATAAAATGAGATAATGCATATGAAGTGCTCATAAATTATAAAGTTGCTAATAAACATAAGGTATTTTTAACTTGGAATAATATAGTAAGGAAAAATGTGATATTCCAAGTATGCGTTTATAACAGATTATTATCATCAACAAAGTTAATACAATTTTTATTGGGAATATTATCATGGACTCTAAACAATCTTCAATAACTTAACCAAAACTTTTCTTTAGAACTACCTAGTAATTATATAGCAAATTTAGTTACAGGGTTGTTATCAATATATTGACTAATATCTTAATACTATTTCCCAGTTGTAGACTCTGTAGTTCTTAAGTATATGATTCTATGATTTTATGTTTATAACATAGGGAAACAGGCTTATACCTAAATATAATTCTATTTATATAGCTGTATCAGTGGCTAAAACAGAAACCATAATGTTTCAAGGGTTGAAGTAATAGAGGAGTCCGGGCCTATCTCTTATGGCTTAATCCCTTCTAGACTATATATATATTTTTTAATCTCAGTATAATGTTACATTCATTTTGTAATATATTAATAGGGTAACCTATTAATTTTCCTGGGACAGTATAGGTTTCTGCCTATAGTATTATTAGAGTTTCATTTTTGAAAAATAGTCTTTGAATAGAATGATTTTATAGGTTTATTAATAAGATAAACTTCTTTGTTGGTCAATAGTATATATTTCAAGAATTAGTTTAATTATTTTTGGTGCCCCCTTTCAGTCTCAAGTATCCTGATTTGAATGGTAAATATATAATTTCTGCAAGAACTTGGAGCAGAGATCAGCAAAGTAAAGAACTTTCTGACTACTATAAGGAGCAGCAGTCAAAGCAGAACTTGCTATGATTGATAAACACCAAAGGAATCTGTCTATAGGTAAGTAGCCTTGATTTCTATAAAGAAAATCATATCTAGTCTGTCTGCTGTTTATCAGTGAAGATGGGAGTGAGATTCAAGAAAAATGTGCTGGAGAACAAGGACTCCTAACTCTGAATCCAAATACTCATATTTCAGGTACTAATATTCATATTGGAACTTGGCAAGTCTCCTCTGAGAAAAGATGTAGTTACATTCTTACACACGACCCTATTCAGACATACCCTGATACTAGCTTGCCTTACTATAACAAACTGTACTTTACTAACAATAGATACAAGATTCTCTTGGAACTGCATGATCTGAGATTAAATCATGTCAGTGAAAACTATACCCTTAACCTAGTGTATGAAGATGTTTAGTTTGAAGGATGTTTAATAAAAAAAAAGTAGATGAACTAGATGATTTTTATGAAGAAATGATCGTTAGAATAAATTTTGGATATTTTCCCCAAACAATTCAACATTTAGAAAAAATAAGGAAAGCTAAATTCTCTGTAATGGGTATGCAAAATGTAAGCAAAGGTGACGAGTTAGAAAGTTACTTTCAAGAAGCAAGTAAGTGGATTAAGTGCTCTCAGGATAGTGCTATTAAAAGAAGATCTAACATCAGTGGTTAATAATTTTTACTTACAAAACAAAAATTTTTGAAATTTCATTGTGAAATTTAGTCTATTTACATTTCTAAAAACTGAAAATAATGAATGTATATAGAATCTTTATATGCTAGTATATGTTCATATGGCCTATTGGTCTCATGAAACAATTTGACAAACGTGTTCATTATGGTTTCAAAAGAAACATCCTATTTGGCTCACCAGGAACAACCTGGGGGTCTACGTCCTGTTATTTCTGTTGCTGCTGCTGAGCACAGAAATGGGGATGGAAGAGAGAGGTTTACTAGGGTAATACCAATACTTATGGACTTACTCCTTCTGTTCTAAATTAGGAAGTCAGTGAAAGAACTGCAAATGTATGTAAGAAGGTGTTTTTTTTATATTAGTACAGAAATTTTAGTGATAACACTGTGATTTGCTCTGTAATTTTTGAACAATGGCTTTTCCTCCCTACCTATTTCCCAATTTTATAAGACTTGGTTTTAGAATCAGAATTTAAAGTTTTCCTTTGATGTAAAAATAGTTTTGCTCTTTACAAAAACAACTGTCCTTAAGAATAACATTAAAAAAAGAATAACATATATAATTGAATATATTGGTAACATATAAGAAGAAAAGGTAAAAGTATTAAAGCATCCCAAGAACAATAAAATACAGTGGAATATTAGCCAATGTTATGTCAGAGGTGAGTCCTCCTTTTATCAGAACAATTCTATTAGGTGATCCATATTATATAAAATTTGAGACCAAATGGCTTCTGTTATAGGAAGGCTGCAGCATTATCTCAAATGTTAGAGAACAATTTTAATATAGTCATAATAATCACATGAAAAGGCAAGAATACTGATCATGTTGATGGTATTTCTAATATTTGGAAAATATTATCAAAAAGTATAAATACTATGCAAATTTTGAAGACCATGGCAGAAAAAAATTAAAGAGTAGCAGTAACAAAAAATAAAAAATATTAGACAAAAGCTTATTAAATGACCAAATAGCAAAGCAGAACTGAATCATTAAGATTAAATATGTGCTAAAAAGCATTAAAGTATTAAAATTCTATTACAATTAGATATGACTCTTATCCTAAATATTAAAATAGATAGCAACAAATATGCAACATAACTTGTAAAAGGTTGAGAATAACGCAAAGCAGAGAAAAATGAAAGACATCTCACTATTCTCATTGTGGTTATTATTTATGGAATGGATAAAATATGTAGAAAATGTCACAACATTAGATTAACACATTAAAAAAACCAACATGCCACATCTACCTAAATAATTTTGTAAAACAGCTGAAAAAGCAAATTTCATCAAATTTAGACAGTTTATAGTGGAATAAATATGGCGAGGATTAACTAACCCTAAGTTTCACAATGGGCAGCTTCTAGCCGGTTGGTTGAAGCTGGGTCTTGGCCACACAAGGATCATTGGACAAGAAATCAGTTGAGCTGGACTAGAGCTGCCCATTTGTCTTAATAATGAATGCTCCACACTGTCTGTTAAGTAAAGAGAAAGAAAATATGGATCAGAAAGAATGCATGGGAGGCGATAAGTATAAGTTAGAGCAGGCGAATGCAGGACATCAATGAACATTTAGTGAATACTTGAAGAACGCATGACATTAATTCTATTATTGTATCATCAAGTGAGAGGCTAGATATTTGGAGGGGCCAGAACTCAGGGGAGGCTTGCTCACTGCTCTCTGAGAGCTTGAAATCTATTATCTATCTATCTATCTATCTATCTATCTATCTATCTATCTATCTATCTATCTATCATCATCTATCTATTAAAGCTGGGGACTGACACAAGAGCTTAAGATAGAAGCACCAGGAGAGAGCCCAGGTGGGACTGCTCGGGCTAAGTCAGAGCAAAGGGGGCCTTGGAGACAGGTTCAGGGACTTAGCCTGGAACAAGCTGCCATTGTCCATTGCTCCCTTGGTTGTGAGCCTTGTGGGGTCCCTTAGAATTTAGGAGATACATGCCTGTTGGGGAAAAAGGGGAAGGGAAAGGCGCAGGTGTGCTCCCTGCAGGGAGAGCACACCCTGGGACCTTCGTTTGAGAGTTTTTTAAAAATACATGTTTTGATTTCAGAGAGGAAGGGAGAGAAACATCAATGATGAGAATTATCGATTGGCTGCCTCCTGCACGCCCCCTACTGGGGACTGAGTCCAAAACCCAGGCATATGCCCTTGACCAATATCGAACCTGGGACCCTTCAGTACACAGACCGATGCTCTATCCACTGAGCTAAACTCTCCAGGGCTGTTTTTTCTTTTTGTTTTTTTTTTTATTTTTTATGTGAGCACCTTCCTTCTTTTTTATTTTGTTTGAAACGCATATAGTAACCAGTAGGATAGCCACTCATGTACCAAGAGATTAACATAATTTCCAAAGCATCAGGATCATTAAGAGAATCTGGACCTATAGGAGGTGGAGTGTTTGAAAGTTTTTAAAGGCTGAGAGTTTAGGGGAGAATCTCAATAGGATATTCATCCGTTTTATGCAGATGTGCCAAAATGAGATTTATTCCCTTAATTTTGCATCTATCCTTGGGTGTGGTTGGCACATGGCACTAATTTGACTTCTGCTATCTGTCTCCCTAAGTGGGGTGACTTAAGCTATTTATCCTCTGGTTGGGGAGGAGTCTAAACCATTTACTCCTAAGTGTCCTTGGTTAGGGAAGATAGGATTTTGTGTTCACTAGCTGGCTGTAAACTGCTTGGCCATTTAACTGTTTCCCTATTCTACTTGTCACATCTTACTAGCCTGTCTCATTTCCCACTCAGGGACTTCCATCTCTAAAATCTTTTAGGCGTGATGATAAATTATGATGTCTTCAGTGACTGCTTCCTGCTGACAAGAGCTGTGGTCCTGGCCTACATAGGGTATGGAGGTCTCTCTGATCTACGGAAAACAAGGGAATGGGATTTGAGACTGGAACAGAGAGGCTGTTAGCTGATTCTCCCAAAACAGGGGGTAGGCCAGAATCCCTGAAGCATCATTCATCATCTTATGGAATTGTATCATTCCAGAAGTGAAGTTAGCAGACTGCTTCATATTTCATTGACTCAATTAATGCAGTCCTAAAAATAAGTCAGTTCAGTTAAATTGTTAAGTCTCATTTCAAGAGGCCAAGATGCAGATGGGCTCCCAAAGTGAGACCTATATTGTGTAAACAAGCAGTCAGCTATTGAATAAGAGGTATGCCTATGAAAACAGAAGGAAAACAAAGGTTAATGATCACAGCAAATTATAAAAGGTTTTGATTCTGTAAGACTTGTCAGTCCAGAAGATTTTTAGATGTAAGGATAGTTTCTTTCGCTGGAATGAAAGCAAGCAGTGACAATCTGATCTTCCTTATCTGCAGTTTGGATATTTCTGGTGATTAAATTCTGCATGGTTTACATAACATCGGTCATTAAGATTGTTTAACTTTGAGCTGTCTCAGGTCCTTTGGCTGTAATTTGCAAGTGCAAAGCTCAGAAAGAAAATTTTAGTTCTCAATAATTCCAAGTCAAAGGATGGGGGAAAATGAAACATCAGTTTGGAAGAATACTAGAAAAAAAATCAGGATCCAATTCAGTTTGTAGGTGAAAAATAAAACTTTAACTAGAGGCTAATCTCCACAACTGTGTGTTATAGATACTATTTTTATTTATTCACAGTCAGGGCTAGATTCTATTGAAACATAATTTTCCCCCCTAAAATCACCCTAATTTTTTTTAAAATCAAAGATAGCCAAATCAAGACTATTTACTTCATTAAGTCCAGTTTCCATTTAGACTTATTTGCATAAAACAAGAATAGTAATTGGTCATAAAGGCTCTCTTAAATCTGCTTTGCTGGAATCTCATAAGGAAGCTCCAGATTGAACTTTAATTAGCCTCTCAGGGCAGAGAAGCCAAACCACATAGCTATCAACATTTGCCTGAAATACCTATAGATTTGGGTGAATTCCTCAAGTTCTGGGGGGTTCCCAAAATGTCTTGAGGTTCTTTCTTTGCTGTCTCCTATGAAAAGACTGCCATGAACCATGTGAATATGCAAGGTACCAGGCCATCTTGAAGGGGTTTTTATTGGCTTCCAAAGTCAATTTTAATATATAACTTAAATCTTTCTTGTGACATCCAGAGTCTAGGCATGTCTCTCTACTTACAATCTATTTTAGACTATCTCTTTTCTAGTGTTACAGTATAAATGTTTAGTATCCTATATAATAAAAGCCTAATATTCAAATCGACCAAATGGCAGAACTGGTTACTATGATGCGCACTGACCACCAGAGGGCAGACACACAACACAGGAACTGCCCCCAGCCTGCAGGCCCCAGGCCAGCAAAGGTGGGTGCCAGTGGCTGCCTCCCCCCCATAGCCCCGCCAGTTGCCCCACAGATTGGCCCTGATTGCTGGCCAGGCCTAGGGACCCTACCCATGCACAAATTTCGTGCGTCAGGCATCTAGTATAAAATAAGGAACAGGTCAACAAAGAAACAAGTTGAGTTATAACATTCCTTCTATTTTTGAAGACATCAAGTGGTTTTAAAAAACATGATTTTAAGGGAAGAGAGTTTGGCAGAAGGCCATTTATAAAGTTGCCCCAAACCCAAAATGTACCCTTTAAAAGTTGGCACTGGTAGGACAGGCATATAGATATCTATGCTCTATTATAAAGAGTAATCCCATCTATCTGTATCATCCTGATGTTTTTGTGTGTTAAGATTAGTTTGAGTTAAAGAAACAACCTCGTTGGTACTAGCTTTTGGGTATTTTGGGCACAGGCCAGTTACTAATTTAGGGAATCAAGCTGTTGCATACATGTTTTAGATTTTGAATAGGTTCAAAAATTCCCACATTTATTCCAGGATCTCTACAGCAGTACTGTCTGACAGAACTTCCCATCTTGATGGAAAGGTTCTAGATCTATACTATCAAATATGGTAGCCACTAGCCTCATGGAACTATTTAGCAATTGAAATGTGGCTAGTTGTATTTGGGGAACTGAATTTTAAATTTCACTTGATTTTAATTACTCTAAAATTAAAATGAAGTAGCCTTATGTGGTTCGTGGTTACCATATTGGGGAAAGCATGGTACTATCATCTAGGCCAGCAGTTCCCAACTGGTGGTCTGCGGACCACTGGTGGTCCGGTCCGTGAGGTACGAAAGGTGGCGACTGCTGATCTAGGCTATATCAACCCACTTACTGCCACTTCACTAGGCAACCTTGACTGCCAGGGAGTTAGTCTTTCAATACTTCTGCCTTGCACAATGCTCTTTTTGTAACATTCATTATAGTCAGAGAACACAGTCAGTATAATTTACTGAATTTAGAGAGATTTGTGACTAAAATATGATAAACTTTTGGAAATGTTCTATGGATGCTAGAAAAGAAATAGTTTTCCCTTTGCAAGGTACAAAATTCAATATGTATTATATAATATTTTTTTGGTCTTATTTATTCAAATCATAAAGTCATGATATTAGAGTCTCCCAGTTGTTTTTTTCTCCTGGTATTTCTAACAGTTTTTAATTTTATATTTTTTGATGTTACATTAGACTTGTTTATTCATTATAGATTTACTCCTTTATCACAATAAGCAGGCCTTTTGTATCTTGTTTAATGTTTTTTACTTTGAAATTGACTTTCTTATATAAATGTCATTCTTCCCCTTCCCCCAATGTTGTTTCCATTTTTTTTGATACATATTGACTGGCAATGACTCAACCTAGTGTTCTTTGCACTTATGAAGCTAATTTTTATTTTTATTACAGTACTAGTTTTAAAAGTCAAATAGTGGTTAAAGAGTAAATAAAAAAGGGCTCCAACATTACCTTCTCCCTCTCCCCCACTCCTATCCCACTTCATTTCTTCACAAGTGGCCACATTCACTGAGTTGTTTCTTCTACTATTTATTTCCACATTTCTACCTACATTAATTGAATAATTCCATGACCTGAATGGGCCCTGATTTTTATTCTGGGCTGCCTATCCAATTACAACCCTAAAGATGACAGGGAAACTCAGAGCATCTGAGAGTGGCAATTCCCCGACCATGTCATGCCAACACAGCAGTGCTTTCAGCAGTGAAAGTCCTAATGAGATGTGTAGAGTCGTGACCCAAGGACTCTCACTAGTACAATATGCTGCTGAAGAAGTTGGCCCCTCCAACTTGCCACTTTGCTGTCTGGGGGGCCAGAGGTGTAGTACTCGCCCTGAGGACCATCAACCTAATTGCCCAGAAAGGACCTGGAATCTTGAAGCAGGGAATCGGTCTTCATGAAATATAATGGTCCCATCTATTTTAAACTAGAGAAACTGGACATCATGGTTCGTTTGGCATCTCAAGCCAATACTGCTCAGCTTCTGGCAGAACTGAAGGAATATATCACAGAGGTGGATGCTGACTTTGTTCTTTGTGCAAAGTTGTGCAGGCCATTGGATGGTGTGCCATCAAGGTGGAGCAATCTGCAGAACTTTGTGTCATCACATTGCTTGACCTCATCCAGACCAAAGCAGATTATGTGGTCCAAGAGTCGATTATTGTTATCAGGGACATCTTCCACAAATACCCTAACAAGTATGAAACCATCATGGCCACTGTGTGGGCATTTACACTCGTTGGATGAGCCAGACGCTCAAGCCGCTGAGATTTGGATTGTGAGAGAATATGCTGAAAGCACTGACAATATGAATGAAACCATAAGAAACACAGGAGCTGGTACTGCAGGTCTTGAGTTTGGCAACACAGGATTCTGATAATCATGATCTCTGCGATAGGACTATATTTTTTGGAGGCTTCTCTCTATGGACTCTGTCACAGCCACAGAAGCAGTCTTATCTGAGAAGGCACCGACCTCTGAGAAGTCAGATCTCATTGAGCCAACTTTGCTGAGTGAGCTAATCTGCCACATTGGTTCTTTGGCCTCTGTGTACTACAAGCCTCCCAAGGCTCTTGTGGAAGGAAGTCATGGACTCCACTGCAAACACCTGTCAGTGCATCACAGAAGCACTGATGCAGGTAGCAGTCCTGTTGGCACCACCACCGCCACCACCCTGAACAGCCTCGGGTTATTCTCTTCTCAAGGTGACCTGAGGGGCCTTTTAAACCTTGACCTTGGTCCCCCAGTCAGTGTGCCATAGGTGTCCTCTATGCAAATGGAAGCAGTGGATCTCTTGGCAGTGACCTTGGTGGGAGGCAAGGGAGGAAGTCCAGCAGTGGGACAGTCCTTCATCCCATCATCCGTGTGTGCAACCTCTGCTCCTTCACCTACTCCTGTTGTGGTCAGTAGTGGTCTGCATGATCGATTTGAACTCTTTACAGGGATAGGTATGGCACATGATGGGTATGTGACTCCTAAGGCTGTCTGGCTGCCTGCAGTCAAGGTTAAAGGCTTGGAGATTTCCGGAACATTTACTCATGAGCAAGGATACATCTATATGGAAATGAACTTCACCAATAATACTTTGCCAACATGATAGACTTTGCAATCCAGTTTAACAGGCATAACTTCTCCCTCTCAACACCTTGAGCGCAGTCATGAAAATAGAACCACTAAATAATCTGCAGGTGGCTGTGAAAAACTTCGATGTCTCCTACTTCAGCTGCCTTATCCCACTCAATGTGCTTTTTTGTAGAAGACAGCAAAATGGAGTAATTACTGCCAATAAAAATGATCTTTAGTTTCAGATGAAGGAATGGCACTTTAATGCTGTTTCCAGCAAGTTGCAAAACAGCATTTATACTATGCCAAGCAGAATGTGGAAGGGTAGGACCATGGTGTACCAATCTCTGAAGCTCATTAATGGCATGTGGATCTTGGCCAGGAAACCGCAATTATACACTCGCTGAAGTGTAGGGCTCCAGACGCCTCCCTCTCAGTACCTCTATCAGGTCTACGACAGCATTTTGAAAAACTAATAGACTGGTCACCAAGATTGGTGCAGGCCAAGAACTCTTAACTGGAATAAATTGTATTGCCATGTAGAATCTGAACCCAACTACACTGAGGCCACCGACCAAGGTAGTAACTAGTCTAACCTGTGCTAACTTTAGGGCACATCCTGCTGGATAGTTTTAGCTTCCTGCAGCTATTTGTAACCACTGCTTCAGTTATTTCCCACCTCTTGCCCCTGCTGCTGCTTACTTGTGGGCTTCTCCATATTGTGCCAATGCTGGAGTTAATAAGAGCAGTTTGGTATTTTGTAATTGAGAGCTCATTTCAAGAGCAGAAAAAGACAAACAATATTAAAGCAAAAAGAGTGTCACTTTAAAAACATGCTTAACATTCTTTGGAAGTTGCTCTTATCCTAAAGGTTACCAGTTCATCCTCTCTTGTCAAGCAGTAAAACTTCAATCATTTATATATATGTATATTTAAAATATGTAACTGAAAATAAATAGCACGTATCTAATATGAAATGGCTAATTCAAGAGAAGTATATTTATAGAAAATATTAACATCAAAGAAAGTCTGTTTTACATTTTGATGCAACTTTAGTAACACTGTAGACTTTCAGACTACATCAAAATTAGGGTTTTATTTCATGTTTGCAGTAGTGGTAACAGCAGTGAAGGAATGCAGTGAGTGATGACGGTGAGGGGATAACAGAGGGTGAGGAGTCTCCTTAAAGCTGACTGTTTTAGTATGGAGCTCCAATACCTGGGATGGGTCAGAAGCATAAATATGAATGTGAAATAGCTAATCTCTTTCATTTTACTGTAAAGAGTGTGCTCACTTTCCTTACCAAAGTATCCTGCAAACAGGATTCAAATGACCATACTAACTGTTAATCAGTAATGATGCAAGAATTTTTACCAAGAAACTAGGTCATTTGGGAATAAACAGAATTCCCTGCTATATAGTAGAGTTGAAATCTACTGAATATATACACACATCTAACTAGATGATCACTCTTTGGCCCAGATCTGATTTAGAATACACGAGCACAATTCCCAAACTGGAAGAGATGAAATATTTTCATCTCCTGGTAAACTTTATTATTTATTTATTTTTAAATTCTCACCCAAGGATGTTTTATTTTTTTTAAGAGAGAGGGAGGTGGGAAGGAAGAGGGGACATCAATGTGAGAGACACCAATCAGTTGCCTCCTACATGTGCCCAATCAGGGATGGAATCTGAAACCTACGTATGTGCCTTGATCGGGAATCAAACCTGCAACCTTTTTGTTGTACAGGATACTCCAACCAACTGAGCCACCTGGCCAGGACTTATTTTTTATTTTCAATTTTTATTGAATTTATTGGGATGACACTAATAACATTATACAGATTTCATGTGCACAATTCTTTAATACATCATCTGTATATTATATTGTGTGTTTACCACTCAAAGTCAAGTTTCCTGTCACCATTTATCTCCCCTTTACCCTCTTTTACCTTTCTCTCTGGTAATCACCATACTGTTGTCTGTGTCAATGAGCTTTTTAAAAAATTCCTTCACCTTTTTCACCCAGTCCCCTCCTCCTTTAATAGCTGTCAGTCTATTATCTGAGTCTGTTTCTGTTTTGCTTGTTAGTTTATTTTGCTCATTAGATTCCACATATGAGCAAAATTATATGGTATTTGTCTTTCTCTGTCAGGTTTATTTCACTTAGCAGAATACTCTCCAGGTTCATCTATGCTGTCACAAAAAATAAGATTTCCTTCTTTTTTACAGCTGAGTAGTATTCCATTGTGTAACTGTACCACAGCTTTTTATCCACTCATCTACCGATGGACAGTTGGGATGTTTTCAAATCTTGGTGATTGTAAATAATGCTGTAATGAACACATGGGTGCATATATTCTTTCAAATCAGTGTTTCAGGTTTCTTGGGCTATAGTCCCAGAAGTGGAATCGCTGGGTCTTAAGGCAGTTTCATTTTTAATTTTTTAAGAAAGCTCCATACTGTTTTCCAGTGGCTGTGCCAAATCTGCATTCCTACCAACAGTGCACGAGGGTTCCCACAGGTTCACCAACACTTTTTTGTTGATTTATTGATAGCCATATTGACAGATGTAAGATGGTAGCGCACTGTGGTTTTAATTTGCATTTCTCTGATGATTAATGACACTGAGCCATCTGTATGTCATCTTTGGAGAAGTAACTATTCAGATCCTTTGCCCATTTTTTCATGGAACTGCTTGGTTTTTTTTTGAGCTGTTGAGTTATAGAAGTTCTTTATAAATTTTGGATATTAACCCCTTATTAGATATGTCATTGGTGAGTATGTTCTCCCATTCATTGGGTTGTCTTTCCACTTTGTTCATTTTAAATTTCCTTTGCAAAAACATTTCAGTTTGATGTAGTCCCATTTGCTTTTCTTTTCCCTTGCTCAGAGATATATAAAAAATATTACTATCAGAAATACTGATTTTTATTGCCTGTGTTTTCTTCTAGGATTTTTATGGTTTCAAGTCCTACATTTAAGCCTTTAATCCATCTTGAGTTTATTCTTGTGTATGGTGTGAGAAGGTGGTCTAATTTCATTGCTTTGCATGTATCCGTCCAAGTCTCTAACACCATTTATCGGATGGGCTACCTTTATTCCATCCTATGTATGTTCTTGCCTGGCAGGTATTGACTGTAATGGCATGGGCTTCTTCCTGTGGATGCTCTGCTTGTGGAGTTTATGGATCCTGTTCTGTTGTTTTCTGAAGCTGGCCACTGGTTGTGCTCATTTTGGGGCCTCTTGGGAGGAACTCTGTTGCAGGCCTATATTAGATGCTGCCCTGTGACTGGCCCAGGGAAGGTAACCTGCTTGGAGCTAGAAAACTATACACAGCTTATAGCTACCTCTGCAGGGCCTAGGTGCGAACAGGAAGGACCAAACTATGCACCAAGGCCGATTTTATTAGCACCAGGCCCGGGGGCAGGCCAGCAAACGTCTCAAGGCACCCAAGATCTGTCTCCATCTGCCGGCTGCCTGTTAGACTCAGTCACTGAACGAGCCTCTGGTGGTACTTGAGTTGCATGAGCAAGGTTCTCAGCGAGTCATCAGGTAGAGGTGAGTGGTTCTCACCAGATTGACACAGGTTCAAACTGAGTGCCAGTGCTGGGTCTGAGGCCACTCAGCAAATGTCCCATGCAGGGCCCACAGACCTTTGTGGTAAGTTGGGGTCTTAGAGTCATCAGGGTGAGGCCAGTAGAGTTTATAAGGCCCAAGCCAATCAAGATTTGGCTGCATGAGGGAAGGCTGTGCATTGGTTGGGTGTACAAAGAAAAAATAGTCCCGGTGCACAACCCACAAAACTAAGTCTGTTCAAGATTCTGCCAGGAGCTGAAGCTCCGCAGGGAGGGGCTCCAGGAGTTGGGAGATTAGAGCTAGTAGATCTTCTGTGAGGGGGAGGTTCCAGTCAGGCTTCAGAGAAGGTGGGAGGAGTGGCCCCTTTCACAGAGCCACACAACTCAGTCTGTCCTGGATTCTGCCCAGACATTGGCAGTGTGGGTCCACCAGGAATTCAGAAGGAGAGGCTATCATATCTCCTGTTAGGGGATGGCGCCAGTTAGGTTCATGGGAAAGAGGGGGCAATGGCCCTCACTACAAAGCCACACCAGTCACTGATACCCCCGAGTCTATCCAGACCTCTGTACCCCAGCCCAGGCAGCTGACTCCTCAGTAGTACATGAGCTCCACAAAGTGGGGCTACAGGGAATCCAGAGGGTAAGGCTATTGTATTCCCTCAGGGTGATGCCATAAGGGAGTGCTCCACCCAAGAAAGATGGTGTCTTTGGTGTGGGAAGAGGGGTCCTGGCGGCTGTCCCTTCAGCTGTCTTCCCAGAGCCACAAACCCCAGTCTCTCCTCACACGACTCTAGTCTGCTCCGCCCTTCCTCTGCCAAAACCCTGGGTAAGTGGCTGCAAATGAGATTTTGTGCATTGGTCCTTTTGAAGGCACTGTGTCTCTAGCAGACTCCTGTCTCTCCCTGGCAGAATCCCCAGTGATTTTCACAGCCAGATGTGATGTGGGTGCTTCTTCCTGGTGTTCTGGGCTGGGGAGCTGAGCTTGGGGTTGAGACCCACTCTTCTTAGGGGTAACCTTTGCAGCTGAGCAGTTGGAATCTCAGTTGCCTCCCATGGGAGCAGAATCAGCCCTTTTCAGGTCTCTGCCCTTCCTACCGGTCTCGATGTGGCTTCTTCTGTAAATCCTTGGTTATAAGACTTCTGTTCAGCTTATCTCCAATTGGTTATTCAGGTTGCTTGTTCCATATTTTAGTTGTAATTCCAGTTTGGTCCTGGAAGAAGGTGAGTGTAACATACTCTGCCGCCATTTTGGATCTTCTGCCATAAATTTTACTTTCCATTAACATAGATAATAAAAATCTGAGCATATGAAATATCTAGGCAAATTCATAAAAACAGAAAGTAGGTTAGAGGTTACGAGGGGCTGGGAGTGGGGATGAGAAACTATTGCTTAATGTGTACAGTTTCCATTTGGGATTATTAATAAGTTTGTAAACAGATAACTGTGGTGGTTACTACTTAGTTTTCCACTTAAAAATAGAAAATGTTAAGTTATATAGATTTTACCATAGTAAATAAAGCATTTTTGACCATGTGTGGTTTATTACTTACTCAAAACTAATAGAAATTAGTTAATTTGGGGTTCTATTTCCTTCACATGAAAGAATTCACTAATTCTGTATTTCTGATTACAAATGTGATATAATTCTCCAAAGTTGTTCCTTTCAGAAGAGAAAGTTGGAAAACTTGAAATATGATCAAGAAAAAGAAAACAGAAAAAAATAGTCAAAACAAACGTCTTACTTTAATTGGTTCAGGCTGCATCACAGGTGCAGGCATAGCAATGGCACTTGAAGCATAAACCTGGTGATATGTTCCTTGAACTCCATGATCAGAATAGGGCTATTACAAAAAAAAGAAATGTATTATTGCCTTTCATTTATTATTTAAAAATACTTATTCAGCACTACAATGTACTAGGCATTTTGCTACACAATGGAGAAACACAGATGCAAAACACATCTCCTATCTTTAACTTATAGACTGATCTCGGACAAATAGTCAAAATTACCATAAGACCTATAAGACATGTATAGGGATGCATGGGAGGAAAGGTAAGAACTACTTGATTTAGCTTAAGAAAGTTGGGGAGGTAGCCAGTCAAGTTTTCTAGTGGAGCTGAAGCCTGAATTTGAAGAATTAGGGAAAGAAGATGGGACTAGTATGCACAAAGACATCGAGGCAACCAAGAACACATCTCCTTTGGAAGACCTGCGTAGGCTGTCTGGTATGGCTGGAGGAAAGAATATACACTAAAAAAGAGCTGAAAGAGAGACATTAGAGCAAAAAGGAGGGAAAAGATCATGTAAAAGCAGATTTTTGGCCTGTCCAACAGATGGTGGAACCATTTATTGAGATATGGAATACAAGAAAAGCAAGTTTGATGCTTATGTAATTGTATGTAAGGGGGTTGGAGAGAAGTTAGGTTTATAATACAGGGTGTCACCCCAAAATGTATAAACACTTTAATAGTTGATAGCTCAATTTTGAAAATAAAATGTATTTTAATAAATACCGACTTTATAATTATTCAGTGTGTTCATACTTTTTTGGGGACAACCTATAAAATCTGAGGTATTTGTAGGACTCCTAGTAGCAATATACTGTTGATAGAAAGCTAAATGGCTCCATCTAAAGTGTTTTCTAGTTAGCAACCTACTTTATTAACTTATATCTTTGCCTACACCTTCTACCAGAAACATTAAAATAAAAGCATGCATATAACGTTTTTATGAAAATATCATAGAAATAGTACCAGTTATAAGGTAATATAAGTAGTAGCTCCAGAAAAATCTTATTAGAGTCCACTGGTTTAATACCAAAAGTAGATTGTGGCTAAAAATCTAGTGTTGAAGAATTCTTACCTTACTTCCCCCTCCCCTTGAAAACCAGAAAAAAACAAAAAGAACCAAAGATAGATTAAAAAAAAAATACCATCATCAATTAAACAAGAAAATACCCATTATCCCCAAACCATGAACAATTTAAAACATCTGACAAATGCTATGCAATTTGGACCCATATAAGTGAGGACTATGAAGCCTCCTCAGACTTCAGGAAAAATAAAGATCTGCTTAAAAATCAATGTTCTAGCCGAAACCGGTTTGGCTCAGTGGATAGAGCGTCGGCCTGCGGACTGAAAGGTCCCAGGTTCGATTCCGGTCAAGGGCATGTACCTGGGTTGCGGGCACATCCCCAGTAGGAGATGTGCAGGAGGCAGCTGATCGATGTTTCTCTCTCATCGATGTTTCTAACTCTCTATCTCTCTCCCATCCTCTCTGTAAAAAATCAATAAAATATATTAAAAAAAAAAAAATCAATGTTCTAAAAGACCTATTGAAAAAGTCTTAAGTGTAGGGGTATGTCAGGCCAATGCAGCAGCAGGGAATATTTTCAGAGATCCAATTTCATATTTTTTAATAGCAGGGGATATGGAATTGAAGGAGAAATCATGTTTCCATATTTTTATGTACTGCCTTGTCTTATAGCTGAGGAACACTGCTGGAGGTCAAACAGGTTGAAGGTAGAAAGGGAAGTAGCAATTACTACAACCCAATACAGAAAATGATTCCCAGAATGCTAAAAACCGAGGGAAGAGCATCTCAACCAGGAGACTTACAACACCGTGCAAAGCAGCTTCAGACAACAGTCTGATCTTCCCACCCTCATTTGGACAAGTAGTTGGTCTCATGTAAAAATTAGCATTAAGGTAAAAAGGGAAAGCAAGCAACTTAAGCATGCATACTGCCTCTTCAACTACATTAAGGAAAGACAAAAGTTGAAGGGTGAGAAATTACCCTAGTATAACTGGAAAAGTTCAACTAAATATAATTTTTTGAATCTTAAAGAAATTATAATAACATGATCTCTAAAAAGGAGCTCAAAAGAGAGATTTTAAGCCAACATAAATTTATAGACAATGATGTAACCAAAGTGGCAGAGATTGAGATAAAAAAGGTTAAAAATAAGAGAGATGAGATGATGCCCTGGCTGGTTCGCTCAATGGTGCAGTGGTTCTCAACCTTCCTAATGCCACGACCCTTTAATACAGTTCCTCATGTTGTGGTGACCCCCAACCATAAAATTATTTTCGTTGCTACTTCATAACTATACTTTTGCTACTGTTATGAATCGTAATGTAAACTTCTGATATGCAGGATGTATTTTCATTGTTCGTGACCCACAGGTTGAGAACTGCTGGAGAGTGTTGGTCTGTGCTACGAAGGGTCGCGGTTTGATTCCCAGTCAAGGGCAAGTAGCTGGGTTGCAGGTTTGATTTACCACATGGTTGGGACGCATGTGGAAGGCAATCAATCAATGTGTCTTGATGTTTCTCTCTCTTTCTCTTCCCCTCTCCCTCCCTCCATTCTGCTCTCTCTAAAAATCAACGGGAAAAATATCCTCTGGTGAGGACTAACAAAATAAAATAAAATACATAAAATAGATGAAAGCCTTAATAGTCATAATAAAAATAGAATAAACACAATGAGAAATATAGTCATATACTTTGAAAAGTATAAAACAAGTACCATAAAATAATTACCTGAGAAATGATAGATATGAAAGACAAAAAGTGATCTAACGCCCTGACCAGTTTGGCTCAGTGGATGGAGTGTTGGCCTGCGGACTGAGGGGTCCTGGGTTCAATTCTGGCCAAGGGCATGTACCTTGGTTGCGGGCACATCCCCAGTGGGAGATGTGCAAAAGGGAGCTGATCGATGTTTCTCTCTCATCGATGTTTCTAACTCTCTATCCCTCTCTCTTCCTCTCTGTGAAAAATCAATATATTAAAAAAAAGTGATCTAACATAAACATAATTTGCATTCTATTGTTTAAGTCACCCAGTCTGTGGTACTTTGTTCCATCAGCCTTTGTGTAAACTATACAAGTATCAAGCAGTTATTTTGTTTTCGTTAATCCTCATCTGAGGACATTTTTCCATTGATTTTTAGAGAGAAACATCGATCTGAGAGAGACACATTTGAGGACTGGTTGCCTCCCGCATGTGCCCTGACCAGGCCAGGGATCAAGTCTGAAACGGAGTTATGTGCCATTGACGGGAATCAAACCAGGGACCCTTCAGTCCGTAAGCCGAGGCTCTATCCACTGAGTAACCAGCCAGGGCTCAGCAGTTCTTTGATAGCTAGTCTTATTTTCTTTCCGACTTTATAGACAAAAACATGTTGAACAAGGATGTAAGAACTCAAAGAACATAGCATCCATGTGCCTTCTTTAACAAAGATACTTGCAGATGTAACCAAGTGATAAATGGAGGAAGAGACGATGAATGAAGAAATCCCGGTAAAGGTATTTTTTTAGTAATCATTAAGATTCAACTGTGGACTTTATTGTTCAAGAACAAAATTATAATGTTATAAGTGTTAGCAATATAAAAATAGTACAAAACATTTAAATTGGGAGGTGGGTGCTAATTTCCTAATCTTTCACAACACCGATTTCAAACATGCATGTGCAGTTCCTGGAAAATATCTGGTAAGGTTATTAGTAATGGTTCAGGAATATAATTTAAAGACATGCTAGTCACCATCTATAGTTATAAATTTGACTTGTTTTTGAAGGAATAATTTTTAAAAATTTTTTCTTGGCTTAATTTTTATGTGCTTTTAATTGACAGAATGTTAGCAACTATATAGATGGATAGACAAATCAGAAGCAGTATTTGGTATCTTACTCTTTAAAGGAGATCGAGTCAGGAATGAGCCCAGTAAAGCAAACAGTTGATTTATTTGAGAAATGATTCTGAACTAGTTAGTGAAGAAGTCAAAGATGAAGCATTCTTAGATACAAAAAAGGAAAAAGATAAGATATGCAACTTCAATGAAGGTCTTGAACAAACACTTTTAGAAAAGAAAAAGAAATAAATGTAAGATAAATTACTTGGAGACTATTACGTACTTCTGGAATGGAAGCTTCCATCAGAGACAGCGGAGGAGGAACACATCCTCCATCTTGTGCAATTTCCACTGGTTGATAAAACACCTCAGACGGCTGTAGGTATAAGAACGGAGCAGAAGAGGCAGGAGACTGAAACACAAAATCATAGTTTCAAATATGATTAGTGATGACATTTAAACCAAATGATTTACCCAACAGGTGAGAGAAATATTTGTTTCATATTTTTCTGAAGTTCTTTTTCAAGGATAGCTTAGAAGTATCTCAGCAACAAATTAGGAGCTCTGGGGTTGTTATAAATTCCAGTTGTGTAGGTGTCATTAAAAAACTGTATCACTAGTAAGGACTACAAGTTCTTAGTGCTTCAGAACCTCATCTATAAACTGAGATAATTTTATTAAGATCATTACTAAAGGCTGTAATAATATAAGCAATGGTATTTAAACTATCATAACCATCTATTCTCAGCTTTGTGACTCGCATGGAGGTGGAAAATGTCAAAAAAGATGAAACAATCTTTTGGTGGGATACTATTTGTTATCAAAGTTGGGAGATGGAATACCTATTTGAGAGCATAGGTCAAACAAGCAAAATATGAAGGCTAGAAAAACGTTAAAATTTCCAATAATACTAATAAAAAGAAGTAATTTTTCATGTTTTCGCAACACTCATTTATAAAATGCTTTCACTTACATAGTCTCATTTGATCTTCACAAAAATCATGAGAAAACTTACAAACGGATAGTAGTCTCATTACTTCTATTTCACAAATGAGGAAGCTGAGAAATATAGTGATTAAATAAACTGCCAAAGGTATCACAGTTAATAAATAAAAGAGAAAGATCTCTAACCTAGTTCTCCTGATTTTAATATTCATGCAGTATTCACAAAAGCACAGTGAAAAAAGTTAATATTTACCTGAGGAACACTCCACTGCCACTGACCTGGTAGACACTGTGCAGGGGCCTAAAATGAAAGAAAAAAGACCCCACAGATAATAAACAAGGGTTAAAACTGGATTATTTACATGCAAAGAATGGAGTTGGACCCCTATACCTCAAACTATGTACAAAAATGAACTCAGAATGGATCCAAGACCAAAATTAAGACCTAGAACTATAAAACTATTACAAAAAGAGGTCATAAATCTCTATGACTTTGAATCAAGCAAATTTTAAAATTATGACATCAAAAGCACAAGCAACAAAAGAAAAGAAAAAAGATAAACTGAACTTCATCAAAATTAAAATCAATAATGTGTTGGCAAGGATGTGAAAACATTAGAACTTTTATAAATTGCTGGTAGGAATGTAAAATGGTACAGTCTTTTTGGTAAACAGCATGACACCAAAAGATTAAACACAGAGATACCATATAAACTCAGTAATTCAACTCTGAGGTGTAAGACCTAAGAGAAATGAAAACATGTCTGCACAGCAACTTGTACACAAATGTTCATAGCAGCATTATTTACAACAGCCCCAAAATAAAAATAAAATAAAAACAACCCAAATGTCCATCATCTGATGGATAAACAAAATGTAGTATATCTATATAATGGAATATTATTCAGCCATAAAAAGGAATGAAATACTGATACATGCTACCACATGGACAAATCATGAAAACATTATGTTAGGTGAAAGAATAATAAAAAAAGATCATATTTTATTTATTTTTTGGGGGGGATCAAATGATATTTTTATTTTGAATGTTGATATTTGAAGAAAGGAGTAAAATATTATTTTTAAAGAAGATCCTTTTTAAAAATATATTTTTATTGATTTCAGAGAGAAAGGGCTTAAGAAAATATTTTAATAAAAATATCTGAAGTAAAATGATTTATATATAGATTTGTTAGATAAATGAAATCACTACTTATGAAGTGAAAAACACAAAGGAGATAAAACCTGACTAAACCATGAATTACCTGATCTGATTAGCAAAAATTGATAACGCTATCAATCTTGAATTTGTAAAAAGAAAGGGTAAGGGACTATTTTTATCAAAATGGGAATTTTAAGGATAGACTGATGAAGAATATATAACTCAAAAGAAGTATGTGAAGTAAAATTATTTCTTATACTGTAAAATATATTACAAATTGGTACCAAAATCTTTCCTAAGCACATGAAGGCAACATACTTTCAATTTTATAACTGCAAGTAGAAAATCAGTTAAAGTATAAAACTAAATTGCATTAGAAAATTTTCAGAATACATCCGCTATGTCAAGTGAGCTATAGCTGTATGTTAATCAATCAATAAAAAAGGAGCTGGTTCAATAGGGTGCAAGCAGAAAGGGACTTTCCTTTTCCACCCTCCACTTCAAAAGCATTGTGCTGTGTAGTCTTCCTTGCCCTTGGAGAAAAATGAGGACAGGTCACTTTTGGGTGTGGTAGATTCCAAATGCCGACTCTCTAGTTAGAACTTTTGATTCCAGCAAGACTATGCTAGCCCTTGATTCTAGAAGTTTACTTTACACAGATTATTTCTCTACTAAGGTAATTTCTCTAGAGTTTTATTGGAAAGAGTCTCTTCTGTGAGGTTCACACCTTGCTCTTGGGAAACAACCTTTGCTTGTTGTGAGAAGTTAAACACATTCCCACTGTAGACCTTCCCTCCTGGCTCTGCCTCCCGTAGACCACTCCAGCTTTTTCTTTGAACTTTTTTTTAGGAGAGGTCGGGTCCAAGTGATACCATCTCACAAATTTCAAGGGAATATTAAGCTTAGTTATTTTCAGAAGTCATCTTCACTTGGTTGACGAGGACTCTTAACTCCCTTGTTAAGCTTCCTTCTTACCAATCTTCCCTACCAATCTCATCTTCCCCTTATCTGTGCACAAGGTGGGCACTGAGTTAAAGATCCCAAAACTGGTTTCACAATTGGTTTCTCATGTTAAATGGTCTGGTACTTAACGTTTTGTGTTTGGGGCCTCTGCTGAAAATCTGAGCCAGTTTAGGAAGTCATGCTACATATATATTTTAAATAAATATCATTAAGTTCTATTTTTAGTAAGTGAAAGAAACACTTTAGTTTTATATTTATTTATTTACTTATTTATTTTTTAATTAAATCTTTATTGTTCAGATTATTACATTTGTTCCTCTTTTTTCCCCCCATAACTCCCCTTCTCCCAGTTCCCACCCCACCCTCCGCCCTCACTCCCCACCCACTGTCCTCATCCAAGGTGCACGATTTTTGTCCAGTCTCTTCCCGCATCTCCCACACCCCTTTCCCCCCCAAGAATAGTCAGTCCATTCCCTTTCTATGTCCCTGATTCTATTATGATCACCAGATTAATTATTCACTTGATTCTTAGATTCACTTGTTGATAGATGCATGTTTGTTGTTCATAATTTGTATCTTTACCTTTTTCTTCTTCCTCTACTTAAAGGATACCTTTCAGCATTTCATATAATACTGGTTTGGTGGTGATGAACTCCTTTAGCTTTTCCTTATCTGTGAAGCTCTTTATCTGACCTTCAGTTCTGAATGATAGCTTTGCTGGATAAAGTAATCTTGGTTGTAGGTTCTTGGTATTCATCACTTTGAATATTTCTTGCCACTCCCTCCTGGCCTGCAAAGTTTCTGTTGAGAAATCAGCTGACAGTCGTATGGGTATTCCCTTGTAGGTAACTGAGTTTCTTTCTCTTGCTGCTCTTAAGAGTCTCTCTTTGTCTTTTGCTCTTGGCATTTTAATTATGATGTGTCTTGGTGTGGTCCTCTTTGGATTCCTTTTGTTTGGGGTTCTCTGTGCTTCCTGGACTTGTAAGTCTATTTCTTTCACCAGGTAGGGGAAGTTTTCTGTCATTATTTCTTCAAATAGGTTTTCAATATCTTGCTCTCTCTCATCTTCTGGCACCCCTATAATTATGATGTTGGTACGTTTGAAGCTGTCCCAGAGGCTCCTTACACTATCTTCGTATTTTCGGATTCTTTTTTCATTTTGCTTTTCCGGTTGGGTGTTTTTAGCTTCTTCGCATTTCAAATCTTTGCCTTGATTCTTGCGGTCCTCTGGTCTGCTGTTGGGAGTCTGTATAATATTCGTTATTTCAGTCCGTGTATGTTTAATTTCTAGTTGGTTCTTTATCATAACATCGAGGGTCTCATTAGATTTGTTGAGGATCTCATTAAGTTTATCAGCGGCTTCTAGACAGTTCTTGAGAGACCTTAAAAGTGTGGTTCTGAACTGAATATCCTCCATTGACAGTTCTGTCCTGTTTTTTTGTCTCCGCATTTTTTAATGCTTTCTTGGTGCACCCCCTAGTGGTCTTTGTGTGCAGTCCTCCTATAGTTAAGCCTTGATTGTTGTAGTTAATACTAGGGGGATTTGACCTCCAGGCCGGCTGGCTGTGAGAATCAGCTGTGTCTGCAGTGGGAAAACTTCTGTCCTCGAGGGAGGTGCTAATCTAGCCTTTGCCTGAGGCTATCTGGCAAATGGCTCTGCGCAGGGCTTGGGTGGGGCGGGTGGGTCGCACGGGCTCGGGATCAAGAGGGTGGGCCGGAGAGAGCAGTTATGGTGGCTCTCAGTTCCATCCCTAGAGGCTCTGCCTCACAGAGTCCCAGCAACCGCTGCAAACCTCGGAGAGAAAGCTGCCTTCGAGTTCCGACTGAAGCCAGACAGTCACGCTTCTCCCGTTTGAGTCTGGGTCCCTAGAGACTCGCCCGGATCTGGAGCTCAGAATCTGAGACTCCCTCCCGATTGAAAGCACCAACGGCGCCCTCCGCCGCCAGCCCGCTCCGCGTACACTCCGTACCTGAGTATTTCACTTCAGCACTGCGCCTCCTCTGAGTCTGGGTATGATATTCTCTTTCCTCCTAGTTGTAGAATTTCCACTCAGCCAGCCTTCCTGTGGTTCTGGATGATGTCCATTCCGTCTTTTAGGTGTGTTTTGATTTGGTTGTTCAAGGCAGCAATCTCCGGTGTTAACCTATGCCGCCATCTTGGTTCTTGCTGCACGCTCTTCTAGTTTTATATTTAGCATAGTAATATAATAATAAGTGACCTCCCCCAAAGCCAGTCTAATACCAGAAAGAATTCCAATGGCCTTAACATTTTATGTGGGTCTGTTTTAAAAGTTCAAAAAGAAAAAAAATAAACAAATGCATTCTCTTTCACTATTTCAGAGTATCAAAGAATGTGGTTTTATTTTTGAATGGTATAGACCAGAGGCTGGCAAACTTTTTTTGTAAAGGGCCAGAGGATGAATATTTTAAGCTTTGCAGATCATAATATCTCTGTTGTAAGTACTCAACTGTGCCACTGTAGCACAAAAGCGTCTACAGACAATATGTAAACATGTATGGCTGTAGTTCAACTATGCCTTATTTACAAAACAACAAAACAGTCTGGCATTATAGTTCACTTATCCGTCTCCAATAAGAATGAAAAAAAGAATGCTGGCTAACCAAAAGATGCTATCATAATATAATCACAATATAATCGTGATTTTAACATACATTACAGTTGACCCTTGAACAACATTGGTTTGAAATGCGTGTGTCCATTTATACATGGATGTTTTCAATAAATGTTGGCCCTCAATATTTATTTTCAATAAAATTGGCTCTCCACATCCCCAGTTTTGCATAGATGAATTAAAACAACTGAGGATGTGAAAGACAGACAGTACGCATTGTTCTATGCCATCCTATCTAATAATAGACAAACATGGTAATTAACCATACCTCTGCTATGCTTCCCATTGGCTAATCAGGGTGATATGCAAATTAACTGCCAACAAAGATGGTGGCCGGCGGCCAGGCAGCTGAAGTGAGCAGGAGGCTTGCTTGCTCCAGTGATGGAGGAAGCCAAGGTTCCCTGCCTGCTGCGGCTGGGCTCTGAGCTGCACTCTAAGCAACAATGTTACAATTATAAAAGTTAAACAATCCCCAGAAACCTGCTTTCAGCCAGCCGGCCTGGGAGCTGGAGCTGCAACAAAGTTTCAATTACAGAAGGTAAATAAATCCCAGAATTAAAAAAAAAAAGGAGAGACTGGAAGCTTCAATTGCAGGCTTGGCTCGTCTGAAAACAGCCCTCAGCCCCTCATCCAGGCTGGCCAGGCACCCCAGTGGGGACCCCCACCCTAAAGGGGGTGCGGGCAGCCTGAAAACAGCCATCAGCACTTCATCCAGGCTGGCCACGCACCCTAGTGGGACCCCCACCCTGATCCGGGACACCATTCAGGGCAAACCAGCCGGCCCCCACCATGCACCATTCCTCTATCCTATATAGTAAAAGAGTAATATGCAAACTGACCCTAACAGCAGAAAGACTGGGAATGACTGGTCACTATGACACACACTGACCACCAGGGGGTAGACACTCAATGCAGGAGCTGCCCTCTGGTGGTCAGGGCGCTCTCACATGGGGAGCTCTGCTCAGCCACAAGCCAGGCTGACGGCTGCCAGTACAGTGGTGGTGGTGGGAGCCTCTCCTGCCTCCTCAGCAGCGCTAAGGATGTCCGACTGCAGCTTAGGTCTGCTCCCCGCTGGCAAATGGACATCCCCCGATGGCTGCCGGGCTGCCAGAGGGATATCTGATTGCCAACTTAGGCCCAATCCCCTGGGGAGCAGGCCTCAGCCAGCAGATGGTCATCCTCCAAGGGGTCCCAGACTGTGAGAGGGCACAGGTCGGGCTGAGGGACCCCCCCACCCCCTGGTGCACAAATTTTTGTGCACCAGGCCTCTAGTTTTATATAAGGGAATTAAGCACCCAAGGATTTTGGTGTCTGTGGGTGTGGGGTGGTGGGTCCTGGAACCAATAACAGAACTCATGTGTGTTGTAGGGGTCAGTGCCCCTAATCTCCTCAGTGTTTAAGGGTCAACTATATATTAAATACAGTAACAAGAAATTAATGCAATGTTAACAGTAACATTAAAAATTCAGTCTGTGGTCCAATATCTGTATCTTACTTTAGGAATTATTTCTAAAGACTTTTTAGATTGTTAGTCAGGGGAACAAAACTTACCTAATTATTTTTTGTAAAAGGAAGCAAATAGTCCATCTTCCTGTATGACATTGTTTACTCCTCCTATAACCCCCTGTCAGAAAACCCCCCAACAAAAACATTGCTATCAAGGCTTAACTATCTCTTTAATTACTACAGTATTTGCATGACAAAAAATAAAATGAGAGACACCCAAAAAAAGACTAAAGTGATCAAGGAGAATTTTCACTGTACTAATTTAATGTTTACCTGGTAGTGATATGCAGACTGCTGATAAACAGGCTGAGTTACCATCACAGGGGAACTAGATATAGAACGTGACTATGAGAGGAAAGAAAATGGAAAATTATTTTAGGCAAAATTCTTTAAAATAGTTTATAATGAAATTTATCTCAAATTGTTACCTAAACCCAGGCAAATTATAGTTTATTATTGGAAATGTCATTTTCCCACCTCTTATTGATATTACCAACTCCACTTAAGTTTATTAAAATCATCACAGTATTCCTATGTGGTTTTATTTCTATGGTAATGTTAAAACCACCATCAGAAACGTTGCTTTTAGTCCAAAGATTATGAAAATACTAGAGGCTCGGTGAATGAAATTCATGCACTCGGAGGGGGTGGTGTCCTTCAGCCTGGGAACCCTCAGGGGATGTCCAACTGATAGCTCTTAGCGCTACTTCGGAGGCGGGAGAGGCTCCTGCTACCGCCGCTGCGCTTGCCAGCCTGTGAGCCTGGCTTCTGGCTGAGCGGCACTCCCCCAGTGGGAGCGCACTGACCACCAGGGGGCAGCTTCTGCATTGAGCATCTGCCCCCTGGTGGTCAATGTGTGTCAGAGGGGCTGGTCATTCCGCTGTTTGGTTGATTTGCATATTAGCCTTTTATTATATAGGATAGGTCTAAGAATATTCAGAGGGCAATGGCAGCTAGACTTAAGGTGTCACTGCCTATTTCCCTTGTGGAGACCAGCAGTAGATAATGTGTACATAGCATTTAGACTTGAATGAACAATCATAGCTGATTTTGCCACTGATTTCCGACTACTTATAAATAATCAACATCCTATTTCCTTGTTATGCATTTAATTAAAGCAAATATATAAATTATTGAAGCACTTGTTAAATTCTATTTTATTCATTTGACATTTAAATGAATTAATCATCCAATAAATAAACTTACAAGTGATTTATCTGTTTGGAAAAAGTATACACCTAACACTCAATTATTCAAAGTAATAGAGTAAATCCCCAAATTTAAAACCAGCTTATTAATAAAACAGGCAAGTTGTTTTAAGGTAGGTAAAATAAGCTTTAATGATAGCAATTAAAATTCATTTTCTAATAACAGGGATGTAATTTACATTGTTTTAATGTTTTACCCCAGTAACTAAAGTAAAGTATTATAGCTCTCTTTGCACAATCTGTAGACTATCTATCATATGCTACTAAAATTGCACCATAGATTAACATTGGAAAATACTAATTTATTAATAGATTATAGGAGGAGCAAAACATGACAATCTTAGCAGATATAAAAAAGCATTTGTTAAATTCAATAGCCTTTCATTATAAAAACCCTTATCAAATAGCATAAAAAGGAACTTCTTTATTGATTTAGGGCATTAATTCTTCACCAGGTTTGACTTTGTCCCTGTAGGGAACATTTGGCAATATTTTTGGTTTTCTAAATGTAGGGAGGCTAAGACACTGCTAAACATCCTAAATATACAGCCTCCCACAACAAAAAGTCATCTGGCCCAAAATGTCAGTAGTGCTGAAGTTGAGAAACCCTGGTTAAAATTAAGAGTATCTTTGAAAACCTACAGTGCATATATATGTATGTATGTATGTATGTATATACAGGGTGCTCCCCAAAATATATATATACACTATTTTCTGATAGCTCAACTTATGTTATTTTCTTTTCAGATTTAACCCATTAGAATTAATAATTATTCAAAGTGTGTATACATTTTTTGGGGACACCTTATATATGTATATGTGTGTGTATAAATAAAATATTTTTACTTTTTTTATTTTTATATATTTTATTGATTTTTTACAGAGAGGAAGGGAGAGGGGATAGAGAGTTAGAAACATCGATGAGAGAGAAACATCAATCAGCTGCCTCTTGCACACCTCTTACTGGGGATGTGCCCACAACCAAGGTACATGCCCTTGGCCGGAATCGAACCTGGGACCTTTCAGTCCTCAGGCTGACGCTCTATCCACTGAGCCAAACTGGTCAGGGCTATAAATAAAATATTAATGGCAACTCACTGGACTTATTTTCTCTTTCAAAACAAGGTCATTGTGTTATTGCATAAACACTATAGCTGAGGTACTGCCAGTGCAATAACTCAATGCGGAAAAACATGAGACACAAAAGAGCAGAAAGCAATAGAGGTACATTGCATCATAAATGACTGTCTCTGTGAGAGTTTGGCAGTTTAAATATCAACGTTTAAAAATCAAAAGCATTACTACATACCAGCCACAATGTATTGAAAAAATAGGATTTAAAAACCTATACCATTCATAAACTATAGCGTACCTCAGAATAAATTCAACAAAAAATGTGTCAAACTTTTTAAAAAAAATATTTTTATTGATTTCAGAGAGGAAGGGAGAGGGAGAGAGAGATAGAAACATCAATGACAAGAGAGAATCACTGATCGGCTGCCTCCTGCACACCCCCTACTGGGGATCGAGTCCGAAACCCGGGAATGTGCCCTTGACCGGAATCCAACCTGGGACCCTTTAGTCCGTAGGCCAACGCTCTCTCCACTGAGCCAAACCAGTTAGTGTGTGTCAAACTTTTTTATGGAGAAAAGGAAATCTGATTGATGGATGGAAATAAAAGAGGACCTAAATAAGTGTTCACTAGTAAGAAAATTTAATATACCCAAATGTTCCAAATTGATCTATATATTGAATCCAATTCTAACCAAAACCCAAAAAGGCTTTTCAGAGAATGGAATAAGCAGAATTATAAAATTTGTATTTGTAAAAGCAAAAACATAAAGATAGATGAGAGACTCCTGAAGAGCACAGTGCCAGAACTGCCCTGTCAGATCTTATGATTCATTATAAAGCAATAGGAATTAAAACAGAATTGGGAAGGGCAGACTTGGAACAGAGAGCTCAGAAAGAGACCCACACATGGAAAACTTGGCATTTGATAAAGGATTTGTTTCAAAACTGGAAGAGGATAGATCAGTCAACACAAACTCCTGATTTGATATCTACATATGAAAAACAGCAACATGACAGTATTTTTAAAATAAAATATAGAATACCTGTATTTTTTTAAAATGTTTTTTAATTGATTTTAGAGAGAGAGGGAGAGGGTTAGGGTCTAGTTAACATCCATCACCACACATAGAACCTTTTCTATTCTTAAAATATACAGCTGCAAAGTTTGACAAAAACATACCTAAACCAAATCTACAGTATATAGCAGAGATGGCGAACCTTTTGAGCTCGGCGTGTCAGCATTTTGAAAAAACCCTAACTTAACTCTGGTGCAGTGTCACATATAGAAATTTTTTGATATTTGCAACCATAGTAAAACAAAGATTTATATTTTTGATATTTATTTTATATATTTAAATGCCATTTAACAAAGAAAAATCAACCAAAAAAATGAGTTCACGTGTCACCTCTGACACATGTGTCATAGGTTCGCTATCACTGGTATATAGTATGCCTAAACTATTTAAAATTATGATAAATTTCAGTTATCAACTTAAAAATGAGAGTATTCTATAATTTTCAAAAACATTTAGAAGATATAGAACCAAAAAACTTTTAAGACTACTTGTCTTAGACAAACGTATGACACATGCACCATTTGGATGTTCATTTTCGTACTGATTGTAGAAAAAACTTAAAATGTCCCTCAATTAGGGAATGTACACTCATACAATGGAATATTATAAAATTTAAAAGTAAGTGAACTAGAAATACTAGAATCAACATGGTTTAATCTAAAAGACTTACTTATATAGTGTCTAAAAACACCCAAAGCAATACTATATATTGTTTAAGCATACCTATATTTGTAGTAAAAACATGCAAAACAGGGAAGATATTCTGGTTACCTCTGAGGAGGAAAGGAGGGTAAGAGAATGCGAGCAAGGAGACTTTATGTGACTTTACCGTATTTTATTCTTCCCATTAAAAATCTTAAGTTAAATATGGCTAAATGGTAACATATACTAAACTTGAGTGGTAGCTACATGGCTATTATATTATTATTTGTACTTGTCTGTGGTTGACATTTTTTGGAAATAAAATAAATATTTTAAAAATTAATAGTAATAGATGGAAACCCTTCTAAAATGAAATTACTTACAGGCCAAGGTGGTGGGACAGAAGTTACTTCTGGAGTATGAAAATAAGCAACACCATTATGGTAAGTGTAAGGATATCCAGTTGAAGTTGTTAGGTACATTGTTCCAGCTGCTGGCATTATACTGGAACCTAAAGTAAAGATTAAATAATAATAATTGAAACGCTAAATTTAACTTTAAAGACTGTAATTTCTGAACACTGGGAAATGTTTATCCTAATACACCTATATAGTTACAGTAAAAATTGAATGTTATGTTATTTTTTAATTCTATATGTTAAAATATCTTTGAAGTATATATTTTCAAACTTATTACCTTAAAAATTTTATTAACTTAAGGTGCATAAAAAAAGAAACAAGTTTAATAAGAAATACTAAAATTTCACCAATTCAGACTTTAATATCAGTAAAATGAAACACAAAGCTAACAATTAGATGATTATTTTTACAATGTAAATTATATGTAATTCATTTATTCTACAGTCACTGAAGTTCCTAAGACTTAATAAGACATTTATTTGTGAAAGCCAATGGTGAGGGAGGCAGTGAAGTAGGAGGAGATTCTACTTTGTGGAAGACATTTTGGTTCCCCCCTACAAATTCTAAATTGGTAAATACCAAATCAAAACTAAACTCGCTATCTGTTAACTTCTAAGTCAAAAACAGAACAGTCCAAATGAACACAATCTATTAATTTGTCAATGGATGTATAATAAGTACCTAATGTTCTTTTTATTTATTTATTTTTAAAAAAAATATTTTATTGATTTTTTACAGAGAGGAAGGGAGAGGGAGAGTTAGAAACATCGATGAGAGAGAAACATCGATGAGCTGCCTCCTGCACACCCCCCACTGGGGATGTGCCTGCAACCAGGGTACATGCCCTTGACTGGAATCAAACCTGGGACCCTTCAGTACGCAGGCCGATGCTCTATCCACTGAGCCAAACCGGTTAGGGCTGGAATATATTTAAGCATCATTATACAGGTAAAATTTCCCCAACCCACCCCTTCCCAATCTAGTATATACTAATTTGTGATGAGAAATATTCATTTGGCCACCAACTTTGCCAAAGTAACTTTATTAAATGAAAGGAACCTGATATTTTAATGAAGTTCTACCGAAAGTTTAATATTTAAAAAAAGAACCATGTAAAAATATTGAAAAATACATTAGTTTTTAATACATACGAGGGATCCCTACTTGTTGTTTTCTTATTGCTGGACCAATGTTTAGTTTCTTATCCTTATAATTCAGTTTTTCAGCCTAAAATAAGAAAAAAATTTTTTTTTATTATTTTGGTACTATTGTTTAGAAAACCAATACGGAAAATTAATAAGAAACACTTTTTAAAATTCAGACTATAACATTCTTTGATAGCAGCAAGTCACAGTGGAAAGGGCAAAGTTTTTGGATTTAAACAGATCTAGGTCCGAATCTACTGCTCTGACCCTAATTCCTCATCTGAAATAGTCAATTCTCTACTCATGGATTTGGGAATTAATCTACTCATTAAAATTTATTTGTAATCCCAAAATCAATACTCATGGCAATTTAGCGGTTATTAGCTGGCAAGAGCAGAGGTGAAAAATGTGAATTGCCTGACACACATGGTTCCAGCTGAGATCAAAGAAGGTGACACTGTCTTATTTCAGCTTTTATACTGTAAACAAGTGTTCTTTCTGTGGTCTATATAGTGCCACTTGTTTTGCATTTTTGTCTTTATGTTGGTGATTTTGCTACTTAAAATGGCCTTTGAGTGTGGTGCTCAAGCGCTGGTCAGCGTTGTTAGGCGTAAGAAGGCTGTCATGTGCCTTATGGAGAAGAGGTGGACTTCATTCAGGCATGAGCTGAAGTGCTGTTGGCCATGAAATCAATTATTAATGAATTAATAACACTAAGTATGTCTTTAAACAGAAACACACATAAAATAATGTATTGATTGGTTGATGAAAATATTGGGGGCAGAAGCTTGTGGAAACCTAGGCGTATCCTTGTAGAAACAGCAGTTCAATATTTGCTAATTCAGTATTTGTGGTGACTTTATAGAACATTGCTACTATAAACAAGGAGAACAGAGTACTTAATATACAATTAATATTTAACTGAGAATTTAATATACAATTCAAAATCTATTTTTTCTAAAAAATTTAATGTCACCTTTGCCAAATTTAAGTTATTACCTCAAATTACAGGCTACAGATTTTTTTTAATATGAATGTTCTTAGATCATATAAAGATTTTCATAGGAGGGGAAATAATCAAAGATAACCTCATTCTAGAAATCCATATGTGTAGTGTTTTTTAGGAATTTAAAGTACTATTAACACTCAGAAAATATATATCCTCACATTCTTAGCTTAAGCAAATAAAGTAAAAAATTAGATTACAACTCCACAACCATACTCATGTAATGATCTGAAATTTCTCTTTAATGCTTTTTTTTATTAATTCAATTTTTTTGTAGGCTAATGTCAATCTTAAGATGCAAATAAATTAAAAAATTTTTTAGCAACTGATCATTGTACTAGAACTGTACTATTAAAATAAACACCACAAAGAATTATTTTGAAAGAAATTCCAAAAAGAAAGTTAAATACATTAAAACATCTTACCTCTTGTAAAATTTTTTGTGCATCTTCTTGTGTTTCAAAAGTGACGAAACCATACCTAAATAAATGAATTATTTTCTTAGAACATTACTTTAGAATTATATTACAATTTTTAAAAAAATTTGTGTTTTAAGAATGGGCCACTGTAGGAGTGAGCATAAAAAACTTAGGAGAATTTTTAGAGAATAGTGAAACTTAACACTATCACTTCCTCTTAGAGTCAGGGGACTAAAAGAAAAAAGTTCAGGTTCCTGAAATAGTTTCAGATCTGAACTGTATAAGATAGAAGAGCATAAGAGATACATGTTTTGGCTTATAAATTAGGATGCAATAAATTTCAGTTCAGAGCAATAATCTCTTTAAAATAACAGAGGTTTGGCTTAAATAGAAAAAAAAAATTTTAATTAAAAAATGTCAACACAAAAAAACTTTTACATTGGTAAATGTGTATATTTCAAATACATTAATTACTATTATGAGCACATATAAACTGATAATACAATTATGTACTTACTAAACAAATTAAACTAGAAATATGTACAATGCAGACTTTACACCTACTTTTCATATCTAATTGTTACCTTCAGAGTATAATTCATATAACATTCAAGATACAAATACATGTTCAAAAAAAACCAAAACAGGCAGACAAAAAGAAATAAAAGAAATAAAAAGCATATCCCTCCAAAATGTAATTTCTATTTAAATAACTTAAGGAAACTCTTTTGAGTAGTGCTATGTTTCTTATTTTCTTAATTATTGTATAAAGTTTCTTTTTTTTAAACAAAGGAATTTCTCTTTTTTATTTGGCTAAACATTAAACAAGGGTTAAGGAAGTATTTTTACACTGAGTTTTTTTGTAGAACACATACACCACCCAGTGGAAAAGGCATAAAATAGTTTATACGTATTTCTATGTGATTATCAATGATAAAAATGGATATTACCCAAATACCGCCAATTCTAAAGCTAAACAAAAGAAATACAATCTCACTTTATCATAACATTGTTCATCAGTAGGAAGAAGTCGCTCATCTGTGTAGAAAAAACCTCTCTGCAGAATCCCATTACCTCTTCCAAAGTACCCACTTGTCATGTTGTTTGCCTCTTCTATAGTTTTCTATCACTTCATTGGTCCCTTCTCTTATACCTATAAATACGGACGTCTTGCCTCTCTTTCAAGGAAACAAATACGTACAATCTTTCTCTGATCTCCACTCCCTTAACTGTTTTAACTTTGCAGTCAAACTTCTTAGGTAAGTACACTATATAAACTACTTTTTTTTCCCTCTGAAATTTGGCTTTTGCATATACCAACTTACTAAAACAGCTCTAAGGTCATTAGACATTTCTAGACAAATCCTACTGCTTTCTTCTCAATTTTCATTCTCCTTGATTAAGAAATTAAAAATTATTCTTGAGTTATATTTCTCAGATTAGTCCCTTAATGAGGTCTCTGATGCACAACCTACAGAGATTCCTTTGTGTCAGCTTTTATTCAAATAAAGCTCGATTTAGTCTAAAGCAGGTATGTAGTTGCAACAATATCTGATTCCTTTAGCTTCTCGTTCCTCAGCTATTGGACATTATCTACTCAACATTAAGTGTTTGCTATGTAACACTGAATGGTCCCTTAGCCCATGCAAGAATAATTCCCAACAAGTTACAGTGTCGCCCCTCCTCCCACCCACCCACCCACACACACACACACACACACACACACACACACACGAGATCAAAAGGTAGGGCAAAAGGGAGGAGGAAAGAAGACTGCACAAAAATCTCTTTTGAAAAAATGGAAGCAAAGTAAGTTAGCATGCAAAACCTAGTAACCCAATAAAAACACAATTGCTAATTCTATGTACTATCTATAGTGATACTAACCCTTTAGACACTCCAGCTCTGTCATTTACAATCTTCACTTCTTTTACAGACCCATATTGAGAAAAAAATTTTCTTAAATCATTTTCATTTGTCTAATGGCATGAAAAAAAAACATTTTTTAATTGATAAAAGATGTAAAAACTCATGCTTGTTTTAGAGACAGAAAAGTTTATAAATAAATAATATGAATGAGTATAAGAATACATCTCATTAAAACAGTGGATGAAACCACTAGGTTATTAAAATCAATACATGTCAATACTTTGCTTTATTCAGAACTACATTGTTAAGCATAGTTTAATAGTAAAAAGTTTTAAGCTGAATTGTTTTAAAACTGCAAAGAAAGCTCAGTATTTAAAGGAGTTCTTATTCTCTAGTTGGCCAGTTGAAAAATATAATTTGCATTAAGCATGTCTGTAATTATAGTAAAGAAATACAGGTGGTCCATGCTGTTCGAAGGTTTGTCTAACACCACTTTTACAGAAGACCTACATTAGTACCTGTTTTGGCTAACCAAAAGAAATCCAGAGGACTTCTGCTTTTATGAGAAAAGGCAAAAAGTGGAAATACGTTCAGCTGTTGTTCTGCAGCAAGCGTGTACCACAGAGGCAGCGCAGCCCAGCTCCTCCCCTGGAACTGCACTCACAGCTCAGCATCAAGCTGCTATAGCTGTGAACTGTGCCTGTGAGCATCTCTGCTTTATCTTGATTTATTTTGTGTATCCTGAGCAAGATGTGTCCTGAGGTATCAGAAAAGCCTGAGAGAGTGCATGAAGATGCTATGCTTAGCTTAAAACTGGACGTAAACGTATTTGGTATGATTTGGTTGGGTATTTTGGGAGGCCTGGGAAACACTACAAATTTTTCCATATGCATTTATGTTCTCGCTTTAGAACATTTCAGTTTATGAAAGGTTTCATAGGAATGCTCTACTTTCAGGAAGTGGAGGAAACATGTGTTCCTAGAGGGCTCACATGAAGGCAGTGGAACTAGGTTATGTTGGCCTACACCAGTCACTTTTAATCAGCAGAGTATCCTGGAAGAGTAGGTCTTAGGAAAGGAATATATTTCCAGACGTTCGTGAACTCATTTTGTGATAACAATGAAGTAGTTACATAATTTAAAGTTTTTGGATGCTTTATCATACTCAAAATATACATTTTAGCTAAATAGACATTATTATATTCAAAATAAAATTTGAATTATAATTAGACTATAATATATAAGATAGTTTTGGCATATCTAGTTTATTTTTAAAATATTTTTTTGACTTCAGAGTGGAAGGGAGAGGGAGAGATAGAAAGAAACATCAATGATGAGAGAGAATCATTGATCGGTTGCTTCCTGCACACACCCCACTGGTGATCGAGCCCGCAACCTAGGCATGTGCCCTTGACCAGAATCGAACCCGGGACCCTTCAGTCGGCAGGCTGATGCTCTATCCACGGAGCCAAACTAGCTAGGGCTGGCTTATCTAGTTTTAATTACTCTCATAATAGACTTATATCACCTTTCTTGCAGTATTTATACTAAATTCATTGCAATTTCATTTTCTGGTTCATCTATAACTGTTTGCCCTAAGAGGATCTTTAAATATCCCTAGAAAAAATTTTCTTTATAGACATAGGTAAGCACATGCCTAGCAGCAGAGCTAATACCTTCTGAGTTCCACTGCTACCTTACTACTTAAATACACTATTGTTTAGTTAGTAACCTGAAGCCTGCTAACGTGGATGGTGACACATACTGAGCTAACTGGAGAATAAATGAATGACTCATTTCAGGACAAAATGAAATTAACACCAGAATAAGACTTTCTATTGGAGAACTGAAAACAAATTAATTCAAAGTATTTTCTGATAAAGAATCAATAGCTCAATTTTGCAATTCAAACTTAAAGGAGACAGAAAGTCAAGATGACTAAATATTACAGAGAGATGGGCTTCTAAAAAAAAGTTTTAAAAAGTTTGAGACTTCTTGGGACTACAGTAAACAGTTTCATTGTGGGAATTTATCTATGATTTTGGAAAAGGTTTAAGTATAAGGGAGGGAATTCTAGCAGTTATCCTAAAGCTATGACTGCATTGTAACAATAGAGCCTCCCGAATTCATTTTGTAGTTTTCAGTAAGTTAGAATAACATAGCCAAATGTTTAAATTTATTGATGATTTATTTTAAAAAATATATTAAGCTGTTTTAATATAAATCCTGAACAAGAATAATCAACTTGAATATTTATGGTCTGCCATTAATATTTTCCATAGAAATAAAATATTTAAAATAGGCATTTCATAAGAAATCATTTTTCTTTATTTTTAGTGAACCATTCTTATAGTTGCTTAAGATTCCACTTAATATATCCTTGCATGCCTTTTCTGTAGGTGTTTACTATATGGGGATGCTGTAACACATCTCACAAAGTATGCCTTTCTGAAACAGCTTATTATATCATTTAAATATATTACTGTTAAGATGCTTTATTCTGACAAGAACACAGGCCTGTTTGGGTGATCAAATTTTAAGTTAGGTGATAGGAAGCAATTTGCAAAAGATGAAAGTCTAGGAGGGTACTCAGGAATCAGAAATAAAAGTTGGGGTAAAGAAACAGGATTTCATAGGAAAAATTTTGTGTGTGTGTTTTTTTGAGTCTACTTTTGTAAATTATAATCACGTATTTGGGCTTCTGGAGTACTATGCAAGAAAGTATA
Organism: Myotis nattereri; assembly: GCF_964212035.1. Classification (NCBI taxonomy): domain Eukaryota; kingdom Metazoa; phylum Chordata; class Mammalia; order Chiroptera; family Vespertilionidae; genus Myotis; species Myotis nattereri. Next base: position 7,066,140 of record NC_138082.1, read on the forward strand.
ACTAATATGATATGGTGAAATGAAGAATATGGAGCTAAGAGTCAGGAAAGTAGGATTCTAGTCTTTATGCTGTCACTAAGTAGCTAGCTAGGAGACTTATAGACAGGTCAGTGAGTCTCAATTTCCATGTATGTGAAACTGCACAATTATATATGCTCTATTTAATCTCCACTGTTTTTGAAAATATTCTCTATATTAAGACAAGTTGAAAACTATTAATCATTGTACAAACAGCAAATATGTTATTATTTTTATAGTTGCACAAGGAAACAATTTCCAAGAAATAAAACTACTTCTAATGCAAAAATTACACTATGTTATACACTGAAAAAGGTACCTTAAAGTCAATTCCTCCTACGAAGATGCGATTAGGGATCACTGTTCCATATCTTGGGGCACTTGTTGGGTTATTCAAAGGCACAGGTGATGCAGGATTAGGGGATGAAGACAATGAATCTGTTTGTGTCTGATTTGATGTTTGCTGTAAAATAAAATTCTTTTTAAACTTTTAGCACTGGATATCACTTTTAAAAAAAATGTTTTTATAAAAATATATTTTTATTGATAGCAGAGAGGAAGGGAGAGGAAGGGAGAGGGAGAGAGAGAGATAGAAACATCAATGATGAGAGAGAATCATTGATTGGCTGCCTTCTGCACGCCCCCTATTGTGGTTGAGCCCAAAACCCAGGCATGTGCTCTGGACCAATCGTACCCAGAACCCTTTAGTCTGCAGGTGGACGCTCTATCCACCGAGCCAAACCAGTTAGGGCACGCTGGATATAACTTTTTTAAAAAATATATTTTTATTAATTTTAGAGAGGAAGGGAGAGGGAGAGAGAGAGATAGAAACATCAATGATGAGAGAGAATCATTGATCAGCTGCCTCCTGCATGCCCCCCACTGGGGATCGAGCCCGCAATCTGGGGCATATGCCCTTGACCAGAATCGAACCCAGGACCCTTGAGTTCGCAGGTGGACACTCTATTCACTGAGCCAAACCACTAGGGCTGGATATAACTTTTGATGCAGGCTGAAAACACGTATGTTTCAAAAAGATGTCATTTAAATAAAATATACTTTAGACTTTAATTTTATTCTAATTTATGAAGATTATAATGAAAGCTAGTAACTTTTTTGGGCAACATAAAGATAGGAAATGTAGAATCTACTCCATTATAGTAGATAAAATCTTAACTATATTAACGTACTTGTTAATTATTATTAAGTATACCACTATAATATTATAGCCACTTAAATATTGTAAGTATTAAGGAGGAATTTTAAACTAAAAAAAAAAGTTTGAGAAAGAGAAAAGTAGCCCTGGAAAGCTAGGAGCTGGCCTGGCACAACCAACTTGGTCCTGGTGGTTTTAGGAGTTGGCCCAGAACTCATAGCTAGGCTGTGGTATTCTCGTTAACAGAACACCAACAAGGCTACTCTGTGATTGTGATGGATCGAGATTAAAATAAGACCACTCCATAATCACGTCTGATCATTGACAAAAACAAAAGCATTGTCCAAACCACGAGAAGGACTAAACATCCTTCTATTCTGGCTGAAATGAGTGACTGCTCCTCCTTCTTTATCAGCTTTAGCCTTGATCTATATCTCTTGCCTACAAGAATTAACATACTAATAAATTACTCCCACTGTCCTGACAACATGCATTTCAGAATAAAGCCCTCTTCCTTGAACTCTAAAAAATGCTTAACATAAGCCTAAACCCTGTGAGTTCGTTTTAACATCATCTTACTCAGAGGTCCCGTGGTGTGTACCATATGAAAGACAATTCAATAGACTCAACTTTATTAAACTACAGATGTGCTCCTGGCGGTCTCTGGCCAAAGAATATTGACAAGTTAATAAACACTGACATTCAGATTTGTTTTTCAGTTCTAACATTATTTTTTTTAATGTACTTGTTAGTTTGAAGATTTGACTGATTGCATTAAAAATTATACTATACCTAACCCTGAATGGGTGGCTCAGATGGTTGGAGCATTATCCTGTATATCAAAAGGTTGGGTTGATTCCCCATAAGGGCACATACTTAGGTTGAGGGTTCAATCCATGGTTGGGACATGAACTGGAGGCAACCGATCGATGCCTCTCTCTCCCTCTCTCTCTCTCTCTAAACATATCCTTGTGTGAAGATTTAAAAAAATTATATAAGTATGCATTTTTATACCAAAGAATTGAGCTCAGTGTATAGTCATATGTTCACAGTTCTAAGTCAGGGGGCCTAATTTAGATTTTAATAAATATAAGCCTTTGCACAATGGAAAGATAATAGACTCTTAAGGCACATCTAAAAAAAGAAGACTTGGGAATAGAATTTTGAAGAGAAATCAATTCAAGAACTTGCTAATTATTTTCCTTCTAGGAACACTAAACAGACTTCCGGGACAATCTAACATACTAAGTGAGTTCCTAAAAAAGCTTGAAGTTCATAATTTCAATTCTCCGAGAAACAAATACATAAAAATAAAATTTTCAATTTAGATAATGGAATTGTCCTTTTTCACATTTTGTCTTCTCTTTCATTTCATTAGCCAATAAAACCATCATCTCTAAATTAATTTCTGCAAGATGGACAAACCACTAGGCCAGTGGTGACTAGGAGGCTATAGACTGAACCTTATGGGCTCTATTCTCCATATTGTCTTAAGGGGGAAAAGCACATACTTTCTAATATGGCAGTTCATAAAAACATCTACTAAACCACAGAAAAGTCATCATATTTAAAATTACTATATTGTTGTTTCCAACTGAAGAAATCTGGACTCCAATCTTAACATAAGCATCCACTCTGGGCATTTGGAGGTTATTTGTAACTTCACTTGTGGGACGCGTGCCTAGAATAGATGATTTTGGGATGCTTAATTTTATTTTTCAACTGTAGATTGGTATTGCTAGAAAAAATAGTAGATATAATCTTGTCTCTGCCTGTTTAGAAAGTGTAGAAATTATCTATTTGCAAATTTAAAATCAGTCTTCATGAAATTCTCTTACAAAATGAGTTCGATGGATGAGCGCATTTGTTCTCAAAGTTGTTTACATAAAAGTCACCCCCATTTCTCCTATCCCGGAGAGAGGGATGGCATGAGCAGAAGTGAACAGCGTGCTTTATTTCCAATCCCGAGAAACTAGTTAACCGGGTGTGGGCCGGGGGACGGGGAGGTCAACTTTTTCATCCAACGCACTTCCTTCTCCAGCGGCTAAGGCCCCTGCTCTACCGCGGGCTCCATCTGCTTCTCCTCTCTACCACTTATCCCTTTCCAACGCGCCATCTGCTATGTTTCCTGCCTGTCTCTTCCCACTAAAGGTAATGCTCACAAGGGAAGGGGTTTTGCCCGTGCTGTTGTTCCCTGCAGCACCTAGGGCATAGCACGATGGTGCAGAGCAGGGATTCGGGAAATATTTGAACGGACGAAGCACTTCTTGCTCACAACATTGCCAACCAGCAGCCTGCAGGCTTCAGAACACAGTGTGAGGAACAGCCTAGAAAATACTCGAATGTCTGCGGGTGGAGTCCCTAGGGAAGGGCAGCGATGCAGAGTGCGCCGCTCCAGCCTCCCCTCCCGACGGCGATGCCTTTGCAAAGGCAGGGAAAGCCCATGTGCGCAGCGAGCCGCGGGGACTGGGGCACGAGGGGGGCCCTTCGCTCAGGGAGCGGGGAGCACCACCCAGTTCACGAAAAGCGTCCTCCGTCCTCCGAAGGGATGCGCCTTCACTACCGCCACCCGCTGGGGATTAACCGGGACCCCCATCCGCCACTTGGCCCCCGGAGACACGGAGACGACAGGAAGGGGGCGGCTAACCGTCGCAGTCACGGCCTCGACGCTCCGTCCCCTGCGAGGCCAGCAAGTGGAGGCACCGGAGGAAATGGCCGCGGAGACAACTTCCTCGGGTTCCCGCGGGTCATCGTGAATTTGGGCGCCGACACGCGGGTCCACCCCCTCCCCACCAAAGTGCGGGAGGGAAAAAAAGGCTAACCAGCGAGAAATTTTGCCCCACAAACCCGCCAGCAGCCGTGGCGGGAACCCTCAACGGCACCGACCCGCCGTCGGCCTCGTGCGTAGCTCACCCCGCGGCCCTCGCGTAGCGCGCGCTGATTGGCTGCCGGCGGGCGCGGGGCGGGGCTGCGTGTGGCGGCGGCCGCCCCCGCCCCGCCGGCTCCTCCCCCTGGCCGCCCCTCTCCCGCCCCCGCCCCCGCCCCCGGCTCGGGCGACCTGCTCGGACCCGTGCACTTGGTGTTGGGGTGTCCCGTCCAGCCTGGCCCCCCCCCCCGCGCCCTTCTCCCAGGCCCTCGGGCCCCGACGGGCCCGTCGAGGAGGGAGGAGGCGCCGCTCCGACAGCCCCTCGCGGCGGCGGCCGGGCTGAGTCCCGCGGAGCTAGCGTCCAAGCGCAGTTTGGGCGGGAAAGCTCTCTCTCTTGCCCGGACCCAGTCGGGTGCACAGGGCCCCGCCACCGCCGCCCCCCAAAACCTCCCGGCCGTTTCCGAGGCCCCCCGGCCTGCCCGGACCCGGCCAGGCCCAGCGGCCGCGCCTTCCCGAACCCTTGACACAATCCGACGAGGCTGGCGGACCGACGCCGCTCTACGCCGTGGTCGACGGGGCGATGGGCCCGCGTCTCCCCAACAAAAGAGCCGGCCCGGCTCCTGGGCTCCAGACCCACCCCTCCGAACCCGGCCCGCTCCCCTCGCCACCCCAGGGCCGGACCCGTCCTCACCGCCGCGGGCTCGCTCTCCATCTTCCTCCGCGCCCTTCAGGAGCCCTTCAGGAGCCGGGCGCCGGGAGCGGCTGGACGGCCGGGTCTGGAGCTCCGTCGCGTCTCTCCGAGAGCTGCCCCCTCTGCCCCTCGCACCAGGGCAGCTCTCGCTCGCCGGGGACGGACCTGCCCTGGGGAGGGGCGGGGGGCGACGTCGCGGGCGGCGGGGACGCCGCGGGGGGAGGGGCGCGAGGAGGGGCTGAGGCCGGGCGGCCCGGGGCAGGCCGGGCGGGCGGGCGTCGGGGCGGCTCGACGGCAGGTTCTGGGCCGCCGTCGCCTGCTCGGCCGGCGTTTGCGGAGGGCGGACGGTTACGCCCAGCCCCGGGCGCCGCACGCCTGTCCCGCTGGCCCCCTGGGCGCCCCCGGCGGCCTCTGGGACCTGGGGCTTTGCTGGGAGCGGGAGCGGGGTGCGGGCTGTTTCCAGAGGCGCGGGGAGGCCGGGGCCGCCGCATTGCACCTGCCGTCGCCCTCCCTCATGCCGCCGAGCGGGCGGGGCGGCGGGGCGGCGGGGCGGCGGGGCGGCGGGGCGGCGGGGCGGCGGGGCGGCGGGGCGGCGGGGCGGCGGGGCGGCGGGGCGGCGGGGCGGGACCCTCCCCTGTGCCCAGCCCAAGCTCAGGCGGGACCGCACAGCCTCGGGAGCCGACCCGCGATGCAGCCAGGGCGCCGGCGGGTGAGGACTGAGCGGCCCTTGGCCTTGGGTCCGGGTAGACGGGGCTTCGGTAGACATCCCTCTGCAGGAGAGCGGGGTCAGGTCCCGGGGCGGTGCGCGACTCAGCGCGGAGCCCGGTGGAAGGAACTGCCCCCGGACAACTGTACGTCTAGATCAGCGGTTCTCAACCTGTGGGTCGCGACCCCTTTGGGGGTAGAAGACCCTTTCACAGGGGTCGCCTAAGACCATCGGAGAACACATATAAATTACATATTGTTTTTGTGATGAATCACTATGCTTTAATTATGTTCAATGTGTAACAATGAAAATCCATCCTGCAAATCAGATATTTACATGCGATTCATAACAGTAGCAACATTACAGTTATGAAGTGGCCACGAAAATAATTTTATGGTTGGGGGTCACCACAACATGAGGAACTGTATTAAAGGGTCGCGGCATCAGGAAGGTTGAGAACCACTGGAAGGGACAGGAAATTTCACTGGGGGCCTCTGATATCAGTTCACGATTTTAACCATTTTTGTCATGTGTTTTTAAAGAAGCAGCAGCAATAATTGTTTTAAAAGTAGTAACTTTTGTTCTCTATTGTAAAAGGTTGACTTTGGGTTATTTTAAAGAGTTAAAAAATAAACTCTTTTAGCATAACGATGACTATCTTTTAATCTGTTTAAAGATTAGCTCATAATATTATTTGCTAAAAAATAAAATGGGAAACAATTTTTGTTAATTGAATACAGTTCAGCTAAAGTCCCCTAAAAGTCTGCATGCAATATAAGTTCATTTTCTCAAGTTATAAGTATCTGTGGAAATTACAAATTAGAACATATTCTAGAGCAGAACAGTGTTGCTATTTAATACCATTGATCTTTGGGCATTTTCCTAGCAGTAATGATGGATTTGCTAGATATTACTATCCTCTCTTTTTCTTCAGTCTTTTTTCTTTAAACTTTTACAAAGTATTACAGATGTCTACCTTCCCCGCCCCCCCCCCCCTTCACCTGGTTCCTGCCTGCCCCAGGCCTTTATTTTTAAATAAATTTCACTATTAAAAAATAACACAGCGAGTCTCATCACAGCCAATATTCTTATACAGTCTAGTCGTGAAATGAATGTTTATATTGTTTCAAACAGTTTAAACCTAAAGTTTGAGACCATACCTTCACGTTTGTACCTGTAGTCTGTGTCCATAGGTAATGCATATATGCATTTAATTCTCTGGTTAATCTCTTCCCAGGCCCTTTCCCCACTTCATCAGTCTGTTCTACGTTTCCATGCCTCTGGTTCTATTTTATTCATCAGTTTATTTTATTCATTAAATTCCTTATTTATTTTGATTTTTAGGTTCAATTGTTGATAGACATGCATTTATTGCCATTTTGTTCATTTTTTAAGGGCACATTTAATTAATATCAAGAGTGCAATATCAAAGGCCCAAAATATAATGAAGGAACACATTCCCCCATTAACACCAATGACAATGCTCTTTCAACAGGTGCCTGTTGAATGGAATGGGGATTTAATAAATTTCACTATTAACCCTTTGCGGTTGTATTAAATTTGGACATGGGTGTCATACTGGTCGGAATTAATTTCCATTGAAAGAGCAGGGATACATAACATGCAAGATTATGAAGGATCAACAAGATTTATTAATTCTTTTTTGGAACTACGTCACTGCTAGTAGAATCACTACAAACGTTATCACTTTCTACGTCAGAGTCAGTATTCAAGGTGCCAAAATAAAACTCTTCATCGTGACTTTCAGATTCGCAGTACACTTCTTTCGGTAACTTTCTTTTTGCCATTGTGGAGTACTATTTTGAAATATCTTAACAAGCGAGAATGCCTAATTACAGTTAAACGTAATTTGTAAAGCTTTATTTGAAATTCTGCGAAGTATCTCCGAAGCTTGTCGATTTCTTCACTCTCAAAAGGCGATGGACTCGCCACGGTGTTTTGCATGGCGAGTGTGGAACGACCGCGTTTGTTTATATTGAGTTTCGATATCGCCGATTTTTCAGGGCAATGTTTTGGTTCGTGACAAGGTCACTTAGACACTTAAGAGCTTTCAGAGAAATTATGAACTGACACATGAATGAACAGAGTTAAGATTCGTACGGTTCCTTGCTGTGGTGGCTGAGAGCAGACATACGACCGGAACGGTAAAAAAGCTTTGGTGGCTGAGAGTAGACAAACGACTGCAAAGGGTTAAAAAATAACACAGCAAGTCTAATCACAGCCAACATCCTTATACAATCTAGTCGCGAAATGAATGTTTATATTGCTTCAAACAGCTTAAACCTGAAGTTTGACACCACACCTTCATGTTTGTACAGTCCTCAGTAAGATTATCTACAGTATTAGCAACCATTCAAAGAACAGACCATTGATTCAAACCACATTGATATAAGGCTCAATCAAGTAATAGAGACCCCAAAATGAAATGGTTAAATATATGAACTACTTGGACTGATATCTATTAAGTAGTTTCTTAGCAAATAAAACCTAAAATGCAAAGCTCACCTCATTTGAGTTTTGACCAAGAAGTTCAACAACAATCATGAATTCCACAGTCTTATTGGCAAAACTGATGTACAGTGTCTCTAAGTCGCTATGCTCAAGGTCAAGAGCCATGCATATTCCATTTTTACATTTTACTGGAATTTTACATGTTCAGTTTATGATTTTAAATCTCTAGGTTTTCATTCCTCCAAACTGTCTGAAGCCAGTGTGCCACAGACTTAAGACTTGTTTCTCCCTCTATTTTTTTCAAACAGCAACATTTCTCAGGTGTCTACATGTCCGAGGAGGGGAATTTTTCGGAGGCGGCCACTTCTTCGGAACAGCCCAACGCCATCAGGCCTTTGAAGCAAGGGGAGGGGGAAGAGAAAAAAGCCGAAACGCAAGGTTCTTCCGGTAAGTTTTACATTAACCATTACAAGCTGGATAGGATAAGAATGTGGCTTTTTTGGCTCAAAAAGTCTGAGTCTTGGTGTGGAAACGAGTACTTGGCTATCCCACCACAGCTTTCTCCTGGTGCTACGGTCAGGGAAGTCTGGACTGAGGAGTATGATTTGTTTACCTATGAGGCATAAACTTCCTGGCACCCAGTGCATTTTGGGCTTGTTCCATCTACCTTTCACTTTTAGGAAAAACAAGTTGATGGCATGGTCTACCACTGTTGATCTCCGTTGGCTGACACTGGGCTGCTGGCCTCGCTTGAGGTACTGAATTTGAGCCGTTCTCCTTGCATCTCTTGCTCCTCGGTTGCTGGTCGCATTACAAGGATGTTTTCCATCCGTGCAGACTCGTGCTGCTGTTGCTTTAGTATTTCTTCCCACTCCCGTAAGCCAGTCACATCATTAGAGTACAGGTCTGTGTACTTCCCTCCAAAGCTTGCACATATGCTTCATACTGTTTCCATCTTAAAGTTAAAATGAACTCATCTCGTGCCATAACTTTGCAGTCTGTCTCACTCAGGCGAACCTTTATGGGAAGAGGTTCCTCCTTGGTCCTCTGGAATCCTCTCCAGCCGGAGGCTGCGCCAGTGCTGCCCAGCGCCCCCCCACCCCTCACCCCCTGCCGACCCCCGTGCTCCCTTGTTCATATTTTTGATCTTTTATTTCTTTTTCTTAAAGAAGACCCTTTAACATTTCATGTAATAATAGTTTGGTGGTGATGAACACCTTTAGCTTCTCCTTGTCTGGAAAGCTCTTTATCTGACCTTCAATTCTAAATGGTAGCTTTGCTGGGGAGAGTAATCTTGGTTGTAGGTCCTTGCTTTTCATCACTTTGAATATTTCTTGCCACTCCCTTCTGGCCTGCATAGTTTCTGTTGAGAAATCAGCTGACAGTCGTGTGGGCGCTCCCTTGTAGGTAACTAAATGATTTTCTTTTGCCGATTTTAAGATTCTCTGTCTTTAACCTTTGGCATTTTAATTATAATTTTAATATATTTTTAAAGAATTAGCAGCAATAATTGTTAAAAGTAGTAACTTTTGTTCTCTATTGTAAAGTTTGGCTTTGGGTTATTTTACTTGCAAGATAAAGGGTTAAAAAGTAAACAGCATGAGTATATTTTAATCTGTTTAAAGATTAACTTAATATTATTTACCAAAAATAAAATAGGAAAAAACTTTTATTAATTGAATACAGTTCAGCTAAAGCACCCTAAAAGTCTGCTTGCAATATAAGCTAATTTTCTTAAGTTTTAAGTGTCTGTGGAAATAAAAAATACAAACCAATTCAAATTAATACATATTCTAGAGCAGAATAATTTTGCTGTTTAATATAGTTGATTTTTGAACATTTTCCTAGTAGTAATGATGGGTTTGATAGATATTACTATCCTCTTTTTTTTTTTAACCTAAAAATACTTACTTTTGAAGACCATTCATTAATTCATCACAAATTCCTAAATCAACAAAATTTAGGAAACATTGACTTTATTTCAATGCCTATGTTGGTGCTAGGAAGATATGCTGTACACAAGTAACTCTTTTAATTCTTACACCAAAAATAGTTTTTTAATTTTAAAGCTTAAATAAATTATGTAAAACTATCCAATTCAACTTAGTAGACAAGTATAGAGTTCCTATTATGTGTAGTACATAATGCTGTATGCTATGGGAGATAAGAGGATGAATGAGATCACACTCTGTCTTTGAGGTGTTTTCTTTCTTTTTTTTCTTTTTGTTCCTTTCGCTCCTTTTTATTTCCCCGCCTCCTTCTCTCCCCTAACCTTTCCCTCCTCCGGCTTTTTCTTCTGGTGGCTGCCCCGATGGAGTCTGAGCCTTAGAGGTGTTTTCAATCTAGGAGAGAAAGAATTACAAAAAATAAATAATAATTACACCCTTTCCTCATAGCTTAATTCATCGTGAACAAATTCCTTTCATCCTCAATGTGTTTGATGAATTTCTCCTCATATTAGGACTTATGTTTATATTTATCTAAACTTAAGAAGGAAATGAAGCTTTGCCCATTTTTTCTTAAAGAACAGGACCTTGGTTCAAAAATTGAGGTAGACGTTGAGCAGTCAAATAGTTGAAGGCTGCCAGTGGACCAACCATAGGCCTCACAGCTGGAGGCATATTGAAGCAGGACCTGAGTGTGGCATCTTTGGGTTTACCACAGAACTCTTATTTATTTATTTATTTAAATTTTGTTTTATTGCTTAAAGTATTACAAAGAGTATTACATATGTCTCCTTCCCCCCCCCCCCCGCCTTGACATTCCCCCAGCTTCCCTTACCCCCCAGTGTCTGTGTCCATTGGTTATGCTTATATGCATGCATACAAGTTCTTGGGTTGATCTCTTACCCGGCACCCCCCCCCCCCCCGCCCCCAACCCTCCCCGGGCTTCCCGCTGTAGTTTGACATTCTGTTCAATGCTACTCTGCCTCTGTATCTATTTTTGTTCATCAGTTTATAATGGTCTTTATTATCCATAAATGAGTGAGATCATGTGGTATTTTTCTTTCATTGACTGACTTATTTCACTTAGCATAATGCTCTCCAGTTCCATCCATGCTGTTGCAAATGGTAAGGATTTCTTCTTTTTTACAGCAGCATAGTATTCCATTGTGTAGATGTACCACAGATTTCTAATCCATTCATCTGCTGATGGGCACTTAGGCTGTTTCCAAATCTTAGCTATGGTAAATTGTGCTATGAACATAGGGATGCATATATCCTTTCTGATTGGTGTTACCACAGAACTCTTACAAATTGAGAAGAGAAAGGCATTCGATCCAATGGAAACTTAGGCAAAACACATGTATAGACAATTTACTGAAGACTAAGTCCAAATAGCCAAGAAACATTTGAAAGAATGCTTAGTAATCTGCAAAGTGAAAATTAAAATACCAATGGAATATAGTTTATAGCTATAATATAAGCAGAAATGACTACAGTACCCATTAAAGTAGAATGTGAAGTGGTGTGATTATTTGGGAAATCTAACATTTATCTATTAAAATAAAAAATACATATACCTTTAGACCCAAAAATTCTACTCCTAGAAGTCTACTTGGTGGAAATTAAACAACTGGTTCATAAATACATGTGTACAAAAATGATTACTCCAACAATGTAGTGGTGAAAAACTACAGAAAGAAATTGAATTCCCTAAATAGAGCAATACCCCAATAAATTTTGTTATATCCATACCATGGAATATTATGCATTTATTTAAGAGAATGAATTTGTTGATATTGTAGATGAGATGGTGGGATTCTTATAAAGTATTATTGAATGAGAAAAGGAAGACTATCAAATATTTCCACCCGTCCCACTTTTTAAAAATAAATAACAAAAACATTCTATATGTTATGTGCATATATATGAATGTAGGCCAAAACTGAAAAGGTGCATGCTAGGTTGATAATTTGAGTTACTTTGCAAGGAGTGGGAAGGTTGATGTGGGTGGAGAAGGAGAGAAATGTGCAAGATATGTAAAAGGAGTTAAGAAAAAGGTGTACCAAGGTTGAGGTTTGATTCCAAGTCAGGGCACATGCCAGGGTTGCCGGCTCAATCCCCAGTGTGGGGTGTGTAGGAGGCAGCCAATCAATGATTCCCTCTCATCATTGATGTTTCTCTCTCTCTCTCCCTCTCCCTTCCTCTTTAAAAAAAATTTTTTTAAGCATGCATATAATTATATTTATGTTATCATTTCTAAACCTAATAAGAAAGGCAAAATCAGGGGCTAACACAGTTTGCAGGAAAGAAATATGACAAAAATGTCAAGAAATGGAAATAACTATACATAATTTTACTGGATATAAAAAAATTTAGTTTTTATTTGTTTAGTAAAAGTTTATTTGTTATATAAATCAAACAGTATTTGACTATTTGAGTCAATTGCATGGTTGTGAAAAACATAGGGCTTAGCCCTAGCTGGTTTGGCTCAGTGGATAGAGCGTTGGCCTGTGGACTGAAAGTCCCAGGTTTGATTCCGGGCAAGGGCACATGCCTGGATTGTGGGCTTGATCTCCAGTGTGGGGCATGCAGGAGGCAGTTGATCAGTGCTTCTCTCTCATCATTGATGTTTCTATCTCCCTCTCCCTCTGAAATCAATAAAAATATATTAAAAAGATCGGACCTTTAGTAAATGTATGTGCCTATCAGGAGCGGCTAGCTTATCTCAGTAATAAATGACCCCCAAATCCGAGGGGCTTACCAGAAAGGCTGCTTTATTGCTCATGTTACACATCCACTATAGATTGGTTTGATCTCTACTCCATGCTGTTTTCACTCAGGATCCAGCTTCTATTTGATACCCATTAATCTTGTGGCAGAGAAAGATGATGTCATGGTTAAACATATGCTGGCTCTTAAAGCATCTGTTTAGAAGGGGCTCTTCCACTCATCTTTCACTGGCCAACCAAGTCACGTGGCTGAGCCTGCTGTCAATGGGATGAGGATGTATAACGTTCCCACAGGGAGGTCAGTAAACATCTCCCCTGAGTATGAAGATCTGCGTCAGGACAGAGTGTTAATGAAGTATTTCCATGTAATCTTAGTGAATGTTATTAAAGCTTGGTGAATGAGAGAATTAGATGAGAGAAAAAATATATTTTTATAATTAAATAAAAGCTATTTTCTCACCTATTGGGTGCACAAGTAAGAAATACTTCTTTGACTTTAGTTTCAATCACAGATCACAAACTATCCTTTACATATTCAGAAAAGAAACAAATGAAAACCCTTTTAATCCATATTTTGAAGCTAGGAAAAGTTAAAGTAGATAAAGGGGTAAGATTCGATTTTACCCACATATTTTATTTTTCTGAAGTTAGAATTTACACCAGAATTTATGTTGATGAGAAGTATATCATTTATCAAAAATCAGAAAAAGATTCCTTCCTTTAGAAATGACAGTATAAAAATAATAGTATTTGGTACTTTTTTTCCCCCTAGAGTTTTAAGTATTTGCTCATAAAGAATATTCCAAGTCAATTATATATGCAGCTATCAGTTTGGTTATTAAAATACCACTTTGGCTACAAGAAAATTTAAAAAAGGCTCTCTAACGTCTCATTTATACCATATGTAGCATTCTACCATGTTTTTAAAATTATTTTTATGTAGTATTCTACCATGTTTTTTTTTATCCCACTTCACAGTTTAAGTTTGCTGCTGTGTAGTAATACAGATGATTCCTGCAATATGCTTTATTTTCCAAACCTTTCAAAAACAATTGTGACATTATCTGAAAAGCTTCACCAGTACATTTTATATAGAGCAGACTAGAGGCTCAGTGCATGAAACTTGTGCACTGGTAGGGTCCTTAGAAGCTGCCAGCTGGGGCCTCCCTATCTTCCCCCCACTGACCCCGCCCCCTGGTCGAACTCCTGGTCGAGGGGACAATATGCATACTATCCTTTTATTATATAGGATAATGGCGGAAGTCCCAAGTGCAGTTCAACAGCTGTGGGTTAAGGGCAGAAGCAGCTGCATCCTTGATCAGTTATATGAGTCAGTGAGGGCGAGAATTGTGAGGTTCTCACAGGGGTTAATGCTAGCAATCTAGCTTTCACCAGACCCTTGGCATCAGATGGGATTTTTTTAAAAGAAAGGACTCACTTTTTTAATTTTTATTTTAAATCTTTATTGTTCAGATTATTACAGTTGTTCCTCTTTTTTTCCTCCCAATAGCTCCCCTCCACCCGGTTCCCACTCCACCCTCTGCCCTTACCACCCCACCCCCCACTGTCCTCATCCATAGGTGTATGATTTTCGTCCAGTCTCTTCCTGCACCCCCACACACCCCTTTCCCCCCAAGAATTGTCAGTCCACTCCCTTTCTATGCCCCTGATTCTATTATATTCACCAGTTTATTCTGATCATCAGATTTTTTATTCACTTGATTTTTAGATTCACTTGTTGTTAGATATGTATTTGTTGTTCATAATTTTTATCTTTACCTTTTTCTTCTTCTTCCTCTACTTAAAGAATACCTTTCAGCATTTCATATAATACTGGTTTGGTGGTGATGAACTCCTTTAGCTTTTTCTTATCTGTGAAGTACTTTATCTGACCTTCAATTCTGAATGATAGCTTTGCTGGGTAAAGTAATCTTGAATGTAGTTTCTTGCTTTTCATCACTTGGAATATTTCTTGCCACTCCCTTCTGGCCTGCATAGTTTCTGTTGAGAAATCAGCTGACAGTCGTATGGGTATTCCCTTGTAGGTAACTGACTATCTTTCTCTTGCTGCTTTTAAGATTCTCTCTTTGTCTTTTGCTCTTGGCATTTGAATGATGATGTGTCTTGGTGTGGTCCTCTTTGGATTCCTTTTGTTTGGGGTTCTCTGCGCTTCCTGGACTTGTAAGTCTATTTCTTTCACCAGGTAGGGGAAGTTTTCTGTCATTATTTCTTCAAATAGGTTTTCAATATCTCGCTCTCTCTCATCTCCTGGCACCCCTATAATTCGGATGTTGGTACGCTTGAAGTTGTCCCAGAGGCTCCTTACACTATCTTCGTATTTTCGGATTCTTTTTTCTTTTTGTTTTTTCCGGTTGGGTGTTTTTTGCTTCTTCGTATTTCAAATCTTTGACTTGATTCTTGCGATCCTCTAGTCTGCTGTTGGATCTCTGTATAATATTCTTTATTTCAGTCAGTGTATGCTTAATTTCTAGTTGGTCCTTGTTTATATCCTCGAGGGTCTCACTAGACTTATTGAGGGTCTTACTAAATTTATCGGCGATTTCTAGAAAATTCTTGAAAAACCTTATAACTGTGGTTTTGAACTCTATATCCAGTAGTTTGCTTTCCTCCATTTCTGTCATTTGTGACCTGTTTCTTTGTCTCCGCATTTTGGCTGCTTCCCTGTTGATAGAGTGGCTTTGTGTGCTATGTGTCCAATAGGGCCCAGTGGCTCAGCCTCCCCAATTACCTGAGGCGGACACTCTTGGTGCACCCCTTTGTGGGCTGTGTGCACAGTCTTGTTGTAGTTAAGCCTTGATTGTAGTTGGTATCACTGGGAGGAATTGACCTCCATGCCAATTTGCTGTGAGAATCAGCTGTGTCTACGGTGGGAAAACTTCTGTGCTGGAGACACCCTTCTGGGGCAAGACTTGCTTCAGTGGGGGCTTTGGTGCTCACTGAGTCTGCCCCCTGAGTGTGTCCCTTATGGATCTGAGGAGTTGTAATCTGGATGGTCCCACTCTGACCACTGGGTACACTGGCTCTTGGATCTCTAAGGAGGTGCTAATTTAGCCTCTGCCTGAGGCTACCCAGCAGGAGCTATGGAGAGATCTGCAGATTTCTCTTCTTTGTTTGGGATGTGGAGGTGCCCAGATGAGGCCCAGCTGTGAAGCAATGCAAGCTGCTGTGGGACCTTGGGCCTTCTTTTGGATGTTCTGGGTCTCTCTGACCCAGCTGAAGTTTGTTAGGTAATTTTAGATTGCAAAGGGCCAGGCCATTCATATGAAAAAGCCTCTTCGAACAGCTTGGATGGGGCGGGGTCTCAGGGAATCAACAGGGCGGAGCATACAGCTATGGCTGCTCCTCAGTCCTGCCCTAAGAGGCCTTGGGTCTCAGTGTCCTGCGGTAACTGCTGCAAGCACCTCTGAGAGAAAGCCGCCCTAGAGTTTTGCCCGCTGCCAGACAGTCCAGTTTCTCCCCATATGAATCTGGGTCCCCAGAGACTCGCCTGGAACTGGAGTTCAGAGTGGGAGCGTGTGTCTCCCTCCCGATTGAAAAAGACACCCGCATCCTCAGTTGCCAGCCCTTGCTGTATGCACCTCCGTACCTCTGCGCTTTACTTCCACACCTCCTCTGAGTCTCAGTGTGCTTTTCTCTTTCCTTCTACTTGTAGAATTTCCACTCAGCCAGCCTTCCTGTGGTTCTGGATGATGTCTGTTTTGTCTTTTAGTTGTATTTTTGAAGTGGTTGTGTGAGGCAGCAATTTCAGGTGTTTACCTATGCCGCCATCTTGGTTTCTTCTCACAGGGGTTAATGCTAGCAATCTAGCTTTCACCAGACTCTTGGCATCAGATGGGATTTTTTTAAAAGAAAGGACTCAGTTTTTAAAAATAGCTCCTCATTTTATAAGGCAGATAAATATATTGTGCTTAACAAAAGAGCTGTACATCTGAAAACTTACTGGAAACTAAAAAGGGATTACGAGCCGAAACCGGTTTGGCTCAGTGGATAGAGTGTCGGCCTGCAGACTGAAGGGTCCCAGGTTCGATTCCGGTCAAGGGCATGTACCTGGCTTGCGGGCACATCCCCAGTGGGAGATGTGCAGGAGGCAGCTGATCGATGTTTCTCTCTCATCGATGTTTCTAACTCTCTATCTCTCTCCCTTCCTCTCTGTAAAAAATCAATAAAATATATTAAAAAAAAAGGGATTACGAAAGAGACCATACTTTACCCTTGTCTTATATTTTAATTTAGAAAATGCATTACAACTTTCTCTTTATTTGAAGTACTAGTGCACTCTGCTTCTTCCTCTCAAAGTATTTGAGGTAGAATGCAACAAAGGCATATTAATAAGGTTAACAAGATAGGGATGAGTCATATGTTATGAAGGAAAGGAGTGTATTAGAGAAAGAAATATGACTATATTTTCTTCCAGTGGGTCCTAAGAAGCTGGAAAGCATTAATAAACTTAATTTCTTGGCAAAAATTGGAGGAAAAACTCCCACATGCAGATGTATTAGATTTGGGGTATGAACCTGGGATGGGGGAGAAGAGACGAAACCTACATCATATTAAATCCTGCATTGCAAGTGTAACATATAGGGAATTGACTTGAAGAGTTTTTTTGTTTAATATATTTTTTTGATTTTTTTACAGAGAAGAAGGGAGAGGGATAGAGAGTTAGAAACATTAATGAGAGAGAAACATTGATCAGCTGCCTCCTGCACACCCCCCACTGGGGATGTGCCCGCAACCAAGATACATGCCTTTAACTGGAATCGAACCTGCGACCCTTCAGTTCACAGGCCGACGCTCTATCCACTGAGCCAAACTGGTTAGGGCTTGAAGAGGTTTTTTTTTATAACTTCATACCTGGCAGAGATTCAAGTTGTCAAATACAATAGAGAAAGAAGAGAAACAAGTTTTCTTGGGGGCCTCACTATGCTATTCCAGTAGTACCTTTCATATAAATGCCTCTGTGGCTTATGCATTGGTGGGGAGCATGACCTTGACATGAGCTCCAACTCCAGGATCCATGTCGAAATAAGTTAATACACAGAATATAAACCAAAACAGACTCACCGGAGGATATGCTTAGAGAGAGAAAGGGAGAGAAACATTGACCACTCCCCCACTGGAGATCAAAACCACAACCCGGTATGTTCCCTGACCAGGAATTGAACCAGTAACCTTTCAGTGCACTTTGAGCAAGCTAAGTTGATCTTTAGTTTCCTTCTCTGTAAAGAGGAGCTCAGAATACTGCACAGAGGATAACCTGGAACATAGAAAGTAGTTAGCAGAACTAGTAGTGGGGCAGAGATAGGAGGTCAGCATGACAGAATACAAAAGTATGTAAACAATGCCACAGACAGGACAGTTTATTCAAGTGATAAAATCCTATGATAAAATAAAACAACAAAATGAGTAACATGGTATAAGTGTGGGGTTGAAAGGGCAAGTTGAGATTTGTGGTCAGAGAAGACTTCTCTAAGGTGGTGACATTTGAATTGCTAAGTCATTACTCTTATTCACCTCCTTTCTCCACCCCCTACCCCTCCACCCCCAGCTTCCAATTTGTCAACCAAGAGATTGCAGCATGTTACTTGGTGAAAGGTTGGGAGGAAGAATTGTGGATGATAGTAATTTGGAAAGAGGACTTGTTAATGGAGGGGTAGGAATGTGTCCACGGCTGCTGACTTAACCAAATCTCGTAAACCTTTCTCTCAATCCTGGGAGTGTGGCCACAGAGTAGAATCTATCCCCGAGTAGGAGCAGTTTCAATGGAGGTTTTTAAAAAAACTGTAAACATGAATACCAGGAGAAATTTTCTGAGCTTATGCTAGATCAGGGTCCAACTGCCTGAGGAAAAACAGAATGAATTAGACCAGCGGTCGCCAACCGGCGGTCCGCGGACCACTGGTAGTCCATGAGGTTCCGAAAGGTTGGAGACCACTGGTTAAAGGAAACCTTTGGAGCAGCAGTCGCCAACAGGTGGTCCGTGGACCACTGGTGGTCCATGAGGTTCCGAAAGGTTGGAGACCACTGGTTTAAGGAAACCTTTGGAGCAGCAGTCACCAACAGGTGGTCCGTGGACCACTGGTGGTCCATGAGGTCCGAAAGGTTGGCGACCGCTGAATTAGACAACAACAGCCTTTATGAATAGACACTCAGAGTGGGTAGTGTGTGTGCGCGCGCGTGTGTATGTTTGCCATCACATGAAGGTGAGAGAGAAGGCTGCTAAGAGTGGGAAGAGATGAGAGGAGTCCAACTGGATATCATTTAATTGGAACAAAATTGAGAGCCCAGAAATAAAACCACATGTATATGGGCAAATAATTTTTGGCAGAGGAGCCAAAAATATAAAATGGAGAAAAGAAAGCCTCTTCAATAAATGGTGAGTGCTGTAGAAGCCAGAAATAAACCACAGTGCTAGTTGAATATCAAGGAAAAATGATAATCTAAAATGTTATATTTGTCGAGGATAGTAAGTGAAAGTACTTCCTATACTAGATGAGAATTCCCTGAACTGATGGAGATGAAGAGCAGGTATGGTTGTTTGAAGTTTGCATGGCCTTTCACTTCCTTCCTCTACTTGGGTTATAAATGCAGATAGCCGAAAAGGAAACTTTAATTGAGTTTCCCCCAATCTTTTACTTACCAGAAAGAAAGGAAAAAAAAGCATTTGCCATTATGGATGCAGTTCTCAAAATCTCACTAGAGGGCAGTGTTGGTTTTAAAACCACAGGTTGCTAATCTACAGTACATTCATTACTGGGCTGCATTTGTATTTGCCTTCTCAGTCTTACCTGAAGGTTGGTAAATATCAAGTCTGAAAACTCCCAAGGACCTCATCCAGGTCTGGCTGGTTGCAGCCCAGAGGAGACAGATAAAGCAGTGAAGCAATCACTGGAGGAGTTGAGTGGCAGATTGTAATTTCAGGTCCTGCACTAACTAGTAGACAAGAAACTAAGCCTCCTTAGGCCTTCATCTCATCTGCAAAAGAAAAGGGTTGCCCTATATGGTTCTTAAATCTCCTTGTATTTAGAAAATTCTGAGATTTTAACAAATTCTGGGTCTAAAAGGCTGAAGAATTTCTCATGCTCTTGGCCAAAGGAACAAGTAACATATCAAAGTATTAAATTATTAATAATTAAAATATAATTTAATGTTATAAGAATTTTAATATAGATTCCAATATTAAACAGCCTTCAAATCAAAATGTCAAATCTTCTGTTATACCAGGGAAATCTCAGAGCCATCCTTGGCATCTATGTGAGCATGCTGTGGTCAATTTCAGTGACTTAACGCATCATCCAAAGACATCTTTCCTCTTGGTTGCTAGCTTGCTGGAAATGAACAAAATATGTTTACACAGGATGATCTAGAGAGAGGAGGTTGAACCATTATCAAAGAGGGATGTTTCATGATGAGAGACTAAGTCCCTCACCTCACCTTGCAGTTAGCCAACATTCACCATAATTGTGCTTTGGTAAAGGTCACTCTCCACCGGGATTTAATTAGTTCAGTTTCCTATTACCCTTCCCTTTTTTATCTGATGCTCTTCCCTTGTCATATTTATTCGCATTGCAAAGTGAACTGAAAATCTCTCTATAAAATCTTAAGCAAATTATTCAACTCTAGGGCCCCAGTAAACCGTAGTTTATCTCTGCAT
Organism: Myotis nattereri; assembly: GCF_964212035.1. Classification (NCBI taxonomy): domain Eukaryota; kingdom Metazoa; phylum Chordata; class Mammalia; order Chiroptera; family Vespertilionidae; genus Myotis; species Myotis nattereri. The sequence continues at coordinate 7,086,396 of NC_138082.1, forward strand.
GGACTTGACTTCTAAGGGTTGACTGAGAGCCAATGAACCGCTGATGGTGCGAACCCCAAACGTTTTGACATTATACGCACCGCTCCCTTCCCTCCAAATTGCTTTGCTTCGCAGAGGAAAGGTTTCCTACCCCGGCACCCTCCCTTTTCTACCCCGCAGTTCTGTTGGCTTTTCGGGCTTATTTCGAATATCCAAACTTCCTGAAATCTACACGGCGCGCGGGCGGGTGCGCACACACGCGCTCGCATCCCCGCAGGGGCACATGCGCCCCCCAGGCGGCTCGGTCTCGGAGCGCATTCCATTCTTCGCGCCCGGGCACGCCCCTCCGCTGCGGGGATTGGTCGGCCCGACCCGCTCGCCCAGGCGCGACTCCTGAGAGGCTCAGACGCCTGCCAATCCCGCGGCTGTCAAAACAAGGCTTCCCTCCCTGTCACAACAGAGCGGAGCGGAGCGGAGGCCGCCGCCGCCGCGCTTCCCGAGGTAGCCGCGCCGCTGGCCGCTGGCAGGTGACGGGTGCGCGGGGCTGCGGTCTCCCGGCTCCGGCCCCTCTCCGGCCGCGCGCGTCCCGGCCTCGGGGGCCAACCAGCCGGACGCCGGTGCCTTTTGTCTGGCGCGGAGCGGGCATTTGCATCGCATTCCGGACACCTCCCTCTCCTTTCGCCTCTCCTCCCTCCGTTCACTCCGCTCCCCACCCGCCGCCCCAGCGGACCGCCAGCCTCCTGGACTGAAGCACCGACGTCTCTACCCGGCGATGCCTCCGCTCCAGAAAGTTGCAGCCGCGGCCGCCGGGCGGTGAGACAAAGTCTGGCAGGGCCGCCTCCCGGTGCAGGAGCGCAGCGTGCCCAGCGGCCGGACTCGCTGCGGGGCGAGCCGTCTCCCCGCGGAACCTGAGGCGCCCCGACATGGCCGAGGGCGCGGCTGACTGGGAGGGTCCCGCGCCGCCCGACGCGGCCGGCGGCGAAGACGACCCCCGGGCGGGCCCGGACGGCGCCCCCGGGGACGGCGGTGCGGTGGCACCCGCGGGCCGGTGGAGGGACCGGCGCAGCGGGGTGGTGCTGCCGGGCGCCGCCGGGGCCCCGGCGGACAGCGAGGCTGGCCTCCTGGAGGCGGCGCGGGCGACCCCCCGGCGCAGCAGCATCATCAAGGTGAGCGAGGCGGGTCCTGCCGCGGGAGCGGGAGGGGGCTGTGGGTGGGCGGCGGGTGGTCGCCGGATGCTCGGCATTGTTTTCTCCCGCCCCCTTCATTTGCAAACCTTCCTGCCTCGCCCGGAGGTCCGCAGCCTCCGCTCCCGGCCGGAGAAGCAGAAGTGACTTTCCCCCGGGCAGTGGAGGAAAAGTTCCCCGCTGCGTCTTTGCGTTTCGATGGATCTTTCCTCATTTTCTCCGAAAGCGTCACTGAACCGTTGATGGCAGGCGAAGGGGAGGATTCAGTAGAAATGCAGACCCGGGGGGTTGCGCGCTGCCCTCCAGCGAAAGTTCACACCCCCTCCTCCCCCTGCCCAAGAAAGGAAATGCAGTTTACCCTCCAGTGAAAAGAAAAACCCTCTAGCGTCAAACGGTCCCCACATCTCAGGAAGCGGGGATTTTCCTGGTGGCAGGCAGAGTTTTCAGTGGACCGTTCGGCAAAGCACAGAGCGATGCGGGGCCCCGAGTGTCTGCGCCGGGAGGGCGCGAGCGGAGAGCAGTCGCTCTCCCAGCATCATCCCGGGCCGGTGGTCACCACCACATCCAGGGAAAATGCTTCTCTTCAGCCATCTGGCAAGATTTTTATAAGCCTCGTCCCTCCCCTTTTCTCTCTGTCTTCCTTCCACCTGGGGCTTGTTTCCTGTTTGAGATTTCATCTTTTGGATGCAGGACATCTGGGTAAGGTCTCCTAGAAGTCAGAACTCTCCCACGGGCTCTGGGAGAGGGCCTCTTAGCGTAAATGCATGGGAGCAGTCATGTGCATGTGAGAATAAAATCGATTTTGGCAGGGCAGTCAGTATGAAACTATCTATATAGTTTGGCATACACACACACACACACACATATATGTACATAACGTATATATGCGTGTGTACATATATATGCCAAGGATGATAGTGTAAGACGGACTTGGAACTTCCTCTTCAGGGTGCGTGGTGTGATGATACATGTTGAAGCCTTGCTTAGGTCTGAGCTGCGTAACCACCACATGATGCTGCCTCTTTCTACAGCTCTGAGCTGGAGCGCCCAGCACCAGTGTGGGCAGACTGCGCCCACAGTACGTGCACCCAGCGCCAAGTATGGTCTAGGCTTTCCCCCAACACGGACGCACCGACGTTTAAAACCAACAGGGAGATTTCTATAATAAAAGAAGAGTGGGTGGTAGTTGCGAATAACTTGTAGTAGTTTTCTCTTATTTTGTGATTTTAGCTTGTGAAGACGGAGTGTTCTTTTCTGGGTGTGAATTTGGATTGAAAGGATATGATTACTTTTTCCCCTTTTAATCCACAGATCAGACAGCATATTGTTTTGAAGTTTAAAACATATAACAATTAGGAAACATACATTTTTCCTTGTTTTTTAAAAATATTTTTTCATTGAGGTAAAATTGACATACAACATTATATTAGTTTCAGGTGTACAGTGTGATTTGATATTTGTATACGAAATGCTCATAAGTCTAGTTAACATTTGTCACCATATGTAGCTACAGAATTTTCTTTTTTTGTGATGAGAACTTTTAAGACTTAAACTCTTAGCAATTTTCAAATATGCAATGTGATGTCATTAATTATAATCACCATGTTGTACATCAATCCCCATGACTTATTTATTTTATAACTGGGAGTTTGTACCTTTGGACTTCCTTCATCCATGATGCCCACCGCTCCACCCTACCAGTCTGTTCTCTGTATCTTTCTTCTTTTCCTTTTAGATTCGACATAAAAGTTAGATCATACAGTATTGGAGGAAACACAGTTTGGATTTTAAGATATTAATACTAAATGTGGTCCTGTGTATAAGAACAAGCACCACAAGATAGTTTAAAATATACCATCATAAAAAGCAGTGGGCTCTATAGTGTTGTAAAAAAAATAAAAGGAATGGAGTATAGGAAATATACAAATCCTTGTACTTAAATTGCATTTTCTAAATTGTACCATGTGCTGGTAATGGTGCCTTTTTGGTTTTGAAGTTTCTTTTGCAGACAAGAAAAGAGGGGACAACTTGATCTTTCCTCTATTTAATAGTAAAATAAGCATCTAATAAATGGCCTTTAAGAATAAAGATGGTAGAAAATGAAGTGAATTACTATTATTTAAATTAGGTTTTATTGAAACAGTGATATATACATATGATAAAGAAAATTAAATATTGCAAAAAAGTATGAAGGAAAAATTCTTAGCCATTCCACACTCACTTACATAGTCCACCCCTAAGGCTGTTAACACTTTCTTCTGTATTCTTCCAGAAATATTCCATGCATGTATAAGCACATGTATCTGTACATATCTGTGGTGAACCTTTGAAGCTTCCCTTTTATATAATAACAATTGGTTAGAGTTTTACAGACATTATATCTTCAGATTTGCTCTAAACATTTTTGATGCCTGGAAGGTTGTCTAAAGTCATTGAGATTGGCCAGTTAATTGTCAAGTATAACCTGGTAGGTCATAGGTGGTGGTACCGGGGGTCTGTTCCCAGAGGCCTTCATTCCCATCCAGGGGGAGAGAGCTCTGTTTCGCCCCTCACTGATATCAGGGACCTTTCTGTTGACATGAATCTGCTGCCCCCGGTTTGTTTACTTTAACGTAGTAAAAATGGACGTTTCTTAAAAAGGTCTAGATTACATAGGAAATATAGAGCACATGGTCTGTATAGACAGCAAATGCACTCTTCATAGTATTGCCAAGAGTGCTTTTTATTTGGCATTGAAACATTCACAAAGAGAATTTTGTTCATTTTATATTAATCATTCTATTAAATATTGTTCCAAATAGCCTTAGTGCAGTAATGATTAGTATTCATGATAATCCCTGAACCACTGAAAGATTGTGAATCATCAAATATTAAATTCTTTTCAGCTCAATTAAAGCATTGTTTCTATTCTAATTGATTGAATGCAAATTCTCTAGTAACTTGAATATTAGATGAATCAGAATAGTGCATTTCTCTATCATGTCAGAAAACAGACTGTCTTGTATATTAATAAGAGGAATGTTTTTAGCAAATTTGCCCTCTCTAATTTATGAAAACATGTGTTTAGTTGAGAAAACAATTTCCTTTATAGCTGATGAAACAATAACATCATTTATCTTTACACATATCCTTTCTACCTAATTGTGTTCCTTCACTTATATGCCCAGTCCTAAATTTAAACAAAACTTAACATGAGAATTAAACAAGGTTCTCTTTAAATTGTCCATTTTCCCTGTGTTATTTTAAAAAAATCCTCACCTGAGGATATTTTTCCATTGATTTTTAGAGAATGTGAAATGGAGGGAGGAGGTGGGGAGAGAGAGGGAGAGACCCAAGCCAGGATGGAGACTGCAACGTGCCCTTGACCAGGAATCGAATCTGAGACCCTTGCCGATGCTCTAACCAGTTAGCATACCCAGCTAGAGCTCCCTGGGTGATTATTTTTGACAGCATTGACACTGATAAATGTTGTATGTGTTTTGATAAGTGCATTGTTGTTACCACAATATTGGAGCAGACTTCATCTTCATTGCTTCGTGATGACTTGTGGTTGAAAATGACATTAGTGGTTGATTAACATTTTGTACAATTTTTATTAAAAAAAAAAAGACATTAGTTACATGCAAATTGATAGTATCTAACAACTATGTACTATTCTGCATTTGAATATATTTCTACTTAAGAAAGTAAACCATTTGTCTATTGGGTACTTCATATCATACTTACATGTTTAAAATATTTAACATTTTGGATTACAGTTTATCCTGTATAATAAAGAGCTAATATGCAAATGGTCATCACGCCCTCATGCCGCACCAGAACTGCTCAGACACTTAACACGGGGGAGAGGATTGGGGACCAGCCAGGCACAAATGAGCTGGGGAGAGAGGAATGGGGACCAGCCAGGCACAAATGAGCTGGGGGGAGAGGAATGGGGACCAGCCAGGCACAAATGAGCTGGGGAGAGAGGAATGGGGACCAGCCAGGCACAAATGAGCTGGGGAGAGAGGAATGGGGACCAGCCAGGCACAAATGAGCTGGGGAGAGAGGAATGGGGATCAGCCAGGCACAAATGAGCTCGTGAGAAAGGAAAGGGGACCACCCAGCTTGCGGCCTGGGAGAGGGACAAGCCGCCCACCCCGCGGTCCCGGGCGCCAGCGGCTGTGCCTGCCGCCCAGGAGAGGGACAAGCTGCCTGCCCGCGGTCCTGGATGCCAGCGCCTGTGGCTGCAGCCCAGGAGAGGGACAAGCTGTCCTCCCTGCGGTCCTGGGCGAAGCCGCCCACCCATGGTCCCCTGCGGCTGTGGTGGGCCAGAGGGAGGGAAGCCTGGGTCTCAGGTGCCTGCAATCTGCTGGAGGAGGGAATCCTGGGTCCCGGGTGTGGGGTGAAGCAGAGGCTGTTAGGGGCTATCAGACTAGTAGGGGAGCAGTTAGGGGCGATCAGGCAGGCAGGCAGAGGTGGTTAGGGGCCATCAGGCAGGCAGGCAAGGAAGTTAAGTAAGAATGAAAACTGATGTAAACATTTTAGACACCCTATAGGTTAAATAGGCTTCTGTAGATTGGCCTGGGGATGAATCAGTATTTATAGGCTTTTTTTTTTTTTTGCTGGTAGAAATATGTATTAAAAGTTCCAAATAACTTATGGGTGAATTTTGGGGACACAACCTGACTATACAATGGGGCAGGGTAGCCTTGGCTCTAAGGCAGTGGTTCTCAACCTGTGGGTCGCGACCCCTTTGGTGGTCGAACGACCCTTTCACAGGTGTCGCCTAAGACCATCCTGCATATCACATATTTACATTACGATTCATAACAGTAGCAACATTACAGTTATGAAGTAGCAACGAAAATAATTTTATGGTTGGGTCACAACATGAGGAACTGTATTTAAAGGGCCAGAAGGTTGAGAACCGCTGCTCTAAGGGGTGCCATGAGCATGCCCTGTGGCTTCAGTCAGGGTGCTCCTCTGAGGTGTGAGTCAGCTGCATAAATAGCATTGAACTTCTTGGGGTGGATCTGTCTTATAATCCCAGTAACTTCAGTCCGAGTGTTGACCTCCTCTGATGTTGCCATAGTCACATGGTCACATTTCACCTTAGAAATGGTCACTTCTTCCTGTGGTGCCTCGTTGATGTCATTTCTCATAGCCCCTCTGATGAGAATTATGAATGAAATTCACACAAACAGCCTTGTCATATTTTGATGAAAGATTTTAGAAGTGCCTGTTGATTAGTTTTTGCTACTACTATGAGAATTTACACTATTTGTTTTCCTTGGAAAATATATTATGGTTCAAAAAGTGTAAGTGAATTACACAGCCTTTGAGGGGTTAAACAAACGTACATTGTAATTACGACTGAATAGTTGTTTTCCTAACCTTTTCCTTTTTGCTGAGGAGAAAACATGTAATGAAATTCTATACAGTAAAATGTCAGTGGAACACATATTGCCGGATAACACCTCAGGCACAGTGGGGTGTTATGAAAAGACATCAGGGGACAGCCAACTTCACCTGTTCCTTCGTGCTACTGAACAAACAACCGGTAATGCTGGGGTGACCGCAGGCAGTAGGCCTGGGAGTAGCGGGAAGAAAGAACTGCAGCAGCCTTCCCTGCTTCTGGAGTGACCTCTGCTGAGCGTTCATAACTGAACATTAAGCATCATTCCACTTTCAGGGGCCATGTCCGGACTGAGACGTGTATAAGACTGAACAGTAAAAACATATCCGGCTTACAGTGACTACACAGAACTAAGTGGCAGGAGTAGAGTTTTTTTTTGAGTTTCCCATTGGGAGTTGCCCATAGGTTATTAGGTGGAGAGAGAGAATAATTTGTTTGTGACTTAACAATCTACATCTAAGGTAGTAAATCAGTAAACCTTATTATAGTAAGACCTGTCAGTTTTATAAAATCTCATGTTTTGATGTGTTTTAATAATGTAAAAAAGTTTATTTGTATTTTTATTTATCTCTTGTTTAGCTTAATTATCTCTATCCCAGTTCATCTCTGAATCCCAGTTCCTATAATAGGGTACAATGGACAGAATTTATTGTAATTAATGAGTATTCTAATGGGATAATAGCTATTAGGACCAAATGTTCAACTTCAGTAACAACAACATTCTGTTTTGTTTTCAGTTTTGGACAATGTATTCTGTATTTCAGTTAATATTTGGCAGTAACAAAATCACAGTGTGACAAAGTATTGGAATCATCCTTTGAATTTAAAATGGCGTTTGATTTGTGGTTTTATTGGCTGTGTTTAAGAGCAATACAATCTAGTTTATTTTTAATAGTGCCGTTTTAACTCACCTCACTAATAATTACTTTGAGAAAAGTAGGCTTATACATAGTAAGTACAAAAGAATCATATTTATACTATCATTATCACTCCAGGAAGAAGAAAGGCAAGTTAATTTTGAAAACAATAAAATCTATTCAAAGCAAAACAACTAAACTATTTCAGTAAGTGTTTCCAAAGTTTTTAAATTTGTCTTTGTAAATTTATGCAGGTGTATAGCTATTATAGGAAAAAGATAGTATTTTTTTCTTCCTTAACTATACAATTTTGTATTCAAAAGTTTAAAATACCTTTGAAAGAGAATATCTGCTTTGTTAATACTTTGAAGTTGACCTGTTCAAGGGCCTTTAAAAGGATGTTAAATCTGTAGTAGGCTAAGTACAAGGCAATATGCAAAGTAGTTGAACTTGTATTATTATGTGCTAAAAGTAATGGTTAGAAATGATAAGATTGTATTCAGAACACCTTCCCTGCTAGGTGTTGAGGGAGGTAAATGCACAAGGAAGGCAAAAGGAGACAAAAGAACACTTTCCTATCAGCTGGGACCAAGATGACAAGGCAGAACTCCAGAAACTGGATCTGATCACGTTATTGATGCTTTTCCCTAAGACCCAATTATTTCAAACCAAAGCAGGCCAAATAGCCTGTGTGGCTTAAAGCCCACACCTCACACCCAGATCTGTCAGCTGAAGATGAGGGTGGGCTGCTCAGGGGCCCTCCCCCTAGGGCCAGAGAGTGAGGTGTCAGCGGGCAGAGAATGTTTCCCCTCTACCATAGCTCAGGCTGGGTTAGGGTCTGGCTCCAGAAAACGGCAACTGGGTCTGAAGGGTCAGCGCAAACTGCCCTCCTCTGCTTCCCAGCAGATGAGGCGGGTGTTGGTTTCAGGAGAGGGAGGGAGGGTGGGAGAGAGAGAGGAGAGGGAGGGAGGGTGGGGGAGAGAGAGAGAGAGAGAGAGAGAGAGAGAGAGAGAGAGAGAGAGAGAGAGAGAGAGAACCATGCGATGTGCACTTTGCCTTTAATCTCTGAAAGCTTCACCTCCATAAAACGTAGCCCATTAGTATCCTTGACCTTGCAGTTTCTTAATCATTTGTCAGGACTAATTTTTGGAGGAGGGTGTAGGGGTGGAGGTCGGGACCAAGTCAACACTCCCTAGAGGCTGGTGTATAAGATGCAAAGACATCAGCATTTGATGAACTCCCATTTTGAAATATTTTGGACTTATTGATTCTGTGCTATAATTGAATATTATATATTTAGGAATGATATTAATAATTAAATAGCTTTCTGTGTTTCATCTAGTAGATAAAACACAGTAACACCTTGAAGACATTTTTCTACTGAGGAATTTTCTTTATAATAGTAGCAAATGCTTATATAATTTGTATTATGAGTCTGGCGTCATTCTAAGCACTTCATGTGCATTAACTCAGTCAGGCCTTACAATAACCATACGTGGTGAGTATTTTTATTATTACTTTCATTTTGACAGATGGACAGATAAGTGACTTGCCCAAGGTCACCTAGGTAGTAAATGTCAGAGACAGGAAATAGACTCTAATTGTCCAGCTCCTGAGGTTGTTTTTAATCTTTATACTATACATCTTCTTTTAAAATATATTTTTATTGATTTTAGAGGAAGGGAGATGGGGAGAGAGATAGAAACATCAATGATGAGAGAGAATCATTCATCAGCTGCCTTCTGCATGTCCCACACTGGGGATCCAGCCTGCAATCCAGGCATGTGCCCTGACCAGGAATCAAACTGTGATCTCCTGGTTCATAGGTTGACGATCAACCACTGAGCCATGCTGGCCAAGCTATATATTCTCTTTTTTTTAATCTTTAATTTCTTTTTTTTAAAATATATTTTATTGATTTTTTACAGAGAGGAAGGGAGAGAGATAGAGAGTTAGAAACATCGATGAGAGAGAAACATCGATCAGCCACCTCCTGCACATCTCCCACTGGGGACATGCCCGCAACCCAGGTACATGCCCTTGACCGGAATCGAACCCGGGACCCCTCAGTCCGCAGGCCGACGCTCTATCCACTGAGCCAAACCGGTTTCGGCTATCTTTAATTTCTTTATTGTTTAAGGTATTACAAATGTGTCCTCTTAAATAATATTAATTTATACCTTAGCTCTTGTGGATGAAGTAGCAGACATTTTATGGTTATCTTAAAAACTAAGTTTAGTTGACAAATAAATTCTAAAAGGAGTTTTGAGAAACCATCTTAAACACATTGTGGACCAGTAATTTTATTGTTAGCTTTACCCAGTGGCCAGATAAGTTTCTATTGAATGAGCACAAAAAACGTTTTATATAAATGTTAAAGGCACGCTTTAAAATTAAACACCCGTTGTATTTTGAAGTTATTTATTATATATTCTTACAAGCTAATATCTTTTTAAAGAATTCTCGTGATTGGCTACGAGCCTTAGAACAGAAAACACGCGAATTCTCGTGATCTGTCCGCAATGTGTTAAAGATTATTTGAACACTTTTTCTTCTTCTTAGTTTTATAACCTTTCATGTAAAATGCCCATGATTTTACATTAATTTTGTATTCCACTTTCCCTTGAGAGGAGTGGAACTCCTGGTAATATATTTTTACTCTTTGAACAGAATTAGCATCTTTACCATAAAGCAAGAATTTATGATCCATCGTTGATATAATTTATACAAGCTAGGGATGGACAGTTATTTAATCAATAAACCTGATGTGATTTATTTTATAGTTTGATAGTTTTGTCTTCCAGCATCAACAAATCAATAAAGAGGATCTGAGTTTCTGATCCAAAGAAGTTGCAGTTTTGTTAAGTGCAATGGATATGACACTATACTATTGAGATTTCCTCCCAATTACATTTGAGGTTGGTATAGTTTCTCACACTTAGCAGGAGTTTGGTAAATATTTGTGGAATTCCATTACACTGAAATTCTGTTTAATCATTTAATTCCTTTTTTCTTGGTAGAAATTTCCGTCAATATGTGGGAAAATTCAAATAGATGATTATGTCATGAAGGTACGGTGCTTGTGTCTGCTTTATGATGCTGAAGGGTAGAGCGCCCATTCTGCTGTGAGAGATACAGTACTGTGGCCAAATGGTACCCAGAGGTTCATTCTCATCACTTGGAGGGTGGCCAAGTGTTTAAAGCCCAGTCAGCTCTCTTGTTGAAACCCTTGTAAGTCAGCTTTCATTACCTATCTGTGGTTATGTTAAATTATTGAAGGATATAAAACTTTGGCTTTTTCTTTCTTTCCTCCCTCCTTTTTAAAACCTCCTATAAGGTTTTCTGCACAATAAGGTATTTAGTCATATTCTCCTAATGTGGGTTTTTTTTTAAATAAGGCTTTTTGCCAACATCTGAAATTGAAAAGAAATATTCTTCCTGTTACTCTCTCATGCTCAGTTAGCATGGGATCAAGCTGAGTTTGGGATAGATGCAGTAGTGTGGCGTGTGTGATGTGTGTGCACGCTTGTGCTAGTCATATTGGAAGTCAGAATTCTCGACAGCAGGTGACCTTTTGATGCCCAGTTTTCTGTCTTACAGCTGGGATGATGGGTTTTACCCAAAGACATGTCCATCATAAAAGTAACTGCATGGGCTGTGGGAAGTCACACTCAGAAGTGTTAGTGGTTAAGCTTGACCACAAGTTGAGATTTCTGGGGTTTGGGGAGAAGAGAAAGAAAAGGATCAAGATGTGCTAGAGGAGAATGGAGTCAAATGGGTCCATATTTATAAATGGGAGGGTACATGGCTCAACAAATGTTTCTTTACCTGGATCATTCTGCCAGAATTTGTATATTTTGGAATTCAGTTTTTAAAAAATTTGACTGCTTTTGATTCTTCTGGAGAGTCTTTTAACTAATGAACACCTCACACCTTAACACATCTAACAGTAATTGCCAAGCAGGCAGTCCTTTGAGCCCAGAAATTCCTGGGAAGGACTCAGGAAGGATTGGTCTGGATTGTTGGTAGGCATGTTGGGTATGAAAAGATGATAAGCTTTATCTATTTTGGTTTTTCCCCTCACTTTAGCCCTAGGAAAGTCCAAGGAAATTCTTCATAGTTGCACCCTCAGCATGACAGGGTCACCAATACAGAGAAATGGCTTCTGACAGACAGGTCATCGTAGGAGTTGGTGTAATAGGATGGAAGTAGTTGCGAGTACTGGGATTAGCCATCACAGCTTAAAACAAACCACTCTAAGATTTCAAAGATTTAGGGGACCACAAACTGTTGTGTTACGTAGAGACAGCCTTCCCTACTGCTCTTGCCTACCCCTCGTGCCCAGGCTAAATAGGGGAGGACTGGGAGGGAAGAGGTAACCTTGAAAGGGGATTGTGGTTCCTGAAGAGAGCCTGTTCCTTCCACTTTCCTCATTGTGGGGGGAAGAGCTCATGACTTTCTCTGAGGTTGAGAGAGAAAGGACTCATGAGAATCATGTGTAAAGGGAATGGTGTTGGCATCCAACAGTCCCCTCTCCACCAAGTTTCCCAGTAAGTTGGGTCTGAAGTTCATCTTTTCTCTGGAAGGTACTGAGTTACTGGACCATCGGAGCCCCTGATGCCAACCTCAGTGTGGAGAAAAGAGACACTGTAGAAGATGGCCAGTCATCTTGCTGGTGCCCCACCCCAAGAGGCTGTTTGGGCAGAGGGACTCCAGCAACAAAAGGCTGAGGCAGGGGCTGGGTAAGGAGTGGGAGGAAGAGGTCAGTGCCCAAGTCAGATCCCTAACACCAGCATGATGAATGTGCAGGAAAGAGGGTACTGTGGACAACCAGCGGCTCCATAGAAGTCAGCATTGGGATGCCTGCCTCAACGGTCAGCTCAGTGTTAGTTTGAGGAGCACAGAAAACCAACTGTGTGAGGTGGGCAACATCCCTACTGGGCCATCTATGGGGAGACCTTGGCTTCTCCTCTACCTCCTCCAGCCCAACCCTAAAAGGGAAGTGCAGGAAGGAAGAAAAAGGGAGAAGTGGGTTGAGCAGACCCACCTCGGCCACAGCCAGTACAACCACCATTCTAACTTGCCTTGGGGGCTATGGGGTAGAAAGAGGACCTTGAATTGAGCATGCAATTAAAATTACAAAATGAATAAGACTTAGTTTTTAAGGACTTGAAAGAGCCCTTCTAATTGAAAGACATTGTGGAATATGAGTGATCTGTTGTTGATAACTGGGGTACCCAGGGGCCAAGGGGATCCGGGATGACATAGCTGGGAGGGAGCAGGTGTAGAATTGGAGAGCTCAGAGGTGTTCTCTAACTCTGTACCTTTGTATACTAAGCATGGTCGTTCACCACCTCTCCTATTCTTCCAGGGATCCATTAGAGAGATTGCTTATGATACCATGGATAGATAACAGAGGGTTCTTTTAAGAATTCATGCTATAGAGTAGGACATGGCCAAGATCTTAGATTATCTTTCTTATAGTAGCCTGACAAGACATAGCTATGATTGTCATTATAACCGTATGGATGAGGAAGCCAAGGCGCTCAGAGGTATGGAAACTTCTTCCAGGTCTTACAACTGTTAAGGATGTATGTGTATGGTAGGGTGGGAGTGAGGTGGGGGGAAGGACAGAATTCCCCTCACCCCCATTTTCTTTATTCCTCCAAACTGCAACCCCTGTATCCCAAATTTCCAAAAAACAAACAATGATTTAAGAATATATTGATCTGGTTGGAATGAGGCCAGGCAGAAAACAAAGTTAAGGTGGTTCAGCCTTGCATTGTTCTACAATAAAAGCAACCACCATTTATTTATTGAGCTGGGTGCACATACATCATTTTATTTAAGTTGGAAGTCAGAGAGATCTAAGAAACAACCATAGATCTGAGGTGGTTGTGTTGGCACATCTCCTAGATTGGAGGTTTGGGTTTCTTACTCTTTGAAACCTACATTTTAGAAATCTTAAATGCTAGTTTCCTGTTGCTGCTGTAACCAATGACCACAAACTTAGTGTCTTCAAACAACTTTGTCATCTCACAGTTCCAGAGGTCTGTCTGAAATGTGTCTCACTGGGCTAATGTCTAGGTATTGGCAGGGCTGTGTTCCTTTTGGGAGGTTCTAGGGCAGGGGTGGGCAATCTTTTTGTGCCAAAACCAGCAAAATCTCTGACTCGAAATTCTTCTGCGTGCCAACCCTAAATTTTTGAGAACATGTTACGCCTACTTGATATCTCTTAAGGTGTACGTATGTGAAGAACCTTGAAGAAATAATAAAATTCATTCGAGCAACAAAAACAGTATATGATGATGAAAAATACATTTATTTTTTAATGTCTACATGTACACTGATAGTCCGACAGAAAACTTTATGACTCCGTTTGATATGATCAGTGGGACTTTTGCTGCTGCATCACTGATGACAGAGATTTTACATCAGGTTTATATTTCGTGACCTTCAGAGATATGCACGAGCTACTACTTTCATCCATCAGGCTACTCCTATTACGAGACTTAACAAAATTCATCACTGAGAACAAAGATTCACAAGCATATGTGGATGAAACCAAAACACTGGTTGGATCTAGGAAGGCAGGGAGAGTTAAGGCAGAGGCATAGAAATTGCTCTTCCCCTCTCTTGTCAAACCTATTTTTATGGTCTTTAAGATAACTTGTTATGTAAAATTATTTATCTAAGATGCACCTACACTGAATTTATCTGAAAAATAAAAAAGTCGATATTAAGAGAAAAATTGTAAATGGAAGATTATAAGAGAGGGTTTCGTGTGCCAGCAAAAGTTACTGGCGTGCCATGTTTGGCACGCGTGCCAGGGGTTGCCCACCCCTGTTCTAGGGGAAGATCTATTTTCTTGCCTTTTCAGTTTCTAGAATCTGCCTGCATTTTTTTTTTTTTATCATGGCCCCTTTGTGTTCAAAGCCAGCTTTGATATTTTTCTTGTCTGAAATCTCATCTTAGTGAAAGTTTAATGAGGCTCTTTTTTTCTGCTTCATGTTGATTAACTTTTTAGAAAAAGCCCCCATAACACCCCCTTGACACTAACTCAGCCTTAGGGGATACCTAAAACTGGGTAAAGGCATTAATTAGAAATAGCTTTCTCATTAATTTAGCTGAACTGATTTCACCTTATTATTAACTAAATCTTTGTGTGTGTGTGTGTGTTTTTTTTCAAATTGAACTAAGGCCTCTTACAGCTAATTACTTAAGACGCCTGGAATCAGGCCCAGAGTGGGATACTTTGTGACTATATACAAAATGTGAATGAAAAATTTAAAAAGCCCTGTCTGACCCAGACTCCGCTTTTCTGTGTTTAGGTTTCTGTTTTCCTTGTTAAACTGTAAATTTATTAAAAGCAAGAACTCTTTTAAATTGTTTGGTTTGTGGGACCACAAAAGGAGAGAGTGTAATGCTCTATAAAGATGAGGCATTAAATAAATAAGGACCCGTCTTGCCCTAGCTGGTTTGGCTCAGTGGATAGAGTGTCATCCTGAGGACTGAAGGGTCCTGTGTTTGATTCTAGTCAAGGGCACATGCCCCGGTTGCGGGCTTGTTCCGCAGTGTGGGGCATGCAGGAGGCAGCTGATCAATGTTTTTCTCTCATCATTGATGTTTCTATCTCTATCTTCCTCTCCCTTCCTCTCTGAAATCAATAAAAAAAAATAATGACCCAGTTTAAAATAAATCCTTAATGTTTAGGAGAGGAGTGAACCATAAAATTGGCAACGATTATTCAACTTATGAGTAACTAGAAGCCCGGTGCATGAATTTGTGCACCAGTGGGGTTCCTCAGCCTGGCCTGCGGGATCAGGCCGAAACCATCTCTCTGACATCCCCCAAGGGGTCCTGGATTGCGAGAGGATCCAGGCCAGCCCCAGGGACCCCACCAGTATACAATCAGGGCCAGCCAGAGAGGGACTGCGGGAGGGCTCCAAGGTGTGTCCAGCCACATCTCGGCTCAGTCCCGATTGGCTGGACCCCAACAGCAAGCTAACCTACTGGTTGGAGTGTCTGCCCCCTGGTGGTCAGTGCATGTCCACCAGTGAGCAGTTGAGGGGCCTTCCTTGCATATCCTTAGCATATTACACTTTGATTGGTTGAATAGCCAACCGGACGACCAGACACTTAGCATATTAGACTGTTATTATATAGGATAGTGTGGTTAAGGGGCAAGCGCAGTCTATTTCTTTCTGCGTTCTTTCCCACCAAGGTTGCTGAGAGTCTGAGCATCTTTCTGGTCTCCTGTCTTGGGTGTGGCCACCTGCCGAGTTCTTAGGGGTGAAGTGCAATTTAGTGGGTGGAAAAGAATATAAAGCTTGTAACATTTTCTGCCTCTTTCTAAGGGAAATCTCATTAGATTTAAACAAAGCTTTCTTTATTATTATTTTTGGTATCATGTATTTTTAAATTTATATATAATTGATATATAATATAACATATTAACTTCACATATACAACATAATGATTCAATATTTGTATATATTGGAAAATAATCACAAAAAGTCCAGTTAATACCCATTACTGCCCATGGGAGAACTTTCAAGATATATTCTTTTAGCAACTTTCAAATATACACTACAGTATTATTAACTCTGGTCACCATGCTGTATGTTACATCCTTATGACTTATTTATTTTGTAACAAACTTTGTACCTTTAGACCACCTTCTCCCATTTTGCCCACCCCGTACTATCTGCTTCTGACAGCCATCAATTAAATTTTTTTTAAAGATTCTACATATAAGTGAAGTCATACAGTATTCCTCTTTCTTTGTTTGATTTATCTCATTTAGCACAATGCCCTCAAGGTCCATTCCTGTTGTTGCAACATACAGTTTATTCTTGTATAATTATTTATTATTGCATTATTTGCCATATGTACAACTGCAAACCTACTTTTGCATCACCATGTGAGATATCTATATCTATATCTATATCTATATATCTATATCTATATCTATATATCTATATATATCTCACATCTTTATTCATTCATTTACCATGGACATTTATGATGCAATGAACATGGGGGTGCAGATATTTTTTTTCGAGTTACTATTTTGTTTCCTTCGAATAAATTCTCAGAAGTAGAATTGCTGTATCCACAGTGTCCTTTATTAAGGCATCCTGAAAGAACTGGAAATTTGGCTGGAATCCTTGAGAAAACCAATCATGCATTCAATCTGAAGGGTTGTAATAAGAACTGGAGATAATACATTGCTCCTGAAAGACAATGGGCCTAATCCTGGGAGTTTAAAGGCTATGTGCCCTCTTAGAATATATAGGTAGCATTCTGAGTTTTATCAGCTATGACCTTGATTTTGACAAGTAAATATATTAGAAACTACCCATAACAATGGGGTATTACCATGTCCTTTGTTTATTCTTTACTAGTTTCATAACCCCTGAAGAGAGGGAACACGTTTTAGTCTTTTTGTGTCGCTATAGCTCCTAAGTGTTAGGCACAGATTGATTTTTTTTCCTCCTATCAAAATAGAGCAATTTATTTAAGACACGGAATAGGATCTGTTGATTCTCTTGGAACAAATGGGCTACCACATGCAAGGTGATCATTTTTGAGCGCATGAGGGTGTGCGGGGTCGGACAGACAGGCACGGGGACATGGACGGTTGGGGTGGGGGCACTGCCGGCGAAGCACAGTTGGCTGGCATGTCTGACACAGACAATAAACACCGCAGGAGCCAGAGTTCAAAACCCTGGGGAGGGGTGGAGGGGACGTTAGTGCATTTAACAAGAAACATGGTGGGGGGGGGGGCCGGGGGCGGAGAAAGGAACAGGTTTAAAAGAAGGCAAGTAACCAGAATGAAGCAGACCTGACGGACAAAGTGCACTTCACCTGCCCCACCACAGAGGCACAGATGGATTTATTTCTCTCTCTCAAGTAAATTAAGATGACTGTTCTCTTCCATGTTCCTGAAAGGATCCTTGGCCTCAGCTCATGCGGTCTACCATTGCTAGGTTCACTTAATAGGGACTTAACCTGGGCAGGGAAGAGGACACAGATTGGAGAGTTAGATCTGGAATTCTGGAATCTCAGCTTTGCTACTTACTGTGTGATCATGAGCAAATTTTTAAAATTTTCTGAGCCATTGGTGAAATGGGAATTATGATGCCTGTCCTGCAAGTTTGCTGTAGGCCTAGAGGTGAGGAATGCAGTAGATCTATGTAGATTTATTTCAGGTATGTTTTAGGCTGTCTATCTACCTAACTAGCAGTTCTTCTAATAAAAATAGGGCCCATTGGTTAGTAATGGCAAATACATAATTCTACAAAAATTTTTATGATGGTTTATATACTTTCTCAGCAGCTGTGGTCAGTATTTTCCTTCTGAGTGGCTTTCCGCCAACCTCATAACAACAGTGTCCTAGTGTAGCAAGAAGCAGCCCTATTGGCTGCCACCATTTCTTTATCTTATTCATTCAGTCAAATCATCCTTCTGTTATCTTAAGATGCCTTGCCCACAATCTTTTATGTTAATAAGTGTGACTATGGGCCACGTCTGGCTTCCGAGCCCTGTCATCTACTTACATCTCATTCTGTGGGATCCCACTAACATAAAAACAATGTTAACTCTAGGTAATTATATATAAAAGAACTCCTTAGTTATGACAGATTTTGACATTTAAATATTGAAAATTGAGTTGATATGTAATGATACATATGACAGGGCAAGGAAGGATGTGGGCCTTGTGTCTCATTATTCAATGTTTCATATTATTAAATCTTTAAATATATGCTTAATATCTCTGCTCTGGAGCCAAGGCCATTGAAATTTGACTCTAATAACAGCCTTTTTGGCAATGCCTATAATTTTTTTTTTCATTCTGTAATACATTTGGCAAAATTACTTTTAATGATTGATTCACTCATTTGTTCATTGATGTTTCTGTTGTGACAAAACTCTACTTTGTAATATCGAAATTCAAAGGTGAGAAAGACATACTTCATACCCAGTGTATTAAAACTATAATTGCAGAGAGAGAAACCATCAACAAAACAACAAGAAAACCCACTGTGTGGGAAAACATATTTGCCAATGTCATATCTGATAAGGGCCTAATCTCCAAAATTTATAGGGAACTCATACAACTCAACAAAAGGAAGATAAACAATCCAATCAAAAAGTGGGCAAAGGACCTAAATAGACACCTTTCAAAAGAGGACATTCAGAAAGCCAAGAGACATATGAAAACATGCTCAAAGTCACTAATCATCCGAGAGATGCAAATCAAAACAACAATGAGGTACCATCTCACACCTGTCAGACTGGCTATCATCAACAAATCAACAAACGACAAGTGCTGGAGAGGATGTGGAGAAAAAGGATCACTTGTGCACTGCTGGTGGGAATGCAGACTGGTGCAGCCACTATGGAAGACAGTATGGAGTTTCCTTAAAAAACTGAAAATGGAACTCCCATTTGACCCTGTGATCCCACTTCTAGGAATATATCCCAAGAAACCAGAAACACCAATCAGAAAGGATATATGCACCCCTATGTTCATAGCAGCACAATTCACCATAGCTAAGATCTGGAAACAGCCTACGTGCCCATCAGTAGATGAATGGATTAGAAAACTGTGGTACATCTACACGATGGAATACTATGCTGCTGTAAAAAGGAAGGAACTCTTACCATTTGCAACGTCATGGATGGAACTGGAGAGCATTATGCTAAGTGAAATAAGCCAGTCAATGAAGGAAAAATACCACATGATCTCACTCATTCATGGATAATAGAGACCATTATAAACTTTTGAACAATAATAGATACAGAGGCAGAGCAGCCTCAAACAGATTGTCAAACTGCAGCAGGAAGGCAGGGGAGGGTTGGGGGGCAGGAGGTAGGGGGGTAAGAGATCAACTAAAGGACTTGTATGCATGCATATAAGCATAACCAATGGACATAAGACACTGGGGGATAGGGGAGGCTAGGGGACTGTCTAGGGCGGGGTGATAAAATAGACACATATGTAATACCCTTTGTAATACTTTAAGCAATAAAAAAAAAAATCAAAGTTCAAAAAAAAAAAAATAAAACTATAATTGCAGAGAGAAGAGGTACTATGAAAAAGATACAGATCGGAGCTTCAAGCCAGTGTTTAAAAATGCTCACTGAATAGATAAATGTAGCCATGCCTGTATATCTTTTTGCTGGGTATTTCCACAGCCCTAGATTTCCCCTTCTCTGTGTTCCCCATCTCATGAGTGGCATCCCCCTGCCCCCTAATTATCATTACCAGCAATCGGACATCATCGTTGGCTCCTTCTTCTCGCTCCCATCACATCCAGTTTATTACCATGTTCTCTTGGTTCTGTCTCCTGAATAGATAGTTCTTACTGCTACTGTAGTTCAGGATAATTCCACTTGGCTTTTATCACCACGGTATCTTCCTGGCTGGCTTTCTGCTTCCAACCACCTTCTTTTTCCTAATCCATTCTCCAGAAAGGTAGCTAAAGTCGTATTTCTAAAAGGCAAATCTAATTGTTATTATTTTCCTGCTTAAAACTTTGCCATGACTTCCCACTGCCCGAGGAAAAAAGTGCAGATCCCTTCCCATGGTTCAGGGAACCCAGTACAATGTGGAACCTGCTTATCTCTCCAGCTGCAGGTCCTACCACTTCCTACCTCCACATTCCATTCTGTCAGATGACACTTTATATAAAGCATAGTGCCTGCCCACAGAGGCTCAATGTATGTTAAACATTCTTGTTATTCTCCATGAGCCTTCCCTGGAAGTGGCACAGCTGGAAAAAAGATTTTAGGAGCATTACATAAGTGGAAGGAAGAGATGTTGAGAGTTCATAAGAGGATGTAATAAAAGAATCTAGATGCTGGTAACTAAATGGATAATGGATACCATGTTAGAGATTAAGAAATTATTAAATCCATTACATTTTGAAAAACATTTTTTGGGGGGTTGATTTTGAAAAATAGTTTGGTGGAGCATACAAAAAAGGACTCCATTGGATCTTATTGTTTCCTGAGATTATGATCTAGTTTAGAAAAGTCACCATATTCACTCTTCAAGATTAGCATTGTTTTTTTCAAAGTCCTGCATATGGTCATGGCACTGTTGCTAAGTGTTTACTTGGCTACAGAATTTCCTTAGATTGTGATTTGTAGTCAGTGGAAGATGATGACTCAGAGCCCATGTAACTGCTTTTGCTTACTGGTCTTTATCTTTATGTGGCCAACAGTCTGTTTTCATTACTCTCACATTAGCACTTGTGTTTGTGTACAGGGGAGGAAATAAAATTTAATTTAGCCAACATTTTGTGTCTAGCATGACAAATTATCAACTCGAGGTTGAATCATTTAAGCAAAGTTTTCATGTTTTAGAGATGAATAAAGAAAAGTTTGTCACTGATCTTATAATATGGGTTGGAAGATCTACTTTCATTAGTTGAGAGTGAATAGATCTTTGTAAGATATCATTATCTCAGTGATGTTGCTTTATTTAATGAAACCCTTTGCAGGAGATTGGTTGTTTATCTGATAATTGTTGTCAGATATCTTTGGGATTGTATAAATACTACATAAAGGATTTTCTTATATTGTTAAGAGGCTTTGATGATCAAAATTACCTTTGAGTTCAAAACTTAAGGAAACTAATAGTAAAAAGAAAACCAAAACATTTTACTTAGTGTGTTTTTGAATTTTTAAATTGGATTCAAATTTTTAAGTTTTTGTTAATTCAATGTATGTTTGATTAAGTAGAATTATTATCTAGCATAGGATTTAAAACTTTTTATGCTTGGATGATTACTGTTTATCAGTCAAGTATGGGTTTTGGAAACACACCCATTAATGGTAATTTAGAAGTTTAGAACAAATCTGTTAAAATGTCTCATTAGCTTTGCCATGCCCAAATATCCACATAGTGATATGAAATGCACTTGAATGGGCAAAGATTGATTGCTATGCTCACTTTTATAATTAAGTACATATATTCATAATTGAATATTCTAATCACTGCCATTGGGTAAAAACAAACACTAAAAGCTGTTATGCCCCCTTCAGGAGCATATTAGGAACAGATGGAAACAGTGTCTTTAATTGTTCTAAAACAATTCTGTAAATGGTCACCACTTTCTTCAAAAGTTAGGAATCCCGCTGAATCCATTTGTTCTTTCATGGGCTGCCAGTTGATTGTGCAATTGCATGCAATTTGGCACAAGGCGTGATTTATGATGCTATTGTTACAGGGTGCTTACTAAGTAGAAGAATGAAAAATAGAAAGTGTGGTTAATAGAAATGCTGTAGGTAGGGTTGTCAGACAAAATACAGGATGTGCTTTAAATTAGCATTTCAGTAAACAGCATATCATTTTTTAGTGTAAGTGTGTCCTATGCAAAAATTATTCATTGTTTATCTGAAATGGCCCTGTATTTTTATTTGCTGAAACTGGCAACCCTAGCTGTAGGTGATTGGGTGAAATGTAGGTAACAGTCCAGTAACAGATTTTACTGATGGAGCAGAATTTTTCCTTAAAATTCCTCCAGATTCAAATAAAGAATATCTTGATCACTCAGCTGCTAGGTCAGTCGGGAGCTTTAATCTAAACCAGGGAGTCAGCCTCAAGAGCCATGCTCCGTCACCGCCTTCATATTATGGGTGTTTGCATTCTTGAAATTAAAAGTAGTTCTCATATTCCACATTATTTCATCCTGTGTTATATCGAAGTTTTGCATAACTAAGTTATTAAAATACATCTTTTATTTTACCCTAAGAAAATAACTTAGTTAATAAACTGAATATTTTTCTTTTCTAAAGTTAGGTTTCTTTGACTTGAGAGTTTTCAAAAGCATGCAGATTTCTGCTGTTCCGTTGTAAGTGGTGTTCATTAGTGTAGCCACAGGTTTTTGTTTGCTGCATGACTAATAGTGCTTTGCTTTACATTTTCCTGTTAGGACTAAATTACTGTGTTTGCCCTGATTTGGACTGCACGCCGCGCACTTGTTTCCTTCGCTCGGCTGGCTGCTGGCTCTTCTGCTGGAGCCGTCAATCATCCAGGGCTCTTTCCCTGCCCAGGGCTCTTTCCCGCTACAGGGCCTGCTTTTTCTCTATGAGTGACAGTGGCTCCTCATTGACTTAGCCCTCATTAATAATTAGGCAGGTACCACATCTGAGATCTTGCAATAATTCATGATGTGCATTTATTCATGTGTAAATATAAATGCATGTAATCTAAAAGCCACAGAGGACTTGACACTGAAACTTCTTAAATACAAGGGTGAGAACATTGCAAGCTGTGGTAGTCAAAAATAAGCTCTTGAGAATGATTGAAATGACTTAGCATGAGTTTTATTTTTAAATACCTTTTCTGCTTGGATCAAACCTTTCCCATAAGGACACTGGATAGTAATAATCAGTTAGAATATTGAAGAGTAAAGAAGGAGACATTATTAAATAATAGAAAAACAAACTAGGAACTATTTAGAAAAATGATAAGGGCTTATTTACTGATTAATTAACTTACACTGATATACTATGGCAGTAAATGAACTAATGTCTTGAAGCGTTTTTTTCCTTAGTCTACATTTTATATTAAAAAAACACACCCTGTGGAAGAATCTAATGAGAGGCTAATGATTGGTATAAAAGAATGACAAATATGAACAAGATAGAGTCCCTTTGACCTTATGAAGTTGACAGTTAAATCCAGTAAAGAGCTTAAGATATTTGGAATAAAAGATGAAATATTTTGTGATGCATAAGTGCCCGGCAATTTACAAAATAATTATTTCCTAATGTAATCTGACATAGGTAAGGAAGAAGTAGTGCAAATATTTAGGGTAAGAAAGAAAAGTTGTGCAAATATAGTGATTTGACAGTAAAAATTGGCAAGTCAGAGCTTTAGATGGATGACAGACCCTCACAGATGTTTTATAGATTTAATATGTTAAAGATAAAAAAATAGATCCTGTTCTTAGGGAAGGATCTGGACATTGTGCAGTTGTACTGCTGGTCTGAGACTTATGGCTTCTTTTCCACATTTTATAACTATGAAGTAGTGGGCTGGGCCATTGAGCAAATGTGTGTGTGTGTTCTTTGGTTTGCATGAATGGTATGTACTTTGAATTCTCAAAATAGAACTCCAGTTTATTTTCGCAGTAGTCTCAGTGAGAAAAGCTATATTTCTTAAATATGGCCAGAAGGCAGTGGGGAGGAGTGTTTACTGCGGGAACCTGTGATTGTCTGCAGGCACCAGCATAAGTATGTTTCCATTCCTGCGCCCAGGGGAATAATCTCATTATTATACCTGAGCAACATTTAAGTCAGTTTCTTAATGCTTGTTTTAATATTGTAAAAGCAACAAGTGAACATGAAACAAACGTTAATATAAGAGTATATCCTGAATAGTAAGCCCCAGGCACCCAGCACCCAGCACCCAGCAGAGGCGACCACTGCTAACAGTTTCTAGTGGTCTTTTATTTTTATAGGGAGAACGGTTTTTGTTTTACCTCTGGAAGGTGTAAAGGTGGCTATAGTTCCCCAGTAATGCAGTCAGCAAACAATCTTAAAGTCTCTTTCCAAGGTGACTTTGAAACGTGAGTTTTGAGGGACTGGATTAAGCACTGACTTAAAAGACATAGATATTTGGATTTCTGTGAAGATATATCCTCACTGATACTGACATTTGGAAGAACTGAAATTAAAATTTTCATCCTGATGCTAAAACAGGAACTTAATGTGTTGGCTATAATTATGCATTTATGTTATTTTCTGAATGATGCAAGAGAAAATATTCAATAATTTTAGGCCATCAGAACACTTCCCCCCCCCCTCAAGGCTGCCTCCCATGGTATTTGTGCTGAGAGGACAGCTGCGTATAAGACAGTGGGAAAGTTGGTAGCATCTCTTTTAGAATAAGCTTTCACATACAGCTTCAAACACCTTTGTGGTTTAGGTTGTATTTTGACAGTTGCTAAGTAGCTTGACTCAGAGCATACAGCTGTGCAATTCACGATGATTTTTCCTAGCCCAGTCTCTAAAGAGAGCTAAATGAAATAAAATTATAATCAGGCGTTTAAAGTCGTACAGTTGACCAAACTGCTTAGGACCCATCCAGTAGAACGAAATGGATGAATGTGGACGAAAGCGCGGAAATCCACTGCCGCACGGCAGCGGAGCAGTGAACTGAGGTCCGATGAAACCAGGTAGGCTCCGTGGGAGCCATGAGCTCAATTCCGAAACTGTTTCATTGAAAGGAAAACACTGGGTTTGGGAGCACGCAGACCTCCTGGCACAGTGGGTGTTTGGCACTCAACCACTAAATTCCAGTATGAGCAAGTTGTTTATCATGAAGAATAAGGGAGGCTAAAATTTCTGAAAAGAAGAGAGTAGGAGAAAATGTCAAAATGCAACTTACCTGGTCAAGTGGGGACACTTCAGGATTTGAAACTTAGAGCTGTGTTCTTGTAAAGGAGAAGTAGAGAGCTTACTGAAGGTTTCCTGTCCCAAGGCTTTCTCTTTGCGCTGTTCCCGAGATAAGGACTAGGCCGAAGCGTGTTGGGTGTGAATGCGGACAGTCAGTTGGTGAGGACTGTCCCGGGCAGCTATAGGAGAGCACTGCTCATGAAAGAAAACAGAGCATAACATAAACAAAAACCTTGGTGCAAAGTTACCCAAGGCAGGTCCCGGACAAGAGCAGATGGAGAAGAGAAACTAGAACTAGTGGCTGTGGGACTAGATGAGGTCAGGACTTTTCTGGGCAGGTGGGACCATCCACCAAGTTAGAGGTGTTGTGTTGCCTGGGAATCGGTTCGGGTCTGATCCCTGGGTCTGGAAAGCCAGACCTTTACCTGGAGAAATAGGGTCATGGGGGGTGAAAGATGGGGGAGAAAATGCTGCCTGCCTGGGGGTGGAGTAGGACATGAAGAGAAGGAAAATTCCATTCCTTAACTAAAGGGTATGTCCCTGCAGCCAACCCGCACTTGCAGACCTGATGTCTTGGTGATCCCTTTCACAAGGTATGTCTTATGCGCTAGTCCAGTGATGGCGAACCTTTTGAGCTCAGTGTATCAGCAATTTGAAAAACCCTAACTTAACTCTGGTGCCGTGTCACCTATAGAAATTTTTTGATATTTGCAACCATAGTAAAACAAAGACTTATATTTTTGATATTTATTTTATATATTTAAATGCCATTTAACAAAGAACATCAATCAAAAAAAATGAATTCACGTGTCACCTCTGACACGCGTGTCATAGGTTTGCCATCACTGCCCTAGTCAGTGGTCGGCAAACTCATTAGTCAGCAGAGCCAAATATCAACAGTACAACGATTGAAATTTCTTTTGAGAGCCAAATTTTTTAAAATTAAACTATATAGGTAGGTACATCGTTATTAATTTAATTAGGGTACTCCTAAGGCTTAGGAAGAGTCACACTCAAGGGGCCAAAGAGCCTCATGTGGCTCAAGAGCCGCAGTTTGCTGACCACGGCCCTAGGTGCTTGACTGAGCTGAGGCCAAAGATTTGACATAGAGGGAATTAAAGGGTAGGCGGGGCTCTGTTCCCAAGGCCACAGTCCACAGAGTATAACCCTCCTCCCTGCCTCCTTTAATTCCCTGGGCGATGGTAGCAGGCAAGAGAATGGAAAATGCAGGGAACAGTATAGGTTTGCAGGACCATTGGCATTCTGCCATATGTATAATTTAAAAAAACCACAACAAAATAATAATAGACCCGGCTAGCATGGCTCAGTGGTTAAGCATTGGCCTATGAACTAGGAGGTCATGGTTCAATTCCCAGTTAGGGCATATGCCTGGGTTGTGGGTTCGATCTCCAAGATGGAGTATGCAGGAGGCAGCCGATCAATGATTCTCTCTCATCATTGATGTTTCTAGCTCTCTCTCCCTCTCCCTTTCTCTCTGAAATCAATACAAATGTTTTTAAAAATAATACTAATAGAAAAAATAGGCCTTTTAAAGGAGGGGTCTTTCTTAAAATTTGCCTTGAATAAAGGAACATTTACCTATCTATATGATCAAACTAATTATGAGATGTCCATTGACCAAGAATAATGGACATTTAAAAATATGTCAGTATTGCCTTTCCCCCCTCTAATTACTAAAGTAATACAGGCTCAAAGCAAGAAATTTGGAGAAACATAAAAGCAGAAGAGTGATACTTTAAAAGAAAATATTCTTTTAAAATATTTCATGATTGGGTGGGGTGGACAGGAAAAGAAACTTCACAGACCTTCAGGGAATCAAGAGGGTTCGAAGAGTATGAAAAAGGGATTTGGACACATCTCCTTTAGGGTGTGTGGAATTGGCCTGCAATCAGTTTGGTTGAATGGAGAAAGATCTACCAAAGAAAGATCTCTCAGGGGAGATCATTAAATTGAGAGTGGATATCATTTGAGAGGCTGGTTCAAGGTCACTGAGGTGTTCCTGCAGGGCCCCTCACTGTGGAAGCATGAATCTGAAATTGCCGTCTCACCCACATGTTCAGTGTTTCCAGTCAACACAAATATCAACACACATGGTTGGCAGCCAGGAAACCCGGCTCAGTCACCAGGTAGTGGCGTGCCCTTGGGCAAGAACTTAATCTGTCTGAGGTTCAGCAGTGCCCTCATTAGCAGCAAGACTGGATAGAATCCCATCTGCTCCCAGGTGCAGTTCCGCTCTAAACCTTGCTGTAAGGCATTGCTCTCCCACTGTCTTTCTCTGTCTCACCCCATGGTCTCCTCCTGCCCCTAAGGTAATCAAACTATTCCCAGTGAGCTAAGTGCATTTACAAACATAGGAACTTAAGAAATGTAGCAATGATTAGAGAAGGTGTAAATTCTGCCTGGAATCCAGAATGTGTGACTACTAAATTGTTTTTACTAAATATGAGTGTGCATTTGTGGGAAATCGAGAACCACCTATAAGAGATGGAAACAGCCCAGCTGGGTGTGGCTCAGCGGTTGAGCGTACACCCAGGAACCAAGGGATCACCGGTTTGATTCCTGGTCAGGGCATATGCCTGGGTTTCCGGCTCGATCCCCAGTGTGGGGAGTGCAGGAGGCAGCCAATCAATGATTCTCTCTCATCATTCTGTCTGTCTCTCATTCTCCCTTCTTCTCTGAAATCAATAAAAATATATTTTAAAAAAGAGCTGGAAACAAAGAAGCAGGCTTTCAGTTTTTAGTCATATCTGCAATGAAAAGAGTTCAGATTATGCAGTAGTTG
The DNA here is from genome assembly GCF_964212035.1 of Myotis nattereri. Lineage (NCBI taxonomy): Eukaryota > Metazoa > Chordata > Mammalia > Chiroptera > Vespertilionidae > Myotis > Myotis nattereri. The sequence goes on from NC_138082.1 coordinate 7,114,035, forward strand.
ATAAGAATATGGGTGTCATAAGTGGAATAAATGTGAAGGCTGTGTATATGTCTGGGGAGTTATCTTGAAGAAGACAGATCTATACAACAACTACACCTAGCTACTCAAGGTCTTCATTTTCTGTTGAATGTGAATGCAATTTTTTTGTTCTATGAAAAGAGGATTTCTGGAAATTTCAGACTTTGAGAGCAGTTCTCTATATAGAAATACATAGTACAAATAACACAAAAAACTTAGTACAGATGTTTTTGGTAATGACATGGCTTATGACTTTCAAGCAGCAACCAGCCTAGAACCTGAAAATTTTTTCAACTGCGCAGTGATGGAAGTATAGATTAGCTAGTTGCAAAGGAAATCAGTATTATGTTGGGCAGTTGGGGTCTTTATTTGAAGAAGCATATGAAATAATTGGTGTTTATGAGAAGGCGTGGTTCCAGAACTACCATGTTACTGCTCTGGAAAATATTTCCTGTGATCCAAGTCATGACAAGAAAGACTTTTCTTTTTTTAAAAAACAATATTTTTATTGATTTCAGAGAGGAAGGGAGAGGGGGAGAGAGAGAGAAACATCAATGACAAGAGAGATCCACTGATGGGCTGCCTCCTGCACACCCCACACTGGGGATCAAGCCCAAAACCTGGCCATGTGCCCTGACCAGGAATCGAACTGTGACCTCCTGGTTCGTATGTCGATGCTCAACCACTGACCAACACTGGCCTGGCGAGAAAGACTTTCTGAATGATACCTAAAACCCAAGTACAAGTGACAGCAGAAGAGAAGAGACAAGAACAGGAGAAAGTGGTGAAAAGCAGCAGAGACAGTGGGGGAGTAAAGACAGTGTCTCCAGGGGGAGTGACTTCACGTCTCTCAGCCTCACCTGGAGGTCCTGGTGCTTAAGGAGGCTGGCGGAGGAGGCAGGTGGGCACAGCTACGAACAAAGTTCAGGGAGCCATTTAACCCACCAAGGTGACAAAAGACAGCTGCCCTGGTTCCTTTACCTGATTCCCTCACCCCTAAGCTCTTATAATTATGTACTAATATTATGATGGAGTTTCTGCACTATTGTGAGGCTGCATGACAAATGGCTTGTGGCCTGGCATTAAAATTTGCCATTAGTAGTGAAAGGTGAATGTAGAACTATTTTCAAATGATGCTTTTTATGTGTGTAAATGAGGATGGTTGACATTGATTTTGCTGTGCACTTGCAAACTGCAGCAAATGGAGTGAATTAATTCAACGACAGGCTCTGGCCATGTTTTTGATGTACTGGGTGGTGATAGCTGGAGGTAGGAGGGACATAACAGCATGCAGAATGAGGGTGAAAATGTCATGTGCCTCTCAATTCCTGGCAACTCCTGCCGCACAGCTGCAGTGTGGCAGGTGGGGGAGGGGGCGGGGAGGCTGACGGGAGATGGCACCACTGTGGGCAGCAGCCTGCTCTGGCCGCCAAGCTCTGACACATCAGCTGGAGGGAACCAGTCTTGGCTCTAGATTGTCATCTGATTACATATTATTTTGCTGCCTTTGTAACTGTTATCTGTTTACCATGCCTTTGGAATAAGTCTTCATGCCTGTAGTGATTAAAAAGTGAAGCAGCATTTAGTGTGCTCATGCATCTGCATTGATGGTAGATTAAAAAGAGGAGATAAAATCTGTACTATCTTTTTAAATCACTTTGCTTTCAGAATTAATGCATTGCATTATTGCTTTTCATGAACCAACATTCCATTTTGCACAGATTGATTTTTTAAAATATTCAAATACATTCAGAAATGTTGGTAGGTGCCAATAACTGATCATTAATATTATGAGTCTAAGGTGGTAGGGTTGTTGGTAGCTTTGGCCAACATTCTTTCTTGAAATCTCTTCTATTTTGGCCCGAGGATGAAGCCAGTTGATCTCTCTAGGAAATAGAGCTGGACTTGAATCCCAGTGCAGATATTTAAAAAAAAATTAAAAATTGTGGTAAATATACATAAGAGAACTTACCGTTTTAGCCATTTTTAAATGTACAGTTTTGTGGCATTAAGTACATTCACGTTGTAGTGTAACCATCACCACGGTTCATCTCCAGAACTTCTTCATCTTCTCCAACTGGACCTCTATACCCATTAAACAATAGCTCCCCCCCTCTTCCCCCCAGCCCCTGGCACCCACCATCCTACTTCCTGTCTCTATGTATCTGACTGCTCTAAATGTATCATATAAGTGGGATTATAAAACACTGGTCCTTTTGTGACGGCTCATTTCACAGAGCATAATGTCTCCAGGGTTCATGTATATGTCAGAATTTCCTTCTTTCTTGAGGGGGAATAACATTCCATGTGTGTATCACACTCTGTTTACTCATCATCTGTTGATGCACATTGATGTTGTCTCCATCGTTTGGCCACTGTGAATAATGCTATGAATATGGGTGTACGGATACTTGCTCAAGTCTCTGGCATGAATTCTTGTGGGTGTGTATATATCCGTAATGGAATTGCTGGATTACATCATAATTCTATGTTTAATTATTTTGAGGAGCTGCCTGCCCTTTAAAAATTTTTTTTATTGATTTCAAAGAGGAAGGAAGAGGGAGAGATAGAAACATCAAGGATGAGAGAGAATCATCGATTGGCTGCCTCCTGTACACTCCCTACTGAGGATGGAGCCTGCAACCCAGACTTGTGCCATGACTGATAATTGAACCATGACCTCCTGGATGATGGGTCGATGTTCAATCACTGAGCCATACCGGCAGGGCAAGGAGCTGACTGTCTTAATAAGTTTGAGCTGCTACAACAAAACATCATACACTGGGTGGCTTATAAACAACAGAAATTTATTTCTCACAGTCCTGGAGGCTGGAAGTCTGAGGTCAGGGTGCCGCAATGGTTGGGTTCTGTTGAGGGTCCGCTTCCTGGTTGCAGATTCGCCACCTTCTTGCTGTGCCCACACATGGTGGAAGGGGCGAAAGAGCCCTCTGGGTTCTCATTTTATAGGGCACTATTTTCATTCCTGAGGGCACCACCCTTGTGACCCAATCATCTCCCACAGGCCAACCTCCTAATATCACCACATGGGGGGGGGGGTTAGGATTTCAACATATGATTTCTGGAGGAGGGGCAGCACAATCATTTAGTCCATAACACCTCCAAGCTACTTCCTGGGACACATTGTGATCTCTCTGAGCCAGTGGTTCTCAACCTTCCTAATGCCGCGGCCCTTTAATACAGTTCCTCATGTTGTGGTGACCCCCAACCATAAAATTATTTTCGTTGCTACTTCATAACTGTAATGTTGCTACTGTTATGAATCGTAATGTAAATATCTGATATACAGGATGTATTTAGGTGACCCCTGTGAAAGGGTTGTTCGACCACCAAAGGGGTCTCGACCCACAGGTTGAGAACCGCTGCAAGCCCACTGTCCTCATGTGCAAAATAGGAATAATAACCCTTTTCTGGAGTGGGTTTTGAGGGATGGAGATAATGTAGGTGAAACTCCCGCATCATTTCAAGAGACCGTAGCAACAACATGATAGTTTCTGCCCACACCTTGCTGTATCCCACCTTGGCTTCTGCTGCCTGTCTGTAGCACCCCCTTCTTGCCAGGCTCCCTCCTGCTTATCCTGTAAGACTTGCCCAGGGGCTGCTTTCTCTAGGAAGTTGTTCCTGCTTCTCCCCAAGCTATATTACATGCCCCCTTTTATGCTTTTATGGCACCTCTATTATTGCGCCTACCATATTTTGTCTCTTCAATTCTCTATGTCCAGTTTGTACATTCATTCAACACATACTGAGTATTTACTCTGTACTCACAGCTGGGGATTTAGGGTGACACAGACACCTAGAATCTATCTGTGGGGAGGTCTTTCTGGACCAGTTTCTCAGCGTGTCTGAGAGACCACCTGCATCCCAATCCTGTGGAAACTTTGGGGGCCAACTCTGGGTCTGGGCGCCTGAATTTTAAATATTCACCTTGGATGGCTCTTGTGCATACTGGCCTATGAGTCAGGGCCGTGGTCGGCAAACTGCGGCTCGCGAGCCACATGCGGCTCTTTGGCCCCTTGAGTGTGGCTCTTCCTAAGCCTTAGGAGCACCCTAATTAAGTTAATAACAGTGTACCTACCTATATAGTTTAAGTTTAAAAAATGTAGCTCTCAAAAGAAATTTCAGTCGTTGTACTGTTGATATTTGGCTCTGTTGACTAATGAGTTTGCCGACCACTGAGTCAGGGGATCCCATGAGGGCGGGCTCTCTGTCAGTTCAGCACCTCATCCTTGGCCCCGAGCACAATTCCTGGCGCTGTAGGTATGCAGAAAATATTGCAGAAGTCGGCACTCAGAACTGAAATGAGGGTTGAACAGGGCCAACACTAGATATATTTAAGGGCCTGAAATCACTAACAATTAGGATCTACTTGACTTAATTATGGAGTGGTTCAATTGGATGGCTTTTTACATTTTTTGGTATTAATCAAATGCCATGCTGTCCCCTTTTACGGCTTATTGGTTTACAACTTAGGTTAAATATCATTCTGAAAATTTTGTTAAAGACAGAATTTTTGCAGCCAGTCGTATGGTCATTGTGAATATTCTTTTAGATAACCAAATTGGTCAGGCACTATGATAAATATTCCCGTGTTAGCTGAGGCCCTCTTTCAGCTAATATCCTAGGAGCAAATAATTCAATAAAGCTCATAACTATTCAGGTTAATAAACTTATTTCCTCATTGAGTTCAGGGAAAATTCTGATAAACTAAGCTCTGAACCAAGAGGAGAAGACCTTCTCCTGCACCTGTGCTTGTGCTGGTGCCTGACATCAGTTTCCGCTCATCCGAAATGTTTGCCCTCTCTTCTCCATCTAACTAAATCCCGCTCTTCACTTCCTCTTTGCCCTTTTACCCTAATTGCTATTTTTTTTTGTCAGAGCTGGAGCCACTTAACCCCCCCTACACGTGGGTTCTGCCCTGTTTTAGATTTTGTTACCAATCCTGTTCTTAAAGGCTTAGTTTCATCGTTCATAACAAATCAACCTGTTGTTGGTTTTGCAATGCCCTGCCTGATTCTGATAAAAGATTTTTTCTTGTTCTTTGTGACCAAACTTATTCTTCATTGCAGTTCTTCCAGCTTGTCTGGTAGTGCAGTTATTCTGGGCCTGGGTCCCACTACTTGGTTTCTATAATCTTCTTTGGAACAGCCTGGTTGACTGGGTTGTGATTTGCACGTTGTCATGCCTCCTTAATGCCCAGAGCTTGGTTACTTAGATCTCTAGCTCTGCTAGTTGCTTAACAGGCTTACCCGCTTGATGTCCTTTACCCATCCCCAAATACCTCCCCATCTGGTGAGTCTATTTAGTCTCTGTGTTCAAGCCTTTCTTAATATGACCCATCCAGTTTCAGCTGATTTGGAGAGCTTATCAATATTTGTGCTTTTGATCACTAAAAGATTAATATCCTTGTTAACCTCTATGTCTCAACCAGTTATTCAGATGTGCCATTTGAGCACAATAAAATATGTCATTTCAGAATGCTACTGAGCAAGGGCATCTGTTTTATTTAGCTTGGCTGTCTTTTTTTTCTTTTTTCTTTTTACCGAAAACAGAATTCAGCCATATCTAAGCACTTCCCACTTCCTCCCATTGCACTAACTTTGCCTTTTAAGGTGATTCCAAACTGACCTTTAAGAACACAGCAGGCAAAATATGTTTTTATTGATTTTAGAGAGGAAGGGATAGGGAGAGAAACATCAATGTAAAGAGAGAAACATTGATCAGTTGCCTTCTACACACGTTGCAACCAGATATCAAACCTGAAACCTGGTTATGTGCCCTGACTGGGAATCAAACTAGCAATCTTTTGGTGCACAGGAGGATGCTCAACCAACTGAGCCACACTGGCCAGGGTCAAATCTGGAATATTTTAAGTTGAAGAATTACAGCTGGCCCAGTGGTTTATGTAATGTATACAATATGAAAACCACTTTAAAGGACAGTTCACTGCTTTGTTGCCAAATTTATATAATCAACATACAGGTGAAGTCGAAATGTGTCATTATTTTGCCATTACTTGTAATATTTGTGGTTTAGCATTTGTTATCTACATTATTCTCCATGATCTTTATTCTGTTGTTTAAACTACTTTTTGAAATACATTTGGATGAAATGCATCTGTCTAACTTTAAGAAGATTGTATATTTTGAATTCCCATACTTTAAAAATATTTACTGAGAATTGAGCAGTTTTATAAAAAGATGCCTTTGATAATGATAAAGGAAAAAGTCAGTAGATTCATAGAATTTTATAGCTGAAGGGCCCAGAAAGATTACCCAGGCCAACTGTCTGCAATGGAGGCCCAGAGATAGCATGTGGCCAGTTGTCTCTGATTTCCTCCTTCATTCCTTCCCCAATTCAAGGCTGCCTGGCATGCTTTCAAATCACCACCAGCCCTACCTCTGCAGAGAGCATTAACTGTTTTCCCCAGCAACGTCATTTTTCTCCCAAGGTTAAACCTTGCACAAGGCTTGTTCTCTGACAGGACCAGCACGTTGAAGACTTCTGACCTTGAAACCGAGCTGGGAAACGAATGATCAGCTGATTGGATCAGCTTAGTGAGGTGAAAAGCTAGGAATTCCTTGCCAACAAACAACCTATGTAAATGTTAAACGAGAAGTCTGCTTTCCATGTGGTCATGAGTCACTGGTTTTCTAGTGGAGGTCATTTGGAAGGAGAGGGAGCAGAGATAGATACAGGCCAACACAGAAAGATTAGAAATGATAAAATCTGACTTCACTTTGGGCTTATTGTGACTAGTTTAGATATGCACTTGTAGGAACGTGATATAAATAGACCAGGCAGGAGGAGACCACGCTAGAGAATGAATAGAAAGTGCAATGGCAAGGACATATAACAGGCAGGAGAGCAAGGCAGCTGTACTCAATGCTTTGGCACAATCTAACCATGTCTGTGAGGAAGTTGACAGATGGTAAAAGGGATAAAGGAAAGAAAGGAAACTGAAAGGTTCCCTATTTAGGGCACTCGTCCTGCAGTTTTTGTTTGTTTTTTTTTAAAATCTGTCTCTGACTGGCTTATTTTTTTTTTAAATTCCTTATTGTTTAAAGTATTACAAATAGTATTATATATGTCTCCTTTTTCCTCCATTGATCTCTCCCTGACCACCCCCCCCCCCCCGCAGCACATGCCCTCCCCACCCTAGTGTCTGTGTCCATTGGTTATGCTTATATGCATGCATACAAGTCCTTTGGTTGATCTCTTACCCCCTCGCTTGCCTTCCCTCTGAAAGTTTGACGGTATGTTTGATGCTTCTCTGTCTCTGGATCTATTTTTGTTCATCAGTTTATGTTCTTTATATTCCACAAATGAGTGAGATCATGTGATACTTATTCTTCTCCGACTGGCTTATTTCGCTTAGCATAATGCTCTCCATGTCCATCCATGCTGTTGCGAATGGTAAGAGTTTCTTTATCTAATCAGAGAAATGGATAGGGAGCCAGGCCCTCTTGGCCCTGCTGAGCACACCTCCCGGGATGAGAAATGTTTAGATGGGTTCTTTCCTTGAGCTTCCACTTCCATGGGATATGTTTGGGGATATTGAAGTAGAAGTGTTTTCAGTTGATATACCACTTGGTGTGAAGGCGATCACAAGGTAGAAGTGAAAACAGAAGAGAAGCACAAAGAACACGTGTTTTGGAAACAAAGGAATCTGAGCGCAACTCCTGGCACTTCAGCTCATTCTCTCCGCGCCCTGAGACAGGGCAGTCATTCAGTTGTTCTGGCTCCTCTTGGTAAAAGGGAACAGTCGTGGTAACTGCAGGTGAATTTCCTGTGACCTGTGTGAAGCTTGGTTAATGAAACCCCCTGGGAAGGGCCTGCCATGTCTTCCCAGACCATATGTTTTAATTAAGCCTCTACATTCTGATTTCTCTCAGTCGCACTTCCCCCTTGGACGGGGTGGCGCTGGTGTTGCCATGGACATTTTTGGGTTTAGCATTAAATATTTATGTCCTCTGTATTTTAAATTGTATTATTTTCTTATTTTTGTATTATGCATACTATTTTTTTTTCTGAAAGAGAACTTCCCAAATTGTATAGACTTCATTCCATATTCTATCTGGGTGGACCATGGCTCACCTCATAATATTCTTACTAAAATTAAGTGAAATAATCATGGAAAGCACCCTGTTATTGCTGCATAATGACCCACTCCCAAAATTTAGTGGCTTAGAACAACCACCACTATACTAACTCTCAGTTCTGTTGATTGGCACTTTGGCCTGGGCTCAGCTTGGGGGTTCTTCTGCTGGTCTCTCCTGGGCTCACTCCTGTGGTGGCTTGGCAGGGACAGGATGATCCAAGGTGACCTCACTGAAGTGGCTGGCTGTCAGGCTGCCGATCAGATGACCTTGTTTCTCCTTCCTGGGGCCTCTCCAGTGGGCTAGCTCAGAGGTGCTCGTGTGGCACAGCGTTTCAAGAGGGCGAGAATGAAAGCTGCAAGGCCCACAACTCCCACAGTGCACTCTAGGGGTGGAAATAGACTCCTAGATTGAGCCTCAGAGAATTTGTGTCCATTTTTAATCTGCCTCAAAGTCTGTGCCTGAAATAGAAGATGCTGCTATATGTTCGCTTCATTCTTCCTCTTCCCACCTTCTTAAACAGTTAAGTTAAATAAAGTTAGTTTATTTTTGCTGAAGTCAAAGAAACACAACCTGAAGAGAGGCTTCCACAGAAAAAGAGACAAAGAAATAAGGCTCCCAGTGATGTGCTTGCTATTTAATTTTGTAAATTCTTTTCCCCCCAGTGTTATTGAGAAATACTTGACATAACAGCACTGTATAAGTTTAGGGTGTAGCATGATGATTTGACTTACATATATTGTTACCAGGAAACCCCCGGTTGGGCTCAGGTTGCCTGTCGCTGTGTCCAATAACGAAGGCAGGGTTGTATCATATTAGGCATTTATTGAGAAGGCTAGCCAACCAAGAAGACGGCGCTTACAAGCATCAAATCCTGCCCTCTAGCAAGGTGTAGGGGACAGCATTATAAAGGGGAAGGGGCTAGGGTGCTACGTGCAGCCCTGGGGGTCTGCAGCCATCAGCTATTGTAATTAGTCATCAGGCGATGAGATGATGTTAATGAAATGATGTTTTCACTCCTGGTGGGTCATCTGACCATGCTTTTCGGTTCTGCTTGCTGGATTTACTGCAGAGTCACCTCCTCAATTGCTTCGCACAGGCCTTGTAAAGGAAACTTCAAGAAAAAGTTAACCTCTTATTCACATATAGGAAATTTAACCCCTTATTCACATAAGTATATGTGTTCTAAGATTTAAAATAATATGATTACTTTTCAGATTAATTCAGGTGCTCTATTAGATTATAAGCCCCCCATCAATACTGTGAAATGATTATCACAATAAGTTTATTTAACATGTCATCTCATGTAGTTTTATATATATAGTTGTGATAACAACTCTTAACCCCTAGAGTGCCGGGGAGCGTGATCGCACTTCTCCTGTCTTTCGCCAAAAGTGCCGGGAGCGCTTTAGTTTAACATTATATGTTTTTTTCCAATTTTTTTTTTCTACTAGTATTTTACAATACAATCAGCAAACAATATATGTCAACGATGAAAATAAATGTAGTAAAGGTTTCCTTAAGTTTTTGAATATGTAACTTCAATTACTTGTGATTCATAAGTTTTTTCCTAAACTGCTGTAAAATCAGCAAAAATTCCTTGGCAATTTTAACATAGTTCCTAGGATATTGGTTGGCACTCAAATGGTTAAGATTTATTTTCTTAACTTCCTTGTATATCATACAGCATACTGTAGTCATCATGTTGTACGTTACAACCCTAGTACTTACTTATCTCACAACTGAACATTGGTGCTTTTTGACCACCTTCCTCCAGTCCCCCTGCCCTGTAAATTCTTAATCTTTCATTTAAATTAGATTGAATTTTCAATCAATTCATACTTTTAAATATACTTATATGTAAGACAGAGTTTTAACCTTTATGCACTTGATCTCAAGTAAAGAATTTGCTAAAGAAAGTTTGATCTTGAAATAAAAGTAAATTAATAATTTAAAATATAGAAAAAGGGATATGTTTAGCAGTTTATCAATAAAGGCTTATGGCACTCTTATAGTTTAATGGAATTTTACACGTGGTATTAAGACAGTTCAATAAAGCAAACTCCTAGGATTTTCTTCTTTAAGTGATGATTAATTGTCTGCTTGTTGGGTAATTACATCAATCAGTCTAATCACAGCTGAGTTACATGCTGTGTTTAATGACTTAGATAGCATCTATAACTTTTAAGAGCATGTTAAATAGGTATGAAAGTCAACCAGGTCCTCCTGGTGGTGCTATGATCAGCATCACAACTAACAACAGTCATTTGGAGAATTCATTTGAAACACTTGGTTTTATATAGTTGACAATAATAAGTGTTTCTCTTATGAATAATAAGGTCTTTATGATTATTCAAGAGATACTAATGAGTGAAAGAGTTACAGAAATAAAAGGGAAAAGAAATATAGCTGTTTGTTTTCTTTAGTTTCAAAGGACATAAAACAAAAAATGGGAAATGACTGGCTCATATAAAGGAGAGGAAAAGTTTAGGTGTAGCTGGATGCATGGGTCCTAGTAGGAAATCAAGGCCCAGCTTTTCTCTCTTTATGATTTGTTCTTCTTCATCTGTGTTGGTGCCAATCGCAGGCTTGATATGGGAACAGTTTGGCTGTAGTAGTCAATCTCTGTATCCTCTTAGGTTTAGGTACGGTGAGAAAGCGTGGCTGCTTAGCAAAAGCTCCTGAGATTCTCTCTGATTAGTCATGTGTCTGTTCATCCCCAAGCTGGTATGACCACGAGTATGGGGCACAGTAATTACCTCAGCCCGGTCTTATGCTTCACATGCTCTTTTGGAACTGGATGGAGAACCTCGCCCAACCCCATAAACTGAGGTTGGGAAAGTGGATCCCAAACAACAGATGAGGGCTGTTGCTAGAAGTAGGGCAAAGCTATGACGGCAAGCCAAACACAGTTAAGGTTTATTACAGATGTAACGTACATATTCCTGGCAGAGGAGAAACTCAGTGATGTGTCTTGAATTAGAGGTGGTTGTAGGCAACATGTATTTTGGGTACTTTTTTGTGTAGTTACTTTGCTTTCAGAATTCGGCTCAGTAGATTAGATAAGAATTTGCACTTTCTGGTCATTAATCAAAGCATTTGTTAATGATTATGTTCCTTCCACTTAGTTATTGAGCAATAACAATAGTTCCTATTTCACAGATGGAAGACACTATATACGATGAAGAGGCTTGTTGTAGTGTTGGACAAATTAGAAGAAAATGTTTTCTCCATTAGGAAATTTTGTAAATTCTGTTTAAAAAGTACTCAAACCAGATAGTTATATTTGCCCCAATCAGTTTTAAAGGTATAATTTGTGACTGTTAGTCTGATAATAGATAGATATATGCAATAGATTATTGCATATCTTTGGGTAACTTGTCATATGATACTTTTTGTAGAAATTTGGGACACAATTGATGTTTTACTTTAAAAACCGGAAGATATTCTGATCTATTTTATATGTTGGTAAAATTCAAGTCAGACATGAGTTAGCGCCTGCCAGCTTGGCCTGTTTAATAAGTTCAGGGGTTTTATACCATAAAGTATCATGAAGCTGCCTTTTATTGTCACAGATTACTGTATAAATAGGTGATCATATAACCAATCGTTCAAACCAGGACATTGTTGTAAATAAAAGGGAAAAATTACACTTGGAAACCAAGTGTAATTGGGACAAATAAGGACTTAGAGTCATCCTATGCATAAATAATATAACTTATTAGCTGTAAACTTAATATTAAATTCTATATGAGGGGCAGTGTTAGAGTGTTTTTTTTGTTTTTATTCTGTAAAGCACTCTGAGAAGTGAGCTGTTAGGCATGTGACGTTTTTGCCATGAATTATTTGTCTTTAAGAGATAACCACATTTTAAATACATACAGATTGTGATAGTGTTGGAAAGTCCCACTGCTTCCTTCTGCATTTTATGGCAGAATATTTAGTAATAGGAAGAATTAAATTTCTTTTGAGTGATAGATTTAGCTCTCCAAACATGTTCTAGGTAACCAGTTAGGTTAGTGTAGACTGTACAGGCACACTCTGAGACTAATGTCTGATGAAGATATGGATCTTGATGGCAGAATTGACAAGACCGCAATAAGGCAGTGGAGGTGGGAAGATCACTGAGAGGTCTGTACTGCCTCCCACCATGCACCCTGCCAAGATCCACATATCATAGGGAAGTTATCTTTCTTATGTTACCTCTTTGGGTGGCGTTTGAGATTTTAGTATCATGGTAACTAACAGAGGGCCAAAGACTGAAGGCAACAAATATCATATTAACTCTTCCTTTTTTTGTTGCTCTATTTCTGTTGTTTATTTTTATTTTTTTAAAGAATGAACTCCCTTTAAGTCTAGTTTTTGTTATACTATAGTCATTTAATAATATTTAATGGTGTGAATTCATATGTCAGTAGCATTTTAATTTAATTTAATTTTTAAAATTAAATCTTTATTGTTGAAAGTATTACATATGTCCCCTTCCCCCTTCACCTCATTGACCCCTTCTAGCCCATTCCCACCACAGGCCTTCACCACCCTATTGTCTGTATCCATGGGAATAGCATTTTAAAAAGCCATAAAGACATGTTCAAACTTAGCAATTACCAAAACAGTTGGGGATTCTTCTTGTGAAAGCACAGTGCACATAGTACTTACCTTCCAAGTCATTTGCGTGCTCTTAATACTAATTGCACCTCAATCTGAACAACTTTACATTAGTCCATTTTATTTAAAGTGAGTTGCATCTTGAGCCCCCTGCACTGAGACCCTCTGATTCTGTATCATGAATTGTACCTTAGTGTTCATTAGTGCTAGAGTCAAGGTAATAAGCAACACACATCCTATATAATAAAGAGGTAATATGCAAATTGACCCTCACACTCTTGCATCACAAAATGGCCACCCCCACGTACTCACAAGATGGCCACCCCATGTCATCACAAGATGGCTGCCCCGCATCATCACAAGATGGACACCCTTACGTTGTCACAAGATGGCCGGCAGGGGAGGGCAGTTGGGGACGACCAGGATGGCAGGGGAGGGCAGTTGGGGACCATTAGGCCTGCAGGGGAGGACAATTGGGGGCAATCGGGCAGGCAGGAGAGCAGTTAGGTGTCAATCAGGCTGGCAGGGGAGCAGTTAGGAGGTGAGCAGGCTGGCAGGCAGAAGTGGTTAGGGGCAATTAGGCAGGCAGGCAGGCAAGTGGTTAGGAGCCAGCAGTCCTGGATTAGGAGAGGGATCCCAGATTGGAGAAGGTGCAGGCTGGACTGAGGGATACGCCCACCCCCAGTGCACAAATTTCATGCACCAGGCCTCTAGTCTTTTTATAATTGAGGAATCTAAGGTAGAGCAAGATAAGTGACCTGCTGAAGGACAGAGAGTTCAGAATGAAACCCAAGGTGTGCTTGCCCAATGCAGTGCTCTGCTGGGAGGTCTTCCTCCAACCTGCAACATTTTTGGAATACGGGATGATGCACCAACTAACTGAGCTACCCGGCCAAGGTGTGGGTAATATTCTTGTTCTATGCTTTCTAAGACACTGCTCAGCCATCTATAGTCCTTTCTTTTTGCCTTCTATGCTTGGCTTACAAGGCCCTATTAATCTGGCCTTCATAAACTCTTGTGACTCTTTCCATTATTTATTCAGTCCATTATCTCACCATGTGGCAGGCATGTGCTAGGTGCTATCCTGGAGGCTGGTGATAAGTGATGAAGAAAGCAAAGGAGACCTCTGATTTTAGGGAACTTATCTTTTATTGGTGTAGGTAGATTAAATTAATTAAGACTATTTCCAACTGACTTAAATGCCATGGGAAGACAAAACAGAATTTTAAGATAGAGGGTGCTGGGGACAGTGGACATTTGTGCTACAATCTGAGTCAAGAGAAGGGGCAGCCACGCCAAGAGCCAGGAAAGAGTAGTCCAGGCAGAGAGAATGGGAAGCACAAAGGCCCGAGGCAGGGAGAGAAATCAGTCCAGAGGGGCTGGAGCACAGAGATTGAGGGAAAGAAGCACAGAAAATGGAATTAGAGAGACAGGCCGGTCAGGTCATGTAACATCCCAGCACGTCCCCCAGCTTCCTTTCAGGCAATCCGCTCACCGACTCGGTCTCATCATGCCCTCCAAGTTGCCTTTGCTGTTTTCCCTGAAATGTTTTCTGTCCTCCTTTCTATGTTTCAAAATTCCGTCCATTCTTAGAAACCCAGTTAAGGTCTCTCACTTGGAGTGAATGTAGCCCATACAGGTCTCATTCTTCTCTGAGTTTCTACTGATCTTATGGCGTCTCCAGTTTTGTGTGTTGGTCTCCCGTGCCTCCTTACCTGCTGAACTGTGATCTCCTTGTGGGGAGGAGGCCTGGGTCTGATACTTCTTTTGTGTCCTTTATTTTGTTTATTTTAAAAATGTTTTTATTGATTTCAGACAGAGGAAGGGAGAGGGACAGAGAGAGAGAAAACTTGATGAGAGAATCATTGGTCAGCTGCCTCCCACATGCCCCCTACTGGGGATCCAGCCCGCAACCCAGGCATGTGCCCTGCCAGGAATCGAACTGTGACCTCCTGGTGCATGGGATGATGCTCAGCCTACTGAGCCATACTGGCCGGTCTGTGTCCTTTTTTAAAAGTCTGGTGTAGTGTTGGGGATATATCAGATACACTATTTGCTATTTTAGAGGTTAGCTGAGGATCCTCATTTGACCCTATTGTAAATCTTTAAAAACAGTTTTGACTAAAAAAAGCCTAAGGAAACTAATACAGAATAATATTGAGTGTAATCTACAATTGAAAAAAAAGCCCACAGATAGATAAAAATGCTAATTAGTACATTAAAGTAAATGAAACATGTAAATGAAACCAAACGTCATACTTCAAATGATGTATTTTCATATTTTAAATATTATAGATTAAGAGGAACAAAATTGAATTACTACGGAGAAATTGATGATAGCTTTTTTTAGATGAAACACTAAATTTATCTTGAACATTTGCATTGGCTGAAAATGTTCTGTGTAAACAGCAAGAACAAAGCTCTTGTTTTCATTACTTTTTTAAAAAAGAATTAACTATATTTCCTACTACTTTCACATGAATGAATTTGTCAGTTATTCTGCGTGGCAAACAAAAATAGAGCCAGTTTACCTGAATGTTTATGTAGCAGATGCTGCCAGGCCCACCTTTGTCCCTGGGATCCTTCACTTGCTCCAGTGGCCTTCCAGTTGTCAGCACCTGCACCTGTGTCTGTGGGCTGCATTCCAAAGGTCAGTGTGCCCGTAGTCAGCAGGTCAGTTCTAGGGAATTACTATTCCCCCTTCCCCAGCAGACCTCATCTAATGACTCTCCAGCTGGCATAAGAAATAACCCAGCTCCCTCAATCTCAGCTGGGATCACTCTGAGCCTGTGTTTTGCACTATTCCCCAAGGTTTCTCCAGGAATTCAGCTCCAGACACCTCCCCTGGCAGCTGATTTGAGAGCTCACCCTTTATCACATGCTTTCTCTTTGTCTCCCTTCCCCTCTTCCTTACCATTGTTTCTTACCCCCACCCCCCACCCCCAAATGCACTTGAGTTTTTGGCTTGGGGTCTACTTCTGGAGAACTCAAACTAAATCCCAACATTGGGCATTATTGTCATGATAATTCTATGCACCTCCTAGATCAGTGATGGCGAACCTATGACATGCGTGTCAGAGGTGACACGCGAACTCATTTTTTTCATTGCTTTTTCTTTGTTAAGTGGCATTTAAATATATAAAATAAATATCAAATATAAATCTTTGTTTTACTATGGTTGCAAATATCAAAAAATTTCTATATGTGACACGGCACCAGAGTTAAGTTAGGGTTTTTCAAAATGCTGACATGGCGAGCTCAAAAGGTTCGCCATCACTGGCCTAGACGAACCCTGTGGAGATCATGGTTTAGGAGTTCTCACGTGTTTTGAAAGCTAAAGAAGGCCCCGCAGAATCAATAGTGCACACTAATGGACTGGACAAGCTTTCTGGCAGGGTATGAGATGCATTAGCAAACAGCTAAGTTTGGACCTTAGGAGAAAGCCCCTGACTTGAGCCTGGAGAGTAAGACTCAGGTTAGGATGGTAAACCGTCCTCACGCAATGCCAACTTGGACTGGCTGCGGAGCTAAGGGTCCAGGGAAGAGGATGTTTGCAATGCCTACTTTTACTCTTTCATTTCTGTCTTTGCCTGACTGATGTTGGCAGTGATTTCATCGTATTCTTTATTCCTAATCTTCCCCAGTGCTATACACATATTAGTAGATAGTGAAGACTTGTTGATTAGTGGGCTGCTGTGTCCTAAATATTTTGATGTCAGGAATATATCAAATTCTGTTATATGATTTAGCATCTGTGGGTCTCTTTTGCACCATTAGGTCCCTGGTCTTTGTTGTTATTACATTATAGAGCATTGTCAAATATTCCCTTTTTGCCCGGCTGGTGTGGCTCAGTGGTTGAGTGTCGATCTATGAACCAGGCGGTCATGGTTTGATTCCTGGTCAGGCCACATGCTCTGGTTTAGGCTCAATCCCTAGTAGGGGGCATGCAGGAAGTAGCTGATCAATGATTCTCTCTCATCATTGGTGTTTCTCCCTCTCTCCCCCTCTCCCTTCCTCTCTGAAAGCAATAAAAATATATTTTTAAAAAGATTCCCTTTTTCTCTTCAAGGAATCCTTGTCAAGATTAGCTTCTAATTATCTATTTTTGAGAACTAGTGATAAAATAGTGATGAAATGAATACTATTCCCGGTTACTTTCTGTGCATGGCCTTGTGAATGGGAACTTTCCTTTACTAAGGAATCTTCAGCCTCCACTGGCAGCAGTCTGGCAGTTGCTGCTGAGATACCCCACTCTGCACCTTGCTTCTCCGGCTGTGGTTTGCTAGGATCCCCAGGGAGCCCCTCTGCCCCATTTGGCTCAAGGATTTCCAGCGTGGCTCACCATCCCCACTAGACATCCTCATCAGCAGTTCCTTAGAGATGTCGCTCTGACTCTCGCGGGGATCTCATGGAAACACTCATAAAAAATTAGAGAATTGCTACATGCCATGAATTGCCTTTCTTAGTTCAGAGTCGTAGCTCTTTAACTGCTCCTCATCGTTTGTCACAACTGTATGAGTGTACTATATACTTTAAACATGACACTACTTGATCTTTAGATAAAATACCAAATTATAATTTAACAAGGGGCAAGGTAAACTTAAATAACTTACCTGCCCCATTACCACATTAGAAATGGGTATAGTCTTAGCTATTATAACTCCTTCTGGAAGTTCTGTGAACCTTTTGTGTCCAATAAAAATTGCATATTCTGCATATGCTTATGAATATTGCTTCATGCTAACCTAGTGTTTGTATATGTGTTTTTCTATTTCAATACATTGCTAGGCATTTCCTGGCAAGCGAGCTGACTATCATAGCATCTTTCTTATCAGCCTTTGCTTATCTGGCAACTTCGACCAGATGGAACCCAGCCAAGAAACAGCTGACTTTATCTCTGAGATGACCTGAGAGATACCGCAGTGTCAGTGCGGCACCTATTCTAGGTCTTGACTCACTGCAGAGCCCCTTGAAGACTCCCATGCAGAATCCGCTCTGGTTTATTTTACACACGATTTTAACAGGTTTCGTTCAGTTATGATTTTCTGGTTAGGAGCAAACGAGAAAGGGGAGGAGAAAAATACTAAGAAACTATATTAATACTTAGATTATTAAACTAAGTGTGGAACAGTGGGCTTTAGCCACATTTTAATTGAGAAATTGGTAATGATTGTGTTAGAAGGCTTCAAATGGACCATTTATTTTGAGTACTTGAGATGCCAAGCAATGCAATCTCTATGTTCTCCTTGTCTATACATTCTGTCTTGGAGATGGATCATCATTCTTGCCATTTAAGAACAAGAAAACCGCTGAGGCTCATAGGAGGGAGATGAGTTGCTCAAAACCAAGCAGTAAGTGACTGAGCTGGAATTAAACCCAGGACTGAATGATTTAAATGCTGTTTCTGCGCTACCAAGTTGCTTTCCATACGGAACATTCCATAGTGCGCTTCGTGGAATTCTTATTTTGAGAGCAATACATTCCTAGGAGGGACTTAATAACCTTTCCTTACTCTCCTGAAATGATAACCGTTGTCCTCCTGAATGGCTCTGCAGGAATCTTGATTATTTGGGTTTATGTTTGCATAGGATCTTTCCCACTTCGTATGGATTCAGTTTGTGACGTGGACAGTACTGTTTCTGGCCTCTGGCCTGACTCCCATATAGTCATGTATTTGCTCTTTGAATGTTTGGATGAAGGATCGAGTGAAGGAAGGAGCAGCCAGGAAAATACCAGAATCCTTTTCAGGATAATTGTGACAGTGGGCATTGGTGATGCAGTAATGAAAGAGAACAGATAATTAGTAAAAGTGATTTCTTTGCTGAGGCATCACTGAGGCAGACACCAAAATAATGGGACAGATGTGACTGATGGAAGTTTTGATGTTATCCCAGTGTTTGGTTTTAATCCCTCTCCAGAGGCAAGTACCCATAGTATAGCGGTTCTCAACCCGTGGGTCGCGACCCCTTTGGCGGTCGAACGACCCTTTTACAGGGGTCACCTAAATACATCCTGCATATCAGATATTTATATTATGATTCATAGCAGTAGCAACATTACAGTTATGAAGTAGCAACGAAAATAATTTTATGGTTGGGGGTCACCACAACATGAGGAAGTGTATTTAAAGGGCCAGAAGGTTGAGAACCACTGCCATAGGAGGAAAGTATGCTGCCATAGAAAGTTACATGGCGAGGCTTCTTACGTAATTCAGGGATCACATGAAAGAAAACCACGCTATTTTCTAGCTGCTTATCTGATTTAGTAAAAGGCTTTGAACATACATTTTTGGGTAGTTATTATTTATCAGAAATCACAAATGATGGAAACCAAACTTTGTCAAACATGAAGGAAGGGTGATAAAATTCCAGTGTGGCGCGGAGGCCATGAATCACTATGGAGTTCTTGTTCTGCTTTTCTCTGGAGTCCACTGGCTTTAGTACTTGTACTGAACTTTAGATAAAATGAGATTAAAAAAACCTAATTAGAGTTTGTTTATGCCAGAATTAGAATCAGTAAAGCAAGCAGAAACTGGAGGAAACTCTAAGGGGACGCCTCCCCGTTTTTAGAATGTTTGATCTGCTGTGAATTCTGATCTTGTTGCTTACTGCCAGCAATCCATTGGATTCCAGAGGGAGACATGCAGGCAGTACTCACGCAGGCTCCGAACCCTGTCTAGTCTTGCGACTTGGTGAGTCAGACTGACTTTGGTTTTTGACTTTAGCATGAATTTAGACCAGAGGCCTGTAGAGTTATCTATCATGCATTTTCCTTTTCTGGAGTTAGACTCCCAGCCTAGACCTGTTGAATCAGAATCTCATGATGGAGGGCCTAGAAATGTTCATTTTAAATATACACCTCCCTGCCCCCTCGTGAGTCTTATGCATGTTTGGGAACCATTGCATAGGCCTTCTAAGTATGATAGCACCTCCCAGATGTGTGGGACTTCTAGCCTCAGAGGGCGTTACTGTGTTGGGAGGGAGGGGTGAGAGAAAAGTGCCAGCCTTATTGTGAGTTGGGAGGGGGTTTGGGGGCCTGGGTGAAAAAGGGGGAGGGGTGTAGAAGTACAAATTGGTAGTTACAGATAGCCAAGGAAGTAAAGTACAGCAAAGGGAATAGAGTCACCAGTGTGATAACTATGTGGTGTCAGGTAGTACTAGATTTCTCTGGGTGATCACTTCGTCAGTTATATAAACGTGTAATAACGGCGTTGTATGTCTGAAAGTAATATAATGTTTATATATTAATATAAGTATAGATATTAATATACATTAACTAATACAATTATTTAAAAATAAAAATAGATAAAAATAATGGGGAAAATGTCAGCCTTAAAGAGCGCAGGACTTTGAACATTTTTATTTTACTTCCTAAGAAGAGGGGCATGTGAATCTGAGGGGTGTGAGGCCAGAGGGAATCATGTAGGGCAGATGATTTAGTGTTCATGGGCACAGAATCATTGATAAATGCAGATTCCCCGACACCAGCCTGTGTCTACTGAGAGTAGTGTGTTAGTTTCCCAAGGCTCCCATAACATGATACCACAAACTTGTTGGCTTAAGACAGAAATTGGTTTCATCGTAGTTTTGGAGGCTGAAGTTAAGATGTCAGCAGGTTGGTTCCTTCTGGAAGCTCTGAGGGGGAATCCATTTGATGCCTCCCTCCTGGCTGCTGGTCGCTGATGGCAATCCTTGGGGTTCCCTGGAGTATGGACACATTACTCCAATCTCTGTCTCCATCGCCACATCCTCTTATCCTCTGTGTATCTCCTGCCCTTCTTTTTGAAGGACAGCAGTCTTTGGATTTGCCACTCACCTTAATCCAGGATGATCTGGAGACTCTTAATTAATTACATTTGCAGAAGCCCTTTTCCTGATGAGAGTCACACTCATAGATTCTGGGTGGACATATTTTTGAGGGTAATTATTTAACCCACTACAGGGATCTGCTTTTAAAGAGACTCCCCTCGTGATTCTGATACATGGTCGTAGGATTACATTCTTAGAAACCTCAGACAGGGGTGTCGGTCTCTGGGTCTGCCCAGAATGGATTCTTTTGCACTACAAACATTTGAAAAAGCAAGTCATTGTTACAGTTTTCTGTAATAGTGGCCACTAATTATTGAGCATGTGTTAAATGCTTTAATGTACATGATTTTGTTTAACAGCCACAATGCTTTGAGAAGGGGTCTCATGGTCTCATGTTGGAAAGGGTAAGGAATTGTCATTGTCACACAGTAGGTGGCAGTGTAGGGATTTGAACCCAGGTCTCTCTGATAGTGAAGCTAGAACAGTGAATCACTTTGTTATGCAGTCTCCAAACACTTGATTTGGAGACTGCCCCAGGAAGCCTCTTTGAATTCTCCCTTACCCAACCCACACAGCCCCCTAAAACAACAAAATTCACAACCTAAGTGAACTGAGGTGGTCTCATTAGTGGCCCCGGCCTTTAGGGCTCTGCAGAAGTCTCTGGGTGGGCCTGGTGCTAACCATTTAGCTGGTAGGACAACTGGGACTGCAGTGCAGATGTATTTGACAGGGACATCTGTGCCTGTCCCTCTATGCCAACTACCCCACAAAGGCCGGGAGAAGCTCTTTAGCGGGTCAACCCCGTGACCTTTCAGAGCAGCGTGCCTTCAGTTGGTGAGAACCTGGGTGGCACTTAGCTCCTCTGACGTTTAGTTTGCTCAGCTGTGCTGCAGCTTTATTGTTGTTGATACTAAATTCTAGTCCGAGTTAAACACATTTTGTGAGCAACTCTTTGACCAATATTTACAATGCAGGAACACATACAATTTAAAAATGTCAATTGACCTGAAATAGTTTATGTTCTCTAGCCACCCTCCTCCCCTATCTTTCCCCCTCCCTGCACCCGCCCAACCTAATCCAAGAGCTTTTTGCTTAGTTCATCAGGTCCTTCCGTGACCTTCATTTAGTTTTGGGTAGCAAGGTTCCTGCTCCATGCACGTAGAGGAAGTTCTTTGCATTAAATACAGAAAAATACAATACTGATCACCTGTGTAATTCTTTTATACCAAATGTGGAAGGCATTTAAGATCCTGAATCTTTGCCTGCTTGCTTCATCTCTCCTCATTTATATTCTCTCTGTTGGTAGACATCAATGCCAACCATAAGTTTATGCCAAACAATGTGATTGGCACCCCTTACTAGGGGGCATTGTGTTCTAATGGTTAAGGGCTACGCTGCAGATCCAGTTGCTCTAGCTCTGTCATTTAGTAGCGTGTGGCCTTGGCCAAGTTATGTAACCTCACTAAGCTTCAGTTTTCCCGTCTGGAAAATGGGGATGATGAGGACAACACCTATCTCATAGGGTGATTCCGAGGATTAGTGAGGTCATCCTTATAAAGTTCTTGGCACTTACTAAGTTCTCAGTGTTAGGTGCTTTTGTTGTTACTATTATTATAATAAATGTTATTTTATTGTTGTCTAAACTCTTCTCTATTCTATTTTGTTTAAAATGTATATAAGATAGACTGAAAAAAAGAAGCCAATGACTACAGGATGATTGTCTGAAATACAATTATTTGGAAAATAATAGACACCGATTAGGCTCTTAATAGGTTAGCACCAATGTAATGTATTTCATGTGCATGAGTTCATTTAATCATAGTATGGTAAGAACTATTACTATTAACCCATTTTTCCTGATGAGGAAACTGAAGTACAGAGAGATGAAGTAACTTGTTCAAAATTTCCACCATGTACTATGTTAGAGTCACTCCACTGGCTTCAACTCCACTGGCTTTAACCTCTAGGTGGGAGGCTGCTAGGCCATGCAACAAGCATGCAGTCCAGTGGCCTTGGCCAGTGGAGGAACAGCATGAACCCTGCAGACAGAGGTCCCATCAGCTGTGATGGTCAGAGCCCTAAACTCTGGTGGAGAACTCTCTGATCAGAGAGGCTCCTTGGGCTGTGGCTGCTCATAGCCAAGCTATAATCGGCCTCTGCAAAGTAGCAAGCTCTGGCATCTGCTGCCCCCACCCATCTGGCTGTGAGTTTTAGGCATATGCAAATAATGGAGCCCTTATTTGTGGCAATCCCTGCAACTTATGAGTCACAACTCTCGCATCCATATGGTCTCCAGTGTCACTCAGCCAGGGACGGGCGTGGGGGAGTAGGGCATTCAGATTCAGGCAGTCTGCCTTCATTGCCTCTGTGTCTTGACACTGTCTTAGACCACCTTGTTTGAAGAGGGAAATCTTAAAAAAATAAAATAAAAGAACTGAATTTGGTATGTCAGTCTTTGCCAGATTCTTGGCACACCATAATTAGGGCTTAAATTGGGATGCAGAACATTCTGGACAAGACTTCACTAGATTGAAAAAAATAAAACAAACCTTTGAAGTTCATTGACTCAGCATTTCTAGTTGTTTAGTTGTTTGTTAGTTTATTTGTTTATTTCTTGTTGATCTCCCAGTGTAGTTCATTTCATCTTCACACTCGGTGTTAACTGATAACATTTTCTTCTTAGACTAGGGAATTATTTGCTAGCATTGACATGAGTAACATGATACTATTAATAGTATGCAGAATGGTTCTTTAACCAAAATTTAGGCATAATTTCAAAACAATCTTATAAAATTTTACTTATAAATTTCCTGTATTATACTACTTGCTCAGGAAAATGGCTACTGGTCAAAATAATGACTGATCCAAATCTCAATGGCTTGTAGAAAAGTTTCCATAATTAATGTACAGGCCCAAGTCCTTCCTGTTTTTTTTTTTTTTTTTAATTTTAGCCTCCTTAGCTTTCTTTTTTTTTTCTTTTAAAAAAATCTTTATTGTTGAAAATATTACAGATGTCCCCCCATTGACCTCCTCCACCCTGCACCTGTCCCCCACCCCCCAGACCTTTACCACACTATTTTATTAAAATACCTTCCTGGTATTTTAAATGTTTTGTTAATATTGACTCATTGATATGAACTCTATTTCTTTCAAAGGTAAATATAGACAATAAACCATTTATTTGATGGTTCATCCAAACACTTATAATTTAGTGGGGAAAGGAAACTATATTATTTTTGAAAATTGCAATTTGGAGATTGATGAAATCATTTTCATGAAAGAAAAAAGTAATTTTTATAATTATAATGTTATAGTTTAGAAACTTTAGAATATGTAAGTAAGCAAAAAGAAGAAGATAAAATAATTAAAAATCTTTCCATCCAGAGATAACCAATGTTAACATTTGGTTTTTATAATGAAGCAATTTTTAAAAATTACTATTTACTACAGGGAAATATATTAACAGGAAATGAAATGAGCTGTTTAGACTAACTTTGATAGATTTTTCAAAAGAGGTTTGAGTCCTATAAACCATTAAAAAAAAGTAAGCAAAAACCAAATTTTAAAAGGCAAAAAACACACAAATTAAATGTTTTTTACCTAGATGTTTCAGATTTAGTTTAAGTTTATGAGCTGATAGCTATATTTTTGTATTATGTAGCATGATTTTGTGTTGAAATACAATTTACAAACACAGGTTTCTTATACGTTGATAATATGTAGTATATTTGTGCCTGTTTGCTAGGGTTGGAGCATAATTGTATTAACTTAAATATGTAATAGTCAAAATATTCAAAATGCCCTTTAACAGTAAAATAGATAAACAATGGTTTGCATTATTATATGGAATACTATGCAGCAATGAAAATGAGGCTGACTACAGCCATGCACAACAATAGGGATATCTCACCAACAATGTCTGAAAGAAACCAGACAAAAAATGATCTTTTTAATCCTACCTGAGGATATTTTTCCATTGATTTTTAGGGAGAGTGGAAGAGAGAGGGAAAGAGGGAGAGAAACATCGATGTGAGAGAAACCCATCTATTGGTTGCCTATTGCATGAGCCCTGACCAGGGCGTAGGCCGGGCGGGGGGAGCCTGCAACCCAGGTACGTGCCCTTGACCAGAATTGAACCCGGGTCCTTTTGGCTCTATCCACTGAGCCAGACCGGCTAGGGCCTGTGTGATTATATTTATATGAAGTTCAACAACAGGTATAACTAAACTATAGTTGGGATAATGAGGATAGGAAGTCAGATATTTGTTACTTTTGGGGAGCTAGAAGAGGTTAGTGATTGAGAAAGGAAGAGGGACCATCAAAATCAGGGGTCCTCAAACTTTTTAAACAGGGGGCCAGTTCACTGTCCCTCAGACCATTGGAGGGCCGGACTATAGTTTATAAAAGAACTATGAACAAATTCCTATGCACACAGTGGCGGCAAAAACACCCGGCGGGCCGGATAAATGTTTTCGGCGGGCCGCATGTGGCCCGCGGGCCGTAGTTTGAGGAACCCTGATCAAAATGATCTATTCTTTGACGTTGGTGGTGGTTGTATAGTTTATTCATTTAAAAAATAATTCATTGAGTTTCATTTACATTTTATTATGCTGCTGTATGTATACATCATCACCCAACAATTATTAAAAAGTCATATATATGTGGTATCTATTCTTTGCTAGCCACATAACATTCACTCTTCATATTATTTCCTCAGGGAAATATGATCTGCTGTACTATCATTCATTCATGTTTCCAAGAATGCAGTGGGGTAAAAAAAAAAAAAGGCAGAACTGCTACATTTTTTTCCTGTTGTGATAGGATTTCTAAGTCATTTAAATATTTTCGAGATGATTGATAAATCTTACTAATTCCGTGCACAGCAGATGTGGGAGGCAGGCTGGTATTGCTGTTTCCCTTGTTCAGATAAGGAAAACAAATGCGGGGAGGGTAAATGTTTGCCTGAGCCTGGAGCTGGAATGCGGTTCTTCTGACATTCCTCATTGCCGTCTGATTATAGAACTCTGCTACAGTCACAGAATTATCTTAGAATTTCAAAAACCCTGGACTCTCAGGGAAAAAAAAGGTTTCCATAGTATGAATAGGCACTAACTATAAAAATATTTTTGTAGATTAAATTGACATTTGCATCTAAGAGCTGTGGATAAGCATGTAACGGGTGGAAAGGGCACTCGTTGATTCAGCGAACATTTCTGAGCCAGGATATTGCCTGCCTCCAGGAGAACAGACCCAGGAATATGATTGTAATGCATGGCGATAAGTGAAATGATGGAGGTTTGCATGAGACTGTGGAACCAGAGGAGGGGCCACAACCAGCGTCGTATGAAAGGAATGTCTGGGAGGTCTTCTAACAGAGGGATGTCTAAATCTAATTTATGAGGTTACGCAGGAAAGTAGATAGGTTAGATTTCTTACATTTTCCCCTTGTGATTTTTTTCCCCTTCTCAATTTTAGGAAATTTTAGATTCTCAGAGAACACACATCTTTCAGAATTGGAAAGATCAGATTGAGTTTTCAGAGTTAATAGCTGATGGTAAGCTACGGGAAGATGGGGGTCTTATTAAGACTTTGTGTTTTTCACAAGACCCAGCACTATAGTAGTTTGTCTGTTAAGACCATGGTGGGCATGGTGGGGGAAGATTTTGTACCTTCTTCCTCCAACACATGCATAGCCTCCGCCATTATCAACACCCCCCACCAGATGAGTGCATTTGTTAAAATTGATGAACCTACATTGACATGTCATCATCACCCAACGTTCATAGTTTACATTAGGGTTTGCTCTTGCTATAGCAGGTGCACATGCTGTGCGTCTGGACAAATGTATAATGAGATGTATTCATTATGGTATCGAAGTATTTTTACTGGCCTAAAAATCCTCTGTGCTCTGTGGAAGGGGCTATTTTTGGTATCAGTAATTTCTTCATTTTTATACCACATTTGCCTTATTTGTCAGCAGATCTAAAGTGCTGAGCTGTTAGGTTCAAGATTGTTCAGATGTTTTATCGCAGTCATATTCTAATACCATCAAAATCCAAATAAATAAATTCAAATAAATTCAGCTGGGCTGCATAGAACCTTTTGATGGTAATAATTTTTAAAATAGGCTATGCTATGGACATTATTTATAAATGACCTTGACCTCCCAAGAAGCAAAATTTCATGTATATTACATAATGCCCAAACAAACAACCTCCCAAGGTTGACATTTTTGTTTTTCAGGTTATCTGCATCATCATGTTCTTTTAATTAGGTTCAGTACATGACCTTTTGTTTGAAAATAGAGGTCAGGCCTAACCAAATTTCAACAATGAGATGCAGTTACAGAAGGGGAATATAATAGCATGAAAGCCTTTATGAAGAAGTATTAGTTTTCATTCCCCAGTAGACATATCCTAGCATCTCCACTCACTATAAGGTGGCTCTCTAATATATTTTATAATTACTCCTGGAGTAGTTAGGTAATAAACAGATAATTCCTTAAATCATGTCTCTTTTTATATAATAGGAGTGTCTTGAAAGTTCAAGTGGGAGAGAGCAGGGCATTAGTGATAAAGCAAAAGAGGCAATGTGAAGGTCCTGAGTTTATTCATAGATTTTGAAAGTTGATCATTCCATTAAAAAAAATAGTAAAATGGAAAATATTGGCCCATCATACATGATAGCTGAGGGAAATATCTCTTGAAAGTGGTACTATCACACCTTGCCCCTTTATCATGTCACCTACATATTTGTAACTAATGGAAATGAAAAAGCACTTCTAGTCCAGAAGTAAATGGTAAACAGTTCAGCAAGTGAATGATAACCCATTCTTAGCCAATACATTAGCTTAATTTATCCTCCCAGACACTACTGATTGAACAATGATTGTAATTCTCAAACATAAAAGCTTATTGAAATACTAGTGACCCGGTGCACGGATTTGTGCACATTGAAAGGAAATTAATTAGAAGGTGGCTGGCAGGGCGGGACTGGGTGAAACGGGCTGGGACACGCCCTGGAGCCAACCTCCTGTGGTCCCTCCCCAGCCGGCCGCACCTGGGCTGCTTGAAGGGCATCTGCGGAGTGAGCAGTGTCCCTCTCAGAGGTGGGGTCCCTTGGCCTGGCTTGCAGGGATTGGGCCGAAACTGGCTCTCCGGCATCTTGGAGGGGTCCTGGAGTGTGAGAGGGCACTCTGCAAAGTTGCTGTACAGGGTGGGGAATGTAAGCACAGGTGTGCAGCAAAGCAGATTCGGGGCCAGCAGTGCCCCAGCAACAACATAACCCACGGCTGAAGGCAGCCCCTCGAGGAATCGGGCTCCCTCCTCTCTGGTTTTGTAGTGTGTCACCCGAGAACCACCATTGCCAAGTCACTGCAGCTTGGCAGTTCCTGCATTGAGCGTGTGCCCCCTGTTGGTCAGTGTGCGTCATAGTGACTGGTTGGATGGTCAGACACTTAGCATATTAGCCTTTTATAAATATAGATAGGTAAACAAGAAAATACATGGAAGTAAACTGCCTTAATTTCTTAGAGCATATTCTGAAGTCAACGTTTCTGAAAGGTTACCATCAGTGAAGCTAATTGCAATTGTGGTGACTTTGCAATGGAGTTCTTAAGTAAGGGCCCCGGAGGGACTTCTTCGCTGGGACCCTTGCACTCCTTAGAATTGTTGCCTTTTTTAGGGGTGGGCTTGGTCCTCCACTTTTATCAGGTTCTTTAAGAAGTTAAGAAGCATTGATTAAAACCAATGTGATCAGTGTGTGTTTATTAGAGAGTGGGTAAACAGTTGGAAAAATAAGCTTATAAAATACATCCATGTATATGGTAACAAAGAGAAAGGCACTGGCATTTCTGGGAATGCAGTAAATGATGTCCGTGTTACTCAAATGCTTGCATAGGTTATTTTATTCTCTTGGTTGAGAATAAAACTCTTCTTAAAAAATGATTTTTATTGATTTCAGAGAGGAAGGGAGAGGGAGAGAGAAGTATCAATGATGACACAGAACAATTGACTGCTGCCTCTTGCACGCCCCCTACTGGGGATTGAACCCCCGACCTGGGGCATATGTCCTGACTGGGAATTGAACTGTGACCTCCTGGTTCATAGGTCAGTGCTCAATCACTGAGCATCACCAGCCAGGCGGGATGCAAAGCTTTTATTTTCTCTGTGCCATGTTGCCTGGCTCTGTGACCAGTGAGAAATCACATTGTCCAGGAACAGAGCTGTGTGCAAATCAGAAGTTTGGGCTTTTTGCTCTTTATTCGTCTCCTGTTACCATACTTTGCTTGAACCACATCACACACAGTGAATGATAAATAAAGCAAGGTGACCTGGGAGCAGAAGCCTTTGACTCGTCATTGAGAATGAGCTTACTGGATTTTAAATGGGTTATTTCATAGCCCCAGGAACAATTTGCAGCTGTTACGTACATTTTGCTTTTTTGTTAAGAGCAGAGACAACAATAACTAAGGTTAGCCTACTTTTTGATATATACATGTGTTTTAATGGATTTTCATTTTCTTGGGTACAAATAAGCATAACTCGATGGAATTGCTTTGGAAGTGATTGGTGATTTTGGATCTGTGGGAAAATGTGTGTGTGTGTAAAATGTGTAGAAAAGTAGTGCCTCCCTCAGGATCAAAGTGAAGTCTCCAAAGCATCTTTAGTCCTCCTTGGACGAGACTCCCAAGTGCTCCGAGTCTGTGCGTGGCCAGGTTGGCGGAGGGAGAGGCAGGCTTTCTCCAGTTTCCCTGAGAGCTCAAACGGGCAGCCAGCTGGCTGAATCTGCCCACAGACATGTTTTATTTGGCCCATGCAGTGCTTTTAAAAATTTTGTGCCAACATTTTAATAGGAAGATTTCACATGCTAATCTGTATTTCTGGCTTGTCTTGGGAAATCAGAAGATAAGGGAACAATTGTTTGGAGCCGAGGGGCAGCTGTCCTCTCCTTCCGCAGCTCATTCAAGTGCCTCCCTCGCCCCCATCTCACCAAGAACTTAGGCGGTTACTTACCTGCTGGACTGCTGGAGGCGTTGAACTACTTGGCGGCTGGCTGCCTGAGACTGCCTTGGTTTTTGATGAAGAATAAGCAGGCCTTGTATCACAGCTGTCTTCTAAGCCTGAGAGCCTTATTATTTATTGTTACATTGACATCTGGCCATCAAATCTAATACTTTTCTGTTCAAAAGATTTGGCATTCCTAATTTGGTTGACGATGGATAGTGTGTGAAGATAAAGAGAACATACGTGCCTAAAGTGCTTATTTTTCCTAACAGATATCGAATTTCTGTTGTCTATCAAAGCTGGTCTGAAGCTGTAATTTTAGTGATGCTATAACTAAATTGTGCTTGGAATTTGATCATGAATTTTTTTTTTTTTTTTTTTTTGCGTTATGAAGAAGAGTTGGTTAGTTGAAAAGGCATTGAAACATGTACAGTTCCAGGACATTTTAATTTCTTTTGCTTTGAAGTCCAATGTACAAAATCCTGGAGGAAATTTAATAGATCTTGGGTTGTCTGTTTCATTCACTAGGCTGCAGATTTCTAATTTCTATACTTTCAAATACTTTGGTCAGGATGGAGGCAGGCAGATTCCAGCAGCCTTCTTTCCCCGTTCTTCCACTAAATACTGAAGACAGAGAAATCTTGCCAAAACTCATATTCAGCTTATTTGAGGGTAAGCCTTTATCTTGTTATCTGAGGTCTATGTAAACCATTTTTAATTCCAGTAAATTCTGCAGTTTAGTTAAGATAGAGGGATTGAAATGTGAGATGTTTAGTCATGTTATAAATGTGAAGGTAATTAGTATTTAACTTTTAAAGGAAAAATAAAAACTTTTTCAAGTGTGGTTACTTGAAGCAATTATATATCCTTCAAAACAATTTAGTTTTCACATACTGCTTGATGGGCAATGTAATAAAAGCATAATAGCATAAGAGCTCAGGGGATTTGAATGTGGGAATGGCTAAATGCTTAACAATGAGAATTATTGTCCAACTTTAGGAATAAAACCTCCACAAAATTGTAAATGTCCCCATCAGTAACACTTTTGTGTATCTATAAATCATTTTGTCAGTCTTACTAGTATTTATGAACAGAGAAGTCCCGGCTGATTATGAAATTAGGTGTCTTGTTTTTTTTACCCTTTCTCTTTTCTCATAGAGGCAGCCATGGGACTTTGAATGAACCATTTTAACTTGTTAAGTTTCCTCCACTTAACTTGTAAGTTTCACCCATTTGAAGTTCTGGGTACAGAGTATATTATTTCTGTGATTTTTCAGACTGACCAGAGGAAACATCTATTTTTTTATGTGAAAAGTAAAAACAAGATACCTTAAGAGAGTTTGCTTTTTTTTCTTTTACAGCTGTCCCACTTTTTAAAGTTATATGATTGTCTTACTTGTCTTTAGATGTTCTAATATATAATGAAAACTACAAGGAAAAAATTGAGTTCCTTTCCTAGTCTCCTAGATAAAAGGCAGTCTACTCCAGAAGACCTAGGGCAGTGATGGCGAACCTTTTGAGCTCGGCGTGTCAGCATTTTGAAAAATCCTAACCTAACTCTGGTGCTGTCACATATAGAAATTTTTTGATATTTGCAACCATAGTAAAACAAAGATTTATATTTATGATATTTATTTTATATATTTACATGCCATTTAACAAAGAAAAATCAACCATAAAAATGAGTTCGCGTGTCACCTCTGACACGTGTCATAGGTTCGCCATCACTGACCTAGGGTAAGGTTTCATCTACCACAGCTAGGGTTTAAGATGACAACCATTCATGTACGGAAGAAAAATAGAGCATTTATTGGAAGAAAGAGCAGTGTGTGTGTGTGTGTGTGTGTGTGTATGTGTTTGAGACCTAGTTTTCAGTATCAACTCTGCCACCAACCATGTGACCTGGGCTACAAATGTAACCACTAAGCCTCAGAGTTATTCCTTTCTGGGTATTGTCTTGATTTTAAAATGTCGGGGTTGGGATTCATAACTGCTATGGCCTTTTTAAATTCCAATCGTTAATTTAAATGAACATATTAGTATTTCTATTAGTCTGCATGCTCCAGGGGCTGTCTTACACATTTCTTTTGTATGTGTATGTTTTAAAAAATCTTTTTATTACAGACTTTTGAACCTGCATAGGAGCAGACAGATCAGCTTAATGAATCCCCTAGGATTCATTACCCAGCTCCAACAACTCATGGCCAACCCTGTCCATCATGCCCCATTCTCCTACCCTTCTTTTATTTGGAAGTATTCTTAAATAGGTCATTTAGTCTGTAAATACTTCATATTTATTTGTGTTTTTGCCTCCAGAAACCTAATCTAACACCTTGTACGCATTAGATAACTAGAAGATAAAACTTTAAAAAATTTTTATATTTTTTGTTACTCCTCACCTGAGGATATTTTTCCATTGATTTTAGAGAGAGTGGAAGTGAGGGGGAGAGACACACAGAGAGAAACATCGATGTGAGAGAGACATATTGACTGGTTGCTTCCTGCAAGCACCCCGACCAGGGCTAGGAATCAAGCCTGCAAGCGTGGTATATACCCTTGACCGGAATCGAACCCGGGACCCTTCAGTCTGTGGGCTGATGCTCCATCCCCTAAGCCAAACCGGCTAGGGCAAATTTTAAATGAATGAATGAGAGTGAGCTGAGAAAGGGTAAGTGATTAGCTTACCAAGTATACATGTTTTAAACATTTAATAAAACTTGTTAACCTTTAACTTCTCAGAGTGGAGGAGGAGGAGAAGCCAAGGTTTCCATTTACTGGGAATCCTTATGTGGTTGGAATATTAAGGGGATTTTTAAATTCTATTACATAGAATCACCCCAGAGCGCTCCAAGAAGTATGGTAGAAGCCAAAGATAGCAAAAATCCATCAAACTTTATGGGTGCATCTTGAGGAAATATATTAGTGGCAGTATATGGTACAACCTAAAGGCCAAGTTGTGGCCACTTTATTCACTGGGAACTTGAAAATTCACAGGAAAGACTGAACCTGGCAAATTCACTATATTTTACATTTTCTATTACTTGTTTCCTAAATATATCTCCTTTACAATAGCCTCTTTACCCCTCTTTCTTTTCTTTTTATTATTTTACTATGAATGCACAAGTCCTATGGGAGTTTTGCTCAGAGCATTGATTTGGACATATTTTTAGCTAAAGTATATGTGCTTGCTTTGGATATATTACTTCAAAATTATGGGCAATGTAGTTTATTAACATCATGAATAAAACAAGAGTAAAAACTCAAAGCAAAAAGTCTCCCTTGGTACATACTGAGTGACTTGGACAAGAATGTTCATAGCATTATTTATAATATTTAAAATGTCAAAGTAACGCAAAATTCCATTAGCAAAATAGGTAAATGGAATATTATAAAGTAATGAAACAGAATAAAATATGGCTACCTGGAACAATATGGGTGTTTTTACAGACATAATGTTAAGTGAGAAATTATATATTGGGTTTCACTTATATCAGGTTAAAAACCAGGCAAAATGAATTTGTGGACTTGGACTCCAGGGTAGTGGTTAACTGTATGAGGGGACAGGTGAGGACTGGAGGGACCCTAAGGAGGACTTTGGGTGCTGGAAATGTTCTCAATATCAATTTTATTTCAAGAATTGTGAGAAAGTAAAACATTTTTCTATCCAAAAAGTATGGACCTATTAAAATTCGGAGGGCCTTTGATATACTTTCTAGGTTTCAGAGGTACCACCTCGGTCTGACATTAGGGCGGTTTGATGGAGAGGTTTGAGAGGCATTGCTTCAAGGTTTCAGCTCCAGGGGGATATTTGCATTTTAATAGAGAATTCTTCAATCATTATGAAGCAGCTAGTGAAGAATTCTGCTTTTTGGGTTTAGCTTCAGGCAGTAGGTGCTGGAGCAATAAAGTCTTCCTGAATTGTACATTTGTATGTTCTCTTAGTTTGCAAAATGCTTTCATGTACATTATTTTATCTAATTGGATTGTTACATCAGCCAAGTTGAGTACAAGCATGCAAGCTGCCTGCAGCCCACAAGCAACCACGAGGCATGCAAAGAATTAAACATTTCAAACAGTATTGCATTTTAAAATAACTGAAATGTAAGTCCCCCTCCCAAACCAGTCTCCTAAATCCCCAGTTCCCTTCCCTGTGGGAAATTTCTTTGATATCTTTCCAGAAATATTTTAAATCATGCACCAGCTCCCATCTTAGGGTATGATCTCCTTGTATTCTTTTTTTCATGTACAAATGAGTATACAATACTATTCTGCTTTTTTAAAAAAAGTGTAGTGTTGCCCAGCGGAGGTGGCTCAGTGGTTGAGCTGTGACCTATGAGCCAGGAGGTCATGGTTCAATTCTTGGTCAGGGCACATGCCCAGGTTCTGGCTCGCTCCCTAGTAGGAGGCAGCCGATCAGTGATTGTCTCTCATCATTGATGTTTCTATCTCTCTCTTCCTCTCCCTTCCTCTCTGAAATCAATAAAGAAAATAGTTTTAAAAATGTGTAGTGTTTTACATTGGAGTGTCATGTTTTATTGTATGAGGTATGCAAAATTTG
Source organism: Myotis nattereri (assembly GCF_964212035.1). NCBI lineage: Eukaryota > Metazoa > Chordata > Mammalia > Chiroptera > Vespertilionidae > Myotis > Myotis nattereri. The sequence continues at coordinate 7,148,149 of NC_138082.1, forward strand.
TTTAATTACTTCCAATGAGTGACATTTGGGTTGTCTTTAGTATTTTGATATAATGGGGGATGCTCTCGGGAACATCCTTTACAGGATAAACATTTTTTTCTTTGCCCACATAAGGAAATAATAAATAAATGCCTAGGAGTGGAATTGTTGTGTCACAGGCTAAATGTTTTTAGTTCTGCTAAATACCATAAAATTTCCCTTCAAAGAGATTATAACTGTGCTTTGTCTACTGATGGTATAGAATAACTTTTCCCCTACGTGATAGTCACTTCTGCACATGACCAATTTTTAATTTTTAAAATTTACTTTTTATTGATTTCAGAGAGGGAGGGAGGGAGAGAGAAAGGGAGGGAGGGAGGGAGAGAGAGAGAGAGAGAGAGAAAGAAACATCAAGGGTGAGAGAGAATCATCAATAGGCTGCCAGGGATTGAACCCATAATGGGGGCATGTGTCCTGACTGGGAATTGAACCATGACGTCCTGGTTCATAGGTTGAACACTGAACCGCTGAGCCACACTGGCTGGGCCATGACCAATTTTAAAAGTTTGTTAATAGATAGTGAGAAAAAAGGTTTATGTTTTACTTGCAGTTATTTGGTTGACTGAGCTTGAATCATTTTATTTTAAATATTTCAAAATTGCAATATTTTTTTTGTAAACTATGGTTATCTTTCTCTTCTAATTTTCTATTGAGTTATTGGCTTTTTAAAAAAATTTGAAAGGACACATTATATATTAAGGATAGGAAATTAATCAAGTAATTGTTTATGGTGTTTACGAGCAACCATTTACTCTAATATTAGGTGAAATGTGCTTCCTTTGAAAATTAAAGGTTTCTGAAGCAGTGGAATGTCATCACAGAGAGAGAAAGGAGACTCAGAGGAAAAGGTCAGAAGATTGAGTCATGGATCTGGTGCTTTCTAACCTTATTTATGATCTTGGAAAATTACTTAATGTCAGGGAGTCTCAGTTTCCTCAATGATAGAGTAGAAATGATATAATACTTCCCCATAGATTCATGAACATTTAGTAATGTGGGGGAGGAACAAACTTTCCTCTATCCTCAAGGTTTTCTCCTGGCTTGACATGAGAAAGATTAGCAAGAGAAAATAACCAGATTTAATACATACATGCATATCAAAACCCTGCATACCTGAGAGAGTCAGAGATCCCCATGCAGAAGAGGTTCAGAGACAGGGAACATGGGTATATAAGGCACCTTGAGCTGGGGATGAGGTAAGATGGCCTGGAGGCTTAAAAAGGTCATTGTAGGATGATGAGAGCAGACTGATAATCTCTTACTGAAAGGCCTCTAATTCAAATTCTTCTAGGCAGTTAAGTGTGAGAGGCAGAAGTTCCTCCTGAGTCTGCAGCTAAAGTTGCCTTTAGGTCAAAACAATCTGCATACCACCTAGGCACATCTTGGGGTGACTAGTGCTGGAACCTCACAATTATATCACACATGTGAAATGCTCTATAAATAGCACTAAGTACATGTTAGTTTTTATTACTGGTTTGATAACTTAGCTCTCTTGTACATTGGAATATAATATTTTGGAAAAGTTCGAATTTCTGTCTTTAGTTACTTTTTAGAAGACAAAACGAGTTATTATATGTCAGATATTTTTCTATCTTTAGATCATCTCATGATTCCTGCTGATTCAGTGGTTAGGAAAGAGAATTTTTTTTAGTCATGGGACAAAAAAAGAAAGGCTGAGTAATAAAAGATGATACTGTACTGAAAAGTGATATAGTTATGATAAAATGGTAGATTTGTATCTTCTTTCTTTATCCAAAATTTTAGTGGGAAATATCTGCTAAAGTGCAGTTCTTTTATTTGCAGCTTTCATAGATTATAAAAATACAATGTTTTCAGGTTATATATGTGTGGAGAGAATGTGTAGAGTTAGGGCTTTCAAAATATTTGCTCTGGAAAGAACCCAGACATCTTCTAGCCAGATGCACGTTTTTTAGAGATGAAGAAGTCAGAAATTTTGAGAAGCAAAATAACTACCTTGAGTTATGTGGTCCTGCAGAACAAAAGGGAAGAACTCATTTTATCTCCTCTCTTCCAGCTTTGAGCCCCTTTCACCAACCATCCTATGACATTTTGGATGCATAAGTTGCATGTCTACATGTTTGGCATTTATGACAATAGCTATACTTCTGAACTTGTCAAATGAGCAGATGTTTCTTGAACCCAGGGGTTAATAAATTATGGTTAAATTTTGCTTTTTTGGAAAGAATATTTTGTGCTAGGTTAAAAAATGGCTTTAAAATTCTTATATTTTAGTTTATATTGAATTTAATATTCTAGCAAGCCTTTTTAAAAAAATCCTCTAGCAATCCCTTTAAAGTTGTTTTTTCTCTATTAACTTTATGTTTTCTTATTGGAGAGCTGCCCTAGTCAGAGGGGGCTCTTCCCTCTTTGGCTCTTGTCACACTCGCAAGAAAGAATTCAGATGTGTGACAGAAATAAGTGTTGAAGCAAAGCAAGTGAATTTATTAAGGGAGCAAATGAATATATTAAGAATACACTTGACATAAAGCACAAGTGGGCAACTCAGCTAGTCTGAGAGCTTTGCCTCTAGGGGTTCAAGGGTTTTATACTCCTCATGCCATCCCCCCCCCCCATACATTTCAAGGTTCCCCTGCCAGATATCTTAGGCAATGGACTAGATTTTAAGGTCCCCCTTTATATTGTTTCAGTTTTTTTTAGAATTTATGAGAACATCTGATGATTTTATCATGGTAAGTCCCAAGACTGCTGACTTCTTTGTTCAGTGGGTGAGATAAACTCTCCCTTTTAGCCCACCCTACCCCTCCTCCTGCCCTAGCAGCTATCTATCCTGCCTAACAGGTAGTAAGGAGAATTCATTTTAGGAGAACTCAAGTAGGAAATGTGTTCAAGTTATTAAGTTATAACCATATATATTTTTAATTGATATTATTCAAGCAAAATATATATTTAAAGCCTTTAAAGTTTATTTTAGTACAGAAATCTACCAGTGACTAATAAAAGTATTTCTATTTTTTTCTCCTTGCAAATCTTAGTTTTGCTTTTGTTTTAAGTTAAATGTTGAAATTAGTGAAAAAATACGAGATTGACATGTTCTTTCTGTTGCTCAAGGGGTGATTTTAATTTATTTTTTCTTCAAACCATCTTGATTTTATGTAAAATATTAATTGAAATGAATTTTGCTTTTAGGTTTTTCTTTTAGAATAAGAAAAGAGCCTGGAGGGGTCCCTCTGACTTCCGCACTCACCCTTCTAAGAGCAAAAGCAATGCCCCAATTCAGTGATAGTATCTGAAAGTCATTGCCATTAGCTAGCACATCCAGTTTTGATATCACAGTAAATAGAGTAAAATACAGTGTTTAAAAACTTCATCTTGGGCAGTGAACATTCTGAAAAGTGAGAGAAGAGCCAACAGGGGAAGTAAGATGAGCTGATTTTCCCAACTGAAAAAATTGAGAACAGATCAGTTCCTCTATGCTGAGAGTAATTGATATTATCAACATTGTTTCCACTGGAATCCACAATTTTTATTATAAAAGTGTTATGTAATAAGATATTAAAGAACATTTAAATATTTTTCTAAGTCTCAGACAATAGGAGGAACATTGGTGAGAGCCAGTTGCCAAGGACGACCCATTTTCTACTTTCTTCTTCTTAGCAACAACATCGCCAACCTTTGAATCATAGCCAACCTTTGGATCCTTGCCAGCCTTAGGAAATCTCCATCCTTGGAAGCTGAATAAGTGAAGCCATTATTTACTATAACAACATTTATCCCATAGACATTTAAAATGAAAATAGCTTTAAAATTAAAAAAAATTATACAGACTTATTGTAAGAATTCTAATTATAAAAATATTCTGTTGTAAAAAATGGTAGCTATAAAGAAGAGAATAGTAAAGTATATGATTGCCTAACAACTGTACTGTACACCTGAAATGGATACAAAATAATATTGAATCTAAACTATAATTGAAAAATAAGATTACAAAAAGAGAATGATGTAATTTCTAATCCCACCACTGTTAACATTTTAGTATATATTCTTCATTTTAGTATATATTCTTCAAGAGCATTTTGGCCCTGGTGTGACTCAGTGGTTGAGCATCGACCTATGAACCAGGAGGTCAAGGGTTTGATTCCTGGTCAGGGCATGTGCCCTGGTTTTGAGCTCAAGCCCCAGTGTGGGACCTGCATGAGGCAGCTGAATCAATGATTCTCTTTCATCATTGATGTTTTTATCTCTCCCTCTCCCTTCCTCTCTGAAATCAATTAGAATATATATATATATACACACACACACACACACACATATATATATATATGAGCATTTTGTATTTTGTTTGCAATATTATTTTTTTGCTATATATTTATCCTGGGTGTCCTTCCAATCGATAGATAACCAATGTCTTCATTTTTAATGGATGCATATCATTCCACTAAACCAGGAGTGGGGGACCTTTTTTTTTTCTGTCAAGGGCCATTTGAATGTTTATAACATCATTAGCAGGCTATACAAAATTAACAATTTTTAGCCTGCTATATTTGGTCAAACATTTAATTAACTTACCCCTAATGCCTCGGCAGGGGCAGACCAAATGATTCTGTAGTCCAGAAATTCCCCACCCCTGCACTAGACCGTTAACACTGTAATTAATTTAGGTAGTTCCCAAATGATGGAGTTTAGGGTTGTTTCCATTTCTTTTTTCCTGATATAAACAATACTACAGCTAATATTGAACACTTACTTTTCCATACAATGTGCTAGATATTGGGAATACAAGGATACACAGTACACATTTCCTATATCCAGGGACTCAAGAAGAAAAGGCATGGAAACCTCTAGGAATTGAAATACTGTGAGATGGACAACAACGGAGCTGTGCATGAGGCCAGTGTTGGCACTAAAGGTGGAGTGGCCCCCTCTGCTTGAGAGCATTGAGAGATAACGGACCAACTTTGAGAGACTTAGTCTAAAGTTTCCCAAGAATCACTTGGGTAAGCTGGTTAAGATCGCTCCTTCCCAGTTTTATTTCTTAGAGAAGGTCAAAGTAAGGCCCTAGGTGATTCTGTTGCAGGTGGTCTGCTCTTTCCACTTTGAACATTAAATTCAAAATGGGTTAAAGACTTAAATGTTAACTCAAAACCATAAAATCCTAGAAGAAAGCATAGGCAGTAAAATCTTGGACATTTCTCATAGCTGTATTATTTCTGATATATCTACTCAGGCAAGGATAACAAAAGAAAAAATAAACAAATGGGACTACATCAAATTGAAAAGTTTTTGCACAGCAAAGGAAACGATCAACAAAATGAAAAGACAGCCCACTGAATGGGAGAATATATTTGCCAATGATACACCTGATAAGGGGTTAATGTACAAAATTTATAAATAACTCAAATAATTTGACACCAAAAAAACCAAAAATTCAATTAAAAATGGGCAAAAGGACTTGAATACTTCTTCAAAGAGGACATACAGAGGCCAATAGACATATGAAAAGGTGCTCAACATCACTAATCATTAGAGAAATGCAAATTAAAACCACAATAAGATATCACCTCACACCTGTCAGGATGGCAATCATCAATAAATCAACAAACAAGTGCTGGTGAGGATGTGGAGAAAAGGGAACACTAGTGCACTGTTGCTGGGAATGCAGACTGGTGCAGCCACTGTGGAAAGCAGTATAGAGTTTCCTCAAAAAATTAAAAATGGAACTGCCTCTTGACCCAGTAATTCCACTTCTGGGAATTTATCTGAAGAAACCTGAAACACTAATTCAAAAGAATATGTGTACCCCTGTGTTCATTGCAGCCTTATTTACAATAGCCAAGATTTGAAAGTAGCCTACGTGTTCATCAGTGGATGAGTGGAAAAAAAGCTGTGGTATACAGAATGGAGCCTGGAGGGGAGAAAGATGGTGACTGGCAGGACAGCAGTGAGGGAGAGAGTGTGAGAGAGTGAGGGAGTGAAAGGGGAGTGTGTGGACGTGTGAGCTGCATGTGGTGGGAGCATCATGCAACCTGAGCATCACTCGGGAACTCTGATTCTTGGTGCATGTGTGCGTGAGGACTCTGATTCTTGGCGCACACACAAGGGGACTCTGATTTTTCGGTGCACGCATGTGGGGACTCTGATTTTCTGTGTGTGTGGCTCCTGCCAACCCAAGGCATGCAGGTGTCTTGGTGCCTGAGCTCTTCAGTGATGCTCAGGTTGCACGACACTCCTGCCGCACGCGGCTCAGGCCCCCCTGCAACTTGGTGCTTGGACCTTCTGGTGATAGCAAAAATGGGGGAGATAACGAAACAATCCCCAGAGGAAAAATAAGGAGGAATCACTAAGAAAGGAGCTAATGAAACGGAGGAATGCAGTATGTCAGAAAAAGAATTCAGAGTAATGGTCATACAGTTCATAAACCAGATGGACGAGGAAATCAAAAACCTATGCAAGAATCAGGAGGAAATCAAAATGATATAGCTACAATAAAAAATGCGATGGAAGGTTTCAACAGTAGACTAGAAGAAGCGGAGGACTGAATTAGTGAGTTAAAAGAATAGGTAGAGAAACAAGCCCAATCTGAACAGCAATTGGAGAAAAAAATTAAAAAGCAGAAGGAAAGCCTAAGGGAGCTTTGGAACAACATGAAACAAAGTAACATACGTATAATAGGGGTGCCAAAAAGACAAGAAGAGCAGCAAGGATTAGAGAACCTATTTGGAAAAAATAATGACAGAAAATGTCCCTGATTTGGGGAAGATAAAAGTCACACAAGCACAGAGAATCCCAAGCAAGATGAATCCCAAAAGACCCACACCAAGACATGTCATAATTACATTGGTAAACGTTAATGACAAAGAGATAATCTTAAAGGCTGCAAGAGAGAGACAGAGAGTTACCTAAAAAGGATCTTCCATCAGATTATCAAATGATTTCTCAACAGAAAGACATCAGGCCAGAAGGGAATGGAATCCTATATAATAAAAGCCCAGCGACCGTAACAGCAGAACGACCACTTGACCAGTCACTATGAAGTGCACTGACAACCTCTCAGTCCCTTTCCCCGGATAACAGACTCCCATCGCCTGATGGTGAACAGTGACCCAGGGGTGGGTGGCAGGGGATGTGGGGGGCGTCAGGCCAAGGCCCCCGCCCTGCCAGTCACCCCACACACAGAGGGCAACCCGCGGCAGGGGCAGGGCCACAATCAGGCGGGACTGGCCGACCTCTCAGTCCCTCCTTCCTGGCTGTCAGGCTCCGATTGCCTAATGGCAAACTGGGAACCTGGGTGAGTGGCAGCGGGGGGTGGAGCCGGCTGCTGGCAGCTGGGGAAGATGGCCCTGATCACAGGCTAGGCCTAGGGACCTAACCATGCATGAATTTCATGCACCAGGCCTCTAGTGAAGTATATAAAGTGATGCAAAGCAAGGGACTGAATCCAAGAATACTCTATCCAGCAAGGCTATTAATCAAAATTGAAGGTGAAATCAGGAGCTTCATAGATAAAAACAAAAAGGCTAGGGAGTTTATCACTACCAAGCCAGCAATGCAAGAAATGCTAAAGAGACTGCTGTAAAAAGAAGAAATAGAAAGGGAAGAAGGAACACAGGCATCTACACTAATAAAAGAGAAAAATGGTAATTGGCGTACGGCGATACCTTTTTCATTGGCTAATCAGGGCTATATGCAAATTAACTGCCAACTAAGATTGGCAGTTAACTGCCAAATAAGATTGGCAGTTAACCTCCAACAAGATGGTGGCTAATTTGCATATGTAGGCACAATGCAGGGAGGCGAAAGGGAAAGCAGGAAGAAGCCCCCTGCCACTGACAGTGATCGGAAACCCAGGGGGGAACTAAGAGCTGGGGGGCAGGGCAAAGGCGGCCCTGGGGCCGCCTTTGCCCTGCCCCCCAGCCATGATAGGAGAATCAGGCGCCTTTGCCACCCTGGCCAGTGATAGCAGGAAGTAGGGGTGGAGCCAGCGATGGGAGCTGGACACGGTCGAAGCTGGCAGTCCCAGGAGCTAGGGGTCCCTTGCCTGGGCCTAAAGCGAAGCCCACAATCGTGGTGCCCCCCGCTGCCACTGCAGGTCCCCGCTGCCCGGGACGGACGCCTAGGCCAGAGGTGTCAGGCCTGTGCAGGGGCGGAGCCTGCAACCGCGGGGAGCTGGGGGTCCCCTGCCCAGGCCTGACACCTCTGCCAGAGGCCTCAGGCCTGGTCAAGGGGCCGATCCGGTGATTGGTGATCAGAGGGTGATGAGGGTCAACTCCTCTGGCCGAGGCATCAGGCCTGGGTGGGGGGCGGAGCCGGGGATTGGGGGGATATGATGGTCCCCTTGCCCAGGCCTGAAGCCTGGGTCAGAGGCGTCAGGCTTGGGCGGGGGGTGGAGCAAGCGATCAGAGGGAGATGGGGGTCCCCTGCCCAGGCATGATTCCTGGGCCAGAGGCCTCAGGCCTGGGCGGGGGCCAGAGCCAGTGATCGGGGGGAGATGGGGGTCCCCTGTCCAAGCCTGACACCTCTGGCGGAGGCGTCAGGCCTGGGCAAGGGGCTGATCAGGCGATCGGAGGGTGATGGGGGTCAACGCCTGAGGGCTCCCAGTATGTGAGAGGGGGCAGGCTGGGCTGAGGGACACTCCCCCCCCCCCCCACACCCAGTGCACGAATTTTGTGCACCGAGCCCCTAGTAAAGAATATAAATGGCTATAAACAAGTACCTATCAATAATAACATTAAACATAAATGGACTAAATGCTCCACTCAAAAGACATGGAGTGACTGAATGGATAAGAAAACATGAACCATATATATGCTGTCTACAAGAGACCCACCTCAGAACAAGGGACTCACACAGACTGCAAATGAAGGGATGGAAAAATATCTTTCAGGCAAATTGAAAAAAAAGGGTGGTTACTGCCAGATGATGAGGACCTTGACTATCAAACTAAGGCCTTTAGATTTTATTTGGTAGGTGATGTGAAGTCATTGAAGGTTTTGAGTGTCATTATTAGAACTGTGTTTTATGAACACTAATCTGACAGGAATCGTATTATAGAAGAGTTTTCCCAGCTTCTTTTGTGGAAGCAATTAACTTCATTTTTTTATTGCTTTTTTAGAGAGAGTGGAAGGGGGGGGGGAGAGAGAGAGAGAGAGAGAGAGAGAGAGAGAGAGATCGATCTTTGTGAGAGATACATCCTTTGGTTGCCTCCCTCATACTCTCAGCCCTGGGCATGGAACTGCAACCTAGGTACGTGCCCTTGACTGGGAATCGAACCCAAGACCCTTCAGTGTGTGGGCTGTCGCTTTGACCACTGAGGAACACCATCCAGGGTGGATTGCTGATTATTTTTATCAATAATAAATCCGAACTAAATACTGGCTGGGCAGGGATCAGTGCTTCTCAAACTTTAACATGCCTATGAATCACCTGGAATCTTGTTAAAATATAGATTCCTATTCAGTAGATCTGGGAGGGAGGCTGACATTCTGCTTTTCTAACAAGTTCCCAGGTGATGTTGAGGGCCATGATCTATGGACTACTCTAGCATAGAAGACTTGTTAGTAGAGGGTTTTCTATTAGGGAGGCTGTCCATTCTATTCTTTACATGTGAATGTGCCTACAATCTCAGGATTTCAGTAAGTTCCCTTTGCAATCTATTATTTTGTTGGTGTAACTACATTATGGGTTGTTTGTTTTTTTGCTTAGTATGCAATTCTTTGCCAGCATATCAATTTCATGAGATTATTTGTGGCATAGTTATATATCTACTTTATCCTTTGTAAACATCTATTTTTTTGCATGCTTGCATATTAGTAAATTAAGATATGTTTGCCGTCTCTAGGAATGGCTGTGCAGGATCAGCAGGTCTTGGATTGTGTGTTTGCCTAGAGCTGAGTATTTCTATGAAGAAGCACAGGCCTGGGCATAAAGCTACTTTAAGGTGTAGCCAAGATGAGACACAGTGCTTTTCCCAGCTAGTGGAGCAGGGTGAGTTTTTTAGTTAGGCGGACTTGTTGTGACCTGGGGTCACCTCCTGAATCATGCCTCCTCATTTTTCGAGTGAGGGCGATGGTGTTCCCCGCGGTGCTGAGAGTTCATGAGGTGACATGGGATGGCAGCACCGAGAGCTGCAGTAGAGAAGGTGTCTGCTACGTGTCAGTTCCGCTTTCTCCTCATAGCTCCTCGCTTCCCCTGCAACTTCCTGGCTTGATCAACTTGGAAGCAGTTTATCTATTTCTCTTGATAAAAATGTTTAGTTTTTGTTTCTTACAGAAAGGGGAAGTAATTTAGAAATTTTGGCCCAGTAGACTTCCCTTCTGATTAAATACACAGCGAGGCTATTAATGAACGAAAGGCAACTACCCAATTAAATTACCATTGAGTTATCACATTAGAAAATTTCATTATATTTAAACAGTACATGTTTGAAAAAATGTTTTGCACACATTTGGTAAACAACCAAGAAGCACTTCAGTAATAAGTTGGATCCCACCGTACAAGGGCGATTGGTATTTAGTAGAAGCAAAGCTTGGAACCTTGCAGTTTGGTGTCATGGAATGATCACGAGAAGCAAAATTACTGTGTGAAATATGGGCCTTCAGTACAAAGGCTTGAGGGAGGATGAAACACATCAGCCAAGCTCTAAAGCTGGTGGTTTTAAAGCCTAATGGGACCATGGCCTGTGCAATTTAATATGCCTGATGTTGGTTGTCATTCTCATAGTTTACACTTATACCATATAAAAAAGCTATTTCAAACTGTTCAATATTGGGCCTCTTTGTCTAGTCCATAGGACTTGATATCCTACCACAAACGACATGTCTTTTATTAGGTTGAATTTCAATTCTTGGCTGGTGTCCTCTGGGCCTTTGGCCTCTGCTTTGCCTTGGGATAAATTACGAAGGATGTTGCTAGATCCGAGGACAGAAACACCCTGAAACAGGAAGCAGGACAGAAATAGACACTGGAGACACCTACCTGCTGCGTGGAGTTGCCAGCTCCTTTTCGGAGGCCCTATGAGCTTATAACTCATCACCAAATATACTTTGTTTTATTTTTGTCAGGTTGGCATTTCACACCCGAGAGATGCTTAACGTGTCATTTGCAAAATTTGAAACATCAGATTACTCAGTCTCTTCTAGGCCCGATGCACGAAATTCGTGCAAGGGGCTTGGCCCTCGCAGTCCTGGCTGCCTCATGGCCCCGTCCGCCCCCCCACCCCCTGGTCTTTCCGGAAGGTCCTTCTGGAAGGTCATTCTGCTGTTTGGTCTAATTAGCATATTAGCTCTTTATTATATAGGATACAGCGAGGCTGATGCTGGCATCACTCTGGGAGCCCTCATGCTTTGCCCTTCGTCCATCTTTAACTTTATGTTTATCCTTAACTTTATGCTCATTTCCTGTTTCAGGTATCCAATAGAACATTTCCCATAATATCTATAATTCATTAAAATTAATTGTGTGTGTGTATGTGTGTGTGTGTGTGTGTGTTTTCTTGTTCTTTGACTCCAACATCCTGGGTTCAAATCTGAGCTGTGGCACTTACAAATTGGTCCCAATCTCCTCTCTCAGCCTCTGTATCCTCAGCTCTAACAAGGGTAATAATAGTACATACTCCCTAAAGCTGTGCATAATGCATTCTCTACTACAAATGTTCAGAGCTGGCTGCCATTCCTTATAGACTCACAAGTCTCACTCGGTTTGTTATTGTCATCACCATACCAACATATCCTCTCTTTGATCAAAATGACCAAGATATTTATATTTATTTTTGGTCACATTCCCATATAGTCTTCAATTTAATGAGCATTTAGTAGACAGCTCAGGTAGCGTTTTCTAGGCACTAGAAATAGAGTGTTGAGCAAGAATCTCCACTAGGAATAGAGTGTTGAGCAAGAATCTCCACTGAAATCAAGCTTTGCTTCTATTTTAGTAAAATTGTATCAGCAAAAATCTCCTGTGACCTTTCAGTTAAATCCAAAGCATTTTTGGTCCTGCTCTTATCTGATGCTTTGTAATATTTGAAACTGTTAGTTATTCTCTCTTTAAAGTCTCTTTTCTTGAATGCTCTAATACTACACTTTCTTCTGATTCTTTTTCTAACTTTCTGACTGGTTTCTCTGACTATTGACCTGATTTATCTGCCCCTTAAATTACTTTTTTAGGTTTCTATTTCTGATCCATTTTTTCATTTTACTTATTCTTTTCTAAGATTGTAAACTGGGGTCGTGTCAAACCCAGTATGCTCTTGTGCTCTTTTGGCCTGAACAGAATTTTAAAAATTGGTAATGCATTGTTAGCTTATAAAAATTGAGAGATTTCATCTAATAATTTGAATTTCACTCAAAAAAACATATTTCATTTCCCCCCAATAGGTTCTAGTAATAATTACATGCTATGAGACCAACATATTTTTTTTATATCTGATGTTCCATAGGCATCACAGACTTAATTTGTTCAAAATTGAACTCATTATATATTCTATTTTTCTTTCTTAGTCTAGTTAATAAAATGCTATTTATGAAGGCCCTCAAGCCAGGGTCTGATGAAGGAGAAGTCTAGACTCCACATTATCTAACATGGATGGCATTCCCCCTACACCTTAGTGTCCATGGATCCCGGGTCTTTTCATTACCTGTATCCCCTACCCTGTACCATGAGATCCACATGGGCAACCTCTAGCTCTCTGACATGGTTCTTACTTTATTTTATTTAAAAAAATATATTCTTATTGACTTCGGAGAAGAAGATTAGAGGGATGGAATGATAGAAACATCAGTGATGAGAGAGAATCATTGATCAGCTGCCTCCTGCACAGTCCACACTGGGAATGGAGCCTGAAGCCGAGGCATGTGCCCTAACTGGGAATCGACCCCATGACCTCTGGTTCATAGTTCAATGCTTAATCACTGAGCCATGCCACCAGGCATGGTTCTTATTTTAAACTAGAGGCCCAGTGCACGAATTTGGTGCACTGGTAGGGTCCCTAGTGGCTGCCAGCCAGGGCCTCCCTCCCTTCTCCCAGTTGGCCCTGCCCCCTGGTTGAACTCCTGGACAACCTCCCAGTTGAGGGGACAATTTGCATACTATGCTTTTATTATATAGGATACTAACTTCCATGTTTTTGCTATCACTTTAGTAATTTCAGCCTTCATTTGATTCCTTTCAATGTCACTTATTGCAACCAATATTAATTGAGTGTTTAATAATAAACACTCAGCTACTGTGTTCTAGACAATGGGGACAAAGTGTTGAATAAAACAGCACCTCAGTTCTCATGGATCCTACGTTCTAGTGGAGGAGAAAGACAGCACATAAATAAGTATAATGTTAGTGATAACTTCGGTGAAGACTTCTTAGATACCTATCTACATACCCTTAGGTAGTCATTTCACTTATTTAGACAGATTAAGGCTGAGAATAAGAACAAGACTTTGGAGGAACTGAATTACTGTTACACAAACTCATATGTCATACCTAGGATGCTTTAGATATAGCATCTGGTTTAGCCATCTGGAGCTGAGTGTCTACTGGCAGTCAGCAATAATTTTAGGGGAATAGTACAGTTTAGGCTATTTTGCATTTTCTGTGGCCATTTCTATTTGGAAAGTAATTTAAAAAATAGTAGAAAGTTTATGAGCCTTAATTAAACGAAGTCTTTCAGTTGGTATGATCTGATAAGCTGTAGAACTTCATAATGACCCCTTGCTATTCCTTGACTACACTAAGCAGACTCCTGCCTCAGGGCTTTGGCATTTAAGTTCTTTCTCTCAGAAATATTCTCTTCAAGTTTTGTAAGCTTTGCTCCCCTACTTCACCCTTAACCATACTACCAAAATAGTGCTTTTTCTCTAGCACTGTCTAGTCCTTTTCCCTGCTTCACTCTTCTTTATACAACCTAACACCTCCTGATAAACACGTTTGTTATCTGTCTCCCCACTAAAATGTAAGCCCTGGAGAGCAAGAATTTGTGTATTTTGATCCCTGCTATTCCTACCACCTAGAATTGTAAATAGTATAGTACATAGTCAATAAATATTCACTAAGTGAATAAGTCAATGCAAAAGAGTTCACTGACTTTGCAGAGGAAATGTTTTCGAATATATTAAGTAGGACAGATTAAATTATAAGTTTAGATGAAATGGAGCTAAAATGTGATTGCTTTTATAAGAGAAGTAAGGTAAATGATGATTAACATTAAGTGGAATGTACTCTTAGAGGAAATAAATGAAATCTAAGTTGGTGAAACCAAGAGAAGAATAAGAAAAAGGAATGGGCAATTTAATGTTACCATTTGAACATATTGTCCAAGAGTCTAAATATTCAGAAACATATTCCTCTCACGAGTGCATGAAAGGAACCACGGCCTTTAGGCTGTGGGATTATTGTCTGATTATCCCTGGTATGAGATCCCTGAAGAATCTGGGCAAGATGAATTGAGTGATTGGCGTCTCATTTCAGTTTTTATTACTACCTCTTAGTTTCTTGTGCTCTTATTGAGTCAGCTTTTATTTTTCACTCCACTAATATTTATTAGTTGCATACAAAGTGAAAGGGTTGTTATAACTTTTTCAGAACAAGAAAAAACTTTATTTTCACCACCCAGTAAAACCTAAGGGCTTTTCTGGAGGATGCTTTCCTGAAGGTGCAAGAGGAAGTTGGTTGAAGTGAGTACACTGTCCCCACCCCCAAAGTTTCCACATCTACATTAAACATTCTTTCTCCTACTCCCACCCATGCCAGCCTCTCTCCTACTCAGCTTTACCAGCTGGGACTTTGAAAAAATGTCTCTAAACTAGAAAAACAAAATGGCTTAGACTTATATACATATTGAGAAATGATGTTTTTGGGATTGAATCTGCGACTAGCAGGTAATTTACTTAATAGTAAAGATATGTATTTCTAGAGTGTGCCCCTTTCCTGGTAGGGACTACAGAGAATAGAAATTAGTATTGAGGAGACTTTCAAAATCCTTTATTCATCATTGCTTAGTAGTATAAGTTGAATGCTTATTAAGTGTATTATAAGGTAGTTGGGTACCTTATTATACCAAGTTGAGTGAGAAATAAGTTTATAATCTATCAGAAAGGACAAATCAAATATATAATCACTGCACTACAGGTGAGTACTATAGTAAATGAATAAAATAAAAGCCAATGAGGTGTACAAGACAAAGGGATTGCTCCTAGTCAAGATGTAGAAAAGGCAAGACGCAGGAAATGGTGTCTGTGTTGGATCTAGAATAAGGTTTGCTGATAAATGGAATGGAAATCCTTCTAAGCAGGGGTGTGGAAGTAGAAAATTAAGGGTCATGTTAATGCACCATGAATGTTCTAGAAGAGGCAGAAGGGGATGAAGTCAAGAGCTAGGATAGAAAATTTACCTGTGATAAAAAGGAAGGTTACTTCCAATTTAGGAAGAGGAGCAAAGACCTACAGGGCAAATACAGCAATTTGTAGTGAAGGGATAGAGGAGATTCTTTCATAGCTTTAAGCTCATTAGATTAGGGGAAAAGGTAATCAGTTGAGAAGGAGGGGGATGGAAGTTATCTTCAGATCCACTAATTCCAAGAGCTTTACCTCAGAGATATTTGTATTAAGAGGTTAGCAGCGGTTCTCAACCTGTGGGTCGCGACCTCTTTGGTGGTTGAACGACCCTTTCACAGGGGTCTCCTAAGACCATCCTGCATATCAGATATTTACATTACGATTCATAACAGTAGCAACATTACAGTTATGAAGTAGCAACGAAAATAATTTTATGGTTGGGGATCACCACAACATGAGGAACTGTATTAAGGGGGCAGAAGGTTGAGAACCACTGGGTCACGGCCTTGTCCAAAGTGGCAGTTGGATACAGGAAACAAGAATCCAGGTTCTGTGACTTTAGCTCCAAGTGTTCTTTCTTTTGCAAAAGTCAAAATCCCCCAAAGACCTGTATACTAAAAATAAGTTTCCAAGTTAAACATTTCTCATCAAATAAGTAGGTTTGATCTGTGAACATGACAATGTAGATTAAAAAGAAATCAGGTGAACCCTATGAAAGCCTTTTTTTTAGAGGAAAAAAGATTTATCGCTTTCCACTGAAAAACCACAAGAGAAGCACTGGGTGTTAAACAAGAACAGTGTTCTGGCTGGGGCTGAAGACTTGACTATTGGTGTCCACTGGGTAATCTTTACTATCACAGTGTTTCTGTGGGCCTGGTACCCAGCTATCCTGCTACAACCAAGAAAAAGAACTTTGGGTCTGTAGACCTTGAGATGGATAGTTTCAAACCACATCTTAGTTTCGGTTAATTTCATGGGTTTTGCATAACTGAAAGTTAGACATTCAAAATGGTTTCTGGTCATTCATGCCACTTGGTCATCCAAGGATGGAGGTGGTAGCATCAGTAATTGTTGGACTTCAGGCAACATGGAAAGTTTAGGGTTGACAGCTGTCAGTCTCAAGAGTGACTGCAGCATCAATTGCATCATTGGTGTTGCCTGAGGGACTAGAAGAGAATAGAGTTAAGGTTGTAGAGCAGTGGTTCTCAACCTTCCTAATGCCGCGACCCTTTAATATAGTTCCTCATGTTGTGGTGACCCCTAATTTCATTGTTACAAATTGAACATAATTAAAGCATAGTGATTAATCACAAAAACAATATGTAATTATATATGTGTTTTCCGATGGTCTTAGGCAACATCTGTGAAAGGGTCAGGTTGAGAACCGCTGTTATAGAGGAACAAGTTTGGGTAGACAATTTATCCCTTTTCTTTATCTCTGGCGGAGGTAACTCTCCACTTTTTTGTAGGCTGAAGAATTGTTTACACAGATAAAAGGAACTTATTGGGACAAGAAGAGGTTGGATATACCACTCTTGGCATTAAAAAATGGCAATTTCCGAGCTTTTCTGTGTGTGCTAATAGATTGAAAATCTCCTTGAGATAATCCTTGGGCCAGCATATGGGGAAACATTGGGTTAAGTCCTGGGAATGGACCTTTGAGTCTAAGTGAGCTGAGACCCTTTGCAAGAGGGGTGTTTTAGGTTCTGAGGTTTCCCAACCAGGGTTTCAGTTCGGAGATTTAGTTTGAGAGACAGACCTTAGCACCCAAAACAGGAGGTTGTTGCTTCTGCACTCGTGTTACTATTGATCTAGAGCAGTGGTTCTCAACCTGTGGGTCGCGACCCCTTTGGGGGTCAAATGACCCTTTCACAGGGGTCGCCTAAGACCATCGGAAAACACATATTGAGTAAATATATAACTACATATTGTTTTGGTGATTAATCACTATGCTTTCATTATGTTCAATTTGTAACAATGAAAATATATCCTGCATATCAGATAATTACATTACGATTCATAACAGTAGCAAAATTATAGTTATGAAGTAGCAATGAAAATAATTTTATGGTTGGGGGTCACCACAACATGAGGAACTGTATTTTTTTTTAAAATATATTTTATTGATTTTTTACAGAGAGGAAGGGAGAGAGATAGAGAGTTAGAAACATCGATGAGAGAGAGACATCGACCAGCTGCCTCCTGCACATCCCCCACTGGGGATATGCCCGCAACCCAGGTACATGCCCTTGACCGGAATCTAACCCGGGACCCCTCAGTCCGCAGGCCGACGCTCTATCCACTGAGCCAAACCGGTCTCGGCATGGAACTGTATTAAAGGGTTGCGGCATTAGGAAGGTTGAGAACCACCGATCTAGAGGAAGCTACATGTTGCACAAAAGTCACGTCTAATATCTGTTGACATGGTTCATGAGATTTCACAGGCTGTGAGGCAATTAACCTAAATAAACCACTTATGAAAAGTACCAAAATAAATTTTGGTTCACTAGTGCGTCAACTGATGTTAGCATGTTTCAGAATCATTTTTATCTTAATATTGGTTAGTTGGGAAAAGTCATAATTCTCAGCTCAGGGTTGGAAATCTTTGTTTAAAGTATCAGATAGTAAATGTTTTAGGATTTAGAAGCAATATGGTCTCTATTGCAAGTACTTAATGTTATCTACTGTTTTGATACAAAAGTAACTACAGACAACATGTAAACAAATGGGCTTGCTCCTGTTCCAATAAATCTTTATTTATAAAAGCAAGTGGTGAGCCATTGCCTGTTGGTTGTCGCTCTAGTCGAATGACTGTATTTTACTAAATCTATGTGTGTGGCTAAAGGTTCCACAATGGCAGGCTTGGGACAGATATTTAAGTATCTTTCTTTCTACTCCATTGAAAGTTAAAAAATTGTTTTGATTATTAAATAATTGCAAAAGAACATTTATTTGACATGTAGAAGGTATAAGAAGTTACAATAAATGAACATCTGTGTAATCGTCACACTGTTTAAGAAAGAGAATGTTAGCATTTCTTTTGAAGCTCTGAATGGGCCCCTCCCTGACCCTTCCCTTTTCCTCTCCACTCCCGTGGTATCCATCCACCTTCCTGAATTTTGGGTTCTTTATTGCATGGTTTTCTTCATGGTTTCACCCCAATGTGTTTATAATCTTCTTATAGAATTTAAAAGTTACTCTAAGATGGTTTTATTTCATTTCTCTAGTATTAGAAAGTTTAGAAAAAGATGGCCAAGTTTTTGCTCTGTGCATAGCTGCAGATTTCTCTTTTGGTTTATTTTTGGCAACATGCTGAGAAGGTTGAGGAAGCCACAGTGGGGTGCCTGCAGTATGTGACTTAAATTCACTTCATAGCCCATTCTTGGGTTCTTGCGCCAGAACAGAGAGCGTCATGGGCTGACAGACAAGTGTAGGAGTTCAGTGGTTTCCTACTCCCACCCTCTTCCTGAGGAAATTGCTGCGGTAAATCAGGGCTGCTTCTAGGAATGGCAAGGCCTGTTGGTCTGACGGTGATTTTATCTTTGAACTAAATGCATATGATAGCAACGTAATGTTTCCAAGTTCTCTTAATTGGAGAATTTTTAAAAGAAATTTTTTTGTGTGGCATAGTATAACCAAAAAAGGTCAATCTAAGAAATCATATTTGGTCAGCAATTAAACACATAACTAGCCCTAGTTAGTTTGGCTCAGTGGATAGAGCGTTGGCCTGCAGACTGAAGGGTCCCTGATTCGATTCTGACTGAGGGCACATGTCTGGGTTGCAGGCTTGGTCCCCAGTAGGGGGCATGCAGGAGGCAGCTGATCAGTGATTCTCTCTCATCATTGATGTTTCTATCTCTCCCTTTCCCTTCCTTGCTGAAAACTTAACTAGTTCTAATATTTGTGATTATTAGATATTAGAATATGACTTAGATGGATACATTTCTTTGCTTTCTAGGTACCTAAAATATTTTAGAAACTAATTTTTTGGGGGGTGTCTGCCTTTAGTGACTCCATATGAAAAGTAGATTGTAAAATGCTCCTGTTTTTTTCATACAGCTGTAGCTTGTTCCCCAGGGTAGTTGCTCGGGTTCAGGAATTGTTCAATGGATGGATGATGGTACCATTTATTGAGAGAGCAAAAATCGCAATGGTGCTTATGAGGGGAAATGATTCCGTTTTAGACTGATAATTTGAGCAACCCATGGGACATCCATTTGGAGATAAGAAAGAACATCTAAAATATTAGCGCTGACCAAAATTGGAATAGGGGTTTTTCTGTAGTGCTAAGTACATTAAAGAGTTCTTGCCAGATGCTTATTGACTTTTGCTTAAATACTAGTATTTCTAGCAATAGAGAATGAATTACCCATTCTATCATTGAGCAGCTAAAATAGTTCAGATGTCCTTCCTTATATTGTCCCCGAATCTGCCTTGTTCCTAATCTTTATCCAGTGATTTTTTGTCCCTCTGACTTTGGAGCCATTCATAGCAAGTCCACTTTCATGCCTCAGAAGTGAAAGAGGCCCATGCACAAAACTCATACGGGGCGGGGGGGCGGGGGGCGGGGGTGGTCCCTCAGCTCGGCCTGCACCCTCTCCAATCTGGGACCCCTTGGGGGATGTCCGACTGCCAGTTCAGGACTGATCCCTGTGGGATTGGGCCTAAACCGGCAGTCGGACATCCCTCTCATAATCTGGGACCACTGGATCCTAACTGCTCGCCTGCCTGACTGCCTGACTGCCCCTAACTGCTTCTGCCTGCCAGTTTGATCGCCCCCTAACCACTCCCCTACTGGCCTGATTGACGCCTAACTGCTCCCTTGCCGGCCTGATCACCCACAACTGTCCTCCCCTGCTGCAACCCGAGATGCCAGGACTGGCCTCCTCCCCGCAGCGCAGAGCCGTGGGACCCCCAGGTCTTACTGTGCAGAGTGGCCACCAGGCCCCGCCTCCACTGTGCGCGTGGCCATCTTGTGATGGCCATCTTGTGATGACGTGAGGGCGTGATGCCACCTAGGCTATTATTAGTGTAGATGTTCTCTTTCTTGGGCTCAAGGTTACTGCTTCCTCATTTAACATGGCTGCAGTAGCCATGCTTTCTAACTTGTCTTCTTTCCAAGGCAGCTAAAACACGGTAATTAAATGCTCAAAGCTTCAGTAGTAAAGGGAATAAGCATTTCCGGATCACGTTTTCGACTAATGACATTAAATATTGCAATTCCCTTTTAAAAACACCATATTTGTAGGCAGTACAGAAGAGGTGATATTTTTCTCTGAAATACATGCTTTTCTTTTTTATATACCCCATTATAGTATTTAAAACAACAATTAGATTTAAACATAGAAAATTTATGTAAAAAATGCATTATACTTTGTTGAATAAAGATCACTTATAATTATTTTAAGAACTTATTGTGGAAAAATACTTGAGCTCTTTGCTTCAAGAGTGAAGACAGTGTTTATTTAAAAGTCTGTAACTTTATAGAAGAGTATAGTCATTTAAAAAGGCCAACGTGAGACTTCAGTTATTCCTCTTATGGGAGATCTAATTGTTGAAGATAAACGTGGCATTTCGGTTCCCACCGCTTCTGTTCCGGAAGGTATGCGCACATTTGGATAACTAATCTCCCCTTTCTTCCCTTGGAGACTGTTCTGGGCTCGGAATTTTTTGTTTAGATCATGAATCAGACGTCAGAGGAGAACTGGAGAGTCTCCTTTAGGTACTTGGCGGAGGCAGGACATGTTTCCATATATAGCTGGAAAAACCTTTGTCGCCCATTCTGGCTTGAGAGAATGTTGCTAAAAGCTCATTCCTGAGTTCTTTTTTTTTTTTTAAGCTGGGGAACAGCAGCGGGCACTGACAGTTTGTGCCTGGAAGAGCTGAGATTTGCTCCGGCGCTGAGGACTGGCTGTGTGTGCTGAGGACCCTTCCTGGTGTCCGGTCACTCCGTTCACAGCACCCACATGTGGGTGGCAGTTGTTGACTCCTTCCTGGCCCACGGCCTACTCATGGCCTCAGGACCCCGCGGGCAGCCTTTGCAGCAATGAAGCAGGGCAGTGCTTAATGTCCTGAGTCAGAGGCGGAGGCTCCTCATTTACTCTCCGAGGAGGAGGTCTGTTTGCAGGGCTCCCTCTCTGACAGGACATTTGGAATTTTGGATGGTGGCCTGGAAGTTTGGAGAGTGGAGTTCTCCAGGGAAAAGTTGTGTGGGTAGCAGCCAGCTTAGAAGGTTTATGCTGTCTGCGCTTTGATAGGGTCATGTGATGGAGGAAATGTTCTTTGGGAAAATGAAAAAGCCAGCAGACCTTCAATTCTGGCTTCGCACATACTGCGACCTCCCGGCACCAGAGCAGGGAAACGAGATGGAGCTCCCCTTGCCCCTGTCCTTCCAGCTCCACCCATTACAGTGCTGCTGGGCTGTCAGGCTCCCCTTCAAGGCCCAGGGAAACACACCGCATTTGAATCTTCACCCTCACTTGAAGGATGGAACTTCGGTCAAGTTAATCTGTCTCCATGGACTTGTGTTCCTCACCTGTGAAGGAGAGTTAGCAATGCCTGCTGCACAGGGTTTCAGTGGGGGATTAAATGAGATTAGGTGGGTTAATGTATATAAGGTGGTTGACAGATCTTCTGGGGAAAGCAAGTATTTTGAGTCATAAGAACATGGACTTTGGAATCATTCACATTTGGGTTCTACCCCATTCTGGTCTTTCCTAGTCACATGATCTCTCACTAAAGCTGCCCACACGTTCATGCTCTGTGATCCTCAACTTCATTCTGTGCCAAATGGAATCATCCTCAGAGGGCGGTTTCAGGGTTTAAGTGGACCATCTTGCCCCCCGTGGGCAGCAGGTAGTAGGCACTCAACAAACGGTAGCCCCATTTCTCATTCCCTCTCCAAGGCCTTTCCCAAGCCCCCTCCACCCCACCGCTCCTCGGACACCACTCCTTTTCTTGCCCTTTCAGTGCTTGTTTGTTTTTGTTTATAACCATCCTTCATTTCATTTTGCTTCTCAGGTGTACCTGCCTCTTCTCTGCTTGATGGCGTAACTTGGAAATAAAGTCTTCGTCTCTTTGTTCTAATTGGCCTCGCACATTGAACAGCTATTCGTTTTCCACAACAACCTGGAAAAATTTCCTTAAATTCTTTTAAACTTGAACTCCAGGTTAATTCAGGGTTAATTTCTGAATCTTTTCCGCTCAACTCAAATGTCCTGCAATAAATTACTGGAGAAGTAAATAGCTTTGTGGTCAACGTAATGCATATTACATTTGGTAGTTACTGCAGAGGCCAATACCTTTGGGCTCTCATTGTTTCTGGGCAGGTTGTAAAAGAGAAGCTAGAATAAGTAAAGACTATACAGAAATGAAAGCTTTACACTTTGATATAAAAATTAATGGACATAATGTTCACTTAAAACAATCTAAATTTGCATACACTGTAAAATGAATCATGATTCAGAATTTTGGGTGCAGTGTACCTTATTTAAAAGCCCCAAGAGCAGACGTATTGATTCAGCCATCTTTCATAGTTTAGCAATTTGGAGCATACCTAAAAAAATCAGATTTTCTTCTGATTAGAAGAAATAGAAAAAACAGTAGCTTTCCTTCAGAGATGATAAAGGCTTAAATGCCAATTAGGACTGTGTGGCACAGTACATTTTATTTGCCAGAAGATCATCCATTGCTTGCAGGTATCATGAGTATTACGTAGGCAGAATTTGGGGTCAGATACTGTGAATCACCCCCCCCTTTCTTCCTCTCTCCAGTATCCTGCTTAATTTGCGTGGAACGCATAATATCCCGAGTCAGGTACCTGAGTATGTTTAGATTATAACGCTGATTGGAACAACAGGTTGAGAACAGTTTTCAGTAAATTGTTGGGCATTTGCTCAATGACTTGCAACACAGCCTGTGCCTTTTGTCCCAGGCTCCAGCGTCTGCTGTTCTGCCAGAACACACCGAGAGGCATTCCAAGCCCCTCCCCTCCCCCTGCAGTCTTTGCATGCATAGCAATCTTGGGAAAGTTGTGCTTGAAGAAAATGGAGAGAGGTGCTATAACATCGCATATCGTAACACTCCTGGGGTTATTTCCTAATAACCTAAAGGTTATTTCCTTTAAGTCTCATTAAAAATAGATCTGAGTGTCAGCATTGGGTGCTTACAGGAATACTGAATCTATATCCGCTGCTTTAGCTCTCACACGAAATGGTGGTTGATAAAGAAGGTGCTGTCTGTGAACATTAACTTGGTTTTCTGACTAGGCAAAGAACATTGAAACCCCCCCCCCTTTTTTTTTTTTTTTTGCTCGACTGTCAGATTTTGGTTTGAGAAAGGCTCTCTGACTTCAACATTTGCACTGAAATGCATAGAGATGAAGTGATTGGAGCAAAGCTGAAACTGTACGTTTTCGCATAGAGGGTAGAATGTGAAGAGCTTTCCCTCTGGTGTGACTTCATGGATGTCCCACTTTTTCCTTGTGGAGGCAAAACGCCTGGTGAAGACTCGGAAGGCTTTCGTGTATAGTTAATCACGTTTGGCACTCCAAGTGCCACTTTGCCAAGTGAGGGTCCCATACCCTAATGAAGTTGTCATTCTGCTCTTCACCAGTGATACCCAGCGGCAGAAGAGGCTGCTTCACTGTGAAAGCTTTCTTAGCACACAGTGCACAGTGAATAAAGGCAGCAGCGAGTAGCTGCCCTGTGCAGGGGTGTTGCTGGGCTATTGGCTTATTTTTGATAGATAACAGCTACCAGTAGTTAGGGGTGGGCAAAGGGTTAGCTTCTCCACTCCAACCCCCCACCAGGTTACAATGAGAGTAAGGCTGGACCAAATTCCATCTCACTCACTCACACACACACACACACACACACACACACACACACATGTTTTAGATGTTTTCAGGTAAACATTTATTAGACAGCTTGTTCTCAAAACTTGATTACGTTGCACGTGATCAGGGGAGAAATGCTTTGTCCACACATTGTGTGACAGGCTTACCCAAGGCTGGTAAGACCATAATATTCTAGGGGAGGGTTCAGTTACCTCTTTCCCGGAATCCGCTAAACTTCCAGGTGGACATAGGATTGTTCAGATCAGCCTTCAGTGCCATCGTGGTGGGTGGAGGCCGAGGCTCTCCTAGGAGCCTCTGCCCTTTTCATGCGAGGGTGGGGAGTGTCTCTGTAATATTTTCTCACCAGTTCACGTACCTTGAGCATCACTAATTTTGCCAATGACAGTCCATTTGAACATCCATTATACTAAGTAATAAGCCATTGTTTTTACCTATGAAAATTCACCTCTAACATCCATTAGACTAAGTAGTAAAGCCTCTGATTATGACCAGAGATAAAGAGATCTGAAGCATTGGTAGTAGCCACTGATATTGTGGCCTTTCTCATTAAATGTTGGCTAACCAGGCCAGGAGTGTGAGCCCCTGATTCAGGTACTTGAGACACTTGAGTGTAGCTTAAGTTAATTCACACATTCATAATGTTCAAGCATTTGAGAGTCAATTATAGACATTGAGTAACGGGATACAAAGAAAAAAGTAAAAATCTGATTTGTATTTTTTGTGCAAATGCATAGATCTTATTTGCTTTTGCATTAAAATTTTATGTTGAAACATCTCCTCAGCACATAAAAGAGACTGTAAAGTAGCTTTATCCAGCGAGCACCCTGTGTGACTCAGGGTGATTGTTGGTTATTTAATAGACACTTATTGAATACCTACTGTGTGCAGTGGATGCAGAGATGATGGGCACAGCTCTTGCTGTCAGGTCGCTTTTACTGGTTTGGGTAGGTCACCACTCAAGGCAATTAATAGCTGCACAACATAGGGGGCGCCCTCTGTTACCTGTGAACAGCAGCCCTGAGGCGGTGCCTGGAAGGAAGCAGCACAGTGGCTGAGCAGGGCTTGTTGCTTCCTCCTAAGCAACCTGGGACATGACTCAGCTTGTTGGGACTAAGGGCTGGATAAAGGAGCATTTGTTTAAAACATTGTTAAGGACATGGAACTCTTCCCAAGAAGCCAAACTGCCGTTCAGAGTTCCAGCAAGCCTGCATTCTTGCTTGGGCTGCACTCCCAGCTTGCAGTGCAGGTAAGAACGGTCCCGCATTTCTAACGAGATGGAAGTGATTAGAAAACTGGGAGGTCAGCAGGGGCTTAATCATCTAATAATCTGCTAACATTTTTTTTAAATTTGGAAACAATATTGAGTCACATGATTACAGCTGATCTCAAGGATCATTCAGTATAAAAGTAATGATGGTGTCAACAATGCAAAATGAAGCAGCAGGATTTGTATGTAAACAGATCCATTTTACAGAAAGCCAAGATCTCCAAATCTTATTTCCAGCCTGTCTTTAAAAGAAGATTGAGTTCAGAAAGGATTTTAAGTGTGAAATATGAAAGAAAGAGGAGAGGTGGTCTGAAGACACTCTTTCCAGGAACTCTGTGGCTAGTGAGAAGTTTTTGCCTAAACTTTAAATTTACTCTCTAGAACAGTGGTTCTCAACCTTCTGGCCATTTAAATACAGTTCCTCATGTTGTGACCCAACCATAAAATTATTTTCATTGCTACTTCATAACTGTAATGTTGCTACTGTTATGAATCGTAATGTAAATATCTGATATGCAGGATGGTCTTAGGCGACCCCTGTGAAAGGGTCATTCGACCGCCAAAGGGGTCGCGACCCACAGGTTGAGAACCGCTGCTCTAGAAGGAGATTAAAAAAAGAAGGTCCTGGTGACTGATGACAGGAAGCACGCAGTGAGACGTGGGTTCTGAGAGTTGCACAGAAACAGATGGGACGTCTTTCTGAGCCACAGGTGCTCCTCACAGCTGTGGCTGGCTGATGGTGGCTGGCTGATGGTGGCTGGCTGATGGTGGCTGGCTGATCTTGGCTGGCTGATGGTGGCTGGCTGATGGTGGCTGGCTGATGGTGGCTGGCTGATCTTGGCTGGCTGATGGTGGCTGGCTGATGGTGGCTGGCTGATAGTGGCTGGATGATGGTGGCTGGCTGATCTTGGCTGGCTAATGGTGGCTGGCTGATCTGAGTGAGGATGTCGAGCCCAATGATGACTCCCAGCCCCACAGCATTCACCTCCAGGCACGACACCCTGTTGGGTCTGAGAAGGCCAATTTAAACTGCATACCAGATATTATGCCAAAATGTTACAGTGAAGGGAAAATCAAGGATGGACTCTGATACCCAGAGCTTAGGAAAATAATTTACACTAAAATGTTATTGCTGAACATACACCTCACTAAAGAAGAAATACAGATGGCAAGCATGTGAAAAGATGCTCAAAATCATTTGTTCTAAGGTGATTGCAAAAACAATGTGATACCACTACACATCTTCTAGGATGGCAAATCCCCCCCCCCCCCCCAATCTGACAATACTAATTGCTGGCAAGAACAGAGCAACAGGAACTCTCATTCATTGCTGGTGGGAGAGAGTCTGGCAGTTTTTTACAAAGTTAAAAATACCGTAGTCTTACCGTACAATGCAGCAGTTGCACTCCTGGGCATTTACCAGACTGATTTGAAAACTTACGTGCACATAAAAACCTACATGCAAATGTTTATGGTAGTTTTATTAGTAATTGGCCCAACTGGAATCAACTAAGATATTACTCAATAGGTCAGTGGATAAACACACTGTGGTATATCCATACAAAGAAATATTATTCAGTGATCAAAAGAAATGAGCTGCCAAGCCACAAAAAGACATGAGTGAATCTTAAGAGCATATTTCTAAGTGAAAGTCTACGTTCTGTGTGATTCCAGTTATACATCTGGAAAAGGCAAAACTATAGTGACAGTTAAACTATCAGTGGTTGTCAGGGGAGAGGGGACAGGATTGAATAGATGAAGCACAGGGGATTTTTCAGGTTGGTGAAACTATTTTGTATGGCACTGTAATTGTAGATGCATTGTACTATGCATTTGTTAAAACCTATAGAGCTGTATAGCACAAAGAGTGAACTTTAATAAATAAAAATTTAAAACATAATTTAGGAGATCAGGGGTCGCAGGATTGAGTGCAGAATGTGACCAACCAATGTGACAATATTAGAAATAAATGAAACAACTTCACTGAAGGGAGTTATGGTAAAAGGTGCTGACCAATGTCGCCTTGAAAATGAGTGTGTAAGACTAAAGGCAAAACAAAACAAAACAAAAACCCCCCACAAAAAAACATACCCCCCCCCAAAAAAAAACACCCAACTGAACATAAACACTAAACTAGTTAGAAAAGTTGTTTTCCATGGGCACATGGGTTAACAATTCCGAGATGGCCATACATTTTACTGGAATTGAACAATTAAATGCACGCGGGGTGGATGGTGGGAGCCAGGTCTCTCACTGCTGGAGTGAGAGTTTACATAGAAGCCAGGGGAGGAGGCTAGAATAATCCGTGGGCTCTTAGGCAAGCCCCTTAACCTTGATTTCCTCAGGATTGAAATGAGGGTAATAATAATGCCTATGTCAGGAGGTCATGTGACAGTTAAATAAAATCATGTATGACATCCCTTGACACAACTTAATAACAACTGGTTTCTTATTTATCTTTTGGTCATTATGGTGCTGTAACTTAAAATATACCAGTGGTCCCCAGATTATCCATTTGGATATAATATATTGAGGACAGTGCTGTTCAGATTAGTTAGTACAGCTGTTCCTAAATGGTGGTGTCCTAGTGACAGCTGCTCCACAGACATCTCGGATGCTCCCGGGCAGGCTCGCTCGTATCATCTCTCTCTCTGGCGCTTTTGATGCTGTGTGGTTGGTGACACATTGCACAAAGAGACAAAGCATGCTAACATGGCAAAGTCCTAACAGGAAAGATTGGGGTAAAAAATAAATAAACCTGTTACTTTGCTTAGGGAAGTAAAATGGCAGTACAAGATCCAGAAGTGAGCTTAGCCCATGCTTGGCACATTCTGGTGCTCTCTGTTCAAATCTCACCACTTATTTCTGAGTTTCCACTGCAGACCTGAGGGCTACTCTGACCTCTCCCCCAGGGGTGGTTGGGGGCTCCGTAGCACTGCTGTCCTGATATTGAGTCTACTCCATATACTCCTTAGAGGTATAAAAACATCACCAGAGCCCACTGAAGTTTGACAAGTTATTTGCTGACATGCTGTCAAGAGGAAGTTCACACACATTAGAGAGGAACACATGTGGGTTCATAAAGCGGAGAGAGAAAACAGGCCCCTCAAAGGCAAACCAAATGCCTTAAAGGGCAAACAGCATAGTTTGAATACAGTGAATGATGGCCTCCAAAATGAGATTAGATTTAATTCAGAATGTGTTTGGAATACAGAAGAAAAGAAGATGATGTATTATGAAAGAAGTGACTTTAAATATTAGATACATAAGAACATCTGAAAAAACTGAGTCAAAAAATTAGACCATTGTCTACAAGAGATCATAATGAGAAGAGACTAATGACAAAGATGTGGAAAGGGTTTGGCAGGCGGTTCTTCTATAGGCACTGAGGAGGTCTCAGTGAATGAGTGAGTGAGTGCATGGGAAAATTACAGTTTAAATACAACTAATAGGCCATTAGCATTTGTGATGGATGTTCTTGGATTTTTCTAATTATCAGAATAGCATTTGCTTTCCTTTGTAAAATACAGACTTGAGAAGATGTGGGTACAGACTTTTTCCTTGGCTGTGAGTGACTCCAACAAACCAACCTTGCATTCTCAATGTCATATTTGTGATCTCACAGAATTATAAATCACTGCATTGCAGAGCTTACAGCTCATTCCCAAATACTGGAAGCTAAAAATGTTCAATCGGGGAAAGCCATGAGTCTATCGTATTCACTTGGGGAGAAATTGCTTCCCAGAAGCTGAACATGGAAGACTGATTAAGTAATCCACTGGCCAGAACTGAACCACCCCACCCAAAACTCAAGCTGATTTTTTAAACTAACTGGTTTTTAAAACTACCCCAACACATTTCCCAACATGTTCTTATAGCATACAAACAAACCCACCACAACTAAGAAGAATTTATCTTTTTACTTTATTACCGAAGTGTATTCAGATTTTTTCCTAAATACTTAATTATTTTCCGTGTGGATTATTGATAACTCAGAAATAAGTAGTGAGATTTGAACAGAGAGCACCAGAATGTGCCAAGCATGGGCTGAGCCCACTTCTGGATCTTGTACTGCCATTTTACTTCCCTAAGCAAAAGAACAGGTTTATTTATTTGTCTTTTACCCCAATCTTTCCTGTTAAGGCCTTCCCATGTTAACATGCTGTCTCTTTGTGCAGTGTTTCCTAAGTGCCAGCCATTCACAGCTATTCACTATCATGGTTTTTTTTCATAATAAGCTTTCAAAGTCAGATTGTAATTTACTTGATCTTAAAAGTTCTTTTTAATTTAAATATGTTCATATGAAGTTCCTCTAATTACCATAGAAAAACTCACTATCGATTGCTATAAATGTAAATAAGATGGAACATCTTTTTGGATTTTCTACTCTCAGCCTGTGCACTTCCTGAACCTGAGCCGATTCTCTTTTTCTGAAACAGGAGGGCAGGAAATGTTCTGGTTATCAGTTGCTGCAAACAAACCACCCAAAATGTAGTGACTTAAAACTTTCTTACTATCTCTCCTGGGTTTGTGGGTTGACTTGGGGTCTGGTGGTTCTCACTTGGGGTCGCTTGTGCTGTTCTGTGAGCGGTGGGGCAGGAGTCACCTGCAGGCTCGATGGGCTGGATGCCACGAAGGTTTCTCACGCTGCTGGGCAGTGGATGCTGACGTTCACCGGGACTTCCCGAGGGACTGCTGACGGCGGTGCCTGCACCTTGCTTCTTCAGGTGCCCTGTCCTCCTCACACATGGCAGCTGGTTTCCAAGCCTACATGTTGGAAGAGGTCTGGATGGACACTGGGGCTTCTGATGAGCTTGCCTCTGAAGTCCCATCATGCCTCTCCCTTTCTATTGGCTAAGGGGCCACCGAGGCCAGTCCAGATTCCAGGAGGAGAATGGCCAGGGAGTTGTGGTCACCTTAGTCTACCCCAGCTT
The DNA here is from genome assembly GCF_964212035.1 of Myotis nattereri. Taxonomy (NCBI): domain Eukaryota; kingdom Metazoa; phylum Chordata; class Mammalia; order Chiroptera; family Vespertilionidae; genus Myotis; species Myotis nattereri. The sequence goes on from NC_138082.1 coordinate 7,178,548, forward strand.
CGGTTAGGGTTGTGGGAAAGACTAGCTCCAAGCTTTGATGTGCTCTGGGATGCAGTCAGGAAGATGGAAGGAACGGAAGGGGCATGGCTTTCTCGCAGTGGAACTGACTGTTACTTAATTCTGTCTCTGTTCACCACTTACCCTCATCTGGTGCTGCCAGTGGTGGCAAGCCCTCCTCAGCGTATTCACCCTCTTCTTCGTTGCCTTTGGGGTTTCGAGTGTTAATTTGCCTGTTATGTTCTCATGTTCTCATTCTGAGGGTTGCCTTCTGCCTTTTGCTAATGCTGGCAATACAAATAAGAAACCAAAATGCCAAAGGGAGCATTGTAACAAACACAGTGATCTTCTAAGGCACACAGCCAGGTATTGGATAAGCCAAGTCAGAGGGCATCTTTACAAAAATTCTGGGGAAATGGATACCCTGGTTCCAGATTTGGAAACTTCTCTGGCTCCTTTGGAGAAATGGGTGGGAGGAGGGGTTCTCAGCAGACATCTTTCTTCATGAGTCAGATTTCTCATTCGAATGTGTGTGGGTGAGGTAGTAACATTTCTCCCACAGGCTGGACAGCGTGGTTCTGCTTCTAAGATGAAATTATTTGAGTATCAATGTCTGTAAGTTTTATGGAAAAATGTAAGGTGATATGGTTTGTTGGTAATACTTATAGTTAGCATTAATGAAGTTATGACAAACTCATGTGAAAATTGATAAATATGGTGTAGTTTTTTCCTCTTTTAGAAAAAGCACAAAGACGGAACTTTTTTGGACATAGGCACACAACATTAAATTTAGATATGGAACCAAAGTCTATTTTAATTGAAATATGATGGCCTGAAATTTTTTTGAACTGGTATATTGCTTTAGATAATCATCTTTTTATGCATATATATTTCAATTAAAGGTATATAGTTTCAGAACCTTTCTTCATACAAGGATCATTTTTTCCCCTTTAGATTTGCTTGTGTTGTGGATAAACATGCAGAATGATATATTAGCCCTTCATTTTGGACAAAGCATTTTTTCCTAATGTACATTATCACTCAACATAAATGACTTACCTGTCAAGGTTAAATCTCCTTGACTCTGTCTGTACTCAGTGGCTTTAAGCAAACAAATGTTGCATATTTGGTAGTCAGTCCTAACTGTGAAGAGCTGTTCGCAATACAGAAACTCTTTCTTGATTCCATTAGATTTTAAAAGAGGCAAGATAGATATTAGCCAGTGTTTGGAATATGTTTTGGATAAGTTTTTGAGGTGTTCTGAGCGGAGTCCATGCTAACATTATTGTCTCTGGTACAGTTTTTAGCTCTGAAGATTTCTGAAATGGATTACTTTTTGAAAGCATTGCTAACACAGTCAGGGACCTGTTCCTTTTCTAGGTCTCTGACTTACACTAGATCCCACAATTTAAAAAGTACTTATGAGAACACTGATGAAATGTTAATGATTCAAGTGTATCTTTGAACTTTCATTTTGTGTGTGTATTAAATCACTGATGAGTCACCCTATCTCTACTTTTGCTTAATTTCAAGATTAAATTCAGTCACAAAGATGATATTTATAAAGAGTGGTTAATAACTCAGATGTTACAATAAAAATGAAATAACAAGATCCACAATTACATACACATCTGGGTATAACAATGTACAAATAAACATACCTAGAAAAATGTCTGGGGAAAATATACTAGCATGTCAATAATTATTGTCTTGATAGGTTTGGATAATCTTTTTCCCTTTGGTGATTTTTAAAATACTTTTCTTTATTGCTAAGTTTTCTAGAATGAAAATATCTTATCATGGGCATGTGTCCAATAACTAAAGAAGATCCTGAAAAGGCTAGTGTTTATGCTTCAGCTGAATTGTTAGTTTTTAAATTATATTCATGAATAAACAAAGTTTCTAGGTCAGCCGTTTTCTGGCTTATTTGTGGCACAGTCACATTTACTATATAGGGCTCTCCCCCGCTTTGGTTTTATTTATTCATATTAATGGTCTTGTAAGCACTTCAGGTGGGGACGGCTCCACCTCCCTGGTGATGAGGCAGTATGTTCCTCTGCTGCTGAATGGAGATACCTCCCTCCTCTGCTCTTTGCTGGGCAGCCCAGCAGCCTCCATTCTTCACTTGGAAGTGCTGGCAGCTCTTTCGATAGCAGGGCAGCAGGAGTGGCCTGGCCCATGTCTGTGACTCACACTCCCTGGGATACTAGCAGGAATCTCTTCCCCTTCTGTCAGCTCTCCGAAGCTTCAGGAGTTAGGTGGAAGGGAGATGAGTGACTAGAGGGTCTTTTGTAGGAATAATTGAGAGCTGGGCACTTGTATATTTTGAATTTAGGATAGAGGACAGGTAAGCTCTACAAATAGACTCTGGGCCGGTGGGGATTCTCATGAATGATCATGTAAAAGGGTGAAACAGTGCTAAGTAATCAGCAAAGTGAGTGTACAGGAGACTTTGTACTGCGTCCCTTTCAGCCTTCTCATTCTTGGACTTGCATCGTCTCTCACCCTTTCTCTACTCTACCAGGAGGTGGTAGAATCTACTCTATTAGTGTGAGGTAATAGAATCTATCAGTGTAAGACAGTAGAATCTACTCTACCAGTGTGAGGTGGTAGAATCTATCAGTGTGAGGCGGTAGAATTTATTAGTGTGAGACGGTAGAATCTACCAGTGTGAGGTGGTAGAATCTATCAGTGTGAGGCGGTAGAATTTATTAGTGTGAGATGGTAGAATCTACTCTACCAGTGTGAGGTGGTAGAATCTATCAGTGTGAAGCGATAGAATCTACTCTATTAGTGTGAGGTGGTGGAATCTATCAGTGTGGGGCGGTAGAATCTATTAGTGTGAGGCGGTAGAATCTACTCTACCAGTGTGAGGTGGTAGAATATATCAGTGTGAAGCGATAGAATCTATTAGTGTGAGGTGGTAGAATCTACTCTACCAGTGTGAGGCGGTAGAACGATGGGGAGAAAAGAAAACAGTACCCACAATACCATTTAGTTTATCGAAGTAAACATTGCATAAATTCAAGTTGTTCTGTTGCCATTTTTTCTCCTGTGAAAAATTTCTCATTGAGTAAGTCATTCCCATGGGGTGAAGCTGCATGGAAGAGTGTGCAGCTGTCTGTGCAAATGACTGCTCGTCATAAACGTTCTGGAGTAAAGGAAATTCCATAGCCACTGCTCTGCACGACTGCAAACACTCTATGTTATTGAAGTGGTTTGAAATGGAATACGTGCCTTTTGGGTTCTTTCAACAAGATTATGCTTTTGTAAGAGATGATGGTGGCCTTTTAGCATCTATGATTTACCACATATTCCAACCTCCCATTTTAAAGAGATGCTTTAGAAAATATCAGTCAAGGAGGAACTTCAATTACTACATTGCTTCAAGGAAACATGCAATTTTGGGCATTTGAATCCCTGCTCCCACAGATCTGATCTTCACAGAACGGAACACATGCAAATGACAGGACTGGATGCAACTCAAATGCTCTGCAGTCAAGCTGTTTGGTGCAGTGTCTTGAGGGAAGGATGTTTGGGTTCTTTTATATTTGATGACTTTGAATATGTGACAATTAAGGGGTTAAAATGAAATAACTGGGTCTTTTATTTTCCTTCTTATTAATTTATTGTGCAAAGATACCTCATTTTTTTTCCCATACCTTTTTCTTTGGCACTTCTAATTTCCTTGTAAGGATAGGAAAAGTGATAGATGTTTGTACATCTTTAGTCCACTGATTTGTATCAAACAACTGCTTTTAGCAGTGGTCAGGCCCGGTGAGCTATGAAGTACCAATGCTACTTCATCGTCCAGTAGGTCATCTGCCTCCACAAGTGTCAGAGAGCCATTCAGCAATGGCCAGGACACATCTTGAGGGGCACGCTTGCAATTTTTAAAAATTGCATTTCGATTTCCCAGTTCTTACATAAGGAGGAGACCAGTGCTATCAAAATTGTTCTCTTTATCTGGAATAGGTTTCCTGTATCTTCTATTACCTCCTTTCCTATAGAGACAGTTTCCCGAATGACATAGAAAGTTGCTTTTTTGGATATTCATGCCTGTTTTTGGATCAAAGCTCTGCGTGAACAGGGGTTGTGCACAGCAGAATGGTGAGGATGGTTGGCTGGAGGATGGCAGGGAAGGTGAGTGAGGGGTTTGGGCCAAGTACGTCTTGTGCTTGCTTTTTTTAATTCCACATGGGTGAATTCTGGCTGGAGTAAAAACAAGGACCACCTTGACAGGGGAAGGGTAGGGGGAGGGTCTCAGAAGGGAAGATGGAGACTAAGCCACGTCTGTTGCCAGCAGGGCCAAGACCAGACTATCTTTGACCCTATAAATGTGTAGGTCTGGCAGGTGGAGGTCATTCTCTTCCTACATTTTCTTGTTGCCTGACCCACCTTAGAGCAGCAGTCTAGAATTTTTGCTGTAATTTGTAAGACTCTGAGGACATTTCATGTTGTTTTTTTTTTTGAAGAGAATACAGTCATTGACCTGGACTGGAATCACAGGGGGACCCAGCTGTTGTTGTGGGAAACTATTTACAAGGCAGACTACACTGGCTGGCCCTTAATTACATCACCAATTTCTCCATCCAGATTGCACGCATTCTTTTCCCTTTCCTGGCAGAAGCTACCGTACCTTTTCACAGATGGTCTGGTGGCTTTCCGTCTTCCTGTTGAGAGGCGGCCTTACTGAGTAGCATTTCACAGCCATTAGAACAGACCGTAGCCCTCCTCCAGCGAACCTGTCTACCAACAAACCAACCGACCAACCCACCAGCTGATCTCTTTACCATAGGACAGAGCCTGTATCCCCAGGTTTACTTAAATTCAGTGTGAAGCACCAGTGTTGTTATTACTACAAGCTCAGCTGAACATGAAAGGGGGAATGGAGAGGCCAAAGGAGTTGGGAGAGGAAGTTAAAACCGGAGGGCTGTGGATTTTTACACACTTTACATATGTATTCCCACTTTTGTTTAGGGCTAGACTGTCAAATATCTTTCATGGATCAGGAATGGCCTACTTTAGGAGAAATTCTCTGGAATAGCAAATAAGTAAGACATGGTGTGGCTAAAGGACCCAAAGATCTAGCATTTTCTCTGGTTCCGGTTTCTGTGCTGCTCCCCACACTTTCTCCGTTCATCCATTACTACTTATAAGGATCGCAGGGCCCCCTGTTACCAGCTGCCTGTTCCACAGAGCTACCCTCCGGGACATGTGGCCAGTGTCATCACTGAGCCTGTGGAGGGAGGGGGTGCTGGAACCTGGGGGTTTTCTTCAGCTTTTGATGGTTTAGGAATTGCAATTCCAGGACATCTCTGCTGCCCTGGACACAGTTATTCCCCATGTCTAGGTACTGATGCTTTCTTGTAACTCATTGTGTGTGTGTGTGTGTGTGTGTGTGTGTGTGTGTGAAAAGGTGGTTTTAATTTAGTTTAAGAGCTCTTCCTTAGTCACCTACTACAAGTAAGACACTTCCAGGTATTGCAGGGGTTCAAAGGGAGGCTGGGCTGTGGCCTTGAGTTAATATTGAAGAGGGAGCAATGGGGCTCGGGATGGTGGAGACCTAGAAGACAGGAGTCTGAGCCCTTCGCTGTGCATGCTGATAGGGGAGGTCACATTCAAGGGGGAAGGCACCTTGCTCAGCTCTGCTGGTTGGGCTTGGTTTTCTCCTTCTTCAGTGAGGCTTACGGCCAATGTATAAAAAGTGAGACATTAATGAAGAAAATATTTAAAGTATCCGCTCCTAGAAACAGCATATATGAGTGAAGCAGTTACTGGTTCGCTGCTTTTTAAAAGGCTTGTGACTTCCTAGTCAATTCTTGACTATTCAGGAGTTCATTATCTAGTGGGAGAATTATCTAAGTTGCTCTTTTTCTCCATTTATTTTTGCCTTTCATCTGATTTTTTGTGTCTATATATTAATTTCCCCATAGCTGGTAGAAAGGAAAATAAAAAGATGAATTGCAAATCTTCAGAAGGATGGGTGAAGAAAAAGCTCTGATATTTGGGCAACTGAGGGTGATTGGTGAATTGGGCATTTGTTCTGCTTCGTCATCGTTATGGCTAATGACTGATGGAAGTTCATGGACCTGGACCTGTTGCTGAGTCACTTAGGTCAAGGTGTGTCTTGGGCAAGAGTGGGAGGAAGGTTCTTGATATTCATACTTTTTCCTTATTTTTATATATTGTCCTGAACTATGGCCTGCATTGTGCAGTGATTTTGTAAAGCCTTTATGCTTTCTTTTTGCATACAGTATTTACATCTCTGAGCCTAAAATCAACTTTCTGCAAGAGTAAGCCGGGTTAAAAATGGGTTTAGTCGCAGAGGTACATGATTTGAGATGCTCCCAGAAATCAGTAAGGCAAATGTTGTAAGAGCATTTTGGTTCAGCAGACTTAACTCTAATGCATCTCAGCTAATTAGAGTGTATGGCAACTGTCATTCCATATTAGTGGCTATAGTTAAAGGATGAGTACTTTAAAATGAATGTAGTTCCTTCTCTTATCTCAGGAAAATGGTTTGGTTTGCCAGCAAGTAGTTTGTTGTTAGGATGCCTCTAGGCTATAAATGGACAGGAAACTGTCTTCCAAGGAATTTTTTTCTTGAGCTCTTCTAAAAGTAGAGTGAGGAAGGGATCCTGTGGTGAAATGTCTAATGGCTCCTGAGACCACTTTCAGTGAGCTCATGGAAGGTTATTAATGTGCAGCTGTAGTGGGGAGAGTTCATTAGAGCCGAGGAGGAAATTACCATTCATGCTCTTGACCTTGTGAAGGCAGCATTATCACACACCCACACCCACACCCACTCCCACTCAAACTCCCACTCCCATCTCCTCATCCACAGCCACACCCACACCCACACCCACTCCCACTCCCACTCAAACTCCCACTCCCACCTCCTCATCCACACCCACACCCACACCCACACCCACACCCATTCCCACTCCCACTCCCACTCCCACTCCCACATCCACATCCACATCCACACCCACATCCACATCCACAAGGCCTTCCCCATAACCACAGCAATCAAATCAGGAGGTTTCTCTTTCTCTTTCCCTCTTATACTCAAAAGCACGATTAAGAAGATTGACACTATTTGAATGAGAGGCATATGTGTAAGTTCCGACCTCTGCATAAAGTTTTGTAAGCCCGTTTCTTTCCTTGTCTCAATTCTCTCACCAGCTACTTCTGTGGATTGTGGTCACCAAGCACCCTGTGATGTTCTTTCTCTGCTCTATCAGCCTCTCAATGTAGATGTTGTTTGGATAAAGACATTTTGGAAATAAACTTTAGACATGGAATTTTGAAAACAAACACAAACTACACACAGTTACAATGAAATATTAAATAGAAATTAATCAGGTGCTTGATATTAAGGATTAAAAAGCTTAAAATTAATTAGTTCCCAAAAAGGCTATAAAATAAAACCAAAGGAAAGATAAAAATATGATTTTTCTTTTCCATGGAGAGATATGACTGACTTGGGGCTCATACTGTCCCCTAAGTATTTCAGATGGTATTTGTTTTTGTCTTTTCCTATTTATTTATTTATTTATTTATTTATTTATTTATTTATTTTAGAGAGAGTGGAAGGGAGGGGGAGAGGCAGAGAGAGAAACACTGATGTGAGAAAGACTCACATCAACTGGTTGCCTCTCACCAGGGCCGGGGATTGAGCCTGCAACCAAGGTACATGCCCTTGATGGGAATTAAACCCAGGGCCCTTCAGTCTATAGGCCGATGCTCTATCCATTGAGCTAAACTGGCTAGGGCTCAGACAGTATTTGGATGGCTGTGTTGCTCTGCACTTTGCCCTTGGAATGGGCTGGGCAATGATTCCAAGGTTGGTGATGAATAGAGAGGTCACTTCCCAATGACCCTGGAACAGACTCAGACCTTCAACTCAGATGTGACAGCTTCATGTTTGTGTGTCACCGATATCTCAAATTTTACATTTAAATTTCTTGATCTTCCCATAGAGATATGCTTCTCTTCTGGCCTGTAGAAGTAAATAATATTTCTATCTTCTTAGAATTTTGGAATCCACCTTTGACACCTCCCTTTACACTGAGTACATCATAGTGTCACGTTGTGCTTCCTTCCATCTCTGCCTGGCCAACTGGGTTAGTCCAAGCCATGTACCTGCACAGATGTAGTAACCTATCTGATCTCGTAATGTCCATGTTTTCCTTCCCTCAGACTCTTCTCACACAGAGGTTAGAATGTGATACAAGCTTATACTGTGTAGTGTGTCTCGGGCTAGATGTCTGAGACAAGATAGACGCCAGCCCTCTCTCAGGTGACAGCTCAGCTAGGCAGCAGGTCCTCACTGCTTGGGCTGTTCTCTTCTCCTCCAAATATGGTTTCTGTCTTGGGCCCTGAACTTCATTTGTCCCATTTCCCACTAACAGGAGGGACAGGGCTGAGGCCTGAGTGATCTGGGTGGGATGGAGCATTGCTAGTTTCCAAAGGCTCCCAGGTGACCTAGATGTGTAGCCAGGTTTGAACACCACTGTGCTATGGATGTGGGTCTTAAACTGTTTAAATGAAAGCGTATTTCTACCTTTCTCTACATTTCTTCTTAGAAAACTCATGAGAAACACTTTGTTTTAGGAAAGATGTATATCCAATGAAATAGAATTATGGCCTAAAATAAGAGCTAAACACTTGCAAGTTTGCATAGTTTCAAACGTCAAGTCTGGGTTTGGTGATGCTGTTTTGCATGTGACTTACAGTGTTTTGGTGCTTAATGAAAATAAATGAAAGGAACTTGGGCCTGTCACTCAGAGAGCAAATGAAGTAACTGACACTTTAATGATTAAGTTGACTAAAATGCCATAATTTTTAGTGAGGAAATTTCTTGGATTAAAAAAAAGATGTGTTTTTAGCTTTCAGAAGGAGACTAGATTTTGCTTTCCAGATGATATAAAAATCTGATAGAAATCCATTGATTTAATCAAGCCGATTTCTGTGTTTTGAAATACTAGTAAAGCCACTCATCTGGCATTTTTCATTAAGGCTTGACAACAGCTGGCTGCCTCCCAGAATGCGGTATCGTGTCAGAGATTATTTTATAAAGGCCTGGGTCAGCTGGCATTGTATTTACTTAAACTGATTATGTGTACATTTCTTCACTCTCTGGGCTGAAAAGAATGCTGAACTTGGGTGAGGAAACAGTATTGTTTCAATCACAAAAGACCATTTCTACTCCAGTATGTTCCACCTGGGACCACTGTCTTTCCTGTTGGGCCTAAATAGTATATTTTATTTCAATTGTTTTAGCAAGTTATTTTTAAATACTGTGACATATTTTGACTGAATTATGTGGCTGTAATGAAGTGATTTAGAAGCAGTACTTAAGATCAGAATAGCATCGTTTAAACTACATAAGTATACATATCTAGGAGAGTGGCTGATTTTATTTGCCCTTTCTGTTGATTTTTGACATAGAGACTTGAGTGCGTGAGCTTTTAACTCACACACACACACACACACACACACACACGCAATTATTACATCTCTCCATTAAGCAATCACTTTTTAAAGTTGTGAGGTACCCATGTCTTGCTGAAAGTTCTGGAATTCTAAGGGCTGAGATTAGACTAGACAGAAATATATCACTAAGTTCAGATATTTTATTTAAAAATATCCAAGATTGCAGCACTAGAAGTTTACTAGCAAAGTACCCAAAGAAGGGACCAAACTAGGTGTTTTCCTTTTATTCAAGCTAAGGACTGAGTTGGGACACAAGTGCCCACGTGGACTGAAGTAATTATTTTCTCAGTGAAGGGAGTGAACTGCTTTTGGTTAAAAATCGATTGTATGGTGATGGATGGTAGATAGACTTACAGTGGTGAACACTGTGTAGTATATTTACTTGAAATATATCCTATCATGTGGGCCAATTTTACAGTAAGAAAATTAAAAAATGTATTGAGTAAAAAAGAATTGATTAAATAAAAGAATTGAGGTTTTGTGCTTTGATTTTAATCATTTTTACCATGGAACCAGAAGGTGAGATTTGTTCAGCACCTAGGTGCTGCTGTGATTCCCAGTTACTGTGTGGGTTACCAGCCCTCACGATGGTACCTTTTCTCTCTCTTCCTTCCTTAGTTGGGAGAAAATAACAAAACCTCATAGATATGTCTCATTGCAAACTTTACATTGTGGCCTCACTGGGACCTTCAATAATGTTTGGAATTTTATTTATTTATTTGTATCTTGGGGATCTCTGTCCTGTGGCTTCCAAACTTAGCTACTTGCAGAGGTCCCCAGGTGAGTGGCTTTTGGTTAAAAATGGAACCCCCAGTTTTTTCCTGGACCTAATGAGTCAGAGTTTCTGAGGATGGGGCTGGGGAAATCTTTCTGGGTGCTTCTTGGTGAGGTCAGCCTTTCCCTCGTCCAGGGAATGGGCTCTGGGTGCCCCTGGCAATCCACCCTCAGAGACCGATGCTTCTCAATTCCATCCACGTTTATAAGTTCCCAGTCCCAACTTTCCCCTTGGAAAATGATGGGGTCCTTTCTTTTACCCCAAAACTAAGGCTACCCAAGAAATATCCTTTATATTCCCTTTTGTTGACCTCAGAATTGTCTCTAGAGAGTTATCATCTTTCTTTGAATTTCACAGGAAAAGGGTCCTGGTCAGAGAGTAAACTCTACTTCTGCCTTTCAGTTTATCCATTCCCATCTTTAGTTACCTTCATATCACCATGTAAACATCCCCCATTTTTTAAAGTTCATCTCTTTTCTTAGCCTTTGGACAACCCAGATTACCCCTATTGGGAAAATTCTTCCTCTTATAACCCTGCTGCCATTGAAGTTCTCAGTCTCCTCCCACCAAACTTCCAGAGAGAATGATTTATTTCTTCTTTACTGGTAAGTTTTGTGACTCTTATTCTTTCCACTCTAAACTTACCCCTTCAGTAATTTTCTCTAATTATGAAATCAATTTTCTTTTCTAGCAGTTAGATTGGTGTTTCCAAGCAGGATATAAAAAGTATGAGTACTGTGAAAAGAAAAGGCCTTCCTTCATCTTTAGAAAATAAAATTAAAACTATACAGAGGATGCATGGACTTTATCTAATATGAACATTTAATGAGTAAACATGGTTGCCCCAGTAAAGATTTGGGCCTCCCCCCAAAGATAAGGTGAGAAGACAAATCTGTCCTGGTTTTTCGCTGACATGTTCATCACAGGTTCTCTTGTGTAATGGTCCGTAACTAGGTGAGGCGTAGATTTTGGTATCCAAGGATGAATACTCAGGTAATTTATTGCAAGAGGTTTTAACCAGACCTCTCCTAATTTGGAAAAATTTTCTGTTGCTATAATGTGGGAATCCATTTATTACTAGAATATATTACTAGAAAATTTCCACATTCTCTGGAGTTGCTCACAACGTATAAACTTATATTTTTATTTCTTAATTTATTTTTTATTTCTTACTTTCTTAAATTAAAAAAGTATGATGAAAGTTTTCCATGAAAATTATTATCAAATAGTTCTATAAAGCGTATAAAAACCCCCAATGTATTTTAAAAAAATCTTTTTTGTTGGAAGTATTACATATGTTCCCTTTTTCTCCCCATTGACCCCTTCGAGCCGCCCCCGCTTTCCCCCCAACCCCATCCCAGGCCTTCCCCACCCTATTGTCTGTGTCCATGGGTTACCAAATATTCTCTCTTTTCTCACTGCCTTGCCCTACTTACTAGTAGAACCATTTCATTTTTTATTCAATTAACATTTATTACACAGTTACCATGTGCCACCTGTTCTAGGTGCTGGGAATGCCATTACCTCTCCCTTTTGTTTCCTAAATCCACGGCCTCTTCTTTCTTGCTTTATTCCTTTATTTTGGTGGAGCATATGTTGTAGTGGCTTCTTGAGAATGGGTGCTTTGGCAATGACTTTTTTAGACTTGGTATGTATGGGTGGACTAATTCAGTGTAGGGTGATCAAACAACTTGGCTAGAATTTTCATTGAGACTCCCCACCCCCAACATCACTATACATAAATCTCTTCTCGTGGGCAGCGTAGTGTCCCCCAGAGAAGAATCCCCAGTTTCCTGCTAGGGGAGTGCAGTCTGAAGCCTTATTTCATCCTCAGAAGTACTTGCCCTCTTTGGTTTCCGCTGTGCCTGCCTAGTCTGCAACCCCCATGCTTCCCTTTCTCTGAGGGTAAACCTCAGATTTCTAGTGTCTGGTAAAGGTTAGGACTTGGGAGCTATGGTGTACTGGTAAATGTTTAACAACCAGCTCGCTTGAAAATCAAAACAAAACTGACTTGTAGATTTGCCAAATTCTGTCCTACTCCCGCTATGGTTGATTTCAAGCTACCAATGTGAGGTCACTGCAGAGTGACTCTTGCTGTTAAAAGCCACATGAAGTCCACCAATGATTGAGAGTCTAAAACCCCTTCATTTTAGCAATTGCTCTTATTTTATCTTCCAAAGTACCCAGTGTCTCCATTTCCTAAGCATTTCCAGGAGCAAATTGGCTCGCTTCTTGTAGTCATTGGCTTGACTTTTCTTCTCCCAGCTCAAATGTTTTCTCCATCTGCTTTCCATCTTCAAATGTTGGATCATAATCACCTCTTCATTTCGTTGCAGTTGGAGTTTGTGTTTTTGTTTCCTGTTGTCTTTGGGGTTTTAGAATTTTGAGAGAAGAAGTGAGTGAAAACGTCTTTACTTTGCTATCATGATACTGAAAGTGCTAGTCATTTTTCTAAATACCAAAAGAGTTACAAAATGATAACCTGTTAATAGTATTTTGAATAATCTTGTCTAAATCTTTAAAAATCTAATTTATAGTATAATAAGCTGAGAAGTAATTTTTGACTTTGCTACATAGGCCAAGTTATTCAGTGCGTACACACATTGCAGATCAGGGCATGCTTGGAAATTACAGCGGTGCATGGTAGGATTCTGAACTTAAAAGACGTGAAGGAATATGGGTTACTTGAGAAAGCTACCAAGTTTTGAGTTACCTTGTACTCAATCTTCATAGTTCCTCTATTAGATATTATAGCCATAGACAGGTGCTACTGAGTTCTGAGGTAAGTATTTTGTTGGGAGAGGTTGGGTGAGGGTGGGGATGAAGGCATATTTATTCAGTTATCAAATTAGAAATACAGAATGTCCCAATCAAATGTGTGCCCCTTTTAGAAAAGGTGTTCATAGCAAAGACAGCCTGTTGCTCTTTTTATTTTGTGGTTGGTGATGATGTTCATACCGGTTAACACAGTGGTTACGGCATGGGATCCTCAGTGCTCGCCTCCCAGAGCGTGGCTCTGCCGGTCCCTGGTCATGGGACTCGGAGCAAGTTTCTTCCCCTCTTGGCGTCTCTGTGTTTTCATCTTTATAATCAGGATCAAATAGAAACTCTTCATAGGCTTATTGTGAGGATTGAGTTCACATGTTAAAGCACTTACGTGAAGCATTATAAATGACCAATAAGTAGTAATTATTAATTGTTACTGTTGTTGGCACTAGCGATAACAAAATTGGTATTGGTTAAAACCTGTCTACTTTTAAAATGTACATGAGTATCATATTAAAATCATACATAAACACATTTTATTGGAATGCATTGTTGTATGCGATCCATATTTTGTATCTTTATAACTCTCCTGACAATTTAACTTAACAGACATAAATTGAATGTCAATCATGTATGATTTTTAGTATGGAAAATACTGAGGTTACAGAATTCCCAAATGAACTTAATTTGGAAAATAATTAGAACTTTTCCTCAACCTTTACACCACAGTGAACTCCAGATGGATCAACGATTTAAATCTTAAAAAAATAGAGCCCTAGAAGTACTCATAGTAGATATGGGTGAATACTTAATGCCTTTGGAGTAGAGGAAGCTTTTCTCCTTCTTGACATCAAAATAAAAAACCTTAAAGTAAAAGATTGGTACATTTGACTAAATAAAATTTTGACTTCCGATTGAGGGAGGAATACCCAAAACAAAGTTAAGAGTGAAACACAAACTGGGAAATAATGACAGTACAAACTGGGAATTAATTGCCAATCAATTGTAAAATGACAGACAACCTAAAAGAAAACTACAAGCATAGGCCATTCATGGAAAAAGAAATTACAAATGGTATGTAAATATATGCAAAGGTCCTCATTAAAATGTAAAGCATTTAAATCAAAAGACATTTTTCATTTATTGGGAATGAGCCTGCTGGTGTGGGTGCAGGGTGGGAAGAGACGCCCATGTGAATTTCTCGAGCCGCCAGGCTCGGGAGAATATCTGTTGGGGGTGCAGTTATCTTGGCGTCTGACCTGAGGAGCCAGCCGCCTCCTTATCTCTGTTTTCAAGATACCCTCTTGAGCGCTCTTCCCTGCAGTTGTTTCCTTGGAAAGGTGCCGTGGCAGGTTTTCTGGATCTAATGGTGCCGGCCATCTGTGCATTAGTCACAGGTAGCAAGCACTTCATATTCAGATGAGCCAAGCATGGGCAACATTTAAAAAGTCCTCCTTCCGAAAAAGCCGGAGTTGGCTGGTGTGTGGCCCTTCCGTGTGTCAATGAGACTTGCATACTGTTTTCTGGGGCCGTCTTCTGAAGACCCTGTGCACATCTTTCCCAGGGGCCCTGTGTCTAGAAAACGAAACAAACCCTTGGAGCTTCTGGGGGAGAATGGGACTCGATGGGTTTGTTTGTGGGTTCATTGATTCACTAAATATTTACTGAGTACTTACTGTGTGTCAGATACTATTCTAATAATTGGGGACACAGGAGTGAACATGTTTCCATGGAGCTAAATTTTAGGGGAGTAGACAGACAATTAACAAAATAATGATTAAAAAAAGAATTTCAAATGGCTGCTATGAAGAAGATAATAAAGAGAAGGCAATAAAAAGGAGAGGGATGGAGGTGTTCAGATAAATAGATTCCTATGCACACACATTAGTACCTCTCAGCTTTCCTGCTCATCAGAATCACCTGTAGGACTTAATAAAACACAGATTGCTGGGCCCCTTCCAGAGTTTCTGACTCAGGAGGGGCCTGATGAGGGGCCTGGGAGTTTACATTTTTGACAAGTTGTCCTGTGCTGCTGCTGCCGCTGCTCTGGAGAAGGAGAACCATTGGCGTAGGATGCAGGGCGGTCCCAGAAAGCCCTTCAAAGCAGTGGTACTTGGGTAGAGACCTGAGTGATGCGAAGGAACCAGGGATGTGAAGATGATCAGTGGTGGGTGGGGTGCAGGGTGGGAATGAAGAAGGGCTTTGCAGGTAAAGCAGAGAAGCTGTGGTTTGAAGAGAGCAAAGAGGCTAGTGAGGCTGCTGTGTCGTGACTGGAAGGGACAGTGGCGGCAGGTGAAACCAGGGAGAAAGAGGGACAGAGGGCAGGTCATGGCAGCCGTGGCTCTCCACTCTGAGAGCACGCTTAAATAAAGCAGTGCCGGCCCCGCCCTGCAGACTCCGATGTCGTGAAGCTGTGTGGCACTTCGGACTTGTTACAAGCTCCTGAGGGGTTCTGATGAGCAGCCAAGACAGAATGATGGACACGGCCCTTTGTAGCTGCGTAGGGGTAAGATTTTACTTCAGGGACGATGGGAAGCCATTGAGCAGAGAGGACATGTGTCCGTCTGCTGGAATGAGTTTATAAGGGTAGTTAAGAGGGAATAGGAGGCCAGTTAGAAAATATACCATTTTCCCAATTAAAAGTGATGTTGGATTAGTGCAGCTGGTGGTGGTGGTGAGAAGCAGGAGGCAGGATGGTGGGTGAGATTTTGGGGTAGGACAGAGAAAGGATTTGCAGACAGGTTGGATATGAGGGATGAGAGAAAGGAGCAGACTCAGCTACTATTCCAGAGTCACTTTCAGCCTTTCCTAAAAGGCATTTTGGAGTTAACATGTCCAACCTAAACAATGTTTTTAATTTCTCCCCAAACCCTGGGGCCTGTTGTACCCTGTCCAGCACCTGAACCCAGAGACCCCTGACCACTCAGGAAGGGAGGTGAGACATGACTGATATTCTGAGAGACTGTTTTCTGAGCATGAGCATGAGTGGGGCATTTTTTCAAAGATCGTGTGTTGTGTGGTCACGTGGATTTAAACAGGTGAGGATTTATGGCATATCAAGTAATTTAGAAAGGTCATTGAACTCAGGAAGGGAAGAAAGTAATGAAAAATTCATTGTTAGCCATATTTTAAACTCCAGATCCAGTGCCTTGTAAATTCGTTTTATCCTGCAAACATCAAAGTCAGCATACACGTTTCTGGAGGAAATAATTGCCAGTGCGAATAGGAGATAATTTAAGAATTTTAAAAATATTTCTACTGAATCTATTTTGCTAAATATTAAGTAGGCAGAATTGTAAGGTAGGAATGTGGTTCATATGTAGACATTGACCTTTTGAGTTCACTCTAACAGTTGCTTAACATTCTCCTATAATGAAATTGTTTCTAGTAATAAAATTGCATTGCAAAAACTTCCTAGGTTATCTGAGGCCAAAATTAGACACCTAGAATAACAAAATAATTCTTGCCTGAGGGCTGCTGTAGACGAGAGAAGCTGCTTGTGAAATCATTGTGACCGTATTCTCTCCTGTAGAATGCTGCTGGTTCATCGTGTTCCAGCTTAGAGTCTGGAGGTGGGAACAAGAGTGGAAATAGTGGGCTGAGACGGTCAGGGGTACAATAGTTTGCTTGACTGGAGTAGCTATAAAATTTATGGCTCATAGTTAAGTTTGGTGAAGGTTTATTTTCAAAACGAACAAACATACATGCTTTCATACCATGCTGATTGTTGAGATGATAATGGCTTATAAGTACCGGTAGTGTTCTGCCATGGTTGTCTATTCAGCCTCACCCTCAGCCTTTCTTCTGGGAACAGTGCCCCCTTTCCTTTGGGAATGGCTCTAGCTTCCATTCCCAAAGTGGTTACTGACTCCTTCCTTATATGACCCTATACTAGCCGTGGGCAAACTATGGCCCGCGGGCCAGATCCGGCCCATTTGAAATGAATAAAACTATTGAAAAAAAAAGGCTGTACCTTTTTATGTAATGATGTTTACTTTGAATTTATATTAGTTCACACAAACACTCCATCCATGCTTTTGTTCCGGCCCTCTGGTCCAGTTTAAGAACCCATTGTGGCCCTTGAGTCAAAAAGTTTGCCCACCCCTGCCCTATACCTTCGCTCCTCCCATCCTTTCTCTTACCTGGGCCACAGTGGACTGGCCTGGAGTGGGCATCTGACTCAAGCTGGTCCTTCTCTTGAAATTTGCAAGTGCATTGGGAAAGAGTCAGTTCCTTTTGGCGGCGAGTTCATGAGATGTGAAACCCAGGAGCTTCTGAAAGCCAGGTCTGCTGCCCAGGGAAGGAAGACTAGGGAGTGTGTCAGGTCATGGAGAGCATACTTCTGCGGTCTGAGCGGCCAGTCCCTTAAGAACAGGACACTTTAGTATGCTTCCTGTATATTTCCATTTTTGCATAATCTCATTTTAGCAGGGTCTGTCACATACCAGAAAGAACCCTGACAAACACACAGGCACTGGATATAGGAAAGATGCTTTCATTAAAGTCTAGAGGCTGTTGGCAACCAACTAATGCTGAGGTTTATAACACTCTGAACTGGTTGGACACGACTGAGGAACATGGACTTGTGTCCGTAGAAATCCTATGGATTGAGTGAGTGATTGATTGGCTTGGAGTATACACTTGAGGCTGTTTATTGGCACTCTAGCCAAGTAGTGAAAGTTTGTGTCCTGTCTTAGACCTTCCCAGCCCTGTGAGTACTCTCTTGATGATCAGCTAAAGATTTGGTAAATTACTTTTGCCTGAAGTGCAATTCATTGATAATGGCTCATTTTGTTTCCCTTCCCAGTTAGTACTTACCTTTTAATTCATTGGAGTGAATTATTTGTGGATTGAAGGTTTGCCATGTGATAGATACTGCCGTTTATTTCATTGAACTCAATCTTCAAGACAATGTTATGAGGTAGAAATTATTATCCTTATTTTACAGGAGAGGGAAACTAAGCACATAGAAGTTAGGCAGCTTGGCTAACTGAGGTCATACGGCTCAGAGGGTATAACTCAGCAGACAGTGAACAGCCCTACTTCCTTCAAATTAGGCTCTTGGCCTATTTGAGTTACCTCCTTACCTGCCATTAGGAGGGAAGTGGGCAGTGGTTGCCATGGTAATCCTAGGGACCATAAAGTTTTTGACAGCTCGCCATGCATCAGGATTAACCCAGTTGTGGCAGAGTCTTGCTATCAACCAAGAGTCACTCAACTACACACATAGACTGAGTGAAGGTTGCTTGTCTGCCATTTTGATCAGAGGAGAATTCCTTGGTGTTATTGGGAATTATTAGGTGTTACCTTTCGGTGATTCAGAACCTATGGGGCCTCTAAATGACTTCTTATGGTTCTAATTCCGAGAGGTATATCAGAAATAGTTCAGACCTGAAATCTTTACAGGGACCAGAATCATGCTCTTGCTTACATATTAATATAGCAATAGTCAACATCTCCTCCTTAACTCCATTTTAGAGGCATCTGGGTTAATTAATAGAGTGATATGGTATTGATATTCTCCTACTGAATTGAATTAAATCTGTATGGATTAAAATATTTTCCAAGTGTTTTTAATAACACTGTATATTCCAGAGATTTAAAAAATGTTGTCCTCGCTCTGGCTGGTGTTGCTCAGTGGTTAAAGCATTAGCTCACTGACCTAAAGGTCATGGGTTTGATTCCTGGTCAAGGGCATGTACCTGGGTTGCAGGTTCAATCCTCGGCCCTGGTCAGGGCTTATGCAGGAGGCAACCAATTGATGTGTCCCTCTCACATCGATATTTCTTTCTCTCTCTCTCTACCTCTCTACCTCTCCCCCTCGTTCTTTTTTTTTAAAAAATATATATTTTATTGATTTTTTCACAGAGAGGAAAGGAGAGGGATAGAGAGTTAGAAACATGGATGAAGGAGAAACATCGATCAGCTGCCTCCTGCACACCCCCTACTGGGGATGTTGCCCGCAACCAAGGTACATGCCCTTGAGTGGAATCGAACCTGGGACCTTTTAGTCCACAGGCTGATGCTCTATCCACTGAGCCAAACCGGTTAGGGCTCTCCCTCTTTCTTAACCTTTCCCTCTCCTTCCTTCCCTTCCACTTGCCTAAAAATCAATATTAAAAATATTCTTGGGTGAGAATTAACAAAAAATATTTTTTTAAAAAGTTGTCCTCTTTTTGCTAGCTTCCTAAGTAGACACTGATGCCATAATGAAATAAAGCCACATGGATCTTGATGGGCGCACAACCCGGAAACCATGCCCACCCCTGTCATGGGACAGAGCTGAAGCATCTTGCCCTGTGTATATGGTCGGGATTTTGTTTTTCTACCTGGGCTGTGACCCAGTATAAAATATGGGACTGACACCCCATCATTGGGGTACATGAGTATTTAGAATTGAAGGCTATGAGAGACGATATGAAGAGGACAGTGGAAAGAAAGACTTATGCTTTGCCATACCAGCTGTAGGACCTCGATCCCCATTCCTCTTGGCCTCAGAATGAGGTGACTGAGAGAAATGATCTGCCGGTCTGGTTTCAGCTTAAAACCGGGAATTCTCTAATGCCAGATAATTGGAGACTTGTTTGCTGGTGTCTGATCACGAAGCCTTTTGGAAAGAGAAGAAAACCCCACACATTCTGTTGCTCACTGTGTTGGGATAGACACTGAGGCAGGAAGGCCCGCAGAGAGCCTCAGCTTAGTTTCTCTGGTGACTTGCCTCCTGTTTCCTTCAGATGATGGGGAGAGATTGTCATCTCTAGTGTGTGTCAGCATCTGTGGTTTCTTTTGTGAGGAAGCATCGTGGCTGTCAAGAACCACGCGGTAATGTAGTAATGCTGTGGCATCACGTAATACAAGTGTGTGTGCATCTGAGAATAATAGTTTCAGAAGCACTTGTTTGTTTAAGTTTGATTATATTTAGAAAGGAGGTACTTTGTAAGGGATCGCAGCTCCATACCTCTGTGAGTTTCATGTTTAAGCTCATTAGCAGCAGGGACTGTGTTTGGCATTCTGCCATCTGCACTGGTTCCTTGATCCTTTTCATGGCAATTATGGGAGAACCTCTGACAGGTGATAATGACAAAAGTATTGAAAAAAATCTTATCTTTCAGATAAAACAATTGAGAAATGTTTTAAGCATTTGAGAGTGATATGTTGAGAATTACCAAAAATTGGTAACAATTTTGAACTCCAGTGGGCATATTCATATTCATTTTCTAGGCAGTGTAAATGCTAATTACTATGAGAACATTCCACATTTTAGAAACAGGTATCACTTTCATGAATCATTTCCTTCCCATACCTGTGCCCATGACCTTATCTTAGGCATTCATCACCACTCTTCTGGATTATTGGAGGAGTCCTCTAGCTTTTTTCCTGGCTCACACTCTGTAAGTACCACCTTGCACCTCATCAGCTAGTCCGAACCCAGCTACGATCAGGTCAAAGCTTTCAGAGGCTGCCTGCTGTCCAGCAAGTAAAATTCAAACCTCATCCCATAACACTGAAGGTCACTGACGTCTGGCGGGACTCCAGCCTTGTCCCTCTGCCCTCTCCAGCCAGCGCTCTAAGTCCGAGTGGATTCGACTACCTGCCTTACTCGGCTGTTCTCTGTCCTTTCCTTCATAGGCATCTGCTCTGTCACTTCTTCATGTATTGCTCTCCTTCCGTCATAATCAGTCACACCTGACTGCCCAGGCCTTCTCAGAAGCCAGGACCTCTGTTGTTCTTCCCAATTCACTCTGTGGGAGTAACATTGCCGACCCCTAACTCTGCTAGAATACCGAAACTCACTTTTAAAAGCATTATGATTGTTCCTTCGTGTTATTGTCGTTGCTTGTATATGTATGTTCTTGATGTTACATCCTTTTACTGGATTGTAACTTTTGGGGGTAGGAGGTCCTGTCTTTTGTTTTTTTTTGTTTTTATTTTTCCTTTGAATAGTACTTTGTATGGAGTTGGCCTTGGTAACTGCCAGTTGAATGGGCCAGTAGATGAAGGGTTTTGTGGTGAAACCCCTTCACTTGAAGTTTCTTTCTTTGGTCTAGAAATTTCTCACTAATGTGAGATTGGTGAGTTTTGAGTGATCTTGGGTATTTGTAGGTGTGTTCTTCTGCCGTTAGGCTGGTAAATTGCTAACCACTGGTGTTCCAGGCCTGAATCTAGTTCTTGGCTTGCTGGTCCTCTCACCTGTTCTCAGACCATCTCCTCCACAGGGAGCAGCCACCCTCCCCTGGCCACCTGCCTCTGCTCACCAAGGGTCATCCCCCTGGAGAGGCCCTCACCTGAGTCAGGCGGTACATGGAAGAATGATACTTTCTATGCCTTATTTTGCCTACATCCTTATTTTCTTGGGCATACTCCCTCGCTAAGTCAAACCTGTAGTAATTGTTGCTTTCCACTACTTTGATTTT